>NC_091769.1:16705000-17955000 GCF_029378745.1 Bos indicus
CCCAAGACTCCTGACACTGCCTGCCAGAGTCTGCACAACTCCACCTGAATTCCAGGATTCTTACCCTGGGGGTAGAAGAGAGTGTAGATGGGACGAGCTGCCCCTCCCTCCCTCTCCTCCGCTTATACCACTGCTGCTGCTAAGTCGCTTCAGTCTTGTCCAACTCTGTGCGACCCCATAGATGGCAGCCCACCAGGCTCCCCCGTCCCTGGGATTCTCCAGGCAACTACACTGGAGTGGGTTGCCATGTCCTTCTCCAATGCATGAAAGGGAAAAGGGAAAGTGAAATCGCTCAGTCGTGTCCGACTCTTCTCGACCCCATGGTCTGCAGCCTACCAGGCTCCTCCGTCCATGGGATTTTCCAGGCAAGAGTACTGGAGTGGGGTGCCATTGCCTTCTCCACCTTATACCACACCAGCCCTCAAATGATCATCAGGAGCAATTAGCCTCGTAGGTGTCTCTGGGAACCCTCTTCCTGGGCAAGCTCACTAGGAAGGGCAGGAGGCCTGTGGTCCTGGGGACAGAGTGTGGGCACAGCTGATTAGCTAATACAGAAGCCTGACTTGGTGACTCGGGTCCTTGAGAAGCTTCTCCAGGATTTGGGGCTTGAGCCCTGTGTCTGTGTGAAAGAAAGGCTGCCTGCCCTCAAGGAGCTTTTAATCTAAGCAGGAAAACAGCTCAATGCCTGGGGGTCCTTTCCACCCCTGTTTCCATAAACTGTGAATTCCAGCTCTGTTCTTGATAGCTCAGTGACCTTGGGCGCCTTTCCTAACCTCTCTGAACCTCTGTTGCTTTGTCAGTGGGATGTGTAAACAGTAATACTTCAAGATGGTTGCAAAGATTAAGTAACTCCGTGTGAACAAAGCACCTCTTATAATCTCTGGCACGGGGACAGTTCCATTCCAAGGCTCTTCTAGTAGATGAGTGAAAGGTCATTCACAGATGCAGCAGCAATGTTCTGAGCTCAGAGCAAGGTCTTTATCACCAAGGATGGGAGGATGTCAGCACTTTGACCTGTGTTGGCTGAAGTCCCTTCCCAGAACCCCAGTTTCCATCCAGCTCTAACTTGCCTGTCTCCCCCCTGGATGGGCCTTCATGGACTCCCAGAGTCAGCCTCAGCCTAGGGCCCGGACGACACCCGGTGGCTTCTCTAAGGCCTCAGTATGCTCTTCTGACAAACGGGCATGGACCCAGCACTTCCAAGGTGGTTCAAGGCCTGTTGCCAATTTCCCCAACAAGCCCAAGACCCACAGGAAACATGATCAGAGGGCAGGGAAGCACACCTCATTAGACAGGCCCAAGCCCGGCCGCCTTGGGTCCCGTCACCATGGCAGCCAGCCCTCCGAAGACCAGGTGGTTTTTATTACTGAACTTGGAAAAGTTTACGGCGGCGCCAACAATGAATCTTTATTCTGTTGTTAATAGCATGTCTCTTATTAGCATGTATCTTTTCCCCTTCTTAATAACCTTTCCATTTCCAAGCCGCATTTATAATTAAGTCATTAATCCCTTACTAGAACTTGTTTTTCCGAAGCTGCCAACCAGAGGCCCTGTCTGGCAGGCGTGAATGGGAGGGCAGACGCTCCCGTGTGTTGCTCCAGGAATGTCATTCTAATTACTGGATCCTGACCCAGCAGCACACTGATAAGCTCTGGATTGGAGACGCCCTATCTCACAGGAGCTCAAAGCCTGTTCAAGGCCTTTTCTCCCCCTGTGACATCCCTGCCAAGCAATTAGCCTCTCAGCTGCCTGAGACATGGCACCTGGAAAAGGTGGGTCCCTGAGGGCTGTGGTGGGGAAAGCCGAGGGGTCAGGAATGTCCTCTGGTTGTCGCCCCATTGGAGGCAGCCCTGGCTTGTCTGGATTCCCCTTGGCTTTCCCTCCAGTGCAAGCGCTGGGTTCCAGTCTACATAATGGGCCTCAAGGAGTGAGGTGTCTACATGTTGATCCCCAGCTTCTGTGATGGACTGACTCATGTCCCCCTAAGTTCACATGTTGAAGGCCTAACCCCCAAGACTTCAGGATGTGACCATATTTGGAGATAGGGTCCTTAAAGAGGCAATTACATTAAAGCAAGTTTATGAGGATGGCCACTGATCCGATGTGATTGCCATCTTTCTAAGGAGACATTA
Source organism: Bos indicus (assembly GCF_029378745.1). NCBI lineage: Eukaryota > Metazoa > Chordata > Mammalia > Artiodactyla > Bovidae > Bos > Bos indicus. The sequence goes on from NC_091769.1 coordinate 16,707,133, forward strand.
GGACCCATGTGCAGAAAGAGGGGGCTCCTGAGGTAGTGCTATGGTAAAGAACCCACCTGCCAATGCAGGAGGCATAATAAGAGATGTGGGTTTGATCCCTGGGTTGCGAAGATCCCTTGGAGGAAAGCATGGTAACCCATTCCAGTATTCTTACCTGGAGAATTCCATAGACAGAGGAGCCTGGCAGGCTGTAGTCCATAGGGGTCACAAAGAGTCGGACACGAGTGAGCCACTTTCACTTTCACCCTCAAGTACGGGGCTTTGTTATGGCAGCCTGGGTGGGCTAGGACTGTGGCCAGCCCACTGTAACATGTTCACTGATGGGCCTTGCGAAGCTCTGAGGGTCGGGGAGAGGAAGCCAAGCCTCCTGGCTCATGCTATGCTCCAGGGACAGTGCTCACCTGGACACACTGAGAGGTGCAGAGAGGTCTCCCTTCCACAATTTCCACTAGTTCTGGCCTCCAGGGTGGGCTGCTAGAGGCAAGGACTGGGCCAAGGCATCCACCCAAGACCTTAGAAGTAGGTCCAGGCCAGAACCCTGCAGGCAGAGCCCAAGCCCTGTGTGCCAGCCTCCCAGTGCCTGGGGGCCAACATGCAGTCAGGAGCTGGGGAGCAGAGCAGGTACAGGCCAGGCTTGGGCAGGATCTGTCAGTCTTGGGGGTCTGCCATGCCCCAGTTAGTCACACACAGCCTGGCATGGGGTAGGCTGAAAAGATCTAGAGGATGGACAGACACTTAGGGACTTGCAGTCCACATCTTGCTGTCTCCTGGCTGTCACCTCCTCTCATTGTTTAGTTACTAAGTTTTGTCCGACTCTCTTGCCACTTCATGAACTGGGGCCCACCAGCCTCCTCTGTCCATGGATTTCCCAGGCAAGAATACTGGAGAGGGTTGCCATGTCCTTCTTCAGGGGATATTCTTGACCCAGGGATTGAGCCTTGCGTCTCCTACTTTAGCAGGCAGATTCTTTATCACTGAGCCACCAGGGAAGCTGCCCCAGTCCTAAATAAACTCATTAATCTCTTCCCTAAGAGCCTTCACAGTGTCTCTGCTTTGCTCTTGGCATGGCTTTCCATACTTTCCCTTACTTTACCCTACATGGTCACATGCCCTTCCCTCCTGTCATGCTTCTCTCTCACTGTCCCTATCACGACATGTTCCTTCACACTTCATTTATTCAGCCAGCCATCCAAGTATCTGCTCAATCTATGCCATTGAATACTGTGCAAGGCTCTGACTATGCAATAGGGAGCCAATATCTGCAGTCTCACCCCGATAAAGCTCACAGTTTAGCGGAGGACAGGGGCTAGACAGCAACCCTATTAAATGACTTACACCCAAGGTTATAGACAAGAAGCACCATGAAGGGAGAGAATGGGGAGTGGTGAGCCTCCAGAACTAGGGGGTTGACTGGGTTGGTGTGGAGATGGGCTCTGAGAGGAAGAGGTCTGTGCACTGAGACCTGGACCTCAAGTGGGAGTCAACCAGGGGGAGGGAAGGGAAGAGCATTCTCATCAGAGGGAGCAGCACTGCAAAGTCCCTGAGGTGGCAAGGAGCTGGAAGAAAGCCCGAGGGGGCACGGAGCCAGGGGGAGAGGGGCAAAGCTGAGATGAGAGAGAGGGGCAGGGGCTTGGTGCTGGACTGGGAGCTCCAGGAAGGTCAGGGCTGGATGCATAAGTCTTCTTGTTCCTAGGACACTCCCTAGATCAAGCTGGGAGCCAAGTATCAGAGAAACGCCTGAGGCTCTAACCATCCCCGGTATGGGGAAGTTCACGGTCTTCTGTTGCACATGACCAGACCCCTCTCGTACACACTACCTTCAGGGGGTGCTGTTTAACCTCATCTGTCTACTGTGGGCTCCAGAATCCTTTCCCCTGCTCTTCCACCATGAGTGTTTTGATAGGTTTTGTCCACATGTACTGGGTCATTCAGATTTCTGCAGGCCACCCCACCTCAAGGAGTCACTTTGTTTCTCTGGCTCTACTTGTCAGATCATACAGACACTTGTGCACAAACACACACACTACACACTTCTTGGAGTCCCATAGAGGTATCTAGCATGGGTCACAACCCAGGCTGGCCTGCTATCAGCCCACACCCGGGGTGTTATAGTGCTGCCCTGGGAGAGACCTCCTCGGGCTCACGTGCCTCACACCGGCTCTGACACTTCCAGGGGCTCAGGAGGCTGCAGCCAGCCAGCACGAAGCTGCCACACGGGTTTCTGCCCAGAGGCAGAGAATGTGCTTGTTCTGTATTCTACATGACAGCACCGGATGTCCCCAACCCATGCAGCTCTCTCCCCTTGGGGCTTAGTCTGTGGAACAGTTTACTGAAAGCAGGTGATGCTGGGTCCCCAGGGTCCTGCACCTCTGGGGCACACACAGTCACAGGCATGCCTACTTCCAGCCTTCATGCATGCGGGCAAGTGCTGATGTAGTCCTGGGTGCCCACCCCGACAAGCTGACCAAGCTTGCTTAGTATCTGGATTTCACACAGACGTGACTGAAGCTCAGGCTTCACTGTAGCATGTAGGTTTTTTTTTTTTTTAAATATCACTATCAGCATGCATTCAATTTCCGGTGCTCCCCACCCCCACTCTACATTGTAGGAATGTCCACATTATCACAGTCCTCATAACTCCTAACAGCTGATGGGCCCTTAAACGGTCCTCCCCCCATTACCTGAGCACTCCCCTATTGCTGGATATTTGTCTAGTTTCCAGGTTGTTATAAATGTCATAACATTTGTTATGTTATAAATGATATGAATGGAATGTCTCCCTATATTGATTAGTGTATAGTTTTGGAAAAGAATGGCCAGATTAGGAAGTTTGAAAGACTTTGATCCATGGAGTTCAACTGCCATTCAGCTGGCTCATGGCCGCTCACGTCTCTGCCACCAGGTTACATGGGTAAGCACCAGGCCATGAACTGGAATTGCTGTTGAGTCTGCCTGGTTGGATTCCTGTCCCTTGATAATGCCAGGAATGATTCTTGGCTTTCTAGAAACAAAAGAAATTGGCCAAGGGCTGAATACAGACCATAGGGTCACTGTGTAGAGTTTCTAACTAAGGATTTAAGCATAAATATGAATCAAAAATTATAGGGACTTCCTGGTGGTAAAATGGTTAAGACTCTGCCTTCCAATCAAGAGGAGTGGTTTTGGATCGCTGGTCGGGGTATGTCAGAAATAAACTAACAAAGCTATCTTGCATTAATGGCGGTCTTGCCTCTGAGGTTGCCTGACTGGGAGGAACCCCGTACTCAGCTGGGTCAGGTGAGGCCCTGGGTTGTCTTCCGTCATCTAGAGCAAGGGTCATCCCCTACTTCTCTTCTCACCTGGCCCCAGTTTGGACTGTCCACATTGTACCAGTGGGCGTACCTCAGGGCTGGCCTGAGTGGGGCAGAAGAGTTCTGATGCAAAACCCGTATGTCAAGGGCAAAGTCTTCATCAGCTGCGTATCCAAAGTCTTGCCTGTTTCTGCTCCTATTTTAACCTGCTGCGTGAGCTGAAGGTGCGCCTTCTTCCCATGCAGTGCTTACGCCTCCTATAGGCGTTGGCGTAAAATGGCCATCTCTGCCTGCATTGTGGTGGTGGGTGGCGCTTACGAACCTTCTAGACTTTTCACATGGAAAGAAAATCTACTCCATGTACAGGATCCCTTAATTTATACTTTGGCCATTTTCTAGTTTCTGTAAGTAAGTACACTTGCTCGCCCACCCCACCCCACACAGGAGCCATGGCTGAAGTTTCCACTTGTGTCCTTGTGTGGTTGAAGAGAGATGTTTTAACTCTTTCATATAACACTTTCACTGTTAAACCAAGTTGATACCTTCTGAGTTAACAAGAGCACCCTTTCCATGGGGCTATTTGTCTGAATGGGACAATTTTTATAATCTTTAAGAACAAAAAGCAAAGCTATCATGCGAGAATGGCAGGCAGAGAGATAAGGGTCTAAATCACCCATGGGGTACCCTTCTCCTTTTCAGTCATCCCTGAAGAAAATCCTTCCTATTTGGTGGGTCGTATCAGAGACCCAAGACTCAGAAACAGGTGGGTATTTTATTATAGTGATGAGGTCAGACTGCCTGGGCTCAAACCCTGGCTCTTCTGAGAATAGCTGTGTGACTTATGTAGAATCACTTAACCTTTCTGGGCTTCAAGTTATCTCATATGTAAATCTGAGATAATAACAATACTTACTCAATAATACTGTAAGAATTAAATGAGATGATTCATGTAAAGTGCCTAATGCCATAGCCAGCACATAGTGGGCCCTCATTGCTGCTTGCTGTTCTTGTAATTCTGAGCTCTTCATTTTCAAAATCCCCTCCTGGGAGACAGATTATGTACAGTGTCTCCCAACTCCAGGGTGACGCTCTATTAACCCTTTGAATTCTCACAACTAACAGGGGAGGAGAGTCATTTTTCTTGCTCTAGACCTATCATCCTCATCACGAAAACGTGAACAATTCCTCCTCCACACCCTCCTTTACAGGGCTGCAGCGAGAATCCCACAAGAACGTCAATTAGAAAATGCTGTAATCACCACAAGACCGCACAAATGGAAGCTCTGTGACCATTTGCGCCTATACTTTTGCAAAGCTAAATCTTTTATCTAACCGCATAATAAGTTTCTCAGACACACTCTGCAGCCCTTTGTCCACGGTCTGCCACTTAAAGGCTGCAAGGCAGACTGGAACAAGGAGGGGCACTGTGGTCAGACAGACTTGGGTTTATTCCTCCATGACTTTAGGCAAATTACTAAACCTGAGACTCAGCTTCCTCTGCTTTACAATCAGGTGGTTCTGTCTCCCAGAGTTGTAAAAATTCAGTGAAATAATTTAGATAAAACACCATTTATTCAACAACTAACAGCATGTCTCTGTGCTAGACATGACTGTAGGGTGATATGAATAGGTGCTGAGCAGAGACGAAAGACCTGCCCTCTTGGATTGGAGAAAGCGGACCCAAACCACGTACAGTCACGGTGCCAGCAACATAAAATTGGCCTCCAAACAGCTTCAACAAACCAGGTATTTAAACATCCTACGTAATGTATCCAAGGACAGGACTCTCCCAGAGTGCTTATTCAGAACCCCTGCATAATCAAGGCTAATTTTTCCCACCTTCCTGCTCTGCCATCCTCAACACACTGATGTTTTTCTCCAGCGCCCTGTCCTCATGGTCACAAGATGGCTGCTGAGGCTCCAGACTGGCACCCTCATTTGACACTAGGAAAAGGCCAAGAAGGCAAAAGTTCCGCCTTGGTGTCCTTTTTTCCCTTGACATGAAATCCACATGACGGAATTAACCATTTTGAATTGTTCCAGGCAGTAGTATAATACACTCTATATTGTCCAGTATCCGGTTCCAAAACATTTATACTGCCCTAAAAGAGAATCCTTGTGTCCATTTTTAAAGAAACCTTTCTCAGAAGCTCAAAAGATGTGCCTGAAAGTCTCATCAACACAAATTGAGTTACACGATCATTCTTAAACCAGTTATTGGCAAGGAAAGTGGAATTATGCTGCTTAGCCAATCAGAAGTCCCTCCAGTTCAGCAACCCTTAAAATACAGGACCATGAGATTCCTGAATAAAGGAATAAATGAATAAGATTGTGAGCACATGGAGCACAGTAAGTAGATGTCCAGCGCTTGCCCCTTTCCCATAGTAATGGCTGTTGGATGAGTGTACAGAGCACACCCCAGCATCTCCAACTTGCCAAAATAAAAAGGCAAACGACAACAACAAAAAACAATAGATGTAGCCAACCCAGGCCTGCCAAGGGAATGCCCAGTTACTTTTCGGTGCCTGGGGAAGGCATCTTTGCAATCAGAGAGCAGCTCACTCTGTCTCAGAGATGGCAGAGGAAACGGCATCTGGAGCCTGGATGTCTTGCCAGCCTCTCGTGAATTACCCAATTACACTGCTTTTCTGATCTTTTTCACTACCCCAAACCGACTGCTCTTCTTTTCTTTTTTAAAAATGTTACTCAAACAGTAGACCATATTATGCGTTTTTGAGACACCTGTTTGCAATCACATTGCCTTTTTTGGAGCTATTTTGAAGCTTGTCTTCAGGAGCTACCAACAAACCAGAATGGTGTAGCTGACACCTGCTTGGAACACGCCGCTCTGTGATGCCTGCTGGAGGGCATGCTTCCCACTCCTCCTGGTGTCAGAGTGACTTGCGAGGATGGCGGCGCCCTTACGCATCTGATCGTGCCTCGGGTTTAGGGAGCATCCCACATCACTCCTTATGGCTCCCACCAGGATGAAGGGCTAAACTGGCACCTTCTCTCTCTCCCATCTCTTCTAGGGTGAGGCCACCCATCCTTGGTTATTCCAGGTCACAGGGTGGGCCAGAGATGCCCATCACAGGCAAGCAAAGGGTTGCCAGGACGGGTTAGTGACTCATTTCACATCTCAGAGGTTCAGTCCTTCATTCACGTAACCAACACCGATGGAGGTCAGATATGGCCCAGCGCTGTGATAGACACTTAGATACACAAAGCTGCCGCGTGGACTCTGCCTCCAGGGAGCATAAAGAATAATCTTCCAAATACAGTTACACACTGCAGAAACTCATGTTTGCAACATCCAACTGGCCCGGCCCATTACCAGGAAAAGACATGAGGGTGATAATAGTTTCACTGTCGGGCAATTCCAAACACACACGCAGCCCAGACGAAGCGAGGAAAGGGACCGTTTACCTTATCTTTGGACTTTCCACATCCCTTCAAGGCCTCCTCAAAGCGAGTCCAGACCCTCCTTCTCAACTTATTCTGCGTGTGAATCTTTTGCTAGTATCTGCTTTGCAAATTTTTTCAATAGCTGGATTCGTAATAAAGCATGTGCAGTAAAAGAGAGTTGTAGAATTTGAGTAAAAAACTTTCTTAAAGGGCCAGAGTATTTTCTTACATCCCAGATATGGTCTCTTTTGTAACTACTCAGCTCTGCAGTTGTATCATGAAAGCAAATATACACATTTGTAAATGAATGGACCCATTTCCAATGAAGTTTTATTTAGGGATGTGGACAATCTGAATTTTCATGTGTCATGAAAACACTTTTTTTTTTTTAGTTTTCTTCAGCAATTCTAAAAGCATAAAACTCACCCTTAGATTGGAGGCCATACCAAAAAGGAGACAGACTAGATGTGGCCTGTGAGCCATAGTTTGCCCTTCCCTAATCTAGGTGCAGGAACTTAAGTATTCTTTCAACTTTAAGGGATATTGGAGAATCTCCACATAGCAAAGATAATTTCTCAATGTTTTAAGTCAATGGCTTGTCTGTCCGTTTTGTTTCGTTGGCCATACTGCAGTACTTTATAACCAGATTAGGCAATCTCTTGTGGACTGTGAAGTTTGTACCTCGTCAAGGAATCATTCCCCACCCTGACGTTATATAGATATGCTATGTGATGATAGATACCATAGAAGTATGTGATGTGTCTGTGGTAGCCTGGGTTTCTATAATAGAATCCAGCTGGGCACAGCTGTGTGTGTGATGAGAGCTGCTTGTGAGGCCACTAAGCCTCCAGGTGTTCTTGATCACTGCTCATCCCTTCCTGACGATTGGAGGTATCCTCAGTCACCTGCCGAGCTCCCCTCATGACAGGTCTGTTTCTGGCAGTTTCCATCATCCTTTAGCCCATCCCTGAGACAGGTCTCTTTCTTCTTGTGTCCCCTCTCTGATGGGTCTCTGAGTGGTGACAATGGCCTTCCTGACTCTGGGTAATGGTCCTCACAGTTCACCCTGAGATCCATTTCAGGGAAGGCTACCCACATCTTTGCTGCAATATTGCTTGGCTATTTTCTTTAGCTGACGAAGTGTCGGTCTTCACTTTACTTTGCCTTTTCCAGGACCCCTCCCCTTCCAAGGGCAAGAAGGAGAAAAAGAAAGGGACTTAAGGTGGGAGGACAAAGTGCCGGTCACTCCCCGGAAGGAAGCGAGCAAGCAGGGAGGTCCCACCCCTTCCAGCAGCCTCATGAGGCCTGGAGAAGGCCCGGCTTCCAGCCTGAGTTTGCCTCTCCCCCAGAGGGATCCCAGGCAGGCTGCTTTCTCAAGGCTCCTGTGTCCTCATCACTGAGAGGGAGGGACAGGCCTGGGCTTAACTCAGAACCCACCCCTCACGTTTGCCCTGGACTGGTTGAAACTGCCCCCTTCTAGTCGCTGGCCTCACTCTGTAGCCTCCCCGGGATTTCCCAGACTTCAGCCTCCCTCCTGAGGGCAGAGTCAACCTGGCAGGTGCCTGCGGAGTGACGGCCTCATCGCCGCTTTTCTGGCTACTCTTCCTCTTTGTCCCCTTGGGTTCCAAGTCCCCCGCCCCGCATCCTCACCATACTCCTTGCTTCCTCCAGCAGCACCCACGTTCTTGTTTTAGTTTATAAACTGCTCCCCCCAGTTAGAGGGGCCTCAGGGGACACAGCAGGCCCTGGCATTATTAAATCTCCCTGTGACCTTGGGCAAGACCCTTTCCCTCTTCTGGTTAAAGAGGATTTTTCACCCAGATGATGTAGAATTCCAGGTCTCAAATGGTCCTCATTGCGCTTGTAACCACCCTCTCTCACATGGAGCCCTTTTTGCCTTCAGACAAGCTGACTTCCTACACCATCGCATACTGGGGAGGGGCCCTGGAGTTTCCACGGACCCCTGAGGTCGTCTTGCCCAGCCTCCTCCTGACACGGCTACATTTCTCCTGGCTTTGTCTCTAAATTAAAAGAAGTGCCTCAGCCCCCACAAACATCTGGGCACAGTCTACCTGGGGCACAATGAAGGCAGGTGGCCCTTCCTCACCCAGAGGATCCCCTATGCTGTCCACTTGTCTCTTCCATTTAATTTGGAGTAGGGTCACTGCCACCAACCCAGCTCTTCAGGGGTAAGACTTATCAAAACATCTGCTCGTTTAACTGCAAAGAGAATGTAGTTGGGAGAAGCAGTCATAGTCTGGGAGCTCAGGGGAACAGCTTCCCGTCCCCCACCCAGTTTAGCCAAGGTCCCAATGGCTCCCGGACTCACCCCTTTCCTGCCTCCCCCTTGGGGCCCCAGCCTGTGCCCTCTGCCCCCTTCCAGAGCATCCCTCACATGGGAAGGCCAACCTTCATGCCCTAGAAGCCAGGGGGGCAGGCCTCCGTTACAGCAAGGCTGGGAGCTGGTCTCAGGCGGCCCTGTTTTTCAGTGAAATCAGTGGATTCCAGATTTTGATGCCATTCTTTCTCAGAGGCAGGAGGGAGACCATGCAGCTGGATGGATCATGGGAGGGGAAGTGGTCCTGGCAGGCCCACACAGACCTCCCAGAGGCAGCCCTGGCCAGAATTGGGGGAGAGGGACACCTTCTCTGGGGGGTTTTGTTCTCAGGGTTAGACAATCTTTTTTTAAAAAACGTAGAACCTGGAGGAGTTGTTGAGACATGATCAAGACAGGCCTGAATTCAGCTCCAGCTCTGCCCTTAACAAGACGGGAGACTTTAACGTTTTAGACTTTAACAGGGGCAAGTCACTTAAGTTTTAAGCTCAGTTTTTTCATCTGTAGAGATACTATTCACCTTATAGGGCTTCAGTGGGGCATGAAAAATGAAATAATACATGTGTCACAGTAACTTTGGTCTGTTCTCTAGCAGCTTGTTTTCCCAGTCTAACCCAGGTTCTCTGCGAGGGACAATGAAAAGGGCTTGATTTTGAGAGTAACATGAGGAAACCGAGTGGAGTTGCCCCACATGGGGGTGAGTCCCCAGGTCATGAGCACCTCCCTCCAACTCTAAGAGGGTGGACCCAGAAGCTGTAGCCCTGGGCAACACACACGAGGCTGGGCCCTGGGTCAGGGTTTCCTGTCCAGCAAGGACCTCTCCCCTTCACATAGCCTGGAGGCAGAAAGTGTCTGGGTGCCGGGGTCATAGGAGCTCACCCAGCCTAGACTGTGGGGATGCTCTGCCCTGGCCACACAGAACCTCCTGGAACCCAAGGATCCCTGGTGGGGTGAGGGAAGGGTAGATAACAAAGATTCCCCCTTCCCCGACAGATGACAGATTTCTGACTCAGATTTAAGAAGATGGAGAGGAGCACGACGTTTCTTGTGTGTCTGCCCTGTGGGTGCAGACCCCACAGTCAACCTGGGTGAATAAGCCAGTAGCTGGTGGGGCACCATTTCCAGCAAATGGGAGCTGTTCCCGGCGTCCCCTCTCTCAACTGGGGATCATCAGGGTTGTTGGGAGGATTACAGAGGCCAATTTCGAGTGCTTAGAGCGGCAGGACACAGAAATGAGCACCATCCCATTTAATAGCTGAATTCTAACTTGCTTTCTCCCGCGCGGGGAGGGTCTGAAGGTGGAGGGCCGGCTTTGCGGAGATCACAGGCATGTGCCAAGGGACCTGCAGCACCGTGTCCCCACCACAGGGGCAATGCCATCGTTCCAGGTTCATCTAGGGGGTGGAGCCGGTGAATGTCGGCAGGCATCTTTGGCCACTGCCCACACGCCCGAGAGGCAAGAAAAGTTACAAGCACCTAAGGATAATTTTTAAACAGGCTGAGTTTGTCTCCCAAAGCAGCCTAACAGTTTATTCTCCTGTTGGGTGAAAGGAATGGGTTCAGAGAGTGATTAAGTTCATTTGCCCTACAAGCCGCTAGCTGAGTACTGAACCACTGAGACTTGAACAGAGAAGGGTTTGCTTAAGGAGACACAGAAGCAAGAAGACAAAAGAGCAAATCTCAGGCCACCTCCCAGAAGGCCAGGGGTATTTATGAGATGAGGGAGCAGGGTGGTCTTAGGTGTGAGGAGTGCAGCGGCAGGTGGCGTGGGGATAGGTGACTGGAAATAAGAAAAAGGTGAGGTCATTGCAGTTCTGTGCAGGTGTAACTATGCTACAGGTGTCTTCACGGGATGCATGCTCAGAAGACGGTGGTGAGCATGATCTGAGGGTGGACTTTTGATCCTCTGATGTCAAAAGGTCACGGAGAGGACTCTTGCGCATGCCCAGTTGGAGGGTTCATGGTCCCAACCAATCTTAACTGCTCTCACCCAAATTGGACACAGCTGACTCTGAGTTTCTAAAAAAACAACTCAGGCAAGTGTCTTGTTTAGGCTCCGTGCAGCTTGGAGGACATGCAGGTTCTTGTAGTAACGAGTACAGCGAACTTGATTAGCTGAGGCGCTACAGGTGTAATGGACGTAACTGCTGATTCCCCAGGTTTCAGGAGTGTGGCCTGCCGTTACAGGGGTTTCTCACGCCTTTGCCACACAGTCGCATCTGTCAGTGCACACAGGCATAGGTGGTGCTATGAGTCAGCATCAGCCAAGATGAGGTCTGGAGTGGCAAGGAGACCAGGGGTGAGCAGGGACCTCTTTGTGCAAAGATGCTGAGAAGACATGAAAGGCATTTGGGCAACAGGGAGACACAATGTGAGCAGCAGAAGCCCTGGAGTGTTTGAACCACAATCAGCTGGGAGCCTGGAGGGGAGAGGTGTGAAAGTGGGGGTCAGGGGACTTCCCTGGTGGTTAAGAATCTACCTTGCAAGGCAGGGGACACAGGTTCAATCCCTGCTTGGGGAACTAAGATCCCACATGCTGAGGAGCAACTAAGTCCACATGCCACAACTGGAGAGTCTGCATCCCCAAAAGAAGATCCCACGCCATGCAAGGGCGATGCCATCTGCTGTGACTAAGACCTGACACAGCCAAGTAAACTTTTTTAAGTCAAAGCTATAGTTCTGAATTTAAGAAAAAGGTCTGTGTGGTCAAAGCTATGGCTTTTCCAGAGTCATGTGCAGATGTGAGAGTTGGACTATAACGAAAGTTGAGTGCCAAAGAATAGATGCTTTTGAACTGTGGTGTTGGAGAAGACTCTTGAGAGTCTCTTGGACTGCATGGAGATCAAACTGGTTACTCCTAAATGAAATCAGTCCTGATATTCTTTAGAAGGACTGATGCTGAAGCTGAACCTCCAATACTTTGGCCACCTGATGCGAAGAGCTGACTCATTGGAAAAGACCTTGATGCTGGGAAAGATTTAAGGCAAACGAGAAGAAGGTGACAGAGGAGGAGATGGTTAGAGAGCATCACTGACTCAGTAGACATGAGTTTGAGCAAGCTCCGGGAGACAGTGAAGGACAGGGAAGCCTGGTACGCTGCAGTCCATGGGGTCGCAAAGACTCAGACATTACTTTGCGACTGAACAGCAGAAATAAAAGGAAGTGGGGATTAGGCCTGCTGGGGAAGACATCAGTCTGGGGGTTATGAGGGATGGGAACCCAGAGACAGGCAGAGCCAGCCTTTGGAAAACAGTCCTGACTCTGTCCCAGTTTTCAGCTCCGGGCCCCTCCACGGCTCAGCTGAGTCTCCGGCTCTTCTTAGAGTCAGCTCTCTCCTCAGCCCTCCTGTCCCAGGATGCTTTTGCAGGTCTCATTCCTGAGGAGTCCTGCCAGTCACCACATTGCCCAGCCTTGGCTTGAGGTTTCACAGACCAGTGGCATTCCAAATGTAGATGTAACAGGAAGTCAACATAAGGGGCAGGATGCTTCCTTTGCTAAGCAAAAACTCAGTTATTCTCATTATTCCAGAAAGTAAGCGTTTTTTTTTCCTTTTTTAAACTACCTAAACATTGGAACGGAGAAGGCAATGGCACCCCACTCCAGTACTCTTGCCTGGAAAATCCCATGGACAGAGGAGCCTGGTAGGCTGCAGTCCATGGGGTCTCAAAGAGTCAGACACGACTGAGCAACTTCACTTTCACTTTTCACTTTCATGCACTGGAGAAGGAAATGGCAACCCACTCCAGTGTTCTTGCCTGGAGAATCCCAAGGACGGGGGAGCCTGGTGGGCTGCCATCCATTGGGTCGCAGAGTTGGACACGACTGGATCGACTTAGCAGCAGCAAACATTGGAAAGATAAAACCCTGAAGTCAGCATTGACCACCTTTATCTTGCACCCACACCCAACCTGCCAACATGACTCAGCTGCTCTGCTCAGGAAGAAAAATAATATTAAGTTTCAAATACAAAGTTAGGTATCAGAATGAGTGTTATTTAGAAAGAGAAATCACAACAAATCACAAATCACATCTCAGAAAGCCAACATTTGTGGGTATTTACCCACAAATATGAGCAAATTCAGGGGAAAAAAACCTCACATTATTTAACAGTTGACTGCCTGACATGCCTTAAAGAAAAATTTTTTCTACATATTCTTTAATCCCCTCTTCACATGTTAACAGTTCTATCATTTTCTATAGATATTGTCAACTGGATTTTTTTATTATTGTTGTTGATCACTTAGAGAAATTTCTCCTGGCTTCATAACTAGTTGCTATTAGGTCATTTAAATTTTCAGACTGTTGCCAAATTTGGGAAAAACCTCTACCCAATTTCCTGCACAGATGAGCTGTCAGTGTATCCTGTGTTCATAATTGTATACATGGGATTATCAAGGATATTCCAGACAGGAAGGAACTTCCGTTTTGACCAGACATGATGAGAACCAGATTCTCCACTTAGAAGTGTACACAGCTGATGACAGGCAGAATTTACCTTAGACTAGCTTCTGGCTCTATATGTTCAAACCTTCTTTCCCCTCCACTATCCACGGACAGAATCTGGTTAGATCCCAAACTTCCTACATCCTTATTTCTCTCATTTGGCTGTGGGCTGGCTGTTAAAGGACCTTCACTGACCATTTGGAGACCCTAAGTACCAGGTGGCACCCCTGAGATCCTGCCAGTTAATCTGGGCATTAGACTATCTCTCCAAGGCAATCACCTCTCAACAAGGGCAGGGGGGAGGGGTGGGGACTGTCCCTGTGAATTCTGAGCATAGGAAATTCTGGTGGAGGAGAGAGTTCTGAGACAGAAGGATCCTGCCCGCCCGCATCCCAGCTTGTGGATACCCCCTGGCTCTAGCTGGAAACCGTCAGAGTGATTGTCCCAAGAACAGAAACCCCTAATGAGGCAGCTGTGGATGGACCCCCCTTCCCCAACCTCCACCCCAAAATTTTGGAGATTGATTTCTGAGCCTGTTCTTTTCTCTATAAAAGCAATACCAAGGCATTCTCACTTGGGGGGAAAAGATGATTAAATTTCAAATTACTCTGCCTGCCAGATAAGATTGAAACCTTGGGATCCAGGCAGGCCAGAGACTTGCTCTGCACACAGGAAGCTCTCCTGGCAGCTTCTCTGCCGCATTTCGGGGTGACTGAAAGAGCAGCATGTTTAAAATGACGTTAAGGGCTGCAAGCATGGTAGTTAGGGCATTTGTTATTACTGTAAGGAGCTTTCCAGAACATGGAAATGATGAACATGGCGATTATGGTTGTGAACTCGGTGAGGGAAATCGGATCCCCCACAACCAACCACTGCCCTGCCCCCCCGACACCAGGGCCCTTCTCCCCTTATGAAAAGGCAGAGGGAAGATGGGGGAGGAACAGGCGGCCTTTCAGGGTCCTGGTGAGGGAGGGGTCATGGAAAGTTATTAAACACTTTAATAATGCCAGGAGTTGTGGCTTCGGCTCAGGTTTGTGGAGGCTTTGATCAAATCCAGCTCACAGGCAGGGCCTGCCTCCCTTGGGGAGGCCCACGGAGGAAAACCGCAGGCAGGCAGGGCTGGGAGCCCAGACTCAGATTTCAAAGCTGCACTGACGATGCCTGGTAACGGCCGGCGGGTCTCGTTTTCTTCCGAATGCCTTGCAGGCAGGTCCTGGCATCTGCTTTGCCATTCAGGCTTATCATCACATTCAGACTAGAAGCAGGTGTGTGTGTGTGTGTGTGTGTGTGTGTCTAGAAGCAGGTGTGTGTGTGTGTGTGTGTGTACACACGCGCATGCATGCACAGCCAGCATCTACGATGGGTGTAAATTGTGAGCTTTCTGTGCAGACAGGCTGGCGTGTGACACCCTTACACAAACATGAAAACTAGGCCGTGAAGGGTGCCCCCAAGCCCACTGAGCTCAGAGTTGGGAAACTGACACTTAATCACGACAGTCACACTAAGCGTAATACACATATTACCTTTGAGCCCCGGTTTGTGCTCAGTTGCTCAGTCACGTCCGACTCTTTGGGACCCCATGAGCTATAGCCCGCCAGGCTCCTCTATCCATGGGATTTTCCAGGCAAGAGTACTGGAGTGCGTTGCCACTTCCTTTCCCAGGGCCTTGGTTTACCCATCTGTAACTTTATCTCCCTCCCTCAGGGAAGCCTCTGACCCCTGGCATTGAGCTCTCCATTAACAAGTCTGCACTTCTCTTTAAGTAACGCCTTGCCCCTCACCCCTTCCTTGCACGCTGCCATCATCCCCAAGCACATCCAAGCTCCAGGCGGCCAGCACCCCACAGGGCCAGTCCTCTGTCAATGGTTGAGTGAGTCCCTGATATGTGAAAGCTATTTTTTTTTTAATTAAAAAAGTCTACTTTAAGCTGGAGTGTTTCAAAAGTCTGGTTTAATGAATTGGTCAAAACGGCGGGGGTGCTAAGGCATCTTCTGTCCCCTCCTGTCGTTTGTATCAGGATGGGAGACCCCTAACATTTGCAGTGCCCAGAGCAAGAATAGAAAGAGAGCCTCACCTGCTTCTCGGGCCAGCCCCACACTGAGAAGCCTTGTAGCTATGCCTGTGATTGCTCGGCTTGCCATCAACCCTCCTCTTCCTTAAATAGACCCCCAAAACCAGATCACCTCTTGGGCCCACACTGGCAGTGTGGTCAGACTTCAGGGGAGAATAACACCAGAAAAGAAAATTTTCAGACTCCAGAGCACAGTCAGGACCATTTGGACAGGGAACTGTGGGGTCTTGGAAGGAGAAGGCCATCAGCTTGCAATGGACATGGCCCCCTTTGCCTTGTGGCCTGCTCGCCCCCAGGGTGGATCATAGCCAGAGAAGGCCGTTGACCCATTTCCCAGGTCTAAGGACAGAGCAGATTTGAGTCCAGGGAAGGACACTGCTCCATCCCACCCCTTGGTCCAGAATGGGCTGTGAACCCAGCACTCTGCTACTGTAGGTCATCCCTTTGGGTCCAGGACGGCTTCCATAAAGCCTCCCTTTTCAAGTGCAGCTCTCTCCTGTTCTTCCTCCCAGCCCATCCCTGCCCATGCCGGAAACAGAGTCCCCAGCCCCACCACCACCATGGAAGAAGACCCGAGCCTACTTCTTGTCAGAAACTGGTGAAGACGGGAGGCAGAATAAGGACAACATATGTTTTTCCTTGATGCTGACCTTAGCTCTGAGCAGTGTTTGGGGAGTTGCGGCAGCGGGGGGCGGGTGGCCAGTGGTGGAGCACATTGAACAAACTGGTCACAGAATTTCAGAGCTTACAAGGAGCTGGGCATCTTCTGTGCAAAGCAGAGTTTCTAGCCAGACAGGAGAGGCTCCACTCAGATCTGGGGCCTTGCTGGATGCTTTGTCCTTGCCCGGGAGCTTTCACTGTGGAAGTTATGAGGATCATTTAAAGTGTCCACACTTGACCTGGCACAGAGAAGGAGTTCAAAAACTGCCTGTTAAATAGAGAAACACATAACCCGTGTGCAGTCTAGTGTGTGTTTCTCTTTCTAGATGGAGCTTCTGTTCCAAACCAGCCTAGCATCCACATGTGAGGGACCCTTGGTTGTAACCCAGCTTCCTGTTGTAAAGATAAAAGGCTATTAAAATTTCCGGTAAATTGCACCTGGGCTCCAGATCAAAGGGCCCTGCAGGGACCGCTATTTCAAACCTCAGTCCTCTTCGCAGAGAGCTCCCAGGGCTTGGGTGGTCGATACTGACAGAGGGAAGCCACAGAGCCTCCCTCTACTGCTGGTACTAACCTTGGCAGATGGTAGGAGCTGATGAATAAGTCTTAATGGATTAGGTGGCTGATCCCATGCCCTGTTGGGCCCCTTGGGCTCTTACTTTGCACACACCTCTAATGAGCTAGTCGAAGGTTTGTTGATCTTACGGCCCATTGCTGTTGTTCAGTTGCCACGTCATGTCCGACACTGTGCAACCCCACGGACTGCAGCACGACAGGCTTCCCTGTCCTGGTCTGGTATCCCCATCTCCTGGAGTTTGCTCAGACTCACGTCAATTGAGTCAGTGATGCCATCCATCATCTCATCCTCTGCTGCCCCTTCTCATCCTGCCCTCAATCTTTCCTTCCCCGCTCTTTTCCAATGAATTGGCCACATCAGGTGGCCAAAGTATTGGAGCTTCAGCTTCAACATCAGTCCTTCCAATGAATATTCAGGGTTGGTTTCCTTTACGATTGACTAGTTTGGTCTCCTTGCAGTTTAAGGGACTCTCAAGAGTCTTCTCCAAGTAGAGGGTGGGATTGAGTTGAGAGAATAGCATCAAGACATATACATTACCATATGTAAAGTAGTTAGTGGAAACTTGATGTATGACACAGGGCACCCAAAGCTGGGGCTCTGTGACAACCTGGAGGGATGGGGTGGAGAGGGAGGTGGGATGGGGATTTAGGATGGAGGGGTTTCAGGATGGAAGGGACATATGTATACCTATGGCCTATTCATATTGATGTATGGCAAAAACCACCACAATATTGCAATTGTCCTCCAGTTAAAATAAATAAACTTAAAAAAGAGAACAGTTAGACTTATTTGTCAATAAAGACAATCTTTCAAGCCTCAAAAAAAAAAGAGGGTCTTCAGCATCACAGTTTGAAAGCATCAATTCTTTGGCATCAGCCTTCTTTATGGTCCAACTTTCACGTGCATGCATGACTACTGGAAAAACCATAACTTTGACTATATGGACCTTTGTCAGCAAGTGATGTCTCTGCTTTTTAGTACATTGTCTGGATTTGTGTCATAGATTTCCTTCCAAGGAGCAAGCGTCTTTTAAATTCATGGCTGTAGTCACTATTCACAGTGATTTTGGATCCCAAGAAAATAAAATCTGTCATTGTTTCCACTTTTCCCCATCTATTTGCCATGAAGTGATGGGACCAGATGCCATGATCTTAGTTTTTTGAATGTTGAGTTTTAAGCCAGCTTTTTCACTCTCCTTGTTCACCCTCATCAAGAGACCCTTTAGTTCCTCTTCACTTTCTGCCATTAGAGTGGTATCATCTGCATGTCTGAGGTTGTTGATACTTGTCCCAGCAATCTTGATTCCAGCTTGGGATTCACCCAGCCTAGCATTTCATATGATGCACTCTGCATATAAGTTAAATTAGCAGGGTGACAATATACAGCCTTGTACTCCTTTCCCAATTTTGAACTAGTTAAGTTTTTCCATGTCCAGTTCTAATTCTTGCTTCTTAACCCTCATACAGGTTTCTCAGGAGACAGGTAAGGCAGTCCGGTATTCCCATCTCTTTAAGAATTTTCCACAGTTTGTTGTGATCCACACAGTCAAAGTCTTTAGCATAGTCAATAAACTAGAAGTAGGCGTTTTTCTGGAAATCCTTTGCCTTCTCCATGATCCAACGAATGTTGGCAATTTGATCTCTGGTTCCTCTGTCTCTTCTAAACCCAGATTGTACTTCTGGAAGTTCTCAGTTCACATACTGCTGAAACCTAGCTTGAATGATTTTGAACGTAACCTTGCTAACATGTGAAATGAGTACAATTGTATTATAATTTGAACATTTTTTGGCATTGCAATTCTTCAGGATTGGAATGAAAACTGAACTTTTCCAGTCCTGTGGCCACTGTTGAGTTTTCCACATTTGCTGACATGTTGAGTACAGAACTTTAACAGTATCATCTTTTAGAATTTGAAATAGCTCTGTTGGAATTCCATCACCTCCACTAGCTTTGTTGGTAGTAATTCTTCCTAAGGCCCATTTGACTTCACACTCCAGGATGTCCGGCTCTAGGTGGGTGACCACACCATTGTAGTTATCCGAGTCATTAAGACTTTTTTATATAGTTTTTCTGTGTTTTCTTGCCACCTCTTCTTAATGTCTTCTGCTTCTGTCAAGTTCTTACCATTTCTGTCCTTTATCGAGCCCATCCTTGCATGAAATGTTCCCTTGATATCTCTAGTTTTCTTGAAGAGATCTCAAGTGTTTCCCATTCTGTTGTTGTCCCCTATTTCTTTGCACTGTTCATTTAAGAAGGCCTTCTTATCTCTCCTTGCAATTCTCTGGAACTCTGCTTTCAGTTGGGTATATCTTTCCCTTACTCTATTGCCTTTTACTTCTCTTTCCTCAACTGTTTGTAAAAGCTCCTCGGACAATCACTTTGCCTTCTTGTGTTTCTTTTTCTTTGGGATTGTTTTGGTCACTGCCTCCTGTACAGTGTTACAAACCTCTGTCCATAGTTTTTCAGGCACTCTGTCTACCAGATCTAATCCCTTGAATCTATTTGTCACCTCTACTGTGTATTCGTAAGGGATTTGATTTAGGTCACACCTAAATGACCTACTGATTTTCCCTACTTTCTTCAATTTAAGCCTGAATTTTTCAATAAGGACTTATGATCAGAGCCACAGTCAGCTTCAGGTCCTGCTTTTGCTGACTGTATAGAACTTCTCCTTCTCTGGCTGCAAACAACACAATCAATCTGATTTCAATATTGACCATCTGGTAATGTCCAGGTGTAGAGTCGTCTCTGATTGTTGGGAAAGGGTATTTACTATGAGCAGTGTGTTCTCTTGACAAAACTCTGCTAGCCTTTGCCCTGCTTCATTTTGTACTCTAAGGCCAAACTTGTCTGTTATTCTGGGCATCTCTTGACTTTCTACTTTGGCATTCCAATCTCCTATGATGAGAAGGACATCATTTTTGGTGTTAGTTCTAGAAGGTCTTGTACGTTTTCATAGAAGCAGTCAACGGCTCCTTCAGCATCAGTGTTTGGGGCATAGACTTGGATTACTGTGACACTGAATGGTTTGCTTGGAAACAAAACAAGATCATTCTGTTGTTTTTGAGGTTGCACCCAAGCACTGCATTTCAGACCACTCATTAGAGTAACTCAGATCAGGAGGGGAGGGCTTCTGAAGGACAGAATGCTGATGGCAGGTCAAGAAAGTGCCAGGATAGCCAGTGGCAAGGGAGGGCACAGCAACATTAGATTCAGAAACATTAGTTGTAAACCCCAGAATAGCTCTGGACCACTTGGTGAGGCAGGGCCCTTGTTAGTGGGATGGTAGGGAGCTCACCAGAGAAGGCAATGGCACCCCACTCCAGTACTCCTGCCTGGAAAATCCCGTGGACGGAGGAGCCTGGTGGGCTGCAGTCCATGGGGTCGCTGAGGGTTGGACATGACTGAGCGACTTCACTTTCACTTTTCAATTTCCTGCATTGAAGAAGGAAATGGCAACCCACTTCAGTGTTCTTGCCTGGAGAATCCCAGGGACGGGGAGCCTGGTGGGCTGCCATCTATGGGGTCGCACAGAGTCGGACACGACTGAAGTGACTTAGCAGCAGCAGGGAGCTCACAGAGGGGAACCAGTCTGGGAAATAACCAGTGTGTCCTGGGTGTCAGGCTGCAGGAACTGTGGGCAAGGATGCTCTTGGACCTCCCCGACCTTCTCACCTGCTCCAGCAGCAAAGCCCTGGGAGGGGTTGTGGCCTGGGATAGCCTGGGCCATGGGTCTACTCCTAGCTAGAGTAGCTACCCCTCTCCTGAAAGTCTCTCTAAACCTGTACCCAAAGGGAGAGCCTAGGCAAGAAGGGTGTTTACTGGGCAGCTTGGAAATCATCAGAGGTGAGACTCAGGAAGGGCTCTCAATGGGGACCTCTTGATTGACTGCAAACTGAACAAAAAGCATAAGCACCACCCCCATCCCCAGTTTGTTTTATGGGCAAATGACGCACAGTTTCATCAACCAGCATTTTGGGGACTGTTCAGTGGCTGCTTCTAGGTAATCCAACACATCCAAGTTAGCTGGGGGTCCTCAAGATAGGTACAATTTTTATTACTTTACCTTTCCAATTATTATTGTTATTTTTATATTATTATTAATAATTTATTATTAATAAATTTTTGTTATTATTAATCAG
The DNA here is from genome assembly GCF_029378745.1 of Bos indicus. Classification (NCBI taxonomy): domain Eukaryota; kingdom Metazoa; phylum Chordata; class Mammalia; order Artiodactyla; family Bovidae; genus Bos; species Bos indicus. The sequence continues at coordinate 16,728,056 of NC_091769.1, forward strand.
GCAGGTGAGTCATGGACTTTGCCCACCCAAGCAGGACAAGGTCAGAAAACTACAAGGCCCTTCACATTCCAGGTACCTCCATTTCTATAGACTAAACATTGGGTCCCCCAAATGCCACTTGTTAGAGCAGGAAAGAATGATGTTTTAGAATGATTTCCATATGAAATGGCTAATACTTTTTTAAATCAATGTAGTCCTTAAAGTGAGAAAGTGCAATTGACTGGAAGTTGGCTTTTTGGTCAATTTCCTTGCTCTCCAGGCCAAGGGAGATTCATGGTGACTCTGACCAACTGAGACTCCAAACTGAGGTCTGGTGAAGGCAGGCATGGACCTTCCTTTTCTTCTTTCCATCAGACCAAGAGCTATCAGCAAGAGAGCACCAGGCAGGGAGCTGAGAGGACCTGAAAACTAGTGTCATTTCTGCCAGTGAGAACTGGCACACAAGTAACTTCAACCATCTAGCCTTCAGTTGCTACATCTGCAAATGGGGTTGAAGAAACCCTGGGCAGCCTGAGAGTGGGATGGAGAGAAATAACTTGCTGTCAGCTCTGGGGCTTCTTAGAGAATTAAATGAGATACAGCGTGGAGATCACCTACTGGAAGGTCTGCTAGAGGGGAGGCACCAGTGAGGTTCATTGAACAGAAAGGTTGGGGAGAAGGAAGAGGATGGTCTGGCTGCATCGCTGTGGTGTGACCACATCCCAGCTCCAACTGGACTTGCCAGCTGCTAACTGGAAAATGAAAGTGAAGTGAAAGTCGCTCAGTCGTGTCTGACTCTTTACGACCCCATGGACCATACAGTCCATGGAATTCTCCAGGCCAGAATACTGGAGTGAGTAGCCTTTCCCTTCTCCAGGGGATCTTCTCAAACCCAGGGGTCGAACCCAGGTCTCCCGCATTGCAGGCAGATTCTTTACCAGCTGAGCCACATTAAAACCTTCTTCTAGCCTGAAGCACTGATCCCAATTAAAATGCTAATTATCTCCAAGGGTTCTACTTTTGAATTTTTCTTTTAACTAGTCTGCCATTGACCCCAGAGTGTGAGGAATCTGAGAGTGGCATTTCATAGATTGAGGACAGAGAAGATGGCCCATCCCCCCGATGCACCCATCTCCGCTACCCTTTCACCATCATTTCCTGTGTGGCCTCTACTCGAGTCAGATGCTCTTCTCACTACCACCTGCACTTCGCAGGCCCATCCCCATGCTGTGTCTTAGGTCTTGTCCTTCTCTCTGACTGCAAGGCCCTTGTTGGTCCTCTCTGTCCCACCATCCAAGGCCCAGGTCGAATCCCACCTCCTCCAGCTCACACGGCGTTCTTTCCTCTTCTCCTCCAGGGTTGCCTCAGTCCCATACACTTCAACCCTTACTGAAGGATGAATGTGTGCTGAGATGGCGATTCTGGGAAAGGCTTGCATGTGGACAGGACTCTCAGGTTTTACAGGCAGTCCATGCGATGGAGACAGTGCAGCCTGGAAGGGAGAACAAGGTCCTCAGCGTTAGGCAGACTTGGGGTCACATCCCAATTCCACCACCATGGGACCATGAGCATTCATCAACGTCTCTAAGCCTCAGTCTCCTCCTCTGTAGAACAGAGGAATCCGCACAAAAGACAGCACAGTGATGTATTGATATGTAAAAGTGAAGTGAAGTCGCTCAGCGTGTCCGACTCTTTGCGACCCTGTGGGCTGTAGCCTACCAGGCTCCTCCGTCCATGGGATTTTCCAAGCAAGAGTACTGGAGTGGGTTGCCATTTCCTTCTCCAGGGGATCTTCCCAACCCAGGGATCGAACCCAGGTCTCCCACATTGTAGGCAGATGCTTTACCATCTGAGCCACTGGGCTCCGGGTATATGATAGGGTCTCAGGCATATTAGCCGCATCCTTTGTCTTGTTCTTCCATTTCCGTCGATTTTCTATTAACTCTATGAGGTAGTCTAAGCATTATCACCTCATTGTACAGATGGATAAGCTGAAGCCCAGACTGATAAGGAGGCTCGTGCAAGGTCACATGGCAATGAGGCCCATCCTGGTCCCCAGATCACCTGATTTCCAGGCTGGTGCCTCAGATAGTCCCTACTCAGCTCCTGCCACAGGGGCTCAGGCTCCTGCTCTTACTCGAGAGGAGCTGTCTGGGGCAAATCAGCTAGCCCAGAGGATGGTGATGACAAGAAAGCAGCAGCTGGAAGGGTACAAATCCACAGCCCTGAAGAGAAAGCTCTTCTCTGAGAAGTAATTAAACTGTGATTGTCATTTCTAGCAGGCATTCCAGTAAGCAGGCATTTTCAACAAGGTTCTCTGGCTCCTGCGGTTTTTCTGGAGTGGAGTTAATCTCAGTTTCTTGCTGCACTTCAGCTGTTGACACTGAGGCTGCTGACGAAGTGGGCGGCTGTCACTTTGGGGGAGTGGGAGCTTGGGTCAGAACGAGGTCAGCCCTGGAAGGGTCTGTGCTCCTTCTATTACTGGTGGGGAAACTGAGTCTGGAAGGGACCAACTAGAGCCCTCTTGGCAAAGAGCTGCGCCTGCCTGCTAGCCAGGAGCCAACTCAGGCAGGGGAAAGAAAGAGCAGGACAGAAAAGAACACATGAATGACCGAATCTATTCCTGATCTCTCATTCATTCCTGTGGCCAACTCTCTGCTGGCCTGGGAACCCGGCTGGGCCCAGCAAGCTAGGAGCCTTTCTTCAGCTGGTGTGCTCCTTGCTGAGTTTTGGAGGCCAAGCCCCTGTCATCTAGAAATTCTCGGCCTGGGCATGGTTGCCCTTCAGGATGGATACCTCCTTGTGCAGGCTGTGTTGTGCATAACAGATGTTTGGCAGCATCCTTGGCCTCTTTCCTCTGGATGCCAGCAGCAACTCCAGCCCTGACTAAGTGGTGACAACCAGAAATGTCTCTAGATGTTACCGAACGTCCCCTGGGGAACAAACTTGCCTCCACTGAGAACTACTAGAGGAAGAAAGGAGAGGCATCCTAGGAAGAGTCCCCTGGTCAAGGTTGGACACATTTGGGTACCTTGCACCAAGTGGGATGTCCTGTGAGGAATGGAGGTAGGTGAGGCTGCGTTCATATTCAGGGCCCTGAGGAAAGGCTCCATATGCTCAACTCAGGCTTCTGAAAATTATTCCGGAAGTTATCGTTCTGCTCCCCCGAGCCCTTCCAATGGCTGCAGATTTCTTGCCTTATCCACCTGTACTGAGGCCTCAGCAAGGCCCTGAAGTGGAACTTCTGCCCTGGGAGGCATTCTGGGCTCTGTTGTCTCTGCAGGAGCTGCACTCACAGTCAGCAGGCTCATCGTTTCATTGAGAGCAGCACAGATCCTCCCAGGTCCTTTAGCGTCCCTTTCCTGACTTGGTCAGTGTGAACAGAAAGCTCATTTACTCAAGAGATACAACGAGATGACACATAGACGAGAAAAGGGAAGGGTGCACAAGCAGCTCATGGCATCCAGGCGTGAGGACGCGAATGCACTCCTGCTCAACCTGCAGATTCTCTCTTCAAGGAGCGCATCCATTCGAAAGCTGCCTGTACCAAATAGATAAAGGAGACAGACTTGTTTTGTTTTATTAATTTTTCTTGCAGTGTAATTGCTTTACAATGTTATGTTAATTTTTGCTGTACAACAAAGTTAAACAGCTTTATGTATACATATATGCTCTCCCTTTTGAACCTCCCTCCCATCCCCCTATCCCACCCATCTAGGTCATCACAGAGCATTGAGTAGAGTTCCCTGTGCTACACAGCATATTCCTACTAGCTATCTGTTTTACACATAGTAGTATATACACACACACACACACACACACACACACACACATATATATGTCGATCCTAATCTGCCAATTCATGACACCCTCCCCTTCTTCCCATATTGTATATTATCTCATATATGTGGATGTGGAATCTAGAAAAATGGTACAGAAGAACATATTTGTAGGGCAGGAATAGAGACACAGATGTAGAGCATGGACATGAGACAGACATTTTTAAGCCTCAACAAAAGATTACCCCTTAGAGTTCTTTAACGGACGCCTGCCTGAACGCATGTAAAATGATGCTCACTCCACAAGGGGCCAGCTTGCCCGTGATGTTTCCAGGCAAAGTTATTGCTTAAAGCAACTTACCTCATGTTTATCTGTACCTAATTCCCAGCCCAAATACATTTGACTATTTTGGTCTAGACCACACTTGATCATTGCAAACAGCCACCAAATGCCTCTCCTCTCCTATTTACGGATAGAAGCAGCTGCTGTATTTGCATGCCCTGCTCCTTAGTATAAACACAACTCTGATTTCCTAACTTTCTTTGGGGAATTCCTCCTGGGCGCCCATGTTTATTTATGAAGCTGGTTTGGAAACACAGCAGGCATCACTAATTTCTGGGCTTTAGTGGACGCTTGCTGGGGAGAGCTGGATGAAGATCAAGCAAAAGGTGAGGCGGTGAGCCCCACCCCTGAAGTATCAAGCCTGGCCCCACCTCCAGGAAAGGGTCAGATTTTCCTCTACAAGGATCCCCAGATTGCCCATTCTTTACCTTCCTTTGACTACTTCATTTTGCTTTGGCTGCCAGGAGTCTCAGAAGTAAATCAGATCTTATTCTAGGCTCCTGAAGGGTTCTTCTTCCCAATTCTCTAAATGGCTCTGGAAATCTCTTTTTGGTTTTACTTTTGGCTACCTTATTATACGTTTGAATATTGTAAACTCCCTGGAATATTTGCAGGAAGTAGGTGGGGTGTAAGTCATAAGAAATAAACCCCAAATGCACCAAAGTTTTCCTTCCACCTCCATTAAAATGCCTCTGTGTCTCTTTTGCTGGAGGATCTCTCTGTATTCGATGATTGAAAAAAAAAGATAAATAAATAACCACCAGCAATGTTGAGACTGGGTGAGTTGGAGCTGAAATGGACCACAGGTCTCAGAGAAAGGAAGGACTTAACATTCTTAACCATCCCAAGTCCTTTCACAATATTTACAACCTAAGGATGAGAACACCAACACCTAGAGAAAAAGGAAAAGGCATTTTCAGAGCCTGCATCTCCCAGCCCCTCCCAGCCTGATGCTCCTTGCATAATTGGCCCACTGCATCCTTGAGGCTGATGAGGGCACGCCAGCCTGTCAACAGCAGCTTTTTCAGGCCAGCATCCTGTTTTAGAGGTGAGTCCCTACCAGTGGGAATGCCAGTGGGAAATCTGAGATTTCAGTGGCCCTGTCTGCTGTCTAGGTTCTGAGCTCAGGGGAGAGCCTCCATAGTGGTACCCAGACAGATCATGTTGGTCTTGGGTAATGATCCACAGGGCAAGCTGGAAGACAAGAGGCCCATGCATTCAACTTAGCAGGAGGGAGCATCAGCTTCTAAAGGTCAGGTGAGGTCAAGAGTCAAGACCAGAGAGGACAATCATGGCTTTTCTGGTTGAAACATCTGGCCTTACCTTCTGCGTGATACTTGAATTTAATCCTGCAGCAGGGCTTCTCTGGTGCTTCAGTGGTAACGAATCCACCTGCCCAATACAGGAGGCATGGGTTCCATCCCTGATCCAGGAAGATCCCACGTTCCACAGAACAACTAAAGCCCGTGTGTGCCAAAACTACTGAGCCTGTGCTCTAGAGCCCACGCTCTTCAACAAGAGAAGCCACTGCAATGAGAAGCCCAAGCACCGCAACTAAAGAGTAGCCCCCACTTGCCACAACTAGAGAAGAGCCCATGCAGCAAAGAAGACCCCGCAGAGCCAAAAATGAATAGATAAATAAAATAAAAACCCCTGTAGCAACTTGGCCATGTGTCTGTTCAGCCTCACCTTGAATTATCTCCAGAGATGAAAGATTCATTACCTACAAAGCTAGTGAGACAGGGAGGAAAAGACAGATGCTAAATGCCCTAACTCATGGGGTTCAAGCTCCCAGAAGTCAAAAAGATGTGATAAGGGAGTATAAAGGTGGTATAGAATTCTGAAACGGGGGCAGCTCCTTGACTGTCTTCTGGGAATCTTACAGATCACACAGGAACTGGCAAGACCCGGAAGGGGGCCCACAGACAGGTGAATGGTCCCTCTGAAGAAGGTAGTCAGGGGTACTTGGTCACCTCTCTGGGGAGTCCACTGTGCAATGTCTGGCCTGCCTTGAGAGATGAGAATGGGATGCCAATGGCTGTAGCCCTGAAGATTCAAGACCAGCTGGAAAATAAGGCTGCTTTCTCTCATAAATATCTTCTCTGTGAGAGATGAATCTGAGTTAGGTTGGGCTCATTCCCATGGTGTAAATACTCCACCAGAGTCAGCCTCCAATTGGTTAAGCTGCCTATGCAGGGTCATTGAGTCGGGGTTGGGAGAGATTCTAACAGTCATCTTATAAGTTGCCCTCACCTCACAGGGGAAGAGCATTACCTGGTCTAAGTTGCTGCTCTGATTCTAACCTGCCCTATAACTTCAGACCTCAGTTTCCTCATCTGTGTAATGGGGTGAAGAATAACTGCACATGCCCCACAGGGGTTATCAGAAAGAACTGAGTAAAAGGGCTTTGCTCTTAGAGAACTCTTAGAAAAGAATCAGAGCGCTTTAAATCATCACCAATTACGATCTTCTGGGGCTAAAAAAGAGAAAATGCATATGCCCAGGACTGATAGGACGAAGTAGAGAGGCCTGGGTTTTGAATCCAAAACCCCAGGCTGGAGTTCCCGTTTTGCAGGCTGTGTAACCTCAAGTCTCAGTTTCTCCACGTGTGAGATGTGGTCCAATTTTACACCCTGGCACCTCCTGGGGTGTGGTGAAACCCAGGGGTATTGAAGAAAACACATTCTTCCAGGAGCCCCACACAGAAGGAGATGGTGTATTACTGTGACAGAAACGACAAAAAAGAGGGCCGGCCCAGTCATCAAAGGGACAAATTATGCTCCAGAAAACTAATCTCTAATTATTCCTTTCAGTCCTAAGGAGACAGGAGCCCAGAAGAGAAGCCAGCAGCTCATCTTTCAAGTAACTATTTAAGCCCGAACCAGGAAGAGAAACAACTGTACATACACAGGCTAGAATTTGAATATCTAATTTGATGAGGCATATAAATTGGCAGTTATTCAAATGAGTACATTTACATATATAGGGTTTAAGGCTACATCATTCCTTAATATTTCTTCCATAGTGCAGAGTAAGGACTTTAAATCTTTCTCCCTCTTTTCAGGGGTTTTAGGAAGGGATTACAAAGGCAGCTGAATAGAGACCAGGCTCTGAGTGTGCCAGGATGTGGGTGTGGGGTGAGCATCCAGGGGTGCTGAGAGTCCTCCTCAGTCACTTTCCTGGGCATCTGATCACAGCTGTCCAGCTTGGCAGTGCCAGCCAGGGGCACCTCCCCTGCCTCTGAAGGGTGGCAGAGGCTCCAGGATGGCTTCCCTAGGTCCCAATAGGGCAAACCCCTCAGAGTGTGACCCCCTGACCAGCACCATCAGCAGCACCTGGGAGCCTGTTAGAAATGCAGATCCCCAGTCCCGCCCCAACTCTACCTATAAATCAGAAACTGTAGGGGTAGAGCCTGCAATCTGTGTTTTAACAAGCCCTCCAGGAGATCCTGATGTCCACTCAAGTTGGAGAGCTGCTATCCTGGGACATTCCCACCTGGGGAGTCTGTGTCACTTATATTGAGTTTAACATAGCAGGACTTGGGGATTTATTTCCCAAGGCCACTCCAGGTTCTCATCCAGTGCTCTTCAGGGATGGTTCTGACTTCTGGTGAAGGAGGAGGGTAGGTCCTGATTTCCTCTAGGAACAGAGGGAGATCCCATTCTTCCAGTGTGCAAGAGCCTGGCCATCAGCAGGCAGCAGGGGGCACCTCCAAGCCCCAGTGCCTGTGCCAACTTCCTCACCAGCACGGTTGCTTAACCCCAGGCTGGGCTGCTGTCTCAGATGGATGGAGGCAGCACAAGGTCACAGCTGAGGGACCCAGAAGTTGCTGGAATATCTCAGCCCTCTCTGCTGGATCCAGGCTCTGGCTTGTGCCCTCTATCACTCAACAGAGAGCTTCTGAAGCCCACCCTGGGCCAGGGGCTCAGCCAGATGGTGGGCACAGGGTGCAGCCGGCAGGCTGAGCCCCTCTCCAGAGTGTGTGCACAGCAGGGGGGCGCCTGACGGTGAGAGCAGGGATGCACACGGGGTGTTGGGACCCAGCGCCAGGAAAATTCCACCTGGTCCAGAGGTTAGGGACGGTTCCCTGAGGGTGGTGGGAGGGAGAAGGACAGTCAGCATAGACAGAGTGTGACACATAACCAGGCGACAAAGCCCCAGAAGCCAGCGAGTGTAGACGGGTAAGCAAAGAAGGAAGGCAATCGGCTTTATGTTCTGCAAAAGCCACATTGACTGCAGAGTGGAGCTTGCGTTGGAGACAAGTAAGGTTGCAGGGAGATATCTCAGGGAGGGGCAATTGGGACAGTCCAGAGAGAGGGCAGCAGCCTGCCCAGGAAGTGGCAACAGGGTGGAGCGACATAATGCCTTTTGGGACTGGTTAGCAGTTGGAGTCACCTGGATATGGTGGTCCTTTGAATGGTGTGGTGGGAGGTGGAGGGTGGTAAGAGAGGGGCTTTCTCCCAAGTGTCTGGCTTGGGCATCTGGGAAGCCACATGAGAAAGCCCTGGGCTAGGATCAGTTTGGGGATCCCAAATTTGTGCTCCAGGACCAGGGTCATGCCTAACAGCCTTCACAACTGGATTTGTGGATGTGGTTCTAGCTCTCAGTACAGGGATCTTATTGGCATCCAACCTGGGGTGGATGTGCCAAGCAGGAAGGATGGGCTGTCTCCAGGGATGGAGAATGGAGTTAGTCAAGGAAGGGAGTGTCAGCCAGGAAAGCAGATTCAATGGGATGAGAAGGGATGCTTCTGGGTCTTGTGGGTAGATCCCAGAGAGGAAAGCATCTGGATACAGGTCAGAATAAAGGAACTGGTACTGAGGTTCCCCAGCCTATACCTGAAGTAGAGTTGGTAGGCCCAGGTAGGCCAGAGTGAACCATTTGCTGACTGTTTAGCATGGTCCATAAGTTCATCAGGGACCCAAGCTCCTTACAGCTCTCTGCTCCACCAGCCTGAAAGTGTGAGTCCATCTTATTCACAAAATGGCTGCTGTAGCTCCAGCCATTATGCCCATGTTCCAGACAGGAAGATCCTAGGAGAAAGGAAGGAAGAAAATCACCTGCCAGTCTAGTCAGCCCCATTTATGGGACTTTCCTGGAGGTCCACCCAATGATTTCTACTTTCAGCTCTTATAACCACTGGCAGCTGCAAGATAGTTTGGGATATGTTCCTTTTTAGTTGGTCATACTGGCACCACCAAAATATAGGAATTCTATTATGAAAAGAAGAAAATGAATATTGGATAGGTAACTAGAAATTTCTATTGCTAAAGAAATAAATAGGAGAAATTAGCATCCTAATCCTTCCATTATGTTCCTTTGAAATTGAAAAAAAATTATACACATCAATAAATGAGGTCAAGTTATTAAGAAAATGATGAGTGTCTTAGGTAGAAATCATTTAGTTGCAAGGAATAGAAAGCTACTTGAAGGCCTTGAGTAAAGCAGAGATTTTATTATAAGGATTCATGGGACTCTCCCAGGGCCAAGTACAGAAAGCTGGTGGGCCATTGAGGGAAACTGGCCCTAGAATTTCTCTTCCTTTCCCCCTTCTCAGGGTCCTCATCATCTCCTTTCTCCAATTGCCTCTGATTTTTTCATCTGCTTCAATTCTCTCTCTGTCTGATATTTGCCTTTCTCTTCTCTATGTACATAGCAGGAAATGGTCACCCTGACTTACCAGTTCAAGTGCCAACAGGAACAACCCAAAGTCTCCATGATCCAATGCCAACATCCCTGACATGTCATGAGTCAGTCCAAGCTTGGGTCAGATGCCCACCCACTCTGATGGGCAGAAGCAGCCAGGGAAGGCCCCTTGGGGCAATCACCTGAAGAGCTCAGATGAGCAGTCAGGCATTTGGGTCATATGTCCCTACAAATACCCAAGGACAGCATTGCTCTCTTCTCACCATCCTTCATGCAATCCTAGCTTTCCATGCAGACATGTGGGGAAAGCTCCCTCCAGTCTGTATATGACCGGACTTCCCTGGTGTCTCAGTGGTAAAGAATCCACCTGCCAATGAAGAAGCCATAGGAGGCTCAAGTTCCATCCCTGGGTCAGAGAGATCCCCTGGAGAAGGAAATGGCAACCCACTCCAGTATTCTTGCCTGGGAAATCCCATTGACAGAGGAACCTGGTGGGCTACAGATCAAGGGGTTGCAAAGAGTCAGGCACAACTGAAGTGACTGAGCACCTAACACCTAGCACTAGTCTCTATATGAGGTGCCTTCTTCCCAGAAATGCTCTGAGGTTCAATGCCAGACAGCATAGAAACTCTCCTTGACGCTTGTTGCTATATTTATTTTCTTCTCCCAAAGGCTGGAAAGTCAAAGATGAGCAGAACTGTGCTTGGCCTCAGTGGGTCATCATCTGGAGAAGAACGACCGACATGAAAACCCATGACTCCCAGGTAAATCATGTGGTGGGCTAGCCTACTGCATCATGTGCCCAGGTGGAGTCTGAACATGTTGAGCATTTGGAGAACTGAGAAGAGTCTCCCTGACAACTTCTGGATGCATGAGATAGCAACAAGAGCAAAGGTGGGAGATGCTGCGTCTAGCCAAGAAGAATAGCTAGAGCTGAAAAAATTAAGAAAACTGGCCGAGACTGGGTAGGGGACTGCGGGGGGTGGGGGAGGGGAAGGTCCTAGCAAATGACATGACAAAATTTTAAAAGATCATTTGGACTTCAATTTCCCAACATCTGAGGGAGTTCCCTGATGGTTTAGTGGTTAAGACTCTGTTCTCCCAATGCAGGGAGCTGGGGTTTGATCCCTGGTCAGGGAACTATATCCCATGTGCCAGAGCTAAGTGTTTCCAGGCCACAGCTAAGGATCCCATGGGCCACAACTAAGACTCAGCATAGCCAAAACAAATATTTAAAAAAATTTCCCAACATCTAAGAGTAAATAAGACATGATAGCCCCAGAGCCAAGAAGAGGCCTGAAGCCTCTAAAGACAGCTGAATAAACCACTCCAAGCTTAGAAAGGGAATTTCATCTCATTGAAGTACCACTATATGCTCTTTGCCCTTAGAAGGATTTCTTAAAATTGAATTTGCATAATAGGTAATATATGCAAGTCATTTCAAATTATGTATAAATAGAATGAATTTCTGGTTTATTTTTCCAAATAATTCAAATTCTTTACAAAAATTTCAATGAGTGGAGGCATATCTGTGTTCAGCTTTTTTTTTTAAGTTATTTTTCTTTATAGAAGGAAATTCTTCATCTATCTACTTTACCCTATGGAAGTACAGATGACAACTTCATGACCGACACCAGCAGAAACCAGGAGGCAGAGTAAGAACTCCTAGCTTCCCAACTGCCACATGCATGATGGAAACATTGTGAAACCTTCCATGTCCCCTTCCACACACATTAAAATAGTAATACACAATGCTGGTGAAGTTGTGGAAAAACACACATCCTTATCCAATTGGGTAGCCCCAGCATAAATTCCTCTGGAGAGAATTTTAACAATGCACACTGAGAACCATAAGAATGCTTTTTCTTTTCAAGTCTAGGAATTTATCTTAAGGAAATAATACCCCACCATCACAAAAGAAAAAAAAAATGAGAAAGTATCTATTATAAATAACTACATTTATTAGAATGGAATTTGGAAGCATGTGTTTTCTTTCTTTTTAATTTAGGCCAAGTAAGAGGCATTATTTCCCCTCCATGGTTGGAATCTACCAGGTCATAGAATTGGTATTAACTGAATGCCAACTGTGTGCCCAGTGCTTCACTTTCCTGAGCTCAGTGACGCCCCTCCCTGCACCTGTTAGGTGGGTAGCATTGTCCCCTTACAAACGAAGACTCCCTGTGCAAGTTACTGGGAGTGGCAGGATTGATTTCCAGCCCAGTGTTTTTCAAAGACCTGCAATCCACTCCTTTATTCTTGGAAACTCTGCCCTTGGCGTTGAGGCATCCCATCTGGGATTCCACTCAGTTTTGAAAGGAGAGAATATCATATCATTTGATATTTTACCAAAGTGTACTTTACAAAGAAAAAAAAATCCCAAGTTCAAATGCACAGAGTTTTTCTTTTTCTTTCCCCCCTTCTTCTATTATGCACTTCATATTCTCTAAGAAGTTGGGACTCATTAATTACGGCGGTGGCAATTATAACCCACTTGTACTTCTGCAGAGCCCTTCTGAGGAGCTGAGAGTCCTTTATAAACACGAGCTTATTAGTTGTCCCAGCAGCCTGGCAGGTAGAAGGCAGCCACTGTCTTAAGAGGATGGGGCTCTGAAGCTGCCCAGACTGGCACTGCAGGTGCTGTGGTGCCAGGGGCCTGGGCTGCCTGGAGCCCTTTGCAGGGACAGTTATTTGCCTGAGACACCAAAGTCTAAAAGCTGCCTGGTCACTGGCTTTAGGGCATCTTGCTATCTTGGAGTTCCACAACAAAACCCCCTAGAGTTCCACAGCAAAAACCTCCAGGCCCCTTTTATAGGGCAGGACTAGACACCCAAGTCTGTATGCCACAGCCTGGCCCCAGAGCCACGTGAGGTTTCCTGATCTCTACTCCTTCGCCTGTGCTGTGTGCTGTGCTTACTATGCTTCCCTCCTCTTTTCTAAATTAGCCCACCCTTCAGCTGAGGTTCTGGAGAAGGAAATGGCAACCCACTCCAATGTTCTTGCCTGGAGAATCCCAGGGACCGGGGAGTATGGTGGGCTGCCATCTATGGGGTCGCACAGAGTCGGACACGACTGAAGTGACTTAGCAGCAGCTGAGGTTCTGCTGGTTGTACAGCATCTCTCCCTCCCTGACCTCAGCCAAACTGTACAGTCTGGGCCATTTGTTTTTCTGGTAACTCCAAGTAGCGTGGCATCTCTTCAATTGCTTTCTTGCATTGCCCATCCTTTTCTGAATCACTCTTTGGCAGCCCTTTAAAGCATACTCCGGGCTTCCTCTTGACTGAGAGCCTCTTGGGATATCTCTTCCCCATGTATCTGGGACTTCTGGTACCTAGAACAGGCTTTGGTATACAGCAGGGGGTCAAGAAATGTTGACTGGGCAGATGGGGTCCTGAGTGGCTGTTCTCCAGGGAGCACCAACAGAGGAGATGAACCTTACTGTCACCTCCCCTGCCTCCACCCCACCCATTGGGCTAAAATCCTGAGCCAGAGAAGCATACTTGCTGCCTCCCAGATGCCTGCATTGCACAGCTCCACATTTTACTTAGGCTGCTCCTTACCTCTTCTGCCAGGCCTGCCTATAATACCAAAGCATGCTCATCCTTCTAACCTTTGTTCAAATGTCACCTCTGAATGAAATCTTCCTGAACTCATCCTTCCTCTATGAAAAGTCATCACCTTCTTCTCTGGGCCCCACAACATATTGCATAAGAAATGATCCACACTGTGGCTCTGTCAATTCCTAGCTGCCTGACCTTGGACAGGTGCCCACCTCCCCAAGCCTCTGTGACCTTGTCCTTTGATGGTAGCCATATGTGAACTGGATAAGTGTGTCATGAGAACGAAAGGGGAGAGCCCAGTGCCTGGTGCTTAGTATGTCATCACCGCTCAAACGTCTTTTTCGGCTGCTCTACAGAGGGGAGTGGTGCCACCTATTCACTGTTGGGAGTTGGTGACCCCCAAATTTCTTGTTTTTAAAAAGCTTATAAAGTGATGTACTTTGGGATCAGAGTTATATTTGGGAACCACAAGCCTAAACTAGACTCTCCTGTGAGATGGGGAACCAGGTTCCAGAAAGTGGAGGCAGAGCAAGGGTTGGAAAGAAACTTCCGCATCATCAAAACATACCTGATGCTCAAATCCTACCAAGTACTTGCTAAGCCTGATCACTCGTTTTTCTTTTTCTTTCTCTAGTTCTATTCAAATAAGGTCTGATGACATCCTCATTATAGAATAACCATCCCAAAGAAAGAATTTCCCTTGATGCCCATTCTGACCCCTCCCCATGAGCACTGAGTTTTCTGTGTATCCTTCCAGAACTTTTTCTGGATGTTCAACTATTTTTTATTTCAAAGGTACATGAAGGACTATAAAAATTATGCTATACAATGAATTTTATTCTCAAGTTAATATTAACCCTGACTTCTCAGTCTATATTGGGTGATGGGCAAAGTTACTGACTGGGGTGGGGATCCCAGGCAGTCAGAGCCACAGCTGTTGCTACATTGATGCTCTGTTTGGGAAGTGATGTGGAGTGTCTTGAGGACCAGGCACTGGGCATTAATCAGACACTAAACTCAGGTTCCCAAGGTTCCTGTCTGCATTTCTCCATCTCATTCATCAGGATGTCCTGAGAGTCCATGACAATTACTTTATGGAAATTTAGATCTATTACATTTATTGTGTTTTTGATTACCTTTCCAGTAACCTTGTCAAAGAGTGCTGCTTTGACATCGGCTTATTTTGATTCAGCTATTCATTGTAAAGCCACCTTGAGCTCTGATGATCACCATGCCATTTTTCAATTACTAATAAATCATGGCTTTAATCACTCATGCTACAATCCCTCCCTGGATCAATAGTAGGCTAATGAATACATAACACTCCTATTACCATTCAAGTTGTCTCATCCCCATGGTTCTCCTAAGATCACCACTAGCTGTTTGATGATCTTCTTTGCTAGGAGCTCTCAGGATCCAGGGCATAGCTCACTGGCCTTGGGAGACTGGACTAGGTTCAGGGTCCTGACCTGCCTCCATCACAGCTGCACCACCAGCTCAGGGAATTCTTTCCTTTCTAGTCTGAAGCTCACTTTTCTGGCCTGAGCAGAAATTAGCGGTAGAAAACATCCATTTCCTCTTCTTCCTCTGACATCAATATGAGGTATAGTGGGAAGGTCACAGACCTTGGGAATCTGATAGAGACCTTGTTCAAATCCTAGCTCCACAAGTGGCCAGCTCTATGACTTGGGGCAAGTTGTTGAACCTTGATAATCCTTGCTCTCCAGTTCTGTAAAATGGGTAGAATTAGCTTAAGATTGGAAGTAATGCACTTATTCCATGAATGACAGTTACGATTACCATTATCATCCCAATTGACTTGAACAACCATCTCTTGAAGCCAAGAAGTAATACTTTTTTCCTAAGTTAAGCCACTTACCAAAGCAATCAGCCATCACTCCCGTAAGTCCTCCCCCAGCATGGGTTGTGACTGATGGAGAACAGAGATGGAGTTCTGAACTTCTGTAATAAACACCAAGAGAAGGACAAAGTAACTCAGGGCACTTTGGAGCTGAGGGTCGTTCTCCTCCTGAGTCCTTTTACGGAAGCTTCTCTCCTGGTCCCTGGAGTGGGGAACACTGTGATTTGTCCAGCTTGCCTTGCTTTTCTGCCCTTCATGGAAAAGACCCTAGCCACAGCTTACTTCAAATCCTGCTATCTTTCATCAGGACTTGATGAGATCTTTGCTATCACTACTTAGTCAAACTCCTTTCAGGTGAGGAAACTGAGGCTCAGAGATGGTGATTTAATTAAGGTTCTCAAAAAATTTACTTGTGGGGTTGAAGCTAGCACCCAGGAATTCTGAGGCACCATTTCTTTCTCTGAGTTCACTCACCTTTAATCCAGCTCCTTCTAGCTGACAGGGAGCTTTCTTTAATCCTGAAGGCTTAATGCAAACCAATCTCCATCACTTGCCCCTGCTCCTCCTTCTTCATGCCCCAAGGGATGTGCTGGGAGATTGGCCTATGCATCAAGAATCCTATCTCTGCTGTGTGACCTAGGGCAAGTCATGGTCCCTCTCTGGACCTCTGTTCTCAATGAAGAAGATACCCATCCTCCAAAGTCACTTCTATGCTGATAGCCTCAGATTTGGAGCAGGTGAGGTCCACCGCCAGGTTTGAATGATCCCCACACTCACCCAAGCCCACTGTGACATGTGAACATTCCTTTCCAGTTTGTATGCAGGTTTCACATCCCAGTCACTGAACTCAGTGGATGTGGGGTAGCTGTGGGGACCCATGAATGCCACGATGTGCACACAGTGAGCTTATGTTGCAGTCAACTAACCAAACTCTCTGCAATGCAGAGTTTAGTAGCAAAGACCCCAGGAAAGACACTAGGGTCTTTCCTGAGTGCATTGCCCAATTCCCCCTAAAACCACCTGGGCTCCTTTGGGGGACCCTCAGAAAGGCCATTCAAGAACTGGAGCTTCCTTGGCATGATCAGCATCTGGTCATTAGCTGTTAAGAGCCAATTCTGGAAGATGGCCCCAGCCTCTATGTGCACACAAACCTCCTTGGGTATCTTCCCCCACAACCCCACTTCTTTTTCCTGATTAGCATTTGGAAAGTAACAGAAGCAGCTCCTACTGGGGCCCAAGTGACTCCCTGCCCAGGAAACCATATCCTGCCAGCACCTCCCACACTCCCCTGGGGCCACACCTGCAGAAGGATGATAAGGGAATCGGATTCTCCAGCAACACCAGAGGCACAGTCCAAAGATCCAGAATATTTAGCTGTGTTTACCCGCAATAATCAGCTTCTCAAAGACATGTCGCTGGGCAGCTCTTGCTACATTGATTATGCCGCCTCATATTTTTGGCCCCCAGGGGCAAACAGCTCTGATTAATATTTCACAACACAGGGTTTTTTTTTTTTTTTTTCATATTCCTTTCTTCATGTTGTTGCTTTTCTCTTTTTTAATTTTTTTTCTTCCTCCTGAGCCCCTGAGAGCTTGATAGAGAGACACGGAATATTTTACCGTCTCTTGTGTCTGCCTGCTCCAGTAATCAGCGGACTCAATCACGCTTGCAGTGTTTTTATGAATTAATAACAGGCACTTTGGAGGGCTGGCGGGGGAGGCAGGAAATGCAATCTATGGAAGCTTAATGAGCGCCGTGGGGAACAGCTACCTCACCGCCTCCAGCCCTGCCACGCCATGCTCTAAATCATCCTTCCTGAGATTACCCCCTTCCAGAGCAGCCTCGACAGCTTGTGTGGGGCTTCCGAGTGCCCCTCGGTCCCTGCCAAGTCCTCCCAGGAAGAGGGGTCTGGGAGAGGCAGCCATAGCACATCTCCATTTTAATTTGAAAAAAGAAGGGAGAGCGGGGATCTGGCTTGGCTGGAGAAAGCATCCTGCCCTTGCAGACTGTTTGCATTAGTTGTTCTTTGACAAATTGCGTAGCCAGGGGTGAGGGTAGGGTGTGAGGATGGGCAGATGGCCCAGGCTGGCCCCCATAATGGATCCTCAGCCCAGACCAGGGTCTTTGCAGAAGTTCTTCCTGCTGGTCTAGAAATTTGATCTTATTACAGCTGTGCAGTGTGTGTTCAGTCATGTCCAACTCTGTGGCCCCATGAACTGAAGCCTGCCAGGCTCCTCTAACCATGGAATTTCCCAGGCAAGAATACAGGACTGGGGTGCCATTTCCTTCTCCAGGGGATCTGTCTCACCCAGGATTTGAAATTGGCAGGCTCATTCTTTACCATTAGCACCACCTGGGAAGCCCCTTTATTAGGGCTATCCTTGACTAGATTCTAAAGGACTGACTGATGCCACCGGAAATCCCGAGGACTTAAGCTGTGTGTTGTGACACATCACTTAAAAGTTCAATTCCACTCCATCATGGTCTGATGTACGGTCCCCCTGTGCATGATCAAGCCCCAGTTCACACCACACGACCACTTGAACTTACGACCTTCAAGCCCCGTTCACAAGACCCATTCACTGACCCTGAGCTTGGATGGTAGGGCAAAGTCAATGGCTACAGAAGTTTCTAAATATTTACTGTTGATGACCTTGTATTCTGGTAACAATTCACACACAAGCTCTGATCCTCATCCCACACTCAGAGCAGTGCTGATCCAAACTTGAATGCCACAGTCTTCATTTGCAAAGGGAAATACAATCACCAAGTAAACCAGGACCATGTGGCCAGGGTCAGAGCCGCCTTTACCAGCAGAAAAATGGGTCAGTTCAGTTCACTCAGTCGTGTCCGACTCTTTGTGACCCCATGAATCACAGCACGCCAGGCCTCC
This sequence comes from Bos indicus, assembly GCF_029378745.1. NCBI lineage: Eukaryota > Metazoa > Chordata > Mammalia > Artiodactyla > Bovidae > Bos > Bos indicus. The sequence continues at coordinate 16,746,114 of NC_091769.1, forward strand.
CTGTCCATCACCAACTCCCGGAGTTCACCCAGACTCACATCCATCGAGTCAGTGATGCCATCCAGCCATCTCATCCTCTGTTGTCCCCTTCTCCTCCTGCCCCCAATCCCTCCCAGCATCACAGTCTTTTCCAATGAGTCAACTCTTCGCATGAGGTGGCCAAAGTACTGGAGTTTCAGCTTTAGCATCATTCCTTCCAAAGAAATCCCAGGGTTGATCTCCTTCAGAATGGACTGGTTGGATCTCCTTGCAGTCCAAGGGACTCTCAAGAGTCTTCTCCAACACCACAGTTCAAAAGCATCAATTCTTCGGCACTCAGCCTTCTTCACAGTCCAACTCTCACATCCATACATGACCACTGCAAAAACCATAGCCTTGACTAGATGGACCTTTGTTGGCAAAGTAATGTCTCTGCTTTTGAATATGCTATCTAGGTTGGTCATAACTTTCCTTCCAAGGAGTAAGCGTCTTTTAATTTCATGGCTTCAATCACCATCTGCAGTGATTTTGGAGCCCAAGAAAATAAAGCCTGACACTGTTTCCACTGTTTCCCCATCGATTTCCCATGAAGTGATGGGACCAGATGCCATGATCTTCGTTTTCTGAATGTTGAGCTTTAAGCCAACTTTTTCACTCTCCACTTTCACTGTCATCAAGAGGCTTTTTAGTTCCTCTTCACTTTCTGCCATAAGGGTGGTGTCATCTGCATATCTGAGGTTATTGATATTTCTCCCAGCAATCTTGATTCCAGCTTGTGCTTCTTCTAGCCCAGCGTTTCTCATGATGTACTCTGCATATAAGTTAAATTGTAATCAGAAGGTCGTATGGGAAACACAACTTGTATTGATCTTTCTTTCTTTTCTCTCTCTTTCTCCTTTCCTTTCCTTTAAAGCAATTTATTTTTAGCTGTGCTGGGTCTTCGTTATTGCACAAGGGTTTTCTCTAGTTATGGTGCATGGACTTCTTATTGTGGTGACTTCTCTTATTGTGGAGCACAGGCTTTAGAGCACAGCTTTCAATAGTTGCAGCACGTGGGCTTAGCTGCCGCATAGCATGTGGGATTTTCCCAAACCAGGGATCGAACCTGTGTTCCCTGCATTGGCAGGTGGGATTCTCAACCACTGGACCACCAGGGAAGCCCTCTCCTTTCCTTTTTATCTTGGAAAATGCCATCTACACAAAAATAGAGAGGATAGTATGATGAGCCCTCATGCACCCATCACTTTGCTCCAAAAGTCAAGTATTTGCAGCTGTACCTTCCCTGTAAGGGCAGGTCTCCCCTCATCAGGTACCATGTGTCCAGAATGCTGGGAGACCAATGTCTCAAGCAGTGCGGGGAACAAAGGAGCATTTAGCCCCCCTCTTCAGAGGTACCATGAAGCTCATTCCCTTCTGGTGGCCCAGGCTTCCCCCTGGCATTAGCCTCACCCCAGTCATTCTATTTGCAGAAAGCACCAGCCATGCAGGTGGGAGAGGTCCTTCAAGCACACATCTACAGATAATCAGCTGGGCTCCCATTGTCATAAATGACTGGAATCACTGTCTTCATTTGGAGTCTTCCTTATCCATCCTTGAGTGGTAACTTCCATTATCTGGGAAAACAAGCAAGCCAGAGTTTGGGAGCACTGTCCACTTCTCCTGGGCCTCGGAGCTGCCTGTTATGAGACCTGCACGCCCGTCTCCACAGGCAGCTGTTACAAGTAGTGGGAAAGCTCTGAGACCTCTTGGTCCATGCCTGGTTAGCGCTGTGGAGCTCCAAACAGAGAACACCCGCATCTTCCCTCGGGGGCTCATCATCCAGCTAAAATGCCCAGGACTGCAGGGGAGTAAGCACTGATGACCTGGTGAGTTGATACATCACCCTTCCTCTGGGAACCAGCTCCGGGAGAGGAAACACAGAGACGGTGATTCGATGAGGAGGAGGAAGAGGGCAAGGGAGACGCAGGGAGAGAGGAAGAGGGGATGATTGACATAGATAGAAATATATGTATATAGATACACACCACTCAACATGCACAGGCGGGTTAGAGCCCAGAGGCTTAAGAAAACCTGAGCTGGGGGGAGATGACAAAGCTCGGGTTGGGGAGAGTGGAGCAAGGGGTGAGGGTGGGCAGGGAGATTTAGTTCTCACTGGACTGCCAGGTGGGAGGGTGGAGCTCGGCAAGGTCTCAACACCCATCCTCCGTGTATGTCTTAGCAGTTCTTAAGAGCACAGCTCACTAACCAAGTCCACGTGAAACTGTAGATTCGAAGTAACAAACAGCATCCTCGTGTCTCAGTCACTCTCCTCTCACAGTGGAGAGGTGTTCTTGGGAGAGTTGGACTTGCTGTTAGTTACTTTTGGTATTAATATACTTGTAGTCCAAATGTGGACCTCAGACTAGCAGCATCAGCATCACCTGGGCGCTTGTGAGAAGCGTCAGTAGATCCTCACACCCCTCTCAAGGCCCCCTAGATCAGAATCTGCATTCTAGCTCCATCCCCAGGTCATTTGTGGGCACAGTCAAGGGTAAGAAGCCCCTAGTCTGTCACACTCTTGGGGACCCTTTCCTGGAACACCAACTTCTCTTTATCACCTCCCCACCCCGCCTCAGCCGGTTTGCGGCCAGCCTGGACAAGGCCATCTCTTTGGCCGGGCTCTCAGGGACCCAGAGATAATGGCTTCCTATTAATGCCTCCCAAATGCATTTTAGTGAAAATGTCTAAAAGATCTAAAAGCCTTTAACATCCCAGAGAATGCATTTCTAATGATCCAATTTCAAGCCCCTTGACAAGCCTTGACAAAAGATATTTCAAGATAGGCAAGGAGGCCTTCCTGACATTGTTTAAATGCTGCTGTAATAATAACTGGCATTTGTGTGGCATCTTAATTTTACATGTGTTTATTCCATTACTACTTTAATGTTTCTGACACCTGAAATAAGCAAGGCAGCTTTCAGGATCCTTTTTTATGGTGAGAAAACTAAAGTTCAGAGAGGTTAAGAGACTTGCCTGTGGCCACTCAGCTGCAGAGAAGCAGAGGGAGGCGTGGGCCCCCAAGTCACCTCCCCTACCCGAGGTTCTTCTGGACAGCACCACGAAGTATAGGACAATCCTGTCAGAAAGAGCTATGTGTGAACTACGGTTTACTGACTTATTTCACTAGAATTCCTTCTTGAAAGACAGGAGTCAAATGTCCAGTTCAGCAGAACTCCTTCCCTTAGCTCAGGGCTCCCCAACCTCTGGCATGTAGCCTGATGATCTGAGGTGGAATTGAGGTAATAGTAATAGAAATAAAGTGCACAATGAATGCACTTTGAATCATCCCCAAACCGTCCCCCTCCCATGGTCTGTGCGAAAATTGCTTTCCAAGAAACTAGCCCCTAGTGCAAAAAAGACTGGTGACCACTGCCTCAGATCCTCAGCCCTAAACTAGCAGGCAGGCAACAGGGATCCAGGCCTTGCCTTTGGGAGCTCGCACGTTAGGACTTCATTAAAAAAAAAAACAAAACCCTTTGATGGAGCAGAAATGTGTTCTCAAATCATGGCATCATTCCCCCACCGCTCAAAAAACACAATATTTTTTTTCCAAAAGGAAACAGAAATCTCTCTCATCTTAAAAAGGAGTAAAAAGAAGATTAATGTTTGAAAATATGATTTGGAGGATCACTTTCAAGCTATCACCCACAGAAATTTTGTGTGGCTAAAGAAGAGACTGATAAAACAATGTAACCCTACAGATAATAAATCCTTAAATGACAGAAGAAAATTCCAGTGGTGCAATTTTCCTTCCTTTCAAATGTGCTGGGAAGTGCATCTGGGGGCAGGCGTCTTTGTGGAACCCGTGAAACCACAGAGCATAGACAGCATGCTCTGTCACTCAGCCTGAGGTTTGACCTCTGCCCAGTGAACCTCAAAGTACAGTCCTGAAATGAGAGCCCTTCCCATTACATTGAAGCCAAGGACCCTCTGAGGGAGGGGATGTTGGCAGGTGCATCCTGGGCTTCTGTGTGAATAAACATAAAATGTGTACAAACTTCTAAAACAAAACAAAACAATTCAACTCCCTGTTCCAGTTCCCCCTCCCCCCATGCCTAGCCAACAGATGTTTCCCATGATGCCTCTGGCCACGTGTTGCTTGCAGGGACACGGGCCCCCAGAGCAATGGGTCAGCTCCTTTATGGCTCAGCTGAAGAGCTCCTGGTGTCAAATCTAACTTCTCCAAAACATGAAACCTCTTTTGTGTTTTTTCAGCAACATATTTAAATAAGCTTTTCTCAAGTTGGTTGTAAGGTGGTTTCACTTCCCTCTGCTCTCCTAATCAAAATTTACCTCTGCTGTGTCCCATTTCCTCTGAGCCTTCCAGATGATTTAAAGCTAAATTTTGCAAACCACTTTGCATTCTGGAGGATTTAACCAATATCGGTATAATATTTTACTCCTCCCCAAGGAAACACACTTTTCTAAACACATCACAGTCACCGTCTAGTATTTTACCAATTGTGTCTACAGACCCCTATTAAGGGCTTGGTGAACTTATTTCTCTAGTCTGTGGGGCTGGGAAATCCTAAAGGCTACAACTGATGCCCCCACAGCACATCTTGGATCATTAGCACATTAAAGGCTCTGAGAAGTCCTGCAAGGTAGAAAAGTCTGTTTGTTTCAATCAGCATTTCCCAAACTTCTTTGGGCACAAAGCCCTTTCACCTTTTACACATCCTAAGAATCTCACGCTCCACCACCTTCAGGAAATTTCATCAAAACCCAATGGCTGACTCTCCCCAGAAGAATTTCAGGTCTCCAAATGGGTGAAGCAAGACCTCCTCAGTCCCTCGTTGACCTGAGCCCATGCCATTCCCTTCAGATTTTCTTCAGGGTCTGTTGCCTTTGTTCCGGAAAGACTCCAAAGCACCTTTCCACTTTCGGCTGTTTGACGGTGGTCTGGTGACGCAGCCTCTCTGGTACTCTCCTGTGAAATGGGAGGACAATGCCTGTCTGTTGTATCTCATGGGGCTCAGACATAAGTCATGCTTCTGGGACACCCCAATACACATCACCCTGGATTCCACAGGGTCCCCATAGCTGGTTTCTCAACCACTAAACAGTGAGGGATAGAGTGGGCCTTTCCACAGATTGGCTATTCCAACTCCCCAAACTCAGGATGACATTTATGTGCCCTGGTCTCTCCTACAGAGGCCAGTCTTAGAGCTATAACACTGCCTGCAGTCCCAGATTTTGGCCACAGGCTGGCAATTGTGCCTTGCGCTTGGTCTGGGAGGGGGACCGGGCCAGGCTGTGGGAGAGCGGGTGGCGCATGCTCTCTGCAGTCTTCCACCAGCTTCTGCACAGTCATCCCACCTGTCCTCCCCCTGAGTCACACCTGTTGGCAATCTGCACTGACATGTGTCGTGCCTGTGTGCACGAAAGCCTGGCTGGAGAGATCCTGGGGGATTTATTTTTGTCGCATACATACATACCTTGTGTGCAGTCAGACGGGGGTGGTGTTTATGTCTCAGTTCTCTTTTGCAAAGGGGATAAAACACAGTGGAGCTATAAATGTGTACATTTTGAACAGCCGCCCTCATGCACTGTGTATGCAACTCGGTTGCAAGAAATTTAAACATAAACTTGAGTTTTGCTGAGATGGGATGGAGGAAAATTTGGCCATTGGCATCTCAAAACTATTTTTCTGCACCCAGTGCCAAAATCAGGCATTAAAATGCAACACTTCCGCCCCCAGGAAAAAAACAGAAAAAACACATACACATATATACAACCTAATTTTCTCTGGGGAAAAGGTTGCTGTTGTTGATATGACATGTTTTTGTAGCACAAATGTTGGCTCTTCAGCTCATTTTGCTCTTTTATAGACGCTCAAAATGGGAAACATCTGAGCACACAGGCACCAGAAGCCCAGAGCACTTGCCCCTGGCCCTGCTGTGCGGTTTCCTTACAGGAGAATCTGCTCCAGATTCCAAGGCAAGCTCTCCAGCAGTGGAGACTGTTCAGGAGGGTTTATTAATGGGCACTGAAGAGGAAGGATCTCGTGCTCACATAGGGTCTGAGAGCGGGCAGTCAGGAAAAACTGTAAAAGGTGGGGGTATGAATGGGACAGAGGAGGGGGAGGTGACAGGGACAGTGGAGGTGAAGGAACGTGACTGTTCCATGGGCAGTGGAGAAATCAACAAAGCTAAGGTCAAGTATGTAGGGACTGAGAACCGTCCTTGTGTACAGGAAAGGGATTTGGTATGGATCAGGCAAGCAGGCTTCGGACACAGATGGGCCTGCATTTGAACTCTGACCTAGGAAAGGTTCTCCCTGGGGAGCTGCCTCCTTTCTCCTGGGAGCCTGTGAAGATGCTGAGGCAGCAGTCTAGGCCTGAGTCCAGGCAATCTCCTACTGGTAGCCCCTATGCCTCGTTCCTAGTGTTCTCTGCTGCTGTTTTGGCTTCTTTCCTCCTTCATAAATAGCTCAAAGGCCCTGGTACTCCTTGCTGCCCCAGTCCCTCCATTCACATTCGCCCTTGGGACAGGCTCTGTCTTCTCCAGCTTCCTGGCTACCCACATGTAATAAACACTCTTAGGGCCAGGGCCCTAACGGGGCACAGTGGGGAAACAGGGCAGGGTTAGCCTTGGTCCTCAAGCCGAAGGAGTTGCTCCAGGGGAAGGGGCAGGGAGGCACACAACCCGCAAAGCTGCAGCCCAGCGGCCTTCGGACCCTCTGTCCAAGCTTGCATTTCTATCGTCACAGATGTGGCTGGCTCTCCTGCCCTCCTTCATGAAACAGCACAGTCACTCTCTGGGAAGTCTGCACTGCCAAGTACTTCCGAGGAGGCCCAGGGCAGTTTCCCATGTGCCTCTAAACCAGGATGGCAGGTCCTCTGTACAGTGAATGCACTCACTCCCTGTGGGTTCTGTGGATCTGCCAAGTACCGTGGCCTTTGTCGTCAGTCGTTGCCAAGTCCTACCCAAGCTGGCAGTCAGTTCCCTTGCGGTCCCTTGCTATTCTTCCATCTACCACGGCTGAGACCTGGGAAGTTCAGAAGCCCAGGCTGCTTTTATGGCGTGAAGAAGAACTTCATTTTTCATTACAGCCTGGCCCAAAAGCCCAAAGCGTGACTGCCTGCACCCAGAGTCTCATTCAGCTTAGCAAAGCTACTTCACCTGCAACCACTGTGCCTCAGGTGTGAATTCTTGAGGGGCAGGGCCCAGCTGGCAGGTGGAGGGTTTATTCTTTTACAAGGGTGTCTTCCAGAAGCTTCTGAACTGACCAACCAACAGCAACACCTGCCAGTCATAAGGCTGGCCTTCTGTGTTGCTCCTGGGTGCCCAGTGTTCAGTAGGTTCTCCAGAATTGTGTGTCAAACGGGCCATGGAGTATCACTGTCAGATCTGAGGGCGGGGGTGGATAGAGAAAACATGTTAAAAAGGTTATTCTCTTAAATTCTGTCAACTTTTATCATATACATTTTTTTTTAAGTTTGGAAGCTACTAAAAAGTAGGGGGAAAATTTAGACTTAACCCACTTAGAACCCCATTGCCCAAAGGCAACAATTTTGAGTGTTTTTCTGTATTTCCTTTTAGCCCTTGAGGACCAGTTTTTCATGAAGATCCTTCTGCAGGGGCATCAGGCTTGTGTTGTGAGCCTGGCAGATACACCAGAGGGACACAGGAGGAAAAGCCTGAACAGGAATCCAACAGGGAATGGAGAGGAAGGAAGGGTTGGGGCCACATCGCCTCCCTCTAGTCCTCAGAGACCAAGTGAGCGAGTTTTCTGGAGGAACAGAGGTCAAGTGGGAGATGGGAGGCTCTCAAAGCACCAAAGCCAGCATGCAGGGTTCGGGTTGTGGAAGAACTGCGTGGTAGCCTCCCGGGTGGGGTCCAGGAGCAGGCGGGGAGGCACGTATGGGCAGCGGCTCACGTCCCTGCCCCCTGAGAGCAGGTCAGCCTGCCAGGAGCATGGCGAACTGTTCAGACAATCTGGAAACTAATGGCAGATGCCTCCTATTAAGTGTTTGCTCACCTGTCTTTCTCTCCTTTTACCCCCTCACTCTGTCTGTGCAGACCCAGTCACTCAGCCCCCGAGGGTCTCCCTGAAGACTAGAGGGTCTGTGTGATCACCCAGAGTGCCCACCTCCCATGGAGGAACCTATCAGAACTCGAGACCAGCTCCTTGAACATGTCTGTGACCCCAAAGAAGAAACTTGCTAAAGCTTGGCCTGCATAGGGTGATTTGAGGGAGATCAAGTGTCCCCTTCCTGCCTGAGGCCCCCATGCCTGTATAGCTGCTGCCAACCAAGTGCTTTAAGGGGCAGTGAGATGACCTGAGAGCCCAGGGGGCAGTCAGGACACAGGGTCCTTGTTAGGGTCTGTTTTTGACCCTCTGAATTATGACCTGAAGACGTTCTTTCACATCTGGGTTTGCTTTTCCCATTTGGTTAAAAAAAAAAGGAAGACTGGTATGAGGCAAACCAGAAAAGCCAACTCAAAAGACGTAGTCTGGTAGTCAAAGGCGATCCTGCAGAATCCCTGTGGGTCAAGGCCCCTTTGGCATGAGCAATGTCCCCTCTCCCACCCTCTTTGGGTCTGTTGAGCCACTGGGAGCATCTGTTCTCAGACTTGAGTGTGGATGAGTATATCAGACCCTGCCTCAGAGCCAAGGAGCCTGGAGGAAGAGAAACTGTGCTCAGAACCACCTAAACTCAGGAACAGGAAAAGGAGATGGGGAAAGTGGGATGGGGTGCCTCAGCCCCAGGGAAAGAAACCCGCCCAGGCCCAGGGCTTTGCACCAGATAGACAGCTTCAGCATCGCATTTGATCTTCAAAACAATCCTGCAAAGTATCATTATTCCCATTTTGCCTTGGAGCCCTTCCAAGGCTCAGAGAGGGAAAGTGACTCACCAGAGGCCACAAAGCAGGAGGAGCCAGCTCTCAGAATTGATTGCCTGACTCCAAACTCCAGGTTTCTTCCAAATCTCTGCACTGTGGGAGCCCAGGGGCGGGCGGGGGATGCTCAGGCCCCTAGGTGTGCACATGACCCCCACCCTCTCCCACCCTCTCAAGTTAGCCGCATCGTGACCCCATAGCTGTCACCAGGAGCTAAAACTGACCTGAAACTGCCATTTGTGGAAGGGCTTTGGGGAAATCTCTGTGCAGAGGAGTCATTTTCCTTTCTGCAGGGGCTGCCTTCAGTGGGGCAAAACAAAAAAACAGAAAATCGGGCTGCTGGCTAATGAGAGCCAGACGCAGTGTCCTGGGAGCTGGATGGGGCAGACCGGTCTCCCATCCACAGGGAGCAGCTGAGGCTCAGGACCCCTCACCCAGACTTTGTGTCTGGACTTCAGAGCCCACCCCTTAACACCTGATCCCTACCACACCCTCCCCTGGCTCCCATAACATTCTTCAACACCCCTTTAAAAATTAAGGGTGAGGCAGAGGTGGGGGCAGCTCCTGAAACAGATAAGAGGTAATTGCCTGCCTCTGACTCCTCTTGATGTGAAAATGGGATTGGAATGACTCACTCTGGTTGAAAGGTTAGTTGAAGGTTATTACAGGAAAATTGTTATTCATACATTTTTTCTGTGCGGCCGGATAGCCTAAAAGATTAAATTCACAGAGTGCATAATGACCCATCAGGGCGGACAATGGTAGAGGCGTCCCCGGGGAGGGGAGATAACGGAACAGAGACTTCTCTGAATAATTCATGCTCCAGCAGACGCGGCACTAACAGATTACACGAGGGTTTTCATTAGGAAGGAGAGGAGAGAAAGGCGCTTTGAAAGCAGCTGGGTGTGTCGCTCAGTGTGACGGGCAGTGCCAGCCCAGTTTGCTGTGGCTTCAATCACTGCCAGTCCCCACACCTCGGGGGCCCTGGGCAAGGGGTGGGGCCAAGTAAGGTGAGGAGCATCATTGTTGTCACAAGGCAGACGGATGACAGACACCCCACTCCTGAGTGGGTCTGCGTTACCTGGCCTCATTGCAAGCCCTGGAGCTCCCGAGAGGCCGAGGCCAGGTTCATCTTGTGGGGCTCTGGATGCATTAAAAGTGGAGATGGGTATGGTGATGTGACAGACATCTCCCCCCATCCCATCCATACCTCTGAGCATAACCTCATCTGCAGATGGAGCCAAAAGTTAGAACGAGAGGCTTTGGGGGAATGAGGGGGTTGGGTCAGAACGTCATCCCTCGGGGAAGCCCCGAGTCCTGGATGTGACCCTAACTGCAGGTGCAGCGTGGGCCTAGACTCTTTCTCAGACCAATCAGAAGATAAAATGCCAGAGCTGTCAGTGGCAGAGCTTTTCCACCCTGGTGCCGCTGCTGTCTCTGCAGTGAACCAGAGCTGCAGACCCCCTTCCTGGGCAGCCCCCAGGCCCTCAGGCAGTGTACTTGGCTTCCCCAGCCTCCAGTTCCAATGAGCCCCAGGGAAAGTCATGCAGGTAAATTGTGATCTTTTTTTTTTTTTTTTTTGGCCACACCCTGCAGCCGGTGGGATCTTAGTTCCCTGACCAGGGATAGAAACCAAGTCCCCTGCAATGGAAGGGAGGAGGCGATGGCACCCCACTCCAGCACTCTTGCCTGGAAAATCCCACGGGCAGAGGAGCCTGGTGGGCTGCAGTCCATGGGGTTGCGAAGAGTCCGACACACTGAGTGACTTCACTTTCACTTTTCACTTTCATGCATTGGGGAAGGAAATGGCAGCCCACTCCAGTGTTCTTGCCTGGAGAATCCCAGGGATGGGGAGCCTGGTGGGCTGCCATCTCTGGGGTCGCACAGAGTCAGACACAACTGAAGCGACTTAGCAGCAGCAGCAATGGAAGTGTGGAGTCCCAACCACTGGACAGCCAATACCTTTTAAAAGCAGATGGATCCCATTCTCTCTGCCACATGAAGGCTCACATGGGAAGAACTGTGAAACAACTCAGGTGCCGGGGAAGGGGTGGGGCTGGGCTGAGAGGCCATGCTCACCTCTGCAGAGCTGGCTTTGCACTGTCCACTGCTCTATCCTGCCCTGGGCCAGGGATCCACTCCACGTGGGGGGCCAGGAGCCTGGGACACAGCATTCTGAGCCTTATCTCACCAGGCCCCCAGACGCAGGGCAGAGAGGGTCAGGCCACTGTCACCTGGGGACCCAACCAGACTCTGTGTCCCCAAACGCTCACCTGATGTCACACATGCTTTGATTCTGGCGCTCAGTGTCCTTATTGTCCCCACACAGGGGGGTCAGCAGTCAGGCCGCCTTCAGCAAATGTCCCATGGCCTTGCTTCAAGGCACCAAGTAGATGCCTTTGCCTGAGTCAGCGCCATGCATCTCTTGGGGTCTCCCAACCTCACAGAGCCAGGTACACAAGAGGAGACCCTCCCCCCTTCTGGGGAAATGCAGAACACAAGACCAAGGGAAATCGCACAGGGTGCCCTAGTCTCAGTTCTACCCCTCACAAACTGTCACCTTGATCTGGTCACTTCACCCCTGTGTGTCTCAGTTTCCCAGTCTGTAAAAAGACGTGAAATGCCATGGTTACCCTACGGAGGGGCATGTCAAAACAAACTGTCCTGAACCAAGCAGTCATTGCCATTACTGCTTAATTTATTAGCAGCCATGGGTCACACCCTGTACAAAACACTCTCTATGGTGGTTTAGGTGGTTTACTTGCTAAGTCATGATCGACTCTTGTGACCCCATGGACTGTAGCCTGCCAGACTCCTCTGTCCATGGGATTCTCCAGGCAAGAATACTAGAGTGGGTTGCCACTTCCTTCTCCAGGGGATCTTCCCAACCCAGGGATTGAATCTGAGTCTCCTGCATTGCAGGCAGATTCTTTACCAACTGAGCTATGAGGGAAGCCCAAAACACTCTCCATGGCTGATTTCTAATCAAGCAGTGGACAGCCTTATCTCTGTTTTACACCAGAGGAAACAGAGACTCAGAGAGGCTAAGGGACTTGGCCAAGATCACACAGCTGACAAGTGGAAGAGCTGGAATTAAAACCCAGTTGTATCTCATTCCAAAGCAGGTACCCCTCCCTCTTCCCTAAGGGTGCGGGGCAGCCCCCAATCATTTCTGCTCAGTTGTTGGCATGGGCAGGGGCTCTCCAGGCCACATCGGCAGAAAGGATGCTGTTGATGCAGACAAGGGGTTCAGAGGCAGTGAAGGCGCAGCCCCGTCTCCCTCAGTGGCGGGGGTGGGGGGGAGAGGGTGGGGCTCGGATCAAGGTGCTGGCTTCGGTGGGTCAGGATCTGACCCCGGCTGTGTGGCCCTGGGCACTTGGCATTTGTGTTCTCTGCTCAGTGGAATGGGATGGAACGACTGCGCCTGCTCCAGAGAAGGGAGGATGGTGGTGGGGGAGAAGGCTGCACACAGTGCTGCCTCTCAGCAAACAGGACCTCAGGCACGTGGGCACTCGTTCTCAGGAAAAAGCAGAGCTTCTGGGCTCCCTGGGGTTTGGGGCTTCTTTTCCTGAGAGTTATGATCTCTCATTTGTTCCTTGCCTATTTGTTATTTCATCCAGTCCTTAACCCTCCCTTCCCTGAGATGCCCACTCCCTGCCTGCTGTTGGGTGGACGCTGGTCACAGAGGACTCAGCCCCACATGGGTCTGTTCTCATGGAGCTGTGAGCACAAGGCAGACACAGACATGGGAGCCGCCATGGGCCTCTCCCTCCTTGAGCCATAACACCCAGAGTGGCCGGCGAGAGACCAGAAAGGGCTAAGAGAACATGGGAGAGGCTACTCTGGGGAGCTTACATGGCTTTAAAGAAAAGGAATTTGGACGGTATTTCTTCCTTTTGAAACTCAGGCAAAACGCTGAGAGCTCGGTATGACTGGGCATTGGCACCACTTTCCAGCTAGAAGAGGCCTCAATCGCCACTTCTCAGATGAGGCCATGGAGAACCTGAAAGGGGAACTTACTCAAGGTCACACAGCTAATAAACCAGCAAGACCCCGGTCTCCAGACTCCCAGTCTTAGCATGTTTTGCTTCTGCTCTGTTTTCCATCTCCAGCCTCATCCAAAGGTGTGAGATATTAGCAATCTTTCGCTTAAGAATTTGGAGAGATCGCTCCTGCCATTTAAATATGGTTTATCATGCATCTTCAGTTTCTGGAAGCTTATCTTACATGGGTGCAGCGTCTCAGATAGGTAACTGTGGATCACGAGCTGTCGTCTGCAGTTGGTGCTCAAGATAACGCAGCTGTTTAAAGCCCTAATTAAATCCTAACTCAAGCAATTAATTTAGCCCCCTAATGCTCAGGATCTGAGTATATGGATTCAGAAGATCTTTTGCTGCTCCTTCCCTCCCTTCCTTCCACAACTACATAAGATGCAGCTTCATTAGGTCAACCACGGTGCAAGTGCATTTAGTGATCTGAAGACAATCACAGTTCTGCGGCTGGGAGGATAAGCAGGACTGAAGCCTGTCCCGCCCACAATGGAAGCAGACTTTGGAAACCAGCAGACCTGGGCAGAATCCCCCTGCCCGTCCCTGGCAGTTATATGTCCTCAGCCTCAGTGCAGCTTCTCTGAGCCTCTGTTCTGCCCCTTAGCAGTGGAAAGGAGCCTGGAGGATCACATGAGGCATCACCTGACCTCATGCAGGATCCCCTGAAAACCTCCCCAGAGTTGAAGAGAGGTAACATCTATAAAACCTAGTAAACCAAAAATGAAACTTTGGCGGGTTGATTCTCTTCAATCCACCCCCACCTTCTGCCAGGTATAGCCAAGCCCAGAGAAAAGATCATTTATGCTCTGAAGAGACCATGCCACTCAGCCTGTTTCATCAGTTCCTCAAAATGAAGGGTGCAGAAATAAAGCTCATATATGTGCAATGTAGGTTTCCTGGATGTGTCCTGATAGAGATAAAGATCAGTAGAGGGTATGAACACATACCCCACACACACACAGCCAGGTGCAAAGGCCTGCCCATTCTCCAGCTCGTCTGCATCTCCCCAATGTATCCCTTCCTCTTGATTTCCACAACTTTGCCGCAGTCCTTGGTCGCCTCTCATCGTAAGTAGCACTTTTGCTTGCCAGGTGTCTTCCTTCCTCCAGCCTCCCTCCCTCCGAAGCCACCCTAAACTCTGCTGCAAAGTGTAAAATACTGCCCTTGTATCTCCTCTGTACCTGCTCTTGTTGTTCAGTCACCAAGTCATGTCCCCATGGACTGCAGCATGCCAGGCTTCCCTGTCCCTCACCATCTCCCAGAGTTTGCTCAAGTTCATGTCCATTGAATCGGTAATGCTGTTCAACCATCTCATCCTCTGTTGCTCTCTTCTCCTTCTGCCTTCAATCTTTCCCAGCATCAGGTAGCCAAAGTATTGGAGCTTCAGCTTCAGCATCAGTCCTTCCAAAGAGTATTCAGGGTTGCTGTACCTGCTGGGTACATCCAAATCAGTGCCAGTTGGGAACCTAAAACTTGGTGTAATTTACAGACACGAACAGCCTATTAATATTTGGTCACAGAGATTGTCTCCACTCTCCCTTCAAGGGGTGTGATCTAATCGGATCCCAGATGATTATAGGAAGGTATCTGGACGCAGAATCTTAGGAAATACTGCTCTTATAATGAGCATCAACATCAAGCTCAGCTCAAAGAAGTAACTGTAGAGAAAAATGTATACAGATTATAAGCCAGTCTTCAAGTGAGTGCAGGTAAAACCGGTGAAATCAGAGTAAGATCCATGGGTTGTATCGGTGTCAATTTCCTAGTAGTGACACCATACTGTAGTTATACAGGGTATTGCGTTGTTGCTGTTCAGTCTCTAAGTCATGTCTGACCCTTTGCGACCCCACAGACTGTAGCATGCAGGCTTCTCTGTCCTCCACTATTTCCCAAGTTCACTCAAATTCATGTCCATTGAGTCAGTGATGCTATTTAATCCTTATCTCATCCTCTGCCTCCCCTATCCTTGGGGAAACTGGGCAAAGGGTATAAAGATCACTATTATTTCTTACAGTGGCCCATGAATCCACAATTATCTCAAAGAATTAAAAAGAAACACACACAAGCAAAAAAAACACATCTTTCCCACAGAAACATTTCCCCTCACAGTTCCCTATTAGTCCCCTCTTTTCTGTTTTCCATTATCCTAACAAACCATATCCCATGACAAAAACTGAGGATATTTTCAGGAGAGATCAGAGGAAAGAGCCTATAAAGCCACTATTAACCTTAACCTTGGAGGTTTATTATCAGAGACCCGTTTAGTAATTCCACATGCTTCTGAGCTCTTAGCATCTTCTGGCAGGATGCCACGAGCCCATGAGCATTGGAAACATTGCCAGATGGATTCTTGGAGTCCCAGTATCTTAGCACCCCCAAAATGTGCCTCTTCAATGTCCCGAAATGTTCCTACTCAATGTCCAACAGTCACAGACAAGATGAACACTCGGATATTGTGGTCGGATATTATGTGCACACAGCCCTTTCTTTGGGGGGGATTGTCCCTTTCACACACCACGTGGTCCAGGAGGTACCACAACGTGGTGCCCTAGACTCTCCTACTTCATAGAGGTAGAAGCTGACCCAGGCTAGTCCTCGTTGCAGTGATTGGTTCAGGGATGTACACGTGACTCAAGCTCAGCCAATCAGAATCTTGCAAGGATGCAGCCGCTGGATCTGCTTTTTTTGCCTGAGTCTTCGTGCCAGGGAGGTTTGAGGCTGAGGCTGCTAGGAGTCATCTTCTTGACCACAGGGGTAAAGATTAGCCTCAGCAGGAGTGAATGGAGCCAACACACAGAGGACATCAGCTGAGATAAGGAGGGTAAAAGAAAGCCTCAAGACACTTGATTTCCTCTAGACACGGCCGTGTCTGCCCTGATCCTCCAAACACTTGTCAGTTATAGTGTAGCGTGACATGTCCCCCCTTTTAACAAGAAAGTCTGAATTGATTTCTATCACACATAACTCAAGAGTTAGGACTTCTACAATACCCTGCTTAGATAATTTTTTCATAGCAATTAAAGAAAAGGAAAAGAATTCAGGACTCCTAAACCTTTTATGCCAAAGGGTTATGTAGATTGTCCAGAAAGGGAAATGCAGGGTGTTAAGGAACCATAAAATGCCTCTCCTGGAAAATGAAGGAAAGGGTGATACAGTCTAGGGAAGGTTGCAAAGAACTGCGAAATTCTGATTTCTGCTCTTTAAGCTTCCTCTACAGAACTCAGCACAGTTATCATTCAGTCTCCCTCCACATTTTCTTTAGCTAAAAAATAAGTTATTCTCCAACAATGTCCTACTGTGTAGCACAGGAAACTCTGTTCAATGTTATGTGGCAGCCTGGATGGGAGGGGAGTTGAGGGAGAATGGTTACATGTTTATACATGGCTGGGTCCCTTTGCTGTTCACCCGAAACCATCACGATATTGTTAATTGGCTATACGCCAATACAAAATAAAAAGTTTAAAAAATAGGTTATTCTCTTTGTAGTACAACTTTTTTGAATAATCTTCCCTGCCATTCAATCCCTTATTGTTATTTAGTTCATTAGTCATGTCCGACTCTTTGCAACCCCATGAACTGCAGCCCACAGGCTCCTCTGTCCATGGGATTTCCCAGGCAAGAATACTGGAGTGAGTTACCATTTCCTTCTCTAGGGATTGAACCTGTGTCTCCTGCTTTGGCAGGCAGATTCTTTACCTCTGAGTCACCAGGGAAGCCCTTGTTGTGGTTTAGTGGCTAAGTTGTGTTCGACTCTTTGTGACCATTGAACCCCTAACTGCCCCCAAATAAACCATTTTGTTAAAAGTCATTTACCATCTAGAGCAGCAGTCCCAAACCTTTTTGGCACCAGGGACTGGTTTCGTGGAGGACAATTTTCCCATGGACTAGGGCATAGGAAGTTGGGGGGGGTGGTTTTGGTTTCACCTGCTGCTCACCTCCTGCTGCACGGCCTGGTTCTTAACAGGCCATGGACAGCTAATTGTCCATGGCCTGGGGATTGGGGAACCCTGCTCTAGAGTAAACCACAACCATTTTATTTTTCTTATTTTTACAATTCCATGACCTTCTCTGCAGCAAATCTGATGGTGTCATATTATCTCACCCATGAATCACCAGGCCCTCCAGCTTCTGATATATTTTTGGACATGAGGTTGCTTAGACAGGGTAGAAACTTCAGGGTAGACAGGGTACCTAACTTCAGGCAGACCATTCAATACCACTGTCCAGGACTTAGGAATTTTATCCACAAGACGGCATAAGTGAGATAGACACTGTTTGTGTTGTGGGGTTGTACCTTCAACATGCGGCCTGATTCCTGAAGCTTGGGATTGTCCATCACCATGTGGGCCAAGGAAGGGGTCCAGCTTGAAGAGCAAGAAGCAAATAAAGCTCTTATTAGGGACCAGGGATGGAAGAAGAGCAAATGGCTTTTTGTTCTGGCCTGTTTCTGAGTTCAGGAAGCCTGCTTTCCCTTGGATTCTGTTAGAAATCCAGTGTCCTAAAAATAAAGTTCCCCTTTCCCCTAAGTTAAATCCAGATGGTTTCTACCCCCTTGTAACTGAAGAATCCTTGATAACACATTCAGGTTCTTGCTAAACTGTAAAAGGTTTCCTCCATCCTTCTCTTCCTTCCTTGTCTCCTTCCCCCTTCCCAATCAAAAGTGTGATTGCTGACACATGTACATTATGCAGAATATCAAATATAGGTCAATGGATGTCACCATGGTAAAACAAGCAAAAGAAAAGCTCACCCTTCTCCATGCTTGTTAGTAAAAGGATACAACAATGCGGTCCTCCCCGCTGTTGCTGGGGGGTCGTGAAGGTCAGCACATGCTTTGGCATGTGAACTTTTTGTTCCCACCAAATCAGCTGAAGTGGGAATGTTTTATTTAGGCAGACATGTGTCAGCCTCCGTTTGAAACAAAGACACTCTGCCAGCACGGGCCATCACAAAAGCAGGGCTGTGTGAGACGTCTTTGCTAAGGCAGTGATTCTTCTCTATTGCCAGGCACCATTTTGGAAAGTTGCTATGGGAGGTTGGTCTGCGCTTTAATGACGCCTGAGACACATTCAGGGCTGACGCTTTTGAAAAACAAAGCGCTGGGAAGGTTTCGGGACAGAGGGAGGTGGTGAAATCAAATGACCCATGGAGCCTAAATTACCAGCCTCACGGAGCGTTTTTTAGAAATGCCATTCTGCCTCGGCCTGGGGCCACCACTCTTTCGCTTGCTCTTCCAATTAATTATTGTGTTTTAACACTATCTCCAAAGATAATTGCCTGTCAGTGTATCAGTATGTAACACCTCAGGGTGAACGCTGCTCTTGCACTCCGTCTGTCAGCACTAATAAACACCGGGCGGGGGAGAACCCACCTGCTTTCCTGTGATCAGCTGAGATCTGGAGCATCTCACCCTTCTCTTCAGCAAAGATGCCACCTCCCTAGCTCAGCATAGTGCAGCCCCGTGTGGGGGAGGGGTGCAGAAACACACGCACTCCCTGGTGGTAGGAACCTATGCGATCTCCTGATCTCTACCCTAATTCTGAGGATGGCTTCTTTCCAGCAGATCTGTGCTTGTTAATGTAATTTTGAAGACCACAGAATAGATAGCACAGAAGGATTTGTTTTTTTCGCCACCTATCCCATCGCCCTACTAAAAGAAAAGGTATAGATCAATAGGCTTTGTAATTACAGAGTTGGTAAAAAAAAAAAAAATTTCAAAATAAATCATGGTTAGAGGGGTCTTTTGCACTCTTTAAAGCCAAGCGGAAGAGTGATGGAATGCTAGGCTGAAGCTATTCAGCTTTCAAGACTGCCGCATTAAATATTTCAATAGGAGAAAGAAAAAAATTCCCATTTCGAATTAAATTGAACCCATTCGGTGAATGTATGAGCATCATATGGAGTAAGTGTCAATTAAAGTGATAAGTAGTGGGTCTGGCACTGAGTTCTGGATTGTTCTGAGGTCTGCTTCCCCAGTGCGGCCGTTCGGTGCTCTGGGGGAAATTGAAACTGATCCACCAAGTACGACCTGGGACTCTTCTGAGACATGGATTCTTGTCCAATACCTCTGAGTTAATTGGCATTTTATTCTCATTTAAATCTCTGTCACAACCTTTTATTTTATACTTTTTTTTTTTTTTTTGTATTTCTGAGGAAGCTCCGACTGCAATGTCTTCCCTGCCGGTTTCAGGGAGCTAAGAACAAATTAGGCAGTGTCTTATAATCTCACCCACCGACTGCAGAGCCCTCCAGCTTGTCAGGATTCAGTGGGGCGGGAGGAGGGGGTTGAGGTTGCCTGCCAATTGGGCTCTCGGTTGCAAGATGAAGAGGAAATGGAATTGCTAAGGGCATTGAAATGTTTCTCCGAAGCCCAGGTTGCTTCCTACCTCCTGGGTGAGCGGCTACCTTGGCACGCAAGACCTTCCCTGAGAGGATGGGGGACTTGCCTGAGACGGGAGAAAGAGGATCTGGAATAAAGGATACAGTTATGTGCAGATTTGTAACCTGGGCAAAAGAAACACTGACTAGGGGGAACGCTCGAAATGCCCATTGGCACAGAAGGCCAGCGGGCTGCTGGATCCACCTTCTTAGAGAGCCCTCCACAGGGAAGTCCCTGAGGTCTTGGCCTGAGTTCCCTGCTCACCTCCAGATGGCCTCGGTCCGTGGTGGCCTTCCCAGGAGGGTTCGACCTCTCCCAGTGCCTTGGACAGGCGGTATGATTAGGGCCAGTGGTTTCCACACAGGCCCCACTCACTGTGGGTGCCATCAAGTATTTCCTTTCAGAAGGACTTTCAGACTCTCCATTAACCAAAGAATGTTGCTCTAGGAACCACTGGGTTAAGACTGCTGTTTCTGCCATCCTCGGCAACTCCCATATCTACAGACGTCTTCACTCACTCTTAGCCCTACCTCTCATACCCTGCCCCCCATACTCTAGTTCTTTTGTGTTGCACAGTTTTCCCAGCTTCATCAGTCTCTTGTTGACCAGTCACTCAGTTATGCCCAACTCTGCAATCCCATGGGACTGCAGCATGCCAGGCTTTCCTGTCCTTCACCATCTCCTGGAGTTCACCCAAACTCATGTCCATTGAGTTGGTGATGCCGTCAGTTTATTGGTACCAAATGACCTCAGTACTTAACGGCCTTAATTCAGATTGTTTTGGTTCATTGCATTCACCTGCTGATACAGGATGCACCCCCCCCCCACCAACTCCAAAGATATCTCCTCCCAAGTTTAAGCTTATTTCTCCCACTCCCCTTCCATCCCCAGGACTTTTCATAATTTTGTAAGTATGGGAATCCACAAAGAAGGTCTCAAGTGAATCCCCCAGGAGTCCATCCTATTCCCAGTTGAAAGGATCATCCGTGATCACCAGGCATCAGCTCTCCCACCAAGTTCCTGCTGAGAATCACATCCACAACCTAATATCAAGTTTCCCTGCTCTCACTGTTCACAGATGGCCATCATGCTGCCTGGGGTCCTCCCAGGACCCCTGCAGGGGAGAAATGCATGCTTCCAGGCCACTTTGTCCTCTAGAACCTGACATATCTGCTCTCGCCATCTATGTACAGACCTCCCTCCAACACTCTCTCCCCCAGGGCAGCAAACTCTCCCCAGGCTCCTGCCAGCTCACCATCTCAGCAGACAGTGAGATACTGACTCCCTTTAAGCCCAGCTGGAATCCCTGCTCAAGGTCTGTGTCACATTCTGCAGTTCTCTCAGCTAGTCCTTGACAAAGGCTGGCACAAGCCTTTCTGTGATCTCATAGCCCTTCCACCATGTAGCTTTCCCTGGCTTCTCAACAGCACGGCCTGGCGAGGACCGTCATTCCATTGCCTTCAGTTCACTCATGAATTGTAATTTGTCTTTTTTTTTTTGTCTTGTCTTTGAGTTTCTTGAGGACAAAGCCTGTGTCTTAAATAGTTTTGTGCTCTCTCATAGCATGTGGCCCATCCCCTGGCAGAGATGCTCAGCGGTTATCAAGAAGTGACCCAGAGTCAACATGGGACACTTGGAATAAGAGGACAATCTGGAAGTCCCCAAAGGCCCTTATAAAACTGTATTTTATTAGATTCTGATTCAGGAGGTCTTGGAGAGGTGCCTGAGAAAAGTGAAAGTGTTAGTCGCTCAATCATGTCCAACTCTTTGCAACCCCCAGGACTGTAGCCTGCCAGGCTCCTCTGTCCATGGGATTCTCCAGGTAAGACTACTGGGTGGGTTGCCAGTCCCTTCTCCAGAGAATCTTCCTGACCCAGAGGTCAAACCTGGGTCTCCTGTATTGCATGCAGATTCTTTACTGTCTGAACCACCAGCAAAACTGCCTAAAGATAAGTATATTTAATAAGCATTCACAATTCTGATCAGTACCATCCTTTAGAACCACTGACTTAGAACACAGCTCCTGCTCCTAGCTCACCTGATTGCTGGCTAGGTGAAGGATGTATGGGTCACTTGGTTGGAGTGGGATGTGTATGGACTCTCTTCCCGGCTATGTCCCCCTAGAGATCCCTGGACATCTCCTCCCCCAAGGTTCCTATTTCAGCATCCTCCATCTCTTTGACACTTCCATCAAATTCCATTGTGAGGTCTCCTTGGGTACCTCAGTGCCACCGCTGCCTTCCTGGCCTTGAGAGATGCCAGCTTTGGCTAACTGGGGATATTACCCTGGAGCCTCGAATCATCTGTGGTTGACCTGGCTTTGGTTTCAAGTCTACATGACTCCAGAAACCTGGCTACAGAGATTGAGAAAAAAGAGAAGAGGTTACTAGCCGGCAGCCACCTTGGGCTCTGGTATGTTTAATTCAGCTCAAGCAAGGGACTAAAAAGTTTAAAAATACTTTAAACTTATTTCTCCCACTCCCCTTCCACCCCCTGACAGTGTCCCAGGACTTTTCATATTTATAATTAACCATCCACTGAAAGATGATGAGAGACTCCTGGGAGATCTGTGACAGAGTCACAAATGACAACTATGGATGCACCTTGGGTTTGACTTAAAATTGTAGGGTAGTTTTGTATCCTACCCTTCCATATAATTATTCTTTTAATATTTAAATATATATATTTTCAATTAGCTACCAGTGAAGGACACTGATGCTCCACTAAGATGCACGTATTTATTTTGTGGTGTTCGCACTCCCTGACATAGCATCAGGGAACCCCATCCCAGTGTAAGAAGCCTGGCCCTACACTAATAGAGCAGCAAGATTGCCAGGAAACAGAAGTCAGCAGAGAGTGGAGATGCGCATGCCCACCGTCACCTAGGCTCTGGGCCCCTGAGAGCAGTGGCACAAGGATGGTGACGCCCTATGGAGCAGAGATGGAGCCCCATTGAGGCTGTGATACCTGGGATATTGGGCCTATGGGTGAGAAAGCAGTGGTACCCATGAATTGGACCAGGCTCCCTAGCTGACGTCTTTGGACAAGGCAATGGCATAGCAATATGGCTGGGAATGTTGGACTTCTTTCTGAGCAAGAATGAGGCATTGCCTGAGAACTTGATACCAGACGAGAGTGGAACATTTTCAGAAGTTGGGGGTCCTTCATCGTCAGCTGGGGCCAAAGAACTAGAGAGGTCTGGGGAATTACTATCAATGCAATCTTATTTGTCTCCTGGTAATGTTTGGTTTGCAGACTTAGCAGAAGCATTATAGGAGAAAGGCTCGAGCAATCTAGTCTAATGGTTTTAAATACCAACTGTATACTGATGACACCCACATTTATATTGGGTTGACCAAAAATGTTCGTTCAGGTTTTTCCATAAAATCTTACAAATTCTTTTGGCCAAACCAATATTTCTAGCTCAGACCTTTTATCTGGATTTCAGTCTTATGTAGCCTAAAACCCACTCAACATCTTAGAATTCTAACAGGCATTTCAAACTCAACATATCCCAAATTCCTAATCTCCCCTCCTCAAAACTGTCTCCACCAACAACTCTCCTCAACTGAGCTGTTGCACCTCCATCTTTCCCCTCGCTTAGCCCAAAGCCTGGGAAGTGCCTTCAACATCTTTCTCTTATGCCCCACATCCAAGAGAGAAGCAGACCCGGAAGTCCCCTACCTTCAAGCAGATCCAGATTCTGGCCACTTCTCGCCACTTCCCTGACCCCACGCTGCCCAAAGCCACCACTGCCTCTCCTCTGTGTGTGTTGAGTGCCAAGTCGTTTCAGTCGTGTTCAACTCTTTGTGACCCTATGGACCCATCAGGCTCCCCTGTCCATGGGATTCTCCGGTCAAGAACACTAGAATGGGTTGCCATGACTTCCTCCAGGGGATATTCCCAACCCAGTGACCAAACCCACATTCCTTCTATTTTCCGCATTGGCAAGTGGGTTCCTTACCACTGGCACCACCTGGGAAGCCCCCCCTCTTCTCTACATCGTAGCAAAGCTTTCCTAAGGGTCTCCCCACTCCCCTCCTTTCCTCCCTACCATCTCTTCTTAACCAGAAGATTCCTTTGAAAAGTGAAATCTCATCTCTCCTCTGCTCAAAACCCTGAAATATCCTTCCACATCATTCAGAGTCAAACCTCAAATCCTTACAATGGCCACCGAAGCCCTGTGGGGTCTGCACTTTCCCACCTCCATCTCAGTGACTTTTTCTGTCCCCTCCACCCCATTATTCTGGTCCCAGTCACACCAGCCTCCTCCTTGTTCTTGAACACTACACAACAGCTTTGAAATTCTGTATAATCATCCCTTTTGCCTAGGAAGCCCCTCTCTCATCTCTGCTTGGCCAACTCCCTCACCTACATCTCATCTTTGCTAAAATGTCACCCCGTCTGTGGGGTTTCTAGCCCACACCTCCCACTACATTCTCCATCCCCCTTTCCCAGCTCTACATTTCATTTCCCCTTAGCACTTGCTGCTTTTAACAACTGTATAATTTACTTAGGTACTATAGTTACTATATCTCTCCCTCTACGAGAATGTAGTTCCACTGGAGTATAAATCTTTGTTTTGTTCACTGATGTGCCTGCCATATAGATAATGTAGGAGCAGGCACTCAACAAATGTTGAATGTTAAACAACGAATGGAGAGTTTGGTAGCATGTATCAGATAGCAAAGGAAGGGGCACTGCATAAACAATGGCTTAAAACCAGCAGTTCTTGGAGTCAAACACACCAGTTGTTTGAGGGTCCAGTTTAAAAGGTGAAAAGAAGGTTCTCTGAGGACAACCAAGATGAGTGGAATCCACTGGAGATCTCAATGTCTTAATGCTGAATAAAGACATTAAATAATGATCATGAAAACTCTACTTTTCTTAATATAACTTCTTTCCTAAAGAGTCATTTCTCTTTAGGAATTCTACAGGATAGTTTCTACAGGATAGATTCTACAGGATAGATTCTACAGGATAGATTCAGGAATCCTATTTTATAGTTAAGGAAACCAAGACTCAGAGAGATGAACAAACCTGCCCGGGATTCCCTACCCAAGAAGTAGCTAAGCCAGTCAGATCTGGCCATCTCCCAGTCTCAAGTTCCCTCACGTGTTGCTATGGCAGCCAGAGAAGGGGCAAATGAGGAATGCCTCACTGCAAATGAGGAATGCCTCACTGCTGGTTGAGCAGACGGATCTGGGCTCATCACTCTTTAGAAATGTCCAGCTTGGAAGGATTCTTTCAGAGACTGAGGTCATTCCAAGAGATGCCAACACACATTTCTCTGCACAGCTGAGCTTCCCACTTGAGCATGAAGACCTCGTTCCCCAGAGTCTTCTGGCAACCCCTACCTCCTCCTCCCCATTCCCACCTGGAAACAGCATCCTTTCCTCACATGTGGGCTAGGGACTTGCGCAATCTCCATTCTTCCCTCCTCTTAAGAGGATACAGAATTGGCGGTGATCTAGAGATCCATTCTGGCATTTTAATTGGAACAACAGAAATGGAGGCCAAAGGGCTCTGTGTGGACCAGACAAAGGCCACAGGGAAGGCTGTGGGCAGCCAGCAGAGAAGAGTTATGACTGGGTCCAGCTTCATGGCAGCCAGACACAAAAGAGGTTATTCACCCAAACTAAGCTTTAAAGACTCTTCAGTGTGCCATCTGGACCCTGTGGGGGTTGTTTTGTCTATTTCTGTGGATGCCGGTCCACCCCTCCCTTGACAGAGCCGACAGTGCCTCCACAGCTCACTCACAGATGTCCCGCGGTGCCATTCCACCCCTGGGCTTTATGCTCACTAACAGACACAACTGGGAATTCTTTAGTGGTTGCAAAATGGGTCATTTGGACCCAAATTCCAGTCTCTGAGTATGTTCATATGGTGGATTGTTGAAGCTCTTTTGGCTGGAGGAGCCATGGATTTCATCATTATGCCTCTGGGATTGAAAAGGCCCTGCTAAAGACAAGTGACAAGTTCTCAGATCCTCTTAGCTGGAGCAGGTCTTAGGCAATGTCTGGTCCATGCCCACGTGAGAAGCCATGGCCCTCAGATGGGGGCATGGTGCCATGATGGGAAAACTCCATGGGCTCATTGATGAACCCATCATTGAAGCTTTCTTTTTTTTTTTTTTTTTTGGTCCCTACAGAAACTGTGATGGCCTTGGTCACGGCACTGGGCCGTTTTGTAGGCAGCAAAGGCTGTTACAGCCCTTGACGTTTCTGTTCCTGTCTGGTTCTGTTGGGTGCTTTTTAGGGTTGTGTACTTGGCAACCTCAGTCCTTCATTCCACAGACAGGTATTGAACACTAACCGCTCCTACATTTACCAGGCACTCTACCAGTAATAATAACTGATGCTTCCAGAGCATTCACTGTGCAACAGGAGCTGCTATAAGAGCTTTATCCACAAAAGCTAATTAATCCTTACCACAACCCTGGGAGTAGATGAGCTAGTGATAACATGTAAGAGGAGAAGTCTGAAAATCAATGAAAGCCAGATGCTAAGTTCCATGGTTTCCCAGAGGTTGCCTTGACAGCTGTAAAAAGTTAACGAGGAAATTTCTATTTACAAACTCAACCTAAGCACCTGCGAGACACCCCCAGTCTCTTCCACGTTGCAGATCCCCTCCATCCTATTCCTTCCCCAGATCCTGGAATCAAACAGCCTCCATAGGGGAAAGAAACATTTTCTTGTTCACAAGATTGCCAAATGTCACGGGGCTCAGACTACAGTATGGTTCTTAAATATGAGCTGCCCCCAAAGAGACCCACCTGAACATTTCAGGCAGACCTGCTGGTCCCAATGAACTGGAAGCACCTCTCTTAATCATCATTGTGTTCTCTTCCCCCAGTGCTGCAGGCATGGTATTTGTTCAGCAGATCCTAGTGCTGATTCATGCATATCAGTGAATGGATGGATGGAAGGATGGATGAATGGATGAATAGAGGGATAGATGGGTAGATGGATGGGTGAGTTTGTCAGATTTCAGAGGCCTTGAGAAATTCCTGCCCGTAAGAATCCCTGAAATGCCACCTCTGCAATATGCCTAAAATTCTACTATAGGGGACTTCCCTTGTGGTCCAGTGGTTAGGTCTCTGTGCTTCCACTGCACATGGCACAAGTTTGATCCCTGGTTGGGGAACTAAGATCCCTCATACCACAGTGCAGCCAAAAATAATAATAAAATAAAATTCTACTACTGAATTTTTATCATCTTAGGCTGCATGATCCAATAGAGTAGCCACCAGCCCCATGTGGTGATTTAAATTTAAATCTCAATTAACTAATGTAAATAAACTTAAAAATTCAGTTTCTCGCTTGTTCTGTCTTATACTGCAAGTGCTCAGCAGCCATGAGTGGTTAGTGATTCCGCAGTGAGCAGCACAGATCCGAAACATCTCCTTTATCACAAGGAGTTCTACTGGACAGCACTGCTCAAGGGAACCATATCTTAAGTCTTTTTTGATTCACAGACCAATAACAAATCTGATCAAAGATATGGCTTTTCTCTCCCTCAAGAAAAAAAGAGTGTGAGCACATGAAGTATATCCCTACCCAATGAACCCAGGTTGAGAACATCTGCTCTAAGTTTAAATTTTTCTTAGAATTGAAATAATCTCTTGGAGAAATAACACATCAAGTGGTTATCAGTTTTCTCTGATAACCAGAGAAAACTGGTTCTCTGAGTGTATGTGACTCTATCAGACGCCCTCTGGAACACTGTGCATCTGGTTTGCACCAGGAGGAGGAGGTGAATGTCCTGAGGATCTCAGAGGCTGGGGAGGCAGGGAGAGAAGAGACTGAGGAAAGAGAGAGGGCATCTGGGCCATGAAGATACTTGGGCACCGTAGAGTGGTTCAGGGGACCAGTTTTTCCTATACTGCATGGTTCATCATAAGCAAGATTCTGATGACAATCTGACATGATGTAAACACATAATAGCTGCTTAATGCACAAAAATGTTGAATTTTCTAGATTCCACATATATGCATTAATATGCAATATTTGTTTTTCTCTTTATTACTTACTTCACTCTGTATGACAGACTCTAGGTCCATCCATGTCTCTTCAAATGGCCCGATTTCATTCCTTTTTATGGCAGAGTAGTATTCCATTGCATATATGTACCACATCTTCTTTATCCATTCATCTGTCATTGGACATTTGGGTTGTCTCTACATCCTGGCTATTGTAAGTAGTGCTGCAGTGAATATTGGGATATATGTATCATTTTGAATCATGGTTTTCTCAGGATATATGCCCAGTAGTGGAATTGCTGGGTCATATGGTGGTTCTGTTTTTAGTTTTTTAAAGAACCACCATACTGTTCTCCACAATGGTTGAAACTAACACAACACTATAAATCAATTATACTCTGATTAAAAAAAAAGGAAAAAAATAAACACACACTCTCTAACAGTCCACCAAAAGGAGTTGGATTTTTGTAACAGTATTGTATAATACAGAGCTGAATTTAAAATGATCACTGTCCTCAAAGAATTTAGTCTCCTCTGGAAGAGACAATTATATAAACTGGCGGCTGACAATAACTAAGCAGATGTAGTATACCTTGTTATATATTACATGGGGATTCCCTCGTAGCTCAGTTGGTTAAGAATCTGCCTGCCATGCAAAAGACCCAGGTTCGATTCTTGCGTCGGGAGAACCCTGGAGAAGGAAATGGCAACCCACTTGAGTGTTCTTATGTTACATGAGGTTATATATTTTTACACATTCAATCATCCCAGCAACACTGTGAGGCTGGCACTTTTCTTATTCCCATTTTACTGATGATGAAACAGCTTTGGGAAGGGACATACTCGTCCAGGAATGGAGCTGAATTCAAATCAGGTCCCCTAACTCCAAGGCCAGTGTTTGCTTCATGGAATCAGGTTCCTCAGGTCTGGGCACACACGGGCCCAGGTCAAGCATCCCACATCCCAGGACCGCTGGGCAACTCTAGGTGGGATTTTTAAGTAGGTCCAAGTATGGGCTGGCCAGTGGGGAGGTGTTCAGTCTGGCTTCCACAAGACCTGGCTGTCTGCCTGTGCCCTCTGCCTGGGAAGGGAGGCCTCTCACAGCCTCTTGCCAGGAACTGACCACTGGCAGGGCCCCCCGGGAAGTCCAGCCCCGCCTGCACTGCTGAGGGAGACAGCAGGTCAGCCTTCCTCAGCCAGCTGCCTAGCTTCTCCTCCCCTTGAGGTCCCCTTTGCAGACAGGCCTCCAGACACACGATTCAGAGTGGAAATAATGATCAACCCGAAAGTGTGGACTCCCCCTTCCCGTGACTCTCCGTGCCAGAATCCCCTTGGCAGGGCCAGGCTCTTGCACTGCTGTGGTCAGTTTTACTACCCACGCCATCTCTTTGAAGCCACACAGCCTTGTGCAGTGCTGGGCCCTCCCCCTATGTCCGACTTGAGGATACCCAGACCCTCAGACTTGACTCACTTGCTGTGCTCAGAAGGGGGCCTGCTCACCTGCCCTGCGTTGGGAATTTTCCATGGTCCACCGGGCATTTTCTAAGGCACCAGGGGGATCTGGAGGCGAGGGGCGTGGAAACAGAAGAAGGTGGTGCCCAAGACAGACATCCTGAAGGTGTCTGACCCATGGAGTCACTTCTGCTGTTCTGTCCCTGTGGCTCTTCCAACTCTCAGAGGCCCCTCAGTCTCTCTCTCTCATTCTCATATATACACAAACACACCCCCACCATCCCCACACTGTCACGCCAGGCCCCTTCCCTGGGCTGGCCTGGATTAGAGGAGGACCCTACAATGTAGCCCTGGGCAGGGTGCATCCCCTCACCACACATACCCCTCCCACTCTCCCCTCACCGCAGGGTCGCCCGTCCTCATATACCCTGCGTGGAGGCCTCCTCCTGGCCTGTCCAGAGCCTCACCCACCATGCCCTGGTCTGCCCCATGGGGAAGGAGGCTGCTCATCTCAGGGGCAGAGAACACTGCTGGAAGGACACAGAAGAGAGGCCAATGCCCCACCTGCCGCATCCTCACCTGGCAGGCCCTCAGGTTCTGTGCAGAGGGTGAGACAGTGTGTGTGTGGGTAGGGGTCCCCTCTGACCATGCCCATCTTCTGCTGCAAAAGGTAGGCCTTGGCACCACGTGGCCATGCCTGTTCTCTCACGAAGGTGTGTTGGTGAGAGGGAGCTAGTCCGGAATAAGGGTCCACGACTTCTGAGTCTCCCCACCTCTCTGAGCCTGAGCATCCCCTTCAGGGTGAGGTCTATGGCCTGCTCCGGCTCATTGGGGAGGGGACACGCAAGGGTCATGGGAGGTAAGCCATTCAGAAGGTACTTGGGAAAGCACGTTGCTGTAAATAGCAAGCTTGCTCTTTCTCAAAGAAGAATATGGAAATGCACCCACGCTCGCACGCGTGCACACACGCACACACAGTTTTGTTTTAAGATCGAGCAGGGATTCTTTAAACACGCAATTGTGTTCCCAGGATAGCACCAGGGACACAGAAATCCCAGGCCTGGCTTCCCCTCCATGGAAGAGCCCGGTCTCGTCAGAAGAGCAGAAGAACGTTCTCCCAGAGGGCGAGGACAGCTCCAGAGCCAGCCGTCACCTGGGCTGGGAGGAGATGGCCACGGCTTCAGTGTTGTCTGAGAGCAGGTGCAAACCCGGCAGCCACCCTCCTGCCCATTTGAAAGCCAGTGAAGGGGCAGCCCTGAAGAATTCAGTGATTGGCCTGAGGATCAACAGGCAGAAAGCTGGAAGATCGGACAGGACAGTGCGTGTGCCTGGTGTACCTCCAGAGGCCTACCCAGCACCGCAACCCTGTTGTCGACATGGAAGGAGCACACACACGCACACACGTCCCTCCTTCACTGTGAAGTGAGCCTAGTCACAGTAGCCGCTTGTCATGGGAGGGTAATGAGGTACAGCTTGCACTAGAGCT
The DNA here is from genome assembly GCF_029378745.1 of Bos indicus. Taxonomy (NCBI): domain Eukaryota; kingdom Metazoa; phylum Chordata; class Mammalia; order Artiodactyla; family Bovidae; genus Bos; species Bos indicus. Next base: position 16,776,325 of record NC_091769.1, read on the forward strand.
CAGGCCTCACGTGAGTTGTTGTTCAGGCTCCTTCCGTTGTCTAGTAAGAAGAGAATTCCAAAAAGGTCCGCCCAGTCCCCTCAGCCGGATGCGAGGATAAAACAGGGCCTTGGCCTCAAGGAGAGCGCTAGGCTAAGTACTTTCAGTACTTCTTTTATTTAGCAATAATCTCATGAGGTCATCACAGTCATCTTCATCATGGGGGCAGATGGAGGTCCAGAGAGGTTAAGTAACTTGCCCCAGGTCTCCCAGCCAGGAGGAGGCCCTGCAGAAATTGGACACACGCCCGTCTGCCTCTAAAATCAAAGAATCCTTCTCCTACTCTATCCGCATCTCCAGGAAATTTCACCTTGACCCTTGGCAGGGAGATGGCTCAGAGGACAGATGCTGCCGGGTCACAGACCTGCCCTCTCCAACTGTCAGAGACTGACCAGCGTTGGCCTGAGCTTTCCGGTTTGCCTCCAGGCCCAGGGCCCGGACTCCAAGGCCACCTCAACACCACCCAGAGGGGCGGTAGCCATGCTCCCCGCTGCAGGCTGGAGTCACTGTCAGAGGGTTCCCCTCCAGGGTGGCCTGAAGCCAGGACTGAGTGGGCCGCGAGGAGGCTGCCTGCAGGCTCTCTCAGTGTTGTCTTGAGGTCTGAGTTCAGGGCCCCCAGCTTGCTGCCCCTCAGCCAGTCCCAGACTGTGCTGACCCAGCTCCAGGCTGTCTCAGTGGTGGGGTTGGTCGCGGGGGGTGGTGATGAGGGGGGATGGGGGGTGGGTGTTGTCGGCATTCTTTAATTATTTTTTAGGGCCTGACTGGACTAAGGCTTCCTATTAATCCAGAAAAACAGGGTTTTCGGTCTGAAGGGAGGAGACGAATATTTCCACCGTCCACATCCCTGAGGCAAAGTCTCCCTCTTGGTGGTGGCAGGGGCCAGGCAGGAACAAGGGTACCACCGGGCAGACTGGAACTGGGCTCCCGGCTTTGCTGCTCCCAGCAGAGCGACCTGGGCAAGTAGAGCTGAGCTTCTGGGCTTCAGTCTTGCCGCCTGCAAACTGGGAGTGGTGGGACCTGCCTCACAGGGTCCTCCCAAGGGTCAGTGAGACTCAGCAGAGGAGCGAGGCCGCTCAGGACAGGGCTGGCCACAGCGTTGGGGGCTCGGGAACTGGGACTGCCTGCCCTCCTTCCCAGGGATGAGTAAGGCCAGCCCTGGCAGCTGAGGATGTGGAGGTGGCCCCATCACCACAGCTCCCTCTGCCCTGAAATGAGCCCCCACCCCTCACACCACCACCCCCGCCTCCAAACCCCGAAGAGTCATTCCATGGAGATTCAGAGCTGAAGAATGCACATGTAATCTTGGCCAGTGATCTAAGCCTCAATATATGTTCCCTTTCTTTTCATTTTTTTTTTAAACTTTAATTTCATTTAGCCTGGCTTCCATACTAAAAATACCAACCCTTTGAGATAAAAGCGTGTGCATTATGATTGTGCCTTACTCAACCCTCCACGATACCAAGAGTGCCTGAATAATGGAAAAGGAAAAACCAGATGCTTCTTGTGATGCTCCCAGCCTGCTAGGGCTCTGTCTGCTGCCGCAAAGGGTCTTTGTGAGGAAATTGATCATTTTCTCCCAGAGCAATAGTGTCGGCATTAGGGAAGGTCAGCTACTTCTCCACCTCTGAATACAAGGGAACTTTATTCCAGATGAAATCTCGCTGTGGTCCCATAAATCATGACCCCTAATATACTTCATGCATCTGTAACAGGAAGGGCCAGCACTCTCACACTCCCCTCCCCCAGCGGGGGCTCGCCATGTGCAGAGAGGCCATAAATCCTTATCCTGCCTCCCTTCTGCTCTCAGAGGTTAGTGTGGGGCACCGGACCAGGGGAAAAATCGGGTTTCAAAGCTTTCGCTACCTTACATGGAATCAAAGGGCTCGCTGTGGACAGAGCCTGTGTGGTGTGAAGGCAGCCCAGGTAGCAGCCTGTCTCCTGTACTGTGGCTGGCCTCCAGGGATGGTTTGGAAATACAAGGATGAATAAAGGGAAATGGACAACACTATTCTCTCTCCTCATATGACAGGTAATGATTTGAGGGAAGAGTGTCCCTGCTTTTCTATGTGTGGGTCTGGACTCTGAGTCCCTGGAGATGACTGTTGGTCCCTGGAGTGGTATCTGTGTGTATGTGTGAGTGGGGAGGCAGGAGGCCTGGAGCAGAGCCGACTCGGAAGTGCCAGGGTCCCCCTAGACTCTCCTACTGTTCCCTACCTCCACCCAAAGTCAGTTGGTATCATTTCTTTTTTTTTAGCTTTGGCCATGCCGGGTCTCCATTGTGGCGCACAGGTTCTTCATCGCTGCCCAAAGGCTTTTCTCTAGTTGCAGGGAGCAGGGAGGCTACTCTCTGCCTGTGGTGTGAGGGCTTCTCATTTCAGTGGGTTCTCTTGTTGCAGAGCACAGGCTCTAGAATGTGTAGACTTCAGCAGTTGCAGTGCTCAGTCGACCAGCAGCACATGGGATCTTAGTTCCCTGACCAGGGATCAAACCCGTCTCCTGCATTGAAAAGTGGATTCTTAACCACTAGACCACCAGGGAAGTCCCCAGTCAGTGTCATTTTAACCCAGATCTCTCTGGCATTGAGAAGGGGACACTGAGGAATAATACTGTCCCTCCCTCTGTCTGGCAGGAAGGGGGCTTCATCTGGAAGCAAGTCCAGCCCCTATAGGCAAGAAAGGTCTGTGTGAGGTCGCTTTAGTCATGTCCGATTCTTTGTGACTTGATGGACCACAGACAGCCTGGCTCCTCTGTCCATGGGATTCTCTAGGCAAGAGTACGGGAGTGGGTTGCCATGCTCTCCTCCAGGGGATCTTCCCAACCCAGGGATCGAACACAGGTCTCCCACATTGCAGGTGGATTCTTTACCACTAGTCCCACCTGGGAAGCCCGGGCAAGAGATGGAATTCCATTAACTGGAGGGTCACCTCATGGAGATTTCTCAGAAGCAAGCAACACTGCTGGAGGGCAAGGAGCATCCTGGGGCCCAGGTGAACAGAAGGAGACCAGAGAACTCACTATTCCACTGTTCCTGCTATTTTCTCTCCATGGGAAGTATCCTGCTTACCTGTGCCTGCAATGTCTTCCCCTGTGTTAGGATTCCTTTGAGATGTCCACAACCCCTTGTCTCTGCCTTGGCTCATTTAGGGGGTGGAGGGGTGCCAGGAAGTGTGGCTCTCCGCCTCACCCCTCCATGAAGGTCACAGTGACACTGGCAGGACCACATGGAGGACAGAAGTTCCAGTGTGGTCAGAAGTGACTCCCAAGGGCATGGAGGAAGCAGCCTTCCTACAGATAGCCCATAAGCAGCTCTGAGGGTGATGCTTTTCCCCAAGTATACCACAGGAAGGAAGTCCTCCAGGGAACAAGATGTCTTTTTTTTTTTTTTTTTTTGCACATGCTGAGAAGTTTATTGAATTTTTAAAATTAAAAAAAATTTGTGATTGGAGGATAATTGCTTTACAATGTGGTGTTGGTTTCTGCCATACACCAACATGAATACATATGCTCCCTCCCTCTTGAACCTCCCTCTCACCCACTACCACTTTCCAGAGGATGTCTTTAAATTATGCCTCCAAAGGGTCTCCAGAGCATAGCTATGTAAATGGCATTTTGTCCCAAGTATAGAGACAAGTCTTCAGATTTTTCTTTCAGTGAAAATTCTCTGCTCTTGGACTCACATGTACAGAAAAAAACTAGTGGTTACCAATAGGGAGAGGGGAAGCCGGGGCCACACGGGTGGAGAGTTAAGAGGTACAAACAATTGTGTATAAGATAGGCTATAAGCATGTATTGTACAACATGGGCAATATGCCCAATATTTTGTAAAAACTGTAAATGGAAATAAACCTTTAAAATTACATTAAAACTTTAAAAAATTATAAAAAGACTGCAAAAAGAAATTTCTGCTCTTTCTTTGTTTGGACCCATATAGAAATTGGCCGATAGACAAGGTTCTCATTCATTCATGCATTCATTCACGGAACAAAGGTGTACTGAGCACTTAATACGTGCCTTGTACTGTTCTAAGTTTCTAGATATGGTAAGATACACTGGACATTGGAAATCCCAGCCCACAGTCCCAACTTTTGGCAAAGCCTTTTCTAATTTTCTTGGAATCACATGATTTAATCAAATTTTAGCCAGTTAAAAATTGATGGGCACCTGTGAGTGTTATTTTTAATGTGTCAACTTGACTGGGCTAAAGGATGCCCAGACGGCGGCTAAAACATTCTCTCTAGGTGTGTCTGTGAGGGTGTTTCTGGAAGGAATTAATATTGGAATCAGTAGTCTGAGTAAAGGTCACTGTCACCAGTGTGGGTGGCTACCGTCCAATCCATGGAGGGTCTGAACAGAGCCAAATGGCGGAGGAAGAACAGATTCACTCTCTCTACTTGAGCTAGGACATACATCTCCTCCTGCCCTTGGACATCAGTGCTCCTGGTTCTCAGGCCTTTGGACATGCACTGGGACTTACACCCTTGACTCCCCTTGTCTCAAAGTTGCCAGGCCTTGAAGTTTGGACTGGAGCTTACCACTGGCTTTCCTGGACTTCCAGCTTGCAGACGGCAGATCGTGGGGCTTCTCAGCCTCCATAGTAATGTGATCCGATCTCTTACAGTAAATCTCTTTCTATATACATCCTAGGGCTTCCAAGGTGACTCAGTGGTAAAGAATCCACCTGCCAATGCAGAAGACACAGGTTCAGTCCCTGGGTCAGGAGGATCCCCTGGATGGGGCATGGCAGCCCACTCCAGTATTCTTGCCTGGAGAACCCTATGGACAGAGGAGCCTGCTGGACTACAGTCTATAAGGTTGCAAAAGAGGTGGATATGACTTAGCAACTAAACAACAACAAATATATATCCTATTGGATCAGCTTCTGGAGAACCCTAATATACCATTCATGCTTACACACCTATGCCATTTCTAAGTTACTCTATTAGAAAGTTAGTGATGAATTCTGTCCTTTGGTAATTTCTGTGCTCTACACCCTCCAGAAGTTTCATCAGTCTTCTTTGAAATTGACCCTCAGAAATGTGATCCCTGGATCTGCTCATCTTTTGACTAAGCATTCCCAGTTTACCCACCATACCCCAGCGGATATAGTTTCTAGGCCCTTACGGTACCTCCCTCATGATTCCCTTTGCAATGCACTCTCTAATTCAGTTGTTCCGAACTCTAGAGCCCAAGCTTCTGGGAGCCTGATTTCAAAGCTTCTATGAATCTCTTGGTTTGGCATTCCTTAGGTTTAGATTCAACTGCATACAATGGGAAACCAGCAGCAGCTTAAAACAAGATCAGCATTTTTTACTCTCTCGTGTAAAAGAAGTCTGAGGGGAGACAGTCTGGAGCTGAAGCAGAATTTCTATGATTATATGAGGAGCTAAAACTCCTATCTTTCTTCTTTGCCATCTTCAGAATGGTTTCTATCTTTATGGTCCAAGATGGCTGCTGAACTCCCAGCCATCAGCCCTCTCTTCCAAGCAGAAGGGAAAGAGGAAAGAAAGGTATATATCCTTCTCTTTGGAGGTGATTTTTCAGAAGTGCCATATAAAGCTTTCATTGGCAGAATTCGATCACATGGTCCACACCCAAGCTGCAAGGGAGGCTGAGAAACAGTCTTTTATCCTGGCTGGAACATTAGCCAAAGCTAGGGATTCTGTTAACTAAGGAAGGTGGGGAGAATGGACGTGTGGTAATCAATTAAAAAATCTCTGCCATAAACCCCAAGCGTTTATTAACTTGGGGTCTTTATCACAGGGAAGTGGGAGAAAGGGAGGCAGGAACATCTCTTTATGTCATAAAGAGGCCTTCCCCAGAAGGTTGAGAACCATGATGTCATGTTAAAATATTTCTTTTAAAGGGCATCACCCAGGGACTTCCCTGGTTGTCCAGTGGCTAAGACTCCATGTTCCCAATGCAGGGGGCTCAGGTTCGATGGCTGGTCAGGGAATTAGATTCTGCATGCCGCAACTAAAAGATCATGCCACAGTGAAGACGGAAGATCTCCAGTGCTTCAATTAAGATCTGGTGCAGCCAAGTAAATAAATAAGTTTAAAAAGTAGGGGAGCATCACCCAGAGGAGAAAGAATAAACCTGGGGAGGTCTGATATCCTGGGAAGTGGACACTCCCATTACCTCTGTCCAGCATCTTCCCCTTCTTCTGAGAAATGCACCTTCCCTTGGTCCATTCAAGAGTTGGGAGATGGAGAATTGTATCAGAAGTCCTGCCCACCAGCCACAAGTGATTGGGCCAGAGCTGGGTGCCTATATCCTTCTGATCCAATCAGAGACCTGGCCCTTTCCTTTCCTCCCCTTTCTCCCAGAAGGAGACAGTAATCCTGGGGAAGTGTGTCCCTCTGCAGATCCAGAATGGGGCTGGGAGGGTCAGCACTGAAGCCACATCCTCCAGCCTAGCTTCCATCAGTAATAAGGCTGACTGCTTGGAAGAGAGAGGGGAGTTATTTCTAGGTCCCTTCAACCCCCGACACTGTCAAGTAGCAAAGGCAAGTTGCAGAGTACTAGGTATTATGGAACTTTTACAATGACATAAAAGGAAACAAGAACAGCACTGGCTGCCCTGCCTGTGGAGCACTGTGCTAAGGTCCACAGATTGGCTGGTGAACCAGCTGGGAATACACGTGGGGAAGATGGCACTATAACATCACTCACAGCACAGGGGCAGGTGTTAGAACCCGAGGCACAGAGGACCACAGGAGCCCAGAGCAGGAGGTCTAGCCCCACCCTGGGAGGCCTTGCTGACAACAGGGTCCATGTTACCTAGGTAAAGGGGAGTGTGGCTGGGATAGGGATAAGGGGAGGAAGAATTCTGGCAGGAGCAAGGGTCTGTGCTAACACTCAGGGTGAGGGTGCAGTGGGTTCAGAGTCATAAGGGAGACTCCCTAGGGTGCACCTGTCAAATGCGGAGGTCAGAGGTTGCACTGGTGTCAAGGCGTCATCACTGCTGGCCTGGAAAGTGTTGCTAAAGAGGGTGGACTTCATTCTGGAGTGGGAATAAAGTGGGGGATGCCACTGAAATTCTCAGTGGGGAAGTGGGATGGTCAGATCCATAATTTAGAAGGATCATTCTTGTGCTGCTGCGGACACCATATCTGGGGGAGCCTGGGGATGGTGGGCAGTGGGGGTCTGAGAAATGACGGTGACTCAGACCTAGGTGGTGGCTGAGGAGCCCAAGGTGGGTGGACAGGAGAGTTATTTAGGACCTGGAGATAGCAGTCCATGGCGATGGGTTGGAGCTGGTCAGAGGGAGGCGTCCAGGTGACTCCCAGATTGGACACCTAAGTCAGGGAGGTGTCATTGCTACCCTTTATCAGGTTACTTCTCCCTGGACATTCATTTCTATAAAACAGAGGATTTGGGTTTTCCAGGTCCTTCACATTACTTCCTGATGCCCCAAAGCCCCTAAAGTTGTAAAGGAAGGGCTCAGGTGAGCTAGAGGAGTCACAGAGAACTTTGGGAACAGGTCAGATATGAGCAGCACCCTGGGAATAAGGATTCAGATGGACAGATGGGACCAGGGAGAGAAGAAGAGTCAGGACCATAACACACACCCAGGTAGGGTAATGGCAGGATTTAAGACCAACCAGAAGACTCATTGAGCTTCCTACATAGCTCAGTGGTAAATAATTCACCTGCCAATACAGGAGATCCAGGTTTGATCCCTGGGTTGGGACGATCCCTTGGAGTAGGAAGTGGCAACCCACTCCAGTATTCTTGCCTGAAAAATACCACGGACAGAGGAGCCTGGAAGGCTACAGTCCGTGGAGTCACAAAGAGCCGGACATGACTTAGAGACTAAACAACTACAAATGAGACTGTGCAGGACGTGAGGGTCATGCCGAGGGCCGGATGCTAATCTCTCTAGGTCATGGGAGGTAGTGAGAGCTGCTCAAGAATTATATCTGACATGTCAGTGTTTGGAATAGTGCCCATGACTAGCCATCTCCCACACCTCGCTATCTTCTCTGTGCCCAGAGTACCCCTAACAGACTTCCATTGACACCCATCAGATTGTGTTATGGTTGTTCAACTACATGCTTGTGTCCCTATGAAGAAAGTTAATTGTCTGAGGACAGGGATATGTCACAGTCAGTTCAGTCGCTCAGTCATGTCCAGCTCTTTGCGATCCCATGGACTGCAGCATGCCAGGCTTCCCTGTCCATCACCAAATCCCAGAGCTTATTCAAATTTATATCCATCGAGTCGGTGATGCCATACAACCATTTCATCCTCTGTCATCGCCTTCTCCTCCTGCCTTCAATCTTTCCCAGCATCACGGTTTATTCCAGTGAGTCACTTCTTTGCATCAGGTGGCCAAAGTATTCAAGTTTCAGCTTCAGCATCAGTCCTTCCAATGAATATTCAGGACTGATTTCCTTTAGGATTGACTGGTTTGATCTCCTTGCAGTCCGAGGGACTCTCAAGAGTCTTCTCCGACACCACAGTTCAAAAGCATCAATTCTTTGGTGCGCAGCTTTCTTTATGGTCCAACTCTCACATCCATACGTGATTACTGAAAAAACCATAGCTTTGACTAGACAGACCTTTGTTGGCAAAGTAATGTCTCTGCTTTTCAATATGCTGTCTAGGTTGGTCACAGTTTTTCTTCCAAGGAGCAAGTGTCTTTTAATTTCATAACTGCAGTCACCATCTGCTCTGATTTTGGAGCCTAAAAAAAAGTCTCTCATTGCTTCCATTGTTTCCGCATCTATTTGCCATGAAGTGATGGGACCAGATACCATGATCCTAGTTTTCTGAATGTTGAGCTTTAAGCCAACTTTTTTCACTCTCCTGTCACTTTCATCAAGAGGCTCTTTAGTTCTTCGCTTTCTGCCATAAAAGTGGTTATCATCTGCGTATCTGAGGTTATTGATATTTCTCCCAGCAATCTTGATTCCAGCTTGCGCTTCATCCAGCCTGGCATTTCACATGATGTACTCTGCATATAAGTTAAATAAGCAGGGTGACAATATACAGCTTTGATGTACTCCTTTCCCAATTTGGAACCAGTCTGTTGCTTCACATCCAGTTCTAACTCTTGCTTCTTGATCTGCATACAGATTTCTCAGGAGACAGGTCAGGTGGTCTAGTGTTCCCACCTCTTGAAGAATTTTCCACAGTTTGTTGTGATCCACACAGTCAATGGCTTTGACATAGTCAATGAAGCAGAAGGAGATATTTTTCTGGAACTCTCTTGCTTTTTTGATGATCCAACGGCTGTTGATAATTTGATCTCTGGTTTCTCTTCCTTTTCTAAATCCAGCTTGAACATTAGGAAGTTCATCGTTCATGTACTGTTGAAGCCTGGCTTGGAGAATTTTGAGCATTACTTTGCTAGTGTGTGAGATGAATACAATTGTGTGGTAGTTTGGACATTCTTTGGCATTGCCTTTCTTTGGGATTGGAATGAAAACTGACCTTTTCCAGTCCTGTGGCCACTGCTGAGTTTTCCAAATTTGCTGGCATCTTGAGTGCAGCACTTTCACAGCATCATCTTTTAGAACTTGAAATAGTTCCTACTGGAATTCCATGACCTCCACTAGCTTTGTTCATAGTGATGCTTCCTAAGGCCCACTTGACTTCAAATTCCAGGATGTCTGGCTCTAGGTGAGTGAGCACACCATTGTAGTTATCTGGGTCATGAAGATCTTTTTTGTATAGTTCTTCTACATATTCTTGCCACCTCTTCTTAATATCTTCTGCCTCTTTTAGGTCCACACCATTTCTGTCCTTTATCGAGCCCATCTTTGCATGAAATGTTCCCTTGGTATCTCTGATTTTCATGACGAGATCTCTAGTCTTTCTCATTCTATTGCTTTCCTCTATTTCTTTGCATCAATCACCGAGGAAGGCTTTCTTATCTCTCCTTGCTAATCTTTGTAACTGCATTCAAATGGGTATATCTTTCCTTTTCTCCTTTGCCTTCTGCTTCTCTTCTTTTCTCAGATATTTGTAAGGCGTCCTCAGACAACCATTTTGCCTTTTTGCATTTCTTGTTCTTGGGGATGGTCTTGATCCCTGTCTCCTGTACAAGGTCACGAATAATGACACAATAATGTATGTCACAATAATGTCAATTTTAATAATAACTTAGCTGCCACTTAACTGAACACTTTCTAAGTGCCAGACACAGTCCTATGTATTTAGCAGGCGTTTTGTCTTTATAGATGTCCTGGGAGGCAGGTACCACTATTATCCCCACTTTACGGATGAGAAAATCAAGGGCCAGAGAAATTACATAACAATGTGCCCAAGGTGACATACTGAAGCATGAGAAAATCTGTTGATTGTGTTCATCTCTGTGTCTTCAATGCCCAGTGCACACTTGGAATACAACAAGTTGCCATGGTCCAGTGGTGAAGAGACACATGGACAAACACAGCCTGGAGTTCCCAGGCAAATGTGTCGGGGCTAGCCTGTGGATCGCTGTAAACATTTGTATCTTGGCTCACCCTTTGCTCACAAATAGCCTCCCTTCCTAGACCTGGCCCCAGACAAAATGCCACAATGGGACTTTTTTTATTTTTTGTTAAACACACAAACAAAAATCCCATGGCTGCTGAAACAATCCATCACCAGTTTAGTTGAAGGGAGGACAATGGATGATTTCAGAGATAAAATGGTGCACAAACCATTTTTAAAGGAATGATAAGCAGAAGTAGCCAATGATCTGGCCCGAGAAGACCCAGCCAACCAACCAACAAGCCAACCAGACACATGCTATCTATCACTTAGAATCCAGACTTTTCCAAAATTTATGTTGAAAATTCAAGCTTTGAAAGTTGGAATGAAGCTCACTCAAATCCAATGTGTATAAAACAAATGATGGGATTCGAGCCTCTCTCAGCCGGTCTCCAGGCCAAGCTGATCTTCAGATCCACAGCAGATGATGGCCTAGAGCATACCTGTTGGCATGTTGAACTTTCCAAATCCTACTTATACTGGCAGGTCACACATATGTGCCCAAAACTTCTTGCTCCGCAGTCTTCATCATCTCAAGAAATGTCTGATTTCTCGCTCCTCCCCCTCCTGCGTCCAGTGTACAGTAACTCATGTGAGCCCTCCTTTCAAGGTTCATGCAGACCCCACCCTCTTGCTCCCATCTCCTTCCCCCACCACAGTTCAAGCCACCATTTACCACTCACGTGGTCTCTTACATCAGCCTCCTCTTTGACCTTCCTGCTTCTACCTCTGTTCCCGTATCCTCACAGCAGCTAGAGCTGCTCAGGTCACTTTGCTCCCCAATGATTTTCTATCCCGGAACGAAACCTGTACTCCCCATCTTCGTCCTTAAAGTCCTCCAGGTCTGCATCTCTGTCTGGTTCTGGCAACCTCCCCATTGCTCACGTGGGTACAGCCTCGATGACCTTTGTTCTGGGCCTCAAGAGCTGAAGCTCCTTTTGTTCTCAGAAACTTTGTCCTTGTTGATGCCTCAGCCAGGAAAGCCATCTCTCAGGTCTCCGCATGGCTGCCTCCTTTCTGCCACTAAGAGAGGCCTTCTTGGCTCACAGTTTAAGGAAGCCCCCTCTTTCCCAGTTGCTAATGTTATCACCTATTTTCACCCTGGTGTTAGCTATTTTTCTGAAACCAGAGCCTGAGTAAATTACATTGACTATTCATTTCCTAATTAGTCAGGTCTCTTTCTATTACAGAATTATTGGTCTTAATTTAAAGGATGAGGTGAGGATGGGATTTATTGGATGATAAAATTGGAAGGTTCAAGAAGCAAGTTCACTTTATGCCTGCTAAGTCACTTCAGTTGTGCCTGACTCTGCGACCCTATGGACTGTAGCCCACCAGGCTCCTCTGTCCGTGGGATTCTCTAAGCAAGAATACCAGAGTGGGTAGCCATACCCTCCTCCAGGGGATCTTCCCGACCCAGGGATCGAACCCACCTCTCTTACTTCTCCTGCATTGGCAGGTGGGTTCTTTACCACTAGCTCCACCTGGGAAGCCCCCCAGTAAGAAAACAGTCCCAGATGGACTCACCTGTGTTGTTGCTTGAGCGTGCTCAGTCAGGTCCGACTCTGTGACTCCATGGACTGTAACCCGCCAGGCTCCCATCCATAGGCAAGAATACTGGAGTGGGTTGCTATTTCTTACTCTAGGGGATCTTCCCAGCCCAAAGATCGGATGCATGCCTCTTGCTCTGGCAGGCAGATTCTTTACCACTGTGCCATCTGGGAAGATATCAAGTTCACTTCCAATACTGCTAAATCACAGGTTCCATCAAGACACCAGGAACCAGCCTCTTTTCCTTGTCTCCTGACTCTACTTTTCTCTGTTGGTTTTATTCTCAAGCAGGCCCTCCACATATTGGAAAAATCAGTCGCTAACAGCCTTGATCATCATCATCACTGGCTATTCCTGAGAACAGAGGAGCTGCTTTTCCCAGAATCCCAGAAAAATCCTGAGAGGGCTCTGATTGGCCCAGTTGCCTAACTCGTTACTGGATAGAGAACTGTCATTGGCCAGGGCTGGTCACATGCCCTCTCAGGTGTGTCAATTGCCTGCCTGAACTACAGACAGAAGGAGGAGCCTGGTTTCCCCAAAGAGAGGGTAGGCAGACAAAACATGTCCCTCCCCACTGCCTGTGTTTCTCCTCCCTCCTGCCTTCCTTCCTCCCAAACACACATCACCAGAGGGAAGTGAAATGTGGGTTATCTCCTCATATCTTTCTTTTCCGAGGCTGGCTCCTATTCCAGACATTTCTTTTTTACCGTTCTTTAATCCATCTGTATTCTATACTGAGCACCTCCAAGGCATCAACCCTTTTGCAGAGAACTGCAGGAGGTGATTGGCTACTAAACTATGGGCCTTGCCAGGAAGAGAAGGTGACCTACAACAATCTGTCATGAAAATAATTAACCACTTGGTTGTATGGTCAGAGAAAGGGAAGTCAAGGAGTTGCAGAAAGCTCTAGTGAGGGGTCAGAAGTCAGATTGGACACTTGGGCGCATTTGAAGGGGCAGAGAGGTCTGCTTCATGCCGTCAAGCCTTCTCTTTATACCAGTTGTGTCTACATGGTGTGTGTGGTAGTGGTAGGGGTGGGGATTGTGTCTTCACAAATGCAAGCAACCCGGCTCCACTGTGATATTCAAAGGAGAACTGTTCATCCCTTCCAGTGTAAACAAAACCCCTCAAGGTGCACATGGTTCTTGGTCATTTGAGGCCAAGCCTACTTTTTGTGAGTCTTTCCTCATGCTGCTGTTGTTGTTTGGTTGCTCCGTTGTGTCCGACTCTTTGAGACCCCACGGACTGCAGCACTCCAGTCTCCCTGTCCCTCACCATCTCCTGGAGTTTGCCCAAGTTCGTGTCCATTGCATTGGTGATGCCATCCAGCCATCTCATCCTCTGACACCCTCTTCTCCTTCTGCCCTCAGTCTTTCCCAGCATCAGGGACTTTTCCGGCAAGTCGTCTGTTCACACCATGCTGTCAAGCCTTTTCTCTGCCAGTTGTGTGTCTATGTCGTGTGTGTGGTAGTGGTGGGGGTGAGGACCAAAATACTGGAGTTTCAGCTTCAGCATCAGTCCTTCCAGTGAATATTCAAGGTTGATCTCCCTTAAGATTGACTGGTTTCATCTTGCTGTCCAAGGAACTTTCAGGAGTCTTCTCCAGCACCACAGTTCAAAGGCAGCTATTCTTTGGCATTCTGCCTTCTCTACAGTCCAGCTCTCACAACCTTACATGACCACTGGAAAGACCATAGACTTGACTATACAGGCCTTTGTCAGCACAGTCATGTCTCTGCTTTTCAACACACTGTCTAGGTTTGCCATAGCTTTCCTGCCAAGAAGCAATTGTCTTCTGATTTCATGGCTGTAGTCATTATCCGCAGTGATTTTAGAGCCCAAGAAGAGGAAATCTGTCACTACCTCCACATTTTCTCCTTCTATTTTCCATGCAGTAATGGGGCCAGATGCCATGATCTTAGTTTTTATTAATATTTAGTCTTAAGCTGGCTCTTTCACTCTCCTCCTTCACCCTCATCAAGAGGCTCTTTAGTTCCTCTTCACTTCCTGCCATTAGAGTGGTATCATCTGCATATCTGAGGTTGTTGATGTTTCTCCCACCTATCTTGATTCCAGCTTGCAACTCATCCAGCCCAGCATTTCTCATGATGTGCTCAGGGTATAGGTTAAACAGACAGGGTGACAGTAGACGGCCCTGTTGTACTCCTTTCTCAATCTCGAACCAGTCAGTTGTTCCATACAGGGTTCTAACTGCTGCTTCTTGATTCTCACTGATGTATTGCTTCATTTATCTCCAGTCTGCCTCCGTCTCTCCAACTCTGTACAAGTTGGCATCGTAAAATGCTGCTCCTCTTCATCTCTTTCAAGAACATCCCTGTCCCCCACTGTGGAGACCCAGTAGCCCTTATAGCCCTTACCAGAAATAGTTGGCCCCACAGCTCGGGAACACTGCTGCCCTTCCGTTTCTACCACTCACTACGATTAGTTCTGTTAGGGCTGCAAGGCCAAGTAATATCTCAGGGGCACCACCCTCTGAATTTCAATCATTCATTCATTCAAGGGTACATAGGATTGCAAAGGGCACATGTCCCCATTTGAAGAAAACCAAGTATTCTCTAATAATTTGGTCCAAACCAAGCACTTCTGACTCCTCTCCTGCTGTGCAAATGCACAAAAACAGATGTGGTCACCCCAGGGGATTCTTACCTGTTGACTGACTCGTCACCAATTCTGCTTCAGCTCGTACTTAGACCTTAACTTCAGGGGCTGGCATTTCTCTCTCTGCTTAGAATCAAAGCCTTCCATTACTTCACTAACAGACCTCTGCTGAGAGCCAGACCCTGGCTTAGTCAGGGAATGAGTGAGAGAGATGAATGGGTAAAAATAAGAGAACAAATCCATCTGAAACAATGAGAGATGCTTTGAAACAAAAGTGAACTCTGGGGAAGGTTTTGGAAGGCATGGGGTGTGAGCTGGCCTTTGAGGATTAGTAGCCTGGATTGATGGTTGTCAAAATATAAAACTAAAAGGTCACTGATGGGGTCTGAGCCTATGAGTAGAGTCCTCCTCCTGGTGTCCAGATAGGGCTCAAATTTAGTCAGTCAATCAGCCAACAGTTAACATGACTTACTTTGCAAAAAGCCCAGGGAAAGTAAAAATACCCACAATTTTTCTCTCCAATATTTTGTGGGTGATGGTTCCTGCCCTGGATAAACTGACAATCCAGAGAGACTGATAGTAAGTGCTTCCAGAGTGTGAAGCAGGAGACAGCCCTCGGTTCTGTGCAGGGAAGGAACACTTCTGGAGAGGGTCAGGCATGGGTCTGAAGGATGGGAAGCCCCACCATTAGCCTGTCTTTCTTACAAGGGCATTGAAAGAGCAAAAAAAAGAGATCTTTCCTTAAAACAATTTGCAGTAGAAACCCCACCTACCTACCTACCTTTCTTTCTTTCTAATTTTTAATACTTATTTATTTGGGTCTCAGTTGCAGCACCAGGACCTTTTAGCTGTGAACTCCTAGTTGTGGCGTGTGGGATCTAGTTCCCTGACCAGGGATGGAAACTGGGCCTCCTGCATAGCGAGCATGGAGTCCCAGGGACTGGATCACCAGGAAGTCCCTTCCTTTCTTATTTTTGCAGAGAAGAAAGTTATGTCTGAGACAGGTTAAGTGACTTGCCTAAGATCACACAGGTAATAAATCATGGAGTATGACTCAATCCAGGTCTTTCTGGATTTGATCAATTTAGGAAACTTTTACTTCTTTTCTGGAAGAGGGAGCATATGTATTATTGCCAGCCTTTTAGTGAAGGCTTAAATTCATTTGCCAGATCAATATCAAGGACATGGGACACAGATAAGTTTTGCTGGTATTCAGAGGTGAGGAAGAGTCAAGAATATGAGTGCCCTCAGAAACAGAGCTATATCAGGGGAAACGGGAAACTGGCATGTGGGGAGCACACAGTAGATGCTCAGTGTGTATTAACCTGACCCACAAACCATTGCAAACAGGAGGACACACACGCAAGTGCTTGTCTCCCCTTGGGTGAGCCGGGAGGGCCCCCTGTGACCCCACTGCTGTATCCAGTGGGCCCACAGTGGCTGGGCTGGGCCCCCGTCTTGAGTCACATCTCTTCACACAGTCAGCAGAGAGGTGGGGAGGCGCTTTTCTCAGAGCAGATGGAGAAGCAGCAACTTGCCTCTGCCTGCATCCTTTCACTTGGGTAGGAGGAGTATTGGGGCATGTGTTTGTCCTCCAGGGAGTTCCCAAGCACCTGACAGGTGACGGATGGCCCAAGCTTAGTGCTCGGGACTGGGGAGTCTGGCAATCCCAGGGTGCCATTTGGCCTCTTCACTCTTCAGCCCGGTGACTTTCAACCTTTAACCTTCTAGAAGTCACTCAGTCTCCATGAGTGGCAAGTTCTTCTTCTTTTTAAAAATACTTTAATTTCTTTTTTTTTACAGTCTCATGTTATCTATTTTTTACAGTCTCACGTTATCCAGTTATTTGCTTTTCTATTTATGGGTTACTTCACTCAGTATAATCATCTCTAGGTCTGTCCACGTCTCTGCATATGGCACAACTTCATTCTTTTTTATGGCTGAGTAATATTCCATTGTATATACATACCACAGCTTCTTTATCTATTCGTCTGTTGATGGACATTTTGCATCCATGTGCTATTACAAATAGTGCTGTAAGGAACACTGGGCTGGATATATCTTTCTGAATTATGGTTTTCACGTGGCAATTTCTTTATCTGTATCCCAAAGACAGCAACTCCTCACAGGCTGAAGAGAACAAACTAAGGCATATGAAGCTCTAAGTTGGGCTGTGTGCAAGTTGGCTTCTCAGAACAGCTTACCTAAAATCACAGCATTTATTATGCTCCAACCTTGTGTGTGAAACTCGTCCTAATCGGGTCTTCGCTTCCTCTCTGTAAGGTAGGGATTCCGACTCTTCCTACTTTGCGGAGCTGTTGTGAGGGTCAATAAGGTGATGCCTGGTAAACTAAGCTTCAAGAAACATCACCCACTATCCAAACACAAGGTGCTCTTTAGTTTTGATGAAAGATCTAAAAACTGCATTTTCCAGCCCACTAGCAACAAACCATTTATTCACAGACCTCTACTCCCTGTTCACAGTAGGAAGCATTCACAACCCCAGGAATATTTACACTATTACCCAGCAGAAGTCATAAAACTGGGGGTGATAAAGTTTAAATCCACTCTGCTTGATGAAATACTATAGCTCTAAGTAAACCACCACCACGGAGAGGCACATGGATTTCTTTAAAAAAAAAAAAAAGACCAGGAGACAATAAAACCTCCCCTCTCAAATATTTAGAATCAATAAATATGTTATGGAAATAATACATTAGCCATGCAAGGACTGCTTATCTGCCAAGACTCTTGATAGCTCAAAATTTGATAGCTTAAGATAGCGCAGTCAGAGATATAAAATCCTGAAACCTGGTTTTTGTGTCAACACCATCTCAATGTGACTACTGAACCTCTCAACCCCAGCTCCCACCAGCCCCCGGGAACCGTGGGTTCTCATGAAACAAATGGAAGAAAAGCTACTGGTGGGAAGAGCCTCTTGAAGTGGGGCACCCATCCTGACTCTATCACCAGCAAGTGGAGGGAAACGTTCATGGCCTCAGTCTCTCCACCTGCGAAATGGGTTGAATGAGAGCAGGATTTATTTCTCCTTGGTGTTGATTCACTTTACATATGGTTAAAAGCAAACTGGTAAAACACCAATATTAAACAACACAGGAAAGAAAACCAGAATTGCTCTGACCACCATTAAATGGGAGCCATGACTACCTGCCCGCCCTGCCTCTTCCCTAGAACCCCAGGGCTCCAAACGATATTGGTTCCAAACCCACTCTTCTGGTGACCTTTGGAGACCCTTGAACATGTGACTTTCTGTGGTTTTACAGTTCTCTGGGCGATTTTTGACTCTTCGAGCCCCCTTTGGTCCTCTATGACACGTGGCCTTGCTTCCTGAGGCTGTGTGTGCCCGACAAGTTCTGTCTAGTCTGGAAAGCACCTCTTATGACACAGAGTCACACAAGTGGACATGCCTGGCATGGGGCCTGGTGTCCAGCAGGGGCCCTGGAAGAGTCTCCTCTCTTTCTGGCCCCCAGCCTTGCCAGAGGTGCCAACTCAAGCGACTGGGCTCCAGCGAGAGTCCAGATCAGCCCTTTCTGCGAAGACTGTAATAGCTGTGTGCTCCCCCTGTGGGGTGCGTGCGTGTGTGTGTGGGTGCCCATCCTCACCGCCACGCTGGGGCCAGTCCCTGTAGGGCTGTCTGCATGCCCCGGCCTCTCCCACTAGGGCCTGAAGGGGCGTGTGTGCACAGTGTTTTCAAATAACCTGAATGATTTTTTTTAATAAAACTGTTTTTTTATTGCTGTTCCCAACCCACCTAGCACCAGCTGTGATGAGAATCACTTGTATGGTAAAGTGCTATTGATAAAATTGCTCCCACCGGAACTTAGCTATGCGCTCATGCGGCTCTATTGGCTCCTTCCCCGCTCTGCTCCTGCAGCCTGCTCATCCCCACCCCTCCCTGCTCCTTCCCAGCCTGTCTCATCCCCTGGCTGGTCCCTCCTCCCGCCTCCACTCCTCCTCCCTCCTCTCCTTCTGGCCCCTTCTCTCTCCCAACCCTTGCCTCTTTCCCTCCACTCTCTCTCATGCTGCTTTTCCCTCTAGCATCCTTTGCATGTCTCCCTTCTGCTCCCCTTTCCGACCTCTGCCTCTCTCCCTTTTCTCTCCCTCCTGCTCCCACCACCCTCCCTCCTCACTGTCTCCCAGTGTCTGCACATTTAGGGCCAGTTCAGCTCAATGAGACCCACTAGAAGATCCCAGGCTTCTCTTCAGAGAGTGGCAGATCCAAACCCAGACCTAAAAAGCCAGCTCTAGTTTAGGCAACTGCCTGTGCTTTGTGGATCCCGCCATCCCCAGATATGCCTCTGAGATATAGAAGGGGCAAGCAAAGGCAGGCAGATATTAAAACGTATGGGAGGTTCAGGGAACTGTGTAATCTGAAGGAGCCACATGACAAGGAGCTGCTGAAGGAGGTGATGAACCCACCTATTTTTGAGGAGGTGTGTAGGGAACTAATTACACATTGTGGAAGGCTTAAAAACTTGGTGAAGAAGTTTTGCCTTGATCTACGTTCCTTCCAGTCACTAGAGTGCTCAGAAGTGCTATAACACAAACTTAACTTACTTTATACTGAAGCACACGCTGAGGAGTTTTATCAGGGCTCCAGGCTCGATCATTTCTGGTGATTTTCTCAAACAGACAACACATCTGTCTACATGTCTGCTTGCTTATCATGGGTACAACAGGTCTGCAAACAGCAGTTAGGGCAAAGGACCTTCTTGTTCATCTCCCATAAGAGTGAGAGAACACAGGTTCCCATGGTTCTCTCCTGAGAACAAGAGGGGGCTTCCTGAGAAATGTCTAGTCTCATGTCTCATTGGCCAGAATTGGATCACACGCCTCTTCCTGAATCAATCACTGGCAAAGATTAAAGGAATCCCTTTACACCAAACAGGTGCTCCCTCTGGGCTGAGGGCAAGCTTCTCAAACACAGGCTGCTACTCAAGGAAACAGAGTGGATGAGATGTTGAAGAGCCAACCACAACATCCTCTGCAGCTTAAGGTCCCCCCAAGGGAATATGTGGATTGGGCAGAGGGTACATGAAACCCTGGGCCAGCAAGGAGCATCTTCCCAGAGTAGCAAAACATGTTACCTTAAAATGAACACAGATTTAGTAGTGACTAGGATGCAAAATGTACCTGCAGCTTTAAATTAAAGCATGAGTCTTTGAAGACATTTTCTGCTTAATCAAGCTGCAAGGGGTCAGCTTATACTGGTTTGGATTATTACTGCATTTCTAACACATGGAAAGTGCACCAAAAAAAAAAAAAAAATACTTATTGGATGAGTACTTGAATGAACGAGTGATTGAGCCAGGAAATTTCAGGCTCCTGCCAGCCCTGGGGGGATGATCCCCTCTCCTTTTCTACTGGGGTGCTTTGGCACAAATGTTTGAGAAACATTGTGATAAATAGAGGGGATGCCAAGGGAGCTGTTTTTCTTTTCTTTTGAGATATAATTGAGATATAATTCATATCTCAGCCTTATTGAGATTAATTCATAGACTATAAAACCTGCCCCTTTAAAGGGGAGTAGAATTCAGTGGTGTTTAGTATACTTAGAGTGTTGTGTAACCATGACCCGCTCCTGGGGAGTTTTAGAGCCAGGTATGGGGAGATTCACACTCATAAAGAGTGAGGGCTCAGGGCTGTGAGGGGCTGGGGGCAGATGGGGGCCTAAGTGAAGGAAAGTGTATCTGGTGAAAGCAGAGAGAGCCACTAGAAAGCTATAGAGATAATAAAGTGGAAGGGATGGAAACCTCAGTTTTGGGGTGATAATAGCAAGATAGGAGAAGCGAGGGCCATGTCAGAGAGATTGCAAAGTTTGAAAATAGAAGTTTAGGGTCCACCGTGGTAGGCAGAGTGACTCCAGGACAAAGATGACCCTCGTTTTCCAGCCATCGGCTGTCTATAGCTCGAGCCAGGCTGCACAGTTGCACGCAGGCTGCAGCCCAGAGCAGTGGTGTCTGTCCCTTTTTCCCGCCTGGATCAGTGATGCTGGGGACATGGGTCCCCAGTGCAGGCCACATGGAGACGCAGGGCTGGCATGACCTGCCCACATTGCTGGGAGTACAGCACCCGGTGCCACCCTTCTTGCCACAAGCTCCTGAGCTCAGCCTCTCATAAGCAACGTTTCAAGGATAGAGCTGATCCAGTCAAGAGAAAGCAAAAATGAATTTATGTTTCACCCTAGGCGTGGGGGTCTCCTCAAGAGCTCTAGAAATTCCTGTATCTGTGCCTGGGGGTGCGGGAGCAGATATCCAGCCCCATCTAGCGAGGCAGGCAAGGAGTCCAAGAGAGTGGCTTTCTGGAACCTCTCAGCAATGTGGTCCCTGGCAAGGCCTGACTAAGCAGCGTTTTCAGTACAAAGCAGGAAAGTGGTGTGAACACCTGGGCAAGAGAGCAGAGACCCAGCCCAGGACCCATCTCTGGCTCTCGTGAGCTGCCTGGACCTTAGATTATTCAGCTCTAAAGTGAATGGGTGAGACTAATTCAGAATTGCCCCGAATGGCTTTCTCTGAACACAAGGTCCTCTGGGTATCCCAGCGGGAAAAGTTAGGGGCATGCCGAATGCTCTGTTACCCTCCTAGAGATAGAAAGGCCCTGAGTTTTACAGTCAGGAAAACTGTTGACCTTTTCTCAGTTTGGAATTTCCCCAAGTATCTGATGGATGGACTTAAAGTAGGGAACTTAAAGTATCACTTTCTAACTCCACTTAAAAGAACTCCTTTCTTCCAGGTGAACCCTACCTTCACGGGTTTGTTATGCCATTTGGTCTCTCAGTCTCCCATTAAAATACAAGTACTTTTTTTAAATTAAACTTTTTATTTTGTATTGAGTATAGCCAGTTAACAATGTTGTGATCGTTTCAGGAGGACAACAAAGGGACCCGGCCATACATATACATGTATCCATTCTCCCCACAAATCCGCTCCCCCCCAGGCTGCCACATAACGCTGAGCAGAGTTCCCTGTGCCATACGGTAGGGCCTTTCAGCATATTAATATTGCAGTGTACTTGTCCATGCCAAACTCCCTATCTCTTTTTCCCATCCTTCCCCGCTGACAACCATAGGTTCTTCTCTAAGTCTGTGAGTCTGCTTCTAAAACATGAGTACTTTTAGATGGAGTAACATTAAGCCATTATGAATTGACATTTTGGCCAGGACTGAGCCAGGAGTGGGCAGAGCACAAGCTAGGCCTAGGGGTGAAGGGCCGGATAGGGTGCCAAGGGATAGGAGATGGGTTCAAAGGGGTAGAGGAAACAGCAAACACCTGTATTTCTCATTTAGCAACTCAGAGTGTTTCTGGGGAGGGAGATTTCACATTGTATCATTCACGCTGCAGCCAAACTCTCTTTTGGAAGAAGTTGAGACTTTTACCCCCAGGTAAGACGTTTCAGATGAGGAAAAATCCCCACGACGTCCAGATAATGGCATGACTTGCCCCAGATCACACGGAGAGTAGCCAGCAGGGAGGACAGGCCCCCAGGATCCCAGGTCAGTGTTCTCTGGGAAGGGCCAAGCTAACCAGTGTCCGTGGCTGCCCTCCCCATATACACAATGCCTGACTCCCTGGCCCCATGTCGATTCTGTTCCCAAGAAGGCTTTCTCTTGACAGAAAATGGAGCTGAAAGGGCAAGGGAATAGTTCCAAATGGTTGATCTGACAGCTGCAAATTTCATTTTGTGTTACGCGCTGACCTCTAATTGTTTCCCAAGTAGCCTGGGACTGAGAGATCAATAAATCCCAGAGATAGTTAATATCCCTTCTGGCATCCTCAGCTTTAGTTAGAAAACAGTCAAATTCATGGCTTTCTGCAAATTTCAGCTTTCTGCAGGACCCGATGAACTATAATTCAGCCAAGGATCAGATTGGGGTCTGAGAAATTTGTGGTGACCCAGAGGGCCAGGACCGAGAGGGAACTCAGAGTTGCTGACCCAATCTCTCCTTGTCCAGGTGGAAGGATCCAGGACAAGAGAGGTTCACGGTGGCCACCAAGAGGGCGAGAACTCCAATCCAGCCTCCTGGGCTCTTTCTACTCCTCCAAGCTTCCTCCATTAGTTTATTAATAGAACAAGGGAGTTGGGGTCTTTTGGTTAACCTGTCCCCAGAGATCTTCTTAAAAGAAGGCTTGGATGTAGTAGAGGAAATAACAGATTTGCAATGATAGAAGCTATTTCCCTTCTTCCCCTTCCTCTGCCTCTTAACAGCCAGTCGACCTTGGTCATGGCACTTTCCCTGCTGAGCCTCAGCTTTCTCAGCTGCACAATGGGGATGGTAATTGTCCCTGCCTACAAAGATTATTGTGAGGATTAAATGAATGGGTGAGTGGAAGTCCTCACCCTGAGCCTGCACAAAATCAGTGAGAACCTCCCTGAGTGTGAACAAGGTTCAGGACTGGTCAACTGAGACCAGTTCTGCTCAGACCTGGTCTGCTGAGACTGAGTCAGGAACGACTGGCTTACAGGTCAGCTGAAATTGACCACCCACAAGGACCATGCCCTGGCCAGGGTGTCAGACATATGTTGATTCCCTCATTTGATTGCAGGGTGGGGTTGGGGGGGTGGTTGCTGGTGGCATGGATGGGACTATAAACTCCCTGGGGTCCCCCAAGGGTGCTGAGCTACAAGCGGGTACCCGTAAACCTTGGCTGAAAGCACATGCATGAGGCAGTCTGGTTAACATGGCAAAGACAGCATTTGGGTCCACAAGATGCTGTTAAAAGAACAGCTGGGTATAGAACAGCCCAGCGTGCACACATACACACACACACACACATGCACACACACACACACACGCACACACGCACACAATTGGCCAAGAAGCCAAGGTCAGTATTGGCCTCACAGTCTTCGTCCCATGGCCAACCAAATCTGAGCACCAAAAATTCTCTGACCCTCTTACATGTATGCAGTGTCAGGTGGGAATCCACTGAGGGACGAGGTCTTTCTCCCAACCCTATCCTGCCTCTTTTGCAGAGAGCTTCAGCAGACAGAACCCCCACCTAGAATGCTGTTTGATCTTAGCATCACACCAACTAGCTGTGTGAGTCTGTGAAACTTACTGCGCCTCTCTGGGCTTCCATTTAACCACCTATGAAAGGGAGAGATGGTGCTACCCGTGTTTGTCTATCCGACAGGATCTCCGTGAGACAAACCACAGCCCACGGGAGACGGGAAAGGCATGGCAGATCATTGAGTCTAATGCCTTCAAATATTTATTTTAGCAGATGAAGCTTTTAGTTTGTTTTTTTTTTTTTTTTAAATTCAGAACCCCAGTTTATAAGACAGAACTGCTCGGGCTGTGTTGAAGAGCAGGGCTGGCCTTTAGGCTTCCTCCTTCCTGGTGAAACATTGTTTGAAGAACACCTGCCTCGTTTTAAAGGTGAGGAAACTGAAGCCCAGAGAAGGCCCTTGATAAAGGTCACAGAACCCCAAATCTTTGGAAGGCTCTTAGCTCCCTGGGCGGGAGAAGAATCTCCAGTTTCATGGTGCGGCCCGAAGGGCCCATCCACCACCTGAGGCCCCTGAGAGCCTCCACGGTTACCAGGCAACCAGCACCGTTGCCCAGCGCTCCCATCAGCACCTCACAGCTGTCCTCGCGGCCAAAACTGGTGCAGAAAAGGCTGCCCGGCTGGCAGGTAGGAACAAAGGGATTAGGCCTCGTTTGACAGACAGTATCCCTCCCATTTGCATGTCATTAAACAGCCGGCCAGTGAGCAGAGAGGGGCACATAGCTTCAGATTCCCTGCCAAGCAGGGGCACAGAGGCGCTGGGCTCCATTTTCATGTGGGACACCTGCCCTGAGCCACAGGAGTGGGTTTGAAAGAAAGAGTTTTCTTGAAAGAGATTGGGGGGCTGGGTTCGAGCACCCACTTCGATGGTGACCCCAACTTGTCCCAGTCTCCCTCCAAAAACTGTGACAGCTGGGACAGACCTTTTTGGAAGGGACAGAGCTTTATTGCTCTAAGAGTTCAAACTTGGCAACAAACAACAACTTGGGAGAAGACAAGTAAATTCTAACAACCCCGGCTTATCTGGGTTTTTCCCAGCCAGCATCCCCATGCCACATAAACACACACCAGACTAGCGGGGAAAGAAAAAAAAAAAAAAAGAGGGAAGAAAGCAACACAGGCCACATTTTCTCTGCACTCCTCTTCCTTGGCCTCCTGGGGTACTCCTGATCGACAGGATGCTAAATGCAAGAGGTTTCCTGTGATAGAGAAAGAGATTTTCTTGAAGCATTCAACTCCTGACCTTTAAGAGCTTGGGGAGCAAAATGATTTTCAGTCACTTAGGTCTGAGTGAAAGGTATGCGAATTGATCGACTGCAGGGCTCAGGCCTCCCGAGGTCTCAGTGTTATGTCATTAAAATCTTACAATCGAGTTATCCTAATGTATTCCAGCAGCCACCTTCTCAGAGACGACTGGTAAACAGACTCAAAGTTCCAGCTACAAAATGCTTTCTCCAAGGGCTGCTCCAGACCTGGGAAGGCCAGGGGGCCTGGGGCCAATCTAGCTTCAGCCATTTGGGGTTTTATTTTTTGATCCTCTGTTAGATTATGGTAATCATTGTTGTTACTTCCTTCATGTTTTTCCTCTGTCTCCCTTGGTCTTGTAAAGATGCTCACACATCTGATCACAGGTGGCTATGTATGTAGGCCTAACTAATCACCTTACCTTGTGTATGTTAGTAGCTCAGCCGTGTCCTACTCTTTGTGACCCCAAGGACTGTAGCCTGCCAGGCTCCTCTGTCCATGGGATTCTCAGGGCAAGAATACTGGGGTGGGTTGCCATTCCCTTCTCCAGGGGATCTTCCCAACCCAGGGATCAAACCTGGGTCTCTTGCACTGCAGACAGATGCTTTATCATCTGAGCCACCAGGGAAGCCCACCTTACCTTGCTCCCTGGAAACTGCAGTGGATCTGTGGGAACACCTGACTCAGGCTGAGCCAATCAGAATCTTCCCTGGGATTGCTGTCCTTTTACAGAGAAGCTTGGGCAGAGAGAGTGGGAATGTGTGTTGATGGGAGCCACTTTTCCTGCCGTACATGGTCTGTCTGCAGAAAGTAGTTAGCACAATAAGCAGAAATGAGAGATGGACAGAGTGAGAAGTCTGATGCCCAAATCTCCTTCTTCAATTCTTTTGAGTTACACTCATTAGCTTTCCTAGCTCCGTGAGCCTTAAAACACCTCTTCTGCTTAAAATATAAGTTCATTTCTGTTGCTTGCAAGCAAATTCCTGTCCAGTAGTGGGAGCTGATATTCCCATAGTACAACTGTCTGGGCCTTGGGAAGGATTAACTTGATAGGGAATGGAACTAACTGTGATAATGCAGCCCGTCAGGGTCAGCCCACTAAAATATGAGCTGCATGAAGAGGACTTTGGTCTCTTCTCCAGCTTCTAGAGAAATGCCTGGCACCTAGCTCCTCTTAATACCTCTCTTGTGGGCTGCATTGTCTTGCCTCTCACACACTACATTTGCTGTCTCCTGACTTCCATCCCCTTTTTGATTCTCTGCTCCCTCTTAACTTCAGTTTGTACGTAGTCTCCATGGCCCAACTCTCCTTCACAGCCTTTACTGTTAACTGATTCTTTCTCTCCATGTTCCTTGGTACCCAGTCCAAGTGCAATTCCAGGGTCAAAGAAAAACAGAATGCCATTGGCTCAGCCAGCTTTTTGTGCCAGGCCACCTCCTAGGTAAGTCTGATGTCTTTGAGTCGGGTGTCCATGCCTGAGCCAATCAGCTGAGGCAATGGGGCAGGTAGTCTCATGGTATAAAACATGGCCAACTGGGCAGCAGAGGTCACAGGTCAACCAGTCCTCCCTGTCAGGGAGGCAGTATTTCTAGCATAGAATTTCTTGTTCAAACTAGGCTGGCGGAGGCCAAGGTCTATCTACACCTCCCCCTTCCCTGTTCCAGAAACTTCGTCTGAGGCACAGGATTTTTTGTTGGCAGTGGAACCCTTCCCCCATTCCAGGGAGCTGGCTCCCAGGTGCCTCTCTGCTGTGTTTCTTGCTTGAATTGCAAATGGAATCGCTGCATAAACCCTACATAACTCAGAGCCCCATGTTGGCAGTATCTTATTTTTCAATTTCTTTTTTTTTTAATTGAATGAACATATTTTATGCAAGCCGTTCTACCTTGGTGAAGGCTGTTCCCCTGTGATTCATCAGAGTAATAACTAGAAACACCATTATTTGGCTCCATCCTCCTGCTGAGAACATCACATAACTGAGAAATGTTGATGCGTCTCCCAGACTTGTGGGGAGAGGGAAAGGGGGGCAGTGAGAGGAGGAGGAGGAGAAGAGGGAAGGAGGAACAACAAATGGTTGTGTGCACACATGCAGATGGGCAGGCGTCCGGAGCCGTGGGGGAAACACAGACCCACACGAGGTGGTCGATCACACACACACCCCTTGGAGGCACAGAAAGAACCACACACACTTCTCTGCTCAGGTATCTCACCCTCGAGGAAAAGAAAAGAAAAATAAATAAACTCACAGTATTTCAAAATGAGAAGGATGTTGGTGAGCTGCTGCAACTGCCTTATTGAACCTGTAAGAAAAATAAAACTCAGAAAGATAACCGATACCCCTACACCTCCCATTTACAGACACCCATGTTCCTGGGGGTTTGCCTAGAAATATATAAATCAACTCATCTGAGATGCAAAGCATATCTTTTTAAAAATTTGCTTTTGGCTACGCTGGGTCTTCTTGTGATGCGCGGACTTCCACTGCAGTGGCTTCTCTTGTGCAGAGCGGTCTCTAGGCTCACGGGCTTTAGTAGGAACAGCACTCGGGTTCAGGAGTTGTGGCTCTCGGGCTCCAGCGCTCAGGCTCAGTTGTTGCGGTGCTTGACCTTAATTGGTCCACGGCATGTGGTATCTTCCTGGATGAGGGACTGAATCTGCGTCCCCTAAACTGACAGACAGATTCGTATACCCTGGACCACCAGGGAAGTCTCAAAGCATATCTTTATGTATGATAATTGAGCCCTTTCCCTGAGTTAATGATTTTCAGACATTATCACTTTGATCAGAGGTGTGGCTGAAATAGTGTTGCTCATGTTTTTTTGTTTTATTTTTTAATTACCTTTTATTAGTTTGGCTGAGTAGCTGAAAGTGTTTTCAAAAGGTTCTCTTTAGGACAGAGAAGCCCCACAATTAATGTCTTACAAACTCTAGTGTGCACTCAGGGGCTATGTGATTAGAGACTTTAAAGCTTAGGCAAGTGAGGCTTCCAACTCAGGTTTCTGGGAACCTTCCCGTGCCTTCTCTAGTTGCATTGTGTGTGTGTGTTAAGTCATTTCAGTCAATTGGCACTTCCTTAATCCAGCCCTCCAGGACAGCTCCTTGCCCACTGCCTATTTCCAAACTCTCCCCTCCTCAAACCTCTCTTCCTCTCACCACTAGGTTAATTTTTCTAAACTATGACTCTTACTTGTCCTTCTTAGAATAACCTCCATCCACCTCTGCACTGGTCAGACATCTTCTGGCTGCAAAAGTGAAAATATCCAACTCAAACAACTTTATAAACCTGCAGGGAGGATGGAATACTTACAGGTTCACGTAACTGGATATTCAACGCATAAAGCCTGGATTTTAAGTTTTAATGGATGCCATTAGGAATGTTTCTTTTCTCTATGTCTCAACTCTGTTTTCTTTTGTAGCAGCTTTTTCTACCTTTTTGCTTTCAACTTTTCAGTGTCCTTAAGATTTTTGCATGTTGTTTAAATAATATAGAGATGAATTTTTTTTTAAATCCAATCTGAAACTCTCTGTATTTCAATCAGAAATTTAACATTGAAAAATATTGTGATTATCAATTTGTTTGGATTCATTTATAGCATTTTCATTTTTGCATTCCTTTTACTCTGCCTTGTCTATGCTTCTTTTTCCTCCTCCTCTTTGATTGACTGATCTTTTTTTCTCTATGTTATTCTTTTCCTTTTACTGGTTTGTGGCTAACACATCATTTTAGTGGCTTCCTTAATTTTTTAATGTGTATAATTGACTTAATAAAGTCTGAAGTTAATAAAAATCCAAGTCACCCGACAATATAAGACCATAGAATACTTTAATAACTCTCAGTCCCTTCCCATCTTACATGTTATTCTTAGCCAGTACTTTAGTTTCACAGTGTTTTATATCTCATAATTGTTTTACAGTTTCTCTATATTTTAGAAAGGAAATACATTATTTGATTCATTCACATTTTAACCATTTTCTTTCCTTACTAGTTCTTTTTGCGTCTCAGTCTTTGCTTCCAGAGAGAATTTTCTTATTCTTTAAATAATCTTGCTGTAGATCTTTTGAGGAGGATCTATCTATAGGAGGGCTTCCCTTGTGGCTCAGCTGGTAAAGAATCCGCCTGCAATGCGGGAGACCTGGGTTCAATCCCTGGGTTGGGAAGATCCCCTGGCGAAGAGAAAGGCTACCCACTCCAGTATTCTGGCCTAGACAATTCCACGGACTGTATAGTCCATGGGGTCACAAAGAGCTGGACACGACTGAGCGACTTTCACTTCACTTCACCTCTTAATAGGACACCCTGTTAGTCTTTGTCTGAACTGTCTTTACTTTTTATCCTGGCTCTTAAGTAGAATTCTAATTTGGCTGGGTTTTTCCCTCAACTCTTTAAAGACATTTCATTTCCTCCTTATCTCTACTTGTATTGAAAGTTGCTTATTGTCATGCCTTTACAATAATCTATCTTTTCTCTGCTATCTCTCTTAAGACCCTTTTTTGGGGAGAGGGGGTCTTTGGTGCTCTATAGCTTCAGTACAATGTGCAGTATTCAAGGAATGGGTTTATTTTTATTTATCTTGATTGGGATTGTCTGTGATTTCCAAGATTCCCATTAGATTGTCTAATATTGCCTCTCCCTCCTTCTCTGTAACTCCCATTTGATGTACATGGGGCCTTCTTATCCCATCCCCCATATCTCTTAGCCACTCTTTCATATTTCTATCTTTTTAACACTCCACATCCATATTTTCCTCAAATATACTTTCAAATTCATTAATCCTCTCTCCAATTGTGTTTAATCTGCTTTTTAACTTATCTGCTTTTTAAAATCTCAATGGCTATATTTTTTTCATTTCTAATAATTCTATCAGGTTCTTTTTGCAGTGTAAAAGTTATTTTCTCATATTCTCATGGTTTTTTCTATGTTATTAACTCCTCTTTTTACATATTCATTCACTTTAAGCACACTCATTTTTTTACAGATGAGTAGTTCTGCTACCTGGAACTTCTGTGGGTGGAGGATATTAAGATCTAATACCGCTCTTTGTTTAGTCACCGGAGTCTCATTCAACGTGGATAGATTCTTTGTGTATTTTGTTATATAGGACTATAAGGGTACTTTCTTCATTTTTTTTAAGGATACTTCCAATGGAGATTTATCTTTGGAGAATACTTTGGGCTGATGGCACATTGCCAAGAAATCTGAGTTTGCTTCTGAGCAATCCCCCAGGGTCTTCTCTATCTATCCTAGCATAATTTTTATGTTAATTTATAGATTGGGGGATTCTCATACCATGCAGGTAGTACCATAATATACCTCAAACCCTCATAAAATATAGACTTGCATTGTAAATTATCAGGGGAGACGTTCCCTCTCTAGAGCTCAGGCCAAGACACACATTCGATATAAATAAATAAATAAAGTAATTTTTAAATACACACACAGCTTTCCTGTTGTCTCCCTGTGTAAGATCTTTTTCCAGTTTACCCTCTTGCTCTGAGCACAATACTTAAAAAAATCCCACTTTTATGCAGGCTTCTCATTTCAAACTCAGCACAGGCTCAAAGCCTTATTTCCTGCTCCATTCAAGAATCCAACCACAAGTCCGAGGGCAGCTACAACCTCAATTTTTGCTCTGATTTTTGTCTTATCTTCATTTGGGACTCTGTGTGATTCCCCATATATTTTGTGAGTTTAGTTAGATGTTTTATAGATATCTTATACATAATCTTTATAGCACATTTGTTATAATTTATATGCAACCTTTTGAGAAATTTTCTGAGGGAGTTTCTGGGTTATTTAGACAAATGTTACCAGGAACGGAGAGCTCTCATTTTCTCTGTGTTAGCTTGATTGCCTGAGTTGCCTGCTCTATATGACAATATTAATGGTCCCTAGCAATTCCAGGCTTACCTGGGCCTTAAAGACAGAGAGACCAGAGGACAGCGTGGATCATTCCTGAAATAAGAATAACTATCATTGACCTGACTTGGTCACATGCCTATCTGTGAACCAATCATAATGACTCAGCCGCCCTTCAAAGGAGAGACTGGCATAAGGCCCACTAGAACCACATGAATGCCAAGATCAAAAAGAGGAAAACAGGCGTTCGACAAGCAAAAATAACAAGTGTCAACCACAGCCAATTTAAAACGCACAAAGTGTTATCCCATGTAATCCTTACCCTTTAAAGTAAGATCTATAATCATCTCTTCAGTTCACAAGGTTATTAAGGGGGAGAACTGGCACTGGATTGTGGGTCACCTACCTCCAATCTCAGACATTTATGATCAAGGCTGAACACCTGGCCTAGCAGATAAGGCCTCACATTCCTCAGCCCTGCTTTATCTGTCTGGCTTCACTTCTCTCTGGTTCTCTACTTGCTCACCAGTTTCACCTCTGCGTTTCATTCAGGCCATCATCACAGGTATAGACCTGTGATGGCCCCACTTAGTCTTCCAACCAAGCCAGGAAGAGGGCAGGACCTGGAGCAGGAGTGGCCCTTAGGTTTTCCTCCGCAGGTCAACTCTGATCATGGGCTACACGAGGTTCTGTGATAAGCCCATATCCAGGCTCTGTGGGTATCTTAGGTCTGATTCCTAGAAGCAGAACCTGAGGCAGGTATTCCCATGTACTTCATTTGTGAAGAGAGTGATCTCCAGAAAATCCTATAAAAAAGTGAGGGATGCAGGAGAAGCAACTTCATGAAGAGGTAGTTTCAGTTGAAGCCTGATCTACAGGAAATGAACGGGGCCACAGAGCTGTCCCTCAGGGAGGCAAAGCTCTCACACCCCTGTGTCAATCAGTCACTGGCTGTGGGCTGGCCCTGAGCGTAGGTGGGAGGAGACTTCGACCTCCCAGGCATCTCCTGGCGAGGGGTCTCCTGTCTGCTGAGCAAGATGCTCCAGAGAAGCGTGCAGCTGTGAGCTTTCATCAGTGAACTCTCACAACAGCCCAGGGTTGGGAGCATGAGGATCTGGGCAGGGCACCAAGGGCATCTAGAGCAGTAGGAAAGATTGTCGTCATTGATTAATGACAACAATGAGTTATGAAAGCTGTGTCCTAAATACTTCACATCTGTCCTCTCATTTAATCTTGACAATGAGCATTTAAGCTGTGTGTCTATGCTCAGTCATGTCCAACTCTTTGTGACCCTCTGGACTATCGCCTGCCGGGCTCCTCTATCCATGGGATTTTTCAGGCAAGAATGCTGGAGTGTGTTACCACTTTCCTACTCCATGGGATGTTCCCAACCCAAGGATCGAACCCCATCATCTATGTCACCTGCATTGGCAGGAGGATTCTTTACCCGTCGAGCTATCAGGGAAGCCCGAACAGATAGCTAAGTACTATTATTTTCCAAGATTGTAGTTAAGGAAGCTGAGGGAGGAACAGAAAATCTGATTCCTTAAGGGCATATGGTAGACGGGGTTCACACTGCACCCCAGAACCTGAACATATCACTCTAATGAGTCCTGGTGTCAGTGTGAGAGGCAGGAATGTTCCACTTTGAAGATGTTAGACTGCTTTGTGCGGTAGTCTTCTCCCTTCAGATGCCTCTGGGCACTGTCCAGGCCACATGTAGAGGATGGTGTCTCCTTCCAGAAGCTTCCATTTGGTAACTGACCACCTAGAGTTCATTTGGTCTGGAACATCCGGTCAGGGTGGTAAGAGATTGGGGAAACAGGATGTACTGAGAATGAGCTGGGGATGCTGAACCTAGAAGGACATCCTGAGAGGAGCTGCAGGGCCTTAGAGCAGGATAGGCTGCTGCGTTCACAAATTCAGATGGTTGAGGGTAGGCACCCTAGAGGCAACATGACTTGTCCCAGTTCAACTATCTGGTGGCTTTAACCCAAGGCCTCTGATTGAGTGGCATGCCAGTAAATGTTTAACAATCAGCTCTCTGGGAATACAGAGCCCTGATCTATAGTGTTTGCCGGTTTCTGTGGCATAACGCTCCCACTGTGGCCAATTTCAAGCTCCCTGTATGCCATCACCGAATGCAGGGCTGGGAGAGATGTGCACATTCAGCCAGTGTGAGTCGGTAGAAGCCAGATCCTGCATACCAGCAACTCCCAACACAGAGCTCGTTCTGCAGGTCCAGTAATTCTCCAACACTAATCCCTAAGACACCCACTAAAGGAGCATGCTAGGGTTACACAACTTCGAAAAACACAGCATTAGCTAAATCCTATTCTCAGAGCACGATTTGGTGCATTAGTTTATTAAAGTCCCCCAAAGTCCCATAGTAAAGAAACCTGGGCAAGTTCAATTAGCTCAGCATTCTCCAAACCTGTTTGACCACCCAACCATTTCATCACATACCTCTTAGCAGCATCCCTTGGAACCAGCGCTCGATGGGACACACTTTGGACAATGCCAAACAAAACACTGTCTTCATGCAAACAAAGGGCCATCGTCGAAGAGGAGGGTCAACTTGTTATTTGGTTTCAGGGAGTGGAAATTGGACCAAAGAGTAAAAATCAGCGAGGACAGAATTCAAATTAGTAAGAAGAGATCTTTTCTAATAATGAAGTAACCCACCAGTAGCATGAGGCTAGAGTTTGAAGGGAGAAGGTCACCCTTGGCCTAGAGAGTGAATAATTACAGGTCAAAGCATGCTGGAAAGTGGCTTCCTGCATCAGGAAGGCAGTTAGAGAAGATTCTTTCCAAGGACTATCATGTGAAGTCCCAGGATTCTATTAGTTTGACGTGCATAGACAACCCCCCTGCCCCGGGGCCTCAGAGTAAGGCCCATCAGATTGGGGAGCTTTCGGGGTGGTGGGGGACGTGCAAAGAGAGAATCCAACTCTTATTTGGATGTGTGATACAATTTTACGAGGACTAGAATGTCATTGGGCTTCCTAGATGGTGCAGTTGGTAAAGATTCCATCTGCCAATGCAGGAGACGATAGAAACGTGGGCTCAATCCTTGGGTGTGGAAGATCCCCTGAAGGAGGAAATGGCAGCCCACTCCAGTATCCTTGCCTAGAAAATTCCATAAACAGAGGAGCCTGGTGGGCTACAATCCATGGGGTCCCGAAGAGTTGGACACAACTGGGCGCACACTCACATGTGCACACACACACATGCACACACAGAATGTCATCACTTACCCAAAGACACTTCTTTAATGTCTAGTTTCTGTGTAATTCACTTTAGAGATTTATTTCTTTAGTTTAATGCTTTATTCTACGTCTACACACACATTGCCCTGGGAAAGGACTACCTTGATATAAGCTACTGTGGGCCGATTATATCCTTGCAGTTAGGTTCTCATTTCCTTCCCAGAGAGTGGGTATTGTTTGGAGAGGGAGGGTGGAGGAATGGGAGGAGGGGACAAGGGTCCTGGGTGTCTGGGCTGGAGGCTAGAGACACCACAGGACAGGAGGGAATCTGAGCGTCAAAGGCAGTCTTGACTGCCTGCATAAATGTGTTTGGGGCTGGGCCTGTCCTAGAGATATCCCAAAACTATTTCAGGAGGCAGCAAATTTAGCTGGTGATTGGTTTGCAAATCATCCAGATATGTTAGTATTTCTGTTGAGACAATCTGTCTCAGAGTAAGACATTTAAAGCCTTTACAACCAAAAGGGATTTGCCTTTTGGAACACTGTCATCCAAAAAGCACAACCACCTCAGCCTATTTCGCTGGCCGAATCCAGTGGTGGTTAAAATGTTTAGTGGCCTGTTTGGATGAGGCAATGGCACCCCACTCCAGTACTCCTGCCTGGAAAATCCCATGGGTGGAGGAGCCTGGTCGGCTGCAGTCCATGCGGTAGCACAGAGTCGGACACGACTGAAGCGACAGCAGCAGCAGCAGCATGTTAGCTTCACTTGTACAGAGTTTTTCAGGTGAAAACTTGCTTCCATATTTATTGTCTGGAGGAATTCTCAACACAGTCTGAGAAAGCAAGTGGTCTGGTTTTTATTTTATAAATGGGGAAACCAAGGCACTTACCCATGGTTCCCCAGGGAGTAGATGGCAGAGCTGAGACTTCAGCCCAAGTGTTTCAGATTTCAAATCTCATCAGGATTAAGTTTTTAAGTTGATTTGCATTTTAACAAGGTAATACATAAGTATTAATTTAAGTTATCAAATGATTCCATGAGGCTTTTATTGAAAAGCAGCAGTCCTCTGCCCAAAACTCTACCAACCCTGATTTCCCAAAACTTAGTAGCAAGCACTTGCTATTTTTTGGCTATTTCTTATATTTATAGTCATATTTCTAAGTAAAATGTTTAAACTTCCAGTTCTTGATTTTAAAACATTTAGATATATAGTAAGCCCTCTGTATCTATGGGTATGCATCTGTGGATTCAACCAACTGTGATAAAAAATATTCCAGAAAAAAAAAATATTCCAGAAAGTTCCAAAAAGTAAAATCTAAATTTGTCACAGTGGCAACTATTTACATAGCATTTACATTGTATTTACAACTATTTACATAGCATTTACATTGTATTAGGTATCACAGTAATCTTGAGATGATTTAAAGTATATGGGAGGATGTACATAGATCATATGCAAATACCATGCTGTTATGTATAAGGGATTTACACATCCTTGGATTTTGCTATCCATGGGGGTTGAGGGGAGGGGCACTGCCCTGAAACCAATCTTCTGTGGATATTAAGAGATAACTGTAATCTAAAATCTTCCTTCTATGAAAGATGAGGGTTTGTTTTTTTTATGCCCCATTCATGTACACTCATACATACCCCTACACACACTTTACTTCCTCTGCACAGCACAATATCTTAACGTCACAGTTTTTATTTCTGCTATGATACATTTAATTTCCAAAGTCTTCTGACTGCTCCTTTTGAATAGCATCTTGGTTTTGTTGCATAGACAATATGTCTTTTCTTAGATCCCTGAGATTTTACTTTTTCATCTGAAGCTTTCATTTTCTCCCCACGATGTTTCTATTTCTCCGGAGTTCCTTTTTTGTTGGTTCCATGTTGACATCTATCTTTCAAGTTAGAGATCATCTTCAAACATCTAATAATCCTTGTTTTTTTACATACACATTTATGCATAAGATGCTAAAAGGCATCAGACGCTCTCCGTGCCTGGGTGGGTGGTTTCACTGTAGGCTGATGAGTAGCAACCAGCCACTTCCTCGTGGTCCTCCCGTCTGCCAGTATCTGTCAGAATTATCTCTTGGACCTGCTGGTTTCCCCAGAAAACTCATCCAATCTGCTGTCACTGGGGAAGGAACAGGGAGAAGGAGACTCTAAGCTTGGCCTCCAGCACTCTGGAAGCCAAGTAGTAGAAAGTATCTCCACTTCACTTTCGAGACAGACACCCAACCTCATTTTCAGTGGCGCCTGCTTCCCTAGGCTGGGGCTCTCCTGTTTAGCCTCTCCAAGAGTGAAGCTTTTTTCTGCTGGCGGGGAGAGAAATAGTAGCCTGGTGGCACTGAGAGGGGAGGAAATCATGGTCAAATTTTCCTGTTCCTGGAAAACAGACTCTGAGTTTTGCCTGCAGGAAGTGTACTGGGGCATGCCTCCAGGATGAGTGATGATGGGGGGTGTGAGAGGTCAGACAGAGGGAGCAGAAACGCTCAGCCAATGCCAGGGAGCCCACAGCTGAAGTGGTTCAGCAGGGCTGGCTTGCCCTGAGGCGAGAGGGCAGGGCCTTTCTACTCCCTCACTGACCAGTCGTTGGAATTGGGCTCCTCCAGAGAGGGGGGCAAGAGGATTTTTTTTAACTAGGAGCGATTTGCTGGAGAGAGACAGGAACTGAGGGTCACTAATACCCCCAGCACACTGGAGAAATGAGTGCCTGAGGCCCAAGGGACCCTGGGCAGCACATCACCACAGGCACAGCAGCGACCTGCCTCCTCAGTGTGTTTGTCACTCAGCCGTGTCCGAGTCTGCAACTCCATGGACTGTAGCCTGCCAGGTTCCTCCATCCATGGAGTTTTCCAGGCCGGAATACTGGCATGGGTTGCCATTCCCTTCTCCAGGGGATTTTCCCAACCCAGGGATCAAACCCAGGTCTCCTGCATTGCAGGCAGATTCTCTACCGTCTGAGCCACCAGGGAATAACATCTAGAATTCCAGTTGGTCTTTTTCCCTGGGGAGATACAGAGGAGAAAGGGATTCTCCCACCCCAACACCAACAACCACTGGAGCTGTATCAGGCTGTAATGATACCCCTCATCTTTTTTTTTTTTTTCCACTCCCCATTCCAGATATATCTTACCTCATTGGGTGTTTCTGCTGGACCAAATGGGTAACTTAGGGAAGTGACCCAGATCATTATCCCTGAAGGCCAGAGTCCTCATCCTCAAGCCCTTCTCAAGCTGTGGACATTGCTCTTGTCTGTTATCTGCAGACATTGAGCAACAGAGGGCCAAGAGACTCCCCAGAGTACTGCCTGAGTGCCACCCACAGATCCCACCCCAGCCCTGTTTTAGAAGAGGAGCCCCACCTGGTCTTGATAGTCAGAGTCAGCTCCTCCTGCCAGGATGGGGTCCCCTTTCTCTGCCTGCTGGTCTCTTGGCACAAAGAACTCAAAGTAATCGGTCATCAGTAATTGATGAAAGTTTAATGGAATTCTCACTATGTATCTAGAAGAAATAGGCTCCCTCAGGAAGCCAGGATTTTGAGACCCACTAAGCCTAAAGTTGTAGGTAAATAAGCACAAACTCCCCATGGGGGTCACGAAGCATCACACCCTGCAGGTCCCCTGCTCCCACCATTTCTGGGTCCTCAGAAGCATCAATTCCACCTGCCAGGCACATCGCCACTCCTCCTTTGCTGTTGTTCAGTCACTAGGTCATGTCCAACTCTTTGTGACCCTGTGGACTGCAGCACACCAGCCCTCCCTGTCCCTCACTATCTCCCAGAGTTTGCCCATGTTCATTTCCACTGCATTGGTGATGCTATACAACCATCTCATCCTCTGCTGCCCTCTTCTCCTTTTGCCTTCAGTCCTTCCCAGCATCAAGATCTTTTCCAATGAGTCACCTGTTACAGTATAAAAAGGATGAGTCCTTACCTTTTTTTGCTTCAGGTCCCTTCTCTCTCCACACAAAGTGGCTGGCCAACTGCACAGCCTGAAACTCTGCTCAGGGGAGGACTGATACTCACGGCCAAAGGGCAGTGGGGCTGCAATTCCACTGTCCATTTCCAGCCTGCATCCCTTTTCCAAGTCAATCCAGCCATGAACCAAACTGGGGCTTAGGCCTTCTCCATCAGCTAATCCTAAGTGCTGGTCACAGTGCCAGCACAGTAAAAGGGGCCAGTGCTACAGTGAGGCAGAACGCAGGGTCCGAACCACTTGCTCAAACATCTTCTTGCTTCCTCTGACCTGTCCCTACCTGATCCCAGAAGTACCATTTCCCTCTTATGGGGGATTGTTGCTGGACCCACCTGACACTGTGAGGCACGTGTCTGGCAAAACTCAGCTCTCAAAGGCCAGTGCTGGTTACATGGATGCTCACTGTCTTATGGGTTAGGTGCTTTCTCTCTTTCAGGGCCTGGAGCACACCAGGAGCTGAGGTTTTCTCCACTGCAGTCAGGATGGCTTTGTTCTAGAACCCTAGATGTGTGCTATGTGATTCCCTTCTTGATGCCTTCCATAAATTCCACCTGACATCTTGCCCCAGCACCCACACCTCTAGTATCATAGGGACTTCTGGATGGTGTGGCCCAGATCGCAGGGCCACTGACACCATAGCCTGCTGGCTGCAGAACCCTCTCCTGGACTCCACTTAAAGACACCAGCCTCTCACGTCATACGGCAGATGGGTTCGAGCAGTATTTTCAAGTGTATAATATGCTGACTCCAGAACCCAACCAGGCCTCACAGGTGTCATACTTCTTTCTTAGTGATGAGAGACACACGATGACTAACATCTGGAGAGCACCTCCTGGAATGTTCCAGACCACTGAACACTAGACATTGCCATGGCAAGGCCCTGAAGCTTTGTAAGTTTTATCTCCCAACCTCGGAAGCACATATGCAACCCAAGCCTCCAAAATTCTTGCTCAGTCAGTCTCATTGGCACCATATCACCTGTAGGATGAGCCAAGGTGATATTCAGAAGAATGTCCAGATGGTTCGGGTCCCTCTGGACTAAATTATGACAGAGGGTGGAAAGTTATCACAGCTCTGGGATAAAACCATAAATGTACACTATTATCCAGGCTTCCCTGGTGACTCAGTAAACAATCTGTCTACAATGCAGAAGACCACCTGCAATGCAAGAGACCCAGGTTCGATCCCTGGGTCAGGAAGATTCCCTGCAGAAGGAAATGGCAATCCACTCCAGGATTCTTGCCTGGGAAATACAGAGGACAGAGGAGCCTGGAGGGCTACAGTCTGTGAGGTCCCAAGAGTCGGACACCACTCAGTGGCTAAACCACCAGCACCACACTATTACCCATTCCAAGTGAATGCAAACTGTTTCTGATCCTCATTCCTGATACAGCTGGAAAAGAAGGCATTCACCAAATCAGTGGCTGTATACTATGTACCTGAGGCTGTGTGAACCTACTCTAACAAAGTCACATTTGGCACTGCAGCTGCAGTTAGGGTCACTACCTGTTGGAGTCTTCATAGAGCCCACTGTCATCAGGGTCAGACTACTGAATATAAAGGGAAATGATGCAGACCACTGCCCACCTTCCCTACCCCCAAATCCTCCAGGTCTGAAGACCTAGATGAATCTCTTCCATTCCTCCTGGGATGGATCAGTTCAGTCGCTCAGTCATGTCTGACTCTTTGTGACCCCATGGACTGCAGCACGCCAGGCTTCCCTGCCCATCATCAATTCCTGGAGCTTGCTCAAACTCATGTCCATTGAATCAGTGATGCCATCCAACCATCTCATCCTCTGTCGTCCCCTTCTCCTCCTGCCTTCAATCTTTCCCAGCATCAGGGTCTTTTCCAGTGAGTCAGTTCTTCTCATCAGGTGGCCAAAGTATTGGAGTTTCAGCTTCAGCATCAGTCCTTCCAATGAATATTCAGGATTGATTTCCTTTAGGATTGACTCGTTGGATCTCCTTGTAGTCCAAGGGACTCTAAGAGTCTTCTCCTACACCACAGTTCAAAAGCATCAATTCTTCAGCACTCAACTTTCTTTATAGTCTAACTCTCACATCTGTACATGACTACTGGAAAAACCATAGCTTTGACTAGATGGACCTTCATTGGCAAAGTAATGTCTCTGCTTTTTAATATGCTGTCTAGGTTGGTCATGCTTTTCTACCAATGAGCAAGACTCTTTTAATTTCATGACTGCAGTCACCATCTGCAGTGATTTTGGAGCCCCCAAAAATAAAGTTTCTCACTGTTTCCATTGTTTTCCCATCTATTTGCCATTGTTTCTCCATCTATTTTTTGGAGCCCCCAAAATAAAGTTTCTCATTGTTTCCATTGTTTCCCCATCTATTTACCCGATGCCATGATCTTAGTTTTCTGAATGTTGAGTTTTAAGCCAGGCTTTTCACTCTCTTCTTTCACTTTCATCAAGAGGTCCTTTAGTTCCTCTTCACTTTCTGCCATAAAGGTAGTATCATCTGTGTATCTGAGGTTATTCATATTTCTCCCAGCAATCTTGATTCCAGCTTGTGCTTCATCCAGCCCAACATTTTGCATGATGTACTCTGCATATAAGTTAAATAAGAAGGGTGGCAATATACAGCCTTGATGTACTCCTTTACCAACTTGGAACCAGTCTGTTGTTCCATGTCTGGTTCTAACTGTTGCTTCTTGACCTGCATACAGATTTCTCGGGAGGCAGGTAAGGTGGTCTGGTATTCCCATCTCCTTTAAGAATTTTTCACTGTTTGTCACAACAAACTTGGAACAAATTTGGAACTTGGAACAAATCTACACAGTCAAAGGCTTTGGCACAATCAATAAAGCAGAAATAGATGTTTTTCTGGAATTCTCTTGCTTTTTCTATGATCCAGTGAATGTCGGCAATTTGATCTCTGGTTCCTCTGCCTTTTCTAAATCCAGCTTGAACATCGGGAAGTTCACCGTTTATGTACTGGTGAAGCCTGGCTTGGAGAATTTTGAACATTACTTTGCTAGCTTGTGAAATGAGTGCAGTTGTGTGGTAGTTTGAACATTCTTTGGGATTGGAATGAAAATTGACCTTTTCCAGTCCTGTGGCCACTGCTGAGTTTTCCAAATTTGCTGGCATCTTGAGTGCAGCACTTTCACAGCATCACCTTTTAGATTTGATATAGTTCTACTGGAATTCCATCACCTCCACTAGCTTTGTTCATAGTGATGCTTCCTAAGGCCCACTTGACTTCAAATTCCAGGATGTCTGGCTTTAGGTGAGTGATCACACCATTGTGATTACCTGAGTCATGAAAATCTGTTTTGAATAGTTCTTCTGTGTATTCTTGCCACCTCTTCTTAATATCTTCTGCTTCTGTTAGGTCCATAGCATTTCTATCTTTTATTGTGCCAAACTTTGCATGAAAGGTTCCTTTGGTATCTCTAAGTTTCTTGAAGAGATCTCTAGTCTTTCCAATTCTATTGTTTTCCTCTATTTCTTTGTATTGATCACTGAGGAAGGCTTTCTTATCTCTCCTTGGAACTTCTCTTTCTTTGGAACTCTGCATTCAAATGGGTATATCGTCCCTTTTCTCCTTTGCCTTTTGGTTCTCTTCTTTTCTCAGCTATTTGTAAGGTCTTTTCAGATAAGCATTTTGCCTTTTTGTATTTCTTTTTCTTGGGGATGGGCTTGATCACTGCCTCCTGTACAAAATCAGGAACCTCCGTACATAGTTCTTCAGGCATTCTGTCCATCAGATCTAATCTCTTGAATCTATTTGTCACTTCCACTGTATAATCATAAGGGAGTTGATTTAGGTCATGCCTGAATAGTCTAGTGGTTTTCCTTACTTTCTTCAATTTCAGTCTGAATTTGGCAATAAGGAGTTCATGATCTGAGCCACAGTCAGCTCCTGGTCTTGTTTTTGCTGACTGTACAGAGCTTCTCCATCTTTGGCTGCAAAGAATATAATCAACCTGATTTCAGTATTGCCCATCTGGTGATGTCCATGTGTAGAGTTTTCTCTTATATTGTTGGAAGAGAGTGTTTTCTATGACCAGTGCATTCTCTTGGCAAAACTGGGATATGATACTGCTTTTTACTTCCTGCTTTGGCTCTGGGTGGGGAGACAGTTTCAGAGGCTTTCACTGGGCCCTCTCTACAATAAGTCTCACCCTACATGTCTAGTAGTTCTGCCAACTACTGAGTATGTCCATTACAAGTATTCATTTGAAGTCTAGATAATGGATGGGTAGGTCTGTGGACCTAGCTGATCCATTATGACCTGGGTCAAGTTGACCTGGGTCGAGACTCCATTTTATTAGCCACTCCAATATGCCCTCACTGTAACAGATGTGTCATGATTGATCAGGTGATCAGGAAGGGAGATGGAATTCAATCCTGAGAAAGGCATGCATTGCCTCACAGGGGAGAGGCCTTTGTACTACTTTCAAGAAAGAGAGAATTACTATATTTTAACAGAAAAAAAAAAAAAAAAAGAGGGTACTACAAAGTTTAGAAGGATCTGGAGATTCAAGGTGTTTGAGTGCATCAACCTAAATGGCCCCACCCAGTCCTCAGCATCCCACTCCTTCCCAATCATGGCCCTGATCTTGGCATGACCAACTTCCTGAGGTGGGGAAGCCAATCTCTTCTTGAGTTCTGCTACCCCTATAATTAAGTCCGGCATCTGATCCTCAGCTTTTCCTGCCCTCCAGTTGCAAGAGTTAAAGTTCCTTTTATAAGCTGCCAACTGGG
Source organism: Bos indicus (assembly GCF_029378745.1). Lineage (NCBI taxonomy): Eukaryota > Metazoa > Chordata > Mammalia > Artiodactyla > Bovidae > Bos > Bos indicus. The sequence continues at coordinate 16,819,075 of NC_091769.1, forward strand.
CTCACTGGCTTTCAGACTTGGTCTTTAGTTGGGGAATAATCACCCTTGGGCTTTGACTTCTTTCTCCAAAGCATTGATTGTCCTTTGTTGCTGTTGCTAAGTCACTTCAGTCGTGTCCGACTCTGTGCGACCCCATAGACAGCAGCCCATCAGGCTCCCCCATCCCTGGGATTCTCCAGGCAAGAACACTGGAGTAGGTTGCCATTGCCTTCTCCAATGCATGAAAGTGAAAAGGGAAAGTGGTCGCTCAGTTTTGTCCGACTCTGTGCGACCCCATGGACTGCAGCCTACCAGGCTCCTCCATCCACGGGATTTTCCAGGCAACAGTCCTGGAGTGGGTTGACATTGCCTCCCCAGATTTCTCAACTGCCTTGAATACTGCCCCCACCAGGGTTCTGCCTTCCACTGGTATGCCCTTTCAGTGCACTATTTTTGTGAAAGTGGTAACAATCGCACCACAACAGCCCACCAGGAGGTACCTATACTCCACCAGTGATGGAAGTATCATCACTAGCCAACCTGTGAAAGGCAACTCAGCTCCACAATCCCAGTTTAGAGTCTACTATCTTGGGCTTCCCAGGTGGCCCAGTGGTAAGGAATCTGCCTGCCGATGCAGGAGACACAGGTTCAACCCTGAGTTGGGAAGATCCTCTGGAAGAGGAAATGACAGCCCACTCCAGTGTTCTTTATGGGAAATCCCACGAACAAAGGGGCCTGGAAGGCTACAGTTCATGGGGTCACCAAGAGTTGGCCATGACTGAGCACGCACACAAGGTGTTTCCCTATGGAGGGTGACTCTTGGTGAGGACCTTCTGCCAGAGCTGTCAAGCAACAGCATTCCTGGAAGCGGGGGACATGAGTTCTGAGGGAGGCTCTGGATGACACAGCACAGCACGAGCCACATATCCCTGCTGTCGTCAGTCCCAGCCCACACCTCAGCCTCAGAGGTCCCGAGTGCCTGCCACTCCTGAGTCTTTCTGGGGGGCTACACTGGGAAACAATTTGCTTCACATCATCTCCACAGCTCCCCACCACTCACCCGCCTTTATATGGGCCCTGGCTTCTCTCATCTGATGAGTTATCTACTGCTGGTTCTTTTACTCCCCAGCTTCAGCAGTCTCACTGGATCCTCTTGCCTGGTGTCATCCCGTCTGACTCTTTCCCCAGTGTGGATTTCTGCCTCTTTCTCATTCCTTCGTTGTGATGTTAGTAGGGATTGGAGAGAGAGTGAAAGGAAACATGCGTCCACTCTGCCATCATTGCGATGTCCATCGCTGCAGTTTTATTAATCAGTAAGTGGTCTGAGTCCTGCCTTCTTCCCATCACCCTTCCTCCTTGGACTTCCAGGAGCTCCCATCCTATGGTCTGTGAATCTTACGCCGACATCATCTGTGGCAGAGCCGTCTCCTGTGGTTAGACTTGGCCTGTCACCTCCCCCTGGAGAGGAGTTGTTCTCAGGCCCACATTATCTGACCTATCCAGAAGGGTGGAGTGTGTGAAGCCCCTCCATGAAATGACTCCTCAGGAGCTCCAAATTTCCACACTGGGGGTAGGGTCTGATCCCCTCCTCCCAGCCTCTCATAGCTCTTCTTCCTCATCTGAAAGGTCCCCTTCTCTCCCTATAGCCTCTAGTCTGCGGCACCCACCTCCTGGCACCAAACCATGATGCAGCCTGGTCAGACCCTCAAATCATTATTTCTCAAAGAGAAGCACAGTATATCTTGGGGTACATGCCATTGTTTCAGGGGGGAACAAGGCCACGGGATAAATATGGGGCATTATCTGGAGTCTGCCTTGTTGAGTGGGAAAAACTTACCTACGTACATTCTCCTTACTCAACAAATAGGTATTGTATTCCAACAATGCAATGAGAGATAGATTCTAACTTTCACAGATGAAACTCTGAATAACTCTTCCCTTGAAGTGGTTAGATACACTGGGCAGGGTCCAACCAACAGCGATCCCCTGCCCTGTGTGTGTACCGAGCACTATGACAAGCAGGAGATAAACAGGAAACAAGACTGACGAGGCCCCTGCCCTCGTGGGGCTTCCATTCTACTGGACAGAAGCAGCCGCTACTCTGAAGAGACAAACACCCTCCTGGCTACAAAAACACTCCTTTGAATGAGTAAAAAGAAAAACTGATTTAACAACCAAGAAATTTCAAAAAAACTCTCCTTATTAATAGTCACGTCTTTTTGTTGTGAAGGGAAAGAAAAGCTGAGGCAGAAAATTCTGAAAGCCCATTAAGGGACTGAAACCAAGAAACACAGCCTCATCGACTAGAGATTCAGGATGGGCTTAAGAAACACAACATCAGGACTCTCCAGGGAAATGGGTAAGTTGGAGCCAAAGGCATTAGCACTAAGTTAAGAGGAGCTTGAGCTAATGAGAAGGGAGCAGGATGTGGAGGAGCCTGGGGAGGGGAGGTGACTAGGGATCAAGTGCTGGACTGAAAGGAGGGAGGCAGGAGGCCAGGTCCCCTCAGCCACCGTCAGTGGCACGCTAAGCATGGCCTCCTCTAGTGGGAGGAGCAGGAGCAGCTGCCAGGGGAGCCTCGAGTGGGAAGTGAAGTGCGGACCTGCGAACAGCCCCTGGGGTCACTCTGGGGACTTCTGAGCTCTGGCCAGGACCCAAGCAGCCCGTGGCCAGGGACAGAGCCAGCCAGACACTAGGGTTCTACAGGTTTCTATGGCCAGGCGGTAGTTTGCTTCATTTGCTTCTCCATTCCTGTTGGTCCAGGTGTGAGCTGCTGTGTTTCCTCCTTGCGGGGAAGGGACAGCTGCAGCTGGTCTCTGAGTGCAGGGAGCAAGTCCTCGTTCTCTGTTAACTGAGTTGCAGGAGGACCCTGCACCCAGGGACAGGACAAGGGTGGGGGGCATCTTGTCAGGATCCCCAGACTTGCCCCGCAGGAACTGCCACCTGTTGCAGCCCAGAGTATGTCACACTTTAGTATAGCATGCCTCTTTAGTGAACGAGTAGTGGTCGCCACAACTAGTTACTCCCCAGCTGGGCTACAGCACAGCTCAGCCACAACTTAGGAAGGGACCCATCCTTCCAGCCAACTTGTCCTGCAGGCCGGCTCAGCTCCAGGCCCAGAGATGTGCAGGGCAATTCCAGGCTCTCACAAACTTAGCCAGGGCCACAGACAGACAATCACCCTGTTCTGTAACACATGATCCCATTCCCCCAACTCCTCACTGTGGCTTTTGATGCCCACAGATGAAGGCCCTCTGGGGGAGAGTTGGAGGGTCTCATAAACACACACACAGAGGGCCTGGGGCGCTGAGCTGAGTATCCAGCCCCTGCCCGCACCACCCAGGCCCTCACCCCAAGCAGGTGCTCCCTGAAACTGACAAGGACAGCGACCATTTGGGTAGGAGCAAGTGAGTTATGGAGCTGATGCCTCGTAAACAAGTCTGGTGCCCGCCTGTCTTCATGAATCACCGCTGAGCCTAATCCTTCATTAGAACATTCAGCAGTAATTGCTGGCGAAATGCCACTTGCCTTTTTCTCATTTTAACAAAACATTTATGCATGAAAGATTTAATGCCAGGTATCAAGCATATCATTGTAAATTTACCACTAATTAAGCCTAATTAAAATAATTAAATGGCTGTGGAGTCACCATGTGAATTGAAATCGCTTCTCCTCCACCAGCCTGTTTCTCACTAGCCAGGCCCCGGTTTCGTTGACAAATATATCTCTTTCTCTTGATTTTTTTTTTCCAACGCCCTGCTCAGCTTCACGCGGGGTATTTGCACGGCCAAGGAGATTTGATAATTAAGATAATGCTGTGATTTGACGGTGCGGTTTTTCAATTTCGGGACCCCAGGAGATTTTCCTTTATCTCGGTGAAGTATAGACAATTTGACAAATCTGTTGCTCGGAGCAGTCGCTGGCGTTTGCATATTCATTACTCACTGGATTTTTAATCAAAGTAGCTGATGGACCCCTTGCACCACAAATAACTCGGTCATGAATAATTTATCCGTGCTCACTTGGCGGGGCCGTGCGCACCCCCCAGAGCCCGGGGGCCCCTGATTGGCTCACCAGGGCTGGCCTGCCCAGAGCAGCACATGGCCGCTCCAGATGTTTGGGTATCCATATGTGCACAGCTCATCAAAAACGGCAACGGCCCGCACCCAGGGGCCTCGGCTGTCCCCAGATAGGCCATCTGGAGTTGGAGGGGAAGACAAACCACGGTGAATTGTGGGATGCGTGTTTATCTTCAGTGGTGCCGGCTGTGGCTGCAGAGCAGCGCGCACGAGGCCCCTGAATGCGGAGGATGCGAAGATTAAGGGCGGTCAGAAGCATCGGTGCTGGGGAAGCTGGGAAGCTATAGGCAGGAGCCTTCCGGATCTTCCCCACTTCTTGGGCCCCTGTCTGCGCAACCACGCCCCACAACCCCCCACACACACCGGACAAACAGACAAGTGTTCCCCCAGGGCCTACGGACCCGACAGGGCGAGCTACTCCCCACCGGCCGCGGTGGCCACGTTGCACCTTTATCTGCAGTCTTCAGCCCCCTCCGTGCTACTCCCAGCAGAACTGGCTTAGAATTTCCCTCCGCCTCAGGCGCTCTTGCAGCACTCACCCCTAATCATATCAAGCCCATTTAATTTACCCACATGCCACATTAACTGTATGTTATATTTAAGCGTGGAAGAGGTGAGTGGAGATGCAGTCGACTGAGTGACATCATAGCGCGTTTTGTAGACATTTAATGGGCCATTTACTCCTTCTGATTTTGCATTTTTCTTTTCCTTTGGAGCCCATGGTGATTGGCTCCCTGTGTCTCTGCTTCTGCAGGCTTCTGACAAGCAGGAAAAGGTGGCATTGGGTCTCCAGTGCCCAGTGGTTTCAAAGGCCCTGGTCTACACCTTAGCTTTCACCACACACAAGATGCACTGAATGGAACCTTCCATGACCCCCACCACCGAGGCTGAAATGATGTCCCTTCCCAGTTTCTGAAGTACCCCAATTCCTTCCTGGGCCCACCACACATGTGGCATTTGCTAGTTGGCACGGCCCACTTTTCCATGATACAGTGAGCTTGGGCAGACAGTATAGTGCCTGTCCATCTGTTCCCCACACCTAAGCTCAGGTTTGAGAGATGAATGACATTGACTTCTTGTTTCCAGGAAGAGGATCAATGACTTGGAAGGGAAAGGAAGCTGGAATCGCAGTCTGAAATTGTGTATGGAAAGCAGACAGGGACAGCCCTTCTCATGCAGCTGGGAATGACCCCAATCACAGATCTCTGTACAGAGGGGGCGAAGGAGGGCACTTCCTCCCCTGCCTCCAGCTGCTTCCTGGCCACTTCTCAGCCAACAGCCTTATCTGTGATGGCAGGGTGCAGGTACCCTGGGCCTCTATCTGCTGTACCACACAGGGGTCTCCTCCACCCCGAGATCAAAGGAACAGCCCCTGCCCAGGAGACAAATCAAACCTAGGTCAACCTCAATTACAGACCCCCTTCTCAAAATGGGGGCACAGGTAATCACACGCCCCCTGTGAGGCGGCAGGTGAGACAGCATCATTGTAATTGCTTCCCCCTCCCCAACCCGCCCAGCTCCACGCGCCCCAGGTGCTGGTGAAGAGCTGGAAGAAGACTGCAGCCTAATTATCAAGCAGACAGGAGAACCAGCAGGCCATGCTATCCCTGTGACAATTAAAGTGGAAATATTTCTGGATATTTTCGTCTTTTTCTTAAGATGAAAGGGAAGGTGTGATTATACAATGTGAGTATATTTTATGGAGAAGGAGGGAGTGAAGAAACAGGCTGAGCCCTAAGCAGGCTCTTTCCCAGAGCCTTTCACAGATGGTGATGACCCCCTGTTGCCCCGAGTGGCTCTATCAGGGCCCACCTGACATACTCATGCCTTCCCGTGTGAGGCTGGAAACTCCCCCACCGAAGCCCACTTACACCCCATGTCATTGGAAAGAGCTGAGGTGCCCTAGTCCTCAGGCCACTACCCAGCCCCCAGCTCCACCCTTAGAAACACCAGTCAAAATTTCAGATGGAGACACGCAGGCAGGGTTCCAGAAGCAGAGTCACCAACCTACTCCTCTCTAGAGAACAGTGAAGACTGTTTGCCTGGGAGGGCCAACGGACAGCAGGGAGCTGAAGAAAGACCAACACCATGCTCACACCAGAACCTTCCTCCTCCACTCATGGCCTTCCCATCCTTTATCCCCTCTCCTTGGGGAACCACCCACCAGCAATGCTTATTAATTAGACCAGACATGTCAACTCCAGACTGCCCCACACCTCAGGCACTATGCCCCACCTGTCACCCACCTGAGGGAAGCAGAGACCAGGCTGTGGCTTAAGCAAAGGCCTGTCCCTGACTGAACCTTGGTGGGGACTGGAGGAGGGGGCTGGAGGGCTCCTGACCAAGGAGCAGCCAATGCACAGACCCAGGATAAAATCAGGACAGTTCGGGGGTGGTGTCACTCAGACTTTCCCCTCTGGAATTTGAATGGGGACACAATGGAGAGAATGCCAGGTGAGGCTGGAAGAAAGTTATGAAGACCCAGGGAAAGGAGCACTTATATTAATGGTAGAGCTTGGAGTGAAACTTTACCACTCTGCTTCTGAGGGAGGAGAGACATTAGTTGTCCCTTGAGATGACTGGGCTGTGGGTGTGGGAGATGGTAATTCCTGGGAGCCGAGATCCTTGTCGCTCTCGCCACCAGAGTGTATAAGGTCACAGAAGTCCTTAAGGTCACTCCACAGTTGGGGTTTATACCTTTTGACCGAGCGACTTCACTTTCTGGAAGTGCCAAGCCATCACTGCTCATCCCCACCCCCACCCCCACTCCCACCCCTACCCCCGGGGGTTCCCACCTTGCAGATCTCCTTCCCCCTGACAGCCAGGAGCACGCACTGGAGTACAGTGGTGCAGCAGCCGTCCAAGCAGATGCAACAGTACTGCAATTATGCACCTCGCTCAGAATTCCCCAGTCAGCCATCTGCAGCCATAACCATTCTTGGGATACATTTTAGATCCTGGAATTATGAGTCTTGTTTGTTTGTGTTGTAGTCAGAATAATAATGTGTATTCCCAATTCCTTGACAACAAACTTTGTTTTTATTGTCTTTGTGTTCTATTGTTGAATTTGCAAAAATATAGCACTGTTATCATTTGCAACTCCAAGGAATATTTTTGCTTGTGTTTCCAGCTCAGCAAACATCTTTGGAAGAGCTGCTGGGTGAAAGGCCCGATGGTGATGGTTGTAGTGGCTTAGTCCTTAAGTCATGTCCAACTCTTCCAACCCCATGGACTGTAGCCCACCAGGCTCCTCTGTCCATGGGATTTCCCAAGCAAGAATACTGGAGCAGGTTGCCATTTCCTTCTTCAGGGTATCTTCCTAACCCTGGGATCGAACCCAGTGATTGAACATGGCACTCCTGGAGTGCTGCAGTCTATGGAATCACAGAGTCAAACACGACTTGGTGACTGAACAGCAACAACTCCTGCATTGGAGGAGGTGGTCTCCTGCATTACTGTTGCTGCCGCTGCTAAGTCGCTTCAGTCGTGTCCGACTCTATGCTACCCCATAGACGGCAGCCCAGCAGGCTCCGCAGTCCCTGGGATTCTCCAGGCAAGAACAATGGAGCGTGTTGCCATTTCCTTCTCCTGCATTACAGGCAGATTTTTTACCTACTGAGCCACAAGAGAAGACCTGAAAGGCTAGATACTAGGACACAAAGATGATAAAAATAATAAGAACAGTGGCTTGTATTAAGCATTTACTCATTTAATTCTCCTAATGACCCTATATATTAATACTGTTATGATTCCAATTTTTACCAGTTTACCAATAAAGAAACTGAGGCCACACAATTATTAAGTGGGAGAGCTATTAAGTGATAGGGTTTGAATCTCAGAAATCTGATTCTAAGATACATACTCATAATCACTGCTAGAAAAAGAAAATAAAAACCTGTGGAAAGCTTACTATCTAATAGCAGAAGAAGACCCATAAAGAGACCATTTGAATTCTTACGTTAAGCGCTAAGAGGAAGTGTACATTGGGTGCCTACAAGCTATAGCTTCATATGCCATGTATTTCCATTAATTCCAACTCTAATTTTTCATAACTTAAACTGATTGTAGGTGACAACTGTAATCACAAAGGCTACTAGGCATAGAAATGCCTCTCTCTTGAACACTGGCTTTCTTTCATGATGGGACCTGGCTTCTGTGCTAGGGAAATTGCGAGGAAGTAAATCAGGAAAGCTGAGCACTGCTGGTGTCTGCCATCATATTGATGACACATGGGTCAGAGCAATCTAATTGATCTTCTGTTGTGTTGTTTCATAGCCCCAGGAAAGCCCCCTGAGGACAGTATCTGTGAATTTCCATTCATTAATTCCTTCCTCCATTAAAGAAAAAAAAAAAAAAAGACACTATTCTGAGCACCCACGAGGTGCCAGGCATAAGCTAGAAGTCAGGGATAGAGAAAGAGGGCTTTACATTCTGAAGGAGAAAGATGGCCAAAGAGTTAACGAGTGACATATTGCGGCCAGGGCTGGATCAGAGGTAGAAAAGGTGCTGAGAACCTAGAGGAGGAAGCAAGCAGCTCTGCCCAGTTGGAGGCTATGCCAGTCCACACGGACAGAGGCTTCCTGTTGCTGTAAGGTTTAAAGGAGAGTAACAGTGAAAAGTAGTAGTCCTTAAGGAATTCTATTATCACAACTATGATTAATGAACATACTTCAGTACAGTAAGTCCCCTACATGCAGACGAGTTCTGTTCCAAGAGTGCATTGGTAAGTCTAATTTGTTCCTAAGTCCAACAAAGTTAGCCTGGGTACCCAACTAACACAATAGGCTGTATGGTACTGTGCTGTAACGGACTTATAATACCTATCACTGCTGCCTTTACTCTTGCTTCTGGACATCTTGGGTTTGAAAGAAGGACACTGCACTACTGTACTCTATACAGAGCTGTAAAGTACACAAAAGCACAACCACTCAGGGAGGAGGCACACGTGTGACAGTGTACACCAGACACCTGAACTAACTTACAAGACTGAACACGCGAACACACGTTGCGTCTTTGAAAGTTCACAACTTGAAGGTTCGTATGTTGGGCACTGAGTGTGCGTGCAAGGTCTTGCACACACAGTCTGCATCTCCTCTCTGATTCAAGCTTTTTACCCCACTCTCCCTCCTTTATTCTCTCTCCTTCTCAGTGGCTCTTTCTCTGCTTAACTTTCCCTCCCTTCTTTATCCTACCATCCCTTTCCTCTAGTTATCCTCTTAGCATCTGCCTCTTTTTCCTTCCTTTCTTAACTGTGGTTAACTGGACAGGATAGGAAACTCAGATTCTGGAAAGCATGGTATTAATACTAGCCTGGTTCTACTTGGGTTACATCCTTCTCTCTCCCAGATTCCACAACCTCCTCCTGGAAGTTTTTCTCACTAATCAAGAAGGTGCTTGAGTGTTTTACATGTGAATGAGTTATCACCTTCAAAATCACCCTTAGATTTCACCCTCATTCATAGGGCAAAACCTCATGAGTGGTGCTAACACATGTATCCACTCATGTGTTCATTCATCCATCTATCTATTCACTCAGTCCACGGAACATTCTGAATCCCTGTGCTAATCACCAGGGAGGTTGAAATGAACACAGCCCACTAGCAGAGCCAAACACATAAAAGCCTAAATGATAATAGACTGTAATATAAATCAGAGTTGAAGGCGCTGGCCTGTGGAAATGGAGCCTGAAAAGGGGATTGAAGAATGGTCAGAGAGGTAGAAGGAGGATCAGTAGAGAATGGTGTCGTAAAAACCAACAGAAGAAGGTTTTAGAGCAGGGGAGATGCCAACAGGTCAAAGGCAGTTGAGTGGTCCAGAGAACAAGAACAGATAGAAGAATAGATAGAAGCGCTCCCCACAGATCTGACCACAGGAAGTTGCTGGTGACCGTGGTGGGGCAGTTTCAGCAGGCAGGGATGGAAGCCAGGGGCTGGTGGGTCAGGGAGGAAGCGGGTGCTACAGAAATGGAGAACTTCAGTGCACAGAACTCCGCAGAGGTTTGACTGGATGGATGGAAGAGAGAAATAGGGCAGTAGATGGAAAGAGACAAGCAGATAGAGAGTGTGGGGATTTTTTTTTAGGATGAAAGAAGTTTGAGCAATATGACAGATACCACTGCCTCCACCTGGGACAGGGAAAACACCATTTATTTTCCCTCTTTCCTTCCTTTTAGAGGGTCCCAGTTCCCTCATCAATGCCTGTCATGTGGAGGGTGGGCAAGCAGCCTCTGCTAGTCCTGATTCTGCTAGGGGATCTGGAGCTAGCAGACCACCCAACCCAAAATTGGCTTTTTAAGTTCCAGCTGCTGGATCCAGTAAATGTGTGTCATGGTTGGTTGCAGAGGGCACCCAGGCCCCAGAAACATGTTGGCTAGGAAGCCTGGTAGTCCTTTTTCATGCAGAGTGACTCTCCAACACACCTTGGCTATTCGGGCGAGCCCTTCAGAAGGAGTGATATTTGCAGGATGCTTCTTCTCCAGGCCCCACAAACTTGACTGCTTGGTTCATTTCATGCACAGACCTGAGTATCACCACATGGGAACTTCTCTCCTGGGTCACTGTCTCCACGTAGCTTCCTGAACATTTGACAAATGCACAAAGACTGGCTGGAGCCAGCAGAGTCCTGCCCCTTTAAGTCACAGACCCTGTAAATATTTGGCTGAGTCAATGAAAGTGAAGAGTTGGGGGGAGGGGCACAGGACAGGGACCTGGGGACAGAGCCCAGCGTGGACCTGTGAGTGCACTCATGGAAGTGTGCTGTGTAACAGGGAATCCCCAAATCCTAGAATTGAAGTCCACAGCGTCGTCAGCTCTGAGGATCCTCTTTCTACAGGTGAAGAAACTGGAAGGCCCAGAGAGAGGAGGAGACTTGCCTGAGATTATACAGAGAGGTTTTATAGCAGAGCTGGGTCTAGCTTGGGCCCTTGACTGTTGGCTTCTAGCGCCCTCCACTCCAGTCGCCAGAGGGGTGACCACACTCAGCTTTGGACAGTGTTACAGGGCTGGCTGGGAAAGCACACTTGAATTCAGGATGTTTCTGGAAAAGCAGTGTGACTCAAGGAGTGACATGTAACTGTAACCTTCCAGCCTACTATGAAAGATAGAGAAGACACCATCATCAGGACCTCGGGGAAGCACACCCTGGGCCCCAGCATAGGTTCCTGGGGTGCATCCCGAACACCCTGCCTACCCGGGTAAGAGGCATGGCCCTCAGCAGTTCTTGTCCCATAACCACCACACACCTGGACCACACTCTGTGGGAACCTGGATCTGTTGGTCTTCTTCACTGCTTTGCCCCAACACTCAGCCAATGACTGGCCCAGCATGCAGTTCAATTAGTATCTGTTGAAATAATTAGTTAGTTAATTAATTATACTCTGTAGAACCAGCTCTCCAGGTGGAAAGGTGTTCGGAATTCTGACCTCGAACCCGAGGGGACTGTCTTATCTCCGAGGCAGCTACAGAAGCGCCTCTCCTGCTGTTGCCCCTGAAGCAGGCCTGGGCCGGGCTCCTCCTCCAGATGTCGGCTGAATAGCAAGCACTAGGTACGCCTCCCTCCACCCACATTTGGATGCTGTGCTTCTCTTAAAGCTGCCCAACTGGGCCCTCTCTGTTGATAGCCAGCTAACAGTGGACTAACTGCCACCCCAGCCCCACTTCTCACCACCCTTGCTGCCTATTTTGAACATGTACCCCAGGATTTGTGCTGTTGGCTATGAGTCCCCAAATGTAGGGCTTGGTGTCTGTCCTTATTAAATGTCTTAATGGATTTGCCCCTTCAATCTAGACTATCAGGATGCACGTGCCTGCTACGCTTCCTCCAACACACTTAACTCTTCTTCCCAAATTCAGGGCAAGCAGTTGTTCTGTCTTGATCAACTTAATTGGTTAGACTGATCAGCATTTAAGACAGAGTCCTATGGCATATCACTAGAGACTCTACCCATTAGGTTGATGACTCTGTCGTTCACTGCTGCTTATTGAACATTCTCCCTTACCAGTGAGTATAACCCCAGAGCAGTGAGAATGAGGGCAGAAGAAAAATAAAGAAGGAAACTGTTGAATAGTGTCCCCCAAACTCATGTCTATACAGAAACTCTGAAGGCGATATCATTTGTAAATAGAATCTTAATTAGTTAAGATGAGGTCACACTGGACCACTTGTAAGGGTGGTCCTTACATCCAATGGCTGGTATTCTTATAAGAGAGGTACAGAGACACACAGGGGAGAAGACAGATGAAAAGGGAGGCAGAAGCTGGACTGATGGGTCTACAAGCCATGTTGTTGCTGTTCAGTTGTCAAGTCGTGTCCGACTCTTTGCGACACCATGGACTGCAGCACGCCAGGCTTCCCTGTCCCTCACCATCTCCTGGAGTTTACCCAAGTTCATGTCCATTGAACTGGTGATGCCATCCAACCATCTTATCCTCTGTCGCCCTCTTCTCCTTCTGCCTTCAATCTTTGCCAGCATCAGGGGTCTTTCCAGTGAGTTGGCCGTATGCATCAGGTAGCCCAAGTATTGGAGCTTCAGCTTCAGCAAGCCATGGAAAGCCAAATGTTGCCAGCAAATACCTGTACACAAAAAGAGGTTGGGGAGTTTTCCTGGTGGCCCAATGGTTAAGAATCTTCCTGTTGGTGCAGGGGATCTGGGTTCAATCCCTGATCTGATAACCAAGATCCCACGTGCCATGGGGCAACTAAATCGGTGTGCCACAACTACTGAACCCTATAGCCCTGTGCTCCACACAAGAGGAGCCACCACAGTGAGAAGTCTGCACACCACAACTAGAGAAAGTCCACGTGCAGCAATGAAGAAGGCCCATCACAGCCATAAATAAGTAAATAAAACTTTCTTTAAAAAAAAGTTGGATGATCAATTTTATGTTATGTGTACTTTACCACAATTTTTAAAATTAAGAAAGAAAAGGAGACTGGCTACATGTGGAGAGGCTATTTGGCACCAGTACTCCTTGGAAAGCAACGGCAATCCACTCCAGCACTCTTGCCTGGAAAATCCCATGGATGGAAGAGCCTGATAGGCTACAAGGCTACAGTCCATGGGGTCCCAAAGAGTCAGACACGACTGAGCAGCTTCACTTTCACTTTCTTTCACTTTCACTCCTCGGAATGGTCTGTCAGCAGGAGAGAAATAAAAGGAATTGATTTGCTGTTTCCTTCCCAGCTACTCTTTCTCATTGGTCAGAATTTTCCACCCACAGTGCTAATTTCCTGTGAACCTCCAGACTGTGTCATTGACGAGCAGTTGCTGGGGGAATGAAACCTATGTCTGTGTCTGGGCTCTTCCATTGAGCCTAGAAACGGTGCTAAGAATCAGAGCTTCTGCTCTGGGCAGATCAGGCTCCAAGGCTGGTGACAAGGGGTGTGCAGATCCTGGTCCTCCAACCCCAGGAAGCTGAGACTAGGGAGGTGTGGAGAGTGTCGTGAGCAGCAGCTTAGGTACCAGAGGGAGGTGAGGCAGGCAGACCTAGAGAGGCTCAGGCAGTGACTTCACAGTAAGAGGAAAAACCACTGAAGAAATGGCAATACTTTTTAAGTATTAAAAGAACTCAAAAACCATGAAGGAAAAAAATTGATAAATTTGATTATAGGAAAAAATATCTTAATGGCAAAAGCCATTAAATTAAAGACAAAAATAAGTGAGTATCTGGTAAAACACATGTACACACACTTCTATCTCACATAAAAGACAAAGGACAAATAACCTAATATACAAAGAGCTCCTTTAGAAAAAAGACAACACAAGAGAGAAGTTGGCAAAGAATATGAATAGAAATCCACAGAAAGACGTTTATCCTTACTCATAATATGAAAACTTCAAACTAAAACTCTGATGAGATACCAGTTTTCATCTGTCAGATTGGCAAGATTGAACATTTTGCTATTTCACTCTGCTGATGAAGGTGTGAGAGAACAGGTTCTCTCAGAGACTGGCCATGAGAGTATAACCCAGTCCAGGCCATGGTGACAGACAATTTAATAACACCTTCAAAGTTATAAACACTTATACCCTTGACCCAGGAACTCCACTTCTAAAAATTTATCCTACAAATACATTCAAATGCTTGCAAAACAGGCCATACAAGTTGTTGCACCATTGTTTGTAGAAGAGAAAAAACTGGAAACAACCCAAATGTCCATCAGTGGAAGTCTGATTAAAAAAATGAAGATCTCTCCATAATGGTACAGGCTTCCCAGGTGGCTCAGTGGTAAAGAATCTGCCTGCAATGCTGGAGACACAGGAGTCATGGGTTTGATCCCTGGGTCGGGAAGATCCCCTGGAGGAGACTGTGGCAACCCACTCCAGTATTCTTGCCTGGAAAATCCCATGGGCAGAGGAGCTTGACCGACTACGGTCCATGGAGTCACAAAGACTCGGACACAACTGAAGCAATCAAGCATGCATACATGTCATTCAGTGCCGTGTGGGCACCTAACAGACCATGTAGCCTGAAAACGATGTGGAAGCCCTGTGTCAACATGGAGAGGTTGCCAGAACATATAATTGTATTACTCAAAATAATGAACACAACGAACACACAAGAGTTAGGTCTGGCTTGAGAGCTGCCAGTTTCCAATCCATATAGAAACGGTATTTGATTGTATGATCAACGTGACAAATTCTATCAGTGAGACAAGTGTAGACTATTGAATAAATGGCGTTGGGAAAACAGAGTAACCACTGGGGCAAAAAAGTAAAGTTAGGCTTCTTATTTCACACCAAGCTCCACAAAGAAATCCCCATGGGTTGAAGAACTAAACATAATAAATGAAACAATAAGAGTATTAGAAGAAAAATATCATCTTGGGGAAAGAATATATCTTTGAAAGATTCAAGACTCAATGGCAACTGATAAATTTCACCACATAAAAGTGTCATAAAAATGATGGAGGAGAACATAAAGCCAAAAGACAAGAGACAGACTAGGAGAAAATATTTGCCACATGAATAAAAGACAAAGAAATAATAACCCTTATATATAAATCGTGTGTATAGATCAATAAGCAGATAGGCAAACAATCTAGTAGAAAAATGAGCAAAGAATGTGAAAGGGATTTTCACAGAAAAAGAAATGTCAATAAATCATGAGAAGATGTTCATGCTTGCAAGTAGTCAGAAAAATGCAAATTAAAGCAGTAATGGGATATTGCTTCTCACCTATCAGATCAACAAAAACTGGGGAAAGGGAAGAGGAACATATTCTGGTTGGAGGTGGACTGAAGAAATGGTCTCATGTGTTGCTGGCAGGTATGTAATTGGAATATCATTTTGGAGACAACTAGGCATAACTTCGGAGAAGGCAATTGCACCCCACTCCAGTACTCTTGCCTGGAAAATCCCATGGACGGAGGAGCCTGGTAGGCTGCTGTCTACGGGGTCGCATAGAGTCAAACACAACTTCACTTTCACTTTCACTTTTCACGCATTGGAGAAGGAAATGGCAACCCACTCCAGTGTTCTTGCCTGGAGAATCCCAGGGACGGGGGAGCCTGGTGGGCTGCTCTCTCTGGGGTCGCACAGAGTTGGACACGACTGAAGCACCTTAGCAGCAGCAGGCATAATCTATCATATTTTTAAATATGTAGATTTTGACCCTTTGACCGAGAAATTTTGAGTAGCCTTCCTAGAGAAATACCTGCACATATACACAAAGCAATATGTCTAAGATAGTCATTACTGTATCGCCATAGGAAGGAAAAAAAGAACCAAACTAAATGTTTATCCACAGAGGGAGGTCAAACTGACACATATGTATTATACAACACTTCACAAAAGATCTGGTTTTTAACAGAATAGATCTGTAACTGAACAGGACCTAATGGGGCCTTCCCAGGACAGGATACTCCACCACTTCTTTCTCCCGCCTCTAACTGTAGAAAAACTTTAACTTCCTAGGCTTTCCCTGAGATCTAAAGAATAAATTCAATTCGCGAAATGAGAATATGCAGAAATAAAGGAAAATAGTCAAGTAAGACAAAATAGTAATAGCCTAGCCATTAAACAAAGTCAAGGACTTTTAGTTCCTTCTCGAGGGCTACAGATAATATTCTAAGCCATGTCCTTTAAGCTCAGATATTGAACAAGTGGAAGAAGTTAACTGTAGGCTACCCATAAGCATATAGACCCCAGACGGGTTGGAACCAGAAGGTTGATGATATTGACTCCCAGTTACCTCACCACCAACCAATCAGAAGAACATCCAGGAGCTTATCATGTACCCTGAAACTCTCTCATCAGCACATAGCCCTTCTCTTTTCCTTATGTAATTCCTGAGTAAAACCTGGAAAATGAGGAGTTGATTCTCTGGGACATGAGTTCACCTTCTCCTCAGGATTGTCAGCTTCCTCAGTAAAGCTATCTTTCCTTTTACCCAACACTTGTCTCTCAGTATTGGATTCTTGAGCGATGAGTAGCTGAACCTGAGTTCAATAACAAATCTATGTAGAAAAAAAAAGGTATCTACAAAGATATATTATTAAGCAACAAAAAATAGCAGATCATAGAAGAATACATATACTATTTTGCAAACAGAACAAACCATGTTATTTCTATATTAGCACATGTTTGGCATTATCTTGTTTAATTCTCATGACAATGTTATGCCATAAGCCCTGTTATATTCCCATTTACAGATGAGAAAGCTGAGGCTGCTGCTGCTGCTGCTGCTGCTAAGTCGCTTCAGTTGTGTCCAACTCTGTGCAACCCCATAGATGGCAGCCCACCAGGCTGCACCAGGTTAAATCAATGGGCTGAATTCATGCAGATAGAAAAAGGCAGAGCTGGGATTCAAATGCAAAGGTGTTTGACTTCAGAGGCCGTATTCTCAGTCTTGCTCTTCTAAGAATATATTTAGGTAATGACACCTGGAGTCCAGTTTCTTCCAGCTCCATGGCTCTGCAAGGTCCTTGGGTCAGCTGGACATGCCAGGAGAGGGAGCCAGAAGTGCTGGAGGGGCTGGCTCTCTGCAGCTGGCCAGTTCCTGGAGGGGCAACTCCAGCCCGTTAGGTGGGGACCCAGTATTGCCCATCTTTCAGTTGATGCTGAGGGCCTGGGCTCACAGATGGACAGCTTTAGAGCAGAGCCCTCAGGGCCCTCACTGCAGGGCTGCCTTCTCCTAATATAGATGGAGAAACCGAGGCTCAGAGCAGGAAGGGGCTCCACTTCACGTGGAGGCAGGGCCAGAATTGGGACGGGATCCCAGCTGGTCTCACTCTCTCCTCCAATGGCTGCCAAACCCTGTTGCAATATCTTTCCCCATTAAGTAGAGGTGGAGCGGTTCCACAGTGGGGGATGGTAAGGGCCAAAAATGACAGGGCACAACCTCTTCTAACTTCTTAAATCAGCCATGTCTGAGGGTGGCTCTTGTACTCCAAACCTACCTTGGAATAAACAGGCTCATCCATTCCTGAAGAAATATCCACAAGTACTCTGGTGTTGACAAGTAGCAAGAGATGGGCAAGGACTGAGCTGGCCCTCTGAGGGCCATAGGGTCTGGGTTGCACACGAGATGCCACATTTGGGCATCTCATCTCTCTAGCTACCTATCTCTTTTTCTCTCTGTGTCTCTCAAATTCTCTCTTCCCCCCTCTCTCTCTCTTTTCTGTCACCACTCCCCAACCCCATCTCTGGTTTTATTAATAAATCACCTAACTGCTCCTGGGTTGGACAAAACAATTACAGCCAATTGACCTGTGATCTTTTAGGCTGCAGGGAGAGACCTCCTGGGTTCATCAAAAAGGCCCCCAGTGTCCCTGGTGGGAGCATCTGACTCATCTCTGGGGACTAAGGTGATGGCACCAGGCTCACTGGATCTGGAGACTTTGTTCTCAGGTGGGATTAAAGGACTGTCTCCTAAAATCCAACCACCCTGCCCTGCCAAGCTGCCTCCTATCTCCCTCCTTTTGGGCCTCTTTGCCTGTTTCTCTCTGTCCCCCATTTCTTCCTTTGCCTCTATGTCTGTTTCACTTGGATCTCTCCTCTCTCTCTCTCTCTCTGTCTCCCTCTTTCCCTTTCTTTCTCCCATCACGTCTCCACGTCATTGTCTGGACCTCTCTGTGTCGCTATAATAATTTATCTGTCTCTGATTGACTCCCCCTTCCAACTCCCCGCTTAGTCATAGAGGACTCTACTTGCTGATTGCCAATTACCTCCCCCACTATTTCCCTCTCATCTTCCTCATCTTTTCCCTCTTTTTCCCTTCTCCTTTCCTCTCTGGCCTCCCCCAGCCCACTGGGAGCTACAGGAGCTGGGCATCCTGGGACCTGCGGATGAGGGCCATCTGGCTCTGGGGGTGGGCATGTGGTTTGTGACCTGGTCACAAGGCATCATGGCCTCCACGTGTGATCCCTGGGCCCGCGGGGCCGTGAGCTCTGTCACCCTTGCCCTGGCTGCTGTCAGTCAGCGCCATGACAGGCTGTGGTGCAGTTTGTCACACACCACTTTCAGATGTGTTGCCAGAGCCTATTTTAAATGTTTGAGTCCAGTGCTAGGATGATGGGGTTGATGGTGCAGAGGAGCACAGCATAGGACTGAAGATAACAGAGAGCAGTACTTCCTGCAGCCGGGTCTCACGGTGTGCCTTGTGGGGCTCAGGGGGACTAGGCACCCTGGCACTCTCCAGCATGAGGCCACTTCGGCTCTTGGGCATTGAGGAGGAGCCTGAGGCCTGGCTGGCTGCCAAAGGAATGTCTGCTCTGGACACAAGCTGGGACCTGGGACCCACACTAAGCTAAGAGCAGTTACCCTGGCCATGGTATCTGCCCCAACCAAAGCCCAGGCCTGGCTATCATGAGACTGGCCAGCAAGCTGCAACCGGGGCCGAGCTGGGGTAACTGTCTGCTCGGTCAGTCTGCAGGGGCATAGGTGCCCCGGCTCACTACCTGCAGGCCACCCCTCTCCCCCACCCCCCGCCACCCCTTACCACCTAAAGACTTCTTTCCAAGAGAACCATGGGGAGGCTGCCCTGGACACCAAGGGCTTGGTCAGGAAACCGTGCTTGAGAGAAACACAGCACCAGGGGCAGGAGACCTGAGGCCGCCCAGCTCACTGGCACACAGCAGACCACGACTTCATCTGAGCCTCAGTGTCTCATTTATAAATCTAGACGTCCACTCACAGGACAGTGGCTGAGGAAGTACATTTACAGCCACACAGCAGAAGGGACTGTCACTGTGGTCATCCTGGCCAGAGGTCCATCCCCCTTTCTTTTGGTCTTAGCCTGGCTCAGGAACATGCACCTGGAAACTACATTTCCCAGCCTCCCTTGCAAAAGGGCAAAAACTTAGGACAGAAGAGACATCGGAGTTGTAAGCAGAGTGACGGGTGCATTTTCTGGACTGCACACTTAAATGGGAGCTGTTTGCCCTTCGTTTCCTCTTTCCTCTTCCCGAGGTCTGGGTCTCCCTTTTCTGAGGATGATGAGCTAGCTTCTGTGATGCAAATAGGGACTACATATAAGGGCCACCTGTAATGCAGGAGACCTGGGTTTGATCCCTGGGTTGGGAAGATCCCCTGGAGGAAGGCATGGCGACCCACTCCAGTATTCTTGCCTGGAGAATCTCACCGACAGTGGAGCCTGCCAGGCTACAGTCCATGGGGTCACAAAGAGTCAGACACAACTGAGCGACCTAGCACAGCACCGCACAGCATAGGGGCCATAGGGGCCACAAGACAAGAGCAGCCTGGGCCCCTGGAGGAGATGGTGGGGCCGAGCTGCCCACCCCTGGATCACCACCGCTCTCACATGAAAACCATACCTCCTGCCTTGTTTAAGCCTCTGCTATCTGGTCTTGTTGAAATAGTCAAACCAATAGCCACACTAGTGGCCAGGGAAGAGTATGGGGACATGAAGAAGGAAAATGTAGCTCTATTAATACCTCTATGAAATGATCTCTAAGACATACTATTGAATGAAAAATAAAAGTTGCAAAAAAACACATAGATGCGTGATTCCATTTAGGTTGTATCATGTGTGAACCTCATGTACATGGAGAAACATGTAGATCTCTATATGTCCACATTCATACATGGAAAAGCACAGAAAAAGGATAGAAAGGATACATGCTAACTGATAGCAGAGCCGTTTCTGCCGAGGGCTCTAGAATTGGGTCCTAGAGGGTCAAGTGAAAATTGTGATTGTTTCTTCAAACCACTCATAATGAGATGGCAGGCACTTATTTTTCAGCCCCCTTTCAGCCATGGTATCTTATGCTCTTAGTTGCATAGAATTTGAACTTGACACGTCCACCACCTCTCATTCTGAAGAAGTTCTGAGGACACTCTGGTTATCAAATGGATTTCTGCCCCATCCCACCCAGAACTCCCTCTCTGACAGCCAATGCTCCAGGTCTTTCTTCCTCCACTCCCTTTATTAAATTTCACCTCTCCTTATTCATTTTCCTCTCTGTTGATCATGAGCTTGGGAAATATGTGAGAGGCTAAGCCCTGTTATAAGCTTAGTGCCTGATATCTCAGCTGACGGCGTTTACCTGCCCTTTTGTCAAATCTCCTCAGTGTCCCCAGGCCCAGGTGTGGAAGTGCCATAGAGCAGGTGTACAATAAATATTCAAGGAAACGGCAACAAGGCTTGAACACATTAGGAGAAGTGAAGTAGACCAAACAAAAGGACATCTACTGTATGAGTCCACTCACGTGAGGTACCTGGAGTAGCCTAAGATAGAGAGAGAGAACAAGGGTGACCAGAGCCTGGGGGAATAGGGAGGGGCAGTCAGAGTTTCATGGGTACAGATTCAGTTTGGGAAGACAGAAGTGTTCTGGAGATGGACGGTGGCGATGGGTATGCAACAATGTGAGTGTACTTAATGCCACTCAAATGTACACTTAAAAATGGTTTAAAGCAGTAATTCTTCTGTGTCAGTCAGTTCAGTTCAGCCGCTCAGTTGTGTCCGACTCTGGGTATTTCACCTCAATTTAAAAAATCAGGCCAAAAAAAAAAAAAAAAGAAGAATAGAAAGCAGAAGGGAAGGAAGAAGCAGAAGCCTGTGATGGATGACGTTCTGAGGATGGAGGGGGCTTCCCCGTAGTACCCTTTGGAAAACACCCAAAGCACTTTACCATTGGCCTTAAAATCCTTAGTCCTATAAAATTCCTTTCAACCCACACTGAGCTAAAAATAAGTGATAAACTGTGGGGCTTTAAAATTTTACATTAAGTGAAAGTGTTGCCTTCCAAAGCCGAATTATTGCTGGGATGGAAGAAAGGAGGAAAAGAAGATGGTCATGGAACTCTCAGGACAGAGGGCACTTTAAAAGGCATTTTAAGGAGGCTGGATGTCAAGTATTTACATGAAGGTTGAGAAGTGGCAATGAATTTAGTGATTAGGAGGCCAGAAATGGCCTTTCCTGTATAGGCACGTGGTGCAGCGGGAGCAGAAACCTGATTTCAGTGGATTATAATAGTCAGTGATCTCTCACATCACTGAGATCACTGTGTGATCAATCTTTTATCACTCCAAAGATTGTGGTGTGATACTTAAGGCACTTTGTTAATTAAAAAAGCTGTTACAGAACTATATCTATATATCTATATCTTTATATATATATACACACACACACATATATGTACTATAATATATATACATTATATTATATAATATATATATTTAGTACTATACATAGAGTATGATTTTATTAGGTTAAAATCAAAACAGTAGCCAAGACTAGAGGAAACATATCAAAATAGGAACCATTGTGTTTTTAGTATACTTTATCTTCTTTCTCTATTTATAAATTTAATCTGATGAACATGTATTACTTTTATAACAACAGATAAAAATCCATGCCTTGGTGGAGCTACATTATAATGGTGGGGATTGGGCCATGAATAAATAAACAATGTGTCAGGTGGTGATAACACAGAAGAAAAATAAAGCACTGGGAGGGGTTAGGGAGTGACAGGCAGAGGGGTTGTTTAGTAGAGGGTGTTCAGGGAAGTGACAGGCAGCAGAGACCAGAAAAAGTGGAGGGGGCAAGTCTCGTGGGTATATGGGAGAAAGATAAGACGTAATCGACGATGTGAATAGTTTATGTCCAAGGATATTCTCTGCAGCATTAGTTATGATCGTGAGATGTTAGAAACAACCTCAAGGATGGGTAAAAGGGGCATAGTTAAATGAAACATGGCACGTCCATATCACGGATTATCCTACAAAATAAAACCACAGAAAGTCACAGCCGCCTTTCACATTCATAGGACTGATCTGATGATAGATCAGAGACAGCCACAGTCACCTGGGAGAGGAGTGCTCAGAATCACTGCTGGGCAAAGCGTGTCTTGCTTAGGACTTGGTGCTTTCATTGCCGAGGGCATGGGTTCAATTCCTCTTTGGGGGACGAAGATCCTGCAAGCTGAATAGTGAGGGCAAATAATAATAATAAATTTTAAAAAAATGTTTTTTAATGGACAAAGCAAACCACACTCACTTATGATGCTGAAAAGCTGGAAGTGGTCTAAATGTTCAACAGATAGGTATTTAAATATAAATCCATGTGATTTATATTAATTACATTCAGTTCAGTTCAGTTCAGTCGCTCAGTCGTGTCCGACTCTTTGCAACCCCATGAATTGCAGCACACCAGGCCTCCCTGTCCATCACCAACTCCCGAAGTTCACTCAGACTCATGTCCATTGAGTCAGTGATGCCATCCAGCCTCTGTCGTCCCCTTCTCCTCTTGCCCCCAATCCCTCCCAATATCAGAGTCTTTTCCAATGAGTCAACTCTTCGCATGAGGTGGCCAAAGTACTGGAGTTTCAGCTTTAGCATCATTCCTTCCAAAGAAATCCCAGGGCTCATCTCCTTCAGAATGGACTGGTTGGATCTCCTTGCAGTCCAAGGGACTCTCAAGAGTCTTCTCCAACATCACAGTTCAAAAGCATCAATTCTTCAGCGCTCAGCTTTCTTCACAGTCCAACTCTCACATCCATACATGACCACAGGAAAAACCATAGCCTTGACTAGACGAAACTTTGTTGGCAAAGTAATGTCTCTGCTTTTTAATATGCTGTCTAGGTTAGTCATAACTTTCCTTCCAAGGAGTAAGCGTCTTTTAATTTCATGGCTGCAGTCACCATCTGCAGTGATTTTGGAGCCCCAAAAATAAAGTCTGACACTGTTTCCACTGTTTCCCCATCTATTTCCCATGCAGTGATGGGACCAGATGCCATGATCTTCATTTTCTGAGTGTTGAGCTTAAAGCTCAACTTTTTCACTCTCCACTTTTACTTTCATCAAGAGGCTTTTTAGTTCCTCTTCACTTTCTGCCATAAGGGTGGTGTCATCTGCATATCTGAGGTTATTGATATTTCTCCCGGCAATCTTGATTCCAGCTTGTGCTTCTTCCAGCCCAGTGTTTCTCATGATGTACTCTGCATATAAGTTAAATCACATTAAATCCATGGGATGAGATGGGCTTCCCTGATGGCTCAGCAGGTAAAGAATACACCTGCGATGCAGGAGATGCTGGAGACTTGGGTTTGATCCCTGGATCAGGAAGATCCTCTGGAGTAGAACATGGCAACCCACTCCAGTATTCTTGCCTAGAAAGTTTCATGGCCAGAGGAGCCTGGTCAGCCACAGTCCCTGGGGTTGCAAAGAATCGGACATGACTGAGGACTGAGCACATATGATGAAATACTTTAAAAGTATGTTTTTGAAGTTCTTAATTATATAGGAAATTGATCATGATATAATGTTAAGCACAAAAAGAGATCAACAGTCAAAATTGTATACAGTTTTGTACAGTATCATGAAGAAAAGAACAAGTACTCTTAGGGAAATGTGAAATAAATGTGTTCAAACTGTTATTCATAGCTGCCTCTGGCTAAGAATAAGGGTAGTGTTGTTATTAGGTTTTCTTTAGACTTCTTTACTCTTTCTTGAACTTTAGCAGTTTTAAAACATATTACAAATGTGCATATTATAGAGCACATATTAGTTCGATAACTATAAAAATAATACAATTAAAAAACTACTCTCTGGGGAGAAAACAGAATGAACACCTATATAAAAGTAAAGGTAATATGTGTAGAATATTCTTTTTTAAGATTTTTTTTTAATGTGGACCATTTTTAAATTCTTTATTTAATTTGTTACAATATTGCTTCTGTTTTATGTTTTGTTTTTTTGGCCACGAGGCATGTAGGACCTCAGCTCCCCAGCCAGGGGTTGAACCCACACCCTCTACATTGAAGGCAAAGTCTTCTGACCTGCCAGGGAAGTCCCTAGAATATTCTTTTGATAAAACTGGTTCTCAAATTATTTTGTAACCAGATGGCATAACAGGGGCCCAGAACTCAGGGTAAAATTATGATTCATTCTTAGCTATTGTTTTTTGTTTGTGTTCTAAGTGATGGGAGAGATTTGAACATCGCCTGGTTCATCGCCTTTGAATAAAGCACCAGGAGAGAGAAAGTAGTTGAAAATACAGGACAGAAGAGCTTTGAGTGAAGGTAGGCCTTTTCCAACTCACAATGAAAATGTCTCTACTGATAAAGAAACGTCACCCTGGACCCTAAGAGAAGAACTGGGCACACCCCCGATTGTGAGCAGTGAGTCTTGGCAGTGCTGAGAAAAACAAATGAGGCTGCCCCCACGCTACTGTTGGAACAGCATCTGACACAGTGGTAAGGAATCCGCCTGCCAATGCGGAAGACACGCAAGAGACGTGGATTCAATCCCTGGGTCGGGAAGATCCCCTGGAATAGGAAGTGGCAACCCACTCCAGTCCTCTTGCCTGGAAAATTCCATGGATAGAAGAGCCTGACGGGCTACAGCCCACGGAGTCGTAAAGAAGTGGGCACAACTGAGCACGTGTGCACATGTAGCATGATGATTATGAGAATCCATACTTGTGCTCAAATTCATAGCACAAGTGGGAAACAAGCACACCAGTGGAAGAAAAGGCAATTTTAGTGCATGGCCACTTTAAAAATAAAATGAATAATTAAAGAAATAAATAACCTGGAAGAGAGATAACATATCAGTGGCGGCCAGGAGTTGATGGTGGGATGACTATAAAGGACCTGCAAGAGGGAATTTGGTCGGGGGGAGGGCAGGTGACAGAAACATTTTGTGTCTTGACTATGGTGGTGGTTACATGTCAGAGCATTTGTCAGAACTCATCAACCTATACACCAAAGAGTAAATTTTCTTGTATGTACATTAAAAAGCAAGTAAGTAAAATTTTAAAGCTTTAATAAAGTTTTTTTTAACTGAGTCAGGGGCACATAAGTGTTCCCAGATCTAGATTTTACCAGTTCCTTGAAGAAAAAAACTAAGCCAGTGGAGTGAAGACTAATCAAAATTCAAAAATCAAAATTCAAAACTAATCAAATGCAAAAGAGAAGAAGCCTTTTGTTTTCCATTGTGTTATAGCAATACCCAACAAACACAGACTTTTTATCTTAGGGATAGTTTTTGAAATTTAAAAAACTAAAATATGCCTTAGGAGCATTCAAGATGAAAAAACCAGTTGAACCTCAAGTTTCTCAAAAGAACCATACATCAGAAAAAAAAAATAGAGCTTTTTTTTTTTTTTCTCAAAGAATCTTGATGGGAAGGGAAAAGTGAAGCCCAAGAATTTGCTACCTACCCAATTTGTTTTTTCACTGGAAGGGCAACACAAAGACAGTTGCAGATTTGTAAGCCTAAGAAAATATATCACCCACATGTTCCTGCTAGAAAAAATGATATTTCAAGACATGTGTTAGTCCTCTGAGAGATGAATCAAAATGGAGAATTCAAGAAAGGAAATGAAATAATACAAAAGAATTAGGGACAAACTTTAAAATCAATTAAAACCTCAAATACAATTAACAAATTAATGCAAAAAGAAGCAACGGTTCTTCAAAGGGGCATTTTTTTCAAATAACTGAGAAAATTAAACTAGATTGCTAAGCTCTGATTAAATTAGCACATCTAAAAAGTGAATATAGATGTAAAAATTCAAAGTACAATACAAGCCACTACATTCAACAGTCTACCAAGAGAACAATTCTCTGCAATTTACTAGGCTTAACATCATTTAATGTGAGGAGGTCTGATGATATAATCCAGCACTTCAATGTCAAATTCTTAAAAGATCTACTTAATGTTTGCTAACAATTTCTCAAGGAAAGCTATGACAAACACAGACAGCTTATTAAAAAGCAGAGACATCCCTTTGAGCTCCTACTATGTACCTGTCTGTGCTGGATTGGGCCAGCATTCCAGGCTGTGCTGTGTGCTCAGTCATGTCCCGACTCTTTGTGACCCCATAGACTGCAGCCCACCAGGCTCCTCTGTCCATGGAATTCTCCAGGCAAGAATACTGGAGTGGGTTACCACTTCCTTCTCCAGGGGATCTTCCTGACCCAGGGATCAAACCTGTGTCTCTTGTGTCTCCTCTTCAGCAGAGAGCAACTACAAAGAAGGCAGAGCCCTTTGATGGAGAGCTGGGACCACCCTGGAAGAGCTCTGTCCTAGACATTGTGGGGAGCCCATGAGGGTTTATGAGGTGGGGGTGGGGTAAGAGATGTATGCTAAATATTAGAGGCTGGAGGAAGAGGGAACAGCACTGACAACATTTCAAACTCTCTAGTTCAATGGCAGAGAGTTGGGGGTGGGGTGAGAGGCTTCATAGGAACAAGGACGTTGGCAAAGGTGGCAGAATCGGGAGGGCTCACGGAGTCATAGGATCTGGGCTCCACCTGGAAGGGTGAGCTCCACAAGGCTGGCAGAGATCCCCAGGGGGAGGATCCTGCATCACAGCAGCTCTCTAGGGCTTGTGAGGGTGAAGGGTGAAAGTTACCAACCAGCCATCTGTAAAGACTATATACACCAGGGAACCGCCTTCATATACAACACTCTGCAGAGGTTTGAAAGGACTCAGCAACAAACTTAGAACAGGATCTTAAATTGAACCATATGAAATTGCTGTTTTGTACTTTTATAAAACAGTCACACATCAGCAAATTCATACGGCTCACTCTGATATATAGTGTGGTCTCTCCTTGTTTAAAAGGAAAGGAAAAAGCAAGTGAGCATGTTCAAGTACACGAGGATAACAGGGAACACTGGAGCAGGGATAGAACTGAGTGTGTTGGGGAGGTGGGAGCTTTTATTTTCACTTTCACAGCATACTTCTATAGGGCTTAATTTCATCACAATTCGTATTGCGATTTTTTTTAAATGAAGGAAAATTAATTAAATGTGAAGGTTGAATTAAGGTTGTTTAACCCTCAAGGCTGAGCTGGTTCTGATATTGGTTTTATATCCAATGTATGACCTCAGTCACTTATTTCCTCTTTTGTGAAATGAGGGGGTTGATTAGGTCAGTGAGTCCCAAACATAGACAGACACAAATGAAAATCTCTTAGAGACAGTTGCAAAAAATAGAAAGAAGAAGAAAGAAGGCAGAAGTCCTAAAAAGACATTTCTACAAAGAAGACATACAGATAGCCAAAAGGCACGTGGAAAGACATTCAGCATCGCTAACTGCTAAAGAAATGCAAATCAATACTACAATGAAGTATCACCTCACGCTGGTCAGAATGGCATCATCCAAAAGTCTACAGATACTAAATGCTGGAAAGGGTCTCGAGAAAAGGGAACCCTCTGATACTGTTGGTGGCAATGTTAAGTTGGTACCCCCATTATAGGGAACAGAATGAAGGTTTCTTAAAAAGCTAAAAACAGAGCTATCACATGATCCAGCAATCCCACTCTTGGTACATATATCCCACTCTTGGGCGTATATCCAGAGAAAAACACAGTTCAAAAAGATACACGCACCTCAGTGTTCATTGCAATGCTGTTTACAGTAGCCAAGACATGGGAGCAACCTAGACGTCCACTGGAGGATGAACGGATAAAGAAGAGGTTGTAGACATATACAACAGAATATTACTCCATCATAAAAAAGAATGAAATAATGCTATCTGCAGCAGTATGAATGAACCTAGAGATTAGCATACCAAGTGAAGTAAGCCAGAGAAAGACAAATATCATGTGATATCTCTTACATGTGGAATCTTAAAAAAAGGGATACAAATGAACTTATTTACAAAACAGAAGTAGATTCACAGACACAGAAAGCAAACTAATGGTTACCAAAGGGGAGAAGGGGAGAGGGATAATTAGGAGTTTGGGATTAAAATATACATACTACTATATAAAATAGATAACTAACAAGGACCTACTGTACAGCATAGGGAACTATACTCAGTATCTTGTAAAAACCTCTAATGGAAGAGAATGTTAAAAAAAAATATGTATATATACATAGATATGATATCCCGGGTAGGTCAGCAGTAAAGAAACTGCCTGCAATATAGGATATGGGGGTTCATCACTGGGTTGAGAGGATCCCCTAGAGAAGGGCATGAAAACCCATTCCAACATTCTTTCCTGGAGAATCCCCATAGACTGAGGAGCCTGGCGGGCTAGAGTTCATAAGGTCGCAAAGAGCTGGACACGACTGAAGCAACTTAGCACGCACACGCACACACATATATACATAACTGAATCACTTTACTGTACATCTGAAACTAACACAGCATTCTAAATCAACTGTATTTCAATTAAAAAAAAAAAGCTTTTAAATGCCAAAAAAAAAAAAATCAGCAGGCCTGGAAACCTGCATTCTGACCAGGCCTTCCTCAGGTGACTGATAATCGACCAGGAAGCCCCTGGCCAGAAGACTACATGATTTTCCTTCCAGCCTTAACATTACCGTATTCCATCTCAGTTGTTCCCTTGAGTTTAGTGCCAACCCAATGAGACATTCAACTCCGTATCACAGAAGTGTCTTAAAAAAAACCCTTCTAGCACCCAGTCCCTTCAGCAAAGAAGAACTGGAGCCAGAAAGGGGGGAACATGTTTTTAATGCTGCTCAAATGCTTGAAATGGATTAAGCATTTGGTTTTACTTGGATTATTATTTTTTTCCATGAATATAAACCATTTTGCATTTTGGAATCCTTTTGCAAACAGAGCAGTTTGTCTTTGTGTTTGCTCATTTAAAAACAAATATTTGCCTGCCAAGCAAATACTGTCTCTTAGGATGTGCTATTAATAGGATAATTAGGCAGCCGGTAATGAAAAGGATTGCTGGTAATTATGGCAAGATTTGTTTTGGCATTTGAAGGCAGCAATGGAGGCTGGAGTGCTAAAATCTACCTTAGAGTTAATTAGTACAATTAGAACACACCTGAAAAAATAGCCCAGCTAATGAACACTTCACTCTACTTTTAAAGTGACAGCACTCAG
This sequence comes from Bos indicus, assembly GCF_029378745.1. Taxonomy (NCBI): domain Eukaryota; kingdom Metazoa; phylum Chordata; class Mammalia; order Artiodactyla; family Bovidae; genus Bos; species Bos indicus. The sequence goes on from NC_091769.1 coordinate 16,848,415, forward strand.
CGTTCCCTAGACTGCCTGGGCAATCTCAGCCTTGATGTTTCCAACATGACAGGGGACTGTGGACATGACAGAGAGCTTGAAGTTGCCCAGCCTCAGTTTTCAAAAGACCTCACTGTTCATGAGCTCTTTCCTCTCACCTCTACTCATCACATGTTCTGTTTGAACGCAAGTTTCCTTGTATTTTATTATTTGGGTTTCATCATAACCCTTTGAATATATAAATGAGGTTGGGGTTTTTTAAGGGAGGGTGTTTCCTGCCATTTGGGGGATAAGGAAGTTGAAGACCAGAGATGCCCAGGCTTTGCACAAGGTCAGAGGAATTGATGAGGTCAGAAGTCACAGAATAGGTCTAAGTAAAATTAGAGAATGACTCAGAAGAAAGCAGTTTTCTAATTCCTGTTGGGCTTCCCACATCTGCACAAAATGCCAGACTTGCTGGGTCCTCTTCAAAGCAGGCACCATCCAACTTGCCACCCTGGTTGACTTCCCTATAACAGGTTAAGGTTCCAAAATAATTAAAATCACTCTGCTCAGAAAAGATTCTCACATGTACCCTTCTCCCGCTCCCCTGCTGGCCTTCTCTCTCCCGTGGCTCATTCGCAGGGAGGTTTGTCTCCATGAGCAGGCGCACATGTGGCTGCGCTGGGCCTGGAGGGCACGCTGGCTGGCGGGTGTGTGCCTGCATGAGCGCTGGGGGCTGGCCATGGGAGCACACACACATTCTCAGGGGAAGAGCATTCGTGCAGTGAAGACAAGACAGAAACTGTCGGCTTATCTAAGGAAAGCTCTGCAAAATGTGGTGAGTTATTCCACCTCTTTACAATCTTAGCTACTTCATCCCCCAAATGGGAAGAGAGTTGGCATCCACTGTGTAGGTTTGTCATTAAGGATACAGGGAGAAAAGTATGAAGCATGCCCAGTCCACTGTCACCACCCTAGTCATCGCCACGATGGAGGCTGCTGTAGAACCTCCTTTCTGCTCACCCTATGTAGGGTGGGTCACACACTGGTGTTGTCTCATTCAGACCTCTGGCGCAGTTTGGTGAGACAGTGAGGAAAGGAGTGCTGGAAAATCTAGGGAGATCACGCCCTTAGATTCACGAACCCTTTTCTCTATACAGGGCAAATCCAAAAACAGAATCCTGCCAGAACAAATGCAGAGGCTCAGGCCTGAGATTTTAGGTCATCTCCTGCATTGTATCCTCTAGAATCTTTCTCCTCCCTTGCAAATGACAACAGCCCCTAACAATTCACAGGGACTGTGTACCTCAGGCACAGCATTTGTTGTTCTCGGCATCTCCGTGAAGCAAGTCTCAGCATCTTTTTAAGAATGAGGAATCCGAGGCTCAGAGAGGTTAGGTAACAGGTCCTACACCACACAGTCTGTCAAGGATCAGGCCAGGATTGAACCTGAGCCAAGTGACCCTAAGCCCAGCCTCTTTCCACCCCATACAAAGTTGTGTATTGTCCATGATCCAAACTCTCCTGCTGAGAATCTGAGGATTTAGGGGTCACTATGAGGACTTTCCTGGGAATTGTCAGACCTCTGGACCACCCCATGGCTATGTACAATAGAAATCATGGGGACAGGACTTGTATTTTGTAAACTAAACTCAAAGAAGACTACCACTCACGTAAAAGCTGAAATTTATGTCCCCTGCAATAGCTAGATTTGCACTGATTAATTAGAAAATTGCATTTATATAACCCTTTAATCTGTACTTATGTGTCACTAAGGGTGCAGCGAGCTGGGCAGGGAATTACATCCAGATTAGCTCTGATCCATAAGCAGCCTGGATTGGAGCTGCTTTCTGTGCTGAAAGGGAAGAATCAAAGGGATTTGGGGCAGGGATCCCTAGTGAGAACTCTACCCCCTCTCCTGTCTTGGACCCAACGAGTTCAGGGCCTTCGAGAGTTCCCCACCAACACCCACATGGCCTCCTTGATCAGAACAGGGGGTGAGATTACCCAAAGAGCTAATTTCCAGCTGAGTTTGGCCCTTGGTTTCCTAAACAAAATTGGTATTATTCTTCTCAACATGTGTTTGGCAAGATTAAAGATCTGTCAACCTGCACAGCTTAATTTAAGCTGTCCTGGGAGCAGACCATGTCCTCCCAGAGTGGGGGAAGGGAAGAGGGAGGGCCCAGGACATGAAGTCGTGTTTATTGAATTAGAAAGACCCTTAATGGATAAGGGGTACTGATGTAGGAATCTTCACACTTTATGATGTTTTGAGGAAGTTACTTGATCTCAAAAATCATTTGAAAGCATCTCAGGTGTGATTTTCATTTTCTTTTTCTTCTTTTTAAAGTTGGATCAACAGATGGGCGTGGATAGGGAAGATGCAGCTGAGAGGGTCAGTTCTCTTCTTCAGCGTGGGAGGCAGTCTGACTCTGGGGCTGTTTGGTGTGGGAGTCAGTGAACATCATCGTAGGTTACAGATGGGGTAGGGGAGGGTCTAGAGAGGCTCAGAGATACTGTGCGGAGGAAGGCAGCATGGCTGGAGTTTGACCCCAGGGCAAGGAGCCTCCCACTCTTGCAGCTGTTGCCAGGAAGCTCAATTCCTTTTGTCTGGCGGGGCCAAAAGTTGTTGACCTTCACCAGACAGTTATCCTCGCTGGGCCTGTCCTTCATCAGTTATGATGAAGGGAGTGGACTGAATGACTCATGAGGCTTATCCCAGCTCTAATATTCTGATCTTATAAGCATCTCCATGGATTTCATAGCCAATCAGAACAGCAGTTTCCCGAGCTCCCCAGTGCTCCATAGCGGGAGTAGAACGCTGTGGTTTAAAAGTGTGTGTTCTGTAGTCAACCTGCAGGGGAGAAATCCAGCCTGGCTCACTCTCTTAAGCTCCTTAACCTTTGCTCTGTTTTCCTCCTCCGTAATTTGCACTGGAAGTAGCAGCACCTGCATCACAGAGATGAAGTGAGAAGTAGATGAGTAAACAGGTGCAAAGCTGCTGCAACAGTACCTGGGGCCCAGCAGGTACTTGATAACGGGAGCTGTGATCATCGCCCTCTTGACACAGACCACAGCCCCCTCCCACCAGGTGCCACTCACTGGGACCTGAACGCACACACCTTGGAGAGCTCCCAGGTCGCTCTGCAACTTGACACGGGCTGCCTGGGCCAGGTTTCCTGGAGGACACGCCAGGCTCTCACCAAGGAGGTGTTGAATGGACAGTTGTGTGCAATCTATGGCCCAGAAGCATGAGCGGCATGTCAGTTTCTACCCTGAGGCCATTTTACTCCGCTTTCTTTTGTCTGGTCCTTCAGGGAAGATGAAAACCAAAGATTCTCCCCACACCCAACATTCCCGATCTCACTCACACTCACACTCCCTCTTATCTTGTGTATTTTACCCGGAAAGTGCACATTCTATGCTTTCCAAGGGGCCCAGTGGCACTTCCAAATTAAACAAGCTGGCGTCTTGTAGTGGCAGAGAGAGTTTCCTGAGGTAGATGTGAGCAGGGTGGTGCTGTGGGAAGAGCCCCAGGGCAGGAGACAGAGAACAGGGGGTGGGGCTTCTGCTCCACCTACTCGCTCTGTCTGGGCCTCCCTGTCCCTGTCTGTGCAGTTAGCTATACTGGATTATGTTTCCTAAGGTGTGTTCAGCAGGACACCAGTCCCCAAACTGCTCTGTCACGGGGAGAAAAACAAGTCTGCCCTATATATGTGTGTGTGTGTGTGTGTATGTGTATATATATATATATATCTGTATATATATCTGTATATTTATATGTGGGCTTCCCAAATGGCTCAGTGGTAAAGAATCTGCCTGCCAATGCAGAAGTCGCAGGAGATCCTTGGGTCAGGAAGATCCCCTGGAGGAGGACATGCAACCCACTCCAGTACTCTTGCCTGGGAAATCCCATGGACAGAGGAGCCTGGCAGGCTACAGTCCGTGGAGGGTCACAAAAGAGTCATACACGACTTAGCTACTAAACAATAACAACAACAATATATGTGTATATGTATTGGGTTGGCAAAAATGTTCATAAGATGATGGAAAAACCCAAACCAACATTTTGGCCAACCCAAAGTGTGCGTGTGTGTGTGTGTGTGTGTGTGTGTGTGTGTGCATGCTCAGTCACTATGTCGTGTCCTACACTTTGCAACCCTGTGGACTTGAAATTGGGGTTGAACCCAAGTCTCCTCACTGGCTGCTGCTGCTGCTGCTGCTAAGTCGCTTTAGTCGTGTCTGACTCTGTGCGACCCCATAGATGGCAGCCCACCAGGCTCCTCCATCCATGGGGTTTTCCAGGCAAGAGTACTGGAGTGGGATGCCATTGCCTTCTCCGTCCTCACTGGCAGGTGGATTCTTTACCACTGAGCCACCTGGGGAGCCCACATATGTGTAGATATTGGGAAATGTGGCTGTTATATCCCCTCCTTGATGCTGAGCAAAGCTCATTAGTATATTAAAGGCCCCGAGAAGTTCTACATGATAAAAACAAAATTGTTTAGTTTCACTTTACCTCGGGGTTTACTAGAGCTTCTGCCAAGAGTTCTCTTTTCACGTGACTCCTCCCCGCTCATTGGCCTCCTATGGAATTAGACGGAGCTCTCTGATCCTTCATGGCTCCAACAGCCTGTGTCTCCTCCCCCAGGAAACAATAGATAAACATGCAAGATGCAGCTGTCCCAAGAAGTATTTCAATGTCCTCATTTCTTGGCCCAAGGGAGGAAAAAAAAGAGAAAACCAAAACCATGTGACTACCCTTGCACACTGTCATCAGAGGGCCCCATGGCCCCTGACCCAGGGCATCGTGGAGACAGGCGAGAGGGAGTTCAAGGAAGAGTCAGGGAGCCCAGCGTGAGTCACCCACCATGAGTAAATAAATCAGGGGGCCACCCTCGAAGCAGGTTGTGTTGTGTTGTTTGAGCAAGGCTGCTAGACATCTGGATGTTTCTGTCAGCCCCCACCCCTCCTGTTGCCATAAATTTAAGCTAATCCTGTGGGGCCGAGGATCATAAGAGTAATCCTCACATCTGTGTGGGCTTTTCAGCTTTTGAAAGCTCATTCACAGCATTATCTCATTAGCTCTCCTCAGTGCCTATGGGAGGGCCTCAGAGATGATCATCCCCATTTGGCAGAGAAGATGCTGCAATTCGGAGAAGGAAAGTGACTTTCACAAGGTCACAGAGCAAGACAGTAGAGGGCTAAGACTAACTCAACTGTCTCCTGGTCCCCAGCCCAGGGCTCTCCAACGAGCACAGCGCAACCATCTCAGAGAACCCTCAGAGGCACAGACTCCATCCCCCTGCTACCATATGAGAATGGAATGTAGGTAGAAACAACAGTGGGGGGACCATGGACTTTAGAGTCAGACGGCCGGGTTCACATCTCTGCCCAGCTTCTAGGTCGTCAAACCTCAGACAGTGTGGTCGAGCTCTCTGCATCAGCTCCTCAGCCCAAAGCAGGGAAGACACTCTGCCTTGAGTGCCACCTGCTTCATCTGCTCTCCGTCTGTCTCCTCTTCTTGTCCTCTCCTTATAAGGACTCTCCATCTATAAGAAACTGTTCTTCCCGCAACTCTAACCATGTAGTTCTGAAAGAAGGGGCCCATCACAGTGGTCCCACCTGTCTGGCTTACAGGAGTGGGCACACAGTCCAGCCAGGTCAACTGGGGGCCCCTTCGAGAGTATTTTCAAAATGAAATAAAGGAAGGTACCCTTTTCCTTTCTGGGAGTAAAGCTGAGAAGATGTGACCCCAGCCTTATGGAGAAAACTGGCCTGAGAGACTGAAGTTGGTGTGCAGAGGGAAGCACTTAGAGATGGGGAGAAGACCTGGGATGCAATCAACACCGAGGCCCTGAGGCCCCTGCCCTTCCCTTAGGTGGGTCACATGAGCCTGTGAAACTCCTATGCAGCCCCTCCATCCAGCTTCTAAGATCTAGACTGTACTGAATGCGTAGCAAATGGAAATTACCACCCACACCTCTCACTTGGAGGGGCCCTACTGACTCAAATGCCGGGAAAACAGGCAGCTATGTAGGAGGCCCCCAAATAGCATTCCATATAATGAACAAAAGATTTGAGTTCCTCAGCTTTTATAGACTCATAGAAGCTCAGAGCTTGAAAGAATTTTAAGACTGGAGTCCTGACCTTTCTTTTTAACATAAAGGTGAGAAAATCCATCCTATGTGCCTGGATGTTGGACCCTAGGGCCCTCAGCTAGTTAGAAAGTCTTAGGACACAGGAATCCTGAATCCTGGGTTCTCCTCCATCTGCTGATCACACACGTCAAGGGAAAGAGGTGAGAAAAGGACTGGATGAAGTGAATATACCTGGATGCTCTGCTTTTCTCAGAAAGGGTTGTAAGGATCAAGCCAGATTATATCACAGGTGACTATGAAAGGATTTATCTAAGTCTAAGCACCACTGAAAACAAGGGATTATTGTTATTATGAAATTGCAGACTCAAGATTCCCTACACATGATGTCTGACTTTCCCCAGGGAATTAATAGTACACCAGACTGTGCACAAAGGGCAGAGAAGGCAGTTAGAAAACTGAGCCAAGTCACCTCCCAGTGAGCCATCAGCTCAGTCCCCTGCCTCTTCTGCCCTCTAGCCCCTCAGTCCTCCAGTTGCCTGAACTCAGGGCAAATGGGTAACAGACCAACAGTCCTGGTTTGTCTGGGACTGAGGGATTTCCTGTGTTAAGAGCTGTCTGGCAAGACTCACTAACACCTGTTATCAGGTCCTTTTATACTTCTGTGTCCCCTGCCCTGAGCCACTGTATTCACTCTCGCTCCAGAGTCTGGCAAGTGCTTCAGTGCAGTTCAGTTCAGTTCAGTCGCTCAGTCGTGTCCGACTCTTTGCGACCCCATGAATCGCAGCATGCCAAGCCTCCCTGTCCATCACCAACTCCCGGAGTTTACCCAAACTCATGTCCATCGAGTTGGTGATGCCATCCAGCCATCTCATCCTCTGTCATCTCCTCCTCCTGCCCCCAATCCCTTCCAGCATCAGGGTCTTTCCCAATTAGCTCAGCTCAAATACAGCCCTATCCTGTGCCTCTATCCGTGGTTCTGAAACTTTTTTTTTTTTTTTTTTTAAGTGCACTGAGACAAGGTTAGTTCTCCTAAGACTGGGATTCTTGCTGTTTCATCCAGGTTCAGTTCAATTCAGTGACTCAGTCATGTCCGACTCTTTGTGACCCCATGGACTGAAGCATGCCAGGCTTCCCTATCTATCCACCCAAACTCATGTCCATTGAGTCGGTGATGCCATCCAACCATCTCATCCTCTGTCATCCCCTTCTCCTCCCACCTTCAATCTTTCCCAGCATCAGGGTCTTTTCTTTGCATCAGATGAACAAAGTATTGGAGCTTCAGCTTCAGCATCAGTCCTTCCAATGAGTATTCAGGACTGACTTCCTTTAGAATTGGTTTGATTTCCTTGTAGTCCAAGGGACTCTCAAGAGTCTTCTCCAACACCACAGTTCAAAAGCATCAATTCTTTGGCACTCAGCATTCTTTATAGTCCAACTCTCACATCCACACATGACTACTGGAAAAACCATAGCTTTGACTAGACGGACCTTTGTTGGCAAAGTAATGTCTCTGCTTTTTAATATGCTGTCTAGGCTGGTCATAGCTTTTCTTCCAAGGAGCCAGTGTCTTTTAATTTCATGGCTGCAGTCACCATCTGGAGTGATTTTGGAGGCTAAAAAAATTAAGTCTGTCACTGTTTCCATTGTTTCCCCATCTATTTGTCATGAAGTGATGGGACCGGATGCCGTGATCTTAGTTTTCTGAATGTTGAGTTTTAAGCCAACTTTTTCACTCTCCTCTTTCACTTTCATCAAGAGGCTCTTTAGTTCTTCTTTGTTTTCTGCCATAAGGGTGGTGTCATTGGCATATCCGAGATTATTGATATTTCTCCCAGCAATCTTGATTCCAGCTTGTGCTTCATCCAGCCCGGCATTTTGCATGATGTACTCTGCATGTAAGTTAAATAAGCAGGGTGACAATCATACAGCCTTGACGTACTCCTTTCCCGATTTGGAACCAGTCTCTTGTTCCATGTCCAGTTATAACTGTTGCTTCTTGACCTGCATACAGATTTCTCAGGAGGCAGGTAAGGCAATCTGGTATTCCCATCTCTTTAAGAATTTTCCAGTCTGTTATGATCCACACAGTCAAAGGCTTTGGCATATTCAATAAACCAGAAGTAGATGTTTTTCTGGAACTCTCTTGCTTTTTCTGTGATCCAACAGATGTTGGCAATTTGATCTCTGGTTCCTCTACCTTTTCTAAATCCAGCTTGAACATCTGGAAGTTCACAGTTCAGGTACTGTTGAAGCCTGGCTTGGAGGATTTTGAGCATTATTTTGTTAGTGTGTGAGATCAGTGAAACTGTGCAGTAGTTTGACTATCCTTTGGCATTTCCTTTCTTTGGGATTGGAATGAAAACTGACCTTTTCCAGTCCTGTGCCCACTGCTGAGTTTTCCAATTTGCTGGCATATTGAGTGCAGCACTTTCCCAGCATCATCTTTTAGGATCTGGAATAGCTCAACTGGAATTCCATCATCTCCACTAGCTTTTTTTATAATGATGCTTCCTAAGGCCCAGTTGACTTTACATTCCAGGATGTCTGGCTCTAGGTGAGTGATCACACCATCATGGTTGGGTCCACACCATTTCTGTCCTTTATTGTGGCCACCTTTGCATGAAATGTTCCCTTGGTATCTCTAATTTTCTTAAAGAGATCTCTAGTCTTTCCCATTCTATTGTTTTCCTCTATTTCTTTGCATTGATCAATGAGGAAGGATTTCTTATCTCTCCTTGCTGTTCTTTGGAACTCTGCATTCAAATGGGTATATCTTTCCTTTTCCCCTTTGCCTTTAGCTTTTCTTCTTTTCTCAGCTATTTGTAAGGCCTCCTCAGACAACCATTTTGTCTTTTTACATTTCTTTTTCTTGGGAATGGTCTTGATCACTGCTTCTTGTACAATGTCACAAACCTCCGTCCATAGTTCTGCAGGCACTCTATTAGATCTAATCCCTTGAATCTTTGTCACTTCCACTGTATAATCGTAAGGGATTTGATTTAGGTCATACCTGAATGGTCTAGTTCACCCAGATATTCATTTCATAAATATCTTCAGTTAGCTTTGCTTATATAATAAACCATCCCCAAACTTAATAGATTAAAAAAAAATTTTTTTTTGCATAATTCTATGGGCTGCCTAGGCCATTTTGGTTTGTGTCATCCTGGCTGATCTGTGGTCAGCTTGGCTGACACTGGATGAGCTAGGATGGCCTCATTCAAATGTCTGGTGATTGCCAAGCTGTTAGCTGGGGGCACTTCAGTATTTTCCATGCAGTCTCTCCAGCATGTTAGCTCAGGCTTATGTGTAGGGTGGACTCAGTGCCCCAAGACTACAAGAGAAGGCAAGCTCCAATACTCAAGTTCTTTTCAAGTCTCTGTCACATTTGCTCATGTTCTGTCATCCAAAGCAAGTCACACGGTCAAGCTCTGAGTCTGCGGGAGGGGAGTCCCCAAAGGCTCAGACACAGGGAAAAGAATAATTGTTTTTGAAACACTCTGCCACTTTCCCCATTATCCTGCATCCCCAAAGCACTCTAAATTTACAAATAATGGGATGACCCTCTGGTGAACCCATGGAGAAATGAATTTGCCTCTACAACTGTGTTAAGCTGAGTGTCCACTTGGCCTCTGCTGCAATCGCTTTCATAATTGTATCAGGAACAATTAAAAGTCTTTCTGAGCTCTCCTGCTGACATTCAGGGCCACAGTATCAGGTCTCACTGTATCAAAAAAGAACTTTTTTTTTTTCATTTCTACATTTTTAAAAAAGTCCTTTTGAATTGCAAATCTTTTCAACAATATTCAGCAACAATATTTTGAGTTATGTGTGACTGGGCAATAAATCCTTAGTTACCTTCTTGCTAAGTGGTTTTAGTCGTGTCTGACTCTTTGCGACCCTATGGACTGTAGCCCTCCAGGCTCCTCTGTCCATGCGATTCTCCAGGCAAGAATACTGTGGGTTGCCATGCCCTCCTCCAGGAAATGTTCTTGACCCAGGGATCTAATCCACATCTCTTACATCTCCTGCATTGGCAGGCAGCTTCTTTGACACTAGTGCCCCCTAGGAAGCCCCTAGTTACCTTCTTGGATGAATATAAAAGTACTCTAGAGTATGGCAAAGTTCCCTGGCCCCCAACTCTCTGGAAGGGAGGAGGTTATAGAGAGCACTATCTTGGGGCCAGATCCTTACAGAAATTCTCACTGAATCCCCATGACAGTCCCTCCTTCACAGTGGTGCCATCTCCACTTCAAGGAGAAAGAAACTGAGTTCGAGGAGATTAAGTTTCTTGGTCAAAGTGCAAGCAGTGACAAGTTGCATGGCAACAATTCAGACACAGGAATTCTGACCTCAGAGTCACAGCCTGTTCCATCAGCCATCCCCTCAGGACTGCAGAGCTCTTAGATTCAGGATCTGGGGCACAGAGGCTCCACTTCCATCTCTGCCCCCAGCTCCTGTGTGACCCCGAAACACCCACCGTCCTCTTAGAGCTGCCGTCCCATCTTCCCATGGGTACCAGAATACCTGCTCCTGCCGATCTTGTCTCAGACGGGACAAATGCAGACATCTTTGGGCTGCCCCCTGCCTTCTGGAGAGAAAGGTCAATTGGCCTTTATGGAGAGTGATTTTGGCAGCATTTTTCAAAGTTTTAAATATGTGTGTTGTGATCTGGCAGTTCTACTTCTAAAAACTCACGTTAAGTGATATACATCTGCATGTGAGTTAGAATATATGTATAAAGATGTTCATTTCAGCATTGCTTATTATAGCCAAGAAAAGCCTAAAAATAATGTAAATGCCCAAATAAATTATCCTTACCCATGATACAAAAAACAAAAAATAAACTACCATTTGAAAAGGAAGGGAAAGACCTGATAAAAAAAATTAGTCCAAGATATATTGTGTAAAAAGAATAAAGTAGATCTATATAGGATGACACAGGAAGATCACTGAAATATATTTTTCAGTACAAAACCAATTTTTAAATTTTTATTAGGTTAATAAAACTTACATGTGCTTATTTTGAGAGAGAGAGAGAAAATCATTTGGAAGGAAACATACTGAACTATTAACAACTTCTGCCTCTAACAATGGTAAGAAGATGATGAGCTGGGTTTTTTATTTGTTTGACTTTTCATATTTCTATGTTGTTGAACATGTTCATAACAAATGTGTATTATATTTGTAGTGTAAAGAGAGACCAGAATTCTAGAGCTGGAAGAAACTTTGAAGGGGACCACAGCCCATGGAGAGAAGCTGGCTTTCTGCTGTCACATAGCCAGCCACTGGTAGAGTCAGGCTGAGACCTTGACCTCTAGATGCCCAGTGCAGGCTGGTTTCAATCATAAGAGCAAATCCTTCGAGAGCATATAAGCCATAAAAGCCTGAAGAATCACTGAGCTAGCATGAAGGGAAAATCCTGGGCAAAGTGCAGAGAATGGCGTTGGGTCTTAGCTCTGTCATTTACCTACAAGGCAAAATCTCTTCACTTCTCTGAGCTCTATTACAGCATCATAAGTTGGGACTGGTGATGTCTATCTCCCACAGTTATCAAAGCTTCAAATAAGAAAGGCAGGAGGTCCTGACAGCAAACACTTGAACTTGAACTCTATACAGGTCTGTGTTCAATTATTCAGTCTCCTTCTCTGAACACTGAACCTAGCAAAATGCACCTCACCCGACTGTTGGAGAACTGAAGTGACGAAAGCATGTCAAACACCTGTCATGGTCTAGGGACTCAATATAAGAGCCACCATCATGATATGAAAGCTCTGTGAAGACCTACTGGGGCTTTGCAGGGCTTGCCACTAGACAGCCAGTAACAGGGTCTTGTGATAATTGGGCTGGCTTCACCTTCTGGCTTCCTCTTCCCGTTCTTCCTCACCTCCCTGAAGTGAAGTGAAGTCGCTCAGTCGTGTCCGACTCTTTGAGACCCCATGGACTGTAGCCTACTAGACTCCTCCATCCATGGAATTTTCCAGGCAAGAGTATTGGAGTGGGTTGCCCTTTCCTTCTCCAGGGGATCTTCCCGACCCAAGGATCAAACTTGGGTCTCCCGCATTGTAGGCAGACGCTTTACCCTCTGAGCCACAAGGGAAGTCCCTGAAGCAGGATGCAAATGTCCTGATGCCCCAGAGCCCCAGTCTTATGGGAGAGCTACTCCCCTAACAGAGCTGTTTCATGGCCCAAGTCCAGAAGGCAGCTATACACTTACAGTCCTCACAGACTACAGAGCCTCACCTGTGGGAAGACAGATACTCTTGGGGTCTGGAACCAGAGACAGATTCAAATCCTGAATCAGCCCCTTACAGGGTGTAGGAGCTTTTGACTTCATTCTGCAAGCAATAGAGAACCATGGCCTGATGTGAGAGATTGGATTCATTTCTCTGTATATGAACTCATGTTTCTGTTCACAGCCTCAGAAATGGAAGAAAGGCAACCCTTCCCGTGCCTCTCAGGACGCAAGAAATCCACACTGCGCCTCTCCTCTATCCAGTCCAGAACAGACTAAATGAGAGAGGGAGGCGGGAGACCGGTAGGAGGATACAAAACATCAGAAAGTCACCATTCCAGGGGCTCAGAGCGGCACGGGGTGGCGGGGGTGCCTTTACAACCCCCTCCCGGTGCTCAGTGTGAACACTGCCCCGGATCTCTGGTCAGGCCTCTGCTCAGCACACAACCTTCAAGCCCCTCCAGCAATCCTCCCTAAACACTCCCAGGTCCTGGCTTTGCCCTCCATTCTCAGCATCTCAAGCACACCAGAGGCACTGAATTCTACAGGGAGGCCAGGAATTGCTGGGTGGCATGACCTGCCACTGCCGGGAAGGGAGGGACGCTATCTGGGCTCAGGGACTGACTCAGGTAGGGCACAGCTTGGCGTGCAGCAGGAGCTTTGTTTTTCAGCCTGAGTGCAAGAGCAATCCGTACCAGTCACCGCAGAGCCATGAAGACAGCCTCCTCCACACTTGCCACCAAGTCAATTTCTCTTTCTTTCCTGGACTCAGATGTTTGTCAAGGGCCTGCCATGGCCTCAGCCCTGTATGGGTCCCTGAGGAGCAGCCTTGCTCCCCTCTCCGCTTTCCAAGCACCCCACACACCCCCACGCATACACCAAGTACTACTAGAGCTTATGACTCCCCGCCCCTAGGAAAACATGAGATGAACCATGAAGCTGCAGTGAGTCAGTGGTTGGTGTGTGGTTCTGATTGTGAGCTGGGCAGGAGGTCACAGAAGGGGAAAGCCCAAGCAGTTGGGCCTCCAGAGCCCCAGGGTTGTGTCTCTTTGCAAGAGCCAGGCCCCAGGCTGCAGGCAAGGCTGGCATGATTTACAATCAAGGTCCCCATTAATGGTGTTCTATACTCAGGTCTCTAAGTAAAGGTGGGAGGTGTGAAGACAGTCACAGCTGTTTAATCTCTGAAGCTATGAGCAGAGACAACTAGTTCTAAGCGCATAAAGATAAACTAAACATATATTTAGGAGAAAAGAAGAAATAACATCTCTCTGAGTTTTCTGTTCCTATTCAGGCTTTGCTTCTAAGTTTGGCTATGGGGCTTTGCATTTCACTGCAAACGTTCTCAAGAAGATCCGCTGCTTTGTTTCTGTTGATGTTCTTGTCCTACCCTAGGACATGAGAACTGGAAAGCCCCGTGAACCCTCATTTTTTTACAGTGGGGTATCTGAAACTGGGACCTGACAGCTTGTTAGAAAGGCCGAGCCTCAGGCCCCACCCCAGACTTCCTGAGTCCAAGTCCCTATTTGTTTATTTATTTTTGGCTGTGCTGGGTCTTTGTTGCTGCACGGGTTTTGTCTAGGTGCAGGGAGCAACGCCTGCTTCTCGTTGAGGTGCACAGGCTTCTCACTGCGGTGGTTTCTCGTGTTGTGGAGCACAGGCTCTGGGCACACAGGCTCCGGTAGTTGCCCCGTGACATGTGGAATCTTCCCAGACCAGGAGTCAAACCTGTGTCCCTTGCATTGGCAGGCAGATTCTTAACCACTGGACCACCAGGGAAGTCCCAGAACCTGTGTTTTAGTAAGTTCTCCAGGTGTTTCTGGGAACACTGTGTATGAAGGGCTGCCTCGGCTCCAGGATGGGGGTTTCGCTTCGTGGGATGCACTCACGCCTCGAGCAGGCACGTCCACTGATCTTTAGGAGGCATGAGGGTGAACATTCACTCTTTTAACAGCTAACTTAACTGTCCATTTATAGCAAATGATGCATCATTTACAGAAATGGTAGAGTGACATGAATTGGTGTGTTTTAAAAGGTGAGTCGACTTAAAGGAAATACTCACTGACTAATAGCAAAGGATGTTCAGACAGGATGATGCCTTCCGAGAGGGGATGAGTATGACTGTCTCCAGAAGGGCTGATCCAGGGCAGGCCCTCACGTGGGTTGCAGTGAGGAGACAGTGGCGCAGAGAGAGAGCCGCGGACTTGCCGGTGAGACTGTGACAAGAGAGGCAGGACTGGAGCCCAAGGCCCCATCCAGGTCATCAGCGCCCTGCCCTCCCTCTACCCTGGCTGGGTGGCTCAGCCAATTGCCAGTTGCAAACCTGAGCCTGAAGCTGGAGCTGCAGCCACAGTGGCATCAGGGACTGGGACATTTGCGGGTGACTCTAGGCAAACCAGCAGTGTAAATCGCTGTCGCTGAAAATGAAGGAGTCAAGTGGCCCGTGAAAAGTGAGGACCATTTCAGGGTGAGCTGTCTCCCTCCACCCAGGAGCCCCCAGTTCTTCACAAATGAATGAGCATTTTAAGGACTTCCGCATAGGCTGAGAAGCCAAATGAGTTCTGGTTGTCATTTGGAAAGGTTTTGCAGAGAGGAAATCCAAGAAGTAGAAAGGAGTTGTCAATTACCTTCCCAACCCAGCTCTTAGAGGTTTGTTCAGATCTCCAAGATAAGGATGTTCAGCTGCTTCACAAAATCAAAACCAAAACACTTCACAATATTTTTTAAATTTTCACAGCCCTATTTAAACTACCTGTATTGTCAGTGTCTGTCCATTTTCCAACTTTTCCTCCAGCACAGAATTAAGATGCAAAACTTGTCGAGTCTCCTGTCCACTTTCCATTACTTTGTTTCGAGCTCTTGCCTCAGCATTCAGGACTACCATCGTATGGCCTCAACCTAGCTTTCCAGCCATCATCTTCCAACCAAAATACCCCACCTTCCGCAAACTTCCCACCTAGCATTCTCCAGAAGCCCTGCTGTCTTTCTAGACTACTCTTGAAACCCCTTTCCTTCAAGGTACAGTTTAAATCCCTCTTCTCCAGGAAGCCTTCTTGGATTGTCCCCAACCCCTGCTTGGAACTCCCATAGCCCTCTCTTTGCTACCTTGTTATGGTGTTAGAACAAGTTTCCAGAGCTAAGGGTGGGTTTTCCCTTACCTCTGTGTTCCAGGCTTTCTATACCAGAGCCCAACTCCCAGAAATCCAACCAGGATTAAAGTCCCTGGACCTATACAACTTCTGGGTTTCATTTCCAGTTCTGCTGGTAATACTAGTTAGAGTGTGATGCTGGGCAAGTTTCCTAACCTGTTTACTCAGCTGTGAAATGGGGACATTCATCCTACTTCATAGAGATGGCATGAAAATAAAATGAGGTGACGTTCCCTGGTGGCTCAGACGGTAAAGAATATGCCAACAATGTTGGAGACACAGTTACAATCCCTGTGTCAGGAAGATCCCCTGGAGAAGGGAATGGCTATTCACTCCAGTATTCTTGCCTAGAGAATTTCATGGATACTGGAAGGCTACAGTCCATGGGGTGACAAAGAGTCAGACACGACTAAGCTACTAATTACTACTTTTTTATACAACATGCTTAATACTGCCTGGCACCTACTAGCAATGAATGTAGCTGTTGTTATTGACATAGACAATGATAAAAGTCAGCACTACTTGGATTGGAAGGTAGATTCATGAAATTTGGAACTGGATGGCCCCTGGAGGTGTCTGGACCCTGGCACATCCTGTCCACCTTTCACTGGCCCCTCTGCCAGCTGTGCCTCCCTCACATTCTAGCCCCCAGATCCACCCCAAGCCCTCCCCTTTTCCTTCACCCTTTTGCCTTCAGTAAAGACCACAGCCATTTAAGGGGTCTGCAGTCTTGGCTTAAGAAACAAAGATCTGGCCCTAGTTCTCCTTTCCTTGGGGGAAAGAACTCAGGCCAGAGGGCAGGAGGCACTCGGTGGAGGTCTCATTCACCCAGACCCGTGGGATTCTGTGGTTACCAGAGCAGTACTTCCTCCCCTACATCTGACACAGGTGCAGCCACTGAGATGCTACTGGACTTCTCCCACCCTGGGGACCCTTTCTTCCTTTACACATCTTCCTTTACAAATGCACTCATATGACAGAAATGTTACTTTCAAGTCTTTCTTCCCTGAACTGGGAGGAGAGCTCAGGACAAGGAATCTTCCCAAAGGCCAAGCCCCAAACAGAACATGGAGCCGGTGGTCCAAGCCTGCCCAGGATGGCGCACAGGTGACCCCTTCTGTGAGTGAGTGGGTTCTTCCCCTCCCAGCTGTTGGGCCAGCCCTGCAGATGAGAAAGGAGAAAGCTAAGATGCTGAACAGGTGTGTCAGACTGGAGTTCAGCCTGAAAAGCAGAAGCAGGGTAGGGAAGTCTGAGCCAGACACCAAGGAACAAAGGAGAGAGGAATGGATTTGAACCAGCCTCTTTAGAGAGCCCCTGGATAGGAGGCAGAGAACAGGTCAGTTAATAGCTCTAGGAATAAACTAGGAGGCAGGACCTCTCAAGAGTTCTCCTGAAGCACCTGAATGAGGGTGGCTCTCTTAGCATCCCCACTTCACCACTGGGGTCAAGGCAATACCCATTGGCTCCATTTCAAACACCACTGAACCCCACTTGGTCTAAAAGAAAGAAATCCTGTTCAATTGCTGGTGGGATGGGGGAGCGGGGCTGCACAAGCCCAGTGCAAAACACTCATGATAAAGTCACCCCTCTGGGTTAAAGAACTGAGTAACCCCATCAGAATTCAAGGAGGGGAGGGGAAGAACACACCATCCTAGCTCCTCCCCAGGATGGGCATGATCACGTATGACTCCTGCCCTTGCCTAGCAGAGTTCTGGGGCTCTGGGTTAGGTCCAGATACAAACAGCAGGGTCCGGCTCAGGAGCGTGGAAAAGTGTTAGTGACTCAGTCCTATCCAACTGTATGCAACCCCATGGACTGTAGCCCACCAGGCTCCTCTGTCCATGGGACTTCCCAGGCAAAAATGCTGGAGTTGCCATTGCCTTCTCCAGGGGATCTTCTCAACCCAGGGATCAAACCCAGGTCTCCTGCATTGCAGGCAGATTCTTTACCATCTGAGCCACCAGAGAAGACCCCAGGAGTGTGGAGACCATACAAAAAAATCCTTAGAGGCCCTTGGCTATGGGAAGGATCTGGGTGGTTTTTCTTTATGCTCAGGGAATTCCCTATTTGAGACCAGGATCAGCAGACAGGGTGAAGATCAGAGCTGTCAGCTCAGCCTGTCCCAGCAGGAATTTACCATGTATTTTACTATTTCAGTGGTGCCAGATCAGGCAGAAGTTCATGGAGGAAGTAGATTGTAAAGTCAAGCACCCTATTATGTTGTAATGGCAGACTTCATCTGGAGAATTCCTGATTTTAGTTGGTATAGCAGACTGATGGCTTCAACGGCCCCAACTGGACACACACACACACACCTTGTATCCACAGCCATTGTCACATGACTTTGCAGTTCCTCTCACCAAAGAGCTGGAGGTGATGTCCGTATCCATAAGTCTGGGCTAGCCTGATGACTTGGCCAGCAGAATGTAGTAGAAGTAACGGGTTGTCATTTTAGGGTCAAAGCCTCAAGAAGCCTTGTGTCTCTGCCACTGGCGTGAGTGGACCTCCAGGCTAGCCTGCTGCAGAATGAGAGACACAAGAAGCCAAACCCAAGTACCCCTAGTTTCCAAATTTCCACGGATGAGGTCATCCTAAATCAGCTGACAGCCAACCAACCCCAGACATAGGAGAGAACCCACCAAGAATACCAGAGCCTCCCGCCTCCCTGTATACCTGAGAGCAGTAAGCAGTTATCTTGTAACTGTGAGGTTTTGTGGTTGTTTGTGATGCAGCCTTGTTGGGTAATAGACAACCAAAACAGATAGTTCATTGTTTTTCATCTGATAGTTTGTCATGAACAGTTGTGGTCCCTAATGCACCCTCATCTCAAGTGTGGATTTCAAAGAAAACTTAGCCAAAGAGGAGTTGGAAGAAAAGCTGTCTTCTGACTTCTGAATGTTAAATTAAGGCAAAGACACTTTCTCTTCATTCAGAGACACAATATGACCTAAAGAATCAATTTTACATTCATTAAATTTTCTTAAATCAATTGGATTCCCAGCTCATCTCTGCTTCCTCTCAAAAACCTTATTAAAATTATAGTAGAGAGGTTTTAAAAGGATAAGAACCCCCCAAACAGGAAAGATGAAAGAGAAGACAGTAAACAAGAGGTTTCAAGAAAATTTTGGAAGATAAGAAATAGCTGAACATCTGATGAAATGACTTAGATTTCAGCTTTTTTCTCTCTTGAAGTACCTATCAGGGCAAGCTGATTTATATACTAGAACCCTAGGAAGTCTCGGAAATCAAACACACCAGCGTTCCTAAAGGCAAAGGTGCTGGAAGGGACTGAAAATTACAGATGTCATTAGAAACTATGCTCATCCACAGTGAAGAAGAAAAGAGAAGATACAACAGGGGAGCCAGCGTAGAAGAGAGGCCCCTGAATAAGCCACCAGGACAGTGGAGGGCGGCCAAGGACAGGAGCCACACGGCAGACTTGGAGACCCCCTTCCAGACTGCAGCAGAGGGTCAAGAGTTCCAGAGAGGGTGTCTCCATGTGGGAAAAAAAAATAGAACTGAACTACTATCTGATATGTCTGACCGTATTTAGAGGAGTTCTACAAATTTTTTGGAAAATCTAGAGATAAATTAGGATTCCCTGGTAGCTCAGCTGGTAAAGAATCCACCTGCAATGTAGGAGTTCCCAGTTTGATTCCTGGGTCAGGAAGATCCACTGGAGAAGGGATAGGCTATCCACTCCAGTATTCTTGGGCTTCCCTGGTAGCTCAGCTGGTAAAGAATCCACCTGCAGTGCAAGAGACCTGGGTAAATTAGTCTGGGTAAATCAGAGATAAGTTACTGACAGAAATATAGAAAACCAAGCAAACAAACAAAAAAAAAAGCAATTATTAACCACAGAAAAAAATTAAAGTTAAAAAAGAAAACTAACCATAGTACACTACCCGGCTCAGCCATAAATAATATTCAAGTTTCAGGTTGTCATAATAGTATAAATGCTGGATACTGATGTATTATCAAATGCTGAATACTGATGTATTATTAAATGCTGAATACCGATGTATTATTGAATGCTGAATGCTGATGTTTGTGATAGATAGAACTGTATTGGGAGAGTGTGAGAAAAAAAATGTGTGCATGTGTCTGTGTCAGAAGGCTAAATTCTATCATGTAAAGCCAGTAGACAATATTTAAAATGGAAAAATCAGAAAATATAGGCATAATCATATTATTTTAAAATATGGAGATAAAAATACAGAGAAAAGAGTTGAAATCATTGCCTCAAGAAAGCAAGACTGAAGATGTAGGATGGGAACTGCTTTCTTCTGCTAGAAGCCCTGTCATACCAGTTAGCTTTCTGAACAATGTACTGAGTTGGCCAAAAAGTTCATTCAAGTTTTTCCACAGGATATTATGAAAAATCCAAAAAAACTTTTTGGCTTACCCAATATTGAGGTGTTACTGCAATAAAATTTTAAATTTTTTAAAGACCAATTGAAGACCACATATATTAAAATTACAGGTTATAATATATATTCATTAAGCAAACATTTGATAGTCACCTACAAAAACATCAGAGCAAGGCATATCCCCCACTTCCTCAGCTAAGTGCCTAGTAGGGAAAACAGGCCTACTAAGGCTGAGTGCTGAAGAATTGATGCTTTTGAACTGTGATGTTGGAGAAGACTTAAGAGTCCCTTGGACTACAAGGAGATCCAACCAGTCCATTCTGAAGGAGATCAGCCCTGGAATTTCTTTGGAAGGACTGATGCTAAAGCTGAAACTCCAGTACTTTGGCCACCTCATGCGAAGAGTTGACTCATTGGAAAAGACTCTGATGCTGGGAGGGATTGGGGGCAGGAGGAGAAGGGGACGACAGAGGATGAGATGGCTGGATGGCATCACTGACTCGATGGACGTGAGTCTGAGTGAACTCCGGGAGTTGGTGATGGACAGGGAGGCCTGGCGTGCTGCGATTCATGGGGTCACAAAGAGCTGGACACGACTGAGCAACTGAACTGAACTGAAGTGTCTGTGACTCTATAGTACATGTAAGGACACAGTGTCAGAGTGGCAACAATTGGGAAAGCTTTGCAGATTTCATCGGTTGTTCATCTATTTCCTATCTTCTAAAGTTTTCTTGAAATCTCTTGTTTGCTCTTTTCTCTTTCATCTTCCCCATTTGAGGGGCTCTTATCTTTTGAAAACCCCTCTATTGTAATTTTAATAAGGTTTTAGAGCGGGAGCAGAGATGAGCTAGAAATCCAATGTTAATTCTGGGTGTTTTTCTTCTACTGTTCTGCTTCCTAACAACAACAACAACAAAAAAATCCTTAAAATCTCTTTATCTGCTGTATCACCTCCTTAACACGGTTTGCACAAAACAAGGGCTGATGCTCATCATCATAGAGTATCAGCATCATGAGTGAAGGCCCTCCCCATCTCTAAGAAGAGGAGCTGGAGTAAGCTTCCAGGCACAGAGGTATCCAGGCTGAGCCCCAAAGGTCAGTACATATTTCTCAAAAGGTCTAGGAACAGGTGAGTCGGGGACACTGCCTGGTGAGAGACTGGACCCATAGACCCCAGGGGCCTCTGTGGACGGGAGGGTCAGCACAGGCCACACAGAGCAGCCTGCCCTCTGCCATCCCTGACAGTTTCTGAGAGACCACCGGGAGAGGCAGCAGCTCCTGACCACCAGCCCTGACCGGAACAGCGGCAGGTCAGATTCAACATCCCAAAGCTGTCCTCTGGTTCATTTCAAAATCAGACATCCTCCAATTGATCCTTCCTGGGGAGCTGTCAGGCCAGCTGCTTCCTGATGACACCAAGGGAAGGGAAGCAATTCATTTGCTGGGTCTGACTGTGTCTAAATGAGACTGAAGGCAGAGGGGGCACCTTCTGCCAAAGAGACCGTTCACTCAGGGCAACTACGAAGAACCTCAGTCAGAGGATAACAGGAAGAGAAAGCATCGCAGGAAGGGAGGGCCCTGGAAATCCTCAAAGCTGTGCCTCCTCACTCCACACATGGAGAAACCCAGGCACAGAAATGGGGGTCGATTTGCTCAAGGTCACACAGTAGTTTAGGAGAAGACTCTGACTTAGGGTGATAAAACCCAGCTTTTCTAGAATGCTTGTGGTGTGCTCAACCTTTATCTACACATACTCCCCAGAACCTGTGAGATAAGAATCCTTGTATACTATATGAAGATCTCCATTTAACAAATTAAGAAACTGAGGCTCAGAGACTTTGCTGGTGGTCCAGTGGTTGAGAATCCACCTTCCAATGCAGGGGACATGGACATGGGAGAACTAAGATCCCACATGCTGCCGTGCAATTAAGCCTGTACCACGACTACAGAGCCCACACAGCGTAGCTACTGAGCCCATGCTCCACAACCAGAGAGGCCCACACCCTGCAATGAAGAGCCTGTGTGCCACCGTGAAGACCCAGTGAAGCCAAAAAGCAAAAAATAAAATAAACTAAAAATATTAGCAATAACCTAGGAAAATAAACATTCCGTTTAAAAATAGAAAGAAAGAAACTGAGGCTTAGATGTTGAATTAAGTAGTCCAAATCACAATCGTACATGAGAAAGCTGGGACTTGAACTCATTTGATCATTTCAATCTAATTCCTAACTGTGGATCTTAACCACTGGACATTACTACCTCTTGGAGTCAGAATCAAGGTCCCTTATTGCAAACGAGGGCCCAGCCTGCTGCCCCCTAATGCACAATCGTGTCCAAACTCTGCTTGTTTATGCCAGTGCCCTCCTGCTCTGAGGAGTATCAGTTTTTCCCTCCACCTCTGTCTCTCTTCCCCTTGAGTGTCTGTCTCCGTCTCTGTCTCTGTGTCTCTGCATCTCTGTTTCTGTGTGCAAACGTCAGTGCCTATCTTTGTTCCGTGTGTTCCTGTCTCTGGGTATGTATGTGTATCTGTCTCTCTCATGAATAGCTGAGACACAGAATTCCACAGTGGATGGATGTATGGATGGACGGATGGATGTATGGATGGATGAGGGACTGCATCCATCCTCAAACAGAAGACATGGTAATGAGCAAGCACATCCCAACGTGAGCATCGCGGGCAGTTCAGTCTCTCAGAGCCATTAATCTGCCTCCCCATCTAATGCCCTCCCTCCCCAAGGCCTGTGCATTCCATTTCCGTCTTAACCCAAAGCTGCTTCCCTAGGGTTTGGTGGCTTGTATCCAGTTTTATTGTTAATACAGATCTTTATCTGCCTTGGGCTTATAACTGACATTTAAATTACTCTGCAAACAACGGATCAATATTTATGGATTCTTGGGCCAATGTATTTGCCAAACCTGATGTCCCAAGTTTCTCCCAGGCCATGAGTCAAGGTCAAGACTTTGTCTAATTAGAAATGGGGGAACTGGGTCTGCCTCTAAGCAAAGGTCTCAAATTAGAATAGACCAAAGCAGCTCCCCATTGGAAAGTCAATTCACTTCACAAACACTGAGCATTTCCTGTGTGTGCAAAGCATTATGTTAAACCTCAAGGAGAGACCAGAACGAATAAATCAGGTCCCCAGCCTTGAGAGGTTCTCACACTAGGAGGAGACAGAGGCACACACAGGTTACTACAAGAAGACTGAACCCAGGGTTGCAGCAGAGATCCAAACACAGTCCATGAAAGGAAAAAGTAATTCCAGTAAGCGGAACTTCTTGGAGGACTCCCTGGAGGAGGAAGGGCATTCCAGGAGGGGAAAACAGCCAGGGTCAACAAGAACTGGAGGTACAGTACAGGTTTCAGGGCTGGAAGAAAAAGTTCACAGGAAAGTATTCCTGAATGGTAACGGAAGGCTTGGTGCCCGGAAAGCTCTGGAGACCTACCTGAGGCCTGTGGCTTTCCTCCTGCAGGCAAAGGGGAGCAATCACGGGTCTCTGAGTTAGGGAGGCACCCCAGTAGAGCTGAACCTCTGGGAGCTCCCTAGGAGCAGCAGGAAGCTTGTGAATCAGAGGGAAGCAGGGCCTTAAACTGCGAGAATGAAGGTAGAATCTGTGAGACGCCCCAATGTGGAATCCAGCATCCCAGGGCCTCCCTCCCGAGGGCACAGCAGGATGGCTTGGCCATTTTTTCCCTCACTCTTTTAAGCATGGCCCTCCTCCACCTTGAGAAAAACAGCAAACACGAGACCGATGCTCCTGGGCCCTCTTTGGTGCTGTGAGTTATAGAGGTGGCCTTAATCGTGGAGGCTAAACCATTTATCACCCCAGTGAATTTAAGCTCTGGTTCCAGGAAAACAGACAAGCAATCGCTTGTCCCTGCATCAGCACAGACACACGTTCCCAGGCAGTGATTTATCTGCCCAGCTGCCCTCAACAGCCCCACTGCAGAAACCCCGCCCCCAAGATAAAGCTTCCTGGTGGCATCACCCCCTGCATGGGGCATGGTCTGGGCGTTTTGGCGGTGGGATGTGAGCTCCTGGAGTTTGGGGAGGCGGCCTTGGGATCTGAAGGAGCTACAGAGCACCAGTGAGGGGTCAGCAGGCACTGCGGGGCACCGGAGTCCATGATGCATTGGGGGTCCATGAGCATGTTGTTAATCTTTTCAAAATCAGGAGAAATGAACATATTCATCTTTATAACACCACGGTCACAAAATATAATTTTCAGTAATTTTTTTAATGGAAAAATGGGGCCCATGAAGGCAAAAGGCCCAGAGCCCATGAAAACCACACCATGGCTCTGCCACCCTGAGCTAGGCCCTGGGTTTCCATTTCCTGGCACTGGAAATGGATAGTCAGGCAGAGCCAGGGGCAAATCCTACCTACATTACTCAATGGCTCTAATTCCTGCTCTGTACCTCAGTTTCCTCATCTGTTAAATGGGATGATGATCTGAATCTTGCAGACAGATTGAAAGGGCAGGAGATGTGTGTGATGTCTAGCAGAGAGGCACTGGTACCTACAATTATCACCCAAACTCAGTTTACATTCTGTTTTTCCTGGGAAGTCCTCTCAAGTCTTGGCTTCCCATGCCAGGCCTCCACGTGGCCTCTTCCTAAGCAACTGTGCTATGGGCCACAAAGAGGCCCCAGGAACCTCAGCATTTCTCTGAAGTTTTCAGCCGGACCACACTCAGAAGGTGCTAACTGTGAACAGGCTGTTCAGGCCAGGGCACTGGTCACTGGCTCGAGGTCAGGGACCATACCTTATACTTTATTCTGTCCCCCACAGCATTAGGCACAGGGCCATACCCAGGAAGGTTCTCTGAACACTAATTGGTTGAGAATCCTTGTAGTTTTCTCTTGTTACTTCCACTCTAAACTCTAACAACTGATATTCACTGGTTCCTTCAACTTCATCCTCATGGCTGCACACTCAGGCTTGCCTAACTTAGCCTGCCTCATACCATTCTCTCCTCCTCCTGGCCACATGTAAACCTCAGGATTCTCATATACGCTGTCTGCTCCAGCCAGACACAAACCCCAGGACCCTTGCTCATGCTAATGCTGTCTACTCTTCCAGGAATCCTCTTCTGCCCACAGTCTGTGTGTCAGATTTCTCATTCATTCTTCAGGTAGCACTTAGACATCACCTCCACAGGTAGGCCTTCCCTGACCACCTCCCTAAAATGGGTTTTTCCACTGTTTCTTTTAGCTCTGAACCTAACTTCTCCATGTGCTTAACCCAAATTTCTTGTCTCCTATCTCTCTCAACACATATAAATTGCTTGAGAGTAGAACACTTGGCCAATTCAACTCATTCCTGTGTTATACAATACCTAGCACAGTGCTGGACTCTGAAGAATGCTTGCAAATGAATGACTGAGTGGAAGGATAGATTAATTATCTCATTAGGAAGTATTGAGTGCTCACTGTATACCGGGCAGGCACTGAGGGGCCAGCAGAGGTTTCTGTGACTCAGCAAGGTGACTCTCATAGCCTGGAGTGGCCGGGTGTGGCGGAAAGAGCAGAGCACCCCTGTGGGAGATTCAAATAACATCCAGACAACTCACTTAAGGAGCTGATCCCCCAGTGGGGAACACAAGACATCTTTAGGGCCTAACGTCAGCCTTCCGTGCATGGAATGTAACACTGGGATTTCCATCAAATTTTACCAGAGCCCTAGCCTGAATGGATTATCACATACTTTTTTGAACGAATTTGGTTTACTCATTCAGACAACAAATATGCATTAAGCTCCTCCAGTGTGCCAGACACTGGTTAGGTGGAGTGTTCAATGATAAACAAAAGCAGTCACTGTGTGTGGAGTGAAGAATAGAGAAGAACACATAAGCTAAAAATATATACTTTTAATAAAAATTAAAGTGGCACAGTGGTAAAGAACCCTCTTGTCAATGCACGACATGCAGGAGACGCAGGTTAGATCCTTGGGTTGGGAAGGTCCCTTGGAGTAGGAAATGACAATGTTGCAGGAAGGGCGACCCCTTCCAGGGCCCAAGAATGGGCTCTTATCTGACAATAGGAAATGAATTGTCTGAGAAGGCATATGTGCAGACAAAGCAAGGGATTTTATTGTGAAGGGGTACCCGGGTGGAGAGCAGTGGGGTAAGAGAACCGGGGAGAACTGCTCTGCTATGTGGCTCCCGATCTCAGGTTTTGTGGTGATGGGATTAGTTTCCCGGTTGTCTCTGACAGATCATTCTGAGTCAGAGTCCTTCCTGGTGGCGCACGCATTGCTCAGCCAAGACGGATGCCAGTGAGAAGGATTCTGGGAAGTGGTCTGACACGTGGTGTCTCCTTTCGACCTTTACCAAACTCTTCCGCTGGGTGGTGGCTTCTTAGTTCTGTGTTCCTTACCAGGACCTCCAGTCGTAAACAACTCATGCAAATGGTTACTATGGTGCCTGGCCAGGGTGGGTGGTTTCAGTCAGTGTGCTTCCCCTAACATCAACCCGCTCCAGTATGCTTGCCTGGAGAATCCCATGGACAGAGGAGCCTGGCAGACTACAGCTTATGGGGTCGCAAAGTGTTGGACGTGACTGAATGACTGAGCACGCGTGCACAAAGTAGGGCCAGACGTCTAGAATGTCAGTTCTAGAAGGAATCTTAGACACTCAACTAGTATGCACCAGGACCACCGGGAGGGCCTGTGACCCTCTGGGTAACTGCCTCGCCCAGTACGTTCCACCTGAGGTCACTAGACCACCAGGCGGCATCTGATAGCAGGGTCAGAGGGCACATCGGAGGCATCCACGTGCCCCACCTAAGGGAGGACTGCCCTTTGAGGAGGAGAGAGCCACTGCCTTGCGGCCGGGGGGTGCTCTCCGTCCTCCCACCCAGCCCAGTGTTCTGCCAGCGTGCGGGTGGGGTGGCGGGCGCTTCCGCCCCTCTGCCCTCAGCATCTGCTACCTCGGGACACACACAGATCAGGCAGAGGGTCTTGTCCTGCTTCTCAGAGACAAATGTTGCCTTAGTCCAGTACCACCTGATGCTAAGAGCCGACTCATTGGGAAAAGCCTGATGCTGGGGAAGATTGAGGGCAGGAGGAGAAGGGGGCAACAGAGGATGAGATTGTTGGATGACATCATCGACTCAGTGGACATGAATCTGAACAAACTCTGGGAGGTGGTGAAGGGCAGGGGAGCCTGGCCTGCTGCAGTGCATGGAGTTGCAGGGTCGGACACAACTGAGCGACTGACAGCAACAGTCCACTGCACCTCTAGGTGTACGTGCAACCATGTACGTGTGGGTGCAAATGTGTCTGTGAATACGTGCAAAGGTGTCTGAGTGTGACTGCACATGGAGGCACACAGACGTGATAGTGAGCGTGAGAATGTGCGTGCATGTGGCTCTGAGGGTGTGTGAGTAGCTATGGATGGATGCGTGTGACCATGTGTGCGCTCAAGGCAGTGGGCGTGAGTGTGCGCCTGGCTCCGGCCCAGCTGGGCCCCGCCCTCGCTCGCTCCCTCCTCCCTGGAAGGAAGCTGCAGGGAAGGGGCCAGATGGTCTCCTCTGACCTGCTATTTATCATCCCGGCAAAAGCTTATTCAGTTTAATGCTCTTCGGCAATTCATTTAAGGGCTCTGTTTGTTTCTGCTGATGAGGACTGTTAATTTGCACAGCGGTCTCATTAGGCCTAAACCACCAATTAATTCCTTTTGTTCTCATTAAATGGCTGATTCCTAAACATTTCGTGGACAACAATGGGCCGCCCTGGCCCAGCCACAGCTGAGAGGGTGGGGGAGCAGGTATGATGGGGGCTCTCCTGGGCCCCCGTGGCCCTGACACAGCCACCCGGGGCCACCCCGGCTGAGGTCTGTAAACCCTTGGGTCCTGCCACCCACGCACTGGGCGGCAAATCAGGGCCTTGAAGTCCAGCGCCTGGAAGGGTCGGGCAAGCCAGGCTGAGCGGGAGCCTTTGTCTGCTGGAGGTGCCAGCTGGCTCCTTCACCGTCTGGAGTCCAGGGGTGCAGAAGTAGGTGGGTTGGGAGGGTGGTGTCCCCGCTGTACAGAGATGCACTTGAGACCCCACTGCACCAGCAAAATCAGCCCCCACCACCCGCTTCAAGGGAATCCGTTTCCTCCCTGGAAAAGAAGGGCGCTGGGCTACCAGCAGAGTGTGTGTTTCCAAAGACACTGAGCCGTTTTGTACTCAAATACAGCCTCTCACAGGGGCCCAGGACAGAAGCGCTTCTCTAGCTGGAGTCCCACCACAGTAGGCCTCCCCTTTGCGAGGCCCTCCCCGTCTCTCCTCTCCGTGTCTCTCCCCTCCTCTTCAGTTCACCCCTCTCCAGCCCCACCCCACGAAGCCAGGACCCTAAGGGCTGCCGAGTGCCCAGTGTGGAAGCTCTGGACTCGCTGTTCTTTGAGAGTCCAAGGGCCACATTTTTAAGGAGCTTAAATGGCCTGGGTCTCTGCTCTTTCTCTCCTCTGTTCTGGCAGCTGTGTGACCACCAACCCTGCCGGGTCACAGGGAGCTGGTGAAGGAGACAGGGCACAGCTGGATTTACACCAGAGTTTGAATTCCCACTCTACCACTGCCTAGCTGTCATTTGGCCTCATCTGCAAAATGGGTATAATATAAGCACCTGCCTCCTGGCGATGGAGGTAGGATGACAGGAGCCAGTATTGGAGTTCTTGGCACATTGCAATTGGCCCCAGTAAATGTTAGATAATAGCTAATCCTGGTTCCTATTAACTGGACAATGACTTATCTGCCTTGCTTCCTCTTCCAGCCTCACTCCCCTCCTCCCTGCTCCCCACACTCCCTCACTCACCTCCCCGATCAGATCATTCCAGCTGCCAGGCTGCTCCCAGCTCCCCAACCCTAGGGCTTTCCTATGTCAGCTCATTGCACACACTGTCTTCATCCCCACATAGGGTTACCAGATTTAGCAAATAAAAATGTAGAATGATGTATTTGAATTTCAGAGAGACGACAAATAATGTTTTTGTTGTGACTCTTTGCAACCCTGACTCTTTGTGACCCCATGACTGTATAGAATTCTCCAGGCCAGAATACTAGAGTGGGTAGCCTTTCCCTTCTCCAGGGGATCTTCCCAACCCAGGGATCAAACCCAGGTCTCCTGCATTGCAGGCAGATTCTTTACCAGCTGAGCTACCAGGGACCCCCAAGAAGGCTGGAGTAGGTAGCCTATCCCTTTTCCAGTGAATCTTCCCAACCCAGGAACCAAACTGGGGTCTCCCTGTATTGCAGACGGATTCTTTACCAACTGAGCTATCAGGGAAGCCCCAACCTTTTAGTACACATAAGTTTCAAATATCATATGGGTTGTACTTACCCCCAAATGATTAGGTGTTTATCTAAAATGAAAATTTAACCGTGCATCTTGTATTTTAATCTGGCAGCCCTACCCCCAACCCATGTCTAGTGAACTTCTACTCATCCTTCCAGACTCAAATCAAGCACCATTTCCTCCAGAAAGCCCTCCCTGATCCCCAAATAATGTAGCTGCCCCCTCTCCCCTGTTAGTACTGTCATAGCTCCCTGGGCTGGACAACCTCGACCCAGCTCTGGTCACACTTTTCACAATGTTTTGTGATCAGTAATGCACATATCCATCCCTCCTTCTATCTTATGAATCCCTTGCAGTGGTGGGGAGGGTATTTCATCTAGAATGCCCTTCTCCAAACCTGCTCTTCACTATCTCCTCTCTCCCCAGTGAGCACTGTACTCAGATGAGGAACTCCTTCTTGTCCCCACCAGCAGACAGGGGAGGGCAGGCAGGAGGTGGGATTGGGACAGACGGGCAGTTGCCACCCAACACGTCTGTTCTCCCGCTTCCTTAGTAACAAATCGCTGGGGCAACCTTGCACCCAGCTCTACGACATTTCCCAGCCTCCTTTGCAGGTAGGTAAGGCCATGCATTGGGCTTCCCTGGTAGCTCAGATGGTAAAGAATCTGCCTGTAATGCCTGAGACCCGGGTTCAATCCCTGGGTCGGGGAGATCCCCTAGGGAAGAGAATGGCTACCCACTCCAGTATTCTTACCTGGAGAATTCCATGGACAGAGGAGCTGGGCTGGCTAGAGTCCATGGGGTCGCAAAGAATCGGACACGACTAACAAACACTTTTACTTTTCACTTTTCAAGGCCGAGCATTAAGTGGTGGCCCATGAGTGTTGTGTAGGAATTCCAGGAGAGCTGGGAGGTGGTGACTTTGTCTTTTTCCTTTGCTCTTTTCTGCTGCATGGAATGCAAATGTGCTAAATGGAGCTTTACTATCCTGGACAGCAAAGAAATCTCCCTTTGACGCAGAGAATGGTACTGCATCTCTTCCAAATCTATGCACTATAAAGCACCCATAAAAAACATGTTCTGAGAACAAAAGCTGGCTGTGGCTCTGCTTATAAGATGCCTGAATACACAGGAGGCCTATGGAACACTGTCTTCCAGTGCGGCAACCTCTCCACAGTGTGGACAGCCTGCCCATCTGTGAATATATGGTTCCTGATTGGGCTTTAAAGAAACTAGGAATAATTCAGGAAAGCCCCATTGCAACTCTACTGACACTCCCCTGCCCCCCGTAGCATCACTACTGTGTTACCTGCCTGACATTCCCCTCTTTCTGGCAACAGTATCCTCACTTCTTTGGGGAGCTCCCTCCCTCTCACCTACCCACCAGTGAGGCTGTGACAGCGGCCACCCTCCAGAGCACCCACCCCAGCCACAGAAGCCAACATGGGACTCAAGCTGGCCCAAGTGAGCCATTCTCAAGGGTCTTTCAACTTGGGACAGAGCTAGAAAGCTCTGAATGGGAGTTACGGGCAGTCAGGATGCTCCGTGTTGCAGAGAAAACTGGCAGAGAAACACACTGACGTGAGATGTGATACAAGTGGAGTTCGTATTGGTGGTAGTGATCTGGTGCCTGGGAGCCCACTACCTCGTTCCTTCCATAGCTCAGTCCCTCAAATCAGCGAAGCCCTTCTTTGGCCCAGCTGGTTTGAAATGGGTTGTCATGAATCATAACTTGGAATCCAAACGACCACTTCCCCAGTTGGGTCTGGAGACCTTAGACCAATGGGCCTCTTATGTGTCCACTCTGTGTCAGCCTTTGGGAGAAGGAAAAGTAACACCCAACCGGCCCACCCATCTGGACCATTCATACACAACACCATAGAGACCCACCAGAGGAGGGTGTGCCTCAGAGCACACGGTTAAAAGAAGATCAAAAAGCCCCTGACCCTCCTCCATCCCACGGCTGGACTGAGCCAGCTGAGGGAAGCAGGAAGCAAAGCCTCAGCTGACCTTTGCTACCTGCTGGCGTGTGAACAATCTCAACCCGAGCCCCATCAAAGCTGCCCCAGGAAGGCAGGTGCCGCCTGCCCTCGCCACATTATTAGAATTCATTTCCATATGTTCGCTTCATCTTCTCTCCAGGATAATTGTGCTTCTGGGGCTCAGGGTGTGGGAGGGCAGGAGGTGCACTCCTGTTTATCAACTCACTAAATGCTTGCTTTAAATTAAAACCCACACCACATGCTGGCTCATACGGGAATAATACGAAGACCGACTGTTTCCCTGCCTTCTGCTCTCAGTGCCACTTTGATTTACACCTGCTCTTCTCACCTGGGGACACCCATTCTGGAATCACCCAGCAACAACCTAGTTCCTACAGCTCCCAATCCATTTTCCCTCTTCAGCAGAAGAGGACACACGGACTGGCCGGAGCCTTTGAACCGTCTACCCTGGCAGCCCACCCTGTTCAAACAGGGTTTGTTTCTATCAGCCAACAAGCCATTATTGTACCTTCTCTGTGCCAGGCTTAGTGCTAAACCCTTCACATACATTATCTCATCTAATCTGATCTAATCTTCCTAACAAGCCTGAGAGAGGTATGATCATCCCTTTCCCAGAGGAGAAAGCAGAGGTTCGGAGGGGGAAGCAGAATGACCCAGACAAGGTCAGGCAGCTCCCAGGCAGTGGGACCAGTGCTCCTGCCCAGGACTGTTCCACTTTAAAGCCACACCCACCACACAGCTTGTTGTTCAGTCTCTCAGGCATGTCTGACTGTTTGCGACCCCATGCACTACAGCACACCAGGCTTCCCGGTCCTTCACCATCTCCCAGAGCCTGCTCAAACTCATTTCTATCGAGTCAATGATGCCACCCAACCATCTCATCCTCTGCCGTCCCCTTCTCCTCCTGCCCTCAATCTTTCCCAGCATCAGAGTCTTTTCCAGTGAATCAGCTCTTTGCATCAGGTGGCCAAAGTATTGGAGCTTCAGTTTCAGCATCAGTCCTTCCAGTGAATATTCAGGGTTGATCTCCTTGCTATCTGCACAGCTATTTATCATCAATCTAGTCTCCATTATCCAACTGCTCCCTTCCTGACCTGTGGCCACCAGCACCAGATCACAGATGTTTTGTATGCATATTGGATCCACCCTTCTGGCCACTCATCTAGCAGGGTTTGATCAACAGGAAGAAGGATTCTGCTTCTGCCCCAATCTGCCTTCCGTTGACTGAAATGTACCCATTAATCCCTTGCGTTAAGGCATGTGGTCCCTAGATATCCCCCTTTAAATGTGCATCTTCCCAGTGTATTAGTTATCTATTGCTGCCAAACGAGCAAGCCCAAAACTTAGTGGCTTTAAACGACCACCCTTCTGTTTGCTCATTAATCTGAGGGTCAGCAATTTGAGCTGGACTTTTCTGGGCAGGACGTCTGCTGGTTTCATCTGGCCTCGCTCACACAGCCACACTCATCTGGCGGCTGTCTGGGGCTGGATGATAGAAGATGCCCTTGAAGTGGTGGCTGGCACAGGTGATTGCCTGGAGCTCTAAGCAGGTGACAGTGGAAGCTGCAAGATCTCTGAGACCTACGCTCAGACATGCCATAATTTCACTTCCATTGTATTTGGTTAGTCAAAGCAAGCCACAGGGGCGAAGAAGTAGATTCCCCTGCTTAATGGGGTAAAGAGACACACACACAGAGATGGGAGACATTTGCGGCCATTTGTTTGCAATCTGCCACACTTGGGAAGGTTAGTGAATTAAGGTGCCTCTCAGCCAGGTTTTCTCCACCCGGTACTACTGATGTACTGGGACAGATGACTCAGGTGATTCTTCTATGGAGTGCTGTGCTGTACATTGCAGGATGTTTAGAGCATCTCTGGCCTCTGCCTACTAGACATCAAGAGCACCATCCCCACCCCCAATCCAGCTGTGACAACCGAAATGTCTGCAAACATTGTCCAACGTCACCCTGAGGGCAAAGTCCATGTTTGGGGCCCACTGCTCTAAACTGAGAGCCCCAGAGAGGCTGTTCCTGAAACCCCTCTCAGCAGGCCCCTTTGGATCCTGTGATAAGCTCTTCTCAGTGCTGAGCAGCTGACAGAGGGGGTGCTCTGAGAGTGGGAAGCAGGAGGTACAATTTGGGAACCCAGCCCCACCTTTGCCAGCCCTGCTCAGCATAGGCGCTCCTAGTCAGGCCAGGGTCGCCAGAGTGTGCTCAGTCCTGCCAACCCATGGCAGGCAGAGGAGCCCTGCTGCAGTGGGTCTGACTCCAGCCTGTGTCCTTGGTCCCCATGTGCTCACTGAGCTGTGGCCTTTCCTCAGGCCACCCTCCTGGCTCACTTGGCAAGACCAGAGCTAGTCCAGCCAGAAGGACTGGACCTCGCACTTGCCCGGCTCCTGCCAGCCCCCTCCCCAGGGGGAGATGCTTTCTAAGTGCATAGACCACTGGAACCACAGACCTGTAGCCCATCCAGCCTGAGCAGCCCTGCCGCCTGAGATACCCCAGCAGATCTCCAGGCAAACAGCCAGCTACACATGCTTTCACACTGTACCCAGGATCTGACGACCTCGCACTCCTCCTGCTGCTACCACCCTAGACCAGCCACTGGTACTTCTCACCTTTGTGGCCCCTCCCCTGGTCTCCCATTGTACCCTTGCCCCAACAGCCCAGGCTCCACCCATTAGCAGTGTGATCTTATTAAAACACAAGTGCAATCCTGGCATAGCTCTGCTTGAATCTCCTACAGCTCCTGTGTTCTCAGAGGCAAAGCCCAAGTCTTTGCTGGATACAGACTGTGAGACCATATGGGATCTGGCCCCGGCTGCTCTCAGCCTTGTCTCCCACTGCTCTCCGTCTTGCTCACTCTGCTCTAGCCATGCTGTCCATTGCTGCTCCCGAGACACACTCCTGACTCA
The DNA here is from genome assembly GCF_029378745.1 of Bos indicus. Classification (NCBI taxonomy): domain Eukaryota; kingdom Metazoa; phylum Chordata; class Mammalia; order Artiodactyla; family Bovidae; genus Bos; species Bos indicus. The sequence goes on from NC_091769.1 coordinate 16,882,418, forward strand.
GGGCCTTTGCACCTGCCCCTTTGTCTAGCGAGCTCTTCCTCTGCTTATTCACAGGCTTCCCCTTCATATTTTCCAGTTCTTTTCTCTAAGGGATCATTTCCAGGGCATCCTCTGGTCATCCATCCAAAAATATCAGCCCCATTGCGCCTATTCCCTCTCTTTGCTTTATTCTCTCCAAGCACTAATCACATTCTATGTTGTGACCAATTTTACCTTATATTGTTTATTGTCTATTTCCCACACTTATTGACTCTTTGTGATGCTATGGACTGTAGCCATATCCTCTGTCATGGGATTCTCCAGGCAAGAGTACTGGAGAGGGTTGCCATGTCCTCTTCCAGGGGATCTTCTTGACCCAGGGATCTAACCCACATCTCTTACATCTCCTGCACTGGCAGGCAGGTTCTTTACCACTAGCGCCACCTGAGAAGCCCTTCACAATGTATACATATATCAAAACAATACATTGTATACCTTAAAAATTAATAAAATTAAATACATTCATTTTGTCAACCATACCCCAATAAAGCTGGGCAGAAAAAAAATCTAATGTTGGTTGGGCCCTCAGCCAACCTTCAAGAAACACTGAGCTAAGATGTGTGGCTAATGCAGCTCTATAGTGGACTGAGTCATTCTCCCTGACCATGGAGGGTGGTCTCACACCAGAAAGGGTCAGTCTGGAGGCTTCCCAAGGCAGGCAAGGCTGGTGGCTGAGCTAAGATGGATGAGTCATTTGCTGTGCCCATCACACCTCCTACCCAGGGAGCTTGGGACAAATGGATGGGCCCTGGGACACCTGGACCATTTGAACAAGAGTGTTGGGCTTGTGGTCTGAAGAGGGATAGAGATCACCAGGATTTTACTCGGCTGTTTCAGGAACTCAGTGATGACCACCATGTGGGCCTGGGGCCTGGGAAGGTGAAGAAACACAGCCAAGTTCCAGGAGAAACCAGGGCAGTGCCTTCAGGACAAGAGGACACTACCATCAGAGAGTCCTTGTGTGGTTCCACGATCTACCCCTACCGTCATGCTTTCCTTTTGATGCTTGCCAAGAACTTACAAAAGCTCCTTTTGAGAGTTCCCTCTGCTTTTTCTGCAAGGCACTAACCACGGAGTTATTTAATTAAAAATTTTTGTAATCAGTTGCTTAGTTTAAAGTGAAGGTCTGTTCACTCACAATCCATTCCCACCTCCTGCTCCAAGGGGTCCTTCCAAGAGAACAAATGCCTACATGCACAGACTCCCTTGCAGCTAGGGTTCCACGCTGATTTGGGTTCTACCAATTGATGTACTCATCTGAAACTCAAATTCAGAACCAAGGCAAGAGAGGAGAGAGACAATCATGAGGCTCCTATTTTGTTGAAGAGGCATCAGGATTCTAGAACACGCAACACTGGCAGCAGCTGCCCAGATGTGGCCTGAATGGGGCATTCTCAGTGGCCTGGGAACTCAGCCTAATTAATGCCTGTTTCCCCAGACCTTGCAGCAGTTCTAAAAGCCTTTTTAATAATACATTTTAATAAAACAGAATTAAAACAATAAAATTAAAAATAAAATTTTGTATATATATAGATAGATAGATAGATATAGGATACTTAATACCTTGCATTAAGTCCCTTTCTGCATAAATAGCCAGAGAAGATTCAATTCTTGGCAGCTAAACCCTGACTGATTCAGTCATTCAATGCCAGAGTCTCCAAGAAGACAGTCCACAGGTGTCTTGTCCACCATTGAATCTCCAATCTCCATCTGGAACCTGGAATACAGTAGGTGCTCAGGAAATACTCATGATGCACTGACTAGATGAATGCATTTCCAGGCTACCTTACAGTTGCTCAGTGAAGTCCCGAGAAGGGGATGTCACTATTCAGCCAGAGACAGCCCTCGGGGTCTGAATGGGACAGCTTGGCAACCAAGCCTTTCCACCTGCTGGCTTTGCCCCTTACTCACTCAGCATCATTGGCATATATGAGATTGTTGATATTTCTCTGAGCAATCTTGCTTCCAGCTTGTGATTCCCTTAACTTCATGGAAAATAGAAAGGCAAAAGGGGAAATAAAATAAAACAGATTTTATTTTCTTGGGCTCCAAAATCACTGCAAGATGACTACAGCCATGAAATTAAAAGACACTTGCTCCTTGGAAGGAAAGCAATGACAAACCTAGACAGCATATTAAAAAGCAGACATGTTGCTTTGCCAACAAAGGTCCATACAATCAAAGCTATGGTTTTTCCAGTAGTCATGTATGGATGTGAGAACCGGACCATAAAGAAGGCTGAGTGCCAAAGAATTGATTCCTTTGAATTATGGTGTTGGAGAAGACTCTTGAGAGTCCCTTGGACTGCAAGGAGATCCAACCAGTCAATGCTAAAGGAAATCAATCCAGAACATTCATTAGAAGGACTGATGCTGAACCTGAAGCTCCAATACTTTGGCCACCTGATGCGAAGAGCCGACTCATTGGAAAAGACCCTGATGCTGGGAAAGATTGAAGGCAAAAGGAGAAGGGGGCGACAGAGGATGAGATGGTTAGGTGGCATCACTGATTCAGTGGACGTGAATTTGAGCAAACTCTGGGATATAGCGGAGGACAGAGGAGCCTGTGTGCTGCAGTCCATGGGGTCACAAAGAGTTGGACGTGATTGAGCAACTGGACAACAACCCCACCAAGCATCAGCCTCCTCGTGAGAGCTGAAGGATACGGAGTGAGGAAAGGAACCAATTCCTCTCCATCCCTGGTCCCTGCTCCTCCTGCTACCCGTGAGTGACGGTCTGAAATGTTCGATTTCACCTCACCAAAAGTCTTCTTCTCACAGGGAGTCCTTCAGGGCCCCCAATAACTTTACAACAAAACAAACCCAGCCAGGGTGGGTGCAAACTAGTTCTATTGATTTGCAATTAGAAGAATCAATTAGGAAAAATATTACAGCAGTATCTAATCCCTGCCATTAAAAAAAAATCACTCCACTTGGAAGGTTCTGAGTGGTCACAACCTTCCCTGGGCTTCAGAACTACTCTGTGTGCGGCTGTACTCAGAGACACTGCCTGGGAGACCTCAGCTTCCCCCTGGAGCACTTCCTCTGGTCATCTAGAATGATAATAAAAACTCAGAGACACTGCCTGGGATACCTCAGCTTCCCCCTGGAGCACTTCCTCTGGTCATCTAGAACGATAATAAAAGCCCGACTGTCTAGGTCTTGCTCCCACCTGGTCCTCAGGCATGTCCCTTCATGCTTGCAAGATGCCTGCTACAGCTCCAAGCATGAGAGGTGTCCTGAACAATTCTTGCATTCTCAGAACACTCTGGGCCAGAGTGTCCAGAGGCAGGAAGCAAGAAGTCACTTCTTGGCACAGGTTTTTACCAACAAGGTATCCACTTTGAGAAGGCTCCGCAGAGTCTCTGCCCTGTGGCCAGAACTATCACAGGGCCCCTTCTTATCCACCACTGGCAGTGGGCTTGAGCAAAGCTCTCTACTCTGTGGGCCCGAGAGGGACCCATACCACCCCTCAGGGCAGAGGCTCCCACTTGGCTCTGCCAGCAAGGACTGAGCAGAAGGGATGGGTACCGGTAGGCCACTGGTGGGTGGTCCTCTGACTTCTGTGCCCCAGTGGGAAGAGCCTGTGACTGTTTATTTTCCCCAGGCCAAAAGTTGCTTGAGGAAGCCCACAGTCACACCCAGAGGCAGGCCAGAGTGGGCTCTTGGTCTCTGATCAGATCTCCTTCTCTTACATGACGGAGCACAGCACTTTCAGAGTATAAGGGCAGGGGCAGGAAGTAAGCAATCCCCCACCCCCGCCACTGCCCATCACACCTGACCCCCTGGATGGCAGGAACCATAAAGTAGAGAGGGTTACCCCAGATACGAACACACTTCACCCAGACACCCCTGACAGGTGGAAAATACTTTTTTGAGGAGCACTGAAAATTCCTATTGTCCTAATGAAACGGCATAACTTCCTTGCGTGGATGCCCTGCCCACCCTGCCTCCAGGCTCCGCCCACCCTGCTTCCAGGCCCCACCCACCCTGCATCCAGTCCTCTCATGCCCTCCCAGGGAACGTGTCTCTGCTTTGGCTCCAGCAAGCCGGACAGTGCAAACTGTCCCCTGGTACATTAACGTCCGCCCAAGCAGTCATTAACAGAGTCACAATCAATTTCTCCAGAATGATTGCTACTGCACAGGGAACTTAATGGAATCTCAGGGTCATTTGTCACTTAAGAAAAAAAAGATGGGGAGGCGGGGTGGGTAAAGGGAAAGGAAGGAAAGCACGCCCATAGCCAGCACAGGGCTGCTCCAACCACCCCTCCCATGGCGATCTCCAAGAACCTGTGACGGGAGTGCATGGTATTCTAGCTGGTTAATCACCCAGCAGAATGGAGACAGAGGCTTATTAGGCAAATGAAGCATGATGGATGTTTTATTTCTACAGTGGAATTGGGAGAAGAAGGGAGGCAAGGGGGGTTCCTGCAGCAACAGCTGGATAAAGTGAGTCAGGAGGGCCCAGGTTCCAGTGTCTGGGCAAAGGCAGGGGGCACTGGGGACCCTAGCACTTGGGGACAGCAGAATTGGGAAGGTGTAAACAGCAGGAATTCTAGGTCCAGCTCACAGCAGTACCAGATCTTCTTTACTGAACAGGAAACCTTCCAGTGATACTTTGGGCCCATTATATACCTGTCCCAGGAGGTAAGACCTAAACCAGACCAGGGACAACACATGCTGAATACCCCTTGTTCCCCAAGAAAACCCCAATGGAGTTATCCCCTCCAAGGAAGGAGCCCTGCCCTGCCAGAGAACCCTTCTCTTCAGGAAGTGGGACAGCTCTGGGTTGCAGTGAGCTGCGGGGCAGACATGGAGGTTGTGGCCGTGGTCTTGGGCCAACCAGGCTCCCCGCCAACTGCCTGGACTGCGGTGACTGAAGTCTGCGAGAGGCGAGCCCTCAGTAGCATCTTGGGATGGCCTCTACTGGGTGCTGGGGGTTGCTTACAGATGGTTGGAGGAGCCTGTTTCCCAAGGGCGCAGAGAGGCTGGCAGGAAGTCCTCTGGGGAGGGAAGCAGGTCAGTTCCAGCTGTCCCTGAGCACCAATCAGGCCCTATGTCACCTCACTGAGTATGCCCCAACCCCCTGCCAAGTACCATGGCCATCTGAAAGATATCATTATCCTCATTGCACAGATGAGGAAACCGGGGCTCTGAAAGGTCAAGGGACTTGCTCAGAGTTCCTTGGCAAGTGAGTCTGGGCAGAGGCAGTCATGGGCCCATGACTCTATCCTGGGCACAGATGGCAGGGCAACCTTAGCAAGCCCCTGGCAGCAGTTCTTAATGAGTTCATCTTTTCCTTCCATGTCTCCTTTGGGAGATGTTGGCCCATCCAAGAGAAGGATCCTGTGGCTTCTGCTCTCGTGCGTCTTTGTTCATTCAGTAAACTTGAACTGGCCGAGTCCAAATGCCTGGAGTGTGCACTTAAAGTTGAATCAGACACAGGCTCTCAGGGGCCTCCGGGGTCTGACAGCCTAGGAGGGCTTCAGAGGGGACTGGTGTGGGATCTTCGATCGGAGGCGAGGACTTGAGGCTTGGCTCTGCCACTGAAGATCTGTGGCATCCAGGACAAATTCTCTAACTCCTTGGAACCTCGATCCCTCTGTCTGTACAATGGGAATAAAGTTCACCTACTTCCCAGGACTATTGGAAGAATTGGAAAAGAGCTCAGGGCCACAATCCCTTATCTGAATTCCTTGGGGCCAGATGTATTTCTGGATCCAGAATATTCTTTTTGGAATTTAAAAAGGGAAGATGGTGGAAGTATCACATACTTCATATCACTCCAGCATGATCTGGGACAAGGCTCCGTAATCAAATGCATTAGCATTTCTTCAGGAAAGCTAATGAATATTCACAGTCCATAGGTAAATAAAGACTAAAAATAGTTGCCAGATGAATCTTTAAAAAGCTTTTGGTGTTCAGAGTGTTTGGGATCTTAGGCCCGTGGATGAAGGGTCTGGATAGTAATGATAGTAATAGTTATTATTTACTGAGCATTTTCTGATTAACATGGATTAACTCATTGAATCCTCACAGAACTCCATGAGAGAAGGGACCATGATTATCCCTGTTTTGCGGTCAAGTCTGACAGACCAGATAGGTTGAATCACTTGCTGTTAAATACACAGATGTGAAAGGGTAGGGCCAAGTTGGACCCAGGCAGTCAGGCTTCTGCATCTGTGTCTTTGCTCAGGTTAGAAATGAGCAACTAATTACAACAGATTACTAAGGGTAATCCACCAGGAATTCCTTGGCAGTCTAGTGGTTCAGACTCTGAGCTTTCACTGCAGAGGATGTGGGTTCAATCCCTGCTCAGGGAACTAACATGGCACAAGCCATGTAGCATGGCCAAAAAATATAAATAAATAATTGTTTTTTTAATTGAGAACTGTGGAGGAGCTGCTGGAGGACTTCAGACAGCACCTGACTGATCTCCCTGATGTAACAGGCTCTCCTGCCCTCCTTCTATCTAAGCTGGGAATAGACCCATGTTTCCAGAGCACCTGTCCACTGTGCTTCACGCACGTACACACACGCTCCCTCTCTCGCGCCCTCTTTCTCTGTCTCTGTCTCTCTCTCTGATCCCATTCTTTCGGTCTCCACGTTTCCAACAACCACACCCCGTGCTCCCCCCCAGCGCCCCCGCAAAACATGCTCACCCAGACTAAGGTGTTAGGAAGGTAAGCAAGCATGTGACATGCACAGCACCTGACCTCCTTTCTGCCTCTTCTCTCCCCCTGTGTGACACGCCGCTGTCTCCTGAGACACCCACCTGCATTCCCCAGGGATCAAAAGCGGGCGTTGGCTATAAGGTGACCCCAGGCAGCAAAGGCCTCCCTGGCTCCTGACCCATGCAGCCTCACTTCCGCCAAACCACATATACACAGATTGAGGTGCTGGAGGCCCAAAGATCAGACCTTGACTCACACAGGCCTGAGTTTAAGTGATAGCTCCTCTCACAAGGCTGCTGACTGCTGACAGCCCCCTGAGGCCTTGAAAGAGTGACAAATACCTCCTGGAAGTTGGAGCACATTCATGAGGTGGTGCTTGTGGTAAAGAACTCTCCTGCCAATGCAAGAGACCTAAGAGATACGAGTTTGATCCCTGGGTTGGGAGGATCTCCTGAAGGAGGGCATGACAACCCACTCCAGTATTCTTGCCTGGACAATCCCATGGACAGAGGAGCCTGGCAAGCTACAGTCCCAGGAGTCACAAAGAGTTGGACATAACTGAGCATACACACACACACACACACACACACACACACACAGAAGTTAACACGGTCAGCTGGAGCCTCAGTGTCCAGATTTTTCCCCAAGGAGACTTCCTGCCAGCTCCTGTGAGTGCTGGGGAAACAGGCTCCCCTAGCCTGAGCAACCCTTGGAGCTCAGCCCAGGTCTTCACAGGATGTTGCTCAGGCTCCCCTCTCAAAGCCTCAATCACTGTTGTCCCCCAGCCTGCAGGGGGTGCCTAGCCAGCCACAGTCCCCTTCCCTTCCAGCTCACTGCCACCCAGAGCTGTCCCTCCTCCTGAAGTGAAGGCCACCACAGGAAGGCAGGGCTCCCCGCCCCTGGAGGAAATAACCCCAGGGGGGATTTCTCTGGGGAATGAGGGGTATCATTCAGCAGGTGATGTCCCAATTTGGTCTGTATCATCCAAGTGATGGTTTTCTCCAGTAATTATGTACAGATGTGACAGATGGACCATAAAAAAGGCTGAGCACCAAAGAATTGATGCTTTTGAACTGTGGTGCTGGAGAAGACTCTTGAGAGTCCCCTTGGACTGCAAGGAGATCCAATCAGTCAATCCTAAAGGAAATCAACCCAGAATATTCATTAGAAGGACCGATGCTGAAGCTGAAGCTCCAATACTTTGGCCACCTGATATGAAGAGCCGACTCATTGGAAAACACCCTGGTGCTGGGAAAGATTGAAGGCAGGAGGAGAAGGGGGTGACAGAGAATGAGATGGTTGGATGGCATCACTGATTCAATGGACATGAGTCTGAGCAAACTCTGGAGATAGTGAAGAATAGGGAAGCCTGGCATACTACAGTCTGTGGGGTCATAGAGTCGGACACAACTTAGCGACTGAACAACCACCACCACCTGAGACACGTACGAGGTAGGCTCGGTGGTTCCCCAAGTCCGTGACCTGTCAGCCCAGGGCCTCTTGGTCATTGGCTCAGTGGTGCTCCTCAGAAAGCTGTGAGGCTGGCTTTGGGGACCAGCCCTCACCCTCTCAAGTATGGTGGAGTGAGCGCAGGGCCGTGAGCCTGAGAGCTGTGGTCCCAGCCTTCTGTCTGCCAGGAGGAAATAGCTCTCTGGCAGGATGGTTGATGGTTCACAGTCCACAGTCAGGAGCCTGAGTGTGAACTCCAGTTCCACCACTTCCTTGCTGCATAACCTCGTTCATCGCTCTGAACCTCTGTTTCTTATCTGTAAAATGGGGATGATGAGTTCTCTTACTTCAAAGAGCTATTGTGAGGATTAAACAAGATCAACGATTGAACAGCAAAGATACATTGAGCCGCTACCATGTGTCAGCGCTGAATGTTTTGAGTGGAGGGTTCAGCAAACAGACACGGCTCTGGCCTCCCATGAAGCTTTTAGCCTGGTCAGTGAGTGGATAGTCAGGGTGCAGTATAACAAAATATGATGAAAAGAACTTGGCTTCATAAGTAAGAGCTCGTATTATCTGCCTTTGGGGGTGTGGCTGTGCTTATTTCACATTCATTTATTAAAAGCATTGCTATATATCAGTATTCATTATTTATTTGTGGGCTGTTAGGAAAGTTAAATGAATCCAAGGTGGCCCTAGTGATAAAGAACCCCTGCCTGCCAATGCAGGAGATGTAAGAGATGCAGGTTCAATCCCTGGGTTGGGAAGATGCCCTAGCAGAGGGCATGGCAATCCACCCCAGTATTCTTGCCTGGAGAATTCCATAGACAGAGGAACCTGGCAGGCTACAGTCCATGGGGTCACAGAAAGTTGGACACGACTGAAGTGACTTAGCATTCATGAGAGTAAAATGAGATTTTATATATAAATACATAACCATGTATTTTGTGTATGCAGAATCTCAATGAACCTTCATAAAAACCTCATGCATTAATATTTTCTCCATATCTCAGGTAAGGACACTGAAGCTTAGAGAGGTAGAGAGACTTTAGGAAGGTCACACAGCATGTAAAGAGTGGGACAGAGACTCCAGCCCAGGTCAAAAGTGTGCCCCAGAGTTCGTGTTATTAGTCTGTAGGGATGCTGCCTCCTCTTAGCTCCAAGGCCATGATGATGTGAAAGGGTTCTCTGCAAATTACAGAGTCTTGGACAAGTGTAAGGGGTTGTTATGGCTTCATTCCCTGAGTCACATCTGATCCCTTGAACACCAGGCAGATGAGCCCAGGGTGGGAGCCAGGAAGATGAGTCACATGGGGATTCTAGTGGAGGCATTGGTTTCTCTTGCCAGTGGGGGTCACTTGGCATATAGAGGTGGCACCCTCCTAGCTGGAGCTTCTTTAGGGTTCCTTAAAGCTGCTCAGCCTCAGAAGAGCCATCCCCAGAGAAATTCATGTTGTCCACTGAATAGCCTTCAGTTGGTCACTCTCTCCATCATTGCAAAGCCAGTTCCAATCCCAAAGAAGTCCCTAAACCCTAACTCTGCCATCTGGGAGGATGTGTGAGCTTTAGTGAGAGACCCACCTGGTTCTGAATCCCTGCTTAGCATTTCCCAGCTCTGTGACCTCAGGCAAGTCACCTAACCTCTCTGAGCGTCAGCTTCCTGGTCTGCCAGGTGGTGAAAATGTTGTGTCTGCAGGGCTGTTGTCAGGATTGAAGGTAATGTCCCCCAAGCACCCAGGATGGTACCTCACACCATCAAGACTCAATAGATGGTAGGAGATAAAGTGGCTTGTGGTGGGGTGCCACCAGATAGAAGCAGTGCCCCTCCTGGCTTATCTGCTATGCATACTTGGAAGAGATGGGGATGACATTGAATCCAGCCAATTAGGAGGATTTCTCATAAAATTTTAATTCTTCAATAAAAAAAGTGCAAAATGACATAGGTGAAGTATTTTTAAACTGTAAATTAATGATCTATGGTTATAGCCATAATAATAATAATAATAGCTACCAATTATGGAATACAGAATCTGGACCAGGAGCTACATACACAGTGCCCAGACCCACCCTCCTTCCGACACAGGGACTTGGGCATTTTGTAGGCCAGGGGAGCAGAGCTTAGTGAGGTCAGTGGTTTGCCCACCACCCCACTGACACCCTATGGCAAAGCTTCTCTCTCTCTCCAATGACCAGGCATCTTCAAATACACTTACAACAAAAATCCAAAGAGCAAATAGAACAAGAACCATCTCTCATTCAGTTTAACTCTCTCCAGTCTCAGTTTAAATGGAATTGAATCTTTCCTCTCCAGACCTCTCTTTCCTCAAATCAGTTCTGCTTCTGTAGCCTCAGGCTCCTCCCTGCAGCCCCTGAAGAAGGTCAGTAAAAGCTGTTGAGGTTTTTCTCCTGCATCTTTGTGAAGTCAGAAATCAATAGCCCAACTTCGCATGCATTCCCCTCAAGATCCCCCCTGACCCAGATAAATGTGCTCTCAGGGCACCCTTTAGAGTCTTCTCCAGTCTCTTGTCCTCATGACTCCTCTTCAGGGTCTAAAACAGACAGGACACTGCAGCTGGGAAGCACCTGAATTCATGCATGCTGGAGACAGGCTAGAGGTTCACTCTTTGACTTGGTACTCACTGTGTGACTGCAGGAGGGTTACTCAGGCTCTTTGTGCCTCTGCATCTCATCTCATCTATAATATGAGGCTGAGAATAATAGCACTACCTCCCTGGATTTTTGTGAGATTAAACAAATGCAAAGCACGTAGAACAGCGCCTGGCACTTAGGAAGCACTTAATTATTTCCCACACCTTAAGTGTTTATTGTCACCCATGGCTACAGTGATTTCCTTCCAATACCAAAGATGAGAGGCCGGAGAGCTCCCCTTGACAAAGCCAAGGACTTCCATGGTGGCCTAGTGGATAGAAATCCACCTGCCAGTGCAGGAGCCATGGGTTCGATCCCTGGTCCAGGAGGACTCCACACACCACAGAGCAACTAAGCCCATGCCCCATAACTGCTGAAGCCCACACACCTAGAGCCCACGCTCTGCAACGAGAGGCCACTGCAATGAGAAGCCTGTGTGCCACAGCTAGAGAGTATCCCCCATTCCCCACAACTAGAGAAAGCCTGCATGTAGCAATGAAGACCCAGTGCAGCCAAACATGTTTTTTAAAAGCTCAAATCTAAAAAAAATATAAAAAGCCAGACACATTACAAAGCTCTTTAAATGCATCAGCTCCTAAACGTGCCAAGCACAGTGAATGGGCTGTTGTAGGTTCTCAGTAAATGTCAGGCTCTCTGAGACCCAAGTTACTTTCTCACTCAATTAACTTAGAGCCCTTTTCCTTTTTTTAAAAAAAACATAATTCAATTAGAAACAGATTATATCCTAGAAGAGAACATAGACAAAACATCCTCTGACATAAATCGTACCAATGTTTTCTTGGGTCAGTCCCCCATGGCAATAGAAATAAAAGCAAAAGTAAACAAACTTATAAGCTTTTGCACAGAAAAATAAAAAAAAAAATGAAAAGACAACCTATGGACTAGGAGAAATACTTGCAATTGATGCAACTGACAAGGGATTAATTTACAAAATATATAAACAGTTCATACCACTTAATAACAAAAAAGCAAATAATCCAACCAAAAAATAAAAAATGAGCAGAAGACCTGGATAGACATTTCTTCAAAGAAGACCTATAGATGGTCAAGAGGCACATGAAAAGATACTCAATGTCTCTAGTTATTGCTGCTGCTACTGCTAAGTCGCTTCAGTCATGTCCGACTCTGTGCGACCCCAGAGACAGCAGCCCACCAGGCTCCCCCGTCCCTGGGATTCTCCAGGCAAGAACACTGGAGTGGGCTGCCATTTCCTTCTCCAATGCATGAAAGTGAAAAGTGAAAGTGAAGTCGCTCAGTCGTGTGACTCTTAGCGACCCCATGGACTACAGCCTACCAGGCTCCTCCATCCATGGGATTTTCCAGGCAAGAGTACTGGAGTGGGGTGCCATTGCCTTCTCCCTATAGTTATTAGAGAAATACAAATCAAAACTACAAAGAGATGCCACCTCACACCAGTCAGAAGGGCCATCATTTAAAAAAATCTATGAATAAAAAATGCCAGAGAGGGTGTGGAGGAAAAAAGAACCCTCCTGCACCACTGGTGGGAATGTAAATTGGTGCAGCCACTATGGAAAACAGTATGGAGGTTCCTCAAAAAACTAAAAGCAGAATTGCCATAGGATCCAGCAATCCCAGTTCTGGCCATATGTCCAGATAAAACTATAGTTCTAAAAGATGCATGTACCTCTATGTTCATAGTAGTACTGTGGAAGCAACCTAAATGACCATCCAGAGATGAATGGATAAGAAGATGTGGTGCATATATGTGGTGCACATATGTGGTGCAGCTGTGGATGGAAGCAACCACCCAGAGATGAATGGATAAGAAGATGTGGTGCATATATACAGTGGGGTATTACTCAGCCATGAAAAAGAACAGAGCAATGCCATATGCAGCAACATGGATGGACCCAGAGATTATGACACTAAGTGCAGTCAAAAAGAGAAAGACAAATACCATATGGTACTACTTATATGTGGAGTCTGAAATGCACCACAAATAAGCCTATCCATGAAGCAGAAACAAACACACACACAGGGAGCAGACTTGCGGTTGCCAAGCGGACTTGAGGTTGTTGGGGAGAGATGGAGCGGGGGTTTTGGATTAGCAGATGCAAACGATTATACACATGTATAACTGAATCACCCTGCTGTGTACCAGAAATTAACAAAACACTGTAAATCAACTGTACTTCAATAAAATATTTTTTAAAAAGAAGAAAATTACTCAATGTTTGAATCACAGTCTTTTGTTATCACCGAATCCTTCTCCTGGAACTTCAACAAGGTCTTTTTGCTCTGCACAGCTTTGAGACTATTTAGCTGGTAAGATTTAGATCACATTTGCTATGTGCGTCCAGCTATTTTTCTTTACAGCTTGTTTCTTGAATTTACCCTTCGGATGCATCTTTATCTACAGTGACTTCTGTTCAGGAATTGAGTGTTATGAATTTCAAGGATATGATTAAAGAAATTCTTCCTTAAAAATAGGTCATTTTTTAAAAAGCAAATTACATTTTGATTGCCTTCAACAATGTGTTTCTTAAAGAAAACAAAACTTTACATTTTGGGGGATGTATTTTTAAATGGATAGAATCATTTTACAAGTCATCCAACGACTGACTCACCCAATGATCTCCCAGGGTAGCCTTTCTTTGGGGGACTTCCTTTCTCCTAAATGTTGCTGCCCACAGATTCAGTATCCAGCCAGCTTCCAAGGCCTATTGATTTCTCTTTAAATGTCCCTCCTTCCCAGGTTTTGTCCAGGCTTCCCCTTATCTTGAACTGTGACAAGTCCCTCCAGGACTTCCCCTTCCCAACTGACCCCACATAATCAGTCTCCCGTGTCTGGGGATCAGTTCCCTCCACAGAAACCATGGGTGGCTCTCCAGCCTGCTCCACCCCATCCTTAGCCCTCTAAGGTCTGTTTTCTGCGCAATCTCATTCTGGGTAGTTCTTCTTGCTTTCCCGAGCCCGCTGAAAACTCATGGAGGTGCCACTGTGTTTTAGGTGCCACGTGGACCCTCCAGCTCCGGCAACCAGCACAGGGTGAGCACACTCCTGGTGATCCACAGAGCGATGGAGTCCAGGCTTCCAGATTCAGTTCAGCTGGCTCTGTTTCTAGTTTGAGAAATATTCTGGGACCTGAGTTGCCAGTGTGAGTAACTAGGTGTGGTACCAAATGTCAGCAGCTAATTACTTTTAACCATTATTAATGGGTCTGCACTAATTATCCCCTGCATCTAGGCAAGATTTTACAGATGAGACTGAGCGCGAAGGAGGCGCGAAGGACTGTGCTTGAGGCCACAAGGTGAGTGGGTTGTCAGAATGGGGCTGAAACCCCTGGGGTCCTATGCAGGGACCTTGCCCCCAGAAGAGGGAATGGGGCAGAGAGACGTGGCATTCAGACTGCAGGGCTGAGAAAACGGGACACGGTTCCGCCTGGGGAGATGGAACCACTGTCTCGCCTGTCTCCTCCCCCACTCCCAGAATGCAATCTACCGAAACCTCTTATTAAAAGTATTCTGGAGGTGATAAAAGTGTCACCAAAGATTTGCTCATTTTCTAAACTGTCATTAAAACAAAATTTATTGTCAGGGGAAATATAGGCAGTGGAGGAGGAAGGGTGGGCAGGGAGAGGGGGAGGATGATTTAAAATCAGTCCCCTAATAAATTAAAGACATTCACTCACAAGACGGGGGCTTGGAGAGGGAAATTGCTAAAAGGTCATTGCTTTCTCCATGCCAGCTGGCCGGGTCCTCACAGGCTGTCATATCCTGCAGTCTCTTCATCCCTCCCTATGCTCCATCCTGCTCCTAACCCATCTACAGGGCCAAATCCTCGCTCCCTTCAGGCCTGCCCCATCCCTCTCTCTCCTACAGGGGTCTTCTCCAACACCCCACCGCAGAGCTTCCATTGCTCGACTATCTGACCACTAACTGGAACCCAAATTGGCCTGGAAGTTTACATGGCTGCTTCTCACCCACACTGGACTGTAAGGTCTTTGAAGGCAGGAGACTGGCCTCTAAGTGTCACTAGATTCTGATTCCTCGGGATGTCCTCAGGGGGAGGGGAGAGAGGGGTGTGACCTAATTCCCTTAGAATGAGGACATGTCAGCCGCGAAAGGGAACACAGAACCCAAAGAGTTCAAACCCTCATTATAGAGACCAGGAGCCCACACCTCAGGGGGAGATGGGACTCACCCAAGGTCACATAGAGAGGTCGCCGGCCACTTCTCTGGCTTCCAACTCAGGGGCCCAGGAGCCTGCTCAAGAGCTGGGACCCTGGTTATAGTCCACCTGAATCCAACGGAAGCCCCCTGCACTCGCTAGTGGGGTGACCTCGAACCAGTCCCTGAGCTCCAGTGCCCCAGGCACCTGTCTGGGTTGTTATCAAGACCAGTTGGGAGAATGTATGTGCTTTGCTCAGTGATGTTGGCATTTATCATCTTCTTTGTCATCATCACTCTCATGATGAGGGGAGGGCAGAGCACTTCCAAGCTGTCAGGGTTTCTGCCTTTTGTCTGGGTCCATGCCACCTGCTCAACAAGTACCCCTGCATCCACTGTGCCAGCATTTCAGGGAGATAAATAGGCATGGCCCCAGCCCTGAAGATCCTTCAGCCTGTCAGGGGGAGATCGAGGCTCTGAACGTGGCAGTCACTGGGGCTGCTCAGAGATGTCCAGCCCTTGCTGCTTCGGGCCGGTGGCCGGCTTGCATTGCCCCACCCTCTGAAGTCAAATGGCCATGTGTCTTGCTTCGGCCAAGCAGGACCAGCCCAGAAGGAGGTCTCTGGGGAAAGGAAGAGGGTGTGGCTGGCAAGGGTGGGAGCGAGGGTGTGGGGTGCGCCGCAGGTGCTGACCCACTGAGAAAGGGAAGTGAGAGCAGGTCAGGGCCAAGTTGCAGGCCCTGGGATGCGCTTTTGGGTCTGGGCCAGGCCAGGAGGGGCCGTGCCCCCGTACCCCTTCCCATCCCCACCCCCCGCAATGAGGCCCCTCAGCACTTGTCTGGAGCGAGGCTCAGGAAGAGGAGCTCGGGGCAGGGGAGAGCCTGTGGTGTAAACGGGTTCTAGGACTGGATGCGCTCGCTGCACACCAGCTCCGGGAGCTTGGCACACTGTCAGCCTGAGCCTCCACTCCCCTCTGCCCACGGTCACGCTGTCCTCTGATTCCGGCGCTCCACACTGAGGACCAAGTGCCAGCATCCACAGGAAAATAGCCAGCGCAGCAGGAATCCAAGTATAATAGCATACATTTCAGAACCTCTGGGGCATCTCTCTGTGCACACGCCCGGGTGGGAAGAGGGGAGGAGATGATGGGGAAGAGGATTTTCACATCCAGGAGGGATGGGAATAGAGAATTTACATGCAGGGCAGGCCAAACAAGTCCAGAGAATCCCCTGGGGCTGTTGACTCCTGTGGGCTTCTTGGAGGAAGAGGAGCCTGGCTTGGGCTTTGAAGCCATGGTGAGCACAGGATGAGCGGAGAAAGGAAAGTGGGGGTGGGGTGCAGGAGGAGCCTGGGCACATGGGGACCGTGGCCTCTGCAGGCTGAACTTGCCCTCTCTGAGGCCTGAGGAACAGGACCCTGCGGGCCTCCCAGCCTGGGGAGCCCCCTCCAGCCTCAGTGGGGGCTTGGTTCTCAGCCTCTGCAGGAAGAGTCCTTTCCCTCCAAAGACCACAGCTGAGGAAGAGAACAGCAGGGCCAGCAGGCTGGGCACTTCATCTAGAAAGCGGGTCAGCGTCCACATGGAGAGAAGGAGGCCAGGTCAAGGGGCCGTGCCAGCTCCACAGGGGGTCCTGCCCCAGTGCCAGACCCTTAGTGGCGGTCCTGCTACTCCAGGCTCTCCCTGTGCCCCCTTCATTCTCTGTTTCGGCGTCTGTTCCCTGTCGACACTCTCTTTGCACGCCTCAGTGCCTCTCTACCTCCTAGGGCTCTGTCTTTGTTTTGCTTTCTGTTGTTGTTTTTATCTCTGTTTCTCTCTCTCTGTCTCTCTCTATCTCCTCTCTCTCTCTGTGTCTCTGCCCTGCCTGCCTCTCTGGATCTTGCTCCCTCTGCCCCTCTCTTCACTGTCAGCCCTTCTCTTTACCTCTTTCAGGCTCCCCTGCCCTGCTCCACATGTCTCTGTCCATCTGTCTGTCTCTGATTCACTCTCTGTCCCACAGCTCTCTACCTGAAAGACACTGGGATTCCCAGCTACAGAGCTTTGCCGAGGTTGGGCAGGCCTCCTGCAGACTCCCACCTGCGGGGAGCTGGCTCCTCTTGCTTTAATCCAGGGCTGATCTGACTTTGGCTTCTTTTACCTCCTTTGCTTTTGATCTTTATCTTTCTTTGAAACCCTATGTTGTGTTAGAAACCTCTTGACTTCAGATGTCCTCGTCCTTTCCGGGTAGCCGCCGAGGAGACACTGAGGGAGGGGATCTGACTGGGTTATTCCCCAGAAATCACGAGGGAGAATCCTTTCAGAGCTTGTGTTGCAGCTGGATGCCTCCACCAGATTGAATGAGAGGTGGCTCAGGAAGCCTACAGCCCTGGGGTCCTGGAAGACTGTGTGGTTGGTGGAGGTAGATGGAGTGCTACGCTGGGGACAAGATGAGAGAGGGCGACAGCATGGGACAGAGGGGTTTGCATGATCTGGGGAGCTGGAGGGTACAAGGGGCACAGAGGGGGGTTAGAGGAGCACTGTGGCATCAGAAGACAGACCTCCCTGAGCTCTGCCATCCCTTCCTGAGTGCCTTTGGATAGATCATAACTCTGGGTTTCTGTTCTTTCTTCTGGAGTTTTCATCGCTCTCCTCTCTTGGGGATAACACCGAGTATGAGAATTCTGCATAGCAATATGTGTGAGATACATGTACCCAGTGGATTACTTGGTGCATAGCAAGTGCTGTGCTTGGCTTCTATCTTGCCCTCCCTAAGCAGGCCTTCATGCAGGACCAGGCTCATGGCTGCCACATGACATCCCCGCCACAAAGACAAGGACTCACTCACTGCCCCACTGAAGAGATGAGCCGACTGGGCACAAGGATGGTAATGTTCGCAGGCTCATCCCCACACCCCTGCCCTATGCATGGGGACCTCAAGACTGTTCTCCCAGCTGCTCCAGGGCTCTCACATCTGTAGGTTTATTAACCAGAGGCACCAGCAGAAGTAAAGGACAAGTACAAAAGCAACAACCACCATAATCACCACCACCTCTACCTCGTGGAGAGCCTTGGAGCCACTCCTGGACATCCCTGTGCTCACTTCCCATGAGACTCTCAAGGTGAGAAGGTCCCAGATGAGCGGCCAGACTGACTCAGGTGACCTAGAAGGTCAGGACCAGAGCTGGGTCTGAACCCTGGTCTGTTGAAGCACGGACCAGCCCCCGGTGGGTATACCAGGAGACCCCAAGCACAATCCTCAGAGACTGGGACTCAGCTTGGGGGGCTGGCGCCTGGGACTCTGAATATCAGTAAGCCCCGGGGGTGCTGTGACACAGGTGGGTTCCCCCAGTCTGAGAACACCCTTCCCCAACATCTGCATGGAAGGCAGTAACCCTCGCTCAGCTATCTCCCCAAAGAGGCAGAAGCTTGGTTAACAGTTACTCACCCTGCCACTTACTGGGGGCAATTTGGGGTCAAGGGCTTATTAGACAAGCTAGAGGGAGACCAGATGGGCCTGGAAACATGGGCTGTGTATCTGATGCTGGGATGCCCCCTGTAATTCACTCTGGGGCTTCCTTGCATGGTGATGAAATGAACTGAGAGCTACTAGTTGTCAATCCTGAGTGTACACTGAAGTAATCTGGGGACTGTTAAAAATATGATGCCTAGAAGGACTTCTGACAGTCCAGTGGTTAAGACTCCACAATTCCTCTGCAAAGGATGTGGGTTTGATCCCTGGTCAGGGAGCTAAGATCTCACGTGTGGCACAGTGCAGCCAAAAAATTGGAGGGGAAAAAAAAAATTACGCCTGGAGCCAGCCTGCAGAGAAGGCGATGTCATTCTTCTAGGGTGTGGCCGTGGCTCTTGGCATTTGTTAAAACCTCCCCAGAGGATTCTAATGTGCAGCTAAGTTTGAGAAGCAGGCCACGGGGGTCAGCTCTATAAGGTCAGAGCCTGGAACTGAGGGGAGAGCAGGTGTGATGCAAGAAGTATTGTTTGCATGTGGGTGAGTCTATGTTTGTGAATGTGAGTCTGTGCGTGGGCCGGGGTGTGTCCATGTTTCGGTGCGTGCATGCACGCTAAGTTGTTCAGCTGTGTTCGACTCTTTGCAACCCTATGGACTGGCTCCTCTGCCCATGGGATCCTCCAGGCAAGATTACTGGAGTGGGCTGCCCTGCCCTCCTCCAGGGGATCTTCCTGACCCACAGATCTGAACCTGTGTCTCTTAGGTCTCCGGCAGGTTCTTTACCATGGGGCCACCTGGGAAGCCTGTGTCCCTGTTTATGTGTTTGTAAACCCACGTGTGCGTGTCTATGTACCTGCATCTGTGTGCATGTCTGTGTCGACGTGTGTCTTGTGTGTGTGTGTCTACGTCTCTGTGTGTCAAGTGGGCAGCTCGTGGGGGAACAGGAGGGGCTGTAGAAGTAAGCAAGGATCCCTGGGATATGTTTCCTCACGTTACAGACAGGACCTAGTGAGAATAAATGGCTATTCCAGGTCACAGGCCCAGGCCTCCACACCACCATATCCACACCCCCAGACTGAAAGACGAGGAAAATTCAAGCTGGTCTGTGGCTCCATGTCTTGGCTCAAGCGAACCTTTGTGTTGCTTCTTTACCTGCTGCAAATCACTAGGCCCAACCTAACAGAGCCTGTTTGGCTGACCTGGGAGGGCTGGACCAGTCTTTCTCAGAACTCTGCAGCTGCTTCGCCACCAGCGACTGCTTCCCACCGCCCACGCCCAGCAAGACTCCCAGGCCAGCCAGGGCCTCCTCCTCCCCTCTGGGTATTTCGTCATGTGCAGGATTCAAGTGTGAGGAGCAAGCATAGCCCCCCACATTCCAGGTGACCTCCCCAACATCTTGGCGCTGAGGGTTGAGATCCAGAGCTCACCCCATGGTTACCTGGAGAGACCCTGGGAGCTGAGAGTGCTCTGGGTCAGGGCCTGGAGGCACTGCCTCTTGCCAGCTGTGCCAACGGGGCACAGGTGAGCCCTGCTTTCCTCATCTGGCAAATGGGTCGGCAGGACCTGCCACGCCTCGGGGATCAGGTTGGCTGGAGCACAGACAGAAATGCAGGTGAAAGTACTCAGCAGTCGACAGCATTGGCACCCAGGCCAGATGATTCGGGCACCATGGGAGGTGGGTTCAACCCCTCCCGCCCCCAGATGTCTTCCACACTCGCCGCAGATACTGTTGTTGACACCATTGGGTCCTACCTCCTGTGTGAGGGGTATTCAGAAGGTTTCTGCTTGGAGGGGCAGGGGCAGTGACACACCCACGGTCCATCCTCCACACCCATGTGACTGGCTGTTGGCGCTGCAGCAGCAAGTGACGCCTAGGAGGCAGCGGCTCCTGCAGGCACAGGGACCTGGAGGCCTCAGGAGCAAAGGCCAAGGGAGGGGGCGGCTGGTCTCCCGGAGGCTTTCTGGACAGCAGGGGTGGGGTGCTGGCTTGAGTGCCCTAGGCACCTGGGAGTGACTGGTGGGGAAAGGAATCTTGAGGGATCAGATTCCTTTCTGGGGGGACCCTGTGAGTCCAGGGCTTGCTTGACCTATGGCAGCTGTCTCAGTGGAAATAATCCAGGATCTGGAGCCTGACAGATCAGCACACACTTCTTAACCTCTCTGAACATCATGTTGTCATTAGTAAAAGGGAGATAAAGAACAATTCGATTTTGGAATCATTTAAGGATTAAAATTCTTCCCACGTTGCTCAGTGGTAAATGAATCTGCCTGCCAATGCAGGAGGTGTAAGTTCTATCCCTGGGTCAGGAAAATCCCCTGTAGAAGGGAATGGCAATCCACTCCTGTATTCTTGCCTGGAGAACCTCATGAACAGAGGAGCCTGGTTGGCTACAGTCCATACGGTTGCAAACAGTTGGACACAACTGAAGCAACTTAGCATGCACGCACAATTTTGTTGGGGCCTTCGCACAGGCAGACTATATATTCTCCCCCATATTGGGGTATTCACTGCATCCTTGCTGTGTTATCTCCTCCAGATTGGAATGCAGTGCGGCAGATGGGATGTGGGGTTGGTGGTCAGAAGATCTGGTTTCAAATTCCGCCCTTGTGCTTGCTGGCTAAAGGACCTTGAACAAGTCCTCTGGCCACTCAGAGCCTCACTTGTAAAGTGAAGGTAAGGAATGGGACAATAGTCACTAATTCATTAAGTTGTTGTTGAGAATGACACATAAAACAATATATCAACAATAGTACCCACCTGTCCAGCACTTACAGATGTGCCAGACATTAGTTCAATGGACCCTTGCTACAATCTTATAATTATCTCTGCATCTATGGGTGAAAAAAACTGAGGCTCAGTGTGACTAAGCAACATGGCCAAGGTCACCCAACTTGCAAATGAAGGAGCTTGAACTTGAACCCAGGCAGCCGCTACTTCCCTACTTTACCAGGCACAGGGTCTAAGCACATTCGAGCTGGAAGAAGCCTTAAAGCACACACGGCCAAACCACATGTTTATTGCCTAGGAATTGCCCCTTGACCTTGACGTGCATCATAACATCACTGATGAGTCCCTGTATCTGACAGGTCTTTATCAGCCTTACGGCATCTACAAAGCAAGTTATGGTTCCCTTTCGAGGGCATTGAAACCCAGAGAAACCAAGTGACCCGCCCAGGGCACATAGCATGTGTGAGGCCAAGCCAGGGGTCTCACACCTTCTGCAGGCTCTGGCTGCAATGCCTTATGCCGTGTGTTCTTGGTGGTCTTTGGGGCTTTTGATGCTGGGCGAGGGGTGGTTAGTGTTTCTGAGACCTCTCTGCCTTTCTAAAAGCATGACACTTTGTGGTCTATGTTCTGATGAGATGTGGGCAGGACTTCACCCTCCTCTTTCAAGAGCTGGCCCGATGTGGGGCTCTGCATAGTAACGGCAGCATTCCTGCTGCGTCCATCCCAGTGCTACACACAGCCAAGATAGCACAGGGGTATAGCACACACTGTTGATTGCCCACTCAATACTCATTCAGATTTGTGCTCAGATATAGGCATCCCCAGCCCCAAGTGGCAAATCAGTTATGGTAATCCTTTCCTTCTGCCAGTGATTGGCTGGGCAGTGGCAAATGACCCACTTCCAACCAACACAAAGGAAGGGAAAATCTACTGGGAAATTTCCCTCCCTAAATAAGGAGGGAACGTAAGCAAAGAGCCCTTCTGCTCTCCCTGTCTCAGCTTCACCTCCCTTTCCGCTGACAATGCTCTTGGATGAATATATGATGCCTGGAACCATGGTAACTCTTTTGTGACTATGAGGCAGCATCTGCTGAAGGTGGTAGCGCAGGCGGATAAAGAGAACCCAGACGCACTGATGACGCCATTACCTGATACCTTGTTACTTGCAACCAGGATCATCCCAACTGCAGACAAGCAAGCTGGCCAGGGGCATACAGGAAGACAGAGATACATCCTGACTGATGATAATGATAATGGTAACAATAGGATCCAGTGTGTGACATGGACACTCTGAGGTCTGTTTTATAGGTGAGGAAGCTGAAGTTTAGAGAAAACACTGAGTTTTCCCACTGTATATAACCACCACTACTCGCAAGTAGAAGAAACAGGATTCAGACCAAGGTTCATCTGACGCCTACACCCGTGCACCAAATCACCTCACAATCCTACCTCAGAAAGAACTGGGTTCCACGGGAAGGACGTCAGAGAAAAAGGTGATATCTACTCCTCTCCTAGAGCTGTCTCTAAATAGCCCCATTTCCAAGGATTCAGTGAGCTCTCATGTTGAAATGTGGCCTGTCAGACCAACGACGTGTTTCAGAGCTGGAAAGAATTGAGACAGTGGAATTGGGTGTCTGTAGAATGAAACCACGGAGAAGGCGATGGCACCCCACTCCAACTCTTGCCTGGAGAATCTCAGGGACAGAGGAGCCTGGTGGGCTGCCATCTATGGGGTTGCACAGAGTCTGACATGACTGAAGCAACTTAGCAGCAGCAGCAGAATGTAACCAAGCAGGCCCTTCAAAGACTTGTGTTGTCTTTAAAGATCTGGGATGGTCATCCCATCCCATGAAAAAGAACACATCTTCTGCTTCTTCCAGTTGGGGTCCTTCAAGGCCAGTTCAAGCGCCCCTTCATCCAGGAAGCCTGCTCTGACTGTCCTGAGCAGACCTGTGAGATAGTGAGGGACAGGGAAGGCTTCCTGTTGTTGTTCAGTCACTATGTCGTGTCCGACTCTTTGCGACCCTACATAGACTGTAGCACACTAGACTCCCCTGTCCCTCACTATCTCCCAGAGTTTGCCCAGATTCACATCCACTGAGTTGATGATACTATCTAACCATCTCATCCTCTGCCACCTTCTTCTCCTTTTGCCTTGTTTGCCCAATTCTTGTTATGAGCAAAGTTTCCAAAGCTAATTATGTATACACATACCCTTCCTGCCAACTGAATATGAGCACTTGGGGAGCAAGACTGCATCTTACACACAGGTGACCACCCTGTGCCTAACACAGTCTGGAGTGCCCAGGAGGCGTTGAGGAAAGGCTTGCTGGATTGACATGACTTCATTTAGTGCCAACTACCTGCTCTGTAAGGACAGCCCCCCAGGTCAGTTTCCCACATGGTTGCAAACCCACTCCACGCTCAGCTAAGTCTTTGTCCACCAAAGGGAGCTTCTTTCACCAAAATCTGGGGTATTCACTGTGGGGCGCGCCAAGGAGTGTGATGGTCATGTGACCCTCAGCGGGACCCCACAACATCAAACAGTCCAAAAAAGTCTGCCTGGAGGGACAGGGACTTGACCTTGCCTGGAAGGGTGGGCAAGGGCATTCCTTGAAGGGAGCCCTGCATGAACAAAGGTGCAGAAGTGACCCCATAAGGAGAGCATAAGGGACCATCGGGGTGGGTCCAGAGAGCTGCCAGGCACGTAGAAATGGCAGCTTTCTTCTCTACTCCTGCCGGGTGACACCACCTTGTTGATCCAGGCCTGAGGAATGTTCTAGAAGCTGACAATGTCTGTTCCCTCTGGCCTCACTACTCCCTGGAACATAATGGCTTGTGCTTGAAGAGCTTTGCAGGGGTGGGGTGGGTTAGTGGGCGGGGGGGTTGGGGTGGAGGGGGTTGGATTTCTTAAGTCAGCTGAGAATCAAGAGCTTCTGGGGGCTGCCCTGAAGCGGCCCCTCTCCATGGGTATTTTTAGTCACACTTAATTTGGCAGCACTGAGCACTTTTGATTTCACAATGATTAGTTAGAGCTTGTGTGTGCGCTGTTTTTCTTCTTCCCGCCCGCCTGTCTCCCCCAAAGGGACTGGGTGTTGTTTTGACTTTTATGTGCTACAATAAAAACTTTCATTGTAGCAAAATGTTTGCTCGTCAAAATTAGCTTGGTTAATTCCAAGGAATTGTTTCATCTTGGCTCCATAGGCACCGGGGATCTTTTTTACAAGACGAATTGGCCACCAGCCAGCTATCTCCGGGACAATTCCTCTGTAGTGTTCTTCCCCCTGGAATTTACCTTTAAAGAGGAAAAACCTGCCTTTGCTTTCCAGCAGCTCCTGCGAACACGTTACCAAGTTCATGTGCTAGGCACCAGGGCAGGGAAAGGAGGCCAGGAGTGTGGGTTGGGTGGTGTTGATTTTAAAGTCACGGACAAGAAAGAAAACACATCCCCCACACCACCATCCCACCCCGACCCGGGCACAGAGACAGACACTCATGGGTGTAATCCAGGCATGAATGCATGTACAGACACACACACACACACACACACACACACACACACACACACTCAGATATGCCAGGTCCAAGCCTCCACCCAGAGATGTTACATGCTGGGCACACTCACAAATGTACAGACACACCAGGCACAGACACTGCAGACAAGCAAGCTGGCTAGGGGCACACAGGAAGACAGAGATGCAGAGAGACGCACAGACCCCACTCGGTGGGTCCAGATGGGGGACTCTGGAGCCATCCTCTCTACACGCTGGCAGGGGTCAGCAGGCAGGCTGGGCCCAGAGATGACCTGCATCAGGGAGGGGACTGTAGGTGCCACCTCTACACGGCGATGGTTATCCTGGGCCCCGGGGTCAAGGCCCTCCTCCTTCTGGAGGAGATGAAGTCCTGCACCAGAGAAAAATGGCTCTCTTGAACCGAGAACCCAGGTCAAGCCAACTCCCTGGGGCAGCTCTCCCACCCACCTCTCCCCTGCTCCCATTGAAGTCTGTTAGCAGAGGGGGTGGAGGCCTGTGAGGTCAGCTGCCCACCGTTAGGCGGGAATCTGCTCAAATTGTCAGGAAAACAAACTCCTGAGAGGTAATGGGAGAGGTGAATGTGCAGTCTGAGCAGGGAAGAGGGAAGGGGATAAGAGCAGGTGGGTGGGAAGGTGATTCTGGAAGACCCTCTGCAAATGGACCATTTCACCTTGGCTGACCTTAGGATGGTTATTAAATGACACAGCCCCTTCCTCCCCTCTCCTCTCTACACTGATTGGATTTACAGACAAACAGTTCTGGGAGACAGGCAAAGTTACTATTATCTGAACACCCCCATGTGCCAGGTCCTGTGCCTGGCATTTTGAACAGTTGAGCTTCATTTACTCCTTCAACAATCCTACAAGGTTGGCATCTTTATCCCCATTTTGCAGAGTCAGGGTAATGAGGATGGGGCTCAGTGTGGGCTCGGAGATAACTGCTGTCTCGCTCCTGCACTGGATGGATGAACCGTGAAGCTCAGAGAGGTTCAGAGACTTGCCCAAGGCCACCAAGCTGGTACTGAACAAGCAGGATTTGAGCTCAGGGCTGACTCCAAAGCCAGTTTGGGGATAGGCCTTTAGGACCTGCTGCCCTGGAAACAAGATGGCATGGTCAGGGCCCCAGATGGCAAGCTCTGGCCACTGTGTGGGTGGCAGACTATAGGGGAAGATTCACTGGGCTTCGGGGTGACCTGGTCTGAGAGCCTGACCTAGCGACACAGCGGCAGCAAGGCGGGTAGGAGGGGCAGGGAGGGTGGCATTCAGTTAGTAAGTTGGAGGAGCTTCGTCTACATGGATTAGACACAAAGGGCGCCCAGACAGGAGCAGCTGCCATGGCCAACAGAGCCCCTGATAATGCCGCTCTGTCACTCTCCCCTTTCTGCCCGAGCCTCCTCTCCACCCTCCCCGTCAAATCCTCTCCGTGGAGAAATGACACAGCTGACATCTTAAGCGGAAAGTGGCCTTCAGGCCATGCATTCATTCCATAAATTTTTATCAGCTGCCCATCCTGTTCCAGGCACTGGGACTGCAGCAGAGAACAGAACAGCTTCTGCCATCCAGCGCTTGCAGGGGAGACAGACAACCATGGACAAAATAGTAACGTCCAGCAAAGAAGGAGATAACAAAGAAGCAGCAAGAGCCAGAAGTGGTGATGAGTGCTGAGGGGAGGGTGGGACCAAGGGGAGAGATGGGGGGCTGAGCCCAGAAGCTGTCTGGGAAGAGCAATTCCAGCCCTGGGATCAGAGCAGATAGTACCACCAAGGCAGGAGCAGACTTGCTCACTGCACTCTATGGAGGCCAGTGAGGCAGAGCGAAGTGAGCAAAGAGAAGAGTGGGGGAAATGAGGCTGGAGAAGCGGCCAGAGGCAGGGCTCATAGGGCAGTGTGGGGCACGGTCTGGGCTCTTGAGATCAGCCTTCACCTGTAGGCACCAGGCGCCACCTGGAAGGTGGCTGACAGCATCCCGCGGGGAATCTGGCCTCCTCTGCAGCTGCTGGTGTTCTTCAACCTGGAGTCTCTGTAGCCAGAACTTTGGGTTCCGTTTGGCTTAGAGATTAAGTTCTCCTTCTCGGTCCCCATTGGAGAAGGGGTTTGCAGAAGCTGGCTGGGAAATTCTTGCTACACTGGGGTTTCCCTAGTAGCTCAGTGGTAAAGAATCTGCCTGCCAAGGCAGGAGATATGAGTTTGATCCCTGGTCCAGGAAGATCCCACACACCTCGGAGCAACTAAGCCCATGCGCCACAACTATTGAGCCTGTGCTGTAGAGCCTGGGGGCTGCGACTGCTGAACCCATGCGGGACACCTACTAAAGCTGGCACCCTAGGGCCCGTGCTCCTCACCAAAAGAAGCCCCTCAATGAGAAGCTCTGGCACGGAAACTCAAGAGTAGCCCCCACTCGCTGCAACTAGAGAAAATCTCACTCAACAACAAAAGCTCAGTGCAGCCAAAAATAAATTAATAAAAAATGTAAAAATTCTTGCTACACTGCTGGATGCCAGCCAGGCCTGAGGACATGGACAGGCATCTGGCCCCTGGACCTAGCTGGGTAGGGAGATAAGAAGAGCAAGACCTAGAGTGAAGTCTGCTGGCGTCCCCTGGCCAGCTGTGTGGCCTCGAGGAAATCATTTACCCTCTCTGAGTCCCAGGTTCCTCCATTGTCGAATAGAGAGACATTCCACCCCAGAGCTGTGCAGATCAAGTAAGCAACAGTAGTCAAAGGACACTGCAAAATGTAAGAATTCTGCACACATGGAAGTTTTTACTTAAAATTATTTCTTGCCTGTGTGGGGACAGGGTGGTGACAGCCATGGAAAGGAAGAAGAAGGCCTTGCTGGGAGGGGCTTGGGCCCTCCTCCCTGTCGACCTCGCCATTCTCCCCACCCTCTGGCCAGGCCACTTCCAGAGTCTCTCATCCTGAAAAATGGAGAGGCCTCACCTAGACCTTGAGGCCCAGCTCACATGCAGATTTCTCACCCAGGATTTCTGATCAGGCGGGTCCTTCTTGCTCTCTCCAGAGAGGAAGCTGCAGTCTGAAGAACAAACCCGCCCCAGGAGCCCAGGCCCCTCCTGTGACCAGGATTCAGAGATGGGAGGATCTGCTGACAGGACCCACCAGGGTTCTCCCCAAATGCGCCAAAGCCTGCCTCCACCCCACACCCTGATTTCAGCTTTGGGCCATCTCCTCTCTGCATTCATCAGTTACTTTTTAATAAGTCTGGGAGGAAGCCTCTTATTCTCCAAGTCTCTCCACCTGCCTCACTTACCTGGGCTTGGCCGACCCTGGCATTCACCTGCCCTCCAAGCCTTTTGGTCAGATGTCAGCCCCTATTAGACCCCTGAGTAGTCATATCTCTGGCCAAGGAGCCATCTGCTTTTCAGTGTGAGGACACCCTGGACCCTTTGCATGGGTGCTCAAGGTGGAACTGGGGTTCTTTCTGGGGCTGGTTTTGCACTCTTGCCTTCCTGAGAAAAGAGTTCTTGTCTTCCAGGCCCAGTTCTCCTTTGCTTCTGGACCACCTTTCTCTAGACCCATACCCACTTTCCTTCACCCACCAGTTTCTCCTAGAGGGTCACCATCATGGCACCCTGGCCTGCCACCGAGTGAAGCTGCCTGTGACACCCAGCAGGCCTGGACAGGCTGTGTGAGATGATGGCCGTCACATCTGCACCGCTGGGCCCAGGCCAGGTGGACCCAGAACAGCACAGCGGCTGAGCTGAGCCCTGCCAGCCAAGGGCACCTGTCGGGGCCAGGAGAGATGAGCTTCCCAGAATCCTTCAGAAGCAGCACAAAGGAGGGACCAGGCAAAGCACTCACTTGGAGTCTTGCTCAGACCCTGCTCTATGACCTGGGATACCTGGTAAATCTGCCAGCCTCAAACGGGAGCGCAGCAGACACCTCCAGGGCAGCCATGCGGATGAAGCCGACACTTAGCAGGGGTAAGGGAATCTCAGAGGTTCCTTTTCAGCTCCAGCAGCGGATGATTCTGTGAAAACCAGGCAGGGAGTCAGGCTGCAGCACATCTCCTGAAAAATCCACAGATTTCTAGTGATCACTCAGCATGTGTCACGAGGCTCTCTTAAAGAGGACTCTCTGACTCCATCCCCAAGCCCCCTCCCCTGTGCAGGAGCCACGGTGCTGGAAATGCCACCATCACAGAGCACCCCTGGGACTTAAGTACTGCCTTCTTTAAGCATCTCTTTTTATTTTTTTAATTAAAAAATTTTTTTTAATTTATTTTTAATTGGAGGATAATGGAGGCTTTTAATTTTTAATAGGAGGCTTTACAATGTTGTATTGGCTTCCGCCATACAACAACATGCATCAGCCTTAAGTATACATATATCCCCTCCTTCCTGAACCTCCCGTCCACCCCTCACTCCATCAGTGGTTGTCCCGAAGTACAGGGTTGAACTCCATGTGTTATACAACGACTTCCCATTAGCTATCCACTGTACATATGATAACACATGTTTCAATGCTACTCTCTCAGTTTGTCCCACCCTCTCCTCCCCCAACTGTCTGCAAGTCTTTTCTCTGTCTGCATCTCTATTCTTGCCCTGCAAATAGGTTCATCAGCACCATTTTTCTAGATTCCATATATTTGCGTTACTATATGATATTTGTTTTTCTCTTTCTGACTTACTTCACCCTGTAGAACAGGCTCCAGGTTCATCCACCTCACTAGAACTGAATCAAATTCAGTTCTCTTTATGGCTGAGTAATATTTCATTGTACATATGTACCACATCTTCTTTATCTATTCGTCTGTCAATGGACACTTAGGTTGCTTCCATGTCCTGCCTGTTGTAAATCGTGCTGCAGTGAACTCCGGGTTACATCTGTCTTTTTCAATTACAGTTTTCTCAGGGTGTATAAGCATCTCTTTTTAAAAGAAAAAGTTTCCAGTTGAGCATCTTCTCTTACAAAAGGCAGCCCCACAGCATCTTGGTCCCTGGGTAGGAGGAAGGCACAGACCTGAAAGCTAAGATGAGATGCAAAAAAGAACCAAGTTCAGAAGACAAACCTCACCAACTACCATTAGCATCGGCAGGTCAGCTTGGGGCGGCTACACACCTTGGAACCTAGGAAGGATCACAAAGCACATTTTAGGTACTCTTCTCAAACCTGTCAACCTAGAGAGGTAGGTCTATTTAGACCCACGCCACAGACGAGGAAACCGAGGACCAGAGATACGGACTTTTCCAATGTCACCAGCGTATCAGCGGCAGGTCTAGGGTCGACCCAGCTCTGGCTCCAAGCCTAGTGCTCTGCCCGTTCCACCACCACCTGAAGCACCAGGAATAAGCCATGGTGAGCAGCCCAGCCCCACCAGTGCCATTGCATCCACTATGGGGAAAACTTCAGGGGGCTCAAAGCCTAGGCCAGCAACTATCTGGCTAAGTCACAGTAGGTAGGATTCTAACAGGTCCAGGTAAAAGCCCTGATCCCTGGCAGAAGTCTTTGGTACCCAAAGTGAAGGAGCAAAGTCCCCTTTGGGTCAGGACAAAGGGAGGGCAGGCTAGGCCCCCAGAGAGCAGAACCCACCCCTAGCCCTGGAGCAAGCAGCAGAGTCGCTGGTGGGCAGGCCCCAGACCGGGATGGCAGGGGGCCCATCAAGCACTTTGACTGCAGGCAGAGGTCTGTGCAGGCCCCAGGAAGGAGCAGCATCAGAGCAGCTGCCAGCTGAGCATCAGCGGCTCCTATGGGTCACCCGTGTTTTGGGGATGTCTTAGTCCCCAGGAGCCCCACAGCTCAGGGATCCACACGGTCTTCCTAATGAGACAGGAGAATCGCTCCGCTTCAGCTCAGAGGCCTCGCCAGTGAGGTCCAGATGAGCAAGCCCGTCACAAGGCAGTGGGCTTGGAGACGGGGCTGCTATGCTGCCGGGTGGAGAGTGTGTTCACCCATGTGTGCACGTGCAAGGGGGGAGTGTCTGAGGGAGAGACGAGTGGAGAGAGTCCAGCTGTCCATGGGAGCCCTGAGGTATGTCAAGTGTCCGGGCCTGCGGCTGTTCCTGAAAGGCAGAAACTGTGTGTCTCGCTCACCCTGCCCCGTGTCTGTCACAGAGCACCATCACCCAGCTGTGCAGCCCTAGGCAAGATGCTTAACCTCTCTGTGCTTCAGATGCCTCTTCTGTAAGGTGGAGCTGGTACCAGGCTGCGGGAAGGACTTAGCATGACAGTGAAAGAGCCTGGTACGCTCCCCGTGTTGGCATCCTTGGTGGCCCCCGAGCCCAGAGCATCTGAGCTCCTCCTGGTTCACCAGCTGTTGGGAGAAGGAACTTCTGATCCTAGAAACTGGAACCACCCTCCAAAGAGAAGGTGAAAGGAGTGGAAAAGGTGAAGCCTGGGGAATGTTGTTTACAGAGCACACTTCACGAAAGTCATCATTGTTTTCTCTGAGAAGCCGTTACAGAGCACACGTCACGAAAGTCATCATTGTTTTCTCTGAGAAGCCGTTTTCTAAAGGGCCCTTGAAATACCTTACCAAGAAATACTCCAAGAACAATCCCTGCGACTCACTTGGAGGGCTGCTTCAGACAAGGAGACTCACAAACCTCATTCATCCAGATCCAGAGTGAAGGTGAGTCCAAGAGCAAGGACGAGGCCGGCTCCTTTCCCAGAGCTTGGCTTTAAAGCACAGGGTTTGAGACACCAAGGCATCTGTTTGTGAATGAATTGTATTTTGTCCGTGTAGAAATGTGCCATGCTCAGTCACACACAAAACAAACTAAGCCCAAAGCACAGTGCTTAGCACATGCCAAGTCTCCATAGTGGCAGCTATAGGCATTTGATCACGATTTATGTGTGATAAATATTATTCGTGTGTCGATGCTGCTGCTGTTGCTTAGTTGCTTCACTTGCGTTTGTGCGACCCCATGAACTGCAGCTGACAGGCTCCTCCATCCCTGGGATTCTCTAGGCAAGAGTACTAGAGTGGGTTGCCATGCCCTCCTCCAGGGAATCTTCCCTACCCAGGGACTGAACACAGGTCTCCAGCATTGGCAGGCAGATTTTTTACTGCTGAGCCACCAGGGAAGCCCATATGTGTGTAAATGCATAGATGTAAGTAATATATTTATTTTAATAATAATATTATCATGCAGTAAAAAAAAATGAAAGATGCTACCTGGAAGAGTGGGAGAAGCAATCAGGTGACACCCAAATTCATCACTTGGGAGGTGCTTGGAGGGGAACTTTGGCACAGCTAGACCTGCCAAAGCTATGCAGAGATTCAAGGACAGGTCTAGAGTAAGCTCCTACTTCCAGGGGCTTGTCCGTCACACTCCAGCCCTGCCCACCCCCACTGTGGGGACAGAGCCCTCTGGGGTGGGGGCGGAGCTCAGAAGGACCACTACCCCCATCCTCTGACCTATGCTGTCTCTGAGCTGGTGACCACTAGCAGTCTCACCAGAGCCTATCCTGGCTCAGGGCAGGAGACCTGAGAGCGCTGGGAGCCAGGAGACCCCAGGGTCACATCAGCTGCCCACCACCCATCCTGCAGAGAGGGACCCAGAGACCACTTGTCAGAACCAGCAGAACACCCCTGGGAATTCTCCCTTCCCTGCTCACTTACACGTGGGGGCCACGATTTACCTATGGCCTTGGCCTCCAACTTGGAAGAGAGAGCCGTGCACAGGGCCCTGTGAATCTGGGAGGTCACAGGTCCCAAGTGACCCCCACCCGCCCATCGAGGGGCGTGGCGGCTGTTTTTCCAGAAGACGTCTGGTTCCAGCACTCGCTTTCCCCTGCTGAATGCCGTCATGTGGGAATAAGAAAGAGCTTTAAAGTTCCAGAGCCAGTTTTGCTTTTCTCTTGGGCCCCAGGGGTTAGGGAAAGTGTAGAGAGAGGGATGTTTAAAATCCATTCATTTAATTTGCCAGGGATTCCCTGGTAGCTCAGCTGGTAAAGAATCTGCCTGCAATGCAGGAGACCTTGGTTCAATCCCTGGGTCGGGAAGATTTGCTGGAGAAAGGATAGGCTACTCACTCCAGTATCCTGGCCAGGAGAATGCCATGGACTGTATAGCCCATGGAGTCACAAAGAGTGGGACACAACTGAGTGACTTCATTTTATTTGCATATTTAGCAGGGTGCCAACAGAATCAGCCGCACCAGGGTTTGAAACAAGGCAGCCCACTTACTAGCTCCTTGCGTTTGGGAAGTTCTTTGAGTTGTCTGAGCCTCAGCTGCCTCCTCTGTGAAACGGGGTAATAAGGCACTGCCTCTGGGAGCTGCTGGTAGAGGTGAGTGAGGCCAGACTCATAAGGAATCACTCAGCACAGATGTCAACAGCACTGTGATGGGGGAAGCAGGCCACAGCTGTAACTGCTGCTGCTAAGTCACTTCAGTCGTGTCCGACTCTGTGTGACCCCACAGACGGCAGCCCACTAAGCTCCCCCGTCCTTGGGCTTCTCCAGGCAAGAACACTGGAGTGGGTTGCCACTTCCTTTTCCAGTGGATGAAAGTGAAAAGTGAAAAGGGACGCGACTCAGCGACCCCGTGGACTGCAGCCTACCAGGCTCCTCCATCCATGGGATTTTCCAGGCAGGAGTACTGGAGTCGGGTGCCATTGCCTTCTCCGACAGCTGTAACTACTTGCCTGTAAAAGCCTGAAAGAATCTTCACCAAAATTTAAGTGGAGGTAGGGGTGGGGAGGAGAAGGCAATGGCACCCCACTCCAGTATTCTTGCCTGGAGAATCCCAGGGACGGGGGAGCCTGGTGGGCTGCCGTCTATGGGGTGGCACAGAGTCGGACACGACTGAAGTGACTTAGCAGCAGCAGCAGCAGCAGGAGTGGGGAGGTGGAGAGGGGAATGGACTGGGTGCGGCAGGGGAGGTTATCACTGAGGGGCAGGATTTCAGCGACTCCTTTTCTTTCTTTACTTTTCTTCTGGCTTATTCGAGTTTTCCAAATATTCCACAGTGTTTCCTGAATTCATTGTCATTCGAAAATAATAGAGTGAAAAATCAACCTGCTCCCCGCTGTGATGTGTGGCCGCCTCCATGCTAGGGATGGGGGTGGGAGTGCGGTGTGGGAAGGGAGCCCCCGGCAGCGGAGGGGCGAGGTCCCCCCCTCCCCTGTCAGGGAGGAACCCCCCTACCCCGGCGGGCCGGCCCCACGCTCCTGCTCGCTTGGGTTGCGCCTGGCTCAGACAATGCGAACACACAATCATTCATTATAACTCAATTACAGTGATTAAAGCTGGTGGCATGCAGAGGCAGGAGGGAGTGTTGCCAACAGAATTTACACTCCGTGTCATCAGCGAGAGATAACAGCAGCTGACGCGGCCGCTCGCCTCCCCTGCCATCTGCTCGGCGCGGGGGCCGCCCGAGGGGCGAGGTGCTGCCTGCGGACCACGCGGCAGGGCGGCGGCGAACTGCTGACTTGGGCTGCCCCCGGGCTGGGGCCGCGACCGCACCGCGATCGCTGAGGAAGCTGCCCTCCCCGCAGACAACGCGGCCCAGAAAGCCAACATCTGGAATGGGGGATGTGGGGAGGCGACGGTACCGGCTCTTCTGGGTTTGTGCCCGCCCATGGCGGAGGGTGATACTGGAACATCTCACTTTTGCCCCCGTGCTCCTGATGGGTAAACTGAGGCCCAGACCCATGAGAGATGACACACAGGAAGGCAAACCTCATCTGTTTCGCTCTCCTAGGAACTGTGCAGAGAGGAAAGCTGGAAAGTTGGGCCCCTAGCCCTCTGGACTCCGGGGAGGGGGAGAGGCCAGACTTAGGCTTGAGACCTGAAATGGTCAAAGGTGGTGACAGGAGGGGCCCCAGGGGCAATGCAGGGGACACCAGCCACAGGGCAAGGACGCTAGGGGCATGAGGTGGGGCAGTGAAATGGCCATCGGTCAGCAGGCAGAGGATCAGACAGTGGTGGGCTCTGGGCAGGGTGACTCAGAGGGACTAGGAGGATGAGACAGGCCATGGCCTGGGCATGTGTTGCCATAAGGCGGGGGAGGGGGACAGGACAGGGCTGCCTTTTTAGGGGCAGCAGTGTCACCCCAGAACACCAGGCCTCCAGGTCTGTCAGCACCAGGAAACAGGAACCTGTTTATTGGACTTGCAGATGAGTGAGTCCCCTATCTGGAAAAGTCTCCATTCTGAGCCCCTGTGGAGTAGGGGTGGGGTGGGGGAAAGAGAGCTCAGGGCTCTCATGTCCCAGTTACTCTGTTACTTGTTCAGCACGTTTTCCAGCTATGCTAAGCTCTAAGGCCATGGTCACCATGGGTACCACAATACCACAGCTAGAGCTCATGCCTGAATCCCACCACAAGTCTCATTTGCTAAACTGTCAGCAGCTCCTTGGGGGCTTCCCAGATGTCTCAGTGGTAAGGAACCTGCCTGCCATGCAGGGGACACAGGAGGCAGCAGGTTTGATCCCTGGGTCGGGAAGATCCCCTGGAAGAGGACATGGCAACCCATGTCAGTAATATTGCCTGGAATATTCCATGGACAAAGGAGCCTGGTGGGCTATAGTCCATGGGGTTGCAAAGAGTCGGACATGACTGACTGAGCATGCACATACACAGTGGTTCCTTGCTTCCTCCAGGATACATCTGACACCCCGCAGGTGTTCTCCCTTGAGCCTCATCTTTCTCCACTGCCCCAGGGCCTTTGTACGTGCTGTTCCACATCTCTGCCCCCTTCCTTTGGCCTTCCTCATCCCACTGGTGCCTCAGAGCCCAGCATAGGCCTCCCAACCTCCAGGAGGCCATCCTGACCTCGGAGCCAGCTGAGTGCCCCTCCTCTGGATTCTCATCCCCCCCCAGCCCTGTGTTAGTCCCCTTGGAGCACTGACCAGGGAATGCTGGGGTCACCTGGGGACAGGTCTGTTTCCCACCTGCAATCCCAGTAGCAACTGGTGAGCAATGGCCGGGTCCTGTGCCTTTCCGGAGTCTCAGGGCTGACTGGATAGAAGCTTGAATGTGGATGAGGGGCCCAAACACGAGCTGACATGGTGGCTGCCTCACAAAGACTGGCTCAGGAGAGCACACAACCAAGCCCACAGGCTGGGACAGAGGTCACTGTGACAGTGAAGAGGGAGGGAGCGGAGCTGAAGGGGTAGGAACCC
Source organism: Bos indicus (assembly GCF_029378745.1). NCBI lineage: Eukaryota > Metazoa > Chordata > Mammalia > Artiodactyla > Bovidae > Bos > Bos indicus. The sequence goes on from NC_091769.1 coordinate 16,918,161, forward strand.
CGCTTCTGCCAGTCCAGACCTCTCCTGCAGCCATGAGGGCCACTCAGTCCATGGCTGACAAGCCCGCTCTGTGCTGCCTCTCTGGCTCCCAGGCGGGTCAGACAGGGCAGGGCTGATGGCCCAGGGTGAGGCTTGAAGCTGCTGACTGCTGAGGCCAGAGACAGAGAAGATGGGGCTGCCGCCTTCCCTCTCCACGTCCCATGTCAGGCCACCTCGACCCTGAGTGGTCAGCCACCAGGGAACCTTGGCGACATGGTACAAGAGCGAGGTCCAGGCAGGACCACATCACCCTGCCCGGAAAGCAGTCCCTGGAATTCCCCAAGTAGAACCAAAAGAGGAAGCTGAGGAGAGGTGTTGGAGGTGGGGCACGTGGTCGGGGAGCCTGCGATACAAAAGACACGCAGAGTCAAGAAACCTAGGTTTTAGTTTCAGTCTTGACTGGGGCTGCGTGAGGGACACAGAGAGTCCAGTGTTCTGTGGAACTTCCATTCCAAGTCACTTGTGCTCTTGGGGCCTCAGTTTTTCCATCTGTCATGGGAGTCATGGACTTGATCTGGTTGGGGGAGGATTCTTTTTAAGCAAGGTGAAGACGCATTGAAATTCATTGCCAACGATAGGCAATCTCCTGGCATAAACCATAATGAAAAAGAATATAAAGAAGGAATGTATATATGTGTATAATTGAGTCACTTTGCTGTATAGCAGAAATTAGCACAACATTGTAAGTCAGCTATACTTCAATCAAAAGAAAAAGAAAATCATTGCCCACAGAGCAAGAAAGTTTTTCTCTTTCTAATTCTCGAGGATGCTGATGAGTCCTTAGCACCTCTCAAACACTGCCCCACGTCCCTTTCAAGTAACAAAGAGGGAGTCAGGAGGACTAGAAGAGAGGTGTGGTTAGATTTATTGACATTACACTTAGTAGTATGGAGACCTTTTTAAAAAGATGAGTGATACCCATTTGCTGCTGCTGCTGCTGCTAAGTCACTTCAGTCGTGTCCGACTCTGTGTGACTTTAAAAACAGCAGCCCACCAGGCTCCGCCGTCCCTGGGATTCTCCAGGCAAGAACACTGGAGTGGGTTGTCTTTTCCTCCTCCAATGCATGAAAGTGAAAAGTGAAAGGGAAATCACTCAGTCGTGTCCGACTCTTCGTGACCCCATGGACTGCAGCCCACCAGGCTCCTCTGTCCCATTTAGGAGAATGATATAAAGCTTCTTTCTTAAATGCTTATATTTAAGCTTTAAAAGTGAATTTTTTTAAAGAATAACTACGAAGTAACTCCCTGCCTGGTGAGTTTTAGTAAACCAGGGCACCAATCACCAGATGATAATTTACAAATGACTGCAATTCCTTGACCCTTGGGTTCAGAGGGTGCTGCATCAGCAGTGTAGCTCTGCCCATGTTGGGGCAGGGCTCGGAGGCCTGACAGCTGTAGGTCCTGGAACCAGGCCAGCAGGGTCAGAGGCAGGTATTACACCCTGATAAAAGTGAGCCAACTGGTAACATCGGTCATTGAGGCTTCCCAGGGACTAGGGAGTATGTCCCCAAACAAGCTTAAATGCAAATAACTTTCATTGACACGCTGATCTACATCATGCATGCACAGCACTTGGCGCTGGTTTCCAAATAGTGCTCTGCAGAGAGGGCCGCCTCTCTGCTGTGCTCTCCAAAGTGACTCAGGCCTGTGGGCTCCCTCTCTTCCTCCTTCCTCCCTCATACTTTGTGCCTGCCCTCCTATAGCCCCCTCATGGGAGATACTGAGGGTCCTCCCGGCAGCGGTCGCCAACCTCTGGGACCTAATGCCGGATCATCTGAGATGGAGCTGATGTAATAGAAATAAAGTGCACAATAAATGTACGTGCTTGGATCATCTGGAAACCACCACAACCCCAGGGTGGGGAAAACTTGTCCCTGGTGCCAAAAAGGTTGGGGACCATTGCTCCAAAGAGTAGCCTCCAGCCCCAGCATAAGGGATCTGTAAAACCTTTAGCCATCCAGGAGCAAACTAGCTCATCACTACAGAGGGGCAGGCCATTCAAGGGCCAGTGTGTCTAAAATGCCTTGCTTTCTCTCAACCCACAACTCCTGTTCATCCTTAAATACTTGGGACAAATGTGATCTCCTTTATGGATATCCCGTTCTGACCCTCTTAGAGCTGCCTGATCCTCCTCACGCCCATAATATGCTGTCCATACTACTTATTAATAACACGGTTTTATAACTGCTCTAATTGTTCAAGTTTGGTTTCCCCACTGATGAGTGCACTGCTTCAAGCATGAACAATTCTCTTTGTACTCCATGTCAGTCCCTAGCCTCTGACACTGGCTATGCTCTGTCTGTGTATCTATTCAATCAGTCGGTGGGTGGATTGGCTTGGCTTAAAGTTCTGAGCTAGTTTTCAGTTTCCATTCACTCTACTTCTCTATTTAAGGAGAGGGAACTTTATGTTGAAAGCATGGTTCCTTCAGGCATTCGGTAACTATTTACTAAGCACGTATCATGGGACATGTACTCTGTTAGGAGCCAGGAGTATAGAGCAAACCAGATTTGATCTGTACCCTCAGAAAGTTGACAGTCAGGTTGGAGAATGAGGCAAGCGACACATGGAGAACAAGAGAAGGATTTCAACATCATAATTACTTAGATGTAAACCACTCAGAATTTAATCTACTTTGAAAGGAAATTCAGGTAGAAGATCAATGAGGTTAAGTAAAAACCTACAACCCTGAATTTGAAGTATCAGTAGATAGGGAATCATATCAATATCTTGTAATAACTTGTATTGGAAAAGAATCTGAGAAAAAATATATAATACATATTATATATCTATATCAGTTTAGTTCAGTTCACTCAGTCATGTCCGACTCTTTGTGACCCCATGGACTGCAGCACGCCAGGCCTTCCTGTCCATCACCAACTCCTGGAATTTACTCAAACTCATGTCCATAGAGTCAGTGATGCCATCCAATTGTCTCATCCTCTGTCGCCCCCTTCTTCTCCTGCCTTCAATCTTTCCCAGCATCAGGGTCTTTTCAAATGAGTCAGTTCTTTGCATCAGGTGGCCAAAGTATTGGAGTTTCAGCTTCAACATCAGTCCTTCCAATGAACACCCAGGACTAATCTCCTTTAGGATGGACTGGTTGGATCTCCTTGCAGTCCAAGGGACTCTCAAGAGTCTTCTCCAACACCACAGTTCAAAAGCATCAATTCTTTGGTGCTCAGCTTTCTTTATAGTCCAGCTTTCACATCCATACATGACTACTGGAAAAACCATAGCCTCGACTAGACGGACCTTTGTTGGCAAAGTAGTGTCTCTGCTTTTTAATATGCTGTCTAGGTTGGTCATAACTTTTCTTTCAAGGAGCAAGTGTCTTTTAATTTCATGGCTGCAGTCACCATCTGCAGTGATTTTGGACCCCCCCCCCGCCCCCGCAAAAAAAAGTCAGCCACTGTTTCCACTGTTTCCCCATCTACTTACCATGAAGTGATGGGACCAGATGCCGTGATCTTAGTTTTCTGAATGTTGAGCTTTAAGCCAACTTTTTCACTCTCCGCTTTCACTTTCATCAAGAGACTCTTTAGTTCTTCTTTGCTTTCTGTAATAAAGATGGTGTCATCTGCATATCTGAGGTTATTGATATCTCTCCTGGCAATCTTAATTCCAGCTTGTGCTTCATCCAACCCAGCGTTTCTCATGATGTACTCTGCATATGAGTTAAATAAGCAGTGTGACAATATACAGCCTTGACATACTCTTTTTCCTATTTGGAACCAGTCTGTTGTTCCATGTCCAGTTCTAACTGTTGCTTCCTGACCTGCATACGGATTTCTCAAGAGGCAGGTCAGGTGTTCGTTTCCAAGGCAAACCATTCAATATCACAGTAATCCAAGTCTATGTCCCAAACTGTAATGCTGAAGAAGCTGAAGTTGAATGGTTCTATGAAGACCTACAAGACCTTCTAGAACTAACACCCCAAAAAGATGTTCTTTTCATTATAGGGGACTGGAATGCAAAAGTAGGAAGTCAAGAAACACCTGGAGTAACAAGCAAATTTGGCCTTGGAATACAGAATGAAGCAGGGAAAGGGTGACAGAGTTTTGCCAAGAGAACACACTGGTCATAGCAACACCCTCTTCCAACAACACAAGAGAAAACTCTACACATGGACATCACCAGATGGTCAACACTGAAATCAGATTGATTATATTCTTTGCAGCCAAAAGTGGAGAAGCTCTATACAGTCAGCAAACACAAGACCAGGAGCTGACTGTGGCTCAGATCATGAACTCCTTATTGCCAAATTCAGACTTAAATTGAAGAAAGTAGGGAAAACCACTAGACCATTCAGGTATGACCTAAATCAAATCCCTCATGATTATACAGTGGAAGTGAGAAGTAGATTTAAGGGACTAGATCTGATTGATTGTCTGATGAACTATGGACAGAAGTTCATGACATTGTACAGGAGACAGGGGTCAAGACCATCCCCAAGAAAAAGAAATGCAAAAAAGCAAACTGGCTGTCTGAGGAGGCCTTACAAATAGCTGTGAAAAGAAGAGATGTGAAGAGCAAAGGAGAAAAGGAAAGATATACCCATTTGAATGCAGAATTCCAAAGAATAGCAAGGAGAGATAAGAAAGTCTTCCTCGGTGATCAGTGCAAAGAAATAGAGGAAAACAATAGAATGGGAAAGACTAGAGATCTCTTCAAGAAAATTAGAGATACCAAGAGAACATTTCATGCAAAGATGGGCTTGATAAAGGACAGAAATGGTATGGACCTAACAGAAGCAGAAGATATTAAGAAGAGATGGCAAGAATATACAGAAGAACTGGACAAAAAAGATCTTCATGACCCAGATAATCACGATGGTGTGATTACTCACCTAGAGCCAGATATCCTGGAATGCGAAGTCAAGTGGACCTTAGGAAGCATCACTATGAACAAAGCTATTGGAGGTTATATATATATATAAAATACATGTATATAGCTGAGTCATTTTCCTATACACTTGAATGGTACAACATTGTAAATTAACTATACTTGAAAAGCTATCAGTAGATTTCATGATGTATTTTATCTTTAACAAATATACAAACACACACATATCCTATCTCTGCTACGGGAAGGAGCTAAGTACAGTGACCAATCCATTAGCATCAAGCTAACTCCCAGTATGGCTTCTAAATACTACTTCCCACTAAAAGGAACTAGGGCTTCTTGGAGAAATGGCTGACTCCAGATTTCAGACAGAAAATGTACAAGATGAGAATGTTGTACCAGTAAGCAATGAAGCTATCAAAGACTACCACTGCTGCTGCTGCTAAGTCACTTCAGTCGTGTCCGACTCTGTGCGACCCCATAGACGGCAGCCCACCAGGCTCCCCCGTCCCTGGGATTCTCCAGGCAAGAACACTGGGGTGGGTTGCCATTTCCTTCTCCAATGCATGAAAGTGAAAAGTGAAAGTGAAGTCGTTCAGTCGTGTCCGATTCTTAGTGACCTCATGGACTACAGCCTACCAGGCTCCTCCATCCATGGGATTTTCCAGGCAAGAGTACTGGAGTGGGGTGCCATCGCCTTCTCCAAAAGACTACCACAGGCATATCGAAAAGACTCAGAAGGTATCTTCAAGAAGTTGTCTAAAATAGGATGATTTGAGAAGCAATAAGGATAGCTCAGTTGATAATGAATCCGCCTGCAATGCAGGAGACCTTGTTTTGATCCCTGGGTAGGGAAGATCCCCTGGAGAAGGGAAAGGCTACCCAGTCCAGTATTCTGGCCTGAAGAATTCCATGGACTATATAGTCCATGGGGTTGCAAAGAGTCAGACATGACTGAGCAACTTTCACTTTCAAGGATAACTCCATTTGACTGAAATGTATCAAATATTTACAAATCCACAAGTTAAAAGTGATATTTTAAAAGAAGAAAATCTTTGAGAATACTAGGAAACTAGCTTATTACTTTGAAAACTGAAAAATAAAGTAAAATAAGTAGGCATTTATCTTGCATTTAAACTCTACCTTAAGATAACCAAATGGTTCATGAGGGGTGGTTTCTTTTTATAGCAGTATCCAAGCAAATAGATGAAGGAGTAATAAAATACCACATTTTGTACCCCCTAATGGATTCATGCATCTAGACAATGATCATCCATGCCTGCTGTCATACAGAAAGAGAAACATCTAGATAGTATGTGCCTCCTAATGGGTCAATGAGATACTCTTGCTGTTCCTCGGCCCCCCCAACTCCCAATGAAATCTGGATCTAATCAGGCTCCAAGATCTAACTACAATTTAGTGATCAGCACAATTCAGACTATGAGAAGCTTTGGGGACAAATAATTTTGTTTCTTCAATACATTAATGTGTGTATGTATGTGCAGGAATGTCAGAGAGAGAGAGAGAGACACTGAAATATGAAGAAGGAGCCTATAAGACATATCAATTATAATCACTTTGTATGGACTTTATTTGGGATCCTAATTCATATATACAATGTTTTAAAAAAAATCATGAGGCAGTTGAGGAAATTCAAATACAGAGTGGGCCTTTGATGACATTGAATATTACTGTTAATTTTTGGGGTGGCTTAGTGGTATGAATATCACAGCTATATTTTTAAAATAGATTTTACTTTTTGGAGATATTGAAATGTTTACTAGTTAAATGATGAACTGTCTGGGATTTGCTGCATAATATTCCAGTGGTCATGTATAAATAGAAGGAGTATAGGGATAAAACAAGGTTAACCCTGAGCTGATAACTGTTGATGCTGGATGATAAGTATATGGAGATTCATGATACTGTTTTCTCTATTTTTGTATGTTTGGCATGTTTCCTAATAAAAAGCCAAATGGATTCAATCCATGATGTCTCTGCATGAGATAGTTGCCCATGCAATCTACAGAATCATTAGAATCACAAAAAATCTAGGCTGGAGAAGATCCAGGGATTGCTCACCCAGCCTTCAAGCATGACTGCATAGATAAGACCAAGATCTGGGGAGGTCTGGTGACATAGCCAAGGTGACATGGTGAGCTTGGGGCTGTGCTCCTCTGCCTCTGGGCATGTGCACCTATCGCCCCCACCCCACACCCAAAGTTCCCTTCCTAGTCACCAGAAACGATGGTGATCCTTATCAAGGCCTGATTTTTCTGGCTTTCTTTCTTTAGTCTTCAATTATGAAATATTTCAAACATATAGAAGATATTCAGTTCAGTTCAGTCGCTCATTCGTGTCCGACTCTTTGTGACCCCGTGACTCACAGCACGCCAGGCCTCCCTGTTCATCACCAACTCCCGGAGTTCACCCAAAACCATGCGCATTGAGTCGGTGATGCCATCCAGCCATCTCATCCTCTGTTGTCCCCTTCTCCTCCTGCCCCCAATCCCTCCCAGCATCAGGGTCTTTTCCAATTGATACTACTAAAACTACCACATAGATTTTTAAAAATGGCTATGTACCAGTTGTGGTGAGCAGGGGACGCTTTTTGCCGTGGTGCAAGGTCTTCTCACTGCGGTGGCTTCTCTTATTGCGAAGCACAGGATCTAGGACATGTGGCTTCAGTAGCTACAATCCCGGTCTCTACAGCACAGGCTCAGTAGGTGTGGTGCATGGGCTTAGCTGCTTGTGGAATCTTCCTGGACCAGGGATCAAATCCACGGCTCCTTCATTGGTAGGTGGATTCTTATCTACTGCACCGCCAGAGAAGTCCAACCACATAGATTTTTTAAATGTGAATATTTTGAGATTTTCTTCGGATTTTTTTTTAAAGGTAACAGAATGTGATGATGGATAGAGCCAAACTCCCACCTTCCTCTCCCTTCCTTTCCTCCTCACAGATACCAACATCTTGGTGGCAGGCTGTGTTCTTTCCACTTGCGTTTGATGTGTATACTCAAATTTAGAATTGTTTTGTGTGGATTTATATTTGACATAAATAGTATCATATCATATATTTCCTTTTGCAACTTGCTCTTTTCACACAACATTGTGTTTTTGAAATTTATCCAAGTTGATGCATGCAGATCTAGCTCATACATTTTAAAGCCTCCATACAATTTCTTTATACAAAAATGTATAGATTTTTCTTTATTCATCCCTCCAATAATGTGTTATTGCATTACTGGTTATTTACAGTTACTTTTGCTGCTTCGAACAATGGGGCCATGAAAAATACTCTGCATGTATCTCTTTGTGTAAGAGCTTCTCCAGCGTGTGTACTTGGAAGCAGAATTATCAGGTCATAGAGTTGTGTTGCTTCTACTTTGCTGTTGCCAAATGCTCTGTGAAGTGGGTGACCCAGTTATGCTCCCACAGTGTCTGACGATACTAGTCATTCCACATCCTCATGGAAGCTGCATGTTCCTAAACGCAAAACTTGCCAATCCAACGGGAACAAGTTGTTCTCTTTTGCTTTGGCTTTTGGGTTTGCATTTCCCTGAGGACTAGTGAGGCTGGGGCATTTTCACCTGCTTCCTGGCCATTTGTGCTTCTCCTGTGCATCGTCTGTGTTCTTCCCGTTTTTCTGGGTTGTTTACTTCTATGTGCCAATTTGGAAGAATTCTTTACCTATTCCAGTTACTATTTCTGTGGCAGTTATTGGTGTCACATTTGTAGTTTTCCGTGCTTTGCAACTTGATGGCATCTTTTGTGGTACAGGTGTTTTAAATTTTAATACAGTCAAATTGACCTCCAATTTTTTCTTTATAGCTCTCAATTTCTGTATTTTGTTCAATGATCCTTTCCCTACTCAGATTTCTAAACGTTTAAGGATTTTAATCCCGCTTGAATTTCTTTGTGTACGCTGAGTAAGGCAGAGGTCCACTTCCCCTCCATAAAGATGGTCTATTTGTCCATTGTCCCAGAGCTGTTTGCTAAAAGCCCTTTTCTTCAGTGATACATAGTGGCGCCTAGGCCATAGTCACCTTTCATCTCTGTGGAGACTTACTTATAGACTCTATTTTGTTCCATTGGCCCATTTGTCTATGCGTGCACCAAGAGCATATTTGCCTGCCGACTGTAGCCTTGAGTCCCTAATAAGTCTTGCTATCTGGAGGACAAGCTCTCCTTTCTTTTTCCTCTCCACAATTATAGTTGCTATTTTGAGTCCTTTATTCTTCAGATAAATATTAGTATTAGCTTTTCAAATTACATAGAAATCATTCTCTTTGGGTTTTGTTTGATATTGCATTATAAATTGATTGCTGGGAAAGAGAGCTTTAAAAATGATACTGAATTTCCTTATCAATGAATATGGTATAGCTTATGATCTGCACAGGTCTTTTAAAAAAGACCTGGAACATTTTTCTGTAACATTTAATGTTTTTCTTCAAAAACGTCTTGTGTAGTTTGACTTAGTTTTACTCATAGGTCATATTTGTTGCTATTTGTAAAAGCATTTTTATTTCTTTACATTATGCTTTGAAATTGGTTATTGCTTATGAATAGGAATGCTATTGATTAATGAATATTGATTTCAGATCTAGCAATGTGGTTAAGCTCTCTTATTTAATTGCATATTTTCTACATATATACTCATACTATCCATAAATAATCATAGTTTTTCTTCCATTTCACTCATTGCATTCATTTTTTTTTTTATTGTTTTATTTTGTCCAGCTGGAGGCTGGTAGAGCCTCCAGCCCAATGTCGAATAGAAACAGTAATAAGAGGATTCTTGTTATGTTGCTGACTTTGAAATCATGGTTCTAAAACTTAATTTTTATCTATCATTGGGTTGCTGCTCATCTGGTTTAGCTGTCCATCATAGGATTAAAGATATTTTCTTTTATTCCTTGTTTGGTACATTAAGGAAAATCATGAATGTTGAATTTTGTGAAATATCTTTATTTCTTTTGACTGATGAAACTAGATCTTCTAGCTGTGTTCTTCAATAGTTGGTTGTAGGGTTCTGTGATTCAATTATGTTGTTCAACTCTTCCATATTCATATTAATTTCTCTCTCAGCTTGATCTACCAATTTCTCTTAGCGGTTTGTTAAAACCTCCCATTCCTCTTTATAAAATTCTGTCCACTTTTTAGAATTTATGTAGTGTTCTGAACTTGGGAGCTCCCACTCTACCTTTAAAGTCTTTTATCTATGACATTAAATGAGTCCCCTTTTTTTCATGATAGGCTATCAAAATTGTTTTATTTGCTTTTTATTTTTGGCTGCACCTTACAGCTTGCTTAGTTCCCTGAGCAGAGAGTATTGAACCTGGGCCCTGGCTGTGAAAGTGCTGATTCCTAACCACTGGAGCTCCAGGGAATTCCCTATTTTACTTCGATTTTATCCAACATGGCTGTCTGTCCACATGGTTAAAGGGAATCCTAATTAGCTTGCTGTTTCATTGGCCAGTATTGGACATTCCAGACCTGCTTTTTCTGAGTCTTGTCAGCTATTGCCAGCAAACACTTGCATGGGTAGCTTCCCTCTGTGATATCCAGGAGAGACAAGACCACAGCCCCATCTCACTCTTGCTCCTGGCCTCAGTAGTACAGGAGACCTCCAGGGCCCGCTTCTGAGCCATCAGCCCTGTGCTGGTTGATCTGCTTGGGAGGGGAGTTCGGAGTCAGGGTCAGAGTGAGCACGCTGTGGAGCTTTCTAGGCATTGACAGACATGCCCTAATGGATGTGAGGAAGGCCTAAGCTAGGCAGTGGACATTTCTGTCTTCCATCTCTCCTTCCTATGTTCTTCATCTCGAGATCACTCATCCCCTGCTCTACCTGTGGGGTCAGTTCTTTCCAAGTTTCTGAATCAATCCTAATGGTCCACCACCCAACCCACCCATTCATCCATCTACTCGTTCATTTGTCCAGCCAGCATCAGTATTGTACAAATACTACAAGCTGTGTGATCTTGGAACTTCAGCGACATCATCTATAAAATGAATATAGTAATAGCATTGACCTCTTAGGACAGTTATGAGTTTGGAATTACACAATGCTTAAAAAGAAGTGGCAGACACATACTAAGTCCTCTATTAAGAATAGCTATTATCTTCATCCCACACTCACTGATTCAGTCAACTAACATTTCCTGAGCATGTACTACTGAGTACCAGAGATACGAGACACAATCCCCGCTCACTTCCAGGTGGACGTCAGGAGAGGGTGATACCATTAAATTAACAGCCATGATTCGCCATGCATAGTACGTTCCCCAGAGAGCTGGCAGAAGACGCTCCAGCAGCACAAAGGAGACACAGCCAGTTTAGACTAAAGGAGTTGGGGGCTAGGGAAGGGCTCCCTTGAAGTGAAACTAAAGTTGAATCCTAAAGAAGGAACAGGGGTTCAAAGAAAGATGCAGGGCATTCCTGGCTGGAAGAGAAACACGTAAGTAACCTAAAATCCGAGTGGCCTCTCAGGGCATTGGAGGCGTGTGTGACTGGTGTGAAAAGGTGACTCCAGAGGTACAGGGCTGCACCTGGAAACCAGTTAAGGAGTTCAGACACAGTGCTGTGCACAGGGCCATCGAGGGGCTCCAAGCAGAGGACTGGTGGGGACAGATGTGCAGCTTTACGTCCTACATGACTGTATGCACCAGATAAGCGACCCAGGTCATGTCCAGTGCTCCAGTGCACAGAACCCCGGTCTCTGCACGTCAGTTGAGGTGGGGACCTAGAGCCTGGGGCTCAACACAGGCAGTCTCAACCCTCTGAACTGCAGCTCACCCCCTAATATTTCCTCCTCCTGGCTCAGGTCAGAACCCTGGCCTCTGCAGGTCTCTCCTCCTGAGTTTCACCAGCCTGCTTGGCCTGAATCTGAGCCTGGTTTCTGCACAGGAGGCGACTGGCCAACGAGAGGCTGCAGGAACGGGGACTTCAACAAGCTGGAGTGTAGCTAGATCAGGGTAAAAGGGAGAACTAGACGGGTTGGGGGAGGGAGATGGAGGAGGATGTGCCTCTTACTCTGGGCCTTGGCACATGCTGTTCCTTCTACCTGGAACACTCTGCTCCCCACCTCCCTTGGGCATGGCACCTCTTTGTTCTTTGGGCCTTGGTTCGGCTCACTCCTTCCAAGAAGCCTTGCTCTGACTCCACTCCCTGGGTAACATCTCTACTGTGTGCTGTGGCATCTTCCGGTTTGTGCCTTCTCACCCAAGTTATGGGCATTAGCATTAACCTGCTGGTATCTGCCTTCCTTTTGGGCTTCCCTGGTGGTTCAGACAGTAAAAGAAGCTGCCTGCAATGTGGGAGAGCTGGGTTTGATCCTGGGTCGGGAAGATACCCTCTAGACAGAACTGGCAACCCATTCCAGTATTTTTGCCTGAGGAATCCCATGGACAGAGGAGCCTGATGGACTACAGTCCATGGGATTACAGAGTTGGACAGGACTGAGTGACTCACACACACACACACACACACACGCATCTCACCAAGTGGCAGTTGTCACTTTACGTGACTGTTTCTCCCGGCTGGCTGAGCACACTGTGGAGAGGGCAGGCATCATGTCTTACTGATCTTTGCATCCTAACACCTAGAACCATGCCTGGCATATGTTGGGGTCTCTCCATAGAAATGTTGGTGGGATGGATGGGTAGATGGAAGGATGATTGGAGAGATGAGAGGATGAGTGGGTGGGTGGATGGATGGATGGATGAATGAGTGACTGGTGAATGGATGGAAACATGGGTAAGGTGGGTGGGTGTGTTCTAGAATGTTCTCAAGGCAGGAAACTAGTTTCCACGACTCTTGTCGGCCATGGCTCTTCCATGAGAAATTTCCTCACCAGTCCTCTTAAAGAAGAGGCAGGAATCCTCATGCCCTAGATACTAATCCTTGAGACAGTACCGCTCAGTCCTGCCCACTAAGCGGCTCCTTCACGGAGGCTGTGGTATGGGTTTAGGGGAAGGGGAGGTGTGAGTCGCAATGTCGGCTCAGGCCGTGTGACTCATGGTGAGTTATGTAGCCTTTATGAGCCTTCACTGTCCCATCTATCAAACGAGGGGCCAAGGACAGACGTCTCTCCAAGTACAAAAGTTCCAATTTTGGTGTAATATTTAAAAATACTTCACGAGTATGGTACATTTTATAGAGTACATTTCCTACTGTTGTCACAAAAACATCAAATGATGCCCAACCGTGCAAATAAAATAAGGCTCATCATGTTTGTTTGTTATACTTTATATTAAAAATAGTTCATTCTCCAACACTGTGTTCTTATAAAAATGTACACCCCATCTCCATGGGAGAGTCCATGGCCAGTTTTTAACATTTAAGTCTTGCCGATCACACTTCCACCTCCAGCTCTCTGTATCTGTTCCTTGGTGCAGACCCTATGATTTAGGACGGTCACTGCCTCTGCTGGGGTCGGGGCTGCCTAGGGGTGGGGAATAGGGATGGGCAGTGACTCAGAGAGGCCTGAGAGTGAATGGCTCTGCCATTGCTACAAATGGCCTGGACACTTGCACATCATCTGATGTGACCTGAAACCACGAACTTGGTTTCTGGCCAGAAACTCTGGCTTCTGACGACCATGCCCTCTCTGTTTCAAAGATCTTGCTTTGAGCAAAGGCAGAGTGACCAAGCTGGAAGACCCTCAAAAGCCAACCTTTTCTCTGGGCTTCAGGGACAAGCCTCAGGACAGTGCACTTGCCCTGAGAATCAGGATAACCTCAAGCCAGGGAAAGCTCAGCCTTTATTCACTGGTGCTGCCCCGAGTCTATGAGGTCCTGGGCACTATCTTCAGTCAGCGAAACCAGTCTAGCTGTGTGGACAAGCAAACAGGAGCACTGAAGAGTTGCAAATGCTATGATCAGTATGAGCCTGGATTTTTGCAGGAATGGTTAAGGGGTGACTTTGAAAAAGGCTTGGAAAATGGGACATCCCTCGTAGCTCAGTTGGGAAAGAATCGGCCTGCAGTGCAGGAGTCCCCCTGCAATGCAGGAGTCCTGGGTTCGATTCTTGAGTTGGGAAGATCCCCTAGAGAAGGAAATGGCAACCCCACTCCAGTATTCGTGCCTGTGAAATCCCATGGACAGAGGAACCTGGCAGGCTACAGTCCATGGGGTTGCAACTGTCAGACACAACTTAGCAACTAAACCACCACAGGAAAATGGTATCAAGGTTTTCTGCTACTTTGTTGATGAGGAGGTAGGGGCAATCTTGGGGGATTAGAGACGGAAATTGGAGTGTGTACAGTATTTGGGTTCCTCCCCAAAGATTCGAAGAGGCCTCCCAAGCCTTCAAGTGCAGAGGAATCATCTGCAGAGTCGCGAGAGGTGGATACGGCAGTGGATATGGCTTTCGTAGGGCTGAGTCAGGGCTGAGGTTCCGTAAAGTGGAAAGTGCGGGAGGGGAGCGGTGGTGGGGTGGGAGGCAGTAGCGAGGCAAAGACAAGCATGCGCAGTGAGAGGCTCGGGGTGGAGAGGCTTGTGAGCTTCTTTCTGTCAGGACAGCCGCAGCGCGGACAGGCAGGGTGGAGGCACCAGCACTCAGAGCCGAAGGATGTGTTCCCAACTGCACTTTCACAGGTCAGGTGTCTCTCCCTGGCCTCCACTGGGAGCTTCCGGGCCCGAAGTGAGTCTTGGTCGTCTCCCCATGCTCAATTGTGCCCAGAACCTCTTGGTAGAAGAGCCTTTCTGAGATGGTCTCCCCTTCTCAGCAATGGGCCTCACATTGGCCTTCACTCCCAGGAGCCAAGAGTGGAGGGGAGCATTCTGAGACATTCTTCCTTTCTACCCACTGGGACCTGCAACCCTCAGGCACAGAGAGAATGTTCTGGCCAAAGACTCCCCCATTTGGCCCCGCTAGCCCTCTGCTGTGATGATCAGACTTTGACAAGCAAGGAAAGCATGGTTCAAAGGGGTGTTCCTTTACTCAAGTTTGTGCCACCAGTACAAGACAGAGATGTCAGCCAAACATAGCCGCAGACGGGCCTTCTTCCTACATGCTGGAAGCTTCTCTTCTGCAAGTCTGACAGGAAGCCCAGCTCCAGCTAAGTGACCCTGGTACGTGCAGTCCAGCTGTCCTTTCGAGGCTTAGAATAAAGGCTGCTCTATCTGGATGGTCACTCCTTTTTTCAAATGTTCAATCCTCTTTCTTGAATGAAATAACAGCAGGCAATCATTTTTATGTGCTCATTTGCAGTGACTTTGGCAGGACTTGGAAACCACATTAGCCCCACATTCTGGAAATTTAGCTCATGGCTGCGTGATGCCCAGGAACCTGGGAACCACCACCCCAGGCCAGTCCTGCACCCTCAAGGGCACTGCCCCCATTTCCTCTCTGTAAACCCCTCCTAAGTGGGGTTGCCCCACAGCATCTGAAGTTAAGCTTAAAAAAAAGAGGGTAGAGGTTTTCAGGGTCCTGATGGTCATAGACACTTTGCAATTTCTCTGCAAGTTCATCCCATTTCATCTTTTTCCGCAAAGAGTTGGGCAGTGGCAGCTACACAGGACATGGGTGTTAACTGTGGACTTCCCCTCTGGGAACTGCCCTGAGGAGACCCCCCCACCCCACCCTGCCTTAAACTGGGGAGACAGTACAGGGCTGGGGTCATGAAAACACTCCCTTTTTAACTGTTCCACATGATCACTTTCTAGGGGTGTGGGGGCAGTATGGGAACGCTTTAAAAAAAGAAGCGCTCACATTTATGGATGACAAAGGAGATCACCCAGGACGTGGGGTAGACAGCACCCCACCCCTCTTCTTGGGAGCGTGAGGGGAGGGAGAATGGAGATAAACTACTGGGGTGGGGCAGGGGGAGGAGGAAGAATTAAAACGCAACAATCAAACCTTTAAATAGTAACTTTTAAAAATATAAAAACAGGTCATTACAATGACTTTTCATTTTCTTTTTTTCTTCAGGAATCAATTTGTCTTCTACCCTCGCCTTCCCTTGTGGCAAGAGCCTTAACAACAGGTGGTGGCTAAGCATCCGAGACCCAGAGAGAGAGAGACTGAGAGAGGAAGAGAGACACAGACAGACTCTGGACACCCCTCCCCAGCCTCAGAAAGGTTAGGGCACCCACCTTGCCCTTCTCTTCCGCCTCCAGAGCCAGGTATGTGGAGGGGCTCACCTGGGAGCAAGAACATTGGAGAGGGGTTCACTGGGAACCCCCCTTCCTTCTAACCAGACAGGATCACACATTAGAAAATAACCCATAAAAATGCAGTATAAAAATTATCTTCCATATGCTACATCCACGGAGAGCCCACCACCAGGACTCATAACGGCCTTTAGCTTTTCCTTAAGAAAAAAAAAAAAAAAAGACCAAAGGAAAACCAAAACAAAAAACAAAATTCTAATACCTCAGAACATTTTGGTACCAAAAAGTGGCACCCGCAGGAGCTGATATTCTACCTGTAAGCTGTTTGGGCTCCTAAGAGAGACAGGAAGCCAGGAGAAGTCAGCGCGGTGCACCCCCAGCCCAACCCCAAGTCCCCTCTCCCTGCTGCCCTGCCTGGGGTGGGGGGGCAGGGAGATCAACCTTAGACTCCGTCCTGCAGGCTAAATACACATTTTCCCTCTAAGGAGAGAGTAAGGGGTCAGAGGCAGGAAAGTGGGGAGAAGGCATTTTATGAAAGGACATCACTTCTAATTCCTTTTATTCGAATTAAAAAAAAAAGCACCCACATCAGTTGCTATTTTCCTCTGGTAGCTCCCTGAGCTGAGTTGCTATGCGTTCTTCTACCTTTGTGTCCTTTTCAGGTTGTGTCCGAAGATTAAGTAGGGCTGGAGACAGAGTGCCTTTGAACTTCCATTTCTCATCACGACAACCAAGTGTGCACCAAAGAGAGATGGAGGCGGGGGTGGGGTGGGGGAGACAGACAGACAGACAGCTTCAGACACCCGAGAGGGGAGCCAAAGGGCTAAGAGGCAGGTGGAACTCAGGAGGCCACAGAAAAATTCACTGTGTTTCTGCTGCCGTCAGCCTGGGTGGGCACCCGTCTCGAGCTCTGCCTGTCCGTCAGTCTGTCTGGAGCTGGGTCCTGACATGCCTTAAGACGATTTCCAGGTCCACATGGAGACACACTCACCCAGGGGTACCTGATGGCTGACCTGGCCGCCAGCCATACTGCCCCTCCTCCACCCAGGAGTCTTCTTCCTCTCCCACTCCCCTCTCCATTCTGCCCCCCTCCCTGCCTCCCCTTCCCAGATGGGAACTTCTGTTTAAAAAAAAAAAAAAGCCACCACCACGAGTGGATTACGAATACAGCAGGCGAAATACACGGCTGGCATTGCCGGTGGGAAGGGGCCTCCTCCCCCGCTGACCAGTCCGAGATAGGAGTCTGTTATTTACACTTTTCACAAACCTTGTGCGCTGCACAATCGGGGACGTGAAACCCTCCCCCACTCCCTGGTACAAACGTGTGGTCCACACTCCAGTGTCCCCGGGCTGGGGAAGGAGGACACATCAAAAGAAAGGGGAAGGAAAGAGATTCATGAGGGTGTATGTGGAGAGCCGGAGCCATGAGCCTCCAAATCTACGTGCAGCCTCTGCCAGCATCGTTATGGGAGGAGGAGGGGAGAAATCCATGGGAGTCCGTGAGACACAGGAGTCCCGACGTGACGGGCGTGTCCTCTCAGCCCGCCGGAGCACGGTGCTGGGCCGCTCGCTGCCCGTCCTCCGTGTCTGCGGGGTCTCCCTGGCACAGCCGAGTCGGGGTCTCCCAGAGCTTGACAGCCCCGTCACAGTCCTTGCTTAGTAGATGACCTCATAAACCGTGGCCTTCTTGTCACCAGAGCCTGTTACGATATATTTGTCATCCGCCGAAATGTCACAGCTCAAGACTGACGAGGATTCCTTAGACTGGAGGAGGAGAGAAAGGACAGAAATTCACTCTCTGGGGGTACTCAGCGCTTTCTTGGTACTCGTGGGATTCACCCGCCCTCTGCCCACCCTGGAGAGCATGCTGTGAGGCCTTCAAACACAGCCCTTCCCATCAGTGGGGCCCCTTCTGCCTGCTTCCGCATAAGGAAAAGCTCATTAACTGGGCCAGATGTGATCTTTACAGTCAGCTCCGAGCAGCAAAACACAACACTTGAGTGTGAGCTTTGCATCCTGAGTTTACAAATAGGAAGAAGCGTTTCTGAGCTGAGAGCAGGTGTATCCAGTGTAACTAGAGACTCTTGAAAGTTACATGTGTGATGCACCAGATGCCAGACTTCCAAACTGCATCAAGAGAATGTCTTACTGGCTCTGAAAGAGACTGTGTGTGACTGTGTAAGTGTGCAAGACTGTGTGTGTGTCTCTCTCTCTGTGTGAGTGTATATGAGTGAGCGAGGGAGAGTGCAGCGTCAGGCCCCAGGCTTTGAAAACCCACACACAAAAAAAGCCTCTTCCCTCTCTCATACCTCTTTCTGGATCCTTCTCTGGCCCCATACCTCTCTCCTTATATTGAAGTGTTGAGATGGAAAATGAACTTACTTTAATACCAGACAACACTGCTCAGAAAAAAAAAGCTGCCCAGTTTGCTCATACGCCCGGTGCGCCTCCTGTGAGGGCTCAGTGTGCAGGCCAGAGCCAAGAGCATGTTTTCATTCCTCCTTGCTCTAGAAATCCTACAAGAGCCCCTGCTAAAAGCCCTCGCCCCAATTGGTCAGATGCCACTAGCAGCAGAGTATGGGTCCCACTGATGTGCCCAAGTCCAAACCCTCGCCGCTGGAGAAGCCGTCTTGGACTCCCAGTAGGTAGGGGTCAGGGCAAGTCCTGCTCTGCCTCCCCCATCCCTGCCCCATCACCGTGGCCAGGCCCAGACTCTCAGCAGAATCAAGAGGGGCACTTGGAGGGCAGGTAGTACCTGGAATATGCTGGCTCCATACGGAGTCCTCCAGGCGTTGAGAAGGTTATCTTTCCCAGTGCTCACAAACCACTTGCCTGCAGGCAAAGGAAACATCAGGTTGTGGGCTGCTGCCCTCTAAAGCAAGACCCGCCCCACATGGCCAGCTACCATGGAAACGCGGTGTGACCCGCTAACTAGTGCTGGGCTGACTCTTCCCTTGTGAGAAGTGTTTTGTAATCAAGACATACCACACACACACGGACACACACGGACACTCAGATACTGCCTTTCTCTGCAATCAAGGGGAGGGGTGGACAGGCTGGTACAGAGAGAGGCAGGATCTGCAGTTAATCACAGGGATTACACTTCGCCAGAAGATTCTTTTTAAAGCCACTAAGCTCAACTGACCCATCTCGATTCTACTATTGAAAGATGGCAGGAAGTACTGGGGATGGCGAAGCTCCAAGCAGCTAGAGATCCAGCCAAAGGTGGTGGGTCTCTGCAGGCACGCCACCAGAGCTTTGCCTGCGTTAAAGCTCCAGGGTTCCCAAAGCCCTGGGGGGGTGCCTGCTATTCCTGGTCCATAAAGACCTGTTGGGGTTCAGAGAGGCTGGGACTGTCCTAAGCTGCATGGCTAGTCAGTGGGCCGGCACATACTCCAGTCCAGAGCTGTGGCCACCAAAGCCCATGGTCCAAATCACCTGTAGGCAGGTGCTCTGCTCCTGCCCCAGGCCAGCAAGGTCTGGCTCTGGCCTGGTGTCACAGGTGCTTGGTACCCTGTGGCAGTACCTGCATCCTCAGATGCGGGGCGGGATGGGGGTACTGGTCTGGGTCAGGAGGCTAGTTCTGAGACCATGCTCACTTAGGGGGGCTCTGGCCCTTCTCCAAGCTCCGAGCGGCATCCCTGCACAGAGGGCTGGCCAGGTTCCCGCTCCCCCAGGCTCACCGCAGTAAGCGAACTTGAGGGACAGCACGCAGCTCTCGTGCAGGTGCAGCTGGTACTTGTCGGGCTTGGTGTGGTGCAGCACCTCCACGTTGCTGCTCTCCATGCCCACGGCCAGCCACTCCCCGGTGGGGCAGTAACCCAGCGAGAAGATCTGCAGGGGAGGGGAGGACAGAGATCAGCATCCTCCAAAACCACGGCAGCGGGGTGCCGGGGGCAGTGCGGCGGGGACAGGAGGAGGGAGAAGAGGGGCGCTCCTCCACCGCCCTGCTCAGGAACCCTGTGGGCTCAGTCTTACCGACTCCCTCCCCTAGCACCTCCCCACCTGCCATGTGCAATGTAAAGTCCCCCTCTCTCCCCCTCAAGGGAATAGGATCTCATGTTTTATCCCCAATCAACTTCCCAGGTGAGGAAGCTGAGGCTCAGAGAGGTTGCTGACTCTAAAAAGTAAAGCAGGAGAGCCAGGATTCAAACTCAGAGGTGACACAGACATTTCACTTTCAAAGTTATTCTCTGTCTCAGTGACTTTCACCTTTCCTTAAGAAAAATATGAGTAAATAAAACACTAATGTATTAAACGTGCAAGATTAAAATATTAACACAAATAATACAATAACAAAAAGTAATAATACTTAGCATTTATGGAATGCTTTCTATAGCCAGGCTTACAGCCAAGGCTTTCAGAGGGACCATTGCAGGTACTCACATCAGACCCATGAAGTAGCTATGACTATTCCCATCCCATGAATGAGAAAACTGAGGCCAAATGCTCAATGGCAGAGGAGCTGGGAATCAAGGGGCAAGTGCGACCAACTCCAAAGCCTTGTGGATTCTGCTTCACGGCCACTTCCTCCAGGAAGCCTTCCTAGATGACTCAGCTTGGTCTCAGGTCCATTTGTAATGACTGCGTGTGAGGACCCCTTGGTCCCCTGAACCAGCCCCTGAGACCCAGGGAGGGAAGGCCCCATGCTGCCCCAGTGGACGGGGAGGGTCCCAGGCGCACACCTGGGAGGTGAAGTCGTGCTGCTGCAGCTGCCGGCCCTCCCGCAGGTCCCAGGAGCGCACGGTGTTGTCCAGGCCCCCCGTCCACAGCTTGGTGCCGTCGTGGGAGATGTCTATGCAGCTGGCCCCGTCCGTGTGGCCCTGGAACTGCCTAGGAAGGCCAGGCAGGGGTGAGGGTGAGCCCCAGGGAAGCACTGACTGCTATGTTGACAGCTGTCCCAGGAAGACGCCAACTCTGCCCCAGCACAACGGGAAGCTCGAGGGCCATGGTCCCTCAGGGCTCCTCTCCCACTCGAGCGTCTCGGCCAGGGCCAGTACTTGCATGAGGTCACAGGGAGGGAGGACTCAGACCCAGCAGCTTAAGCTCCTCCAAACCGGTCTCAACGCCGCCTCTTCTCCCCACATCTCTGCGTGTCTCAACTTATCTGAGTTCTGCCCTGCCAGGTCTGCCCTAGGCCCCCTCTCCCTGGAGCCTGGTGCAAGCTCCTGGTCCACAGAGCCCTCCCGCCTCTGTGGGCACCTGGTACAAGCCGTCCTTTCACCTGGGTGCCCTCACCTGTGCCACCCCGGCCACCCCACAACACCTCAGACCAGCTGGTTGCAGCCATGATGCCAGCACGGCCTCCCCAGGGCGAGGACACCCCCGCTCCCCCCCGTGCCTCACCTGACCAGCGTCTGGTTGTGCAGGTCCCACACGGCAATGTTCCCATCACTGCAGCAGGAGAAGCAGACTTTGGCGTCAGGGCTGATGGCCAGGGCGTAGCAGGCCGGAGCCGAGGACGTCAACTCAGCCTTGATGCGGGGCGTGGGCGAGGCCAGGTCCCAGATGGTGAGCGTGCTGGCCTCGCCGCCCACGATGAGCGTGCGCCCATCAGGGAGCAGCTTGCAGGAGCGGATGTAGTTGTCCCTGTTCTGAAGGGGGAGGGGACAATGCTCAGCGCCACCCACCTCTCCTCCCGGGGACCGGGAGAGTCACATCCAGCAACACTGAGCACCCTTGCCACATCTGCTCTCTTCCTGCCCTTAATCGCGGCTGCCAGGCTGACCCCACTGCTCACTCGTGACTTTTTAAACTTTCACTTCTTCACAGACCCCTGGAGACCAGCATCATCTCCCCAGACAACGAAAGCAGGGTTCAGAGAAGTTTGCCAGGTTGCCCAGAGTCGCTCAGTCGATACAGGGCTGCGCCTGGCCAGGTCAGTGGGGCACTGCCCCAGGCCCCAGCTCTCCTGTAACAGCTAGAAGGGATGCCCGCAGCCCTAGGATCCTCACCAGGCAGTCCAGCTGGGAGATGGGGCTCTTGCTCCCCGGCTGGCTGATGTCCCAGATCTTCACGCAGCCCTTGCCTCCTGTGTAGACGTGGCGCGTGGGGTTGCTGATGGTCACCGCACACACCACCTCCCCGTGGCTGAGAGTGTTGATCTGCCGGGCGTGCCTGGGGATGCCAGGGCCTGCCAGGGCGTCGTGGGGGAAGGGCACGGGCTGCATCTGCCCATCAGCGCTCACATGGAAAGAGTAGGCTCTGAAAGGGGGAGAACCACGTTTCTGCCATCTCCAGTCCTCTAACAGTTTCTCCTAACTGGCCCTAACCCCTGCCTGGCCTGCCTGCCTCCAAGGTGTCCCCTGCCCTCATCTTAGGAAACCTGGTAACCCTAACCTCCTTGACCTGGTTCCACCAGGACGGAGACAGCTTCATAGTCCTGCCTTGACTTCTGCCCCTGCTTATAGATCCTCGCTCCGAACCACGTCACTGACCCCTCGTTGCCTTGGAACACCCTCTCCCGCCATCTATACAATCTCTAGCACTCTGACCCTGGAAAGGGCCCAGCTTGAATGCCACCCCTCCTCTAGGAGCCAGTAGTATTAGGGAAGAAAATCTGCTTGCCCCCCATCCCTGAATGAATCACAGAGTACACATCAGAGCCAGGGGTGAGCCAGTGTAGTCTGCCCGCTGGTTCAGGTCATAGGAGTGCCAGCTGCGGCTAGAACCCACAGGAACCCCCAGGGCAGGGAAGATCCGTGGCATCTGGTTGGGAAGCCCAACATGTGAAATGTTCCTCCCCTCTCAAGTCCAGGGATCACAACCTCAACCCCAAACCTTCTTCCCCTTTCAGAGGGAGCCTGGGGGCGATCAGGAGTGCAGCCAGGCAGCCATCAGTGGGATTGCAACCTGCCCCAGGGGCACCCCTAGAGAGGCAGACACCTTTCCCCAGGAGAGGCCCATCAGGGCAGGGGATGGGTGAGTGGGTGGTGTGCTCTCTGCCCTCCCCAACAAGCAGAAAATAAGTAGTCAAGGCTTACGGTTTTCCACCAGGAATGGAGGCGAGGCTTGAGGGCAGGCCTGTGGCCCGCATGGGAGGGTGAGGGTCAAAGCCAACCTGTAAGGCAAGACAAGGCCAGCCCTTAGTGAGGGGTGCCGCCCTCCGTCCCCCTACTATACAACGCCGCCACCCCAGCTTCCTCCTCCACCACGTCCTGTCCCACCAGCACCACGCTGCCTCTTCAGAGCCCAAGATGGCTGAGCAGAGCAAAGCCCCTGTTCCAGCGACAACACAGGCCGGGGCCCTCTCAGTAACAGCAGACACGCCTTGGTATAACACGTGGGCAGCCCCACGGGCCGAGGCCCTGCCTCGTGAAATCTCCTGACTCACCATGGGAGTCCCACCCCAGAGCGCCCAGAGAGACGGGTGCCAGCCCCGCTTCCCAGATGGAAGGGCAGCCCAGGGCGGCTGCTGGTGGAGGTCACGTGGTGACCAAAGGGCAGGGGTGGGAACCAGGCCTGTGACCCCAAGAGTGTTCCCTTCTGCTTCCTCATGAACACTCTCCCCCAAGGAGCTGCCTGTCACTGGACCCAGAGGCGCCCCCTGCATGCAGGACGGGTCTCTCTAACCCCCTCCACTCCCCTCCCACTCCTTGCCCAGCCCCCCAAAAAGGAGCCAAAAGGTCTACGTACAGCTCCAAAGCTCACCATTGGCGATCGGCCGTAGGCGGCAGCAGCGGCGGCTGCAGCCGCGCTCATCTGGGGCGGGATGTTGTGGAGGCCTGCGTAGGCGCTGGGGCTGGTGAGGGAGCCATTCATCTCGTGGTGGCTCATCATGGCAAAGGGCGCGGCGTAGGAGCTGGTGATGGAGATGGGCGTGCGCAGGGCCGAGGCTGCAAGGAGGCGGAGGTAAGCCCGGACGCACCGCCAAGGGGAGAGGGTCCCACCCCCTCCATCCAGGAAAAGCGCAGGCCACCAGGCTGCCTCTGGCCCAGAAGCAATCTTTCCTGTCTTCTCAAGCTATCCACTCCAGGCAGTCCTCCTGGGCTGAGCTCACCTACCAGAGATCCCCATGTTCACAGCCCAAGAAGGTTTGAGGTGAGAGATGTGCCCACCTTTTTTTTATAGAACAAGATTCAGAGGCCCAGAGAAGAGCATTTTTCAGAATCTCACAGAACTAACAACAAAGGCAGACAGACACTGATGGTGTCCCGAGCTGTCTAAAGCTCCGTCCACACGCTGAGCTCAACAGTGGCCTCAGTAAGCCCTGACATGAGTGCTGAAGCAGCAGGCGTTCACCTCGGTGTCAAACCTGACCAAGTCCCGCAGAGACAGGCCCTCACTCCGACTCCCTGCCTGGTGCTCTGGCCCATCTGTGAGGCTCCAGCCCTGGCCCGGGGCAGACCCTCCCCTCAAGCACAGTCAGCTCAGCCCCATTGTGCCTACCCATTATACCTAGCGGGTCCATGCCTGGAGGTTTGCCTGGCATCGACCGGAGCCCCGGGGTCGTGCTGGTGCCAGGAGTTGGGGCATCATTCCGCGGGGTTGGTGTGTTGGACTTGAGTCCAGGGGTGGAGGATTTGTCATTCTGCAAGGGGGAAACGCAGACACCAAAGGAGGCTATGAAGATTCCTTTCTCCAAGAGCTAGACACCACATGAGGCCTAGTTCTCAATCTTCTGCCACACAACCCCTTCATTCTTGCCCAATCTTGTTTGGCAGGGACTGTGTTCATTGTTCCCATTTTACAGATGCAGCAACCGAGGCTCAGAAAGAGTAACTAAGCACAGGGTTCAGCCTGTACGTGGTAAAGCCAGGATGTGAACCCAGGCCAAGCCCCAATCCATGTGCTTTCTGCTCCACCCCTCCACCTTCTAATCAGCAGCACTCCAGGTGCAGCCCCTTTTCCAGAAACTTTTTCTCTCTGCCCCAACCCTCCCTAGCCCTCTCCTAGTCTCTGCGGTGCCAGGAGCAGACCCCCACATACATGACCAAGGTCTTTGGTCTTGGAGGAGGGCGTGCTGCTGGAGGAGGCCACCGAGGCGGGGCTGGTGGGGGCATCCTTCTTCAGGCCACGGGCCTTGTCCAGCCCATTTTCAGGAGGGGAGTGTGCCGGGCTGACCCGGGGTGTCGCAGGGTCCTAAGGACACAAGTGAGGCAGAGATGTGCTAAGAGCTACGATGAGCCTGAGTCTTCTCTGGTCCCAAGGGGAGGCCACCAGCTCTTAACAACCTAGTCTGACCCTTCCTCATCCCAGAGACGGGGAGACTGAGGACAGAGCGGGTGGGTGGACGGGATCTGCTCAAGATCAAACATGAGTTCAGGCCTCCATGCTGGGGAGCTGGCCCTCTTGACTTCGTGTAGATCCCTTCTAGCTCCTCATTCCCAGCTGAGGCTGACCCACGGGGCTCACCACCCTAAAACCCTAGGGATGGTGCGGAGAATAGAGCTGACCTAGAGGACCAGGGGAGCCGGCCCCCCACTGGGATCTTCAGGGGTCTCTCTCTCTGGAGACCCATCCTAGGAAGCCAGCATGCTGAATGACTCCCCAGCCACTAAGCAGCCAAGTCCTGTCTTCCTCCTCCTGACCAGCCTGATGCCCCCAACCCAAAGGCCTCAAACCCAGCTGGGGCTGCCGGTAAGGGTGCAATAGCCGAGACCCAACAGCTCCCACCTGGGACAGGAACCATCTCCAACTCCCCACGCAGAAAGCCACCCTGCGACCGGGAACTGCCCTCACCTCATTGGAAACGTCCACCACTAGATCATCACTCTTGTCCCCGTCACTATCCTGCATGGAGAGAGAAGCCAATGAGAGGCCACACCCACCCCAGACTGAGCCCAAACCATCCCATTTCCACCAGCCAGGAGCTGAACCTCAGCCAAACCCCAAAGTGCACACTGTCCCCACTCAGCCCCACCAGCGGCGGCCTCCTCTTTGCTGCTTACTAGTGCAGCCTCCCGGACCCAGGGTCTTTCGGCTCCCACAGCCACCGGCAGCGTCACCCACAACTGCCCCCATTATATTTCTAAGCTTCCTTTAACTTGTCCCTCTGGAGCCAAACACCTCTCTCCAGTTGGCCTGACATCCGCCATCACTTGTACATACACTGGTCTCGTTCCATCATTTCCATCACAGTGTGGGAAGGGTGATTAGCCTCATCTCCCAGAAACGCAGCTGAGGCTTTGGCTGCGCGATACGCCCAAAGCCCCAGAGCAGCCAAGGAGCTGGACAGGGAGGGCTGGGCCCAAGGGCACTGGCTCCCACACCGCATTGCCCCCTGCCCTCTGCCCCAGCTCTCAGCCCTGCCCAGCCTGGCACAGAGCAGAAACCATGACCACCTGTAGGGTCAAAGTATGAGGGCACCAGGGATGGCACCTGGAGCAGACCACAGATTCTGAGGGGGCGGTGATGGTAGCACGGGGTTGTGGGTCCATCTGGGGGGGCCCCTAACTCTCCCCAGACTCCACAGGGCCCAGGGGGACCTCTCTGCTCACTCCCTCCTGGCTGTGGCCCATATGCTCACAGCGCACTGATCTATGCAGGCTTCCCATGCCCAGGCCACCTGCCCTCCTCAGCAGGCCACCTCTCCTCCCCAACCTGTACCTGACTCTTCCACGACCAGGCCCTGGGGCGGGGGAGGGCTCCTCCTTCAGCCCAGCCGACCCAACACAAACCCCAGCAGAGCCCCCAGACGTACGTATCGGCTCAAACTGTCCTTCTCTTCTGCTTTCCGCTTCTTGGCTTCCATGCTGTAGTCTGCAGATCCCCGGTGCTTCTCACTAGCTCGCAGGCTTTCCGAGGGCGACACTGAGTTATTCTGGAAGCAAGGAGGAGACTCAGTGTGAACATTTCATTCGTGCATCGATATAGCTCAGTGGGGTGACCCAGAAGGTCAGTTGAGGTGTCGTGTGTGCCCTGTAGGTCTTGGCTCCATCAGAGCCTCACCAGGGAGGGACGCCCTCCCAACTCCCCAGATTTGGTTCCTCTGGGAGAGGCCCTGAGAGCATGACAATTCTCTTTTGTAGCAATGTCGCTGCTGTTAGATAATTAACCTTGCACGAGCCACTGGCCTCTGGCCTATTAGCCTGTGCGCTTCATGAAGGCGGGGGTCGCACCTATCTCCTTTTCCACCCCTCTGTGCTCAAAGAATGGATAAACTGAATTTGTACAGAGTCTTGAAGACGGATCTGAGCCGACAAACTGGGGCTATGCACAATACCTCATCTGCTAAACCTGACAGGAAGAGGGACTGACAGGCAGGGGAGCTGCCAGGTGCCAACAGGTCTCCCAGTGTAAGTACGCAACGGGGCATTTTGTGTGAATGCCCCTCCATGACGGCTTGGCCTCCCGCAATTTTAGAGAGAAACACCAGGGTTGCAATGATGCAGAAAACACAATGTCATGAAGCCTCTCCCTCTGAAGATGGGAAAAGGCATAGAGGGCAGGTGGAATTCCCCTCCACTCTGTGATGATGGCCAAATCCAGGTCCCGAGACGACGGGAAACGTGCCCAAGGTCCCCCAGCAGGAGGCCACTTGAAGAAAACCCGAGGCTTTTATGCCTGGAAAGAACTAATGAGTTCTCCCTTCAACTACAAAGCAAGTGAGGATGAGAAGAGTTTGGAATGTAAGGCCTGGGAAGAGGGAAGGTGGGCTAACAAGGTGAGGCAGGAGAAACAATGACAGTGGGTCTGAGGATGGAGCAGTCTTGGAAGTTGAGAGCTTCTCTCAGAGAAGGACTCCAGCTGGTGGTGCGATGGGTGAGTAGGGAACAACAGGCGTCACGTGGCCTCCAACACCAGGCTGGGAGCAGACAGGGAGGTGCGATGGGCAGGGGTACCTGCCAGCAAACCTCTGTGCCAAGGGAAAGATACCACAACCCCCTCTAGGGGACCACTGAGGTTTGTTCCTTCCTAAGAGACTACACTGGTGGCTCAGTGGTAAAGAATCCACCTGCCAATGCAGGAGACACAGGTTCATCCCCTGGGTCAGAAAGATCCCCTGGAGAAGGGAATGGCAACCTATTCCAGTATTCTTGCCTGTAGAATCCCATGAAGGGGAGGAGCCAGGCAGCTACAGTCCGTGGGGTCGCAGAAGAGTGGGACACGACTGAATGACCAAACAATAACACGACAAGAGACCGCACTGCACCTTCCCCTGCAGCCCTCGGCACCTTCTTCTGTGCACCTGCCTTGGATCAGGCTTGAGGCTAGATGCAGGTGTGGAGGAATGAACAAGATGCAGTCCCTGCCCTCCAGCAGCTGACCGCCCAGCTGGGGCAGGGCGGGGAGCAAAGTCCAGTCCATCCTCGTCCCCGTGCCCAGGGGTGTGTGACAAGCCTACGTGGGGACCTGCAGAGATGTCTCCTCAAAGGCGGAGGCCTTCCAGAGGCAGATGGAAAGTCTCCCCACTTCCCCCAGAGGCAGGGTCTGGCGTTCTGCGGGGAGCTGTGCGGGAAGGAGCCACAGAACCTCATTTCCTCCCCTAAGCCGGTTTCTGGGCAGCCCTTCCCTGCCAAGCTTCTGCCTGAAGCAAATTAAAATGGCAGAGTTATCAAGCCTTGAAGAAAATATGGAGGTTATAATGGAAGTGCAGCTTCAACCTTCCCCGCAGCTGGGCAGGCGCGGCAGCGATGCGCGCATAGCCGCAATTCAATTAGCCGCGGCGAGCGCCGGCAGAAAAATCACTGTCATTTCATTTCATTTCCTCCGACGGCGACCACCCCGTGCTAAGCAGAAACACTCCCAGCCCCTCTGCTCTTGCGCGGGTAGCAAGGAGAGGGGGGCGTGCGGCCGCTCCTGTTTCTCCCCGCGACCCAGGCCGCGGCTCCGAGAACAGCGGGCTCTTTCTTTTGCAGTCAGCTGCAAAGCCTCGCTGCTACCGGAGGAGAGTCATGTCAGGCGTTTAGCGGCATCGATCCAGCCCGCCTCTGGCTGGCAGGCGGCCAAAAAACTAAGTATTTTTTATTGCTTCGGCTAGGCAAGGAAATATGAATGAAGCTACCTCTAATTGGACTCCAGACTAACCCCTCCGGGACAGCTTCCAGCCCGGCCAGTCGGCCCCCCTCCCACTCCGACACGGCCCTGTCTTTCCTGCCGGGGCCTCATCTGTTGACAGCCTGGTTTCCAAAGGGCTGATTACGTTCGTTTCCACTTCCCGCGACACCATGGCTACGTGCACACATGTGAGCCCCTACCGCCTACCCCCAGGGCCGGCCCACAGCCCTCTGGGGCAAGGACGGTGACCCCATTCATTTCCATTGAACTCTCCAGGGGCCCCTCTGCCCTGTCTCAACATCGGCGAGCACTGTAAAGAGCCCCGATCTTGGGGGCTCCTCGTGGGATTCTTTAGCAGAAAGCATTCACAGAGAGGGCGCAAAGCCAAGGCCAAGAGAGATGAGGATGAGGACGTGTGAAGGCAGTGAAGGGATTGAGCAGCCACTGCTCTCTGTGGCAAGTCCGTGGTAAGCAGGTAAGCTGGGTCCTGGGTCCTGTGCTAAGTGGGGTCTTCCTAACTAAGGAGAGAGGCTGGCTGAGCAGGAATATTCCCATATTACAGATGGAGAAACTGAGGCTGGGAGAGGCCAAGAGGGCTACCCAATGCCCCATGAAGCTGGGACCAGGCTGAGCCTTGAGGTGTCTAGCCCAGCCCTCTTCCTGTCTAGGTAAACTACCTCTCCAAAAATGTCACCTCCTGGGATCAACACGAAAGCAATCAAAATGGATTTGCAGCTTCAGCTGTTCCTTTCTTATGCACCTAGCCATTCCTGGGCCCAAATGACCTGGATTTCTGAGCACACAGGCGAGAGCCTCGGGGACGGATGTGAGCACTGCTGCTGATGCGAGGTTCAGAATCAGCCCAGTGGAGGACTGGGGAGGGGACATGGGTCGAGATGGAGAAGCCACCCGAGGAAGCTGCTGTTTAGATGGTTAGTTAACTGCCTGACCTTCCAAGTCCTACTTAACACGAGGTAATAACCAAAGCCATCCTAACAGATTAGATGGCCCCAGATATAAGGACAGTGATGAGGAATAAAATAGCTTTGCTAATCGCTGGAGGATTTTTTTATCCAGACTCCACTGCGCTCATTCAGAAGGCTTATTCACTTGAAACAGAACCTCTGAGCCTCAGTGTGATCAGAAAGATTTACGGCAAATCTCAGAGCTGGCAGACACGCAGGCAGCCTGGCCTTAATGCTCGCTTGTGAGCACTTCTTAAACCAAGTTAAAGCCTGCAACAGGGAGAAACCTCAGGTGTTGGGAGGAAATAAAGACGATACAGGATCATATAGGAGACAGCCAACCTAGGGGACAGGGAGGGAACTCCGGCCCCAAATGAGGGAGGGACACCAGGGTCCCGAGCTCTGGGGTCAGCCCCGTGACTCCACAACCCCCCTTGTACGACCCAGGGCTGGCCGGCTGACCTCTCCAGTAATCACCTCTTATATAAAAAGGGGGTTAGTTACAGCTCACTTAGCCCAAATCTTCATTTGACAAACGATGGCCCTAAAGCCTGGAGAGGTAAAAGCTTGCCCAAGTGAAGGTCAATCAACAGGTGATAACAGCTCTTATTTCATGACAATACCCGGCCACCCCCAGGAGCCCACACAGGGTACCCCAAGTACCCTGCACCCCGAACGCACCCCACAGGCCCCAGAGTGCCAGCACTTACCGCACTGGATTCTCTCTCTTCAGGGACAGAAGGCCAGGAAAGGAGGAGGGTCAGGTCCCACAACACAGAAAAACAAAAAGAAAGCAAGGTCAGTCTCGTCCATCTGGCTTTTATGCTTTGCTAGTTCACGGGTTTTAAAATGGGCAGTGGCCTCGCTCTCTGAGTCACCCCGGGTCAGCCAAGGCAGAGCCATTAGGTGACGTCTCTCAGTTTGGAAATTAACCGCCCCAATTCCATCGCTTCGCCGGGCCACCAGGCCTGGGTGGGGCTGCAGGGGGCTCTGTGGCCTAGCTCTCCCTGCCATGCTGAGAAGGGTGCCAAGATTACTGGTCAGCAGTTTTTAAAGCCACGAGCCTGGGAAGGATCGTGCTATGTAAAATATCCATAGGATCTGAGAGTTGAGAACATTACTGTTATTTCTTTTTAATTAATTATAGGAGTGGTTTTTTGGTATGGTGGTGTTTTTATCACCCTTCTGTTTCTTTGCCAAGAGCCCCTGGAAGCAGAGGCCTCTGATTATCTGCCTAGTCAAGCACTAGCTCCCTGGTCCTCCTGTCTGCTGCAGAGAGGCCCTCTTCCTCTGTCGGGAGGATCATCCTAAGGCAGAGACAAAAATCTTAGTCTCAGTTCCCAGGACCTGCTACCACTCCCCAGCCCCGGCCTGGGCAGGATGGTGACGCTCCAAGGCCCTCATGCCCATAAGGCATTGGCATGTGCCCCAGTGAAATCTAAGCATAAATCAAACCACCACATGGTACACCTTGAATGTGATGTTATGTGTCAATTACGTATCAAAGCTAGAAAAAAACATCTGAGGGCAGACCACACAAAGTGGTCCTGTTTGCAAAGGGTCTGCTAGGAAGCCAGGCCCTTTCCCATCCCGATAAAACGAAGCCCTCCTGATGCCCTCCAGCTTCCTTGCGGGAAGGGCTGAGTAAAGGATGGGGGGCATTCTCATTCCCCATCTTCCCAGTCCTCTCCCTGTAGCGGCACCAGCACTGTCTCTATGTAGCGTACAGCCCCCTAACACGTCTTTACTTGAAAGTCAACTGGGTACCTTTTCCAAGGATCCTTGATGGGTTAAACACCTGGGAACTTGGCCTCTGTTCTCAGAGGGCTAATGATCTCTGTGAGGATGAAACGTTTTCCAGGGAAGGATAGAAGATGATGGCAACAGAGGTCTTGGGACCCCGACTCTTAAACTCCCCTGGGAATTTGGAAAAACCCTCAGCTTGGCCAGGAGGCCCGCCTGAAGGAATGGGACTGGGGCTGACCCTTGGAGAGTGGGCAGGGTGTAGCTAGGAAGATGGGAGGGTACTCTAGGATGAAAGGACCAGATGTCTTCCAGGGCAGAGCAGAGTGGGTACACTTAGGGCAGAGCAGAGTGGGTACACTCAGGGCCTGGGGATGGGTCTGGGGGTGGGCCTGGTCTCCAGGCACCAGGAGCTTCACTGATGGACAGCTCCAAGGCTTGCTAACTCCTGGTCCTCGGGTGGCAGCGTCCGCGGTGTCCACTCACAGCAGGGCCCCTAGAGCCTCTGCCCACACCCCACCCCCGCCCTTGCCCCTGCCCCGGCCCCGGGTCGCACCTCTGTGGTCCAGCTCATGGTGGTTCTTCTCGTCCTTCACTGACAGGTGGGCCTGGCTGCCCAGTGCACCAAGCGCCAGCAGCCCTGAGCTGCTCCCCGTCACTGGGGGGATCCCTGGAGGCTGGAGGCCTGACGGGTGGGGTGGCAGCTGGACCGGGGGGCCGTGTGTGGCATGGGAGAGGTGCTGCGCCTGGAGCTGCTGTTGCTGCAATGAAGTGGGTGGTGAGCACGGCCGAGCCAGCAGGGCGGCAGAGGCCTGGGCCGCCCTCTCGCTCCTCCAGGAGGCAGCAGGGGAACGCGCACCCCCCAAAGCTTCATCCCCAGCTCAGGCCACATGCTGTCATGCTGGAGGAAGTCTGTTAATGGACTGCAATTTAGACACAAGATTTATGATGGCAAACACCACCTCCTCCCCAACCAGGACAGAATTTCTCAATGTATGATTCCCAGCCCAAGATAAATAAAGCATGCATTTAAAAACCACAGTCATCAGGGCTCCCTCTCTGTGGAGGGCGATCCACTTTTAAGCTCCCAGCGGTCACAGTTTTGCTCATGCTTACATGCCTGCCAACGTCAGCAGCCAGCGTCTCCCACCCTTAACCCCAACCCTGGGGAAGACTCCCTAATTCTGAAGAACTCCACGCCTGTCTTACAGAGCAAGAGCAGCACACAGCAGAAGAGTCCTGGGATCAAGAAGAGTTTGGGGCCAGAGGAATGAGAACCAATGTCACTGAACAGGAGAGTGGAGAACAGGGTGAAAAGGGGGGCTTTGGAATTAAGACAGATCTGGATCCAAATCCCAGCCCTGGCACTTACTAGCTGGGTGACCTCAGGTGGGTCACTAAGTGATCTCTTAACAATAGCTAACATTTACCAGAGGGCTTTTCATGGCCCCCCTTCTCCCCTACTTTCCCCAAATCTAGACAGGTATTAATGCAGTTATTATCATCAATAGATGGAGAAGGAAATGGCAACCCACGCCAGTATTCTTGCCTGGAAAATCCCATGGACTGAGGAGCCTGGAGGGCTACAGTCCACGGGGTCCCAGAGTTGGACAGGACTGAGCATGCATGACAACGACGACCATCAACAGCAAGGACAACAATCCCTAGTCAAGGATTCTGCTCTGTGGATGTCTCGAACACCTCAACCTAGCACTGGTCTCAGGGTCTTCTCTTCCCCTCGTCCCCTTGTTCTCCCCCAGCAGCCGAGACAAAACACCCTTTATCAATCTTAAGATTGTGTCAAGAACCATGGGCACTGTGCCGCTGACTACACCATGACCAAATATTTCATAGAGATTGAAACATTTATTGGGAATGACTGGGGCCTCGGGTTATACATACATCTTTCCTTTCAACAAGCACGAGGGGAGGGAATGGAAATTTACTGAATGCCTGAATGAATGCCTGGGCCCTTTCCAAAGCTTATCTCTGACCCTTTCAACTACCTGGCAGAAGGGTTGTGCCCACTTTAAAGACGGCAAACTGGTACTCAGGGGCTGGAATACGGTCAACTACCAACATCATCCAAAGAATGTTCCGAAGGAGACCCCCTGCCCCAGAGCAAGAAGAGTTTATGGGGGTGACAGAGAGCCAAAGCCTGACAAGCTCACCTGTCAATGTGAACCGTGGCTCTCTGGCCACTGCTGACAGACGACAAAATACAGAGAAGGCCCACAGCTCTGGATGCACATGCGGCTCCAAGAGGCAGTAAGTGTATCTGAGATCAGGGATTAAAAGCTTCCCAAACGGCTTACCAAGTAAAGAAACTGCCTGCAATGCCAGAGATGCAGGAGACTTAGGTTTAGTCCCTGGGTTAGGAAGATCCCCTGGTGGAGGAAATGGTACCCCGCTCCAGTATTCTCACCAGGAGAGCCCCCTGGACAGAGAAGCCTGGTGGGCTAGAGCTCATGGGATTGCAGAGAGTTGGACACGACTGAGTGTCTGAGCACAGAGCACACATTAAGAGACCTGCTCTTCCTCAACTAAACCACAAACTGCCAACCTCATGCACCCCCAAATTCATGATCCCCACTTTGCAAATGAGGAAACTGAGGTACTACACTCCTAGCCCTGCAGGGCTCATTTTTCAGCATAGGGGGAAAAGGCTGGGATTACAGCCATCGCTCAAGACCTGGGACGTCTCTTGGAGGGAAGTTTATGGAAGCTGCTGGTGGCCACTGGTCCGGGTTGTCTGCCCTGAGACGCCAGAGCAGACACAAAGTGGAGGTGTCTATCCTAAAGCCATCCACCCCCCAGAGGCAAGGCCCATGGAGGTGCAGCTCGAATGGTTAGTTGGGACGAGGAGTGTCAGTGGGGCAGCCTGCTTCCTGAAAGGTGAACCAGTGAACCAGCACCAGAGTCTTGCAACAGAGTCTATATCTGCAGTTGCAGTGTCTGTATGGAAGACACTGGCTTTCAAAGCTGTTTAGCCTCCAAGAGGGAGATGGTGGTTTTCTGGAGTGGCCCATGAAGCAGGTATGTCTTTTTTGCAACAGAGGAAAGGCAGCTTCCGCGTACTTCTCATCTTCAAGCACAAAAGAGCAGGACCCCCTGCACAGCCAGAAATTCCCCCGAGGTCTGCTCTGGATGGATGGAAGGCAGGGTCAGGAGCAGTCCAGCAGGCTCAAGGAGGCAAGGACAGCCAGCCGACCTCCAAGGCTTCTGTCTCAGGGCGAGGACAGATGCCAGGGCTCGTCAGGTCAAGGGTCTGCTGACAAGCATCCTGGTTGTGACAGAGAGTGAGAAAAAAATCTCCGCAGCGGGGCGGCTGGCAGTGTTCCACCTGTCTCTCCATCCCAGTGTCACAGGCAGGGCACAGCCATCCTCAGGCTGCTTTCCTGTCCCCATGACACATCTCTGACTTCAGAGGACGAGGGGAGGAAACACAGAGACATCCAAGTGGGAGGGTGATGGGGTTTTCAACCGGGGAGAAATGGGATCGAGGCCCCCATCCAAGGAGGCACTGGGCTCAATTCTGCAGCAGCCTGTCTCCAGCTTCCACTGTCCCCTCTAAGACCAGGATCTCTCTGTCCATGAAGTGAAAGGAAGTCAACAAACCCCCTCAAACCCCCAACCAGGGGGCAAGGCCCCTCGCGAGCGCCCCCTCCTCTTGCCTTTCACATTTCATGCCAGAACAGCAGCCTGTCAGAGAAGACATCCTGGGGACAGGCGTGTGTCCCTGCCTTCCTCATGGGGCCAAGTGCCAGGTCCTGGGCTCAGAACACAGGGCCACTCATTCACAGGGGACACTGACGGGAGGCCCTTGCTGGCCAAGTCTGTGTGACTGGATGATGCACATCATGCTTCACGCCTCTGCTACCTGATTTAATGCTTCGCTTCTCCGGTTCATGATATGGGTTAAACCTAGTGAAGTGGTCTAAGCCTTTCCAGGGCTGAGACCCACTGAGGACGTCCCAGTTGTATGAGATGGAGACTTCTCACCTCCCGGGGGAGGGGAGAGCAGCCCCGAC
Organism: Bos indicus; assembly: GCF_029378745.1. NCBI lineage: Eukaryota > Metazoa > Chordata > Mammalia > Artiodactyla > Bovidae > Bos > Bos indicus. The sequence goes on from NC_091769.1 coordinate 16,953,840, forward strand.
CTCTGCCTGGTCTTTCTACTTCTTGCCCACAAAAGAGGCCCCCCAGCTCCAGGTGAATTGTGCATCTGTGCTCTACTGCAGCTTGGAGGGCTCACAACAATGCTATTACTCCATTTCAGAGACAGGGACAGGCTCAGGGGCAGTGAGATGACTCTGCTAAGCCAAAGAGACCAGAGCCAGAACGCAAGCCCAGCGTGACTTTTCTCTACCATGGCCCCCGGCTGAGAGAAAAGGATGCGTTCATTCTAAGGCTCCCTTTCTGCACCATCCATCCCCCTGTCAACCGAACCCAGCTCATCAGCACTGTGGAGGGAATGCGAGAACCTCAGGACTGGCTTCAGCACACCCTGTGCAATTTGTGACAAGCTACAACCTCCCTCTCCCTCTTCCTCACCCCACCCCTACCTAACCTGAAAAAAAAATAAGTAACCACCACCAAGGACCCATTGTGTAGCACAGGGATCGCTGCTCAATATTCTATAATAACCTAAACGGGAAAAGAATTTGAACAAGAAGAAATACACGTGTATGTATAACCGAATCACTGCTATACACTCGAAACTAACATAACACTGTAAATCAACTATACTCCAGTACAACTACACTCCAGAAAAAAAGCTACCAACACTTTAAATCTCTTCCACTAACAATTTTCAAGGGGACACAGCCCAAATTGTCAGTGGACAAGTGGGGTGAGTTGGCCACTTGACACGAAGAGCCGACTCATTGGAAAAGACCCTGATGCTGAGAAAGATTGAGGGCAAGATAAGGGGGTGGCAGAGGATGAGATATATAGGTAACATCACTGAGTCAATGGACATGAGTCTGAGCAAACTCCAGGAGATAGTGAAGCACAGGGAAGCCCGGTGTGCTGCAATCCATGGGTTCTCAAAGAGTCGGACGTGACTGAGCAACTGAACAGCAGCAGCAAGTGGGGTGAGAACCCCTCCACCTGCCAGGTTCAGTGACCTGGAGCCAGCGTGGAGCAAACTGAAACGTGAGCTCTGGAAGTGGTGGGTACCATCAGCTCACTGTGTCTACTCTGCCTAGAGAAACCTTTTGCAAGTTGCTGACCAAGGGACAATACTCTGCCCCCGCCCCCATGCTCAGGAACCTTTTGACTGTCTAAGGTTCCCTTAATAACCTGGATCCAAGAAGAGAGGGTGTGGATCAGGTCTGCAGTAACCGGGTTTTGTAGGCCCTCCACGAGCACACACACGCCTTCAGGCCTGCTTTCCCCAGATGGACATAAGTTCCCCGCAGACCAGCAAGCCTGGGCCTCCGTCAGTTCCTCCATCCCCTATCACCTGGAGGGGAGACCCTAGAAATCCTCTAACTCGTGTGATAAACATGCCCCTCACTGCAGGCACGCCAGTGACCAGGCTTGCCAGATACCCGATCTCTCACCTCTCTCTGACATAAGCCAAGGCACGAAGGCAGAATCCTTCCACCCCATGCCCAAGAGAGCCCCAGATGACTGACTGAAGTGGGCACATCATTCGACACTTGCCCAGCCCTTCACTTTTCCACAGATGAAGAAACAGGCCTGGAGGAACTAGGTGACTTGCCCAAGGCCCCTCAGCTCCCAGACCAGGAGGCCAGGCCACTCCTCCCCGCAGAGGGGCAAATCCAGCTGTGCCATGGGGCAGGTACCAGCTGCTGTTGCGGCCTCGTGGGCCCTCCCTTCCCTGCCCTTTACTGCTGGGGCAGGACTCCAGGCCCCTCACCACCTTCCTCCCATCACTCTCCTGAGTCAGCCGGCCACAAGCCCGTTCTCCCTCTCCCTCCTTCGCGGGATGCCCCAGCTCGAGAGCCTGTCCGTAATTCCTGCCTTGTGAGGCTCTGGCAGGCGCAGCGATTAGACGGCTGCCTGCTTAATGACAGGGCGATGGCTGCGTTCACTCAGAGCTGGAGAAGCAATTACCTCGAAAATGGGGGTCACAGGCCCCACTCGTTGGCTTTAATTGAATTCCAATATCTGCCTCGAGCTGCCTTGACCTAACGCGTAGCTTCCTAAATACTCCTTGAAGGAAGCAGAGCTAATCCAAGCAGTGCTTCTTCTCCTCAATTCCACTCTTTCTTAGAACTTTTTTTTTCAAAAACTATTTTCATAAGAGGATTTTAATTCCAAAGGGGGAGGCGGTCGGGGGAAGAGGGGACCCCACTGTGGCCATGGCAGGGGTGGGAGGGCTGGGCCTATAGTATGGATGGGGGCGAGGGGCTGGGAGAGGAGAAACTTCAGAGAAGGCACTTCCCACCTTGAGCCCTTGCCTACCACTCTCAGCACGGCCATCCAGCTGTGAACTGCCACTGAGGAGGAGGACACTGGCCCCACACCAGGGCCGGACCGGGCAGGAGGTGGCAGGGGAGGAGCCCTGAGCTGAAAGCCAGCCTGGGGCGTCTGGCCTGACTTTGCTCCTGAACGCTGTGTGACTGGCTGTCACTCCCAGCCTCTATAAAGCAAGGGTCAGTTGAATCAGTCGCTCTCCACCTCGGGCGCTTTCATGCACTGCCCCCGGCCCCTCACCAGGACATTTTGCAATGTCTGGAGACATTGTGGGGTGTCACAACTGTGTGTGGAGGTCACCGGCATCCAGTGGGTGGGGACCAGGGCTGCTGCTGAACACCCTCCCGTGCATCCTCACAAAGCACCCGGCCTCAAAGTTCATGAGCCTAGAGGCTGCACGACCCTGGGCTGGGTGGTCTCTGAGGAGACCTCAAACTGTACAATATGGTTTCCCTGCGGGGGGCTCTGCCTCCCAGATCACTGGCTAGAAGCAGTTACCACCCACTCATGTTCTCCTTCCCGGCCTCCTCTCCACTCCTCCTGCACAGCAGGTGAGGGTCTCCCCTTTCCTCACCACTCCCAGGATTCAGACCAGGCTAACACTCCCCTGCCCAGCCCCCCGCAGGCAACTCAGACCAGAAGGACAGAAGCCCATAACCATCACAGGTGCCACTGACATGATGAAGGGTGAGGATCCACCAGCATCACTCTGTCACTCCAACCCTGCCCTCCCAGCAGTCCTGGCCCAAAGAGATGAGCTGGTCCACCCCTCTTCTGTAACAGATGCAGACACTAGGGTGTGAGGAAAAGACGGGATCTGCCTGAGGTCACACGGGGAAAAAGTGGAACTAGAACAGAGGGCCCCAGGTTTCTCCCCAGAATCAAGAGCCCAGTGACATCATTCACCCCACCAAGCCAGAACATTCTGCACCTTTAATTCCACCTGGAAATAATGACTGCACTTAAGGACAAGGAGAAGAGTGAAGACCAATCAAAGGGCTGGAGAGACCCTGGCCAACCCGTCTACTGCTTCCCAAGCCAGACTACGGTTCAGAATGATCTGGAAAAACACAAAAACACAGAGGCCCAGTCCCATCCCAGACTGATGGAAAAGAATTCTGAGGGGGGTGCCCTGGAATGTATATTGTTCAGAAGTCCCTTTGGGGACCCACACTCAGGAAGACGTGGCCAGGGGTCCTGGCTGGACTTCACACAGGTCCATGATGGATGCTCAGCCAGGCAGCTCAGCGCACGGGACAGCAAGGCCCAGACCCGAATGCCACAGCACGCTTCACAGCACAGAACAACAGAGACAGTTCTGACCTCAGGAGGCCAAAGAAGGGCGGATCTTTGCCAGGGAAGGGACAGGCCCCCAGGGAGGTGGGAGAAATCAGGCTGGCCTCCAAGGTGATCCCAGAGCCCACCCCTTCTCTGTTGGAGATGCCAAAAGCCAGGGTAGGATGGGGCTGATGAATTTAGAGGTGGATTAGGGTTGGGTCAGATACCCCTTTAATCTGGGGACTGGGAGGCAACTGGGGAGCCACTGGGGAAGATATCTAGGTGGGTCCAAGCCCGTGAGATGCTGGGGGCACTGGAGCCCTGGGGCCGCACTCTTTGAGGCCAGCTGAGGTCAGGGTCTGTCTCTGGTTACGGTAAATGGGAGGAATAAAAGGGCTATACACACGGTGAGAGGCAGACTGGGGAGTCCACGTACCCCGATGATGGCGTTCAGCTCTGTCATGGTGACCTGCTTGGCTCGCTCCACCGCCTGCGCCACCTGCTGCTGGTGCTGGAGGAACGAGGTCCGGGTCAGAGGTGGCGGCTTCCCTGCCCGAGGAGGCATGGGGTGCGGGGACCACGCGGGACGGGCAGGGTCACCGTCCTAACAGGAGGCAGACCAGGGCCACGAACCCAAACAGGACTTGGGGGACGGGGAACCCTTTAAACCCTTTTCAATGAGCATGTATTACTTTTGTAATGAAAACGTCCCATAATTTTAAGCCAAAAGATGGCTATTTGTCAACTGTTGCCCTCTACCACAGGAAAAAAAATCTTTATTTGAGGCCTCTGAGAAAGAGCCAACATCAGACGATGCTGCTGCATGATTATTCCCCTTCTAAATGCAGTGACAGTGTTGTTGTCCATAAAACAGGAAGGTGTCCTGTTTTTAGGAGAGGCAGCCTGAGTACGGAGAATGCTGTGAGTTTTCAGGATGTTTGCAACTACATTCGAAGGGTTCAGAAGAAAAGTACATGTATCTATACTCAACCTGTATCTATGTAAACAGAAAACAAACCAAAAAAGCATGTGTCTATAAACGTGGGCAAACGTGGCACAATGAACCCTGATCTAAGCTATGGACTCGGGTGCTGACGCTGAGATGCTGGGATGCTGATGGCGTGTGAGGCAGGTTCATCCGTTACTCCAGGGTGGGGTGCTGATGGTGGGGAGGCTAGGGGACAGCTCTGTACTGTCCATTCAGCTTTGCTATGAACCTCAAAGCACTCTAAAAAATTAAGTCTTTTTTTTTTTTTTTAATCTTTTTTAGAGCATTCATTCCCTTCAGCCTTGGGGTTGACTGGCTGCAAGACCCGAGGGCATCACTTACATCCTGCTTTTACAGGAATTCAATCAGGTAAGGGTCAGTACTCTCGCTCAAGACACCTAGCACCTAGGAGGGAGTGCAGGTGGAGGGGGCCTGGAGGGCAGGCCTGTCCGAGCTGCAGTAAGCTCTACGGGCCCCTCTCGGGCAGCCCACCCGTCTGCCCTGCACCAAGGGGCCTCCTTGGAGAGGGTTTTCTCCTACTGCCCTCCAGTCCAGCCCTGTCTCAGGTAGGGGCCAGGGGGGAGTCTCCTGGAAAAAGTGCTTAAAGATGACGTGACTGACTCAGTTGTCCCTGATGAGTCAGAACCTTTGGGTAAGTGGTTCTCCGCAGAGGGTCTGGCTCCTGGCACTGACTGGGCAGGCTTCCTTGCTCTTAGATGTCTCCAGGCGTGGATGCTGGGGCATGGGGAAGCTGAGGCTGGGAATGCTGGCTTGGACAGGCTGAAGGGTGGAAACGGGAAGAGGCAGAGATACCCACTGCCCATTGTGGCTCCGTCACAGGCCGGGACCCTCCTCTTGGGGCTCAGCAGAAGCAGGGAACAGCTTCCACCGGAAGAAGGAGCAAACGGCCCCTCTGATTTGCCAGAGAAGGTTGTAAAGCCCCAGGCTGTCAACTTCTGTCCACGTGAACGGATGGACAGGGGCCGCTCTGGCAAGGCACAGAAGACAAAGCGAAAGAAGGTCTTACCTCTTGTGACAGGAAAGGCATGATCTGTGCTAAAATCGTGTTCAGCCTCTTCGCAATCTCTGTCTGCAAAGGGAAAGAGACTGCGTGAGGCTAAGGCAAATAAATCAAGTCGCCAAAATGTCAGACTGTGGAAGGGCAACCCCCCGCCAAACCACAGGCCCTCGACAGGCTCCGTCCTTCCACCCTCTATGGACCTCCTGCCAGGAGGCCTCGCTGAATCCACAGCGTGAAGCAATTCCTTCCCACTCCCTCCAACCAACCCAATTTCCAGGAGCTCCAATTTCCTATCAGAGGTGGTCTCCGTGTTTGGTTCAGAGCATACAGTTCACCTCCTCTGGAATGGAAGCCCTAACCAAAACAATGCAAAGCTAAACAAGAACAACCCCCATACCACCCACTGCGGTGAAACCTTTCATAAGAGCGGACGCAGCGCGGTGAGAAGGAACTGCTTTGCCCGGTGGCCCCACGGGCAACTGCAATTCAGACTCTCAGACGCCCAGACACATCAGGAGGTGGTGGAAGACCCCCGGATGCATGTGCCAAGTTTTCCCTGGTGCTAGCCTCATGCCCACTGATGTGCAGTTGAGAGGGTTTCCCTCACTCCCACTTCCCACTGCTGCCTCTCCCCCTGCAGACCAATCCCTCGCCCTTCTAGTGCTGTCCAGCCGGAAATCCCACCATTGATGCTTCCTTCTGGAGAGGGCAAGCCTTGCCTTCTCTAAGATGCTGCTCAGAACGTAACTATCAGAACCCTAGCCCTTCATCTAAGCTGATCACAGAAAGGCAGATCAATTCTCTGCCCCACCCCTAACACCCCAGAAAAGATCACACTCAGAAAAACATCAGCTGGGGGCTTCCCTTGTGGTCCAGTGGCTAAGACTGCGCTCAAAATACAAGGGGCCTGAGTTCAGTCTCTGGTCAGGGAACTAGATCCCACATGCCGCAATGAAGACTGAGGATCCTGCATGTTGCAATTAACACCCAAATAAATCACAGCCAAATAAATATTAAAAAAATTAAAAAGAAGAAAGAAAAAATCAACTGTTTTTGCCATCCATCTATGTGAGCCATCTCAAATGAAGAATGGTTTAAAAAAAAGAAAAAAGAGTGGGGCTAAATGGTTAACAGTCCAGGCAGGAAGGCTGAGGACCACTGACAGACAAGTCTCAGAATCGCCTCTCTTATCCCATTCTGAATCCCAAGGCTGCCGGGACTGAGGTCCCAGAGCTGGCTTCAGAGCTCTCATCAGCACATAGCAATCTTTGAGAGACAAAACCATGACAACAGCCTTTAAAAATCTGTGATCATCTGCATGTCAAATGACTCCGGATGAGAAATGCTTGTGCATTTAAAGTAAAAGCAATGCTGTCTGAAGGCTTACAAGCAGACCCGGGCCCTAAGGAGAATTCGTGGGGCCAGCACTCCTACTACCCCAACCCCCCACCACAACCCGTCCCCAGCCATGATGAAGATGCCTCTGGTTGGTGAAGAGATGGGTCTCAGGCTAGGAATCTGTGGGCTTTTGTGGGCCCACATCCCGGGGCTGCTGGCTGCAGTGCAGGTTCCAACACAGACCCCTCCTTGTCCAGAGCAGCAGGGGCTCCTGGGTGGGGATCACAGATCACAGCTCTCTCCCGGAACACTCTAGATTGGGCACTGGGGGTAAAGCAAGTCTTTGGTGCGAAAGACTGTCCCTCATATCCTGGACCAACCAGTGCCAATAATGGTCCCATTTCCAAACGCATCCTTGGCTGAGTTCCAAGGGAGGGACCACAGCCATATCTGTACTTTTGGGGTTTACTTCAGCAAGGACACTGTACAGGAGGGTTTGTCACAGCATCCGTGCTAGCCACATATGTGCTCAGTCGTGTCTGGCTCTTCGTGACCCCATGGACAACAGCCTGCCAGGCTCCTCTTGTTCACAAGATTTCCCAGGCAAGAATACTGGACTGGGTTGCCATTTCCTCCTCCAGGGGATCTTCCCGACCCAGGGATCGAGCCTGAGTCTCCTGCATTGCAGGTGGATTCTTCACCACTGAGCCGCCTGAGACGCCACGCTACACACATTTGGGGCCAGAGAAAACTCTGTTGGGTGGGGCTGCTCCGGGCACTGTAGAGTTTTTAGCAGCAGCCCTGGCCTCTGCCCACTAGATGTCCATCATTAATACTTATAAGGCTCCTGGGACTATTACTAACTATTGTATAAATTATTAATCTAGGTAAGTGGAAAGAGTTCTAGTCCAAAACAGGGCCCCTTCTCATTTCTTTTCACTTTTTCTTCTCCCACATTGATTGATAGTGGGAAAGGGAGATGAAATTATAAGAGTCAGAATTGTATACGTCAGGAATTCTGGAAACAATCAGCTCAGTCCAAACCTGTATAGAACAACATAATCACTCACCTGTCACATGTTTATGCGCCAAATAAGACTAGAAAGTTTTATTTAAAACACAAAGCAAAGAGAAATAAAATAAATCATCCTTACCAATGAGCTTAGGGAGCTCACTGGTCCAATGTCTCTTACCTCAAATGACTGGCATAGCAGAGACTAGTACATGATAGATGCCCAGTAAAATCTAGAGACAAAAGAATCTCACTGGTTTCCCTGCATGTGTGTTTCAAGACTTCATATTACAGTGTCCCCTGGCTGGGGATGTGGGCCTGCCTCAGTGTGGGCAGCATTAGGGAGAGGGACAGTGGTGGACAAAGTGCTGACCTACAACAGGGAGATGGAGCAGGCAGCCCCTCAAGTAGTGGTTAAGCCAGACCAGTCCAGTTAAGCAGGTCCCTAGCTATTGCCCGCTTCTCAGCCAGGAAGGCAGGCGGCAGGCTCTGAACCTTCCCTGTCACTTTGGCCCACTCAGTAACTATAGGTCTTACCATCTTTAAGGTGGGTGGTTATCAAGGAGTCCTGTGTGTGCATGCTAAGTCACTTTAGTCGTGCCTGGCTCTTTTTGACACTTTGGATTGAAGCCCACCAGGCTCCTCTCTGTCCATTGGATTCTCCAGGCAAGAATACTGGAGTGGGTTGCCATGCCTTCCCCCCAGGGGATCTTCCCCGACCCAGGGATTGAACCTAGGTCTCCTCCATCTCCTGCATCAGCAGGCAGGTGCTTTACACTATCGCCACCTTGGAAGCCCATAAAGGAGTCCTAGCTTTTGCTTACTTCCTCTAGCAAACAGGTCAAGTGTCAAGATTTTGTTAGGTGAAGGGACAAAATAAGAAGTAGCCAGCCAGCCTTGCCCTTCCCCGCATCTTTTAGCAAACGTGTGGCCATAGGCTGCCTCCAGGTGGAATCTTCCCCTGCAGGGCCTGGTCCAGAGCCCAGCATCCTCTGGTTATGAGGAACAACCTACTGGGATTCATGGAGCTCCAACTGGTTCCAGGCTTGGCATCCAGGCTACAAGATGACCACAGCTGGGTCGCTCAGAGCAAGTCCCCTCTCATCTCTCCTTTCCACCACGGGGAACAGTTCTTGCCTCCCAACCCCACAAGTCAACCAAGAGTCAGCAGAACAAGATACAGAATATTCCAGAGGCTTGGGATATCAACCTTCAGGCTCTCCCCTGGGGCCCAGACTCAGTGAAGACCAGCTTCTCTGAGAGGCCGTGAGGCCTCTGGCCCATCATGGGTCAGGATCCATAGGGCTGAGGGGCCGTAAGGCCTCTGGCCCATCATGGGTCGGGGCTCATAGGGCTGAGGGGCCATAAGGCCTCTGGCCCATCACGGGTCAGGACCCATAGGGCTGAGGGGCCGTGAGGCCTCTGGCCCATCATGGGTCAGGACCCATAGGGCTGAGGGGCCGTGAGGCCTCTGGCCCATCATGGGTCAGGGCTCATAGGGCTGAGGGGCCGTGAGGCCTCTGGCCCATCATGGGTCAGGATCCATAGGGCTGAGGGGCCGTGAGGCCTCTGGCCCATCATGGGTCAGGATCCATAGGGCTGAGGGGCCGTGAGGCCTCTGGCCCATCATGGGTCAGGGCTCATAGGGCTGAGGGGCCGTGAGGCCTCTGGCCCATCATGGGTCAGGGCTCATAGGGCTGAGGGGCCGTAAGGCCTCTGGCCCACCATGGGTCAGGATCCATAGGGCTGAGGGGCCGTGAGGCCTCTGGCCCATCATGGGTCAGGGCTCATAGGGCTGAGGGGCCGTAAGGCCTCTGGCCCACCATGGGTCAGGATCCATAGGGCTGAGGGGCCGTGAGGCCTCTGGCCCATCATGGGTCAGGGCTCATAGGGCTGAGGGGCCGTAAGGCCTCTGGCCCACCATGGGTCAGGATCCATAGGGCTGAGGGGCCGTGAGGCCTCTGGCCCATCATGGGTCAGGGCTCATAGGGCTGAGGGGCCGTGAGGCCTCTGGCCCATCATGGGTCAGGATCCATAGGGCTGAGGGGCCGTGAGGCCTCTGGCCCATCATGGGTCAGGATCCATAGGGCTGAGGGGCCGTGAGGCCTCTGGCCCATCATGGGTCAGGGCTCATAGGGCTGAGGGGCCGTGAGGCCTCTGGCCCATCATGGGTCAGGATCCATAGGGCTGAGGGGCCGTGAGGCCTCTGGCCCATCATGGGTCAGGATCCATAGGGCTGAGGGGCCGTGAGGCCTCTGGCCCATCATGGGTCAGGATCCATAGAGCTGAGGGGCCGTGAGGCCTCTGGCCCATCATGGGTCAGGATCCATAGGGCTGAGGGGTGGGGAGGGGGCGGTGTCACCCTTGGTCCCTGTTCTTGGGTCTGGGGACTTCTTTCTGGGGGGAAGTGGGGGTGGAGAAAGTATGCAAACCCCATCCCTCCCAGCTGGGACTGTCCCCTGCCATGGGCAGCACCGCCCTCCTGGTCTCCCCACCACATGGAAGCAGGAATTGAGCCTTGGTCATCTCTAAACCCGTGGCTCGGTGGTAAAGAATCCTCCTGCAATGCAGGAGACAAGGGAGAAGTGGGTTCCATTCCTTGGTTGGGAAGATCCCCAGGAGAAGGAAATGGCAACCCACTCCAGTCTTCTTGCCTGGGAAATCCCATGGACAGAGGAGCCTGGCAGCTACAATCCACGGGGTTGCAAAGAGTCAGACACGACAGGGCAACTAAGCACACAGGCCAATCCAAACCTGAGTTCAGCATACAGCAGAGGGCCAGAGAATGAACAGGAAAATTGTTCCCTAAATGACTTTAATTCTTTAATGTTTATTTTTTTGAGGGTGGTAACTGAGGACGGGAAGCTCTGCAAATACAAAGTTGGCCTAACAGAACCACTCTTAACAACAATAATAATGGCTAACATCCCCAGATCCAGCTGTTCTGAGCATTTTAACATGGGTGAGCTCACAAGAACCCTATAGGAAAGGCACTTCCTATAAATCTCCAGTTTTCAGATGGAGAAACTGACGCCTGGTAATTAAGCAACTTCACTAAACGACTTCCTACCAAGAAGCCAAATTTCGACATTTTGAGAGAGCTCAGAGAAGCATTTTTGAAAGAAAAACTACTGTCAGGGTTAATAATTGACAGCATTTCCGATTAGAACAGCTGTTAAAACAGCATTTGATCCAATTCAAACAAGCTCTAAACATTCACTTCCAAGAAAGGAAAGAAAAAAAGAATCAAGACGTGTGGCTTTAACAATCAGGACAGGTCACAAATCACAAATTGGATCTAGAGCCTATTTGTGGCATGCCGGGCATCCCGTTATCAATATGGCAGCTGGGGCTCGCGGGGTAGACCTCCACCCTCCCCTCCATCTCGGCCTCAGCAAAGCCTCTGCCTTCGAGTCAGAGCCTTGGAGGGGAACCTGGGAGGAGGCGAGTGCCAGGCAGCTGGAGGATGGCTTCCTTTGGAAATAGGTGTTTGGGGAGCCTGGTACTGCCTTTCAAGGTTTCTTTTCAAGTGTGGTTCAAAGAAGGCAGCTTTGCTGGTGGAAAAACATCATTCCTCAGAAGGAACTAATCTACTCAACACAGAGAGGCGTGCACAGAGATCCTGCGAAATCCGGAGTCTGCGCTCCCAACTGGCTCTGGCTGCAGGAGGAACATCTGTCCCACGTCTCCATCGAGACTGTTAAGCAAATAAATGTCGGAACACAGGATAGTAGGGGGCGAGTGTAATTTCCCCAAGAGCTGCCTGCTCAGTGTGCCTTAGGAACTCCCATTCACGCAATCATCTCCTCACTGTAGCAGGATCTCGGAGCATCCTGCTATAAAGAGAGGGCTTTCTCAAAGTACACTGCTCCAGTCACAGCCGGCCACTCACAATTGCTGCAGTTCCCATCCTTCTGACCTTTGACCCAGGACACTTAAGGGAGATGGAACCTACTCTTGCCCCACACCCTCAGCAGCCTCTTGCTCCTGGCCTGCAGCCTTTAGCCAGTCTTTGGCTTTTCTTTTAATTTAAATGCCTGCTCAAGAAACAGCTGACAGCCACTTCCCTGAGACTCTCTCTCTGGTACTTAAACTGCCAGGTACTGATCAGGTCTAGAAAATGCAGACTTCATTCTAACCTCAGCCAAATACAAACAAGGAGAGAGAGGAACCTGACTGCTTTAGAGTTCTGAACCCTGAGCCACACAGAAATGACCTGCATGGCTTTGGGCAAATCCCTTTCCTCATCTGGGCTTCAATTTTATTGTCTGCAAAACAGGGGGACGATAATAAGATCCAAGAGCCATCGTTTAGAGTTTGAGAATACTAAATGCTCCCAAGTTGCTCTGTGACACAGGGATTCCTCCAGAAAGCTCAGAAAAGTAGAGCCGAGCATGAGTTTAAAGGACGAGCAAAGAGGCAAGCCACCTTGAAATGTGGATGGACCTCGAAATGTGGATGGATGCTGAGTGGTGTGGGCGAGACTGGGGCTGGCTGGGGCTTGGTCCTCAGGACCAGTCTTCATGGCACGCGAACCATTCGAGTGTGTCCATCAGCCAAACTGCCCACAACAGTCACAGAGCGGGCAAAAGCAGGGATGTCCTATCCTATCTGTGAGTGTCCAGCTGCTCCTGTCTGGGTTCTTTGCATGATTCACAAGGAGCTGCAGCCAGCCAGGAAAGGGCTCAAGGTGTTTCATTCAGCAGGAAGAAACCACTGCCTCCCTGTGAGGCAGCCAAGGGGCGGCTCCTAGGTCCCTGCTTTCGCTTCTAAAACAAGGACTTCTTCACCGGACAACCATGCAGGCTCTTGGAAAGAGCTGTGTGATTCTGGAGATGCGTTTGTGGATGTGTGTGAGAAAGATGAGCTGAGGAAAAGATACCTACGTGAGACCCTGAGTTATATTCCAAGCCATGTGGAATGCTGGCTTTCTCACCAGCTCCCTGTCTGACAAGCCATGTGACCTCTGAAAAGTCACACCCTGGTGGCTGGGCCTCTTGAAGCATGTACGTTTGAGGTGGCCACTTCAGTCTGCTCTGAGGTTCTTGAATTTGAATCGGGTTTTACCTAGCTCTCTGACATATGTCCTGGAGTGTTTAAAGTTAGTCTATCTCACCTTGAAGTAACATCACAAGGGCAGAGGGAGAGGTTGGAGGCTGCGCAGAAGGCCTTGGAAGCGCCAGCGGCCAGGTGCCACAGTCACCCAGCAATCAAATATTAGAAGATTCCAGAACAATGCATCCGAGCAATTTTACCTTAAAATATCCCACTGCATTTCCTAGGCAATTCTAAATTGATAGGCCCTCGATTATTGGACTACAAGATGAAATTCCTTGCCAGGCAGTTTCTCCTCGAACCAAACTCAGAGAGCACGGAAATAAAATAAGTGGGTGTTTTATCACCAGAGAAAAGGAAGTCCAGGGAGGGATGAGGCCTCCAGCAAAAGCTGGGGCGGGGCTCCCAGGCCCCACTCCATCCCTACCATGTACAGGCTCAACAAGAGAACAGTTCCACGGTATCTTTAAGAAGGGGGTGAATAAATGCCCCACTTAGCAGCCAGGGAGATAATGACCCCTGCTCCTGGAGGGGCCGGGGAGGTTTACATCACAGATCACTCAATGATAGGTGAGCCTCCTTAAAGGCCCTTTTAGCACTGACATATTGATCAAATTATATATAACTACAACGCCATTAAATATTTATGCTTCCGAGGAAGCCTGCTGAATTCTTTATGCCGGGAGGGCTTGGAACAAGAAAAGGCCCAGCCCTGGCATGACCCTGAGGATCTGTCTCCTGGGGGAGGGCAGGGACGCTGCCGGGGGCTGGCCTCTGACACTGGCCCCCACGCCCTTCACACAGAGAAAGGATGGCAGCCCTCATCTGGCAAGGGCAGATGAAAGGCGAGGGAGTCTGGGGGCCTAGGCGTGACGTGACCCTGCCACGTGCTCCGCTGAAAGGAGTCTCACCTTCCTTTTCTGTGCTCACCAGAAACCTTAGACATTTTCTGCCAAGAGTCCAGGGAGGAAGGGAATTGGGAATGGTGATGCTAAGTGAGGAAGTGAGGGAGTGGTGCGGGGTGGTGGGTGGCGGGGGTGGAAGGGACAGAGTTAGTGTCTAGGCCACTAACCCTGGAAAGAGCTGGCGATGCAATGTCCAGAGACCTGCATGCCTGCCCCAGGTGTGTCCTGTGCTAGGACCTCAGCTTCCATTGCATAAATGAGGCAGATTTAGGTTCAGGATAATAGTCAGTGCTCTCAAAACCAAATTCAGTGCTGTATGCAAGTGAGTACCCCGTCCTGGACAGCATTCAACTCCAACCCTACAGACACACGGGGGTGGACACCACTCCATGGGAGGGACCTGGAAATCTGACAGCCAAGTCCCTCTCTGCCTCTAAGGCTTTCATTTCTCAGACTCTCAGTTTCCATCCACCGGGCTTCCTGTTAACAAGATCCAATAATCTTTAAATATTTGTTCACTTTAATTTCTTGGTTTCTAAAACACATTAAACTCTGCCTGCCTCCCACCCCCACTCCAGGGAATGGTCCTCAAAGAGCCTGCTTGTGTAGATGAACAGGGAAAGTCTTTTCAAATTACAGCTTCTCCCAACACTGTCCATTCATCCCAGGCACAACCAACCGACCAACCCACCAACCCCCTCCCCATCTCTCCCTCCCCTCCCCATCTCTCCCTCCCTCCCCTCAGATAACCCCCAGCCTCCCTCCCCCACCTTCCCAGACTCCATTGGCCAACTCCTGCCAGGAGGAAAAATTCTCAATTCATCCCTGTGGGGTTGCCATGGCAACCCCCAGCCACCTAATCCCCCTTGGAACATTATGCAAATCTCCCTTTGCCCCTCAACAGGCTGTAAAAGTCACATTACCCTTGCAGAGGCAGCTCGTTAAATTTTGGGGGTCTCCCTGTAAGGTCAGTGCTACAAATGAAGCATTGGCTATTGGCTATGAATTTTAAGGATGGGCCTCTCTGGGAAACCTGGGGGGCAGGAAGGGGAAAGCAGGATGTCACAGTATTCCTTAACAGACTGACCGTGGGCAGAAACAGCCCCATTTTACCCTCACCACCAAGTTCAAAACCCAAGAGCACGTCCTTTTCCTAGTTTAAAAGTGTCAGAGGGGCCTCGCTTCCCCAGACAAAGATGGCAGAAGTGGTGGCATTTCATAGGCCTTAAAAATCAAGATCAGGTATTTAAGAACTTGTTTATATCATCGGCTCGCTCTCAGGCTGGCCTCCTCCCAAACCACCAGCACATTCACCGTCTCATTTCACAGATGAAGAAAACAAAGCCCAGAGAGGGCCTGGCTGCCCAAGGTCACACAGCAAGGCAGTGGCCCTAGAGCCAGACTTCCTCCTCCTCCATCATGGGTTCTCAAGCACAGCAGCTTTGGCTCCCCCGGGGACATTTTGGGGTGTCACAACTGAAGTGGTGCCACTGGAATTAGGAGGTAGAGCAATGCTGCTAAACACCCCAGGGCAACCCCACCACGAAGAATTATCCGGCCCCCAAATGCCAACACGGCCAGGGTGGGAAACCCTGGTCTATGCATCACTGACACTTACATTTCACTGAATTCTTAAAATCTCTGAGGACTTCCCAGCACTGGAACTGAAGCCCTGACGCACAGGTGGGTCTGGAGGTGGGCCAGTGGGCAGACCACAAAAGACCACACCTTGATGTGGCCTCTGGATAAAGATCATTGGTCCAAATGAAACAAGCCTAGTTCTCACTTCTGAACCCACCCCTAGTCGACCGTGAGACCGCAATCCAGCCACTTAAACTCTTGAAACATCCGTGTTCCTACTGTGAGGTGGGGCTTAAGGTGTCTACACGGTAGGGCTGGCATGATGGAGCCAACCAGTCACAAATGAGAAAGGGCTCTGGGAAGTCTTACAACATCAGCAACACCAAGGAGCTGGTCCTCGCTCTCTGAGGCCTTGGCAGCTTTGGGGACTGTCCTGTTTTGAGAAGCCCTTGTGAGATCTCCCCACACACAGAGGAGTCAATATACATCATCTCACATCATCCTCAAAACACTCTATAAATGCACAGGCCCATATATGATGCCTCCGGCCACACATGGCTAGTGAATGTTCACTAAAGTTCAACTTGACACTCAGTTCCTCGGTCACAACAGACACATTCCAAGGCTCAAGAGCCCCATGGGGCTGGTGGCCACCATACAGGCATTTCCATGACTGCAGAAAGTTCTATCAGACAACATTGCTCTAAAGGGAGGCAGGCATCCTCATCACCTCTGTTACAAATTCAAGTTCACAGAGGACAAACGGGCCGCCAAGTTGCACAGCCAGTAGACCCTGATTGAGGACTCAAACCTAAGTTTGTCTCACTCCAAAGCCTGTCTCTCAGCCACCAGGTCAGGCCAGCTCCCAGATCCTGGTCCTTTGCCCCTAACTTCCCAGGATCCCCCCTTTGAGAACCAACTGACTTCTAATGAAGAAATTCTGATTCCACTGGCACCTTTGTGAAAAAGGGTTTATCAATGACGCATCACCTGGAGGCCTGGGAAATGCCCAATATTCCTGCAAAACCAGAGGACTGAGAAAGGGATGTGGTCCGAGGGACAGAGAGGGAGAGCCAGGGAAAGGTGGTCCTTTGAGAAGGGTGGGTAGGAATCAGGTAAGAGATGAGAAACCAAAAAATGGCTAACAGAGGGATTTCCCTGGTAGTCCAGTGGCTAAGACTCCAAGCTCCAATGCAGGGAGCCTCAGTTCCATCTCTGGTGAGGGACCTAGATCCCGCAGGCCACAACTAGGTCCCAGCACAAATAAATAAATTAAAAAAAAAAAAAAAAAAAGGCTAAGAGAGACGATCACACACACACACACACATGCCACCACCTTAAGGAATTCCTGCAGACTGAGCTCCATGGTGCCACACACACTTCCTAAGTGACACGGCCAGAGGCAAGCCGACAGGGGGAGGACCCTGGCAAGGGCAGGTGCCTCTCTGGGGCTCTAATGCTCCTCATTTCTGGCTGGCTTCGTGGAGAGCTGTTTCCCTGGGATGAAGTGTGAGGCCCTGGGAGACAGGGTCCCTGGACCTCAGTCCCTCCAGAGTCATGCCCTCGGACTCCTGCTTTTAGGCCAAGCAAGACTCTCCATGGGTGACGGAGCTCTGAGGAAGAGTCCCTGTCTCTTCTCAGAGGAAGGGTTTAAGGAGATGCTAAAGCACCCACTGACCGATCAGGCCCTGGCCAGCTCACCGCCTCCATCTGCCGCATCTCATCTGTTTGTCTTCCCACCAGACCATTCAGCCCCTCACTCTAGACCATGTGGTATCACCTGCAGCTTCTCCACAGGGCCACACAGAGTTGGACATGACTGAAGTGACTTTAGCAGATGCACACAGCTTCTCCCAGGCCCGTGAGTCTGCCCAACGTCTTCCTGGGCAGGAAGTCTGACAGAGCCTGTACCCGGCCCCACCCCAGCTGGAGGACGGACTCCTGTCCTGGTTCCCCAGTCCACGCTAAACTGCCTTGCTCCTCCCCAGCAGATATCACCACTGATTCCCAAAGCATCTGCCAGGATGTTCAGTTTCAAACCAGGAGGAGAACAGATCTGTTAACTGCTCTCCTTTAAGAAGCCCTGGAGACTGGGTAGGGGCCCCTCCTCCAACCCTTCATCACACCGTCCTCACCTGGGTGGGTGGTGAAGGCGTTTAAAACCAAAGAAAGCCTCCCCAGCTGACCAGGCAGGAAGAATCACCTCCCCTGCCCCTTGTTGCAAAGAGTTGGAAAGAACTCTCTGCGTTTGATGGAAGACGCAGCCTTCCAGTGCAAACTAAGAAGCTCTCATTTGGAATTAAAAGAAAAAAAAAAGTTGAAGAGCTGTGAACAATGGTTATCAAGGATTTAAAAGGGCAATGAGATAAGGCCCTGGCACTTGGAACTCCAGGCCCATATAGATAGCTAAGGCATGACAAGCATCATTGACTAAGTTACCTCCAAGCCATTAACCCTTGCTTCCTGCTGCTCAGGTCCTCCTATAATCTAAATGCAGCATGCTTTCCTGGCTCTTCCCCATTCCTTATCCCCTCATACCTCTGCTTTATCATCCTTCCCAAGTATCTGGTTCTTCACCCCTCTCCTTTCTTCCCCTCACACTGTCCTGTCATGTGAAAGGAGGGGGGGGAAGCGCTTAAGCCTATTAAAGACACGTTAAAATACAGGTTTATGACATATTTCTTTCTACAATCACGACTTTCGCAGCCACAGGCCTCTCTCAGTAACCTGAGAAAGCCTGCAACATTCCCAGAACGATGTTACACAGGGTCAGCGAGCCCCTCCAAAAAAAAACTGGAATGTAACAGTCCTGGTCTGTGCATGCTTGTGCGTGCTCAGTCGCTAAGTCATGCCTGACTCTTTGCGACCCCATGGACTGCAACCCGTCAAGTGAAAGTTGCTGTCGTGTCCAACTTTGCGACCCCATGGACTACACAGTCTATGGAATTCCCCAGACCAGAATGTGAGAGTGGGTAGCCATTCCCTTCTCCAGGGGATACTCCGTACCCAGGAATCGAACCAGGGTCTCCTGCACTGCAGGCGGATTCTTTACCAACTGAGCTACCAGGGAAGCCCTATAGCCCACCAGGCCCGTTCTCTAGCCACAGGATTTCCCAGACAAGAATACTGGAGTGGGTTGCCATTTCCTCCTCCAGGGGACCTTTCTAACCCAGGGATCGAACCAGGGTCTCCTGTGTTGCAGGCGGATTCTTTTCCTGGCCTGAGCCGCCATGGAAGCCCAACAGTCCGAGTCCCCCACAAAATGCACACTGTGCACCCACGACGGGCTCAGGAGCCTCTGTGATACAAAGTGGTCTTGTCCCTCGCGGCGCTCACAGCTCACTGCTGCTCCACACGCTCCCCTCCCACCCCAGCCCCAGTTTAGGAACACAGCCTGGTGGCACCCTGAGCATACAGGTCATCTTCACACCCCAGGCCTTTCCTGACACGCTCTGACGCTTTCCTCCTGGTGTGTTTGTCCTGGACCCACATGGCTGTGAGTTTAGGTTTCTAAGACAAAAATGTCTTATCCGCTTTGCAAACAAGTGCTCCACAAATGTGAACGCCTGTATTATTATAGTCTCTAACTATAGATCAGAATTTTCACTCTGTCTTCATAAAGGCTTTCTCTTGGCAGTGTCTAGAGGTGGCGGCAGCTGCCCCAGGATCCCACCTGTGTCCCTCGCATGGCAGGTGAACAAAATGGGGCCCCTCTAAGGAGCCAAGGCCAGACTCAACCCCAACAGGGCTCCCCGGTCATCTCAGCCCCACTGCTAGGAACTTTGTTCTTCCT
The DNA here is from genome assembly GCF_029378745.1 of Bos indicus. Lineage (NCBI taxonomy): Eukaryota > Metazoa > Chordata > Mammalia > Artiodactyla > Bovidae > Bos > Bos indicus. The sequence goes on from NC_091769.1 coordinate 16,973,098, forward strand.
TCACCCTGCAATGGGTCAGGGAAGGTTTTGGCTACAGCAGTGAAGGGAACCCCTTCTCAAAAAGATATTGCACCATTAAAGTCATGATGTCGTGGGGTGAAGTGGAGGGAGGTATTTGTTCTTGGGCAGAATCTTCAAAGCTGAGTCAGTGGGTCCCCCTGTTAATCCCCGAAGCTGGGATGAACGTCCCCTGCAGAAGGCAGGTCCCTGCCCTACTCATCCTCATGATTTTCAGAGGAACCTCTGTACAGAAGGGCCTCCTAAAATCTGCTTTCAAGGGCTTAGAGGGTTGTAATCTGACTCCCCAAAGGCTGACCCCTTTCTCCCTCAGGTGGTCTCTGCCTGCTCATCCACGGTGACAAGGTAACATCTTGGAAGCCTGCCCCCCTCTACCCTCACGCTCACCAGGCAACATCCTTACCCACGGAAGAACTCTACATCACTGCTGGGGAAAACAGCAACTCCCCCGGTAACCTCCTCCAGAAGACCCTCAGGGGAGGCACCCCACCCCCACCGCATACCCCACAGGCTGCCTGCAGTGGATGGTACCCAGACCTTACTTCTGTGGCAGCAGGAAATCCCCCCTTCCCTAAGTTTCTCCTTAGCCTCAACTTGAGAGGGAACATTTCTTTTGAAAGGCAAGAGGAAAAAAACAAAAGCCAAGGGAAAAAAGCAAAGAGAGAAGGGGAGAGAGCACATCTTGGCTGTGAGTCTCAGAGAGCATTTGTTGAAAACAAGATATTGTCCCTTTAAGCATATAAAAACAAGGCCCTTGAGCGCGCAGTTCTCACTCTGGTACACAATTATGGGTGCTTTCAGCTGTCTAGCACTACTTCAAGTGCTCTCTTAAACCAGACTGTCAATGGCATGTTGAAAGCTATTTTGCTGGCTTGCTATCATTAATAGCAAAGTGGAGAGCTGGGCTGATGAGAATTAAATATGGGGGAGGGGGTGGGTCATAACCAGTCATTACAGAATTACCAATATGAGCGAGAAGACAATGCCACTTTGGGGGATAAAGTTCAAACCAGCAGATGATGGTGGGGTAGCCAGCAGGGGAGGGAGACAGACTGCAGAGAGCAGCCCCCACCCCACCCCCCAGCCCGGCAGATGGACGCGGGCCAGCCTTAGAGAGCCATCTGGGGACGGAGGAGCCACAGAGCAGCGAGTGTGAGCGCCGAGAGGCCTTGGAGATCACTTCGCTGCAACATGTCACCACCTCGCCTCCCACCCCAAGTGGAGTCCCTCCTCCCCTCCCCCCCCACTGCCAGTTCCCAAGACTTGTGGACTTGTGGCTTCCGGGACACATAGCCCCGTGTTTCCAAGGGCTGCTGCCACCCCAGAGGAGCCTCCGGGGGTGCCTGCCTAATGAACCCTCGCTTTAAGACTCGGCTCAGGTAACAGCCCTTCGGTGTAGTCTTCGCTGGTGTAGTCTTCTCTGACCTGACTCCCCTTTCCCAGGAAGAATGAGCAGCTCTGTCCCAGGGTGCTCCTCCCGTGACACTGGCCCTGTTAGCACTTACCTCACTGCATTGCAATGACTCATTTAGATGCCCAACTCCCCCTGAGGAGGGAAGGGTGTCTGTGAAACCAGCCCCAGCCCACACCCAGCACATCCCAAGCCCCTAATACCCGTTTTGGGAATCAGTCCAACCCCCTCATTTGACTGATGAAGAAACTGGATGCTGAGCCAGAGGAGGAAGTAGCAGGAAGCCCCGCAAGAGCAACTCCCCCTCTCCTACTCACAAGGCTGGGGGAATGGGAATTCCACCCTCTGACAGTAATCCTGAGCAAAGAAAAAGCAATGTGTTTATTGAGCACCTATTATGTGCAAAGCACACACAGGAGACCTCAAAAGAGGGGCTCCCCACAGACACTGAGACTTTCTGCATGCGGATCAGTGGGACACCCCACTGAGGTCTGGCCTGGGCTACCTTTCCCTGGTATCCCAGGATTTTGTACAAACAAGATGAAAAACATCTTGCCCACACAGGAAGAAAAAGGGAATCCCTCCCTTGACTGACTTCAACAACAAAAAGGAAAAAAAGGACCTCTGACACAGACTAGGCCTTCCTGTACGAGGGGGAGGAGGAAGCCACAGACAGAAAGAGGAGCTCTGTGCCCCTCCAGGAGCTCCTGGTCCGGCAGGATTCATGAAGAGTCTTCAATAAGGTCCCCACCCAGGACCAGTACCCATGATCGGTAGGGACCACGTGCCCATCTCCCAGATCATTTCAATAATAGCGTGGATAAGAAGGAAAAGAGCCAGAAAGCACACAGACCCTCACTCTGACAGCTCCATAAACAAGAAGCAATGGGCTCCAGAGAAGGCTGGAATGGACGGCAGCCTTGAGGGTCCAGGGGGCAGATTCTTCCTAGGTGGTCAGGACAAGGTGAAGGGAGCTTTCAACTTGGTGGACCCCAAAGTGGAGTGAGGCAGATACCCTCCTCCACTGCCGAAGAGAATGAGAGCAGAGACAGCTCTGGAGAAGAGCAACAAGGCAAAAACACCAGAAGGAAACTGAGGCTTTAGAGGGGTTCCCGGATCCCGGTATTCTGACCAAAATAAATGATACTCAAAGGTATTTTTTCTTAGCTCAATTCAGATGCCACAAAAACAGGGACTGCCCTAGTATGAAGAAATACATCCCCTTCAATTTGAGGGTCCCAGCTTCTCCCTACCCAGACTGACTCGACTCCTGGGCAGGGTTTTGGTAACTTCATCACTTGCTGGTCCCCTCTCGCTCCTCACACCTTTACAGTGGCCACAGAACTTCAAGATGTTATACCTGAAGATCTTCCAGCCCAAGCCCCTTTTTATGTGGGTGTGAGGGCCCAGAGAGGGGAAGTAATAAATGAAAATGTTCCATCTTCCTTTTCAGCCACGTCCATGGCCACCCCCATGGCCATGCCCATCCTCAGGTGAAAGACTCACAGGTTCTGTCACCTTTCCCTACCTGTGAACCTTATCTCCGGGATTGCTAGTTATACACTGTGTTTATTACCAGGCGCAATGAATCATTAGTTGTGCAAATAGCTGGCGGTTCAGAAGAGGACCCTGGGCAGGCAGAGAGATTCAGCTGATATGGTTATACAACCCGAAATGGGGGACTTTGGACTTCGGTGTCACCAGGTCTGTAGCCTTAACCTCCTGAGATAATAATGCAGAAAGCAGCAATGGTAATTAAAGACACAGAGTGCTATTAGTTAATACACGAGCACTCTCCATTTCTTGAGTTTTGCTAAGAGAGCTGGGTCGGGAGGAAAAGCGGCAACAGCAGCTCCTCTGGTAACTTACTGGACTGGATGGATCTGGAAACCTCAGCTCCCCCTGCCTGGGCCTTAGTTCCTTCATCTGGACCGTGAAAGGTGTGCAGTAGAGGCCAAAGGGCTCTCCCAGTTAGAACAGAAGGTCAGAGGAAGGGCTGCTTGGTGATGGGAAAGTGGGGGCATGACACATTCCCCAAATCAATAGGCCTCCAGTGTTCTTCCAAAACCTCAGTGATCACCAGCAAGGGGTGAAGAGGCAGCCTGACCCAGCTTTTCAGAGCATCAGTGCCTCAAACCCTATGCACTACAATCGCTCTGGAATGCCTGTTTCTACGCTGGCTTTGTGATTTGTGGCTGACACTGGAGAGTGTCAGCCTCTGTGGGAACAAGATGGGAACTGATGAGCTGGCCAGCCATCATCACCTCCCTGGCCTTGCTGAATCACCCTTGACATCCTGCCTAGAAGCAGAGGCTTGGAGGAGGTGGGTGACCTCTTGAAATCTCAGGCCAGGCCCATGATTCTGTAATCTCTGCTTTGCCACAATTAGGGAGGGAAACCGAGAAGGGGAGGAGAAACCATCGACTATGTTCTCTGGGATTCATTCGACAGCTTGGAGAAAGAACACAGAGGGAGACAGAGAAAGGGCCAGGAAAGGAACCAGCCACAGTAAGTGTAACCTCTCAGTAAAATAAAGACTGGCTGCATGTACCTCATCAGCTGCCCTCTGTCAATACTCAGGCCCGTCTGGCAGAACCTGAGGTTCCGAACTAACAGGCATTTCCCATTGAGCCAGCAAAGAAGGGCTTTTGAAAAAAAATATGTGGTGGTGTTGGTAAGAGGGGTGCGTGTGTGCACGCATGTGTGTATGTGTGCATGTGTGTGTGAGCTGGCTGAGGGCTGCCACACTTCCCAAGGTGCTAGCTCTGGAGATCATCTATTATATAAAAGTACAGACAGTCCCCACCCCCACCCCTGAGCTTCAAGATGAAGAATCCAGCCTGTTTGTTCCAGGCAGATGTAATCACACGAACAGTCAAGTCTAGAGGGCAGGACACTGCATGAATAATTCAAGCACTCCAGTCACTTGATTGTGTGTGCAGATAAAACACCAGTCAACCGCTAAACAGGTCAGCTGATAAACTTGTTTGCTCAGGCCTAACCACCATCCGCCAAATGCACCCAAGACCCACACTACAATTAGTGGCCGGTTTTCTTCTGCAGAACCCTAGCAAGCCTAGGGAGGTGGCCAGCCTCAGGAGGTCAGGACTGCATTTCTTAGTGCAGGGTTTCTTCACCTCCTTGCCTCTTTGTTCCTACACAGCCACAGGGCGATTTCACCCAACTCAGAGGTTGCTGTAAATCCAGCAAAGGCACTGTGCTCAGAGCACAGACAGTCCTGCTGGGAAGCAAGTGGGAGCTGAGGCTCCAAGGCAAAGGTGAGTGGCAAACAAGGTAAAGTGCTCGGTCTGGAAGCCAGAGGCCCACGTTTAAGTCCCACCTCTGCCCTCCTGGCTTCCCTAAAGCCTCGGTATCCTCGCCTATAAAAAGGGGGCAAAGAAGACATCTATCTCCCTCTGGCAGCTCAGAGGATTAAATGAGATCATGTCGCCAAACCTCAGGCATTCTCCTCCTAAGAACCCAGGGTCTGGGGACGGGCCAGAAGCCCCAGATGCACACAGCTGCTTCTTATGTAAACCCCACCACTGAATGCACTAGGAAGGTGAATAACTCTTCCTGGGTTCAGAGTGGCCCAGGACTCCAGGAGCAGCTTCGCTCCAACAGCCAAGGTGGATTCTTTGTGCCAAAGAACCATCCACTTACAGACACAGGGAACACCACCCATGCAGACCTCAACATGCAACGACATATTACACCTTAATTACGAAGCTTTTAGAAGAACGGCTGCTATAAATTTTAAACCTGGGTGCAATTACCCTCTCTAAACACACCCAAGATACCAAGCACTGAGGACAAAAAAAGAGGGGTGGAGAATGGGAGGCGGTGGCATCTTGCATAACAGCCCAAAGTCCTCGAACACCTGGGACCCCCGTTTCACTTCACACATTCTTAATGGACCAGTCGGATCCAGCCAGTTCCACTTCAAGTTAGGCAGTCTCTAGCCCATACTCCCGGGAGCAAACATCTTTACTTACAAACTGGTGTCTGTTTATGATTCTTGTGGGTCAAGAAGTAAAAGCCTGGTAGCCTTTTCCTGTGTCTCCCTAAAAAGCTAATCCCTGACTGCCTCCCCACATTCCTCAACAAAATCAGGCCCCTTTCTGGCTGCCCTTCACCCAACACTGGGGTTCCCTCCAGAAAGGGGAAGGAACCTGGATTCCAAAGGCTCTCTGTGAAACCACTGGAGCGGGCAGGCAGGAATCTACAAGCATTCCAGAGGTCACCTGCCCTTCTCACCTGCCCTGGGTCCTGCCCTCTTAAAGAGCAAAATTTAAACCTTGTAAACCACTGTTCATTTAGAGCAGAAAATCCATTCAAGTCACGGTCACCAAAGGCTAGAATGAGTCAACAGCCTTCTGAGATTTCAAGAACACCAATTGTTAAAAAGAACCATCGGCCCGCGCCATTTCTCCATGCCAAGTCAACGCTAATCGCTGGCCAAGCCAAACTATAGGCGGCCTCTCCTCGGAATACAAATATACAAACAGGCCTCTCCCACAGCCCTGCCCAGTGCCCAGGACAGAGTTACTGATATGCACTGAGATAAAGGTGTTTGTATTTGCCCAGTTTGAGGTATACTGTTATTAGAAGAGTGACGATACAGAGTAGTTTACATATCCATCACACACCAGCTAAACTGGTTTGACTTCAGGATTTCAAAGCTGAGCTCAACCCCCAGCCATCTCAGAAGTCCTAGCTAGGCTGCCCCTGGGCTTGTTACTTCACCTCTCAGCTTCCCCCTGGAAAATGGGAATGACCGAGGCAGCCTTTACATTACGATGGAGATGAGAAAGTTGCCTCATATACGTAAGGTACGGGGCTGTAACTCATCCTGGATTTATATTTTTAAGCAGTAGGTAGCCTGTTCCCTTAAATTTTGACAGCTCAGCCTGGCTTTTAAGACTCTTGAAGTTTAATCTTATCAAGGTAGAACATCACATTTTTGCACATGCGCACACACACACACGCATGCACATACAAACACACACACACATACACCCTCCTGCCCTTCCTTTTGTAAATTTTACATTAAAACAGATTAAAGCATCCAGCCACCTCTGGGTTACAGGAGTTTGTAAAGCGGATGCTGAACGGGCAACTTGCCTTTTGCTCCTTACCCCTCCACCAAGATCCAAGACCAGGACAAACTTCATAAGCTCGGATTGCTAAAAGCTCAACATGTCTGAGAACTCAACCAAGCCTCAGACCCTGCCTGTCAAGAGCTGGATCTGTAATTAGATATATATCCTAAAGCACTTACCTGTTTGTGCATCTCAATGTTCAAACCGTAGGACATCTCGTAGTACTAAAAGTAAAAAGAACTGCCGTTAACTCACAACACCAAAATCTGTGTTCCAGAATCGGCTTTGGCCAAATGGTACTTTTAGGATACATTTGCTAAAGAAGTTTAAGTCAAACCCCAAAGCCAGCTAACAAAGGGGCTGAAGAGATGAAGGACTCAGGAGTGTTGTTCTCATCTTACAGAATACCCTATGTGCAATAATACCCTATGTGTAAGAAGAGTTGGGCCCTCCCTCCCACCAGCCCTGCCTGTGCCATATATCCTGTTTATACAACGTTCGGGTTCAACAGGGAATCAATCCTGTGAACACTGGGGCCGCTTGCCCTATCAGAGTTCTTTAGCAATGTGTCCAAGGTCTCTTATGTGGACAGCAGTGCAGGGAGTCCCACATATGGACCTCCAGTGCCCTCCTCACCATCAGAAGATTAAAACTTGCTGGAAGAGACACTGGGAAAAGGGAGGACACGTCTACACACTGCCCCAGGGTCCATGAGATTCTCAGTGGGGTGATCCCTGAGTGAGCGTGGAGGCAAAAGGCTCCTCCACTCTCAGGAACCCCTGGGGAGAGAGAGGGAAGGGGAGAGGTCTTATGTCCCACTCTGGCTAAATCCCAGGGCTGCAGAGCAGAGAAGTTTCTACACACTCCCAGGAGGTCTCTAAGAACGACTTTTATCCAACCCCGAGACAGGACAACCAGCCCTCAGGGAAACCTTCAGAACACAAATCAAAGGCGCACAAAGGTAGTGTACAGGGAGAGGGGTTGGGTTTCTCTTTCTGCCTCTCCTCTCACCCACCCTCCTCCAAGTGGCCCGGGCTGACAGAGGCTGGTGAAAAAGGGTCGGATGGCACACCCGGACTACACCCGCTGCGGGGGCCGCCCCGCGGAGGCTGGGCAGGGCTCCCCAGGCCCCCGCAACCCTGGCCGAGTCCCAGCCGCCTCTCACCATCACATAATGGCGCTGCATCTCCGTCTTCTCGTTCGCCAGCTTGTCGTACTCCACTTTGAGGCTACGAGGGCAGGAGGAACCGGCTCAGGCCTGGGGCCTGCACAGCCTCCTCTGGGACCCCAACCCCTAGGGCGTCTCAGAGCCACTTGGCCACTTTCCTGACACCCACCCCCGGGGGTACTCCCCTCATCCCGCAGCCTCGGGCGGAGGGGGACGTGGGTCCCCGACACAGGGAGGGGGAGTGTAACAACTTGAAACTTCCCGCGGCCAAACGAATGAACTTATCCCGGGCTCGGGGTGGGGTGGGGGCCGGGACCCTGACGGTGGCTCGCGACCCCTCGAGACCCCCAGAACCCGGAGCGAGCCGGCTCGCGCCCGGATCCCTCAACTTCCCTCACCCCCGGAGCGGCACGGGGAGCCGAGAGGCTGCCGGCAGCAAAGGGTTAAGGCGCCGCGCTCGGAAAGGGGAAACAAAAGGAGGAGGCCCGGGCTGCCCCGCCGCCCCGGGGTCGAGAGCCCGCTCAGTCCCCGAGGGGTGGTGGCAGGAGCCGCGGCGGGGACGCCCCCGCCCTGCCAGCCCCGGGGCGGCCCCCACAGGCCTTACCTGTGATATTGAGCTTGAAGGAACTGGAATTCGTCTTTGATCCTGTCACAAGACTCAGCCACCGTGAATTTAAATCCTGGCTGCCCTGGTTGATGGGGAGCCTGAAGCCGGCCAGGACAAGACAGGGGAGGGGCGGGGGCGTCAGACCCGGCTCCAAGCTGCCCAGGCCCCTCAGCGGCTTTCCCCGGTCTCCCCCCGCCCCCACCTCTGCCAAAGGGGCCTCCCACAAAGCCCAGAACCTTCCCAACAAGTTTCTCCGGTCCCTGACGGGGAGGGGGGCGCCCTAATCTCTCCCTCTCGGCCGCGGGGCTCCTATCCCTTTTACGAAGGGGCTCCTATTCCCAAGTAAGACGGGGACAGAGGAGACACAACGAATGAGTTGGGAGACTTAGGTGAGGGGGCGGGAGACAGCATGAAAACAAACAGTTCCCCAGGAACACTGGGAGCCCCTCACGCCATTAGGGCGGAATTAACCTCCTCTCTCTACGGCGCCCCCCCATCCCCATCCTTTGTGTGAGCGCGCGCGCGCGCGCGCACACACACACACACACACACACACGCACGCACACACACACACATACCATAAAGGTAGCAACAAGCAAAATGGAGGTGCCAGATAAACTGCCTCGTTTACCCTGCCACGATAGATGCTTAAATAAACCGAGTTGCAATTACTCACCGGATGTCTGCCTTGCGGATACATGGCAGGGAGGGGTCGTGATTCCGAGAGCGTGGAAGCGCAGAGAGCCCGGGCCGGGGAGGTGCGGGGGAGGGGGGAGCCAAACCCGAGCGGGGGGCGGCCGGGAAACCGAGAGCTCGCCCCCGGCCCCCCCAGCCCGATCTCGCACCGAAATCCCAGAGTCCGGCGCCCGCACCAAGCGGAGACAAAGAGCCGAGGAGCAGGCGGCAAAGTCGTCGGCGGGCGCGGGCTTTGTGCACCTAGGGCTCCGCGAGCTGCGGCCGGCCGCCTTCCCCCCGCTGCGTGGAGCGCGTCAGAGCCGGGGACTGCGCGGACATCGTCGTCTCCCCGGCGGGTCCGGCGCGGGGTCCCGACTCTGGGGGCCCCTCTTGGGGCAAGCGCGGGCGCCCTCCGGTTCACTCAGCGCGTCGCGCCGGGAGTGGGGGCGCGCCAGGGCAGCCCCAGCATCCGGGGCGCACGGGTCCGATCCCAGGGGCGGCTCTCGGCGAGAAGAGGAAGGAGGCAGGCACCGAGGTGGCGGCTTGGGGCCGCAGGAGCGCCGGAGGGTGAGGGCGGGAGCCCGGCGCTGGCGCTTCGACGCCCCCCCTCGGAGAGGAAAGCCTGCTGTTCCGTCTGCTACTGCCGCCGCCGCCGCCGCCGCCGCCACTGCAAGCCCTTCCCAGGGCCGAGGAGGAAACTCCGGGTTCAGTGGGTGGGAATCAACCGCCCTGGCATTCTAACTCCAGTAGGCACTAGAAGCCGCCGCAAGGGTGTCCTCGCTGCTCCCAGTTCGAGCGCCGAGTCCCCAGCGAGGAGCGCTCGGTGCCGCCACCGCCGCCTCGGAGCGCGCAGGCAGAAGAGCGCTGGAGGGGAGACGCAGCTCGAGACCCGGGAGCTCTGCGGCTTCCTTCCTTCGCCTCGGCCCGGCTCTCCTCTCCGCGCCCCGACACTCCCCCCCACCCCCAACACACACCCAACGCGCGCGCGCACGCACACACACACACACACACACACACACACACACACACACACACACACACCAAAAAAGTACCCCGAACCTGCGGATACCACACACAGACAGGCGAGTGGGACGAGCACGAGGTCTGAACTGCCGCGAGAGCAGTTCCAAATAGGGACTGAAAAGTAACAAAATAATGTGGCAGCTTCGCCCAGCGCTGGCCAATGGGAGCTCGGGGCCCCCACGTGGGGCAGCCGGACTCGGCCTGCGACTGGGCGCCGCCGGGCGCAACGTCACAATGCCCTCTTGTGTCTAAAACTATGCATGAAAAGTAGCAATCAGGCCCTACCCGCTGGTGACTTTCGCATGGGAGTGAAAAACAGCGCTCCTCAGATCAGGAATTAACCGAAAGACATATAATAAATAGATATATATTATAGTCCAGGGCTGCTGGGGTTTTTTTCCCCCCCTCTTCTTCTTTTTTTTTTTTTTCCCACGATATACTAGTAAATAATCATTTGGCGGGAGGGGAAAAGAGGAAAGACAGAATAACAACAAAAGAAAAAAAGACAAGCTGTACAGTCCTCAAAACCTGTGGCTGGTAGCAATGTATCAGTTTATTCTGCAGTGGCGGCGAACGATTCCTCCCTCTAATCTCATTAGGTCTGCAAAGCAGCCCAATTAGATACTATAAAACAAACAGAATCACTTTGTCACTTTAATGTTTTCACTTCACAAGATTTAGGACCGATAAAATGGTGGCTCCCAAAGTTGCCTCCCACCTTAATTTTGCTGGGAACTGAGAGTGTCCCTTTCTTTGCCCCTTCTTCTGCTCACCCACCCCCACCCCCGCCCCCGCGGCCCCCAGCTTTTCTTCTTTGTTCATTTGTCCTTTACGGAAAGCCAAATAAACAGCGTCTTTGATGTGCGGCGGCTGCCCGCGAGGACATGTCGGAGGAACTCTTGCTTGGCGGGCTGCGCAGATAGAAGGGCCCGTCTGTCCGCGGACACCCTGCACAGTTCGCGCTGTCCCCACTCGGGGACTCTTTCTCGGTGTAGACCGCTACGCCTTCGCCGCAGCTACCCAGTGAGCGCCGAGGCCAGGGAAGCGGAGTCGGGAATGCGGTGGCGGCCTTACCCCACCAGCCCGGGTGCTTCGAGTTCCGACCCGGTTTTCTCAGCCTGCCCCCGGCAGTGTCACGGCGTCGGCGGAAGCCTGCAGAGGGGCGCGCGTGCGAGCCTGTGGGCGTCTCGGCCGCCAGCCTCGACGCCCCGGGAGGCGCAGACGCTCACCCGCCCCCGTTCGCTCCTCTCCCACCCCCACCTCCGCGCCTCCGGGACTCCCCGCGCGGTCGCACAGGCCACTCGACTCCGGGGGCCAGTTTGCCCGCAAACCCATAGCCTATATCTACTGAGCTCGGGGTTACGTCAGGGCAGACGGGCCGGGGGGACGCGGCCCTCGAGCGTCGGGGGGCTGGGGGCCGCGCCCTGGGCCGCAGGGGCACCTACGGGCGGGGGGCCCACTTGGGCCCCCCTCCCCAACATCTCCGCGAACCCGCACGCACCCGGGGGCCGGCGACGGGCCCGGGATCTATATTTTCCCCTCATTAGGAGCTGGAGTTCGCTTTTGCATTTTAATGAGGAGCTGAGAGCGAGCGGGCGCTCGGAGGCCGGTGCGCTGGGAGTTACACGTGAGCGCCCGCCTCGGAGTTGAGCCTCCCCGCGTCCCCTCCGGCCGCCAGTCCCGAACCGCGCTCCTCTCTTCATTTATTTATTTTCCTAAATAAAAACATAAATCGTGTGCGCCACGCACTGAAGAGGGGGGTGGGGAGAAGCCCGGCTCGACAGATGCGAGCATCTGGCCGCAGCATTCATTAGACACAAAATGGCTCCTCTTTGGAGCTTCCTTCCCCCCTCCCCCTTCTCTGCCCTCCCCCTTACGTCACGGGTGGGCGCACCCGCTTCCCACCCGCCCCGCCCCTTTCTCGCCCCTGCCCCCACGTGGGGGCCGCAGACCCCGCCCCCTAGCGAGGCTCAGAAGACCAATCAGAGACGGTTGATGAGAGTCTCAGTTACTGATTGGTTAAATTGCCGAGCCCTGTCAGTCGGCGACCAAGGCTGTCAGTCAAAACCACGCGGGGTGGGGGAGCGCTGACAAATGCCGAGGCTTCTGAGCCTCCCGCTTGCAAATAGTGCTTGGAATGGCTGCTTAATTAGCTTTGAATGGCTTTTCCTTCCAGCTCAAACAATCTGTCACTACCATGTGGTATAAAGGAGCCATGCATAAAAAAGTAAGCAGAGGCTAAATATCAATTTGATTTTGTGTATCAAAGGAATATTTTATTTTTCTCCCTAGTAATGAAACGTATCAATTTAAATAATAAAAGGTAAAAACACACACACAAACCAAAAAAAGAAAAAAAGAAGGGGGGGCTGGGCAGAAAGAAAGAAGGGGAAAAAACCAAACTCTACGGTTCTCCGACTCCTGTGCAAGCCTTAAACAGGTAATTTCTACGGCCCACGTTCAGGAGGAAGCCTAAAGAGTACACCCATCCTCACCTCTTTCAAACTTGCATTGTGTGTTCTGTTGTCGTCCAGAGGTCTAGGAGGAGTGATGGGGGAGGGGTGGCCCGTAAAAGGGGAGGTGGGGGCGAGGAAGGGGGCAAACTTTAAAGGGAGCTCTTTGAAGCTGCTAATCAAAGTGGAGGGGGGTTTTAAAACCCCATAAACTCGGGATCCCGCAGCAGGTCTCGATTTGGGAGCTGAGAGGGAGTGAGGGGTCGGGGGAGAGAGTGGGTGTGCGTCTCGCCGGGATTTATTAAACACAATGCCTTCAAGATGCCCGGGATGCGGCGCCTGGTCCGGCCTTCCCTCTCTCCGTTCTCACTTAAGACTGGCTCCATTGGCGTCCGCCCGCAGTTGGCCAACAAACCTAGCCCCTAGGTCGGGTCCACTTGGATCGGGGCCAGAAGAGCGGTCTGGGGTTTGGTGTCGCTCCTAGCCGGACGACCACTCTCCGGGTCGTTGAGCCAGTGCCCTCCTGCCTGGTAGACTCACGTCGAGTTCACCTGTGAGCCTCAGCGCCAGCCCTGGAACCTTGGAGCCCTCGTGCAGAGAGTCGCCTTCTCGGCAGGATTCCACTGGAGGACCCCACCACCTAGTCTGAAATAATAGCGGCGCCAAAGCCCTTTCTGTGTACAAGGCAGGACACTGCTACCCAGGCACTCCCGAAGGAAGCGGCCTGACTGGTAGCCTTGTTTTATAGAGTAAAAGAGAAGACCTAGAAAGTCCAGTAATTTACCCCAAGCTGGGCATAGGTGTCAGGATTCGAGTCCAGGGCAACCGGTTCAACAGCCAACTTCAGCGTCCTCTTTGATAGCAGGAGCTGGACCCCTGCGAATATGTGCTAAAGGAAAGGCATTCACTCATTCATCTTCATTCATTCATTCATACTGAGGGTCTGGCGATGAGGTCACAGGCCCAGCTCCCCAGCGCTGGGCTTCCACTGGCTCCTCACAGAGCATCATTCCCAGGTCTGCTGGGTGTCTGGCCTCCAGCATGTAGAGGAGCAGAGAGGTAAAAGCAACTAGCCCAGCTCTCCTTTCAGATGGCCACTGCTTTACCCCCCACCTTGCCACACCACAAATTAGGAAAAACAGGGAGAAAAATAATTCTTTATGCTCGAGGTAGAAAAGAAAAAAACATGTATAGGACACCCCGCCCAAAGTGCTTGACAATTATTTTTCAAGAAGGAGGGGAGTGGAGAGAGAGTTCAAACGTCTCTGTCTCCAGTTCTAATTGGAAACGTTTCAACTGTTTATGTTACAAGAAGTGTCAGGGTCATTTGCTACTGGAGAGCTGACTTTTCATTGGCTGCTTAATTGAGTACCTCGGAGTCCACCCCACGTGGGAGAGGAATACCTGGCACACACACATACACACACACACACACACACACACACATACAAAAGTCACCCGGTGAGACAGAAAGCCTGGCCTGGATTTGCAGAGTGGAGGTTCCCCAGCCCTTCATTGGGGGGTGAGAGGTGGTTGGTGGGCAGTTGTTCACCAGCTCCAAGAGCTGCTTTTCTGGCTTTTAAAAATTAACTGTCAAGCACGTTAGATAGAGTGTTAATAAATGGTTTCTCCTTTTCCCAGGAATCAAAGGGCTTGACTCAGGTCAGCCACAGGGCTGTGGCCTCCAATTTGAGGAAGAACTCAGTACCTTGCAGCTTAGATGGTAAAGAATCTGCCTGCAATTCAGGAGACTAGGGATCCATCCCTGAGTCAGGAAGATCCCCTGGAGAAGGAAATGGTAACCCACTCCAGTATTCTCGCTGGGAAATCGTATGGACAGAGGAGCCTGGCGGGCTACAGTCCGTGGGGTCGCAAAGAGTCAGACACCACTGAGTGACTACACTTGTACTTTCAGTACCTTGGGTGGGTTTCAGATCACTCCGTGTTATCCCTTCCCCCACAGCCTCCACTGGCTTTGATTTTCTCAAGGTCTGTCATTGGGACTGCACAAAGGGAAGAGAAATCTTTCTCTGTCCTCTCCCATTTGGTTGATTCTGTAAGTCTCCTCTGATGGTTGGCCCTTGACTCCATTGCTAGGGCAGTTCTGTCCCCTCACCATCACCACCCCTATCCACCAGTCATCCCCAGCCTTCCTCCACAAGTGAGCACCTCACCACAAAGTAAAAGGAAAGGGAATTTTTATTTATCTAACAAACTCTTACATAGTGCTTAACTCTGTCCCAGACACTGTTCTAAGCACTTGACAAATATTAACACACTTAATCCTCTCACAGTGAATGAAGTGGGTACTATCAGTATCACCCCTGTTATACAGGGGGTTGGGGGTGGGGGGCAATTGACATGCTATGTACAATGACTTGCCCAAAGTCACTTCAGTGGCTGATGGACTTGAACCCAGGCAGTATGGCTCCAGAGTCTTCACCCCCACACTCCACTGTCTCCAAAAGCTTGACTTTCCTGGGAATGCAGATTAGGGCCACAGGACAGACCACAGGAAACAGGAAGGCCCCTAGGAAGTCCCAGACAGAGCCCCTGTAGAGCTCATTCTGCAACCACCTTATTTCAGGGACAGGAACTGAGCTCTAGGAGGGCGGGGAACTTCCCAGGGTCTCCTTATCCCCACTTCCAATTCTCTGGCTGGTCCCAGCTATGTGACCTGGAGGGATGTACTTGATCTTGCTAAGCCTCCATTTCCTCATCTGTAAAGTGGAGATAACAGTCCTGTCCACCTCAGAGAGTTGTTCCAAGGATGGATGGAGATAATGCATGCAATGTACTTAGTGCAGAGCCTGGCTCATTAAGTGATCAATAATAGCCATGTTGGCCATGATGATGATGCAGAACCATCCTTACACATTCTTCAACTCCTTACACATTTCCTGAGTGCCTGCAGAGATGAGGGAGGTCTAATGCCCCAACCCTTGAGGGGAATAATTCAGGCAGTAGCCAAGCCCACGTGGGAACATTGAGCTCACTGAAGCTCACCCGCCCCCCACCCCACCCTGGCCCCACGCCTCATCCCCCACAGAGGTCATCAGGCCTTCCCCTCACTCTCTGGAATTCCCGTTCTTTATCATGGTCCTATGATGTCCTTGGATATCCCTACTGCCCAAGGACCCTTGAGATATGTGTGGGAGGGGGAGGGCCAAAGGCAATTCAAAGCTAAGCTTTGGGGGGTTGGTGGGTGGGGAATTCTGGAGGCAGAGAAATTTGATAAACAGCAGTGGAGTCCGTAGCATTTCTGAGAAGGCCAGCCACAACAATGAAGTATGTGAGGATAAAGTAGTCCGGCTCTGAGGGAGAACAGGAGTTGTGAAAGGGGCTCCTGGGAGGGCTGCCTGGGAGAGTGGAGCTTGAGCTTAGCCCAGAAGGATGGACAGAAGTTCCAGTGGGTAAAGGGGACCAGGATGAGCAAATGCTGCTGACAGGGACCCGTCCCCTTTAGCCTGCGCCTGGGTGCTTTCTGCTTCCCTGAATCCTTTCTGTGTTTTGCCACCTGAAAGAGGCCTTTGGCTCCCTTCCCTAAGGCCCCTGCCATCATCCCCACTTGTAGTTCGGGCTCCAGTGAAATGTCTCTAAAGTCTCCTAAGGTCAGAAGAGAGGAATCCACTCAGTACTGCCTGGCAGCCCCAGCCTGAATCAAGAGGCCTGAGGAGCTGCCAGATTCTGGGGAAGACCCGGAAACTCCTAGGGTCTCAGTTTCCAGATCTGTAGAATGGGAATAGTGACCCTTAATTGCTTACCTGGCAGGAGTTTACAGAAAGTCTACTCTAAGACCTTTTTGGAGGTACCAAAGTCTAAGGGAAACCTTTGGAACATACACAAGCACAGACAGCCTCTAATTCCAGGCTGTATGTGGGCCCTAAGAACTAAATAGGGTCTATGCAGGGGAGCAGTTTTGGGTAGAAGGGATAGATAGAAGTAAAATCAGGGAAGCTGCGTGTAGAGGGTGGTGCTTAGTGTGGCTAAGTGCAGAGGAAGGGGAAGAGTTCCAGACAGGGACAAAGGTGGTCAGCCAAGACATTCTAGAGAATGCTGGGAATGGTTTGCTTTGCTTGATGGTGCAACTGGCAGAGGAGGCCACCACATCTCTCCAGAAATCTAAGGAAGCCAGGCAATAATTTAATGAGCCCCTGGTGTCCACCTGGGACTCTGTACAGAGGAGGCATGGAATGTGTTTGTTTACCTCTCTTTAGGAGAAGTGTAAGACTGGAAACATTCTCCCAGCATTCCATCCAAAGCCGAATTCCCCCGCATCCTGCTGTTCCCAAGGCGCACTTTGCTGACCTCCATTGACTAAGGGGGCAGGGTTTCTGTGCCTCATGCCGGAACTGGGTAAATATTTATCGAAGTGATTGGGCGTCCTAATTAAGAGATTTGTGCCATTTCTTTCTTTCCTTTTTAAGGATTCAAAGTGGAGGCTTAGGAGATTAAGAAATATTTTGCTGGTATTATGCATCCAACTTCACAAGGGTGAGGCTCATGCCGCAAGAATTATACGGGCCAGCAGAGCCAGCAGTGGGGAGTGCTCTGGGTCAGGCTGAAGGGTTGAGAGAGGGGACTGTCGCCACCTGGTCTGTGATGGTGGGTGCAGATGTGAGGAGGTCTGTATTTGCCTCAGAGCTTTGATGTTCACTTCCAAATCTGGTCTCAGCTTTCTATCCTTTTAGTAAATGAATTGATAAAAGTGGGCTTGTCACATACAGGCCATAACAGTGAAGAGTTTGTTTATACAGTGTATTCATGTATATCAGTGGTCCTCAACCAGGAGGGATTTTGCTCCTAAGAGGATGTTGGCAATATCTGGGGACACTTTTGGTCGTCAAAATTGAGGGTAGTCATGCTACTGACATCTACTGAGTACAGGCCAAGGATGACTCTAAACATCCTGCAGTGCACAGAGCAGCCCCCACAGCAAAGAATGACTGAGTCCCAGATGCCCATCACACTGAGGTCGAGGAGCCCTGCAAACCTGTCTGATCTAACTTTAACGAGCAAAGGAGCGCTCTCTGCTCCTCTTTGGCAGATGAGCAAACAGAGATACACAAAGGTATCACGTGTGTAGGACATGAAGAAGCAGTTGTTGAACTCAGACCCTCTATCTTCAAACACTGGATCAAGGTCTTTAGACCCCCTTTCTACTCTTTTCTCTATTCTTAGTGCTGTCTCTACCAGAAAGTAATTAGAACCAACTAGCTCTGGCATCCTCCCTTGTGTAGAGTTTAAGCCATTTTAAAGGTTGCCCTACAAATCAGTAATCATGTAGTAGTTCTAATAAAGTCTCTCTATGAAGGGCTGGCTCTCAACAAGGTCCTGGGATTTCCTGGTAGCTCCTCCAAGTGGGGACATTAAGCCTGGCCCCTCTGGCCAACTGTGTTACACTGGGAAGTAGTCAGGAAAGTAGATGTTGGCTCAGCTCTGAAAGAAATCCAAGTGAAAGGCTAAATAGGATGAGATTGTGTGGAGTTCAACGAGGGAGGGGTGGGCCAGTAATGATGTATGTATGTATTCTTTGGCTTTGGAGGTTCCCTTCCCGGAATGAAGGTCCTGCAGGAGGGAGCCTGGAGCAACTTAAAAAGGGTGGGCTGGGGCAAAACTAAGGGTATAGAGGAAAGAGAGCTGGAGACTCTGACGGTCCAGACTGCTGGTAGACCCAGAATTCTGGAAACATGGAGATGGGGGCAGGAGAAAAGGGAGGGGGCTCCTGAGGTAAGAAAGAAGGAAATAAGGCAGAAAGACCATTTCAGATTTTGAGGTTGGAGTAGAACTGTAAAAAAACTCATTTTGAAAGTCTGAAGGACCAACACTGTTTGACTCCTGAACCCCTACAAAACATCTGTAGGAAGAGGTAAGGTACAAACAAAACCCAAGCTGTGTTTTCAGCTTACAGTACTGTCATATATATGGACCTGTAGGCGAGATACAACTTGTAGAGCAGGGAAATAGCCCCATTTGGCAGATGAGAAAACTGAGGATCAAAGAGAGAAAGTGGCTTGCCCGCTACCATACAAGTTGATAAATGTGAGTTTGCTCAGAATTAGGCCTTCTGGCATTGGAATAAACCAGTCAGGGTTTTCAACTGTGCTCTAGGGTGGTCCTGGGATATGTGTAAGTCCCAGGGTGGGAAGAAGATGGGGAAGTGGAGAGGGTGGTGACAGGGATCCCCTTCCCCACTTCCATTGGAAGAGCTCCAATTTTTATCTGTTTAATACATTAGGTTCTACAAAATACTTTGAGGAAATAAAGAAGAGGTTCTGGGGCTAAAAAATAAGTTTTAGAATCGCTAAACTACATGATATCTTTCCAGACATTCTCAGCTGTGACTACAGAATTTTTTCCAGCTCAGTGGGAAGGGCTCTGGAAGCCTGGGAGGGGCATTGCCAATGCCTCACAGCAGAAGGCACCTAGGGAGCCCTTAGTGCTAATTTGGTCTCCCATTTGCTCTTGGAAAATGGCCTAAGAGGACATGGAGACTCTGGGAGGCTAAGGGCCACACTCACACCCTCAGAGCAGATTGAATGGCTCAAATTCTGAGGCTGAAATTCTGGGCCACCTCCTTCCCCACCACCCACATCTGCCCTTTTACAAAGAATGGAAGGGAAACCCAGAGAGACCCGTGATCTGCTTAAGTCACTCAGCTCAGTCATGGAAGACCTGGGGTTGCACACCAGCCCTGTCCAGCTGCAGAGTTAGCATCCATGAGCACTGAACTCCTCCACCCAGGACCACCCTGCTTCATCAACCCACCATTCTTCTGTTCTTGGAAAGTCACAGTGAACTAATGCTCCACTGTTGGCTAAGCTGGGGTCTGGAACTAATATATCATCTACTGTATTACCTTGGTCCCCCCACCCCCACTCCACCCTGCCCAGTGCTCATCATTCATTCCAACTTACTTACTGGCCACCTTTCTATACTGCAGAGACTGACAGCTAAACATCACACTTCTAGACTCCTTCACTGCAAGGGCCGTGAACAAAAATACAGTTTCACAATTAGATGCTCTTGAGCAAGACTGGAAAGCAGCAGTAAGGCAGAGTCCCATCGCTGGCTACCCCAGTCATCTCTGACTGGGGATGTGTTTGTGGAGATGGTGGTTTTTTCTGCACTCATGTTCCAGTGTCTAATCACTAGCTTCATAAATGTCAAGAGTAAGTTGGTGGGGTGCGGGTGGGGGTACAGATTTCTGAGCTCTGACTCTTGGTAACAGCAGGTATTCACCAAGTCAAAGATACTAGAGGTGGATGTCTATTTCCCCATCTTCCTGACTGTGCCAAGCAGCTCTCCCCACGAGACTCCTAGAGGAAATCATGGGGGAAAAACCTTCATAACATTGGATTTAGCAATGATTTATTGGAGATGACACCAAAAGAACAGGCAATAAACACAAAAATAGACAAATGGAACTATATAAAACTTAAAACTTCTGTGTGTCAAAGGAAACAACCAACACAGTGAAAAGGCAGCCTATGGAGTGACAGAAAATATCTGCAAATCATTTATCTGAAGAGGGGATAATATTAAGATTTTCCAGGAACTTGCACAACTAAACAACAACAACAAAACAAATAACTGAATTTAAAAATGGGCAAAGAACATAATAGGCATTTCTCCAAAGAAGATATACAGAAGGCCAACAAGCACAGGAAAAGATATTCGACATCATTAGTCTTTAGAGAAATGCAAACCGAAACCACAACAGTATATCTCAACCTCATTAAGATGACCATTGTGTTAAAAAACAACGACAACAACAAATGTTAGTGATGATGTGGTAAAAGTTGAACACTTGTACACTATTGGGAGTGTTAAATGGTATAGCCACTATTGGAAATAGTGTGGAGGCTCTTCAAAAAATTAAAAATAGAATTGCCATCAGATCAGATCAGATCAGTCGCTCAGTCGTGTCTGACTCTTTGCGACCCCCTGAATCGCAGCACGCCAGGCCTCCCTGTCCATCACCAACTCCCGGAGTCCACTCAGACTCACGTCCATCGAGTCAGTGATGCCATCCAGCCATCTCATCCTCTGTCGTCCCCTTCTCCTCTTGCCCCCAATCCCTCCCAGCATCAGAGTCTTTTCCAATGAGTCAACTCTTCACATGAGGTGGCCAAAGTACTGGAGTTTAATTCCACTTCTGGGTATATATCTAAAAACCATTGAAAGCAGTATCTTGAAAAGACATTTGCACACCTATGTTTATTGCAGCATTATTCACAATAGCCAAGAGGTGGAAGCAACCCGACTGTCTACGGATGAATGGATAAACAGAATGTGATATATATGCACAATGGAATATTACTCACTTATAAGAAAGAAGGAAATCCTGTCACGTGCTACAATATGGATAAAACTTGACATTAATGCCAAGCAGAGTAAGCCAGTCACGTAAAGACACATATTGTATGATCCCACTAAACTGACGTATGTAAACTAGTCAATTTCATAGAAACAGAAAGTAGAATGGTGGTTGCCAGGAGGTGGGGGGAGGGGAGCGGGTACTGAGTTTCAGTTTTGCAAGACGAAAATAATTCTAGAGATCTGTTGCACAACCATGTGCATTTAGTTAACACTCTCAAACTGCACACTTAAAAATGATTAAGATGGTAAATCTCATGTGGTTTTTACGACAGCTGAAAGAGATAGCCGCCTGGCAGACACGTTCTGTGGAGCTGGAGGTGCGCTTCCCAGAGGGCCAGTCCCAGCCCTCCGCTCTAGCCCTTCAGTGGTGTGTCAGATACCAGCTCCTCCCACTGGGTGCTGTAGGGGCTTCTATTCCCTGCACCTGACTGCTGGCGGGTACCCTACTGCTTCTTTCTGCCAGCCTCCTGACGTGCCAGTCACAGCCTGACCTGGGCTTTGGGGCTGTTTCATCTTTTTTTGCTGTTTACCTGTTCACAAGAATAATGATATTGAAAATAACAATGACTCAGGGCCACTGAGCCTGAACAGAAACAGATGAATCTGTGCAACCTATCAGAGGGTACGTTCTCCTATTCAGAGCCCAGGTGCTATTGGCAGACAGGTGTGGGTTGGAATTCTGACTCTTCTGCTGCTGCTTTTCTTTTTTTGCTGTGGAACCTTGGGCAAGACACTTGTTTTGCTAAGCCTCAGTTTCCTCATCTGTAGAACAGGGATAGTAATGGTGCCTTCCTGACAGGGGGCTGTGAGAATTAAGTGGGATAACGTTGGCTGGCAGCAAGCTTTCGGTGACTGTTAGTGATTCTGAATGAATGAGGGCATGTCAACTGCTTTGTCTCAATATGTTCAGACCCCTTAGCCTCTTTATCTAAATCCAAACTTAGATGCTTTTCTACTAGAGCTAGATTCTCCGCTCCCAGAACCTAAATATATCTCACATTAGTGGGAGACCTGGAAAGAGGGGAAGCTGGGGGCTCAGAAGCCCAGATGCTAGAGGGCAGTCTTAATCAGAGGGCCCTGGGAGTCCTTGCAAAGGGAAAATGCAATGGTGGTGGGTTTTTGGTGGGTAATGGATGTGTGCGAGTGGGTAGGTGAGATGGGGTTGGGGACTTGCTCACCCAGAGCTAGCAAGAGCCAGACATGGATGCAGTCCCTGCCCTCCTGCCTGCAGCCTCCTACCCTACAAAGACCAAATCCAGGAACTAGAGCCAAGTGTTCCCCACAATTACAATTCAGGGATCCCCTTTAGCCAATGAGGAGTATTACCATCCCAGGCCAATTAACGGCAGGCTCATAACTCCTAGGGCTTTCCAGGTGGTGCTAGTGGTAAAGAACCTGCCTGCCGATGCAAGAGATGAAAGAGAAGTGGGTTCAATCCCTGGGTCAGGAAGATCCCTTGGAGGAGAGCCTGGCAACCCACTCCAGGATTCTTGCCTGGAGTTGCCTGGAGAATCCCCGTAGACAGAGGAGCCTGGCAGGCTACGTTCCAGAGGGCCACAGAGAATCGGACATAACTGAGCAACTGAGCACATACATCATAACTCCTCCTAACCAAGATGAGAATGCGGCTAGAGCCAAACGGAGGAAGACCGAAGCCCCCATGACTATGACCAGGAGACTAGGCAGGAGACAGACTCTTGAGACCAATGTTACGCTATTGGTTGAGATCTCCAGAATCGAAGGTTAGAGCGGATCTGGTTATCAACACAGAGGGGACACTGTGAACAGAGTCTCCCTCTCCCTCAATCAACAGGACTGACTTTGGAAAGGGTTCTCAGAAAGGAGCTGAGGGGAACTGGAAGAGCATGTAACTTGCAACTGGATAATTGATAGCCTTGACGGCCAGGCCACGTGACCTGGCCTTTATTTGGGAGATGCTAAAATCATTGACTACTAGGTGTCAGGTCTGTGCTAAGCTGTTTTCATAATCATCTCGTCAAACTGTGTAACCACTGGGTCATGGTTGCAGGGTGGGCCGGGCCCAGACTCCCCTGGGACCAAAGCCCCATGCCTTAGCTGTGGGGAGTTTGGGGAGCTCCCAGAACTGCCTTCAGCAGAGGACAACCCCCTTGCCCAAGCTCACACCCCATCAGGCCCCACCCTGCCAGGGAAAGCCAGAATCCAATGCGGGTGGGCTATAGGAGTATAAAACCCAGTGCCCTAGTCTCAGCTTGGACAACTCTGAAGGCCACGCAGCTCCAGCTCCCAAGCGTCCCTGCAGGTCGACTGAGACCGCTGTGTGATGTTGTCCCAGCGCTAAGGCTTCTCTCTCTGCCCCTTCTTCCTCCCCTTGCTTAGGTATCACCCTTCAGTAAACCCCTCGAACATTCTCCACTTTACAGCTGTGGGAGGTCATGAGTAAAAACACAGGATACTCACTGAAATTTGAATTTTGGCTAAACAAATAATTTCTTTTTAGTCTAAGTATATCCACAGTGTTGCACAGCATATACTTATACTAAACAAAATCCTTCATTTATCCAAAAATCAAATTTTACTGAGCATCCTGTATTTATTTGACAACCTGCTCCACCTGAGTCCGTCCTTGGGTGAATCTGACCTGTAACAAAGCCTGTGAAGCGGTACTCTCATTGCCCCAATTTAGAAACAAAACTGAGCCTGAAAAGAATTACAGTCACATATGTGACCCCAGTTATTACCTGAGGGTGAAACCACATAAGCAGTAGGCTTGGGAGCTGGAGCCACTGGAGTGGGTTGGGGTGGCGGGGCAGAAACTCCTGGGTCATTTTTGAAGCCCCACCACTCACTGGGCCCGCAGCTCTGGAGGAGATGGTTCCTCCCCGGGTTTTCCAGCGAGCCTTCCCAGGGCAGAGCTGAACAACCCGGGAAGAACATTTTAATCAGCCACCCTGGTCTCTGCCTCTCTTGGCCTTTGCTTTCATTGTCAGAGTCTGTGTCAATAGCTGGAAATCCAGGCAGCAGCGCAAGTAGACAGCTTGCTCCTTCCTAAGCAGAAATCTCACAAAGGGCAGGGCTCCCCTTTTTACAAGGAAAACAAACAGGTCTCTAGGCTCCCAGGGGGTGGGGGCGGACTTGGGGGAGGGGCTGAGGCCAGGCAGCTGGCTCCGCCCGGCCCAGGCTTCCCGCTTCCATCTGGCGGGGGAGCCTCGGCGGCTTCCCCTCTCCTCTGGAGATTGTGGCTGGCTCAAGCCTCTGACTCGCTCAACTGAACCACAGTGACTTCACTCTGTCCCTCTCTAGGAGCTGGTGTGACCTCTAAGACAGATAGCCAGTGCGAGTTTGATATATGATGCAGAGCACAGAAGCTGGCGCTCTGTGACAACCTGGAGGGGTGGGGTGGGGAGGGAGGTGGGGGAGGTATCTGGATGGAGGGGACATAAGTATGCCTATGGCTGATTCATACTGATATATGGCCAAAAAAAAAAAAATCACAATATTTAATTATCCTCCAATAAAAATTAAAAGACAAATCTGGTCTGTCCTTCCCCTGCTCAAAACCCTCGCATGGCTCCCCATAACCATAGGCAGTGTAGATCAGGGGTCCCCAACCTCTGGGATCTAAGACCTGCTGATCTGAGTTGGAGCTGATGTAATAATAATAGAAATAAAGTACACAATAAATGTAATGCGCTTGAATCATCCCGAAACCATCCCCTCACTTCCATCCGTGGAAAAATTATCTTCCATGAAACCGGCCCCTGGTGCCAAAAGGGTTGGGGACCACTGGTGTAGATCACACCTCTAGCCTCTGCCCATGTGTTCCCTCTGCCTAAATGCCCTTTCTTCTGTGTTTGAGCTCATGGAATTCCATCATTCTTTAAGGCCTCCTCCCCCTTGGTCAGAATGAATCACTCCTCTGGGGCTCCAAAGCATCCTTAGGTCGTGTCTTATGTCCGAAACTCAGGATGCCCTGCCTTGCGGTTAGCTGAGCGTGTGGGTCTCTATCCCTCCTGGGCTGTGAGCATCACCTGACCTTTGTACAGTGATGTCCAGTATATAAGGTCATTTTCACATTCCTGCTCCCTTGCAGCTCCCTTGGTTAGATATCACAGTCCCCATTCTAAAGATGATGCAGTAGGGGCCTGGAAGGTTTCCTGGTGTGCCTGTGACTGCTGGCTAATTACGGAACAGAAGTCAGCTACCCAGATCATCTTGGTCGCATGCCAGTGCCATTTCCGTTAAAGGCTGGACTTATGATCTTAGATGCTAATGACACCTATTCCATGGGTAGGCACATAGTAGGAGCTCATTAAATGCTGAATGAAATGCAGCAAGGCAGAGATTTTACAAAAATATCAAGGAGGGAGTCATTTGGAGATGTCTAATGGCTTTCAATAACGCTGAGAGAAACACCTTCCTCTGCTGTCTCTCCCCACCCCCACGCCTGCCGGCTCCCAGTAGACTGTGGGGTTGCTAGGGCAGAAGTCCCACTTCCCGTTCTGCCCCCTTCCTCTTTAACTGGAATGCTGGGGCTGGGTGATCCGGAGGTCAGCCTCCGGGCGTGCAGTAGGAAGCTACCATCAATGTGCCACCGACGGTAACAACAAGAGGAACTGGGACTGGGGCCCATACAGGCCAGGGGAGGGGGACATGAGGGTGCTTTCCACTAATGGGGAGGCCCCAGCATCACCAGCCTACCTGGGAAAGAGGCAGACCTGGAATCTCCCACCTCCTGTGGGCTGCTTGCTCAGCTGCCCCTGAAGACAGGGCCTGGGGAAAGGGCTTCTACCCCCAAATCTTTCCCGTGAACAGCTCCCTTGGGGAATCATGATGGTGCCACCTGCCAAGGACACCCTCCACTGTCATCTCTGCCTCTTCCAGGCTCAGGTGGAGTTGGTGGTAGAGGAGGGAAGGTGCCCCAGGCAGAAGAGTAGTGTGGACCAAGTCCTGGAGGCTCGAGAAGGAGTAGATGCAGGTGATCTGGCTCAGGGGAGGTCAGGTGTGAAGGTCATGGGTGAGGCTGCAGAGGCAGAAAGCAGGATGATCCCTCTAGAAGTCACAGAAGGATGGCTGGGGGGAAGGGGAAAGCAAGCTAACAGTTATAGCAGCAAGCTGGCCCCAGGGTGATTTTTCTGGGGTCACTCCAAGAAGAGGGAAGAGTTGGACTATGGAGTCTGACAGCACACGGTGTGAATCCTTGGAAAGTGGCTTGTCCAAGTTCACACACTGGCTGGCTGTGTGACTTGGAGCAAGCCACTTAACCTCTCAGTTTCAATGTGTTCTTCGGTAAGGATGTCTATCTCTCAGGGAGATCCTAACGTTAAAAATAAGTGATAAAAATTAAGAGGATCTGGGGTAGGAGAGACATGAACTGTACTTAAGCCTCTAAGGGAGGTTCAAGATGAAAACAGTACCATCTATAATTGCCCAGTTTGGAACAAGGACTCTTTGACACAGACAGTGCTAGGTTTGAATACTGGTTCCACTTCTTAGTAGTGTGCAATGTGGATCTAGCCACTGCATTTCTCTGAGTCTCCTCTTTAGCATCTGTAAAATGGGCATAATAATATCGGCTCTGCAAGGTCTGGGGTGGGATCACGTGAGATGATTGTCAGCACCTGGAACACTGGGAGTGTTCCAAAGATGAGAACACTTATCAATATCATCATTATTAATAATATCCTTAGAGGAGTGGAATGAAGAATATTTTTTCTCTTGATTTTCATTATCAATTTGCTGCATATACAGTAATTATTTTAATAATGAAAAAATTAACTCATCAACAAAACAAGAAGACAAGCCACAGAGTGGGAGAACATATTTGCTAAAGACAATCTGATAAACGAATGGTATCCAAAATATACAAAGAATTCTTAAAAGTCAACAATAAGACAATTAACAGCCAAATTAAAAAATGGACAAGGGGTTTGAACAGACAGTTCACTAAAGAAGATGTTCAAATTGCAAGTAAGCATATAAAAAGATACTCCACATCATGCTGCTGCTGCTGCTGCTAAGTTGCTTCAGTCGTGTCCGACTCTGTGCGACCCCATAGACGGCAGCCCGCCAGGCTCCCCCGTCCCTGAGATTCTCCAGGCAAGAACACTGGAGTGGGTTGCCATTTCCTTCTCCAATGCATGAAAGTGAAAAGTGAAAGTGAATCGCTCAGTCGTGTCCGACTCCTAGTGACCCCATGGACTGCAGCCCACCAGGTTCCTCCGTCCATGGGATTTTCCAGGCAAGAGTACTGGAGTGGGGTGCCATTGCCTTCTCCGACTCCACATCATAGGGAAATGCAAATTAAAACAACAATAAGAACACTGTCTACCTATTAAGAATGGCCAAATTGTAAATGCTGATGACACCAAATGCTGGCGAGAATAAGGAGGAACACGAATTCTCATTCATTGCTGGTGGGAATGTAAAATGACATAGCCACTATAGAAAACACTTTAGTTTGGAAAACCAAACATATTCTTACCATACAACCCAGCAGTTGCACTCCACGTTGTTTACTCGAACGAGATGAAAATGTATGCCCATACGAACACCTTCATGTGGATGTTTGTAGCAGTCTTATTCACAATTGCCGAAACTTGGAAGCAGCCAAGATGGCCTTCAGTAAGTGAGAGGATAAAGAAACTCCCATACGTTCAGACAATGAGATATTTTTCGGCACTAAAAAGAAATGAGCTATCAAGCCAAGAAAAGACATAGAGGAAACTTACAGCTGATCACTGAGCAACAGAGGCCAATCTGAAGAGGCTACATACTATATGTTTCCAACTATATGACGTTCTAGGAAAAGGCGAAAAAGGAGACAGTGGCAAGCTCAGTGATTGCCAAGGACGAGGCGGTTTGACTAGGTGGAGTACCGATGATTTTTAGGGCAGGTTTGAACTGGGAAAATTAGACGGTTTAGGTGCAGGCGCCTTGTCCGGGGTGATGGGTTGGGTGGGAAGTGAAGGTCCCCCGACCTCAAGGCCCCGTCACCTAGTCCTGCCCTTTTCAAGCCTCCCCCTCCTCCTTCCTATGAGTGGTTGATTCCCCTGGGTGCCTGAAGCCTGGGCAGCTCTCTACCTACCATTGTCACTTGGTCCTTCTCTGCTCTGCTCTAGCCTTTAAAAAGGGAGTGGAAGGACTTCCTAGGGGGTCCAGTGGCTAAGACTTGGTGCTGTCAATGCAGGGGGCCCAGGTTTGATCCCTAGTTAGGGAACTAGATCCCACATGCTGCAAGTAAGAGTTTGCACAGCATAACTAAAATGTGGCACAGCCAAATAAATAAATAATTATTCTTTGGGAAAAAATAAAATGGGAATGGAGAGATGCTCCGTAATCTCAGAGCTCCTGGGACTAGGCCTTTGGAGAGGCACAAATGGCATCTCACCTCTCCACCTGGTGTGCCGCCCACCTTCAAGCGTAGCTGTCTGGCTGGACCTCCTCAGGCAGAAGGGATGTTGAACCCACCATTTGGGTCTTGTCAGCGACGGGAGGGGACAGGTACTTCCAGGGGCATCCCACCCATGGCTAAAAGAGTGCTGGCTCCTCTTACCTGATGAAGAGGTCCTGTGAGGAGCTAATGAATTACCTCTCTTTTTGCTACTTAACTCCAGGAACTCCAGGCCCAGGCACAGCTCCGAGGGGGACAGGAATATGATGCAGAGACCTGCAGTCACAGTGTATACAAACTACTTGCTGGCCAACACCCACACCCCCTCCGAGGCCAGCAACCTGCTTGGGTTCCCCAGTTGGGCGCCCCTTCTTTCAACCAACCAAGTACCTGCCCACCTGCCTGAGACCACACACACCAGTCAGGGGCTGCAGCTAGCTCCCCCTGGCTTGTGATCATCCACGTCTTGCTGTGAGAAGAACGTGTACATCATGAAAATCAGCAAACACCGCCAGTCAACAGCCCCCTCCAGTTATTATTATTACTATTACTATTATTAGCCAATAATTAAATTTCTAGCACATACTACACGTACTGCTCCTTTTGCCAGAAACAAGCTCCCCTCCCCTTTCATACCTCAGGTCTCAGTGCAAATGGGACTCCCCAGAAGAGGCCCTCTCTGCTTCCCGACTAGAGTGTGGGGTGCATAGCAGGGACATTTGAAGGATGTGGAGGGGCGCACGGGACCAGCCAAGTCAGGACAACTGTGAGAAGGGAAGGACCTGCATTATAGCCTGCACCCCCTCCGCCTCCCCACAACCCCGCTCTCCTTAGGAATGGTGTCTTCTTCCTGAACCCAGCTTCCCAGGGACAGATCATTTCCATTTTTCTCCCTTGATAGCCTCGAACTGCCGGCTGTCTCTGGAAGGGCTCAGAGGGCTTCCTTCTCACCAATGAGAGCTTCTCCCAGAGCCCCCAAGCCTGCCTTTCTGGTTTTAGCAAAGCCCTTAAAAGTTACAACTCACATCCTAACCTCTGCAAGGCCCCTCGGCCTTTCTAAACCTTCTCCTTCTCTACATCATTCTTCCTTTCTGCTTCCAGGGCCTCCACACTGCCCTCAGATACCCTCTGCCCTTCTATTTACACATCTTGCTTGCAGTCTGGGTTCCACAGTCAATCAATTATTATACTTTAGTGAAAATTAAGACATAAGGCAGCTGGGAGCCATGGAAAGGCACTGGCTTTCTGTCACCTGTTATCTTTCAGGACTCAGCCCAGATCTTAGTGAAGTCTTCTCGGAGCAACCTCCTCTTTAGTTTTTAGATTTGTTTTTTTTTTTTAGTTAGTTATTTGGCTGCTCCAGGTCTTAGTTGTGACTTACAGGATCTTTAGTTGCAGAATACAAATTCTCAGTTGTAGCACATGGGATCTAGTCCCAGGGATCAAACCCAGGTCCCCTGCATTGGGTGTGCAGAGTCAGCCATTAGACCACCAGGGAAGTCCCCCCTCCTCTTTAGTTTTTATCATAGAATCCTGCTTATTTTCTTCACAGCCTTTACTACAAGCTGCGATCTTTATTCATTTACTCACCTTTTCCTGGCTCATTGTGTAAGAGGTGTTAGCTCTAGAAGAACAGGTCTCTCTCGTGTCCTTAGGGCCTGGCCCACCCATGCTCAGCACACATTTCTCGACTGCACACATGATTTCTCATCCGTATTCAAATCTATGCTCTGCCTTGCCTAGCTGGATCACCTAGACAACTCCCTTGTTCTTTGTGATTCAGTGTTCTCATCTGTAAATGGGGGGAGCAGGACTTGTGTTTTTGGATTTCAGCTTTGTTGTAAGGATCACATGTAAAGCTGATGGGGAGTTCTGAACACCTGTAATGTGCTGTTGTGCTGGCAGGGCTTATTTTTAAGTCACAGTGTCTGTCTAAATTTATCTGCCATCCCAGTCTGCCCCGCCTTGTGTGGTGAAAGGGTTAAAGGAATTCTAGGAGGCAGCAAACAAGTGAAGAGAACAATAACTGTGTAACTAATGCTGATGGTAATTAATAGCCAGTTAATAATAAAAGTCATAATAAATGACAAAGTACTTTCTATATGTCAGATGCTGTTCTCAGCTCTATAGGAATTAACTTGTATCACTTAAGAACAACTTTATGGGGTAGATCCTGTCACTTTCCCTGTTTTACAGATGAGGAAACTGAGGCAAGGAGCGGTTAAGTGATTGGTTCAGATATGGAAATGGGATCAAGTTTTAATTTTTGGTGAGACTTCTCCAAAATCTCTTCTATCTAGTAACTCCACATGTTCAATTTTATGGTTACTGGATTGCAAACACCAAGACTTTATGTTGGAGTGTGACTTCACCCCTGTGGCAGGCACTGGAGGTCCAGAGCAGAGTGGGGCCCACCCCTGCCTTCAGGGAGCCCCCTAGAGAGGTCCTGCTTCTGAGGGGGCTTCCTTCAGAGCTGACCCCAGGGCTTTCCCAGTCAGGGAATGACTGGAGGGCACAGCCTGGTTACCTGGGACCTACAGACTACCTAAATGAGAACCCTAGAAAGTCAGCACCAGAAAGGCCCTTAGAGTCAACAGTTACTGATGACTTGTGCTGTGCCGGGAACCGGGCTCCACGTGGCCAGCCACCCTCAGGGGCCAGGTATGTGGGGTGGGGTGGAGATCCTGCAGGTCAATTCAGAAAGCAAACCTCAGGGCAGGACCTGCAGAGCGAGGCCCAGAAACCTGCACTGTTCCCTGCCACTCTGACCATCTGCAGATCCTGGCCCTCCACCCCTACCCCAAGCCAGGGGCCGCTGGGGAAGTCTGGTTCTCCCTTCCTCCAGCATCTCAGGTTGCTGGCATGGACAGCTGCCTGCGGTGATGAAAAAGGCCTCCCAGCCTGAGGCTGACCCAGGTCACACACTGTTAGCTCAAGGCAGCTAGGGTCTGCGAAGTGGAGGTGCGAGGGACCCGCCCCTCATCCTCACCCTGGCCTCCCTTTATCACCTTGTTAAAAGATTTTTACTCTCCATTTGGAAGCTGGAATTTCCTTATCCCACCTCTAAAGCTTAAGGATAACAGGTTGCTCCTGGAAGGCTACCTTTCAGCTTCAAAGCCACCCCCTCTTCCCCCAACTCCTCCCCTCTCCCCCAGCAGACTGTTAATTAGTCCTCTCTTGCCCGCCTGCCCCTGTGACAGACAGAAGTGTTCTTGGGCCTGGAGGGTAACCCAGAGCAGGCTGAGGGACTTCCCTGAGCAAACAGCTGAGGAGGACAAGGAGGAGCCCTGACTTCTGGAATCTTCTACTCCTGGATTCCAAGCTCCCGGGCTCCTCCTCCCCTCTTAGGACAGCAGCGTAACTGAGGGTGGGGACCGGGGCAGAGTCCTCCGCAGGAATGCAGCAGCAAGAGGCTTCAGGGCCAGGCAGTGCTGACCTGGAGTCCCAGCCCCCACCAACAGCAGACCTGGATCATTAATGCCTCCAAGCCTCTGTTTTCTCCTCTGTGAAATGGGGATAATAATAAAGCCTGTGGCCAGCTGTTGGATTGCGTGAGCTATCCCTCTGAGCGAGGGTGGTGCTCACTATGAGAGTGAATGAGTGAATGAATGGGACTATTGGTGGGTTGGGGTGGGGAAAGATGAGAGGTACAGAGAGCCGAGTTGGGGGTCTAGATAGGAGGGAGGGGCTCCTTTTCTTCCTTTGCCCCTCCTTTTCCTTACCCCCATGACCAAGGGCTCTATTATGGCCAAGACCCCCATGGGGCCTCACAAAGTTAGTCAAAGAAGAAGTGGGGGCCTTTGACATTCACAGCAATGGAGAGCTCTACCTAGGAGTTAGCAGGTGAGGATACCTCCATCTGCTTGGCCTACCCAACCAGGCTGGTGTGAAGGCCGAACCAGACAGCTGGTACCACAGCCCTGGCTTCAGGGTCTCCCAGACCTGGGCTCAAACTGCTGCTCCACTCTGCTGGACACAACATTCCAGCTCAAGTGGGGAAATCAGCCCTACCACTCGGGACGGCTGAGTGAGGCTCTGAGGGCTGTATGTGAGCCCCAAGCAGCTCAGTGCATGGTAAGTGATGGCCAGAGCTCTCTCCGCACAGAGTGTGGGATGAGGGGTATAAAGCATGAATGCACTGACAGGTGGTGGCCACAACAGGACAGGGAGTGAGGCTGCCCCAGCCAGTTGGTCACCTCTGCATCCTCGCCATGGATGTGCACAGGGTGAGACAGGAGGGCTGAGAGATGTGTGCAGTCTGGAAAAATCATTTCTTAGCATTCTGGTGCCCTCTACATTTCTGTGCCAGGGACCCCTGTCCCCTTCTTGCTCACCCTACTTAGGGTTCCCATGGAAGTTACTTAATGATGGATTTATCCTTCCTGCCTTCTCTCCAAACCCACAAAAGTGGGGCCTATATTTGAGGTGTGTCTGGGCCCCAGTGTCTTTGTTGGTGACAATGATAAAAGATGGGGTTTGGAAGGTCGGGGATCAGAAGGACATCATTTCACAAGGACTCAGAAACACTGATCCTGCTTCCTGTCTGGGGTCAGAGGGTGAAAGCATATTGAAAGAGGACCAAGAAAGACACCCATGGGAGAAGTTGGTACAACCTGGCTGATGCTGCTGCCACCTGCCAAGCCCTCTTGACATAGGGGAGGGGTTGCAGGGGAGTACAGAGGGGCTTCCAGACAGATAACAACCGTGGCTGGAAAAAGCACGCCCCTCCCTTGATCGAAATCCCCACCGGCTCCCCGGGGCCTGCGCCAGGAGTCCCTGTAGTTGTGGAGGCGGTTATGTGGGTATTCTGTAGGTACTTTCCATTCCTTCAAAAAGTTTGATACCAGATATGAATGGTCCTTTTTCCTGCGATATTGCTCTATGGGTTGACCTGAAATGGCACATCAGATTCACTCACTGAATGGCCTGCTCATTACTCAACCTCTAATGAGCACCACTGTCTTCCATGGTGCTGGCCACTAAGGGGTTTGGATATGAAATCCCTGCCCCCAGGGGTTCACAGCCTCCCAAGAGAGACAGACAAGCCCACGGAGCATGCCCACACAGTGTGATCGGAACTCAGCAACTAACCTTTATGTGGGGTCAAACAACTCTGCCTGGAGGAAGCATTAAGGTTTGAAAAGCCAGAAGATAGGGAAGTGGGCAAGAATCAGAGGCATCCATGTAGAGCAGCAGCATACTCAGAAGTCTGAGGGGGAAATATCAGGTCTGAAGAACCACGGGTCATCTGGTAAAACCCTGTAGAGAGGTGAGAGGCCGGAAAGCCAATGACTTTGCATGTTGACCTTTGTCCTGAGAGCAATAGGGAGCCATTGAGGAGTCTAGAGCTCTAGAGTGAGATGTTCAGAAAACTTTTCTTTTTCCTTTCACTATATAATCTCAACTGAACCTACATTGGTTATACTGTGAGAAAACATGTAGGTTACTGTTTAATAGCAGGGTTGTATTCAGCAGGGCAGGCCTCCTAAAGATAGGATCCTTTGAGAAAGCTGAACAAAAAGTCTTCAATGGGGATAACTTTGGTGGCGTCAGGCCAGCAGGGTCATGTCAAACCTCACCCCACCTCACCCTGGCTTTGCCTCCACTGCGTCAGCAGACCCTTGCTCCAGCTGGGACACGCGTGTGTGGTTTGTGCCTATGACGTGGCTTAGGGGTCACCCTGTCTGTTTGTGCCACAGGCCTCTCCTCCTTCCTCCTTCTTCCCTACCACGTCATCTTTCTAAAACCTCAGTCTTGCCACCTCCTCTAGGAAGCCTGCCCTGGTGTCTATGAGCCCCTGAGATTATTAGCCCTTTCCACTTTGGAAGGATTGTAGTAGGGTTTTCTAAGGCATTGTATCCTTGGGTAGTGTGGTAGAGCCACCTGTATCCAAACTGAATTTCCAGGACTTCCCTGGCATTCCAGTGGTTAAGAATCTGCTTGCCAACACAGGGGACACGGGTTCGATCCCTGGTCTGGAAACTAAGATCTCACATGCTGTGACGCAGCTGGTCCTGCGAACCACAGCTGCTGAAGCCCATATGCCCTAGGGCCCATGCTCGGCAAAAGAGAGGCCACCGCAGTGGGAAGCCCATGCACCACAACTAGAGCGCGATCCCACTTGCCGCAACTAGAGAAAGCCTACCCACCACAGTGAAGACTCAGCCAAAAATAGATTAATTAATTAAAAAAATTTTTTTTAAGACTGAATCTCCATGGTTGGAACATCAGCAATCCAGGGGCAGGGCTTTGTCTTGTTTCTCTCTCTATCCCTCTGTCATCTAGCTCTGTGCCAGGCAAGTAACCCATCCATGGTAAAATGTCTGTTCACTGGAATCTTTCTGAATTGTGTGCATTCCAAACTTGCCCAGAAATGTTGGGGAGTAAGTGTAGGATCCCCTCCAAGTTTCGGCAGGTCGATTTTCTGCAGTGCCTGGTAGCCCTGGTTTTGCCTTTCTGAGCCGTCCTGTCTTACAGGTGTAGTTAACCACCCTTTTGCAGGGCTCCCCAAGGCCTTCTGTGCTTTCCTCTATTATTCTCCTTTATGCTCCTTACGACACTGGGTCAAAGTCATTTTTCAAAGTGTCCACTCTCCCCACCTTTCTGCCCCTACACACAGTAGGAGATCAATACATGTTTGTCAAATGAAAAAAAAAAAAATGCCCTGGCAAGAGTTCAGAGTCACTCCTTAGGCATATTAATGGGAACACAATCACCGATTGAATTTGTTTCCTTCAAAAGAGCCATATATCCTGGAAGCTCTAGTCCAGACTCCCAGATGCCAAGGCCTAGGAGAATTCAGAATTATTCCTATTGAAACGGTTTCCTCCAGAAGGTCCAGAGTTCAAAAGGGAGGCATTTGCCATGAACAATTGGGCCAGTGTGAGAGGATGTGGGTGGCATGGTTCCAAGGCTTTGGTGGGACTTTGAGCAGTTCCCAATGCAAATATAAGAGAAAGACTTTCCCCTGGGGGGCAAATGTGATCACCCAGAAATGGAGCCTTTGGCAACAAGAAGGAGAAAAAAAAACCAGGCCAGCCACTGTGTGGGGCTGTGGAGAGGCCTCTGGACTAGGAGCTAGGAGGCCTAGGTTCTCAGCTGGGATTTGGGTTTCAGATCAAGGTTTCTGATAATCTAGGCCCAACCTTATTCCCCTGAGACAGTTTCCAAGCCAAGAATGAGATGCAGGACACATCAAAGGAATGTTCCTGATTTGCGAAGTATTGTGGTTAACACAGGCTTCAGAATGAAGCCCCCTTTCTTATTCTTTGAGGGGATACCCCTGTTGAATATAGGACTCTCCCTGCAAAACTCGACTCCCGTGAAGTTCATCTCAGCCTTCTCCGTACACATCTTACTCCCCAGCCTCACTTCCTTTGTTCATGCCTCTCCTCCTCTCAAGTGTCATCTCTTGATATTGTAGCATCCCCTAAACTGGGTTTGACTGTTGTTTTTCCTTTGAAGGCTTTCTTTGGTCACCACAACTTACAGAGATCCAGTTCTAAGTGACTACACAGGGTTCCGCTGGAATCTCCAGTTAGCATGTACTGAGAACCTACTGAGTGGTTAACACCGGCTGAGCACTGGCCATGGGCCAGGCACTGTGCTAAGCTCCCTATAAGCTGGATCACACTTAACTCTTCCAACAAACTAGGAGGGAGATCATTCTTGTTGTTATTGTTCAGAAGCTAAGTCATGTCTGACTCTTTGAGACCCCGTGGACTATATCACGCCAGGTTCCCCTATCCTTCACTCTCTCCTGGAGTTTGCTCAGATTCATGTCCATTGAGCCCATGATGCTATATAGCTATCTCATCCTCTGTTGCTCTCTTCTCCTTTTACCCTCAATCTTCCCCAGCATCAGGGTCTTTGCCAATGAATCGGTTCTTTGCATCAGGTGGGCAAATGATTGGATCTTCAGCTTCAGCATCAGTCCTTTCAATGAATATTCAGGGCTGATTTCCTTTAGGATTGACTTGTTTGATCTCCTTGCAGTCCAAGGGACTCTCAAGAGTCTTCTTGTACCTTGTTTCAAATCCATATTCGTGGTAGTCATTAGACCTGTCATCATATACTTCTGGCTCTCCTCTTTCTGAGTACCAAAAAGAATTTCACTTCCTCAGCCCCTTGTGACAGAGTAAGGCCATGGGAACAGTCTGACCAATGCCGTGTGAGAGGAAGGAATCCCTCATTCCAGGTTGGAAAACATTTCATTTTCCTTCCAACATGGTGATGGGCCTGCCAACAAGGTGGTGGCTTCATCAGCCTGCTTTTTATTGAGAAAGGACAAGAGCAGATACTCTGGCTGAACCAGGATGGCATGGAGCATGAACAAAAAGTAGATGTTGATTGTTTTAAGCCATTGAGATACTGGACTTGCTTGTTAGCGCTGCATAATCTAGCCTATGATGACTAAGACACTGTTTCACAGATGAAGCAATCAAACTTGTATATGGAAGCATGGATGAGCCTGGGAAAGAGGTAGCTGGAGCCCTCATTGTGCCCAGAGCCCTGACTGACTGACTGTGAAAGGCCCAGAGGGCCTGGCAAACAGCTGGACTTTACATTGCTATCTCTGGAGTGAGAGGGAAGGGTTTGAAAACAGGAACCACACAGCCGTCATACTAGGGCTTCAGAGGATCATGTGACAGCTGCTCCAGGCTGAGAGCTCACTCTTTATTTGTCCACCTGGAAACATCAGTCCTGAATCCCATTGAAAGCCCAGCTCCACCAAGCATCCATCATGACACCCACAGGGACCTCCCTGGTGCTGCAGTGGCTTGAACTCAGAACTCCTAGTCCAGGGGGCCTGGGTTCAATCCCTGGTCAGGGAGCTAGATCCCACATGCCACAACTAAGAGTTTGCATGCTGCACCTAAAGACCCACATGCTGCAACCAAGACCTGGTGCAGCCAAATTAATTAATTGATTGATTAATTTAAAAAGACATCCAGGGCCAGTCTGCAGAGTGACTGTGTTTCTCCAGGACCCAGTGTGGACCACCCATCCCTCTCCAGAAGGAGCCAGGCGGGGTGGAGGAGAGAACTCCCAGGAGGGCCTTCTCCCCACTGAGGGAGGCCTGTCTGCTCGGCTGTCTTTTTAAATGACCATAAAACAGCACAGAAATGAATGCCAGCTAACAAGGTTAAAGGATCCTTAAAAAACAAATGACGCCATTTTTTCCCCCAACTCACTGCTGAGTAAAAATTTGTCACTTCAGTAAGCATTTTATTGGTAATTACAGAGTTACTTTATTTGCATATTACAGAGCTGCTAGCAGCCCTGGTGAAAATGCTTAATGTCGTTGAGCATCTTGGAAGGAATTACTCAACCCAGGGAGGGAGAATTCACTAATTATTTCCTTAAAACTGGAGTTTGCTAATAACTTTGCAGTCGATCACTTTGTGCTCCCCAATAAGGCAATTAAATAATAAGCAATTAAGTGCCAAAGTGACTCAGTCATAGGACATACCCCCTCCCTCTCCACTCCCATAGGGCCTCTGCTTCATTTTCTTTGAAAGGGGAGTCAGGTCAAAGTTAACCCTTTGACTCCAGAACCACAGGGGAATAGAGTCCTCTTAGTCCAGTACTCTTGCCTGGAAAATCCCATGGACAGAGGAGCCTGGTAGGCTGCAGTCCATGGGGTCGCTAAGAGTTGGACACGATGAGCGACTTCACTTTGACTTTTCACTTTCATGCATTGGAGAAGGAAATGGCAACACACTCCAGTGTTCTTGCCTGGAGAATCCCAGGGACGGGGAAGCCTGGTGGGCTGCCATCTATGGGTTCGCACAGAGTCGGATACGACTAAAGCGACTTAGCAGCAGCAGCAGCAGAGCCAGTTAGGGCTGGAGCCCAGTCATCTCTTCATCTTCAGAGTGGTATCTGGGAACCCAAAGAATGCACGGGGACCCCATGTGAGGTGAGGGGTGGCTGGGATCCTGGGACAGAAGTGAAGTGTGGGGATGCTGAAATCAAACAGATCGAGTCTGTACATGGGGCTCAGTGCTCACCCTCTGGGTATCTGGGACAGATTACTCGCCCTCCCTCAGTCTCAGTTTCTCAACAGTAGAGTGGTATCTCATCATGGTATCTACTTTAAAAATTTTAAATTTATTTTTGGCTGTGCTGGGTCTTTGTTGCTGCGCTCAGGCTTTCTCTGACTGCATCGAGTGGCAGCTGCTCTCCAGTTGTGCATGGTCTTCTCATTGCAGTGGCTTCTCTTTTTGCAGAGCACAGGCTCTAGAACTTGCAGGCTTCAGCAGTCGTGGAGCACTGGCTTAGTTGCCCCACGTCATGTGGAATCTTCCTGGATTAGGGATCAAACTCACGTCCCCTGCATTGGCAGGTATATTCTCAACCACTGGACCACAAGGGAAATCCCATGGTGTCTCCTTGACTGATGGTTGTGCCAATAGAAAGCTACATGCATCAGAACAATGTAAACTCAGTAAACACTCAGGGTGTGTGAATTGCCTTGGCTTTGCCCAGAGCCCAGGGCTCTGCCTGCTATGTCAGGGGATGGGATTTGAAAGTAAAGTCAAGCATGATCACAGGCCAGGTCTCTCTAAATCCCTCTGCCTGCACTTGTGAGATGCAACAGTGGGGGTGGGGCCAGTGTTTCCCGTGTAGATGAAATCCTGCCCCCCACCTCCTCGACATGCATACTCAGTAGCCATGTGACCTCGGGGCACTGGCACAGCCTTTGAGAGCTCCAGGTCCTTGCTGGTAAACTAAGGAGAGCGATACCCATCAGAGTGGCGAGGGCACCAGGGGTCTCATGTTTAATCATGTGCTTTAGCCACTTAGCTTCCTGCCACGCAGGTTAAAAAAATCAAGTGGACATGGCCTGTCCTTAAAAAGGATCATTACAATTTTTTGACTTGCTCTGTCTTAATTCCTGATTGATACTTAATCAGCAGTAGCTTGGAACGCTTTGGCTTTTAGTCTCTCCTCTGTTAAGTATTTAATGATCTGAAAACAAACACTGGAGAGGATGCTACCTGCAGAGGCCCTCCATCTTCCTGCAACCCGAGGGATCCCTCTAGAAGAGGCTGAGTGTACCCTCTATTTCATCTGTCTGGAAGATCTGCTTAGGTGTGGTTTTCTGTTGAATAATGTAAAATGCATTATTGTAGAATGCAGAAATGTATATTTTCAAATATTCACCTCTGGCGTCCATGCCCAGGCTTTCTCTGATGCCAGGTAGGTTTATTGGGAATATCTAGTGACCTTCTGAGAAGGAGGATGAAATGAGCTAGTGAAGTCTAGCCCCCAGCACAGGACCTGCCACTGAGGCCTGTAAATTCTAGCTCCCACGTCCACCTTGGCAGTGCCTGATAGTACATCTTGTAAGTCTTCTCTTTAGCTTCAGCCACTGGTCTAGATTAACATCTCTTCCCAGCCTAAGATGCTGAGAGGGTCTCACAGTTATTGGTTATTTACATCTCAGCCAGCGTTTTTTGGAGACCATGCTTCAGAGATGTCTATGCATCTCAGGGCCAGGAGGAGGAAGCTTGGCTGGGTTCTAACATCAGAGGAGATAAACCCACAGGAAATGCCACCTTTTGATTTCTTCCTGGGGGGTAGAGTAGTGGGTGGAATGGGGGGCTCTGGCCCATGTGTTGGTGGTGGAAATTTAAAAACATGGCTGTCTTTGACCAGCGCGACCTTGTTTTTGTCAACTTCAGAGGCCTGGACAAATGGCCTGGGCAGCTCTAAAAAAGCCAGGGCACCTTGTCAAAGCTGTGTCTGCCTCATGGATACTCTCGGTTTGGCTAAGTTCTGCTCTCCTTGACACACAGACGATGAATTCCATGTCCATGTAGTGACTGTTCAACTTCCAGAGTATGCTCCTGGGCTCAGAACCTCACCAGACCCAAGGATACCTAGTCCCTAAGCCTTCACCCTCCATCCTGTGGCCTGGCTTTGGTGTGTAGCTGGTTCACTGCTTTTGGACCTACTCTAGTTTATTCGTGCTGCCCCTGAAAATTGGGCTAGTTTTTTTCTCCTGTGCAAGTGGACCCAAGTGGAAGCTGGTTAGAGCCGACTGGGGAGGTCATCCACTGCTGCCTGGCTGGGGATTTGTGAGGAAAGAGGCTTTGCTGGTCAAAGCTACATGTGAATGGGAGATAGAGAGGGGAGGTCTGGTAGGGCTCATGGAGGAGGCTGGCTCTCTCCTGGGTCTCTCACAAGAATGTCCCCAAAGGCCCAGCAGGGGCATTTGGCTGGGGCTCCAGGGAAATGCAAAAAGGGCCCAGAGGACCAGAAGCATAAATCCACACAGAAATGTCTGTAGGGCCATAAAATAATATGGAACCCAGTCCTCCCCTAGTGAGATGACCGTGGGTGACTGGCAGTTGGCAGGTTGATAGCTGCCGGCCTGTGTGGAGCCCCGTGTGTGTGGCTGGCACACCATAGGACAACCTGGGCTCTGAGGTTCCCTCATTTCTGCTCACGGGCACCCCTGTCTTCCATGGTCACCTAGCTCTCTGCCCTTGGCTTCTCTCCAGGGGCTGGGGTCCTCCAGAGCCAACACCTGAATTATAGCCCCTGTGGTCCCTCAAGGGCCCCAGAGACCAGAGGCTGGCCAGGGCAGGCTGCTATAGGTGGCAGGTGATGGAGGCAGGAAAGCCACTCAGATAGACAGAGAGCACAAAGGTCTAGGGCAAAGGGACGGAGATCTTCTCCAGCCTGGACACAAGGAGCCTTGGAGCAGAGCCTGTCCTGGGATAGGAGACATATGGATGAAAACTCTGCCCTAAAATGGCAGCCAGACCAGAAGACAGCAGTGTTCTGGTAGACATTGCATGCTTGGCTTTGGTTGGGGTGGGGGTTGATCTATATCCTAATGCATGCCCACTTCTGTGGTATACATCTCACCACAGCTAATTTTGAAATCAATGTGAGGCACTGAGCAGAGTCAGGAAGAGATGCCTACAAGTAGCCCTCCAGAGCCCGCCAAGCTGGCCCCAGCCCACCACTGCCTGACGACCTCTAAGCACCACCCCCCTTACCCTCCCTGCAGTGCCTGACACCTTTCCTGGCTCTAGAGGCTGCGAGGGTCTCCCGCTCCTTCTCACAGCTGCCCTGCACTCCTCCGGGGACCTGTCACAGCTCTGCCCCACAAAGCCATGGTTCTCAGTCCTGACTCTGAATCAGACTCCCTTAGGGAGCGCTGGAAACTCCTAAAGCCCAGATCTTTCTCCAAACCAATGAATTAAATCAGGATGTCTAGACGTGCCACGGGCCATCAGTAATTTTTGAAGCTGCCCAGGTGATTCCAATATGCAGCCAAGTTTGAGAACGACTGTTTCAAAAAAGATAGCAGTGCTGAGTCCCACTACAACCCAGTCCAATCAGGCTCCTTCAGAAGGGGCCTTGGCTTATTTTTGTGACTGCCAAGCTATCCAGATGAAGCCCAGGTGTGGCTGTCTTGGAGGACCCCTACATATGGGATAGATTCTTCCTCAGAAAGAACCAGTCTTGCTAACACCTTGATTTCAAGACTTGTGAGACTACACATTTCTGTTGTTTAAAACCAATCAGGTTGTGGTACTTTGTTACAGGAGCCAGAGCCAACTAATATAGTAGGTAACTCGTGTATCCTAGTGGGATTCATCTTCCCACTTTGCTGTCCTTGAACTTCTTTTCCAGTTGGGGAGACAGGCATTAAATAAACAAAAAGTCAATGACGAAAGTGCAAAGGGTCCTGGGATCCTTCTTTTCATGCTCTTCTCCTTATTTAGGTCATGGAAACTCACTGATAAATGTTCCATTTCCGAGTTTTGCTTCCATGGGGTCCTTAAGAGAAAAATGAGATTTTAATAATCAAAGCATCTTTTGTTTTCCCTCTCTGCCCTCTGGTTAAAAATGGGCTAATAGAACAAATGAAACAAATCCTTTATTTTTATTCATGATAAAAAAACCATTAAACATATTCACGTGGAGCCATGCGCTCTGCAGGATGTGTGGTAAGAGTGATTCTCCCAACCTATCAGGATGTGGTCATTGGATGTGGGAGAAGAGAATACTCACTGTTTGATGCGGAAATGGGCTAAAAGGCCTCGGGGAGCTGAGACAAATGAGGGGCGGGCATGTCACTCTGGCTGGCTGGAGCTCGAAACAAAAATCTTCCCATGAGGCCAGGGAGCCCTTCCCTTCTAGAAACAAGGTTTCAGCAGGGCCTAACTGCTGCCTAAGGAGCCTGGGCAACGAGGGGGTGCTTCAAATCCAAGCCTCTGGTTAATTTTTTTTTTCTGGGTGAAGAATCATAAAGACTCTAATTTGAGAATCTATAGAATCGTAACACCTCATTTAGCCAGTGTCATTAGGGAGTGAGGAGTTCCACATAAGTGAGTTTTCCAGATAATTGAACTTTATTCCCTTAAGAGCCAAAGCTTAAAAGAAATTAACCATTTTGAAAGCGTTCTAGAATATGTCCCTCTGCTTTCAGATCCTGGGTACCCAGATATTTAGCCCCTTCTTGGTAACTCTTGGGGCTTCCCTGATAACTCAGTTGGTAAAGAATCCGCCTGCAATGTGAGAAACCTGGGTTCGATCCCTGGGTTGGGAAGATCCCCTGAAGAAGGGAATGGCTACCCACTCCAGTATTCTGGCCTGGAGAATTCCACAGACTGTAGAGTCCATGGGGTCACAAAGAGTCAGACACGACTGAGTGACTTTCACTTCACAGACTTGGTAACTCTGATGATGTGACCCTGAATGCCTATTTCTGGATGGGGTTGGGTTACAGTTGCCTCCAGAACAGGGGTTCTCAGGCCTAGCTTTATTAGAATCATTTGGAGAGCTTAACACTTGGTCCAACCACAGGCCATTTAATTCCAAGTCTCTGGGAGGTGAAGCCAGGCATGAGTATTTATTAAAGCTCCTCGGATGATTCCAGCCTGTGCAGACAAGTTCGAGAACTACTGCTCTAGGATGGGTTGAGTTTCCTCCAATAATTAAAAAAAAAAAAAATGACATCAGGACTTCACTGGTGGTCCAGCGGTTAAGAATCCACCTTCCAATATAGAAAACGTGGGTTAGATGCCTGGTCGGGGAACTAAGATCCTACGTGCCTGGGGGCAACTACGCACAGGCGCCACAACTAGAGAACCTACATGCTCCACTAGAGAAAGTCAGCATGCTGCAACAGAGACCCATGCAGTCCAAATAAATGAATGAAATGCCGTCAAGCACAGTGATCATGAAACAAGTGTCAGACACTCAGCTGGTGACCCACATACCCTCCTTTCCTTCCTGTCGGTGGCCTCAGGCCTGCTTTTCGATGGTGATATGGAGTCTCAGAGTAGCAGCAAGTTTTCTGCCCTCCCAGCAGAGTCCAGAGGCTCAGCTCTCTCTCTGCCAAAGCTGGCCTCTGTGAGACAGCCCTCACCAGCTTCACAGCTGGAGCACTTCTGTGCACCTTGCTGTGGTGGTTCCGGCCCCTTCTTCGTGGTTGTTTTTAGCAGCCCCTCCTCGTGGTGTGTATGTTTGTCTTTAATCCTTGCCGCAACTGAACCAGAATTTCTAGGCCACCTGGGGATGGGATTCCAGGTCACTCAGGGTCAGCTGACTCCAAGTGGAGGCCTGACAAGAGGTCCCTTTCTGTGGGAGATATATGAGCCCTAGGACATCAGCTTTGGACTGTCTGCATTGTGGGAGATCCAGCCTTCCCTGGTGGCTCAGACAGTAAAGAATCCGCCTGTGATGCGGGAGACCTGGGTTCGATCCCTGGGTTGGGAAGATCCCCTGGAGGAGGGCATAGTAACCCACTCCAGTATTCTTGTCTGGAGAATCCCCATGGACAGAGGAGCCTGGCAGGCTTC
The DNA here is from genome assembly GCF_029378745.1 of Bos indicus. Classification (NCBI taxonomy): domain Eukaryota; kingdom Metazoa; phylum Chordata; class Mammalia; order Artiodactyla; family Bovidae; genus Bos; species Bos indicus. Next base: position 17,017,139 of record NC_091769.1, read on the forward strand.
AGTTCATTGGGTCACAAGGAGTCGCACATGGCTGAGCAACTAACACTTTCACTTTTTCAGGAAATGGCTGTATGAATAAACCAGTTCCCTTCTCTGCCTTTCTCATCGGGGGACACTCAGGCACTGGCACACTCAAGGCGCTCAGCCATTATTTGCTACTATTTGCTGCTCCTCAGCGGAGAAGGAAATGGCACCCCACTCCAGTACTCTTGCCTGGAAAATCCCATGGACAGCGGAGCCTGGTAGGCTGTAGTCCATGGGGTCGCTAGGAGTTGAATACGACTGAGCGACTTCACTTTGACTTTTCACTTTCATGCATTGGAGAAGAAAATGGCAACCCACTCCAGTGTTCTTGCCTGGAGAATCCCAGGGACGGGGGAGCCTGGTGGGCTGCCGTCTCTGGGGTCACACAGAGTCGGACACGACTGAAGCGACTTAGCAGCAGCAGCAGCGGCAGCAGCAGCAGCAGCAGCTACTTCTCAGACAGGGAACCCTGGCAGGAGAGGTGGAGGCCCTTCTTCGGTCAACTCCTGCCTCTGTTCTGTCCTCGCCTCCCCAGTCTCCTTTCTCTCCTGCCAAACTGGGCTTCTCACAGCCTCTGAATTCGTCCCAAACATCTTGCCTTGATTTTCTTGGGCCGGCTTCCTCCACATTCCCTTTTCTGTGAGCCTTTCCCCCACTTCCTTTCAGCCTGCACTTCCCAGAGCCACTGCCTGTAAGGGAGGCCACAGGGCCCTGTCCTCGGAGCCCCTTCCAGGGTCCTGGTCCTTAGACAAGGATCCCAATCTGTTGGAGCATCAGTCTCCTTGTCTGTGGCACGGGGATGACACCACCTCTCACCCAGTTTAAAGTAAACAAGGCGTGTAAAAACACTCGGCCCAAGTGACCACCCAGGATATGGTAGTTCGTCTGTCCCCCTAGAGGACCAGGTCCACCCATGCCGTTCACAGCAAGTCAGCCTTGCCTCTCTCACTGGCCCCTTCTACCTCTGCTGCTGGACAAAATGGCTACTTCTTAGAGCCTTGCAGCTCAAATAAACATCCATTCCTCTCAAACTAGCTCTTGGCCAGCCTAGAATATATATTATATATTATATAATATATATTATATATTTGTGTGGGTGAAGAGGTGGGGACAGGGGGATGGAAGGGGGGAGGGGCTGGAGGAAGCTAGATGGGTGGGGTGGGGGTGCGGACCAGTGGTATTTCTGCAGATGGGGCTGCAGGAGGCTCACTTTTCACTCCAAGTCTTGCTCTGAACCTTAGCCTTATTCTGTCCTTGCATTTACGCTTTGGTCTCTGAGTGTCTTTGCCTGCTCTCCCCACGCAGCACGAGGACCCCCCAGGAGGGCGGGGCTCCCCATTCCACCCTGGGACCTGGGGCCCGCTGCCCTCCTGCACTGTGCTGCCCAAATCTGGGACCACACAGCCCCTCCAGCCTCTCTAAAACAGGCCTTGGGGGACCCGAGCATGGACAGACTTCCGAAGGCAAACAAGCAGTGAAGTATTTCAAGACCTGGTATTTCACCAGAAACAGCCCTTCAGAGGGGCCCAAAACACACAGCTCAGTGTTTGCACTTAAAGAGTGGGAGGCCCAGCCCAAAGCTCAGCGGCCAGGTCTTCCCCGAGTCAACAAGGGAAAGGAAAACAGCCTGGCTATGTCTGGGGCCACCTGACAAAGGGGTTTTCCGACTGGGGCTGGAGGAGAAGGGAGGGGAGGGGGGCTGCCAGCTCTCCTGAGCACTTCCTGCAAGGAGTGTGGAGACCCTGGGGCTTTCTTGTGAGCTCAGGGAATAACCTCCCAGGGAATTCCCTAATAATAATAATAATAGTTCCCAGTTACTGTGATGCGCTTTCCATGGTTTGCTGCTGCTGCTGCTGCTGCTGCTAAGTCGCTTCAGTCGTGTCCGACTCTGTGCGACCCATAGACGGTAGCCCACCAGGCTTCCCGTCCCTGGGATTCTCCAGGCAAGAACACTGGAGTGGGTTCCATGGTTTAGCCCCCCTAATCCTGATGAGGTCATTGTTCCCATTCTGTAGATCAGAAAACTGAGGCTTGGAGAAGCTCCCACGTTGATGAATTGTGTCGTTGATTGCAGTGAGGGTGGGTCTGGCTCCCAGACCTGTGCTCCAAGCAGTGTGTAAAGTTTGCCTGCCCTCCCTCCAAGGTCGCTGAGCCCCACCATGGTCCAGGCACTGAAAATACTGAGAGGAGTGAAATACAGCCTCACAGAGCTGCCAGTTTAAAGGACAGCTCTGTGGACAGGGCAAGGCCATGTGAGAGCATGAGGGGCTCTCCCCAAGGTTTATTTCATGTCGTGGGAGTGGAGAGGGAGGAGCTCGCCTCTGCAGGGCCATGTGTGGAATTGGGATTGGGGCTGAGAAGAGCTGGCATTGCCAGGCTGATAGGTAGAGGTGGGCACTGCAGGCCTGTGCCCGTCTGGCCAGCAGGGTGGGTGTCGGGGGAGAGATGGAATGAACCGCTTCCTTCGGGGGTCTGGAAGTGGATGAATTCCGTGGGGCTGGGCATCGGTAGAAATCGGAGGACTTGGAGGAGCCCAGAGGATGAGCTGGGCTGCTGCCGTCCTGGATGGCCAGGGAGATGTTGAGGGTGACAGAGCACTGACCAGCCTGTTGTGAGCTCTCTTAACACATCAGCCCCCAAGAGGACCCTAGTGACAATGTCTCCAGGCCCCATGCAGGTGGTATGGGTAGTGATGACACAATGGTATGTCCCATATGTGTTACGAGTGTCACCTTTTGACAGACCCGTCCTTAGCACAGGCTGAGATGCAGGGGTTCTCACTTCCGAGGTACCCATGAGAAGAAGAGTGGGGTGGGCTGGCCCTGGGTGAGGTGCCAGGAGACAGGGGCACTTTACAGTGTGCTCTTGGGAAGGTCCTTTCACTTCCCCCCTCAGTTTTTCCAACAGAAAATGAAGTGGATGGGATGACCCCTGAGTTCTGGCTTGAATGGAAGCTCCTGTGTGGTGATGAAGGGAGTGGGTGGCTGGCATCAGAGAGTCTGCTCTGTCTGCATCAGGAGGTGGGACAAGCCTGGGCCAGGAGACCAGACATGAAGGAGGCTCAACTCTGTCCCATGCAGGATGCATAACTGGGGGCAAGTCATTTCCCTGCTATAAACTAGAGCTAATAGTCCCTCTCCCGGCTCATGCATGGGATTCTTGTGAACATCAAATGAAGTAACAAGCAGGGAAGTGTTGTTTAAGCTGTAAGGTGTGACATAATGTTGAGTCACCTTCTGGTTTGGGAACCATAAGGACCACTTAACCCAATTCTCTTATATTCCAGAAGAGGAAACGGAAGTTCAGAGCGGCTGTGACTTGTCCAGAGTCCTCAGGGCAGAAGTGAGACCTGTTTCCTAGATACAGTCTTTTCCCTTTAACCCCTGCTGATGCTACTGTGATTCATTGTGCCATCAAAACAAATGTTACCACCACCCTACTGACCACTGGTGTGGAACATCTCAAAAGGAAAGAAGAAAAAAAAGGATTTCAATTCCAATAACCAGAGAGCAATTTCTTCTCGGGGAAAGCCACTAGGTATGTGACACAGTAGAAACGGCCTCACTGCCTGCCACCAGACAAGTGTGGCCTGTTCCGATGGCTCTGTGGCTGTGTCTTGCTGTCACCAAGCTCCTCCACGTCGCTGGGGGAGGTTGTTTGGATATTTGATTAGCCACAGAGAGTAACTTGTGAGTGCTTGAGTGAGCCAGCTCCAAAGCCCATCACCGCGTTGAGTGCTGTAGCCTGTTAGAGATACCACCGTATCAGAGAACGTAATGGTGGGCAAGGCTCCAAGAGGAAAGATAAGTGGGCTGTTGGGAGAAATTAATACGAAGAAAGGAAGTGGTGAATGAAGTCGGATGAAAACAGGGTCCTGTGATATCCATGACTCATAAATTTCACTGATACTCGGGCTGCGAGTTCCCAGCTCTCCCCTAAGTTAGCAAGCTGCTTGTCCTCGGGGCGACCCTTGGGGAAGAATCACAGTGGGGGTGGGCTGCGAGGTGGGAAGGGGTCGGCCCTGTGAAACCTGGGTAACTTAGAGGCCAAGCTCACATAATGTTTCTCTTTTCCCGCAGGGGCAATCTGGCCTAGGAAGGTCCGTCCTAGGTAGGAAAGGGAGGTCAGCCCAGGACAGGATTCAGGGCGGGGAAAGGCGCTAAGAAGAGAAGAAGGGAGGTGATGATGGTGGGGGTGGGAAGGGAGGTGGAAGAAGTATGGCTGAATCCCAATTTCTTAGCCAAGTTGTTCAGACTCACCTACTGTAAGCTGTTTATTGCAAAAAGCTCCTTTTCTTATTTTTAACTATTTTGTTATTTTTAACATGATGTGAAAGATTGTGTCAGCCAAATGGATTCATTTTTCCACTTTTTTATTTTTTTCTTCCAATCAGAAATCTCTCTAAACCCCTGCTCAGAAAAATCTGACCAGGTCTCGAATCCTTGGTTGTCTGAGGAATGAGGTGGTCTCAGCCAAGGTTTAGTCCTTAGAGTTCAGTAAGCCCTGCTGTCAAGCTTAGGTCTTCGTGGGATTCCCAATAGAGGTTTGGAAATGTTGGAAATCACTTGGGCACCCCTTGCTTTCTGCAAGGCTTAACTCAGATTGGCAGCTGTGGGTGCTGTGCCATCACCCCCACTCCCACGGCCCAGTACCACATGGCCCCGGAGTCACACTGGGAGGACCCGGCTCCGGGATGGAGGAAGAGCTGTGAAGTAGATGGGGAATAAGAGAGGGCTGGCCTTGGAGGCTGGGAGAGGTCCCGGGACACAAGCGGGGAGGAGTGGGCTGGGTGTCGCCCGAGGGGACTTCCTGGAACCCTGGGTTTGCTGATGCTGTCCCGTTGTCCTCGCAGGCCAGGTGTGTGGTGTACTGTGGCCTTCCTATGTCGGTTAAGCCCTGCGGCCAACGAGAAAGGTTGTTTCCCTGCTGAGGAAGACCCCTGTTTCAGTGTGCAGGGCCCCACGTCAGAGTCCTCAGGCACGTACCCCTGATAAGGGCGATGGAGGAACACCAGGACCAGATGGGAAGAGCCCAGAGATCCTGGACAATGGGGCCTTTCTTGAACCCCAGAGGCAGGAGCTGCCATCGCGTTGCCCAAGCCCACCTTCCAAACATAACTCGGCAGGGCGACACCTCCCATTCGTCCACCTCAGGGCTGGCCTTCCAGAGCTGACTGAGTTGGGTGTCTTAGTGCCAATTTACAGGCAAAGAAACTGAGGTTCCCGGAGGTGAAGTCATTTGTCCAGCATCACACTCAGGGCCTGAGTCCAGGTTTGCTGGACTCCCAGCTGGGCTCGTCAAAGCCACCCCAGGTGCCGCATGGGGCTTTAGTGCCCTGCAGGCTGTCGTCCCAGTGAGGCGGGAAGCACTTAGAAGGCAGAGCAAGATTTTTTTTGGTTCACCTCATTTTGACACACATTGATGGAGGGCTCGCTTCATGTAGGCACCGTGCTAGGCAGGATCTGCTATGCCAGACATGGAGCCTGTGTTCCAGAACATCAAGATGGCGACTGCAGAGTGTTACCCCAAGCACAGGCCTTCCTGAGTGAAGCCCGTGAAGCCAGTCCAGGCCCTGAGAGAGCAGAGAGGAAACAAAACCAGAAGCCACTGTAGTGGACAGTGGTGAGCATGGGGCTACAGGAGAGCCAGGGAGGGTGCTGGGCCCAGTGGGCCCTTGGCTCAGGGCCTGTGCTGCACATTTGTAGATTCTCAGCAAGAGTTTCAAGAAAAGCCCCTTGGCTCACATCATCTCACAGTGATGCCACAAGGCAGATATCATTTATGTAACAGAAGGCCATGGCATATAGTGTGCACAGATGTCTTCCTGAGCACTTTGCTTTTAACAATCTTATGACGGAGTTGCTTTGTTCTCCCCAATTTCTAGATAAGGAAGCTGAAGTTCACAGATGTTAAGTGACTTGGCAAAACTCAGCTAGGAAATAGGAGTCAACCCTAGATCGGTCTGCTTCTAAAATGAGAAGTTTCCTGGAACATATGTACAAAGGAATATTACTTAGCCACAAAAAGGAACAAACTCAGGTCACATATAGAGATGTGTGTGGAGAGTGTCATAGAGAGTGCAGTAAGCCAGAAAGAGAGAAACATCATATATTAATGCTTATATGTGGAATCTAGAAAAATGGTACAGTGAACTTATTTGTAAAGCAGAAATAGAGACACAGGGGCTGGGAGAATTCTTAGAAGAAAAAGGAGAAAAACAAAGACATTTCTCACTAGACTTTTTTCACTGTATAATCTTCTAACCAACTCCCTTGCTGTATACTCCGTGCTTTGCAGGCCACCCCAGCCTGGCAGTGAGAATGGGATCATGGTCACACAGTACATGGCAAACCTCCCATGCCAGCCCCTGGCAGAGTTCAGCCTGGGAGTCAGCCTGCCACTCATTCTCTTCCTCTGCTTCCAAAGCCTTTGTGGTCTGCCCAAACCAGAGTCCCATTGTTGAAACTGAAGGTGCCATCCCCAGCCATCCTCAAAGATGAGGGAACCCGATGGAGCCTGATGGGGTCCACACCTGGTATCCAGTTTCTGCTTGCGTGGGCTGAATGAAGGCATGCCAACCTGGCCCCATTCCTTGCCTCTGCTGGGGATTCAGAGTCCCAGGAGAGAGTCTCACTGGTCAAGTGTCCATCCTCAGGCTGAACCAGGGCGGTGGGAGGGGTTCCAGCCAAAGAGCCTCTGGAGTTCTGTTCCCCACCAACCCCAGAGAAACACAGTTCTCCTGTGTTTCCTGTAAACTGAGGCTGTGCTCTGTGAGCTGGGAGGGAGGCTGGGAATGCCCCCGAAAGGAAACTGGGGGCTGCTGAGGGAGGGGAATAGGTGCTGGAGTGTCAAAAAAATCAAATTTCTTCTTTTCACTAACCCCACCCCCATGTAGAATTTAGGAAAATAGGCTGGTTTTACTTAACATGCTTTTGGTTGTAAGTGACAGAAACCAACTCAAACTAGCTTTATCAGCAAAGAAAGCTTTCTCCTAAGGAAACCAAGGAGCAGGAAGAATTTAAGACCTTAGGGAAGACCTTTCGAGGACCTGGCTTCTCTCTTGGCTTGTCTTTCTACTTGAGAATACATGCTCTCTTGAGTTGGCTTCCTCCTGCATGTCTTTCCCACTCCAGACTGACTGTCTCCCCTTCATGCCCATGGAGTTGGAAGCTTTCCAGCCCACAGCGCCTACATTTATATTTACATCTGCTACTCAGGAGAGCATCCAGCTGTCTGACTCTCCGTCTCAATTATAAATTTCCCAGGGAGAATGGGATTGGCTCTGCTCGGGTCGTGGGGTCACCCTTGCTCCAATCAGCTGGGGCTAGTGGGCAGGCTCGAGGGATGTAGATGCGATGCTGGGGTCTTCACCCCAGGCAATGGGAGCCAAGGGAAGAAATGGAAGGAAAAACCTTAATAGAAGCACTGAATCCAGCAAACCAAGAGCATCTCTGCTAAGTCATTTCAGTTGTGTCCAACTCTGTGCGACCCCATAGACGGCAGCCCACCAGACTCCCCCGTCCCTGGGATTCTCCAGGCAAGAACACTGGAGAGGGTTACCATTTCCTTCTCCAATGCAGGAAAGTGAAAAGTGAAAGGGAAGTTGCTCAGTCGTGTCCGACCCTCAGCGACCCCATGGACTGTAGCCTTCCAGGCTCCTCCATCCATGGGATTTTCCAGGCAAGAGTACTGGAGTGGGGTGCCATTGCCTTCTCCGAGAGCATCTCTAAATCCACCTATAGTCAAAAAAAAGAAAAAGAAAAAACCAGCAAATAGCCATCCTATATGGAGCTGGGGGTATGGGGTGAGGGATCGAAAGTGGGAGAATCAGGTTGGGAACAAGCAGGTAGCCAGAGTCTTGGGAATGACCAGAAAGCGCCCACGGTCTTGTAGAGGGCATGATATGGGACTGGGTTAGCTTGGCTTCAAGAACTGACAGTTGTGATCTACCTGGGGATACAGTTTTGAAAAATTAATTTTACTTTTCCCAAAGTAATATATGGACATAGCTCTAAAAATCCAAGTAACTAAAGGCCAAATGTGAAAAGTATCTGTTTCCCCAAGTGTTCCTCACCCCTCCCCCACTCCCATGAGGAAATGCTTCTATTATTAATTTCCATATACTTCTAAATAATTTGTTATATTGCCATTTTCTTCCCCTTATCTATTGATTTCTTGTTCTGGCAGTTGATAATTGAGCTACTCTACAAGCCCTACCTTCCTGCCACCTTTTCTTCTTCTCTCTTTACCATTCTGTGTTATATCAGTTTGGGTCTGTGCTTACATTATCATGGCTGTCAAAATACTGTTTGCCATGACTCAAGTCAGGCATTATGATCATATTTCCCTTTTTGTATAATGTTTTTTTTTTTTCTTGGTATTAATGCCTTTGTTTTTTCATTGGCTCAGTTCTCTGTGCTTCAAGAGAGCTAGCAAATGTCTATCACTATTGCTTCCTAAAAATTTGAAATGGGGCTTCCCTGGTGGCTCTGTGATAAAGAATCCACCTGCTGATACAGGAGACATGTGTTCAATCCCTGGTCCAGGAAGATCCCACATGCCTTGGAGCAGTGAACTCCTTGTGGTACAGCTGTTGAGCCAGTGCTAGAGCCCAGGGACCATGAATACTGAGCCTGCTCACCCCAGAGCTTGTGTTGCACAAGAGACGCTGCAATGAGAAGCCTGACCACTGAAACTAGAGAGTAACCCCCTGCTCCTTGCAACTAGGGAAAAGCCCAAGCAGCAATGAAGACCTGGCACAGCCAAAATAAATAAAATTATTTAAAAAAATAAAATAAAAAATTGAAACGATTTAATCTCCATGCTCCTCCCTCTCTTACCCCTCATTTCGACTGGCTGCTGTCTGGACCTCTCTGGGGGTTCTGGGCCCTGTGCTTGGTAGTTATTGGAAATTGTACCAGTTTCTTGGGTGAGATCCCCTCTTTCCTATATCCCATGTGTTACTATTTATTGGTTTATTCTCCTGTTTGGCTGAAGCGCATGCTTAGTAACTTCCTAAGAAAAGGTGCAAAGGAGGTTAGTTTTTGCATGTCTGAAGGGTATGTATTCATCGTCACACTTGAATTATAATCAGGCTACATATTGAATAGTGTCAGAAATGGTGTCCCTCTCTTCTTTCTGCAGACATGTGTTTCCATTGCCTTTCCTTTCTCAAGTTCTGGCTGAGGTCTGATACCAGGAGGGTACCGTGGAGCGTGGAGAGGGGTCTGGGAGCACAATGGCTCCAGAACCACTGTGGCCTTTCACAGACTTGGACTGGCAAGCGCTGAGCCTCTCAGGAATTCAGGACAAATCCATCTGCTGCTCGTTGGTCTCCTTCTGCAAGTGCTTTCTGTCTTAGCTTTCTCCACTCTGCAGAGTCATTACCACCCAGAATGACTTTCCAGAGCTGGACATTTGCTGAAATCTCATATCTCCTGATGTCACAGACCGCTTTGGGCTTAGGATTTTATACGCCTCCCCCTCTATGTCAGTTTAGTGAGATGCTGAATGTGAGAGAAGACCAAGTGCATTTAATCCACATGTTCAATCAGATTTAAATCTTGATTCCACCCCCCCCCCATAGTTAGAACATACTTACTTTTCCATGTTACCCTAAGTGTTATGGACTTGTTTTGTAATTGCTGTATAGTATGTTGTATCCCATCAAGAAGATGTGAGATGGTTTACTTCACTCACCCCTTACTGCTGGGTGTTTAATTTGCTTTACTTTTTCTTTCTTTCTAATATTTATTTATTTATCTGTCTGCAACGGGTCTTAGTTGTGGCATGTGGAATCTAGTTCTTTGACAAGGGATCAAACCCTGGGCCCCTGCATTGAGTGCAGAGTCTTACCCGCTGGATCACCAGGAAAGTCCTGAATTTGCGTTTTCACATCATGAATATGCCTATGGTTCTTTCTATACTTGGGATTATTTCTTTAGGATATATTCTAAAAGATACATATCTTAAAAAATCCAGATTAATTTTGTCAAACTTTCCAATTCTGTTCTCTTGGCTCTTGGTTTGTCCCTGGTTTGCCTGCGGTCAGGAGAGGGAGGCAGGCTGCTGTAACTGCCCGGCTAGTCTTCTACGGCTGTGAGCATTATATTGAAGCTCAGGTCTCCACAGGTTTCCCCAACACCAAGTTCCAGTGAATCTGTGTAAGCTGACAAAGGCATTCATTCTTGCTAGGAAATGTCCACTTGCTTGTTTCAACCAACTAAAAAAAACCAAAACAGTGCTGGTGAGGGAAGAAAAGAATGTAGATTCCTTTATTTTTTTCCTTAGTCTTTCTTCTGAGGAAGGGAGGGAAAGTACAGGAAAAGAAAAAATACGTGTTTCAAAAGCTATTTAAAAAATAGCATGAATTGAAATCAGCCAGGATGATTAGTAACTGTAAATTGAGAATCTCACTACTTCACCTTATTTCTTCTGGAGCAAAGGTGTTTGAGTGAACCAGTTGAGTCACCTTCTGAAATCTGCTTATACAGACCTGTGGACCTTCGGTGATGGAGAAACTGGCAAGGTCCTTAATTCAGGGTCCCGTTTTACAGAGGAGACAGAGCCCAGAGAGGGAAAGGGGCTGGTTCATGAGCACAGAACAAGCCAGTATCAAAGCTGGGAAAAGAGCTTAGGGCTATGCAGACTAAGCTGTTTCCTCTGAATTAGTGAAGTTGCTTAGTCGTGTCCGACTTTTTGCAACCCTATGGACTGTAGCCTATCAGGTTCCTCCTTCTATGGGATTCTCCAGGCAAGAGTACTGGAGTGGGTTGCCATTTCCTTCTCCAGGGGATCTTCCCGATCCAGGGATCGAAACCTGGGTCTCCTGCATTCCAGGCAGATGCTTTAACCTCCGAGCCACCAGGGAAGCCCTCCTCTGAATTGGGCATGTCTAAATCATGGCTGGGATTGTCAGTGTCTTGTCTGACAAATAGGATCTCCGTGGTTGCACAAGGTGGTCCATGGGCTTCCCTTCAGTGCAGCTCTGGAGGAACCATGGCAGTAGCAGCCAAATCAATATCACTCTTTGCAGGAGCTGTGAGTGGCTGGACGTGGGGTGAATTGTGGCTCTTGGCTGTCTGGGGCCTTCCAGCGGGGAGAGTAGCCATCTGAGGGGCTGGATAAACATCAGAGTGTGAAGTTTGAGTCCTGGGGTCCCCAAGGAGCCTACCAACCCTCAGAACCTGCTGTGCAGAGTCCTGAATGCCCCCACTGGGCCCTCCCTACATACAAAGCCTTGCTTTGACCCTTATACTGAGTCTTTCCAGACTTTTAACTGGGTCTGACCAAGTGTTTCTACAGCCACTAGGCTTGAATTAGGGATCCTGCTATCAAAGCAAGACAAGTGGCTATTGTCCTTTATTCCCAAGGCCGGGCTAAGCTGACCAGCTCTGGTGTCATCTGCCAGGAGCCTATCTCATCTCCACCACTGGTCCATGTGCCTGATCTGATCACATCAGCATCCTGAGCCTGACTGCTTCATCAACAGAATGGAAGATGTTAGGCTGAACATACAAAATTACTGATCTTCAACCACTTTGAACTATGAAACCAACAAATTACATCTGGCTCAATCTGCTAATAGTATCTAACTTATAACATTTTGAGGATGAAAATGAGATTATTCATACGCAACGCTTGGCACACATCTGAAGTGTAATAACCATCGAGACTAGTGCTTTTTTTCTAGGCTCAAGGCCTAGGCAAGGAAGAAGTGAGCTAACGTGGGTTAACATGTACCATTTACTAGGTACTGGGAGCCTGGTGGGCTGCTGTCTGTGGAGTCGCACACAGTTGGACATGATGAAGCGACTTAGCAGCAGCAGCACATACATCATATCATTTAATCCTCTCAGCAGTCCTAGGGAGGGTTGCCATGACTATCTCCCTCCACGTGAGAAACTGAGGCACAGGGAGGTTAATAAATTGCATGGCCAGTTGGTGGCTAAGGTGACACTGAAGCCCAGAGATTTTTAACTGGAGATCATCCGCTTTTGCCACTTTCCGAGTCTTACTGAAGAAGTCCTGAGTGTTGGGCACTTAATGGTCTTTCCCTAAAATTGAAACTAGGAAAATAAAGAGGCTATTATGAATTATCTTCAATGAATTGATAAGCTTCATGCATATAATGTTTGTTTGAATTGATAAAATAACATGAAATATCATTCATTCCACAAAAGAGGAACTCTCGTTTCCATTTACAAATAAGAAAACAGGCTCAGAGGGGTTATAGGATTTGCCTAAAGTCACACAGCAGAAAGAATAGCCAAGATCCACCTCCAAGTCTTCCGGACTCCAAAACCTTTGCTTTCTCTGTGTCGGGTGAGAGCCATGGCTTCCCATGTCCTGAGGAAAGGGCTACAACATAGCCGGTTGCTGGAATCTTCTCATCTGGGGTGGAGGCAGTCCTTCTCCCCATCCTCCCTGTCCTGTCTGCCCTTCTCTCGCCTGCAATGGTGCAGGACCCAGATTTGTGGGCAATATCACTTTGCTGAGATCACCGTGAACCGCAGCCTCCCCGCAGCACCCCCTCCCCTCCTCACATCAGAGCTCTGGGGGTAGGTAGAGGGCTCTGCTCGCTCAAAATAGCTCTGTGTTATTAGCTGCATTTAATTGAAGGTGTTTCGAGGGCAGCCTCCACCAGGCCCAAACCAAATGGAAAATGACACACTGTCAAATTAATGTCCCCAGACCATGATAAATGGCCGGGGTGGTGAGTAATGCTTCCATTTCTTGTTTTAAAGGAGAAGGATGCAGCCGGGCTCTGTGCGTCTGTCCCTGTTGCGCAGGGAAAGGTCAGGGCCATCCTCGGGATAAATAGCCCTTCTCGGCTAGCCCGCCCATCGGGATGGGCTGCTTCGGCTTCTGCTGAGCTGTGATTCCCTCCCTTCCTGTCTCTGGAGGCTGGCGAGGTTGCCGAACAGCTTGCAAGTCTCCAGGCCAATGTCCAGGGAGGAAGGAGCAGGAGATAAGACTAATCCTTCACCATCCGCCTGTACTTTATACCTTCCAGAAAGCAGCCACCTCAGTTATCTCATTTGATTAGTTGGCATTCGAAGCCTGCTCCTGATCTCCGGCTGTATGCTCCCCGCTCTGTCCTTGGTTTCAGCCACGCTAAGTCCTCAAACCTGCCCTGCAGTGCGCCTAACCTCTCATAGGATCAGGACACAATTCCTGGGCGCCAGGCACTGGGCTCGGTGCTGGAGAGGCAGGAAAGGAAAGGACAAGAGACGGGCCCTTCCCTGGAGGAGGCAGATAGCCCCTGAGAGCCGGAGCTAGCCTGGCACCCCAGCCGGACTGCCCTTCTCCCCTGCAGAACATAAACAATTTCCCAGAATATAAACATCAGACAAGGCCATGAGCAAGACAAAAACAAGACCACTCCATAATCGTGTCTGAACACAGACAAAAACAAGAACATTTTCCAAACCACAAAAATCACTAAGCATTCCCCTACTCTGGCTAATATCAAGGACTACTGCTTTTTAAGCAATTACAGCCTTTGCTGTGCTCTCTTCTTCCCTCCAAGATAAGATTCATTAAGTTACTCAGGCATAGAATTACTGCCTGCCCCCCTGCTCACTTCCTGACGGCATTCAAACCAGAACAGGACTCTGCTTCCTCGAATTCCTTCAAATTGTACATCATCAGCCCCAGTTGTAGAACTCATTTCTTATACCCTCTCGTTGATAACCCACCATACCCCACAGTTCAGCCTGTTGCAACAGGTAACACATCCACTTTTGTTCAAATACAGGTGTGTTCTTCATGATCTTTGGCTGAATATCGATAGCACCATTGACCTTGGCCACAGGGCAGGTAGAATTGTGGAAGGGCTAAAATGTCCCGTAAATAATTTGTCACGAGAAACGAGGGTGCTGGGACCATTCATTCTGGATGAGGAGGCTTCTTGGAGGAAGTGGCATGGCTGGTTATTAGAGGAGGAGAAACGTGAGCAAGTGGGGCGCAGGACAAAAGGTCACAAGGTCCTGAGCAGAGGCCCAGAGGCGGGAACTAGCCCAGGGCAGCATCGAGATTCCTTCCCGCTCCTGTTGCCTGTCCGCACGGGAAATTCTGCGCATCCTCCAAGGGCACATGTCACCTCCTCCAAGGAGCCTGCCTAGGAGTCCCTTCACCACTCTGGGCTTCAGTTTCCCCGCTAGTAGAATGAGAGGATTGGACTAAACCTGTGCTTTTCAGTTTTCTTTTTAAAGGAATGCAGCCTTTTGCTCAAAGGTGATCTTACATAGAAGATCAACAAGAAAGAAAAGGCATGAGGAGATATAAGTGGAGCTGTAAGGGAGTGGGAGCCAGAGGCCTTGTCCTCACTTTGGCAACTCACGGGCAAAGGGGCGCTCCTGGAGACTCTAGGGCAGGCATGAGAGGGGAGGGCGTCTGTGGTCCCTCTGACCTTTTCACTTGGCCTCCCCCACTCTTTGGGGGCTCCCCAAGGCCTAGAGCCATGTCTTAATTGGCTCCCTTTCTGCACGTGGAGGATAACGAGTCCTTGTGGGCCTCACATCAGCCCTGCCAGATTCATGCTCTCCCATTCTTTCGAAGTGGCTGGTGAGGCCCCAAGGACCCCACGTTAGGCAGGGGCAGTGCCTCAGGCAGTGTGGTTTCTGAATGGTCTGCCTGAGATGCCCTGATCACTCTCCTGCATCTGGCACATCCCTCGCTGTGTAGAATCCAAGGCTCCAGGCACGCCTTGTCTGTCCATCTGTCCATCTGCCTCTGTGGGCCCAGGCTCCTTTCCTTCCCCATGACAGCCTGAGACAATATTGAGAGCACAGCATGGCTCTCTTGGCTCCATTATCGCCAACTCCCCTGCTGTGCGAATGGACCATCAGTCCCTGATGATACATCGCAGAAAATTGGTTGTCAGGCCAATAAATGTATCCGATTGGATTTTTGACATCCGGGTGAACCCATCTGTAAGGCATTTGATTAAAGTGCTAAAAGGCAGTGCAGCGATAGCTGGGCAGAGCTGCCCTCCGTCTGGCCTAAATAGGGTGCTGTCTTCCCCCTGGGCACGACGCTCCCTCCTTCCCTGCCTGCTCCTTCTCCTCCTTCCCCATTTTCATCCTTCACTGCTCTGAAAGTGCCACGCTCAATCAGCGCTTCCTGGGGGTGGGAGGGACAGCCTGGCTGAGCGGGAGAGGGATTGCCTTCTCTTGGCTGCCCGTTCACGAGGCTCGGGCCTCCAGGAGCTGGCTGACATCCCGGCTGGAGCCCCACGGGCGCCTGCCCTTCTCTGGGGCTGTCAGCAGGTATCAGTCATTGAGTCATCCTAGCCGCTCCTCTTCCTGGGAGTTGGGGAGTCTGTAAAATGGGGACGATGAACACAGACACAGTTTCACGTGCACATTCCAATAGCTTGAGGTGGAAACGGCACAGCCCTTCCATTAGGGGACATGATGCTTGTTACTGGACTTGCTATCAGTTGCACCTCCCACACGGGACACACGCTGTTCCTTACTTTTGGCTCGCAATCACAGCCTGCAGGTTTGGCTATAGGACATTGTAATTATTGGAATCACTGCAGAGAAAATGACCTTGTGAGTTCCTTTTGTTCATCCTGCAATCTCTCCTTTCCTATCGACCCACATGATGTTTCTTAGGAAGCCGGTTGTCCCATGGTGTCAGCAGTTGAGAAGATGAGACGAGATGTAGAATGAGACTTAGTAGGTCCAGTGTTCAGCCCAGGATGGATCTTCAAAGAGTCCTTTCCCCCGTCCACCGCTCCCTCTTACATCCTTTTCTTTCCAGCATCAGAACCACCACTCTTGTTCAAGCTCTCGTTACCCTTCTAGGGTACACACAACAGCCTCCCAACTAGTTACTTTGCCCTGTTTTCTCTTGCCCCCAAATCTGTCTTACAAGTGGCCCCTAAATTAATCTTCCTGGAATCCAGCCCAATATTGTCACTCCCAAGTTCCAAGACTGGGGGGTTCCCAGGACCCTAGGATACATGATTCCAGCCTTATCTTCCGAAGCCAGTCTCTCTACATGAACCTCCTTCCAGTTGTCCCTAAGCCCCCAGAATGCTTTCTTGCCCACATCATTGTCCCCTGATCTCCGCCCTCCAGGCCACACTCTCTACGTCTCACAGTTTCTACTCAGTCTATAGCCCCCGACCACTGAAACAATGTCCCAGGCCTGTCTTTCCCCACACTGTCCCTTTCAGAGCCAGGCCAAAGCACGCAGTAAACTAGCTGACTAGCCAAGGCCTCACCTCCAATGATCTGGAGTGAGAATGGTCTTATGTATTCACTGAGGTATTCCCAGGACCCCAGATCTGAAGGCATGCTTGGCAAGAACTCTGATGATATAACATGTCCCGAAGTGGGGCAGATCTGCCAAACCTGGACTCTGGGGCCCGTGCTCGGGCTAGAAAGGAAAGATGGTGATCCTGGACTGTGTTTGAGCTGCACTGGGAGGTTCTGCCGTGTCTCCTGATGCTGCTTCTGAATCCTGATTCACTCTGCCCTTCTTTCTCTGTCCTTAGGTGCAGAAGGAATTGGTTTGATTGTCCTCAATTCCTTTCAGACATGGCCATTCCAACTAATGGAGTTGTATTGTTGTTCGGTTGCCCAGTCGTGTCCGACTCTTTGTAACCCCATGGTCTGCAGCACACCAGGCCTCCCTGTTCCTCACCATCTCCTGGAGTTTGCCCAAGTTCATGTTCCTTGCACTGGTGATTCTGTCCAGCCATTTCATCCTCTGACTCCCTCTTTTCCTTCTGTCCTCAGTCTTTCCCAACACCAGGGACTTTTCCAATGAGTCATCTGTTTGCATCAGATGACCAAAATACTGGAGCTTCAGCTTTAGCATCAGTCCTTCCAGTGAATATTCAGGGTTGATCTCCCTTAAGCTTGACTGGTTTGATCTCCTTGCTGTCCAAGGGACTTTCAGGAGTCTTCTCCAGGACCACAGTTGGAAGGCATCAGTTCCTTGGCACTCTGCCTTCTTTATGGTCCAGCTCTCACAACAATACATAGCCACTGGGAAGACCATAGTCTTGACTATACAGACCTTTGTTGGTAGAGTGATGTCTCTGCTTTTCAGCACACTGTTTGGGTTTGTCGTTGCTTTCCTGCCAAGAAGCATTTGTCTTCTGATTTCATGGCTGCAGTCACAGTCTGCAGTGATTTTGAAGCCCAAGAAGAGGAAATCTGTAACTACTTTCACCTTTTCCTCTTCCTTCTGACATGAAGTGGTGGGATTGGATGCCATGATCTTAGTTTTTTTAATATTGAGTTTTTAACTGGCTTTTTCAAGCTCTTCTTTCACCCTCATCAAGAGGCTCTTTAGTTCCTCTTCACTTTCTGCCATTAAAGTGGTATCATCCATATATCTGAGGTTGCTATATTTCTCCCAGCAATCTTGATTCCAGCTTGTAATTCATCCAGTCTGGAATTTTGCATAATGAACTCTGTATATAAGTTAAATAAACAGGATGACAATAAACAGCCTTGTCATACTTCTTTCTCAATCTTGAACTAGTCAGTTGTTCCATACAAGTCTCTAACTGTTGCTTCTTGACCTGCATACAGGTTTCTCAGGAGACAGGTAAGATGGTCTGGTATTCCCATATCTCTAAGAGCTTTCCATAGTTTGTCATGATCCATGCAAAGGCTTCAGCATAGTTGATGAAACAGAAATAGATGCTTCTCTGAAATTTCCTTGCTTTCTCTACATTCCAGCAGATGTTGGCAATTTGATCTCTAGTTCCTCTTCCTTTTCTAAACCTAACTTGGACATCTGGAAGTTTTTGATTCACATAATGCTGAAGCCTAGCATGCAAGATTTTAAGCATGACCTTACTAGCATGGGAGATGAGCGCAATTGTCTGAGAGTTCATTCTTTGGTACTACCCTTCTTGAGAATTGGGATGAGGACTGACCTTTTCCCATCCTGTGGTCATGGCTGGGTCTTCCAGATTTGCTGATATAATGAATGCAAAACCTTGATGGCATCATCCTTTAGGGATTTAGGGAATAGTTCTGCTGGAATTTCATCTCATCCACTAGCTTTATTAACAGCAATGCTTCTTGAGGCCCACTTGACTCCAGAATGTCTGGCTCTGGGGGACTAACCACACTATTGAAGTAATCTGGTTCATTAAGATCTTTTTTATACAGTTCTTCCATGTATTCTTTCCATCTCTTTTTGATCTCTTCAACATCTACTAGGTCTCTACCATTTTTATTCTTTATTGTTCCCATCTTTGGGTGGAATGCTCCTTTGATGTTTCCAAGTTGTATTAGCCTGCTCATTTGTCTCTGAACTGGAAGACAGGCTTGCAGGAGCTACTGTCTCCCAGAGCTGGAGCCACCTTTGCAGAAAAACCTCCCTCCTTCCTGGGAGTATCTCTGCCCTCAGCCTTCTGCCTCAGGGTGGGCCAAGCAGGCAGGCAGGAAGCAGGTTGCCCCTCACTTAGGCTCCACATCCAGCTGGGCTGAGCTGCCAGAAGCCTCTTAGATGCCTAGAGCCAGTGACTATGGAGCCAAGATCCTGCTAGAGTGGGTTGGATGGTGCCCCTTGCCCCCAAAGAGATATTTACAGCCTAATTTCCAGAAACTGGGGATTTCCTTATATGGTAAAAAAAAGGTCTTTGAAAATGTTATAAAGGATTTTGAGATGAAGAGGTTAATTGGGTGGGCCCTAAATCCACTGACTAGTATCCTTACAAGAGAGGAGAAAGCCACTGAAGCCTAGAGGCAGGGATCAGAGTGAGGACAAAATACTTTGGCCAACTGATGCAAAGAGCCAACTCATTGGAAAAGACCCTGATGCTGGGAAAGATCGAAGACAGGAAGAGAAGGGAACAACAGAGGATGAAATGGTTGGATGGCATTATCAACTCAATGCCCATGAATTTGAGAAAACTCTGGGAGTTAGTGAAGGACAGGGAAATCTGGAGTACTGAGGTCCTTGGGGTTGGAAAGAGTTGGACATGACTGAATGACTGAACAATAACAAAGAAACACAAGGGATCCCCCTGGTCATGGGAAGGAGGCCCAGAGCGGTCAAGAACCCCAGCCCCTGGCACCAGGCCCTATAGGGATTCAGAGGATCAGGGCCTGGTCTCCAGGAGGCCAGTCCCTGTTCGTTTGCACCACATTCTCTATCCTAGTCCCTGCAGGGCCTTCCATTGACCTCGCTTCCTGAAGAAATGTCTAAGTTCTGTGCATTCCAAAACGTACATCTCTTCCTGATGCTGGAGTTTCTTCCCCTATTCCTGAGCTGGAACACTGCCCAGGGTCTCTGGTTTCCTGTGAGACCAAGTGCACAGAGCTAGGAGGATGCTCCCACCTTGTGACTATGGCCTGGACTACTCAGACTTGGGGGAGGAGGGGGCGGGGAGGGGGCCTCTGTCTAAAGCCAAAGGCAGACAGGGGGTAGGTGCAAGTAGGCACCCTCCTGTCTTTGTCACTGTGCGACATGTAGGAAGTTCCACATCCTCTCTGGGCTTTGCCTTTCCCATCTGCAAAAGGGGCAGGGGTTAAATTGTTACCTGCCTCAGTTGAAAGATTGAAAGTGAAAGTCTCTCAGACGTGTCCACCTCTTTGCAACCCCGTGGACTGTAGCTTGCCAGGCTCCTCTCTCTGCCCATGGAATTCTCCAGGCCAGAATACTGGAGTGGGTAGCCTATCCCTTCTCCAGGGATCTTCCCAGCCCAGGAATTGAACCTAGGTCTCCTGCATTGCAGATAGATTCTTTACCAGCTGAGCTGCCAGGGAAACCCAACCTGCCTCAAGGTCAGTAAGAAATGAGGGATTAGGGGCTTGAACCAGAGCAGGTCTCTAAGGTCCCTCAGGCCCTCAGCATTCCATGTGATTAGGAGTCACTTGATAAGAGCAAAGCATGCCTGCACCCTCAGTCGTGTCTGACTCTTTGCAACCCCATGGTCTGTAGCCCTCCAGGCTCCTTTGTCCATGGGATTCTCCAGGTAAGAATACTGGAGTGGGTTGCCCTTTCCTGCACCAGGTGGTCTTCCCAATCCAGGGACCGAAACCTCCCCGCTTCTGTCTCCTACATTGGCAGGTGGATTCTTTACCACTGAGCCATCAGGGCAGCCCCAGGCGGGAAAGGCAGGAAATGTTTAAATAGCTAATGCATGTGTAATAGGGCCCCTAAACCATGTGATCTCAGAGCCCTGGGCAAATGAGAGTTAATCTCTCCAGCCCTTATTTTCCTTATCTGCAAAATGGAGATACTAGCACTGCAACCCAGGGTCACCGTGAGGACTGAATAGAAGAATAGAAGTAAAGCTCAGAGCACAGAGGTCTGAGTGGATTAAGTGCCCCAGTGATTAATCCCAAGGGGATTCACAGAGCCTGGCTCCTGGTATATAGTAGATATGTAACAAACGCTTAAATCCCCTAGTGAGAGCCATAGGCCAGGGCTGACTCATCCTGAAGTCTCCAGCATTTAGTGGAAGGTCAGTCCTGAAGGTCACACAAAGGAATGAAGGAGGACATGTAGCCAGAGGATCATCCAGAAATTGGGAAGAGGGTATGTTTCTAAGAGCCACCGTGGAGTGGAAAGGGTTTGGAATCATGTAGACCTGGATTTAAATCCTAGCTTTGCCAGGCACGGAGCTGTGTGACCCCAAGGAAGTTACTTAGCCTCTCTGAGCGTCAATTTTTCCTCTGTATAACAATGAGTAATGCCCACCCCTCAGGAGGCCTGAGAGAAATCAGATGTGCTGAAGGCACCTGGCACAGAGACTTTTCAACATGCAAGAGTAACATCGTGTCCTCTTCTGCTTTCCTGTCTACAAAACCGAGAATGAAGGGCCACTGGCAGATTGCAAGAACCAGGGAAATCTCCCTGGAGGAGGTGGGCTTGCCCAGGCTCTGACGAGGCCAGGAGAAGCTGAGTGTTGGATGGCAAAACTCCTGTCCTTTTCCAGAGGGCATCTCCGTGTCATCGTGCACGGGGACAGACGGCTGCCCCATCAGGGTGCCTCTAAAAATAACCTCCCATCTTGCTCTCAGCGTTGGCACAGGCTCAGGGCTTCCTCCTGGCACTGGCCGTGCCCTGGCTGGGTTCTGCTTATGGCTCAGTCTCCATGCAGGGCTTCTGCACACCAGGACCAGCAGGATGAGAGGCCTTGGGGGAGAAGGGGTGCTTCTCAGAGCAGTGAGCCCCTGGGCATTGAGGGCACAGTGGGATCTGGACCAAGCCCAAGGGTCTTCTGCTGATTGAATTCCAACCTTAGACCTGAGTATCAGGGGGGACTGTAGGGGGAGACTCCTGAGTGGTCACACGAGGGGTCTGCCAGCAACCTCTCTGGCCTCTCTGCCCACCCAGGCCTCTCTGTCTGGCTGAGCAGAGGCAGGTCTGCGGGAGGAGAGATTAGCATTTACCGGTGCTTCCCACCCTCCATCTCCCCTGGCCCTTGACACCTGCCCAGTCACCTGGGAGAGGAGGGCTGTGCCTTAAAGTGTCTTTCTAAGGTGCTGACACACAACAGGTACTCAGGGAAGACACAGGCTGAGTGAGGGGGTGAACACAGGTTTCATCTTAGGACGGGCTAGTTCAAATTCAGACCCAAACGCTTACCAGCCTTGGGACATTTAGGTAAGTGACTTCATCTCTCTGAAATCTATTTTCCTCATTAAAAAATGGACACAGTCCAAGTCCCCACTTCTAGGTGAAACCCTGTCTACCCCTACCTCTATTTAGGCTCATTTGGGAGGCTCAAGTTGGCGGGAAAAGGCAGAGCAACCCCCAAGGAGTCCCAGGCACAGACTGAAAAAGTAAAAGTGTTAGTTGATTAGTCATATCAGACTCTTTGTAACCCTGTGGGCTGTAGCTTGCCAGGCTCCTCTGTCCATGGGATTCTCTAGGTGAGAATACTAGAATGGGTTGCCATTCCCTTCTCCAGGGGATCTTCCTGACCCAGGGATTGAACCTGGGTCTTCTGCACTGAAGGCAGATTCTTTACTGTCTGAGCCACCAGGGAAGCCCAGCACAGACTGGGCACCCCCAAATATTTGCTGGCCCCTTCCTCCTGCAGCCCCAAGGCCCTACCTGGCTTGTTAGCTTTGTTTTGAAGACAAGTAAATTGTCCAAGGTCACTCAGCCACAGGTGAGTGGAAATTGACATTGGGCCTTGAACCTCTAGAACTGTGCTGTGCCCTCTCCCTTTCTGGGTGAGGAGGAGGAAAGCTGAGAAAGAGGGGAAGGGAGTGTCGTGGTGAAGGAAGAAGGTGAGGGCGGGAGGAGGTGAGGGAGAGGGGGGTGAGAGAGTGAGTCTGCTGCGCAGGCTCCGGCTGCTGGCTTGACCAGAGACACCTGCATTTCACAGACAGCGCTCAATGGTCAAGATGTAACTGGACTCTCAGCAGCATGCCACAAGGCTCAGATGGGCAATGAGTGGCCAGGAAGTAGGGAGAGCTAGATGGGCCAGGCTGGTGTGTTGGAAGCTTTGGGGAGAGTGGGTCGGGAGGTGGGAAGGAACAGCTACCTGAATGGGTTGCATTTGAAGGGGCATCAACACTAGTGGGGTCCTGGCCAGGTGAGAGCCACACTCAGAAACAGAAGCAGCTCCAGGCAGCCAACTCTTGTCTCTGACACGTGTGAGATGTCACATCCACCTCTGAACCTTCGTATTCTCTACATGACCTAGAGCATCATGCTTAAGAGCATCAACTCAGGGGCCAAAGGAACCTGGGCTTGGCTCCTGGCACAACCACCTATCAGCTGGGTTGTTGTTGTCATTTAGTCGCTAAGTCGTGTTCAACTCTTTGTGACCCCATGGACTGTAGCCCACCAGACTCCTCTGTCCATGGGATTCTCCAGGCAAGAATAATGGAGTGGGTTGTCAGTTCCTTCTCTGAGGTGTCTTCCCAATCCAGGGTTCGAACCTGCATCTCCTGCATTGACAGGTGGATTCTTTACCACTGAGCCACCAGGGAAGAGGTCACTTAACTCCAGGGGGCACCCATTGCTGTGTGAGGTTGGGACAACATGGTGGGAGTGGGGGACTCCGGAGGGCTGTCTCAGGGGGTCATGAGAACAGGAAGTGAGACCACACTCCGAGAGCATTCGGCACAGTCAGGGCACACAGTGATGCTGCTGCCTGTGTGAGCGCTGCAGGGATGCTGTGAGCTACAGCCGTGAACATCAGAGCGCAGAAACCAGCGCCTAGGTGTGCTCCATTTATTAGTCCAACAGATCTGTATTGAGGAGCACGGATTCAGCTGCATGGGAAGCCCTTGCCCTCCTGGAGGGGGCCGTGAGTGGGCCCTGCAGGCCTGTTCTCCGCAGCCCCTGCTCCCTCACCAGCTCTGAGGCGCAGCCCTGCTCTGCAGGCTGAGTCTGGAGCACTTGATGAGGGCATCGGAAACATCTAAGGAGGGAAAGGAAAAAGTGAAGCCAGTAATTAGCTGCTGAGAAGGCTGGGAACATCTCTTCCCCAGCTCCTCTAGGGGCTCAGGCTGATGAGGAACCAGCCCTGGGGGCCCGGCCTGGCTCACTCTCTCCTTTCATTAATGCAGTTTCCACTTGGTGTTTCCACCCCAGGGTTTCTGTGCTGGGCTGCCAGCCTCCCCTGAGGGAGCCCAGGTGGTGCAATGGAAATGGCGTGACTTGGAGGGCAGAGGGTCTGGATTCAAATTCCACTTCTGACATAGACCAAAGGTGTCTTCTTGGGCAAGTCACTTAGCCCCTTGGGGCCCTTGCTACCTCATTTGTGACAGGGGAGTAGCCACACATCCATTGTGGGGTTGTTGTGTCAATCAAAAAGGGAATGTTTACATCATTAAATGTTAAAGTCCATGGAATTCTCCGGGCTAGAATACTGGAGTGGATAGCCATTCCCTTCTCCAGGGGATCTTCCTAACCCAGGGATCGAACCCTGGTCTCCCACACTGCAGGCAGATTCTTTACCAGCTGAACCACAGGGTAGCTCAGTTGGTAAGGAATCCGCCTGCAATGCAGGAGACCCCTGTTCAATTCCTGGGTCAGGAAGATCCGAAAGGATAGGCTACCCACTCCAGTATTCTTGGGCTTCCCTTGTGGCTCAGCTGGTAAAGAATCCTCCTGCAATGCGGGAGACCTGGGTTCCACCCCTGGGTTGGGAAGATCCCCTGGAGAAGGGAGTGGTTGCCCACTCTGGTGTTCTGGCCTGGAGAACTCCGTGGACTGCATAGGCCATGGGGTCACAGAGTCGGACACGACTGAGGGGCTTCACTTCACTTTGTATTGCACCAGGCACCTGTTTGAAAATCTCAGGTTTGTTTCCTGTCTGCCTGGTGCTCAGCCTACCGGGAAAGGAAAGAAGGAGGGTTATCCTCGAGGAGATGGAAAGAGAGGGGATGCTGGCCAAACAGGAACAAAGGACCAAGGAAAGAGAAACTAGAAGATGGAGGAAGAGCTCCATTATAAGATGAGCCTTGGGACTCTGCCATTGCTGGCATCTGGCCCACCCTCCTTCCTGTGTGTTTCTGGTTGCAGGAGGCCTCAGAGAGGGGCTGGCCTTGCCACCATCATCCCTCCCACCTTATCCCAAAGAAGGCTGGCTAACTGAACCCTGGGGTCTGCTCTGCCCCACTGTTGAGGCTGGGGAATGGCTCCAAGGAGGACAGCCATTGCTGCATCAGCACCAGGACAGAAAGACCAGGCGGGCTTGAGGGACAGGCCTGGACTAGGAATTGGGAGACTGGATAAGGGCTAGTTCTTTCTCTAGGTCTTGGTTTCTTCATCTGGTAAAAGTAGATCCAATGGCATCTATTTCCAGGGCCTCCATGTAAGCATACACATTATACAATTCTGAGGGGTCCTCCCCCTGGATGTTCTTTCTGGGGCTTGTGTTTCAGCTCTTTCCTCTGAGTGACTGAGGATGTGAGAGGCAGAAGATGGGCAGATTTCTGCCACAGTCCTCGGGAGCCCTGACTGGGTGAGTGACCATGAGCCTGGGAATTTCCTTTCTTTAGGGAGAACAGAAGCAAACCCTCTGTGCCAGACACTACTCTAGGCACTGTGCATGTGTTTCTAGTAACTCAAGTGTCATAGAATCAAACAAGGAAATTATGTTATTACTATCACCCCCATTTCACAGAGGGAGAAACTGAGGCACAAAGAGCTGAAGTGACTTGTCTGAGGTCACAAAGCTAGGAAAGGGTAGAGCTGGGATTTGAAGCCAGGCTGTCTGCCTCCAGAGACCACACTCTTATCCACTGCTCTGGATTGCCTCTTGTGAGGTACACCAAGAATACTCAGAGTGTGGCTCTGGAGTAAGATTGTGTATCAGTCAGCTATTGCTGCATAACAAGCACCTCTAAAAATGAAGTGGCTTTTTTCTCCCAGTTCTTCTGGGCTTATACACTCAGTTTCATTTTGCTGGAGCATCGGCTGAAGAATCTGCAGTTCCAGAAGGTTTACCACAGCCTTCTTCACATGTCTGATGCAGGCTGTTTGCTGGAGTGCCTTGGTTCTCCTTCACATGTCCTTCATCCTCCAGTAGAATAATTCAACAGTCTCTGAGCAGCATTCCAAAGGGCAAGAGTAGAAGCCATAAGATCTTCTGAAGCCCAGGCTACAGAACTTGTATAGTATCTCTTTTGCCACATTCTTTTTTTTTTTTTTGAGTACTTATTACCTTTATTTTAATTAATTTCTTTGCCTATATATTTATAAATAAATTTAATTTTAATAATGGATATGTTTAATAACATACTCAATCAGCAAAATTCCTGAAAATTTATCAGTTGCCTTCTGCCACATTCTATTGGTCACACCGAGTCCAGATTCAAGATCCCATCACTTATTTATTTATTTGTGACTGTGCTGGGTCTTCACTGATGCATGCGGGCTTTCTACAGTGAGCAGTGAGCAGTGTGCAGGGGCACACTTTCTGCAGTGAGCAGGGGCTATTCTTAGTGAGTGTGGTTCTCATTATGGTGACTTCTCCTTTGTGGAGTGCAGGCTCTAGGCACTTGTGTAGGGGTTCAGTTCTTGTGGGTCTCGAGCTGTAGAGAGTGGGCTCTGTAGTTGTGGTGCCTGGGCTTAGTTGCCACGCAGCATAAGGGAGCTTCCCAGATCAGGATCAAACCCATGTCCCCAGCATTGGCAGGTGGGTTCTTAACCACTGGACCACCAGGGAAGTCTCAAGACCCCATCTGTTGATGGGAAGAGCCTCAAAGACTTTATGGACATTTAATCTGTCAGACTATACCTGGGTTCTACCATTTGGACACTTATTAGTTATAAAGATGTTTTTTTTTTTTTAATATTTGTCTGAATCTTCATTTCCTTCCCCATAAAATGGGACAGTGGTAATCCCTTCTTGTCAAGTATTATGATAACTGTGTGAGAAAATGCCCTGGAGGGTTTGTGCAGTGCCTAATATAAAAGATTGTGCTCTTCCTTGAACTTGGAGCAGGAAAGGACTTTGAGGAAACTCTGGGAGTCCTGGTGTCCTGCCCAAGGGAACTGATGACAGAGCCATGACATTCATCTGGGTCTCCTGACTCCCAGTCCAGTGCTGTTGCCATCACACAAGCTGCAGCTCTTAGACTAAAACAGAGAAGATACAGATTCCAGTCCAAGGACGGCAAATTGCTTTTCTCACACTTCCTGGGTAGGGTTGATTGGTAGCGGCTGCCTTGAGTCCTGCACCAAGAAAGCCTGTTAAGGCTGGGCCCTGCTCAGTGGCAAGGAAAGCCAGAATCACCAGTGCCGATGGCCCCAGGCGAGGGATGGAGAGTAGCTGCCCATGTCAATTACTTGTCACCCCTCTCTGGCCTTAGGTTTGGCCTCATTGTCCCTGACACTGAGAACAAAGTGAATCATGTGCTCTGGGTCTTTCATTTCACAGAGGTGGACACAAGGTCCAGAGTGGTCAAGAAACTAACCCGAGGTCACACAGCAGGACCATTCTCTCCTTAGTGACTCTCCTGCGTTTCCCTTCTTCCCACATCCTTGGGAAGTCTGGACAGGTTTGTGTCTGGCTCTTTCTGCCTGAGTTTTCAATCTCCAACCCAGAGAGGATGTGACCCAGGGCTTCCTGCTCAGACCTCAGGGGTCCCGCCAGATGCAAGGCAGGCTGCGTCAGGCAGAAGGCTTCTCGGCTCTTTGTTTGGATTCAGATAAGGGCATTTTCAAGTTTCTTGAGATCACCTCGGAGGCCAGCCAATTCTATTTTCACCCTAGGATCCATCATCTCTTTCTCTGGTCTTGTGCACACGTCAGCTGGCGTGGACTCAGACGGGGAAGGCACACAATTAGGAGTGGTGGAGGGGGGGCGTTGGTGATTTAGGTGCTGAGGGCCAGCAGGTTTAGAACTCCCTTTCTGAGGCAAAGACGTGACACAAATCTTCCCACCGCCGGGCCAACTCCTTCTCGTGGATCTGCCGGGGGTGCCACTCAGACAACGTCTGCACGCGGGGCCCAGCCATTAAGGAATTCATTAATCAGGATCCTGTTTACAGCTCTCTGGCAAGCGATCATAATTTACTGGCTCACGCCAGACCCTGGGCCTTCCTGCAAACTGCTGTGACATTTGGTGAAAATATCAGCCAGGGATGGGGCCAGGCCGGGAGGTGTGTGTGCAATTCAGGCTGACTTGTGAAATGCAGGCATGATGTGGGTCACAGGCACTGGGGAGGGCTAGAAGACAGCCTGTCACTGGCTCGAGGTGTCACCGTGGACCAGTCACTTCTCTGTCATCTCACAGCTGCTTCCTGAGAGGTTTGGAGTAGTCAAATGGCAAAATCTGTCGGCCCACACACATGTCCGGGTGGCCTGCACAGAACGAGCCCGCATTGTATTAAAAAAAAAAAAAAATCCCTTGCCAACATTTACAAACTACAGATTCTCAAAACCAGATTTCTAGTATGACAGTGGGCAAGCACTCCTCCCCGGAGATGATGACCTGGGAGAGCTGAGTAGTCCCTGATATCTCCACATGGGTCTGAGGTTTGTGGTTTGCCAAGGTTAACACCAATCCCTGATACTGCACAGGGGCCCAGGACCTCCAAGCAAAGCTGTATAGGTTGTCTACCGCACAAAGCACCCTGCTGGGAGGCTAGATGGGGACTGCATTTCTAGAATAGGCTTGCCGTGCCATGGATGCTGGTGTGGGGCTCTGTTTGGCTGGAGGAAAGGATACTTTTATATAATTCTCACCAAGAATTGTATTCTATTGTTTGGGCCAGTATTTGCATTCTATAAAGATTGAGGGTGGGGCTTCCTCAGAGGCAGGGTCAGGGCATAGGCTGTCAGGCAGGATAACTGCTTGTGACCTGAAGGAAGTCGCTTCCTGTCTCTGCGCCACAGTTTCCTCTTTTGAAAAATGAAAGGATTAACTAGGCGATCTTGAAGGCCCTTTGGCTATGGCAGAATGTGGCGCACAGAAGCGAAAGAAGCCGCAGATGCAGCCAGGGGAAGGGTGAACTGGGTTGAGTGCCTTAGCACCGGGGGAGAGGTTGGGGAGGCCAGGAGGGTGGGGAAGGGAGGCCTGAGGACACAGCACAGATTGGGCACAGATCTGTCCCCAGCTTCATCTTATGATATTCCACGAGGTGAACTCTGGCTTACAGGGAGGCCCTGGGGCTACGGCTACCTCTGCATCCCCAGACATAAGGTCACATATCAAGGTCTCAGCAGAGGTGGACCTAGAACCGAGTCCCCTGTAGGCTCTAGGATTGTGCTTCTACCACACACTTCCCATCCAGGCACCCTGAAAGTGGGTGTGTTTCCCTTTGTGAAAGTGTTAGTCCCTCCGTCGTGTCTGACTCTTTGTGACCCCATGGACTGTAGCCTGCCAGGCTCCTCTGTCCATGGAATTTTCCAGGCAAGAATCCTGGAGTGGGTTTCCATTTCTTCCTCCAAGGGATCTTCCTGACCCAGGGATCAAACCCAGGTCTCCTTCATTGCAGGTGGATTCTTTACTGTCTGAGCCACTAGGGAAGCCAGGCACCCTAACCTGAGCCCTATACTTGTCAAGGGTGTGGATGGAATGGGAGAGACCCTAGGAGTTGAAATGTGGAAACCAGGCTGGAAGAAAGGGGAGGCATTCTAGGCTGAGAGATGACTGGAGCTCAGTCACCAGCATTGTGGAGGGGGACCCCACTGGTTCTTTTTGCCTCCTCCATCATCTTTCCCTGGGCTCAGAACCTTTTCCATTATCCCTCCTCTGTTGGCCTGGTTCTGTCTGTTCTCACTACCACTTCCCTTGTTCTGGCTCTGACATTCTCTAGATCAGGAGTTGGCAATCTAGAGCTCCCAGGCCGATGACTGCTTATTTTTGTAAAGTTTTATTAGAATACAGTCACACTTGTCTGAGTACATGTTGGCTATGGCTGTTTTTGTGCTGTAAGAGCAGAATCAAGTGGGCCCAACAGAGATTGTAAGTATGGCCCCCAATATTGAAAAAATTTACCATCTAGCCTTTCACAGAAAGTTTGCCAATCCCTACCCTAGATCTATCAGTGCCTGTAAAACGGGAGTCCTGATAAAATAATCAGCTTATTTTCCTTATTTTATAAATGAGGCAAATGAGGCACAGAGAGATTAAGCAACTGGCCCAACATCACACAGCTAAATGAGAAATAGAGCCAGCCTTTGAACACAGAGAGGCTGACTCAAGAGTCAGTGCGCCCTTCCTGAGGAAGGTCACTCTGCCAAGGCGATAAACAAACCAATGCCCAGCATACAGATCAGAAGGTGGACATTTTATGGCCTCTGCATTGACCATTTTCTTCCAAGCCACTTCTTTTCCCAGAATATAATGGACTACATATTTTTGGTTGAACTGTTGGAAAAAGGCTTGTATAGGAGTGCCTATATAATTAATTTCTTTTTCTAAACCTTAGAAGTAGAACCATGAAATAGTACTTGTCTGCTCGGCTTATCTAGAATGTGGTCAGTTGCACATGGTGGAATCAATGTTTGCAGTTGCTCTAACCAAGGATAGAAAGGCTTGCTAAGTGACTGCCCAGGGTGTGAGATCGCAGGAGGAGTATTTAGCCAACTTGGGAGACTGAATGGGATACGAGCATTTCTGAAACAATCGCCCCACAGTGCAGGTCCTTATAGAGTAGCCTTTGTTTTGTGTTGACAGATGAACTGATTTCATTTCCTTAAAGCCCAAAATCTATTCTTTGAGACGAGTACATAAGGAATACCTTAAAAATTTGTATATACCGGGTTTCCCAGTGGTCTCGTGGTTAAGAATCCACCTGCCAATGCAAGGCACATGAATTCGGTCCCTGATCTAGGAAGATGCCACACGCCTTGGAGCAGTTAAGCCTGGGCAGCACAACTACTAAAGGCTGTACACGCTGGAGCCCATGCTCCCCAGCAAGAGAAGCCACTGCAGTGAGAAGCCCTTGCATCACGACCAGAGAGTAGACCCACGCTCTGCAACTAGAGAAAGCTCTGGAGCAGCAACGAAGACCCAGCACAGCCCAAAATAAATGATAAATCTTAAAACATATGCACATATCTAATGATTTTTTAATTTTTATGTAAAATAAATTTTTTACTTAATACTATGTAACCTTCTTACCATCAGGTTTTTTTCAGAATACTTTCATTGTTCATGTAAAACAGGTTGATGTACTGGATTGTTCTAAGCCTGTTTTATATATAAGGAATGTATTACTCCTCTTGAATGCTAGGGCTCCCTCATCCTGAACAATATAGAAACATGTCTGAAGAAAGAAAATACCCTGAAGAGCAGTTAATACCACACACCCAGCTGACCTTTAAAATCAGCACCAGATACCTGAGTACATGCTGCACCTTTTCCAGGAAGTTGCTCTTTTTGATTGTGATGACTAAAGGCATGCCCATAAATCAGTGGCACCAACAGGGAAAACCCAGCACTGTCTGGAACAATCACTTTTGTTTTCTTACTGAACCAAACAGGTTCATGTCATTGACAATAGATTTAATTACTGTCAAATAGCAAGATGAATATCAGTCAAGGCATAGATTGGAAATATAAAAGCAAACTTGTAATTTGATCATCTTTGGGTGTTCTGGAATCATCCTGAAAAGTCTGGCTCTCTGCACAATTGTTTGTTTCTGGTTTGCCCAGAACTTACTCATATATTATGGCACAAAATGCACTAGCCAAGTGTGGTGGCCACGACCTCCCCACTTCACAGCTGAAGAAACTGAGGTCTGGGGAGTTAGGTGACTTCACACTGCTGTGCTGTCCACAGGTGGCTCATTTAGCTCCTCAAGTCTGCTCTTTAGATTGTGCCATCTCTTTGCCTGAACTTAACAATAATTGTGCTTTTTAAATTTTTTGGAGTATAGTTGCTTTAAAATGGTGTGTTAGTTCCTAGTGTACAGCAAAGTGAATCAGTTATATATGTATATACACACACACACACACACACACACATAAACATATATCCCCTCTTTTTCAGATCGCCCTCCCACTTAGGTCGCCACAGAGCACTGAGGAGCTCCCTGTGCTCTACAGCAGGTTCTCATTAGTTATCTATTCTATACATAGTAGTACACATTTGTGCCTATATGTCAATCCCAATCTCCCAATTCATCCCACCACCCAGCTTCCCCTCTTGGTGTCCATACATTTTTTCTCCACGTCTGTGTCTCTATTTCTGCTTTGCAAATCGGTTCATCTGTACTTCTTTTTGTCTTGTCTCCAGTTGTCATTCCCTTCAATAGAGTCGAATGAATACATAGCCCATGGACAGTATGCCACATGGGCCCTTTTTAGGGAGTGGGCTGGTGGTGGAGGGTGCAGGGAGGGTCCTCCTCAGGAAGGCGTCAGAGAGGATGAAGAACGATGAGGGGGTTGGGAGCCAAAATGAGAATCTTATTCCAAATCCTAGCTCTGCCCCTGGCTAACCAGGTAATCTTGTGGGTTATACACTTTCTCTGTGCATATAGTACGGATATACCCATCCCATCACTACGCTGGGGACTGTAGCTCTTGGAAAGTTGAAATGACAAAATATACGTAAGGCTCCTGCCACTTAAGCCACTTAAGGACAATGATTACTATGATCTAGGCCAGTTCATTTGCTCCTTTGCCCCCCAGAACAGAATCACACACCCGGTCCTTCACTTAATGACTAGAATTTGTTCCTGAAAACTCTGCTGCTAAATGAAAAGCCGTTAAATGAAAAACCCATTCCATAAATTTTAATGGGAAAAATTATGATGCCTTCTATCCCAAAGCACTGTTTCAAGACTGCCCCTTGGAGCAGCCTCTCCAAGGAAATGATCAGGGACTTTATGCCTCTTCAGGGCTCCACAGGTGATACTAATGCAGATCCAGGCCTGAGAACTCCTTCTCACCCCTTCTTTTCACTGCAGAAGAGCCCGAATCTCCCTCTCTGTCCCCACCCCCCACCACCATTGCTGGGAATGGGCTATAGTCAGAGGGTTACACTGAACTAGAGCTTTACCATCACGCACACTAGCTTTCTGAGCCCCATTTTACAGACGGAGAAATTCAGCAGGAGACCCACTCAAGGCTCCCCAGGGAGTGAATGGCAACACTCTCTGCTAAATTCCAGGCCAATCCTTCCTGAGGCTGTGAGCTCTCCGGCCTGACATGGAGGAGCGTGGCCTCGCTAGTACAGACTTTGCTGAAGTTAGACCCCGGGGTCTCAGATAACCATCTGCCAAGGATTAGAGGCTCCTAGCAGGGCCTGACCTTGCTGCTTCTCCCACTTACACAGCCCAGCTTCCCAAGCATTTTGACATGGGGTCCATCCCGCATGTGGGATCTCCTGGTTAGTAAGTCCCAGGCTTTCTTGGTGTAAATGGGGAGACAGTGGGTGCCCCAGGAGCACTGGTTTGGTGAGAGGGTGTGGTGATTCAGGGCAGCTGGGTAGAAGCAGGGGTCTCTCCTCCCCAGACAGCAGGCACCTGCCAGGACATCAGAGGCAATGGGAGCTTATAACATTGCTCCTTCTCAGAGGAGCTGTACTGGTCTTGTGTATCAAAGAAGTGAGGGAGACCTCTGTCCCCATAGAGCCTTCAGTCTCCCTGGGGAGACTAGAACATGAGCTGGAAAGGGGATGGAGGAGGGTTGTGTGTTTGGGTGCAGAAAGTGCCTGTGTGAGCCCAGCTGTGAGACAGGAGGGGAAAGACTAGGGAGAAAGAGATGGAGGGGGAAGGGGAAAGGAGGCAAAACATGCAGGGAGCCAGAGCTGGCGGCATCTCCTGTCTTTATTCTCTGGTTTCTCCGGTGGCTGGATGCAGGGTCAGGAATATTCATCCAGGCCAGTGGTCATAGAGGCAGCAGAGCCCAGAGGGGCCCAGCAGGTGTGCCAGAGCCAGGTGGGCCAGCTGCCAAGTCAGAGAGGAACCTGGTTCCCTAGAGAGGTTTTTCCCAAGGTCTGGGCTTCCACGTAGCTCCAGCTAATCACTGCCAAGTGGAATGAGGGCTCCATGAGGCCAGATTTCCCAATTTTCCAGTCCAAAGCTGGATTTCTGTAAATATTTCCATTGTTTAAGGCCTCACTCAGGCCAGATGACGTGTACCCCTGGGCCACATTCAGCTGGGTCAGTGTCTGACCTGGTCAGTCTGCTCCAAAAAGAGTATGACCTTTGGGGTCAGGTGAACTGAGTTTGCATCTCAGCTGCCTGGAGGGTCCAGGACAAGTGATTTAATCTCTGAGCCTGTTTTCTTATCTTCAAGATGTGGATCAGAATGGTGGTGGTGGGATTAAAGATAGCCCTTGCTAGAATCTTCCTCCAGGGAACCAGCACACAGCAAGTGATCAACCATTATCAGGCCCTTTTATCTGCCGCCTGCTCTCCCCAGGCCAGATTTCTTAGACTCACCCTCTTTGACATCTTTCTTCTTAGAAACCGTCTCCTGGGTTTAGGATGAAGACGTGGATAGTCTATTGACTCTGGGATTGACTGGATTGGAGCTTACTGGCCTGCTGAGCTTGAGGACAAGGCTTTCTTCCCCAAAGGGAAGGAAAAAAGTATGAGACACATCATGCAAGTATCCTACCTCCCTACTCTGTCTGAAACTGATGCTTGGAGAAAGGAAGGGGCTTTCCAAGGCCACCTGGCAAGTTAGTGGCAGAATTAAGTTTAGATGAGCAGTTTCGCAGCTTCCAGCCCCATGTGCTCGGTACCCCTTCTCTCAGCTGTGGAGGGGTCTCCAGAATTAGGGGGAGTTTAGGGAGGGTCCAGGTTCTCTCCCAGAGGAGGCTGTTAGGTGGCATCTTGGTGAGCTGGAGCCTGGGAAGCTAACTCCTTCATGTGGATTTGGGAGACTCTCAGGCAAGCTGGGGGCTTCCCTAGTGACTCAGTGGTAAAGAATCTGCTGCAATGCAGGAGTCCTGGGTTCAATCCCTGGGTTGGGAAGATCCCCTGGAGAAGGGAATGGCAATCCACTCCAGTATGTTTGCCTGGAGAATTCCATGGACAGAGGAGCCTGATGGGTTATAGTCCATGGGGTCACAAACAGTCTGACACGACTGAGCGACTCCCACACACACAGAGGCAAGCCGGAGCTGGGCAGGACAGCACCTGGGCAGAGTCCAGCCTGAGTCACTGCTGGCCTCTGCCCTCCCCGCCTTGCCTGTTTCCATCCTGACATTTTGCATCATCACCTCTCCAGGCACATTCTTTCCCTCCATCTCCTCAGCTGGAGTGTACACTAGTTCAGAGCGAGGACCTTGCCTTAATTAGCCAGCTCAGTTCTTCCTGGGACAAACCAAGCACCTGAGATTTAGTGGATATGCCTTGAAAGCCGGCTGAGGAACTTCCCTGGTGGTCCAGTGGATAAGAATACAGCTGTCAATGCAGGGGACACAGATTCCCTTCGGGAAGATTCTACATGCCACGGGGCAACTAAACCCGTGAGCTGAAATTACTGAAGCCCATGCACCCTAGGGCTTGTGCTCTGCAACAGAGAAGCCGGGGCAGCCCTACTACAGAGTAGACCCTGCTTGCTGCAATAGAGAAGGCCCGTACATAGCAATGAAGATGCAGCACAGCCACAAATAAAATAAATTAATGAATTAAATAAATAAAAATTAAAAAAAAAGAGAGCTGGCTGAATGGAATCGAGTTGGAGAAAGAGGAACTGACCTTCTGTCTACCAAACTAGCTAAAACAATTTTAAAACAATACCACTAAATGCTGGGAAGTCGGCGGTGAGAATGATACACTCAATGGGATCAGTGATGGTGGGTAACATCATTGTTTCTTATTTTTAGGAAGCAATTGCACAATACATAGGCTATACTTTACAAGTTCTTATGCCTCTTGACCTAGTAATGCTGCTTCTGGGAACACGCAGATGACTTCTGTTTCCTTTTGTCTCTCTGGCTCCACTTTTTGAAGAACCTTTTCCTTTTTTTCTCCCTCTGTGAATTAGAAGAGAGAATTCTTGAAGCACTTTTTCTGTTCTTGTCCAAGCTTCTTTTAAAGGAACATTAACTTATGAGCAAGTTGGGGACTTTTAAGCCCATTAACATTGGAAACACATGACCGTAGCTCTGTGGTCCTAGAAGCCACACTAGGCCAGCAGGGCTATTGTTGTTGTTCTGGGGCTGCCCTTGTGGTCATGGAGGGGTCAGCCACGTTTGCCTATGTCACCCCCCTGCCACCCCCTCTCTCTACCCTCCCTCTGTCTTCTGAAATCTCCTAGCCGATGAGAGCCTTGAAGGCATCAGCTGAAAGTGGCTCAAGATGGATTCACTCCTTAGGGAACTGGTCTCCAGGGATGGTTGTCTGGATTGTAGAGAGGTAGATTGTGTAAGTATCAGGGACCCTGCAGGAGGCAGGTATAGCTAGAAGGACCTGAAGTATATTTGCAAATGGTTCCAAAGGGATCCGGAATAAAGCCTGCCCTGAAACAGAGTTGCCGAGCCAGATAAGAACCCATTGTGAGATCCAGAGAGTAGTTCAAAAGATTTCTGTCCGGCATCATATTGTCATCTGAGATCCTCTTGTGGAGCCCAGGACAGCTTCTGATCAGACTGTGTCTCACAAACAAACAAACAAACATGCTTTTTAGACCCAAAGGAATGTTTTTGTGGGGCCAGATTTTACATTGAGGCAGTCTGGGGTCTCTCCAGTTTCACATCCTATGCATGATGGAAGCCTATCTCCTCTCTCCACAAGGACACTGCTCAGATGCATTTACATACAGGGGTACTTATTTCTTTCTGCTTCTTACTTATCATAAAATGGTATTTCTTTTTCTAAGTGTATCTAGTGCTTGCTTCCGATTGCTACAGAGTCTTCTAAAATATACACCGGTCACATTCTCCTTAACTTTTCTCAAAGGTTAAGGTGACCTACGCATCCCATACTAGAGACATTGCTGTGAATGGATGTCCTTGGATGTGTACCTTTGTGGATTCCTTGTTCAGCTACCACAGAGACCCGGAATCTCTGCCCTCCCTGAGACATTTACCCATGTGCATGTTGGTACTGGAGAGAACCTCACAGATGGCTTCCAGGTGAGAAGTCTAGGGTGTGAGAATGGAAGTGACTGCCTCTAGTTATCTACCCAATTGATAGCAGAACCAGAGTTACAGCCTTGGTGCGCCTGCTCTTCCTTTCCAGTTTGGAAAATTATAGAAGTGGCAACCAGGTGAACGGGGAAGGCAGGGTATGCACGGATTCCAGGGCAAGGCAGGATCTCGGCTGGATGGCAGGAGGGGGCACACGTGAAAGTCATTTTCCATCCAGCTTCCACTGTCTTATGAAGAAAACGGGAATCTGGCTGATGTTGCCTGTTGGTTGAAGGTAAGGAAGTGTGTATATGGCTTCTGTCTTTCTTTCTGAAAAGACAGTAGTGGCAACAGCAATGTTGTCTCTACAGACAAGAGCAAAAAGCATGGAGCAGGGGCAGAAGGAAGACAGCGAGGAACAGTCAAGCAAAGCTAGCTGTCCTCCCAGCAGGGAACATGGTTTCCGATCCATGTGCTGCAGCCCCATCTTGAAGCCAGAATTGATCGCTGTGAGCGAGGCTCAGAAGGGTGTCTCCTAGACTCTTGTGTCACCAGGACAGTTGTAGTGAAAATAATCACACAAACCATAGAGGACTCTGGGCTTGTCCAAGGGCCTTATCTCTTATCACTTGTTTTCAGGCCAGGGTGTAATCCTACATGCTTTAAAAAAATCATAAAGAGATTATGTGCTTATAGTTAAAAATCTGAAAAACAGGCACAATGATAAATATAATAATCCACAGTCCCTAAAGTATTTGTTTTGCACTAAATATTAGAATATTTGAATCCTGCTGCTGCTGCTGTTAAGTTGCTTCAGTCGTGTCCGACTCTGTGCGAGCCCATAGACGGAAGCCCATGAGGCTCCCCCGTCCCTGGGATTCTCCAGGCAAGAACACTGGAGTGGACTGCCATTTCCTTCTCCAACAACAAATGTATTTTTTCACCTGATGCTTCATTGTCACATTTCCTTTTGACAACTTTGTGGCTCTCCTTTCTATGTTTCACTCTTGAAGCCTTTACAAGTGAAGATCTGAATTTATTTAATTTTCTAAGTAGTTAATCAATTGCCCAGCACCAATGAGTAAGTTTTCCTTTCTCTATTGATAGGACTCATCACTGGATCATCTACTGACTACTTATGTACCTAGCGTGTTTATATCCTGAGGTCTGCTTTTAAGGATTTTTTTTTCTTCCACTGGCCTATTTAGTGCTATTCTGAGATGATGACCATACCATTTTATAGTGATTATAAATTTGAATTATATTACAATTTTTATAGGGAAAGTTTCCCTTCATTATACTTAATTCTCAAAATCTTCTAGACTAGACTTACCTTTTCATTTTTGCAGATGAAACTGAAAATAGTTAGAAATTTAGAGTAACTTGATCAAGGCCTAGATTCCATAGCTGTTTTCTTTTTTAATTGCATTAAACATACATCATTTGGGGGAAGAATGAGCATCATTACAGCAGTTGTCTTCTACTCTGGGAACATGCTGTATGAGAGTATTTAGTCAAATTTTTATATCTCTGAAATGTTTTCTCTATTTCTTCATGTTGTCCTGCACTTTTATGGCTTCCCTGGTAGCACAGCTAGTAAAGAATCTGCCTGCAGTGCTGGGGACCTAGGTTCAATCCCTAGATTGGGAAGATTCCCCTGGGGAAGGGAACGGCTGCCCACTCCAGCATTCTGGCCTCGAGAATTCCATGGACTGCATAGTTCATGGGGTCGCAATGAGCGGCTTTCACTTTCAATTCACATTTACAATATTTTCAGCTGTTGTGAATGGGATCTTGCTTTCCAAATGTAATAAATAGTCCTGTTAGTTTTTGTTGGTACATATAGGATGTGATTTTATATATACATATATATTTATTTTGCATTTAGTTGTTTATTACTAGTTCTAGTAGATTTTACATTTGTTTATTTGTTTTTGGTTGCTCTGGGTCTTTGTTGCTACTCTCGGGCTTTATCTCGTTGCGGTGCGCTGTAGCTCCTCTTCGCTGCAGTGTTCCGGCTTCTCACTGCCATGGCTTCTCTTGCTGCAGAGCACGGATTCTAGGCAGGCAGGCTTCAGCAGTCGCAGTGTGTGGGGTCAGTAGTTGTGGCTCGTGGGCTTAGTTGCTCTTCTGCCTGTGAGATCTTCCTGAACCAGGGATTGAATCAGTGTCCCCTCACTCAGCAGGCAGATTTTCATCCAGCGCACCACCAGGGAAGTCCCTAACAGGATTCTAGTGTTTTTTCTTGGAGAAGTTTTTTAGGTAGGCAGTTGTGTCATCTAATAATTGCATCTGCTCCTTTCCAATAGCTACACCTCATCTTTTCCTGTCTTACCATATCTGTGAAGTCTCACCGACAGTGTTAACAATGGGAGTGTTTCAGGAATCATTGTCTTTCAGATCAGATCAGATCAGTCGCTCACTCGTGTCCAACTCTTTGCGACCCCATGAATCACAGCACGCCAGGCCTCCCTGTCCAACACCAACTCCCGGAGTTCACTCAGACTCACGTCCATCGAGTCAGTGATGCCATCCAGCCATCTCATCCTCTGTCGTCCCCTTCTCCTCTTGCCCTCAATCCCTCCCAGCATCAGAGTCTTTTCCAATGAGTCAACTCTTCACATGAGGTGGCCAAACTAGTGGAGTTTCAGCTTTAGCATCATTCTTTCCAAAGAAATCCCAGGGCTGATCTCCTTCAGAATGGACTGGTTGGATCTCCTTGCAGTCCAACGGACTCTCAAGAGTCCTCTCCAACACCACAGTTCAAAAGCATCAATTCTTTGGTGCTCAGCCTTCTTCACAGTCCAACTCTCACATCCATACATGACCACAGGAAAAATCATAGCCTTGACTAGACGAACCTTTGTTGGCAAAGTAAGGTCTCTGCTTTTGAATATGCTATCTAGGTTGGTCATAACTTTCCTTCCAAGGAGTAAGCGTCTTTTAATTTCATGGCTGCAGTCACCATCTGCAGTGATTTTGGAGCCCAAAAAAATAAAGTCTGACACTGTTTCCACTGTTTCCCCATCTATTTCCCATGAAGTGATGGGACTGGATGCCATGATCTTCGTTTTCTGAATGTTGAGCTTTAAGCCAACTTTTTCACTCTCCTCTCTCACTTTCATCAAGAGGCTTTTTAGTTCCTCTTCACTTTCTGCCATAAGGGTGGTGTCATCTGCATATCTGAGGTTATTGATATTTCTCCCGGCAATCTTGATTCCAGCTTGTGCTTCTTCCAGTCCAGCGTTTCTCATGATGTACTCTGCATAGAAGTTAAATAAATAGGGTAACAATATACAGCCTTGACATACTCCTTTTCCTATTTGGAACCAGTCTGTTGTTCCATGTCCAGTTCTAACTGTTGCTTCCTGACCTGCGTACAAATTTCTCAAGAGGCAGATCAAGTGGTCTGGTATTCCCATCTCTTTCAGAATTTCCCACAGTTAATTGTGATCCACACAGTCAAAGGCTTTGGCATAGTCAATAAAGCAGAAATAGATGCTTTTCTGGAACTCTCTTGCTTTTTCCATGATCCAGCAGATGTTGGCAATTTGATCTCTGGTTCCTCTGCCTTTTCTAAAACCAGCTTGAACATCAGGAAGTTCACGGTTCACATATTGCTGAAGCCTGGCTTGGAGAATTTTGAGCATGACCTTACTAGCGTGTGAGATGAGTGCAATTGTGCGGTAGTTTGAGCATTCTTTGGCATTGCCTTTCTTTGGGATTGGAATGAAAACTGACCTTTTCCAGTCCTGTGGCCACTGCTGAGTTTTCCAAATTTGCTGGCATATTGAATGCAGCACTTTCACAGCATCATCTTTCAGGATTTGGAATAGCTCAACTGGAATTCCATCACCTCCACTAGCTTTGTTCATTGTCTTTATCCTATTTTTTTTTTTTTTTGCTGTGGATGTGACATGCAGGGGTGGGGGGTGGGATGCTTCCCAGGTGGCACCAGTGATAAAGAACCTGCCTGCCAATGCAGGAGAAGTGAGAGATGTGAGATCGACCTCTGGGTTGAGAAGACCCCCTGGAGGAGGGCATGGCAACTCATTCCAGTATCCTTGCCTGGAGAATCCCCACGGACAGAGGAGCCTGGACCAGTCCATGGGATCACAAGGTTGGACACGATTTAGCAACTGAACCACCATATCTTCATTTAACAGCATAGGAGACTGAGACTCAGAAAGGCTAAATCACTTGCTCAGAGTCACACAGTAGGCAAATTGCTAAAGTTGTTCAGTTGCTCAGTCGTATCTGACTCTTTGCGATTCCATGGACTGTAGCCCTCCAGGCTCCTCTGTCCATGGGATCTCCCAGGCAAGAATACTAGATAGAGTGGGTTGCCATTTCCTTCTCCAGGGGATCTTTCCAACCCAGGGATCAAACCTGTGTTTCCTGCATTGGCATGTGGGAAGCCCAAATTGTTAAGGAGATGCACTTTTATGTCTTTAAATTATAGGATAATATGGTCCTATCTCTCATAATTGAGATCCATTCACAGTTCCTCAAGTGGCCAAGCTGTTTGATATCTCCCTGCCATTTATCTGCAACTCCTTTTGTTCTGAAGAATCTTTTTTTTTTTTTTAATCTGAAAAACTACATATTTTTCAAAACCCAGAGCAAATATCTGCTCCTCTGTGAGGCCTTACAGTACTTCCTCCTTTACATTATTGTCACACCTAATTGCTGGAAGAAATATCAATAACCTCAGATATGCAGATGACACCACCCTTATGGCAGAAGGTGAAGAGGAACGAAACAGCCTCTTGATGAAAGTGAGAGAGGAGAGTGAAAAAGTTGGCTTAAAGCTCAACATTCAGAAAACGAAGATCATGGCATCCGGTCCCATCACTTCATGGGAAATAGATGGGGAAACAGTGGAAACAGTGTCAGACTTTATTTTTTGGGGGGCTCCAAAATCACTGCAGATGGTGACTGCAGCCATGAAATTAAAAGACGCTTACTCCTTGGAAGGAAAGTTATGACCAACCTAGATAGCATATTCAAAAGCAGAGACCTTACTTTGCCAACAAAGGTTCGTCTAGTCAAGGCTATGGTTTTTCCATTGGTCATGTATGGATGTGAGAGTTGGACTGTGAAGAAGGCTGAGCACCAAAGAATTGATGCTTTTGAACTGTGGTGTTGGAGAAGACTCTTGAGGGTCCCTTGGTCTGCAAGGAGAGCCAACCAGTCCATTCTGAAGGAGATCAGCCCTGGGATTTCTTTGGAAGGAATGATGCTAAGGCTGAAACTCCACTAGTTTGGCCACCTCATGTGAAGAGTTGACTCATTGGAAAAGACTCTGATGCTGGGAGGGATTGAGAGCAAGAGGAGAAGGGGATGACAGAGGATGAGATGGCTGGATGGTATCACTGACTCGATGGACGTGGGTCTGAGTGAACTCCGGGAGTTGGTGTTGGACAAGGAGGTCTGGTGTGCTGCAGTTCATGGGGTCGCAAAGAGTCGGACATGACTGAGCAACTGAACTGAACTGAACTGACTGAATATTTATATTATTGCATTCTCATTTCATTTTGCAGTGGTGTCATTTCCCCATGTCCCAGCTGCCTCCCAGTGAGGCTTCACCGCAGTCTGTTTGTGAACCCCAAGTAAGAAGCAGTGTGGCGCAGCAGAAAGGGCCGCACTTTGAAGATGACTGGAGCTTAAATCTTAGCTCTGCCAAAACTGGCAGCTTGTCTTTCTTCATAAGCCTCTCTTGCCTTTACTATAAATAGGAATAACATCCCCACCCTCACAAGTCTGTTGGGAAAATCACGAGGGTAAAGCCGTTTACCCAGGACTCAACACATAGTAAGTGCTCAGTAAACATTGCTTTCCCTTCTCCGCTCCTCTCCTCTGATGCCCTCTTACCTGAGCATGGACAGGCCAGGGGGATTTCTCATACCTGTCTCTCCCCACTAGCACCAAGCACCAGGCAGACTAGCCTGAGTCTCCCTACAACCCTTTAGGCGAGGCAGGGATTTGTGTTTACTCACTTTATAGATGGAGAAACTAAGACCCTGGGGAGGAAATGGCCTGCCCAAGATCAGAGAGCTCAGTAGCTACAGAACTAGCCCCAGAACCCAAATTCCTTGATCTGATTTCAATTCTATGATGTGGTTTCTCTGGTCTCACAGCGGAGGAATGCCAAAACGGCATTCCCCAACCTGCTCCCTCTTGGAACCATGTCAATATGAAGAATTTGAAAGGAAGTTCTGAGGTTAAAAACTCTTCTTTCATTTTGGTGTTTAATTATGTTACCCTTACATAGCATGAGGGGTTCAGCAGCAGGGGTCTCATGTTAGCCAGATGCGGAATTGAACCTGGTTCTGCCACTAGCTAGGGGATGAATATACAGTAATAAGTGAAGAGTCAGGAGTTTTCCAAACTTAGCAATATAATCAGTAAGAACAAGAACAGCCACAGCAACAGCAATAGCAGTACTAGTCTAAGATCTTAACAGGAAGTATTAGGTTGGCCAAAAGTTCCTTTGAGCTTTTCTGTAACATCTTACACCCAAAAG
Organism: Bos indicus; assembly: GCF_029378745.1. Lineage (NCBI taxonomy): Eukaryota > Metazoa > Chordata > Mammalia > Artiodactyla > Bovidae > Bos > Bos indicus. The sequence continues at coordinate 17,060,126 of NC_091769.1, forward strand.
GACCCAAATTTTATTTTTTTATTTCTGGCTGTGCTGGGTCTTTGTTGCTGCACGAGAAATTTCTCTAGTTACAGACAGCGGGGGCTACTCTCCAGTTGCGGCGCACAGGCTTCCCACTGCAGTGTCTTCTCTCATTGCAGAGCCTGGGCTCTCGGGCGTGTGGGCTTCAGTACTTGTGGTGCATGGGCTTAGCTGCTCCTCAGCAGGTAGGATCTTCCCTGAGCAGGGATCGAACCCGCATCCCCTGCATTGGCAGGCAGTTTCTTAACCACTGGACCACCAAATGAACTTTTTGGCCAACCCAATGTTTTTATGCCCATTTTACAGGCGAGGAAACCAAAGTACAAAGACAACAGGTAAGCTGCCCCGATTTACAGCTATGGAAAATGCAGGCTGCCAGATGCAGAAGCTGCTTTGGTTTTTTTGAAGGGAGGGCTAGAGTTCAGAGGAAGAGTCAAACCAGTGCCATTCCCAGCCCAGGAGGTCAGTCTCCCCACTCTGGCCTGTACTTCTGTGAGAACAGAAGAGGCACCGCATGAGTATTTCTGTACACGCAGGCGTGAACCATCTCAGCTTCCCTGAAGCAGAGACAAGGGCTCCAACGGCAGCGCTTCATTTGGGCAATGGGAGTAGAGAAGTCAGACTGGGAGGGGAGATGCCCCACACAGGCAGGGTCTGTTATCTCAGGGACCGCATGACCATGAGCACGTGGAATGGAGTGTCTCAGCCACATATCTGAGGGTTTAGGGGGCTGGGACGCAGCACCAATTCCTGTCAGCCATTGAGTGACTGCTGCTTCCCTGGGACACTAATTGTTGACAGTCCCAGTTTTTTCGTGCTTAGGCAGGGCTGGTTTCAGTGACCATAAGAAGCCCATCTCAGAGGATGGTGGTGGACGGGAGCTGGCAGGGTTGGGTGCTGACAATACCTGCTACATCAGTGGGTCTCCCACTGGAGGGGGTGTCAGCATCCCCAGGAAGGCTTGATAAAACCCAGATTCCTGCCCAAGCCCCCCAAGAGTTTCTCCTTCAGAAGGCCTGGCGTGCAGCCTGCAAATGCACATGTCTAACAAGTTCCCACGCCTGGGCACCAAATGAAGTCCAAATGCCTCTGCCTGGTGTCCAAGGCACTCTGTCACCTCCCCAGACACACTTACAATGTTCTCTCCCAAGGACCCCTGCACTTATCCACGGTGTTCTATACTGTTTCTGCAAACTGCTCTAGCGTTTCTAGCCTCTACAGCTTTACTCTCTCTGTCCCCTGCTGGCTAGACCTTCTCTGCCGTTTTTGTCCGTCAGGATTCTATTCATTCTTCAAACTCAGTGCTTTTCCTCTTCCTCATCATCCCAGACAGTCCCCTCTCTCTCGCCTTGCCTTTTTCTCATAACCCCTTATCTGCACCTCTCGAACTACTCTAATGACTGTCTACTTTGTATCTCAATGAATTAAGTCCTTATCTTCTTAACAACCTCCAACCCCCTTTGTCAAAGACAGTCTCTTGATTCTCAAAACCATCCTAGGAGATAGGGAAGTGGAAGGGTATCATTAGCTCTGTTTAGAAAATGAGGTTCAGAGAGGCCAGGGGTCCAGCCCAAGGCCAGCTGCGCTCTATTTCAGGTCTTCCAGGTGGAAAGTCTGCATTCTGCTCTCCCCGCTGTCTCCTCCCTCCTCCTGAGGACAAAGATAGGGAATACCTTCAAACAGCATTTGTTGCATGAATGGATGGGATGGGTTGGGATGGACTGGAATACTCCTTGAGCTGTTTCAGAGTAGGGTCTTACAGGAAAGCTCAGCCCCTGGCTGACAAAATACCCTAGGTCCCTGGTGTCAGAGAACAATCACTCCTCTTTCCCTTTGGAGACCAGAAAATGCCAAGGATCTAAACTCGTCTTTGAGCCCGGACCACCCTTACCCAGACTATGCTTGATCTTAGACCGACATCTTCAATTCTGACACCAGTTCTGATGTGTGGGATTTTCCCCCACAACAAGAAATTCTGATACCAGGTAAATGCTTTACAAGTCAACTCAATTCTGACGCTATCTGCCTAGAGTTAGAGTTGAATCCTACAGGTTAAATTCTCAGTCCTATGAAATTGCCCCCCTACCCAACTTCAGGTACCAATCACAAGTACAGGTTGTCACCTGGACTACTGACCAACTGGCTATCAATCAGAGGTTTCTGTGACCCTGCTCCTTGGGGTGAATTAATTTGCTAGAGTAGCTCACAGAATTCAGGGTAACACTTTGCTTTCCAGCTAAGTTACTTCAGTCATGTCCAACTCTGCAAACCTATGGACTGTGGCCCACGAGGCTCCTCTGTCCATGGGATTCTCCAGTCAAGAATACTGGAGTGGGTTGCCATGCCCTCTCTGAGTAACACTTTACTTACTAGATTTTGTTGTTTAGTCACCACGTCATGTTCAACTCTTTTGCCACCCCATGGACTGTAACCTGCCAGGCTCTGCTGTCCATGGGATTTCTCAGGAGTGGGTTGCCATTTCCTTCTTCAGGGGATCTTTCCAACATAGGAATTGAACCTACATATCCTGCATTGGCAGGAGGATTTTTTTACCACTGAGCCACCTGGGAAGCCCACTGACTAGATTGAAATGGTTAGAACTCAGAATGAAAGGCTAGAGCTCAGGAACAGACAGAGGGCAGATACACCAGGCAAGCTAAGGGGAACCGGTGTGGAGCTCGCTCCAGATCTCCATGTATTCACCAACCCAGAAGCTCTCTGAAACCCTTCCTGTTGTGTTTTTATTGCATAAAATATTTTAATGCAATTTTTTATGGAATTCTCCAGGCAAGTATACTGGAGTGGGTAGCCATTCCCTTTTGCAGGGGATCCTGACCCAGGGGTCGAACTTGGATCTGCCACATTGCAGGCAGGTTCTTTACCATCTGAGTGACCAGGGGAGCCCCTCCTATAAACTACCATATTGTAAAGGTCCAGTGTGGGTTGGGTAGCCTTCTCACCTTGTCGTACACCAATCAAAATACATATCATCTTACTAACTCATCTGTAAAATGGAGTCAACGTCAAGGTAATACAGGTTGTCAGGAGAATAAAATTGGTTAATGCAGATAAAGTATCTATTATGATACCTGATACTTAGCAATTGCATAATAAAAGACAGCAAATATTATTATTATAGTTATTACTACCCTCACTGAAATGCCAAGAGAAATTAAAAATAAGCAATTAAAAAAAAAAAAAAAACCTATCACCAGGGCAAGGGAAGAGAGAGATGAAGAAAGGATGTTTCTTTCTCCATTCTTGACCTGGAAGCCACAGTCCATGGGTCAGAAGTAGTCACATGGCCCCAGCCCTTTCACAAGGGAGGCTGGGACAAGGAGGGGAACATAGAGATCATCAGTGAGCGTCTAACTACCCCTACTAAAGGTACTGATCTCCAAATGCCAGGGGAGACCAAAACCATTTGGAGACAGTACTCTGTTCTCAAGAAGGTCAACACATGCAGGCCAGCCCAGATCTGCTCTGGGGTCTGATTAAGAAAGGAATCATCCCAGAGCAGTGGTGGGGGGGCTTCTGAGGGAACCCTTCCTAAAAAACCCGGGGTCACAGATGGTGGTCATTTCCATGAAGAGCCCACTGCAGAGGTAGCAGTGGAGCTGGGTAAGATGAGAGAGCAGAAGGCAGAGATGAAAAGCAGGGGGAGGTGATGGGGAGGAGTGGAGAAAGAAAGAGAGCCACGTGGAGCCCTATACGCCTATCTCAGTGGGCTGGGCTGGGGTGGGGTGGGGGGTGGTGCTGGAAGGCAGGCCCTCCCCGCCTCCCTGGAGCTCTGCAGAAGATCTCTGCGCTCTGTGGTATCTCAAGGGCCAGGCCTGGGAGGCAGAACCTGACGGGGCCTGTTAGATGCATTACAGACCCAGTGCGGGAAGCTGTTTTGATTAAATTTGGGAGCATAATTGCAGGGTTTGTACTGTGGTCTCATTATGGCTTTTTTAATCTTGTTAACCTCTCCTCCCCATCTCCCAACCCCCCTCCACTTCCTCCCACAACCACAGGCTGTGACCTTAGAACAATACCAGGAATATTTTCCATCTCTCTGTCGTGGCTTTCTCCTGCTCCCCTGATGGGATCTTGGAGGCAGGACGGAGTGGGGAAGGAAGGGAAGCCCGGATCGAGGATGTTATGTGGCGGAGGCGCCCACAGGGCCTCTCAGTTCAGTTCCCACACGTTCAGCACAGCATTTGGTTTTCTGAGCAACACAAAGGCAGCTCGGGCCTGATTTTTGCTCTAAGAAGCCCACAGTTCAGATGGGGAGGTGGCAAGACCAGCTGACGTGACAATGTAAGGGAGTGTAGAGAGGGCTTCTGGAGTTCAGGGCAATAGAGGATTGGGGAGCTTGGAAAGGTGAAGGTGGGGTGAGGGGTGATGGTCCCCACTGTCCCGGCTGGGGGAAGTGGAAAACAAGGGGCTTGCTTGGTATGGTGTCATTGCAGCACAGGGATTATATTAGTCAGGACAGGCTGGTCGATGGTGCAGTAACAAATAAGCCCCAATGACCTAACACAAGAATGGGGGTTTCTTGTTTGTAGAACGTCTGTCCTGGGTTGGACACAGCAGGATGGCTGTGGAGGGGGAAGGGAAAGATTAGGGAGATGTTTGTTTGTGCCCAGTGTGGGGGGGCGGGGGGCATGCTGGTACAGGAGGCCATCGGGGCGGGGTGAGGGGGCTGCTGAATCTCCTGGCCTCAGCCTGCAATGACTGCAGTGGTTTGGCCAGGAACTTGGCTGTGAGCTCCCTGGCAGTTTTGAACACCAACCCCTACAGGCTGAGGGGGAAGGATTGTTGCCATGGGAACAGTGTGGGGGGTGGGGAATGATCATAAATAAGCAGACAGTTTCTGAGAGGCAGAGTACTGATTTGCAGGGTTAGAGAGCAGGCGGGGGTGGGGCGTGGGGATGGGAGAGTCCTCGTATGCAGGCCCTGTCCCTTCTGCTGTCACTCCCAACTGGCACCTGTCTGGGTCCCTCATCCTCTCCTCGGCTTCCCTCCCACCTCATGACTCTCAGCCACCATCTCCAGGGTCGACCTCTTTCCTGAGCTCCCCAAACTTCTCTCCCTGCTGTCTCCTCCAGCGTCACACACTTCCAGCCAGCCAGACACCGCAGCAAGAAAGGTGGGCCCACAGCACTCCTACCTTTTGTAATCTTGCCCCTTCCTGCCCCCAACCTTGCCACAGTCACCAGTTCTGTCACTTCCATTGCCTACCTGTCTCTGGAGTTGGCTTCCTCTCTTGTGCCCTTCTCAGCATCGCCTGGGCTCGCTCTCTCCCCTGGGCCATTGTAGTCCCCTCTGTGCTGGTCTCAGCAGCTGCCCTTTACCCTCCCCTACCCCTGCCTCCGTCCCTCAATTCTTGACCCTGAGGCTGGAGTGATTTATTTTCACAAATCTAGTCGTATGACTTCCCTGCTTCTTGCCCCTCTCCGGCTCCCTACCCTGCCACCCAAGGTCCTTCATCCCTGCTTCTTGCTTCTCTCATCTCTAGGCCCTTCAGTCAAATTCCTTGCACAGTTAAAATCTTCCTAATGCATCTCGATGTATTAGGCATCACACGGTGCCGAGCCCCATGCATCTGTCTCTAGGGCACGTGCTACCTCTCTCAGGGAGCCAAGCTGGGTCTCACTTGGAGAACCATCTCCTCATCCCTTAGCACTTCGCAGGAGTACCCGCTTTCCAGCCTGCGTTGCAGTGAGTCACACCCATGTTTTCTCTGTTCCATTGACTGCCGGCTCCTCCTCAAAAGCAGGACCTGTCTCATTCTGAGTCAACGTCCCGGCCCAGACCCCGCATGGCTTCCTGAGAGAGGGTGTGATGTAGGTGGACTGGCCTGGGTTCTCTGAGGTTGCTGGAGGGGAAGGGGTCAGGGCAGAGCCAGGGCAATGTAGTGGACGCGTGTTCTGTGGACACGGAGATCTTTCCATCAGAGGGTGGCGAAGACCCACGCAGAGGAGGAGGGCCAGGTGCCGCATGCATGTGGACGCACACGCCGGCAGTCCAGCTCACAGAGTGGTAGGAGACTGAGCTCCCGAGGTGAGGTGAGGTGGGGTAAGGTGAGGTGGGGTAAGGTGAGGTGAGGTTTGGGAAAGGTGCTTTCTCCCAGTGCCATCCTGGCAGTGCAGGACAGGATTTCAACAGCCATCTTGGGAAATGCTGGCCTCAAGGGCCGCCAGAGTGCCAGGGACATTCCCCCGGGGTGCAGGGACAAGGGGCAGCCAAGACTTCGTAGTCCCCACCCCATCACAGAGTATTCGGGCTGCCCCTGGGGTCCTCTCTGTCCTTTGAGGCCCCTGTCTCTACTCCTTGGCCTGTCACTCGGCTCAGTGGGGAAAGCCATCTTCCTTTCTGGCTTCAGCCCATGTACCTGGAGACCTGTGTGCTGAGCTGGGCCTGATCCACCTCACAGCCTTTCCTCCAGGAAAATTCACTGGAATTTTCAGTGTGCAGTCAAGCTGCTGTGTCCCGGGGCTGCGCGGCTCTCTGCACATTTGTGAAGCTGAGCTGGGAGCGGCAGAATGAGCCCTGGAGTGGCGTCAGGGCACCTGGTCCCAGGCCCTGCTCTGTTGAGGTCCTGGGTAAGCTACCTCCCTCCTTTGCTTTCAGTTTCCCCATCGGTAGAGTGAAGGCATTGCACCAGCAGCATTGCTGAGCAGAGAAACCCGTTGCAGCCGCCGCCACTGGTACCTGGTTGGTGAGAGCCTGTGGACCTGGTTACCCCAGGCAGGGTCATGAGCTCCATGGGCCCCTGGCCTGGTGGTTGGCACAGCCTCTGTCCCCTCCAGTGTCCCACATACAGAGTGGCCTGAACCTCCCCAGGACTAAAGATTTCCAGCTCTAGCCCCTAGGGCCTGGCCAGGAAAGAAGGACCAAAGGCCATCGGGGCTCCAAAGGCCAACAGTAGAGCAAAGGGTTGAGCCAACTGGCTTGCATTTGCCAACCCAGGCCAGAGGGAGAGGGCAGAGAGCTCTGAGCAACTGGGCCAACCAGAGAGGCCTTGAACTCCACACAGAGATAGGCCTGGTGCAAGCTGGGCCCCGCCATGTATGTAGCTATATAAGCTTGGGTTGGTTGTTGAAGCTCCACCAGGCTCAGATCCCCTCCGTAAAATGGGGGAGAACAAGACAAGGCTGTTGTGAGCACGAAATGATGGTGCATACTTGGAAGACCTTAGGGCTAGCGTCTATGCCCAGCACAGGGTGGCTGCCCGAGGCACCCACGTGCCCTCTGACCCCTATCTTCTCCAATCTTCATCAAACACATCTGCCGAGCTGGTGCCAGTGAGTTGGGTGAGGCTGTACATCAGGTCATCCGCTCAGGCCCCCAGATGCTGGCTGGGTGAGCTGTAGTGCCAGCACTGCGCTGCACTCAGTCTTCTTGGGGTCTGGTATGGTCCTCGGGGGTCTGGAGTTGCCCCCTCCTTTAACGTGCTGACAGTATGCTAGAGAAACAGAACCACACTCACACCTACTCAGACCATCAGGAAATACACGTGGAGAATTCTGAACTTGGTGGTCTCATGTGAGCCATAAGCATCAGAAATGGGGTTTGCGGGGAACAGGGCTCAGTCTGGAGGGAAGTGATCAGAGCTGGGAAGAGGTGAGGCTGCTCTAAGCCAGCTGAAGTGAGGGTAGTGGGGCTAGAGGGGACTGGAATGGGACAGACAGACCATGTAGGCAGACTATGAAGCCTGAGGATCTTCAGGACGTGGTGAGGTGGGTTGCGGGCTGTCAGGGTGAGCCTCTGTGGGTGAGCCCTGGGATGATGGGTTTCAGGAGTCTAGCTCTCAGAGCTGAGTTTCCCAAATTCAGGCCAGTGGAGGGTGATCTCTTTCTTCCAGTTAGTAGGTGGAAGCCTGATCTTTCAACTTCTGTAAGGATTGGCTGGGATAGACAAAGCTCCTGGGGGTGACTGTGGTGACTGTACTGGGAGAGGCTGGGAGGGTGGGCCAGGGACCCAAGGTGGGGGCTGCATGTATGTGCGTGCTCAGTTGCTCAGTCGTGACTGACTCTTGCAACCCCACAGATTGTAGCCCACCAGGTGCCTCTGTCCATGGGTTTCCTAGGCAAGAATACTAGAGTGGTTGCCATTTCCTCCTCCAGAGGATCTTCCTGACCCAGGGATGGAACCCATGTCTCCTGCGCCTTCTGCATTGGCAGGTAGATTCCTTACCACTGAGCCACCTGGGCTGTGTGCTGGACAAAAATCCAACTCCAGGTCCATCCAGCACAGATCTACCCCTTGGGATCATAAAGGCAAAGAAAAATAAGATGGACGTTTATTGAAACACCTATACTGCGCCCAGCCCATGCTCTGCACTTTGCAGCCGGAGGCTTCTTTTCGCCTTGCTAGCCCCATTCTCATCAGTTCCCAGATAAGGAAAGTGAGGCTCGAGCATCCAGGCCTAAAGTTTCCCAGGGATTGGTTGGTGGAGCCCTGTTCTCTTCCTTCTGCCCCCGCCGCCTCTCCAGGACTGGAGATTATATACTACGGCTTAGGATAGGCTCAGGAGCTCTGGCATTCACCTCCCACATTTGAACTCAATCTGTCCAAGTTTCAAGACTAGATCTTGTTTCATCTCCTGCTGCCTGGAGGGTCACACGAGGGAACACCTGTTACACAAAGAGGGCTTGGCTTCTCAGCCCCACGGTCACCTCCCTGAGGACAGCGGCTCAGTCTCACTCCTGGCCTCTCACTGACCTCGGCACCATCAATTTTCAGAATGATGCCGGCAATTAGGATGAGTGGCGAGCAGCTGCCCGACCTGGCTGTGTCTCTGGGAGCCACTGATGAGGTGGGTGCTGACAAAGTGTGGAGGCAGGGGGGAGGGCCTTCTCTTCACTGCTGTCTGCCTCCCTGAACCGGAATTGCTCCTCTTGGGCCCGGTTCTCAGCGGATGAGAGAGCTGTTCGACAGGAGCCTAACAAGAGAAGGCTCTACATGCAGCGCCGGTGAGTAATTAGACGCTAATTAATTTGCATTTCACAAGAGAATCGGGGATGTTGAAGGAAAAAAAAGCTGCAAAGATTAAAGGCCTCGTGGAGAAGGGAGATCTGGGGGCGAGGAGAGACCATGGTGCAGACAGAGCTGAGAAGGGAAAGCCTGAAGCTGTGAGCACTCGTGGAGCAGGTGCAGACGTGGCAGGACTGAAGACAGGAGGTTACCTGCCGTGCCCACGACTGCTCCAAACAGCAGCCTGTGCTCACCACCCTGGGTGCAGGGTGAAGACGCTTTTGATCGTTAGTTGGAGTGTGGGGAGGGACGCAGGGCGAGACGGACAGAGATGTGCAGACACAAAGCCTGTCTCAGACAGGAGTGAGAGAGAGCTTGAGACATGCACGCTCCAACAGAAAGAAAGCTCCAACAGAAAGAAACACACACACACACCCTGGAAACAGAAAAGCCAGGAGGCAGGAGGGGCGGGGAGGAAATCAAAGAAAGTGGGAGGAAGAGAAGGGAAGGAGGTGGGTAAAGAAGGAAAGAAGTCAGGATGTGGGAGGAAGGGGCAGAGGGCTGCCTCAAACACCAGGAGGGCTCCAGGGAGAGATCTCAGCACCCCGCATCTTCCCCTGCTGGTGGTCCCTCTGGAGCAGAGGTTGGGGAGAGTTTTCTGCAAAAGGCCACGTCATAACTGAATAGGCTTTGGGGGTCATACAGTTTCTGTTACATGTTCTTTTTCGTAAAAGAGGCAAAAATCACCTTTAGCGCAAAGGACCTATGAAGTCAGGTGCTTACTGGATTTGGTGCCTGGAGTCGTCCTACCCCTGGGATAGAGCATGCTTCTCAGATGGACCGTGGGGTCCAAAACAGCCTGCATTTCTCACAGCTTCCCAGGTGGAATCTGGGCTACCTGTGCACATATCCCATTTTGAGTGGGGAGGGTCTTGGCCACTGGGGAGGGTGGGGCTGCAGTTTGGCAAGCCATCCAGGCCCTGTTGGGATACAGCCCTTGCTTGTAGGATGCCTGGGAGTGCTGGGCTGTGGTCTGCACGTGCCAGCCCTCCATTAGGGAAGGCTTTTCTGCCCACCTGCAGGGAGGGCAGTTAGCAGGTGGCCCCCCATGGATTTCACTGCAGAGACCCACCCAGGTGGAGGTCATGTCCTCCTCAGGGCAGCGGGCACCTGGTGACTGAGCCAGATGGAAGTGTTGGGTCTGGGCTGCTCTAGCTGGACAACTCCCTGCGGGGCTGGCGGAGGCTTTGTCAGTTCTGCACTACAATTCGATTCTCCTTCCCAATCCTACTTCCTCCCCGATCCCTTCCCTGGTGTAGATCCTTAATAAAGATCCAGCATCCCAAACTCTGAGTCTTCTCCCAAAGAACCCAACCTGTGACACAGTGGACATCTGGGCAGGGGGCATTGGTGACCACAGGGACAGCACTTGGTACTAGCTCGTCTCACCCAAGGGCAGCAGTAAGTAAAGATAAAATCACTATGGCAACCAAGGATGTCCAGGGCAAGGGTCTAAGGCCTCCTAGGGGGAGGAAGCTGGGCAAGGGAAGAGGAAGCACAGTGGGGCAGGGATTGGGTAACTCGGTCTGGCCCTGGTCTTGAGGCTAACATGCTGTGTGGCTTTGGGTGAGTTGCTACTGTTCTCTGAGTCTAGGTTTCCTGTGAGTAAAATAGGCTAGACTCTATGACCCTGGGTGTATTAGTTTCCTAGGGCTGCTGTAGCAAATCACCACAAACTTGGGGGCTTAAAACAACAGAAAGCTTTTCTCTCCTAGCTCTGGAGGCTAGAAATCCCTAATCAGTACCACTGGGCCAAGACGAAGGAGTCAGCAGGGCCTCACTCCCTCTGCAGGCTCCAGGGGAGAATCTGTTCCTTGCTTCTTATAGCTTCGGGTGGCTGCCAACATCCCTTGGCTTACGGCTCCATCACTCTGGTCTTCAATGCCAGCACTTTCAATTCTCACTCTTCTGTCTTCATATCACCTTCCCCTCTGTTTTTGTGTATCAAGTCTCCCCCGTCTCTCTTTTTTAAAAGTTTTAATTTATTTTTGGCTGCGCTTGGTCTCTGTTGCCATGTGAGGACTTTCTCTAGTTGCAGTGATTGGGGGCTGCTCTTTAGTTGCCGTGCATGGGCATCTCATTGCAGTGGCTTCTCCTGTTGCAGAGCATGGACTTCAGGGTGCTCAGACTCAGTAGCGGTGGTGCACTGGCTTGGTTGCCTTATGGCATGTGGGATCTTCCCAAATCAGGGATCGAACCTGTGTCCCTGCTTTGGCAAGTGAATTCTTAATCACTGGACCACCAGGGAAGTCCTGCCTGTTCCTTAAAAACACAGTTGTGATTGCATTGAAGATTCACTGGACAATCCATGGTAACCTCCCCACCTCAAAGTCCTTAATCATACCTCCACCTATCCTTTTTATTCAAATAAGGTCAATTTTATACAGACTTTAGGGGTTAGGACTTGATCTCTTTGGGGTCCATAATCAGCCCTTTGCATCTGCCACTTGTCCTTGTGTGGGCTTTGACTCAAGGTCTCCCTTTCTGAGCTGCAGTTCTTCTTCTTCTTCTTTTTTTTAAATTATTATTTTGTTTATTTAGGCTATAAATAAATGAGGGTCTTTGTTGCCATGTGTGGGCTTCTGCTAGTTCCAGTGAGTGGGCGCTCCTCTTCATTGCAATGCACGGACTTCTCATTGCAGTGGCTTCTCTTGTCGCAGAGCGCAGGCTATAGGCACGAGGGCTCTGGTAGTTGCAGCATGAAGGTTGCCCTTGGGCGTATGGGATCTTCTTGGACCAGGGATTGAACCTGTGTCCCCTGCACTGGTGGGGGGATTCTTACCCACTGGGCCACCAGGGGAGTCCTGAACTGCCGTTCTAGGTGCCTGGTCTATACCATTTGTTGTCACAGTGATGGTCTCGTTCTGCCAATAATTATCTTCAACAAGTATGGATAAGCTGTTCTGCTCACTTTAGCAGTTTCATTGGCAATCACCCCCTCCACAAATACTATTTACTGAGCACAGACTATATGCTTATTTGCATATTATCACTGACTACCACCCAAGGAAGTGAGTTCATTACGGTCTCCACCATGCAGATAAGGACAGGGATGGAGAAATTCAGCAATTTGCCGTGGTCCACAGAGTGGCTCTGGGATTCCCCCTTAGCTTGTCTAACTTGAAGGCTGTCTCATCTCCTACCATGTATCTCCTCCCAGGCATAAGGACTGCTTCTCTTTGAAACTATTTACAAAGTGTGGTCCCTTTTGAACTTTGAATCCAGTCTCTTATCAGATCCTACAAACTGCAGACATAACACAGGGAGCGTTGTTCGAGAAAGCTGCAAGTCCAGTTATGAGAGCCCAGGAATGAGGCTCGTTTGGGCTGTGCTTTTGTGAGGTCTGCCATGAAGCAGAGCCTGGGCGGGGGCTGGGGAGGGGGGGTCCCAGACTCCCATCTCAGCTGCGCGTTTATTATTCTTCCAACTGAACTGTCTGGGACTTTGAATATCAGCCCTTGTTCCTGATGAATCCATGGGTTGAACTTCTTGATTACGTTATTTATTCATCAGCCAATGGGTCACTGCACACTGCTAGACATTGATGCTCATAATGACCCTTTCTCATGACTTTCATTTCAAGCCCCAGAAAAACTCTCGACATAAAAAAAGTTGTGTGAGCCTATGGAAGGAAACCACCATGGAAGGATGTTTACAAATGATTCTCTTGTGTGTGAGGGTTTCCCAAAATCCAGAATAGAAAGGAGGACTTGAGAACGTTTCTGTCGAAGGGGAACTGGATTTAAAAACCAAACACAAAAGCCAAGCTTAAGGTAAAAGTGTATTCAGCTGGCCCACGCACATCTCATCCCTCTGGACAGAAAGATGGGTGGAAACGAATTATCTAGAAGCAAGGAGCCTTTGCCCAGCTACTGCTGAGATGGAGTGGGCATGAAGCAGGTGGGGGCAATGCTGGGCAGATAGGACTGGCCACGAGTGTCCCTGTAAACCATATAGACAGCATGAACTTAATTTTCAAGGCCACTGGGTAGCTCTGCAAGATTTTAAGCAGAAAAGCCACCTGTTTATATGCTTTAGAAATATTTTATTAGCTGTGGTAATAGCCCTAGCAGCGGGGTGAGGAGGGCGTGGACTCTTGTTGATAAAGGGATAAGATTGTATTGGAATGAGTCAAATCCAGCCAGCGGTGGTCATGGAGAGTGCTGGGGGGCGGGGGGGAGGATGCCTGTGTATAACCTGGGTGGATGCTGGGACCTGCCATGGAGCTATGGAGATACAGCTGACCAGCAGGACTGCTCATGGGGGACCAGCGTGAGAAGGTTTTACTAAGAAAGGAGTCTTGAGGAGGGAGCAGGTTTTTCCTGGAAAATGCAAGCTCCCTTCCATCATGAACCCTGAAGACTGCGTCTGCACAGGGACATGTATTGAGAAAGCGACAGCAGCCAGGTGCCCATGAGAGAACCCGTAGAAGCCAGCAGTCTCAGTCCAGTTCTGCCCTGACTCATGCGGACCTCTGGGAGTCCATTCCCCCCCAAGTTTCCCTACCTGTAGAATACAAGAGTTGGATCATCGCGGGGCTTCCTTGATGGCGGGGAGGGGAACGCCTCTGAGTCTCCGGAATTAGTGTGCACACCTGGTACAAGGGTCTGCTTGTCCAGGGGTCGGCAGAGTCACTGAGAAAGAAGATCTGATCTCTCAGGCCACGCCCATAGCTGGAGCCCAGCTGGTTAGCACTGCTCTTGAAATATGCCAGGGGTGAGCCTCGTCTCACCCAACCAGTTCCTGGAAGGTTGAGGCTGGGTCATAGGTTTCACACATGTCCCTCCTTGGTGGGTGTGTCTTGATGTCCCCCAGAGGCCTCTCCATACCTGCAGAGTCACCTGTGAGGAGCACCGAGGCTCCTCCCTACGCCGGAAGGTTCTGAAAGAGCCTCCTAGCCCCCTGGTTGGCCAGGGCATGGGGCCTCCATGCCCTTTCTCTCACTTTACCCTGCAAACTCCTGCTCATCCTTCAGAGTCCTCGGGCCCTCCTCCAGGATGCTCCACTCAGAACTAATTTCTCACTGAAACAGAATCCTCTAGGCAAGGTGGCCACACCTCTCTTCAGCCTGTTTTACACTTGTCTGGGATGTAGGCACCCTCCTCCACCTCTGCCCCATGAGACTTTCTGGCAGAACTTCTGCACCTCGGTGTTACCAAGTGCCACCCCCAATGGTTGGCACTTACTTAGGACTCAACAAAGTTAGCTTCTGTAGCCATACTAATTTGTGGAATGATCTTCCTGTTTGTGACCTCTGGCTCCTCGCTGGATCAAGCATGTGTGTTGAGGTGGGAGGTCTGGGGGATGGGTGAGGTCTGCCCACTCCCCCGGGGGTTGCTGGGAGGACAGGAGCACAAACGCCCGCCCAGCACAAAGATCTCGGCACCGTTTGCAAAGTGCCTTGTACATCCCTTCCCACAGGCTCCCAGAATGACGAATGTGAAATGAGAAGATTACACAAAGCCTGTTGGACTCGTGCACGGAATGGAAAGAAATAATCGTGTCTGGAGCATTTTGGAGCAGGCCTCCTGCCAGCCAGCCCCTTTAGAGAGAAAGTTGTGTGTGTTGTGTTGTATTACCCTGGCCGGCAGGAGCAGTTGTGCCCATTTTACAGATGTGGGGAGAGGATGTGAAAGCTGCCAGCTTCACTCAAGGTCACAGCCTTCCTCAAGGTCGCAGTGCAGCTCTCTCCGGCTGGCCGCCTCCTAGGGTGAGAGCTGCAGCGTGGCGCTGTGTTTCTCTTGGACGGAGCAGATGGTCTTGCACCCTACCTGCACTGGCTAACCATATCTCGCCCTCCCACACATCCCGTTTGAAAGTCCAGCCAAGATCCACTTCCCTCTCTGGCTTCCATGTGCCCGCTGGGCCTGAGCCCTCTCTTTACACAGGACTTGCTCTAAACCATTGGGGGCGGGGGCCCGGAGCCTGGCAAGCAAGCTGTTTACTCTGGGAGATGAACTCTTCTTGGGGGCAGGACGGGGGCTCTGGGGCTGGAGCCAAGGAAATCACCACAGCCTGGCCAAGGGGAGGCTTGAGGTGGCCAGAGGAATTTAGAAGTGGCCTCTGATCTCAGGGGAGAGGGCAGCAGGCTGAGAAAGAGGGCAAGCACCGTGATTGAGCTGTGGGGAGGCTGGCCCGAGCCCCAGGGCTGTGCTGATGGGTTTGGGGGGCGGGCTGCTGGCTGCTGAGGTACCCCCAGACATGCCAACAAAGCCAAGCTGACTCTGGGGGAGGACGCTCACCCTCCCAGATTGTGGGAATCAGGCTGTTGAGTCACCCGGCCAGCTGGACACCACCACCACCACCACGGAGGAGCTGTAAGCGGGAGCATGTTCCCTGCCAGGGCCGCAGGATGCCCGGAGTTAACTGGGCTCGTCAGACCCCCTGATCTAGACTTGGCCGCCTCTTGAATCACTGAGCTGAGGCATACTTGTCAAATATTTGTCATATTTGAGGCTGTCAGCTCTTGAGGGAGTTCGGGCCAGGCACGCGCCCCTGTGGATGGGACGTTGGACCCGAGGTTGGGGCCCCAGACTTTGGCAAAAGACGGGCATGGTTGTAATTCAGAGCAAGTTATTTCATTTTCCTTTTCCTCTCAGTCGTATGGTAGGGATAAAAGGGAGTGTGGGAAAACTTCACATACTGCCCAGCACACAGTAGGGCCTCATGTAGGGGCTGCCTGTTCTAGGCCTTTCCCTGAGGACGGGACCAGCAGTCTGATCTGGGTCTGCATCATCCACGGCCAGGGCTCCCCTGCAGAGGGTTGGAACAGGGGCTCCGGGTCGCCTCACGACCCCCCGGGGCCTACCACCAGGAATCCTGCCTGCACCTTGGGTGGTGGGCAGGGGGCAGGGGGAGGCCTGGCTCTGCTGATACAAGGCCCCCCCTCCCCGTGAGCACCAGGGACTCCTGTGGAGCCAACCTGCCCAAGTGTTGTACAGCTTGAGACCAGAAGCCGGGACCCTCTCTCCAGGACAAGTGTCGACAGGAAATCTCCCGACTTATCTTGTTCACATTCCAGAGGTGCACTGGCTAGCTCAGAGACTCGGTAACAAGACACCACTCTGGCTGCACCTGCCAGAGAAGCCAGCAGGGCTTTCTCTGCCATCTCCGCCTCCCAGCCTGCACCCTAGGGATGTACCTTCTGCCCACGGGGGCTCTCCAAGCCATCTAAGAAGGACGATCCCCCTGAGCTCTTCACACACTTGGCTAATCCTTGTTAAGCATTGGCCAATCAGGGGAGGAGCCTCTTGGTGGGAAATGGAACTCAGCAGAGGACCCAACCCCCAGCAGGCACTGGGAGAAGACTCGAAGTAGTTCATTGAGCAGGTCACATTCTGGGGATGGAAGCAAAGAACGTGAAGCAAAATGTGGTTAGGTGGGCCCCACATGTTCTTGGGGGAATCACACACATGTACACACAACCCTCCAAGTTGTTTCCTATGATGAGAGGAGACTACTGCAGCCATAGAAAACCCAAGCCTTTTATCTGATGGGCCCAGATTGGGCAAGGGGCTCACACAAAGTCACACAGCAGCTTAATGGCAGGGCATGATTTTTGTTATCTTTTATTTTCCCATACCATTTCACTGGACAGGTGTCCTCCATACTCCATCCCACTCTGGACCACCTGCCCCCAGCCCCCTCACCCACTCCCCACCCCTGCCATCCCAGCCCCTAGCTCCGGCTGATGTGCTTGAAATGCTTCAGGCAGTGGGTGGGGGGTGGGGGTGGGGGGAAGGGGGCACAGCAGAGGGAAGAGCATGTGGTAGACCCCTGAGGCACAGGGAGCTGATGATGTGAGTACCACCTGGGTGAACGGGGAGAGGGAAGCGGAGGAGGTGTGGGGGTTGGGGTGGCATTCCAGCTTTATTACTTTCTTTTTCAGGATGTGGAACTGGCCAACCAGGGGGGCAACTTGCTCACCCCCAGGCAGGTAAGTCTCAATCCCACATGACTCTGAGGTCCTGAGGCACCAAGAATAGGAACTTGCTGGGGTGTGGGGAGGGGGCACGTGAGAAAACCCACCTCTCCTGCCTCCTGGGTCAGGGCACCAAGGAGGACTTCCTGGAGGAGGTGAACCTATTTGGGACCTGGAGGAGACCAGGCTTGCTAGGGCACTGCAGGCCCCCCTTCCCCAAACTGCTTGGTCACTTCTCAGAGAGGGGAGGAGCCCTTCCCCTCCCCTAGGGAACTGGCTCATGAGCCCTCGATGAGCTCTCCAGATCTGGGTCAGGACCAGTGTAGGATGTCACCACAGGCATCTTTCTAGGCTGAGCTAAGCTGCCACCAGGTATGACTAATATGTCCCAGCCTGACATGTCTCAACTGGGTGGTCTCAGCCAGGCGTAGGTGGGCACTAGGGGAAACAGGGAAGGAGAGGGGAGCTCTCTGCTGTGACCTGAGAGATTCCTGTGGGGCCAGCCCTCAGAACCCCAGCTGCTGCTGCTGCTGCTAACTCACTTCAGTTGTGTCTGACTCCAGGAAAAATGATAATAGAGCCTTGCTGGCTGTAAAATGAGGCAGAGTCTCCCTGAGAGTCCAGAACAACAACAGAGTCAGCCACAGAGCCTGTTTCTTGGGGACCCAGTGGTCAGTGCAATTAATGCACACCCACACACGCTCTGCACACCTGCTGTGCGCCAGGCATTCCAGGGAGATGTGGAGCCCGAAGATGAGGCAGCAGCTCAGGATCCAGTGGGGGAGATGACAGAACAGAAAGCAGCATGTTGAGCACTTGAGGAGCATTATTCTTAAGACGCTACAGAAGACATGTGGTGGGAGAAAGTCATCCTGTTGAGGATGGTAAGGTGTGAATGTGTGAGATGGGCCTGAACAATCACAGGGAGAATGGACTCTTAGGACTCTCCATCTGGGAAGGATCTCCAGGCATCAGCTGATCAGGACCCACCATTCTCAAACTCGCACTGAAACACGAAAGGACCTGCTGAAACAGGCCCCCAACACACACACACACACACACACACACACACACACACACACACTCTGAGATTCTGATTCACCAGGGCCGGCTGGAGCCCAGGCATCTGCCCTTCCAACTGGCTCCCAGGTGCTGCTGCTGTGGTCTGCGGACCATACTCTGAGAGCAGTGATCCATTCACTCCCTCCCATTTCCTGGGCGGGGGCCAGCTCAGGGGTCGGCTCACTCATCCCAGTTGTTCCTGGGACTGTCTTTGGTGCTCAGAGACCTTGTGCAGGGGAAGTGAAGGAGTACAAAGTCCTCATCTCCACCTGCTGGGCCAGGCTCTGATGCCCAGAGATAGAGGGCAAGCTCATGGTGGGTCACCCACGGGTCAGAGGCCATGACAGAGTCACTTGAAAACAAAGTTTTCTTTTTTAAAAAACTTTTTTTCATTAGTTCTTTCTTTCTAGTTGCACTGGGTCTGCGTTGCTTCCCAGGAGGTATTTTCTAGTTTCGGCGAGTGGGGGCTACTCTTCGTTGCGGTGCTCTGCTTCTCCTTTCAGCGGCTTCTCTTGTGCAGCACGGGCCTTAGAGCACAGGCTCAATAGTTGTGGCCCGTGGGCCTAGTTGCTCCACAGCATGTGGAATCCTCCTCGACCAGGGATTGAACCCATGTCCCCTGCGTTGGTAGGCAGATTCTCATCCACTGCGCCACCAGGGAAGTCCCCAAAACTAAGCTTTCTGACTCCTTGGGGGCCTGGGGACACTCTAAGGACAGGGCTGGGAGGAGGGAAACTCTGGGCTCCAACTTCTTGCCTAAAATGCTGGCTAAAGTGCTTCAGAATGGGGTAAAGGAGCTTGGAGACCCAGTTAACAAATGGAGAGATGGAATGTAGGGGGATGTGTGTGTGTGTGTGTGTGTGTGTGTGTGTGTGTGTATGTGTGTGTGTGTGAGGGCACACACACACACGTAGCTCAACAACCATCACAAAAAGAACTAGGGACGTACTTACACTTTGAGTTTCTACCCCTTTCTGAGTGTCAGTTTCCTCATCTGGAAAAATTAAATGGGTTGAATTAGACAGTTCCTTTTGAGAGAAACAGGGCTGGGGGAAAGAGGGAGGGAGGCCCTAAGGAGCGTCCCGGTAACAAGGCCATCATTTGATTAGCGCCCAATTTAAAGCCGCTAATAGACATCTGAAATTTTGCAAAGCTGCGCAATTACCAGGCACAGCCTGAGTGGCGCTCTGTCTGTGGGGAACAGTCCATCTATCAGGGTGTCATCAGCCTCCTCATCTTACTCCAAAGACCTTGAGTTTGAATAACATTGACCAGAGGAAGCTCCTGAGACAAAACAAGAGAAGCCCTTGGCCCAGCAGCTCTGTGGAGGGCTTCAGAGGCAGTTTCCTTGGGCCCCCGCCAGGCTTGAGAGAGAGAGTTGTCCCCAGGGGTTCTGGGGTGCCGGCAGAAGGCCGGCTGCTCTTCTCTCTCCACCTGTCTCCAGGGCTCTGTCTGCTGACATCAAGCCAATTACAGCATCCTTCTGAGAGGCCGGCAAAGAAAACAAAGGCTCTGCAAGAGGAAAGAGAGACCCCCAGTCAGCACTTGGGCTGTGGAAGCTTTAGGAATAACACTCAAAAGTGTGGGAGCCAGCCTAGACTGGAATCCCGGTTCTACTTCACAAGCTGTGTGACCCTGGACAGTGTACTTAACCTCTCAGTTCTGTTATCTATAAAAACCTCTTTGGTTGGTCCTGGGGATTAGCTAAAATGACAGAAATGAAAGCACTTTGGAGGAACAAAAAATGGAATCCACTGAAGCCTTCAGCTGTGCTGTGTTGTAAATGAAAGCTGCTTAACCGAGAGTGGCATATGGAATCTCAGACATGCATCTGAGTCTCAGCTGTTTACTGTGTGACCCTCAGATACTCACTCAACCTCTCAGAGCCTTGGTGTCATCTGTAAGAAGCAAGTGTTTATGGTATTTTCCCTAAAAGGTTAATGGAAGGAAAATCAGAAAAGAGCCTGTGCAAAGGGCCAGCCTCTCAATAGGCCTCAAAAAGTTACGCTTCTCCTATTCCCCAGACATCCTCATTCCAGAGCCAGGGTAGCACTACCATTATCCACAGGTGTGTATGTCACTCTGCCACCCTGGTGGCCAGGCCAGGCTGCGGGGCACGGCCAAGCCCTGGATGACCCACAGCAGCCTACCCACCCAGTGGTTAGCTCAGGAAAGCCTCAAATTATACAATTTATGAAACCCAATCCAGTTTTCCGACTGGAACGTGTGATTAGAGAGATTACACATTCACTGTTGCAATTATGGTAATGTTGATGTGTGGACAGATAACTGGCAGCGGGGCTGTTCTGAACCGTCTATTTATAGGTTGAAGATTCTTGCTATCTCAAGGCAGACATATGGGCCATAAAGGCAGGCGACAAAAACAGGAGGGGAGAGCAAAGCTCCCTCGAAATGAAAAGACACGAAAGGAAGCGGTAATTAGGGCTGGGACCGGCTTATGTAAATCAGGTAATACTTTCAAAACAGAGATGAGATCTGGTTTTAATAAAGCGCATTGGAACAAATGGTGGAATAATGACTTAATAAATCTAAATACAAATATTTTGTTCCGTCTCCAAAATGAACAGCCCTGGCATCTGCCGAGCCCGGGCCGGGCGAGGGGGCGGTGCGGTAGTGTTACTGTATTCTTTCTCTCCCTCAGCAGGCTCGAAGATTTTAATTTTTAGCCTTCTGCTAAATTACACGGGCTGTCAGTCAACTGTGGGAGATATTTTGAGTAGGGAGATTTATACAAACACACAGAGCACACTCGGAAGGCTCAGCACAATATCTTTTACACCGGCTGGGATGTAAATCATAGGTTGTTCAGAGCCCGAATTACAGCTCTTTCGGAAATAGACTGCGGAGAAATTATTCACCAGGAGGAATTCAGTGGCTTTTTTTCTCAGTGCCCCTCCTCGACCCTCATCTTAATCAGAGAAGCTCGCTAGTGGTCCCTTTTGGTGCTTTTTCCACCTCCGCCCATCCCAACTCTGGTATCTAGAGCAGAAATTGCAAACCCATGACCCATGGACCAAACTGGATCCACAGGTGTGTGTGTGTGTTTATTGATTGGACCAAGGCTGATAGCCTGGAGACAAATCCAGTTTAAAAAATTAGTTGCAAATACCTGTATTTATTTATTCGGTTGTGCTGGGTCTTTGTTGCTGTGTGTGGACTTTCTCTAGTTGCAGCGAGTAGGGGCTACCCTCTAGTTGAGATGCGTGGGCTTCTCATGGCCGTGGCTTCTCTTGTGAGCTTGGGCTGTAGAACACAGGCTCAGTAGCTGTGACTCGCCTAGGCCTTCCTGTCCTGTGGCATGTGGGATCCTAGTTCCTGGGCCAGGGATTGAAACCCATGTCCCCTGCATTGGCAGGCAAATTCTTAACCACTGGGCCACCAGGGAATTCCTGGCAAATATTTTTTAATCATGCGGTTCATCAAAAAAGTCATACATCCAACTTCTCTCAATATAGGTCAGAATATCTAGCCAGCCACCTTGGGTTTGCCTTGTGTGGTGACAGTCGGCTGGGGCTGAGGCTGCCCTGCTGTCTCTCGGGGAGTGTGGACTCTCAGGTTTTCACTGTCCCTTCGTTCCCCAGTCCACACCACACCCGCTTCAACTATGGTACCTGCCTGGACTCAAAGGCAATGAGTGTTTTACCCCAGGTGTAAATTCATTCCCTTTTAGTTATTAGAGTCTGTGGCTCAGGAGATGTTATTGAAAACAACACACGTTATCGCTCATTCTCAAACCTGCACCAATTAAATCAGAAAAATGTGGACAATATCTAAAAATACTAACGTAAAATGAATGTCAAAGAGACAGAGGAAGAGAGAGATTATTGATGATCCCTGCTTGGGAATGACTGCTCTTTATTTCATTCTGATCTGTTTCATCTGTTCCAATACGTGGTAGTTATTTATACTGATGTTCTTAACGACAAAATGAGAAGCTGGTAACTTTATGTCAATGCCCTAGATTTTAATGATCTGTGAAATCCTGAAGACTAGGTAATCCTTGCCCAAATTACCATGTAATTGTAGAACCTCGGAAGCCATCCATCTACCACCCATATATCTTTATATACACACCCATTTGTATGTCCTTCCCTCTATCCATCCATTTAGATGTATTTATCCATCCCACGACACCTTTGCTGAACTCTCCATATATACATACATACATCTGCCAGTCCATCCATCCATCATCCATTCATCTATCCAACTACCGCAACCACAGAGCCCTCACTTCGGCTAGTCCACAATCTCCAAGTGGATGTTCAGCAAGACGTCTTGTTCTTTTGCCAGGTCTGGCTGACCCAGAATTCTTCGTGTAAAAAATCTGTGTCTTCACAAAAGCACATGTCCCTGTGAGTTCCACACATCAGCATGTATGAGGGCTCTGCAGATATCTGAACCTCACTTTCTTGTCAACTCATTTACAAAACTCTCTCCTCCCTCCCCAAAGACCAGCAATCTTGTCTTCTGGGAAAACTCCCTGGATTCCTTCCATGAATCCTCCTGAAGTAAGAATGGCAGACCTTCTTTGTGGTCAGACTCCCTGTTTTCCCTCAATACGGTGATTCACTGTGGGCCTTGAGCAGCTCAGAGCTGGGCGGGGCTCTCACTCATTGTGGATGCTGTTCCTATGGATTCATCTGGGGTCTGATGGCCTTTTCTCGCTAATGATATATAGTGGGTGGCCAGGTCCCCCAAACCACCATGTTATCTTCACACTTTCCATTAATTCCCCATGTGAACCTCAAGAGTGACTGTGGATCCAGCTGGAAAAGTGCTTTGTGAGGTTATCTTTTCCTTCTAGAAACGATTTAAAATGTCTCCTTCTGCTAATCATTACTTCCAATCACTCACCAGAGCGAAGTGGTTGACTTTCCTACATGGAGGGAGTTTTAGGTCTAAGCAGGCCTCTCTCCATCCTCTCTTGTCTGGAGGATAATGCCTGATACTTCCCTACTGGTGCTTTATTGATTTTATAGGACTTTAATCCTGGTTAGAATATCCATGCCCTTAGAAATAGGGAAGAGAGGATGTCACACTATTCCTGGTCATTTATGCCTCATTCAGGGAAATTGAGGTTTTTAAGAATGAGGTTCAACAGGAAGTAAAAGGGGAAGTTCCAGTCCTGAATTGGGATGGGGAAATGGACAAAGGAGGGCACAATGTCAGACTTCACTCTTTGTCTCAAATAAGCTCCAGCATGAAAATCTCATGCTTTTCAGTTCCTACTCTACAACCCAAAGGCTTTCTGCATGTTCTGCCTTCCTTGCTGTACTCAAAGCTTCTTAGCTTCTTTTGCATTCCTCTCTAAGCCTCAGCCATGCCTGGATACACGTAGGTATTTCTCTCTCCGATATTCCTTGTCTGGGACCAGATGCTCCATGGAGCTTGTAAAACAGCAGTAGCCCTTGTCCCACTAGAGGAAGCACTCTGCGATGGGATGGCATGATGGCAATGATGGTGAGGGGGCCTTCTGTGTGAAGGCAAGTGGGAGACAGCAGATGGGCAAGGGGGTGTGCCGGGGCCAGAAACACTTCCTGGGAGATGGGAAATGTTGCAGGAGGAGCCAGGGTGGCACTGAGGAGGGAGCAACAGTGGGTGAACCAGGCAAAGGCAGGATGGGTGTGAGGGAGATGGTCAGATGGGAGAGGGAGATGGGAAAGAGGGCTTTGTGGCGGCAACAGTGGGATAATTCTGTGTGAAAATGCAGGCTTGAAAAAAGTAAAAGTGTTAGTCGCTCAGTTGTGTAGAACTCTTTGCGACTCTGTGGACTGTAACCCACCAGGTTCCTATATCCGTGGAATTCTCCAGGCAAGAATACTGGAGTGGGTAGCCATTCCTTTCTCTAGGGGATTTTCCTGACCAAGGGTTTGAACCCAAGTCTTCTGCATGGCAGGCAGATTCTTTACCATCTGAGCCACCAGGGAGACACAACAACAATAATGGCTCTCACATTTTCAGCACTTCCTACATATCAGACTCTGAAAGCGTGAAGTGAAAGTGTTAGTCGCTCAGTCGTGTCCGACTCTTTGCAACCCCGTGGACTGTAGCCCGCCAGGCTCCTCTGTCCATAGGATTTTCCAGGCAAGAATATTGGAGTGGGTTGCCATTTTCTTCTCCAGGGGATCTTCCCAACCCAGGGATCGAACGCAGGTCTCCTGCATTGCAGGCAGATTCTTTACTGTCTGAGCCACAACTGACTACTTACTACAAATAATCTAATATCAGTTTCCCCATAGCCACTTACAAGTGACAGGACAAAGCTTATTTATTTCCTTGGAAATATTCACAGCCCCCACTGACCCGCCTTGTTCCTGGTGAATAGAAGTCTGTTGTGCACTCTGAATTTTCTTCCTCCAACCCTCTCCTAAAAAGGATGAATTCTTTTTGGAGGGAAGATAGGGTGGGGAAGAGGAGGAAAGAAGTCCTGTGTAGCTGAGGCTTGTGGGACTATCTCGTGGCTGCATGTGTGAGATGCTCCAGAGCAACTGGGAAGATGGCAAGAGGACTGAGGAGTTTTCCACAGGAGGGGTGATTTTAAAAATATTACTTTGAATTATTTGAGAGAAGGCAGTGGCAACCCACTCCAGTACTCTTGCCTGGAAAATCCCATGGACGGAGGAGCCTGGTAGGCTGCAGTCCATGGGGTCGCTAAGAGTCGGACACGACTGAGCGACTTCACTTTCACTTTTCGCTTTCATGCGTTGGAGGAGGAAATGGCAACCCACTCCAGTGTTCTTGCCTGGAGAATCCCAGGGACGGCGGGGCCTTGTGGGCTGCCGTCTCTGGGGTCGCACAGAGTCGGACACGACTGAAGCGACTTAGCAGCAGCAGCAGTACAAATGGAATTCTTTGTAAATTCTTTTTGAGTGCTAAATAAAACTGGATCACATGGGCCCTTGGATTTATAAAGTTTATGTAAGTATTTTCGTTTGCAGATGAAGTGAATAGAGCTAGGAGCAGTTAAATAATCTGCTCAAGGCCACACTGCTGGAAGTGGTGGTACCAGGGTTTGCTGCCTGCCTCCGATGATGCTCTTGTTTGCCATACCGTGTGTTCCCCAGGCCTGACTCATAGATGTGTAAAAGTGGAAGGGACAAGGGACCATCTCAGTCAGTTGTTGGCTGAGTATAGAGACTGAGGACTAGAGAAGGGGGGTGGTCACCCGAAGTGAAACAAGGAGGACTCGTCAGATAAGACCCTCAGCTTCCTGCCTCCAGCGAGCCTTATCCTTTCTCTTTACTGAGTGCGTACTACTAGGAATACTGTGCTGAGAGCTTTATGACCGACATCTCTTTAAAACCTGACAATCCCCAGAGGCAGGCATTATTATCTCCATTTTACATAGGAAGAAACAGAGTGGCTTGTTGGTATTCATACACTTCAGGAAGATCAAGACTGGAATTCGAAACTAGGCCTGTTTGGCTCAAACTTATGCCCTCAACAGCTCTTTCCTCACAACTTGCTTTCATGCTTCGGTTACTGAGACACTAGAAAGCTTTGGTTCTTTAATTCTGATGTCTTAAACAAAACTCTGTTCTATTTATAGTTGGGTCAAACATCTAGGTACAAGAGAAGCATTTTTCATGCAAAATTTGACATTGTTTACAATTGATGTTGGAGACAAAGATGAGGGGGAGGTTGGGGTGTCGACACGACAGGGAATCACCTGTTGGGTGAGGTTTCTGAATCAACAGTGCAAAACTGAACAGAGAGAGGCCTCTGGGGATTTATTTGTTCCCTCTTCTTCCACTGGAATCAAACTGACAAAAATATTCCACCACTAAGGTAGGGTTATTGTTAGCTGCTTTACTCTGGGGACACTGGACATCGATCCTTGCCCACCTGTGCACGCACACACACATTTAATTTACTGAAGAGTATTATGCACAAAACACCCCGTAGGCATGCACCCATTGCACATAAACAATTCATTGCCTCATCTCCGAAAGATGTTACAACCCAGCAGAGCAAATGCATGAGCTCACCAGGAACTTCCAGGTAAGGTGGGAATGGTATGTGCCTCCAGAGAAGGGTAGATGGGCGGGGGTGGGGGAAGAGTTCAGAAGACCAAGTCATCCTGTTTGGCCAGAAATCTAGAGAGCTTCCTGGAGGAGGTGAGGTTTCAGAAGAACAGGAATTTCTTGCCTGTCAGAGATGGAAGGAAATAGATAGTTCGATCTAGGGATTCTACGTTTATGTGTATATTTCTCCCTACAAAACATTCCCTTTTCTATCTTCTAGTTAAAAAACCTATCAACCAAATTCCTTCAAGTGTGTTTGTTATCCTAATTTCTCTGATTTCCTCCCCTCCTTCGCCTAAGTTTATTGTTGACTCCCTGTGAAATAAATCATAATTGCCTACTGTCACAACATGAGAACCACTTGACAGGCAGTTATCCTGAGATACTGTCACCGCCCGTCAGCCAGCTGGCTCTGGGGTTGGGGGAGGGGAGGGAAAGAGCCCAGCAGCCAGATTCAGGGTCCCAAGGCCCCAGAACATCTCCCATAATCAGGCAGGATGGCCCCTTCCCACGCATGCCCAGCAGCAGGAGAAGATACATGTGCTATAAGATGCGGGGGACGGGGGGGGGGGGGGCGGGGGGGACATTTAAGAACTCCCACTCCTTTAAAAAAAAAAGATATTTCAACAGCCCAGTTTTCATCCTCCTTCTGGCCAATTGGCAGTTTGTAAGTCACCACCACCAGATGACAAATTATTACAGAGAATGATCAATATATTTTTCAGTAGAGCTGGCATTTGGGAAAAACAGACTGACATACAAAGAGACAGTCTTGGAAGCATTAATGTTCAGAGGCTACCGATTAATCAATAAGTAAATATTTCTTGAGTGCTTATATGGATAAGAGGCAGCATAGTGCAGCGATTAATAGGGCCAACTGTGGAGTCTGATGGGTCTGGGTTTGAATCTTTGATCCACTGCTCACAACCTGTGATATTGGGCAGGTTCCCTAACTACTATGCACCTCTGTTTTCTGTAATGTGTGGGCTGCCTGCCAGGATTAAACAAGATAATATGCTTAGCACTTAACATGCTTATGACAGTTCCTAGTACATGATGTGTGCTCAGGAAGGGCTGTTGCTGAGGTTGATGTCATTGTGCTTAGGCTCCGAGGGGAGTTCAAGAGATGACAGGGCTCCTCGTTTGCAGAAGTCTAAAACTGAGCTGAAGTGACCAAACACCACCATCACAGAAAATGGCAAAAACTTCAGGTCGGAGGTGGCTGATTTTGATTGTGGGAACAACGGAAGGTTTGAAGGCAATCGCTTACTCCATGTGGCTGGATTGATCAGGGAAGCTTTCAGAGAAAATGGAGACTCAACAAATGGGCCAAAAAAAACATCATCTGAGCCTCTACTACAGGTTGGGTGCTTCCAGAATACCTTCAAGAGAGGTGTGACTTATTCCCATATTACCCACAAGGGATCTAAGACTTAGAAAAGTCAAGCTAGAGAGTTAAAAGAAATAGTAGGGTACTGTTTATGGGGCTTGCTGGATACCTGAGGCTTTGTATGCAGCGTGAGGCTGCAAGGTGCACTGGAAGGCTCGCAGACCGGAGGTGTTTGTGTCATCTTTGAGTCCTCTTTCTCTGTTGCCACCACCTGAGGCAAGTCATTGTCTCCCCAGTCTGAGTTCTTGCAGCAGCTCCCAGCCCTCCCTTTAGCCTTCCATTCTTAGCAGAGAGTCAGAGTTGAGTCAGAGTGAGGCTGCTATTGGGTCCTGGTGCACCCAGAAGGACAGCTGGCTGAAGGTGCCAATTGCAAAGAAAGCAACAAGGGATGGGCAAACTCCTGGAGCAACTGGGACCCAACAGAGCTGGGATTATCGAGGGGGCGTGGTCTGTGGTAGGAGCTGCATTCTCAGGGGAAGGACAGGGCCACCACATGGAAGTAACTCACCCTGGCTTTTCTCTCCTTCTCCCCTCTGATCTCCTGTTGCAGTTGCTATTGATTGAACTCTACTGGGAGCCAGAGGGCAAAGGAGAACCCGTGATGCAGTTAAAGGCAAGCTTAGGACGATGCTAAGGAAGCTTGGGCCCCTAGTCTCTCACTGGCCCAAGTCCCTTCCCAGGTTATATGTTTATAACTTTGTGTCATTTTTCTTGAGCAAGACTCCCCAATTGTTTAAGCTTGAGGCCCCACAAGGTCTGGATCTGTCCTTACATTAATTATCAGCCTAGTAGGACTCAAAGCAAGGTGGAAGGGTCTAAGTGGTTGCTGGAGAATTTCTAGCACAGACATCCACTGAAAAGACCTAGTCATAGCTCATTAGTTCTCTGTCCGAAACCTTTGTATCATTCCTCAGCAAGGCCGAGGATGTGCTGTTCCTCCCAGGCCCTACCTGGTGGCTGCACTGTCTACTTCTCCTGCTGCCCCCCTGCTCACATGGCCCCAGCCACAGTGGCCTCCTTGACGGTCCCTGCATGACCCTGACACACTTCTTGGCCCTTGCTCTCCTTGCGCCTGGAACTCCTGTCCCCACAGGTGCCCATGACTCCTTCAAGTCCTGGTCCTAATGTCATCTCTCCCCAGGTGGCACTTCCCTGACCTTCGTATTTCAGTTACTCTTTGCCCGCTTTATTTGTCTACAGAGCACTACTCTTCTAACTATTCTCTAGTTTACTTATCTACTTGGTTTTGCATCTCTCTTGCTTCATTGAGCTGTCAGCTCTGTGAGGGCAAGAGTTTGTTCATTTGACTCCACAGCTGCATCCCTGGTGCCTGGAAAAATACCTGGCACATAGCAGGTGCCCAGTAAGTAGTAGAGGAACTAGCAGATGTTCCGTAAGTGCTGGAGCAGATCGTTGGATGAAGGAAGGGCAATCCAACCAAGCCCTGAGTGTGATGGGGAAGGCAGACGTGCAGAAGTTGGATTCCGAGGCAGGAAGGTCCACACTGCGTGAGAGCACCGCAGCATGGGGAATTGGTGCTCAAGCCCAGGAGTTTCGATACCAAAGTCCAGGTCTTTCCATCACACCCACGTTTTCCAGCTTCCCTCACTTTTCAGGGGTAGTATACTTCAGGGATAAAGAGCATGTCCGCTTGCTCCAGGCAGAGTGGGTCTGCTGGATTTGTTTTACACATAAGGTGTCTGAGAATTGTTTTATTTAAAGAATGAGCTCTGGGTTTGAAAAAGATTGAGCCTTCCTTAACACTTCTCCGTGTCTTGAAGGGAACACCCCCACGGTGGGAACTTGGCATGAACAAAAGCCTGAGGGTCAGGAAGGAGAGGCAAGTAAAGCAAGCAGTTGTGGAAAGATCCTGGGAAAACCCACCGGGATGGGGATGCAGGTGGGTGCTGAGCAGTCTGGACCATGTGCAGAAGACACCAAGGAGGCGGGGCATCTCAGGGAGAGACAGGTGATGAGAGCAGCTGTTGGAGAATGTGGCTTGGCCTGGATATCCAGGAGGGACTAGAGCAGAGAGGGCAGGGAGCAGAGGCCAGAGGCAGTGAGGATTGTGGAGGGGCTCCAGGAAATAGAGAAGAAAGGGAATGGGCCAATATTTTCCAGGATGACTGTAAGCCTGTAGTGCAAGCCTTGCTGGGACTGCATCTGGCATCTGCTTTCCCCTTAGCTCTCACCTAGTTTCTCCAGCTCCTGGGTCTCAAGCCGAATAGATAAGAGCAGGGCTGGTACCTGGGCAAGAGGAGTCAGGCACTCACCTCAGTGCAACACTGAAAGGGCACCCCAAACTCAGTATCCAGATAAATAAAACTTTAATGTAATATATTTTTTTAAAAAAAGCAAAATTAATGCAAAAAAATCTTTAATAAAAAGAATACTGAAATTTCAAATGAAGACAGAGATTGGAGGCAACCGCAGTGCCCATTATTAGGTGAATAGATAAAGAAACTGTGGTACATCCAGGCAATGGAATATCGTTGCTGTTGTCTAGTTGCTAAGTCATGTCTGACTCTTTATGACCCCATGGAGCACGCCAGGCTCCCCTGTCCTTCACTGTCTCTCAGAGTTTGCTCAAAGTCATGTCCATTGAGTTGGTCGGTGACGCCATCCAATCACTTCATCCTCTGTCGCCCCCTTCTCCTCCTGCCCTCAATCTTACCCAGCATCAGGGGCTTTTTCAATGAGTCAGCTCTTCACATCAGGCGGCCAGAGTATTCAGGGCTAAAAAGCAGTGGCTCTCAAGCCAAGAAACGACATGGAAGTACCTTAAATGCATAACACCAAGTGAAAAAGTGAGCCTGAAAAGGCTATGTATTATATGATTCAAATATATGACTTCTAGAAAAGGTAAAACTATGGAGGCAGTAAAAAAATCAGTTTTGCCAGGATGGGGGTGGGGTGTGTGTGTGGGAGAATGAAGGGGTGAACGGGTGGAACACAGGATTTTTAGGGCAGTGAAACTGCTGTATATGATGCTAAATGGTGGAATCCGTGTCATTATTCATTAGTCAAAATCCGCAGAATGTAAAAACATCAAGAGTAAACCACATGGTAAACTAGGGACTTTAATGCTAACGTTTCAATACTGATTCATGAATTATAACATACATACCACATTAATGTAAGTAATTGGGGAACTGGACATGGAACAAGAGACTGGTTCCAAATCAGGAAAGGAGTACACCAAGGTTGTATATTGTCACTCTGCTTATTTAACTTATATGCAGACTACATCATGAGAAATGCTGGGCTGAATGAAGCACAAACTGGAATCAAGATTGCCAGGAGAAATATCAATAACCTCAGATTGCAGATGACACCACCCTTAGGGCAGAAAATGAATAAGAACTAAAGAGCCTCTTGATGAAAGTGAAAGAGGAGAGTGAAAAAGTAGGCTTAAAACTCAACATTCAAAAAACTAAGATCATGGCAACTAGTCTCATCACTTCATGGCAAATATATGGGAAAACAATGGAAACAGTGAGAAACTTTATTTTGGGGGGCTCCAAAATCACTGCAGATGGTGACTATAGCCATGAAATTAAGACACTTGCTCCTTGGAAGAAAAGTTATGATCAACCTAGACAGTATATTAAAAAGCAGAGACATAACTTTGCCAGCAAAGATCCGTCTTGTCAAAGCTATGGTTTTTCCAGTAGTCATGTATGGACGTGAGAATTGGACTATAAAGAAAGCTGAGAGCTGAAGACTTGATGCTTTTGAATTGTGGTGTTGGAGAAGACTCTTGAGAGTGCCTTGGACAGCAAGGAGATCTAATCAGTCCATCCTAAAGGAAATCAGTCCTGAATATTCATCGGAAGGACTGATGCTGAAGCTGAAACTCCAATACTTTGGCCACCTGATGCAAAGGACTGACTCAGTGGAAAAGACACCGATGCCAGGAAAGACTGAAGATGGGAAGAGAAGGTCAGACAGAGGATGAGATGGTTGGATGGCATCACTGACTCAATGGACATGAGTTTGAGTAAACTCCAGGAGTTGGTGATGTACAGGGAGGCCTGGCATGATGCAGTCCATGGGGTCACAAAGAGTCGGATATGACTGAGCCATTGAACTGAACCAAACTGAACTGGAGAATGGAAGCAAACAAATCTATAATAAACAAGGTATCAAATTTCAAAATAAAGGCAGGACCTTTAGGCATGGCTGAGGGTGAGACGACGGAGGCATCATTTTCAGGGCTGGGCAAGTCCAGTATTCCACACTCTGAGCTGGAAGAATCTTTAGAAGTCACCTTTTATTTTTTAAAGTTATTATGCATTTATTTATTGTTTTTGGCTGTGCTGGGTCTTCATTGCTGCTCGTGGACTTTCTCTGGTTGCCTTGCTCGGGTTTAGTTGCCCCGCAGCCTGTGGAATCTTCCCGGACCAGGAACTGAACCTGTGACCCTGCCTTGGCAGGTGGATTCTTAACCACCAGACCACCAAGGAAGTCCTATCCTTGTATTTTTCTGAGGAAGAAACTAAGGGTGACTGGGTGAGGTTGTGCTTGGCAGCGGGCTGGGTCTGGAGCAGAACTCTGGGCACACTCTCAGCCCAGCTTCCGGGAACTGGGGTCCCTGTTGCAGGCGGGGTGACTCACTGTCCCACGCATGCTGTGTGGCAGGGAAAAGGAAGAGGTGGCTGGAGCCTAAAGGACTCCCCAGTCACAAGTGAGCTGACCTTGAGATCTCACCGAGGGTTGGGAGTTTGGTTTATGAGAAGGCCTTCTTTACGTCTCTCTTGGATTATCACATCATTAATGAAGACGTGGGACCAGTCCCACAGAAAGCACATATGGTGGGTGGTTCTTGACATCTTCCTGGGCTCTGCCTGAGCCAGACGCTCCTAGGAAAAGCACCAAACCGCTCAGAGATCCCTGCCTCACCCCGCCGGGAGCCCTCCTGCTCTCAGATGGGCCGGATGAGCAATGGACACGCTCCCTCCTTGAAGCTCACTTAGAGCACTCTTAACAGTAGATGCCTTGCCTCAAGTGGGCTTTGGATTTTCCCCGGACTCGTGTGGGTTTCCTCTCCCCTCCGACCCCCAGGCCTGTCCCAGCCGGACTCCAATGCCTGGACACTCTCCACCCTGCACGTGCAGCCTTGGAAGCGGGTGGGATTAGGAGAGGGGGGCAGTGGGGCCTGAACTTGACCTCCGAAGGTCAGAAAGCTGAGACAGGAGGGTACACGTGGGTGGAGTCACATCAGAGTCCCTGGGAGCTGGTGAGGTGGGGCCTGGGGTTGAGGACTCATTCTGCAGGACCATCTGCAGGCATTCAGGCCTCTGCTCCCTCCAACTGAGGTGAATGTGAGCTCAGAGGGCATCACGTGGCAGGCTCAGCCAATGCCTAGAGGAAGACAGGAGGGTCAGAAAGCGCAGGGACAGTGCTACAGCTGGACTCTGATCGCACACTGTCCTAAGAAGCCAAATTTGGAAGATCCCACATCTGCAAAGCCAGCATGGATTCGCAGGGATGTCAGAGGAGGGGAGGGCACAGGACCAGGGGGAGGGGGAGGGGTGGACCCGGGGCCTCCCCTTGAGAGGATGATGGATGCTCTCTGGCTCTGGAGATAACAGATGATTCTAGAGGTAAAGAGCCAAGTATGAAAATGAGCGTAAGACAAGAGGTGGGAAGGGCCGCGGAGGAAGGGTGTCTGAAGGCCTCTCGGAGGGAAGGTGCAGTAGGCGCTGATGCGTGGAGCAGGATTCTCGCCTGAGACCAGGCTCTGCCCAACCCAGCTTCCCAGCTGTGAGGCATCTGATGCTCCGGATGGCTGTCTCCCTGAAGCCCCTTCTCTAATATTTGCTCAAGTCTGCCTTCTTGCTGACTCAGGGGCTAGGGGGTGGCTCAGCCTTCAGAAGTGTGATTCCAACACCATTTGTTCAGTAGCTCCTAGTGTGGGTACCACTGTAATGGCCATTGGGTGTGATGGCTCGGAATCTGTAGGATGTGTGATCGTCCCCATCATTAGGACAGAGACATGGTGGCAATGGGGTGTGCTGAGAGGGTGGGCTTGAGGTCTGGGAGGTCTGGGTTGAGTGCCAGCTTATCCCTGTGTGATCCAAGTCCCTATCCCAAACCTGTCTTGGTTTCTGTGAAGGGGTTGAAGCAGCTTTTATTTTATAATATACAATCTATGGGAAAAGATATTACTGAGAACACAGCAAACAGCTAAGCCCTACCACATTGGCCCATGTCTGCTCCAGCATTTCTCCTTTCTCCTTCCCTTTCAGATGGGGTTGAGGGTCCCTGGGCAAACACCACCCCCCCCCCTACCACTCCCCACCTCAGTTAAAGTCCCCACCTTGCAGATGGCTATTAGGTTGACATTGTGTGAACAACAGCCAAAGTTTCTCTAAAGATTACAATCTTTTCAACACCCTTTTAGAGGTTGTGGGGCCTCCCATAGAAAACCTCCAGCCCAGAAGTTCTTCCATCATTCCCAGGCTGACCCCTGAGAACAGAGATCACACCCCCTGGGTCTTTTATTTCTTTATTTTTAACTACACTGGGTCTTCATTGCTGCACATGGGCTTTCCCTAGCTATGGAGAGCGAGGGCTACTCTCCAGCTGCGGTGCACGAGCTTCTCATTGCAGTGGCTTCTCGTTGCAGGGCACAGGCTCTAGAGCACGAGGGCTTCAGTAATTGCTGTGTGTGGGCTCCAGAGCGCAGGATCAGTAGTTGAGGGTCCCAGGCTCTAGAGCATGGACTCAGTAGTTGTGGCTTAGTGGCCCCGCAGCATGCGGAATCTTCCTGGACCAAGGATCAAATCTGTGTCCCCTGCAATGGCAGACAGATTCTTAACCACTGGACCACCAGAGAAGTCTGTTCCCTGGGTCTTATATCCCCCACCCTGTCCACTGGGGCTAGTGAGTGTGTAATCTGTGCCTCTTGACTTGTGGCTGAATGATTTGGGCTGATGGCCCCTTCTCTAGGCCCCTCCTCCCTCAAACCCCCCCAGAGCCTGGCCCTGGGCTGCCGATAGAGGGGAAAACAGCTAATAAATCAGCCTCAATTCCAATGCGATCAGGTAGCAGCTCCTAAATGCCGGCAGCTCCTCCCAGACCTACCTCAGGACTCCCGGGTAGCTGATGTCACAGGGGCCACTCTCCTGGTTTACCCCCTCTCCCTTCCTAGAGGGGGTGTGGCTTTAGTCCTCCAGCGCTCTCAGATGTCTTAATGCAGCATGTAATGTAAAATTCACACAACCAGTGATCTCACACACCTGGAACCTGGCTCTCAACCCAGCTGTGATCCAGGGCTGAAGGGCCCACGGTGTGGTCTGTTAGGGCATGTGTGTTGGGAGAGCCTGAATGAGCTAGGAGAGCCTGAGCAGACCAGAGGTAGGGCAACCAGAAGGGACCCAGAGTCACTGTCAAGAGCCTGAGGGCACCAGAGGCAGGGCAACTGGGAAGGACCCAGGGTCATTGTCATTGTCATGGACCCAGACTAACATCTCCAGTACTCCTGGATACCTCCATAGGGGGAACACTGCTCCATCTCACAGATGGGAAAAGTGAGGTTCAGAGAGGCTGCACGGCCTGCTCATGGCTTTGCTTAGATACTAAGTCATAGACTGATTATTCCCCCTAAAGCCATCCATCTCCGGGTCACCTTTCTCCCTTCCCATTCCTTCTTCTTGGGTCACAAGGACAAGAGTCACTGAGGCAGTAAGACTGGGTCTGGGGCCTGGTTGTCCTGGCTGATTATGACATGGAAGGTGATATTTCAAGCCTCCCTTTGCTCTCTGGTTCAAGGGAACACTGAGCCCTGCATCAGGAGGCTCATAGGAGGTGAGGTGTGTCACTCCAGAGATGCTGCCTAAGCAGGAGGGGATGAGGATTATTGCCACCAGGCTGGCAGGAAGATGCCTGGGCAAGAATGATGTAAGGCTGAAGGGCACAGCAGGCAGAGCAGCCTGGCCAGACCAGTGATGCCTGGGAGCTGTGCTGGACAGCAGCCTCCTGGGTTATGCCCAGGGAAGGCCTGGAGGCTGGGACCTGAGCATGCCCTACATTGCGTGGGTTTCCAGGGATGGGTCAGAAGCCGTGATGGCCCACACTGGGAGGACGTGGCCTGTCCCAGCAGCCAACCTAGACCAGCCTCAGAGGGCTGGAACCTCTGGGCTGGAACCTTGGTGAGAGCTTGTTCATGGAATGTTAGGGCTCCATCTGGGGTGATGATTGCTCTGGCTTGCTGGGATGTGGGACTTTTAGTGCTGAAACTGACAGTCCTGGGCAAATTGGGATGGTTGGTCTTTCTAGGACCAGTGTTGTCTGGCCATTGTTTCCCTGGAGAGGGAGCACGTGCCGGATTGGGGAGCTGGAGAGTTTGGAAGGGAAATGTTCTTCCCCAGCCGGCCCCTTCCGGCCCTGGCCTCCAGCCCAGCCTCCTGCAGGGAGGGGCCTGTGATCTGATCTTAAATGTGCTGGAGCTGTCTCTGCAGGGGGCACAGGGGCTGAAGTTTTGTAGGGGTTCATTCAGAAGGAATTATTAGGAAACATTGCAGCCACCGCTCTAAGCCACAGCCAGCTTTGTTATTTTGGACATTTTATTTTTCATCACCTGCCTCCTGAACCCTGTTTTATGAACTTTAGACCTGGGAGGGGGTGAGGGATGTTATTGATTGGCCTCCTTAACTCTCCAAATGAACACTGAGTGGTATGGATACAGAAAAAAGCACCAGGCCTTAAAAGTGCTGAGTGACCCTGGACACAGGCAACAGTGACAAGTCATACTTGAGAGGCATGCGGTGCAGCCGGGCCAGGCGCGCAATAGAGACGTGCGAGTCATCATTACTGTTCTTGCTTTGCAATTAGACTCCGTGACTTTTAACTTCATTATTTCCTTCCTTCTGCTGCCTTTAAATTTTGTTTGTTCTTTTAGGAGGTAGGTTAGGTTGTTTTGACCCCATGGCTTTTATTTATTTAATTTATTTGGCTGTGCTGGGTCTTAGTTGAGGCATGTGGAATCTTTAATATTCATGTGGCGTGCAGGATCTTTATGGAGCATGGGAAATCTTAGTTGCATCATGTGGGATTGAGTTCTCTGACCAGGAATCGAACCTGAGCTCTCTGCATTGGGAGTGCAGAGTCTTAGCCGCTGGACCACAAGGGAAGTCCCTTTATTTTTTTTTAAGACCCCATGCCCACTATCTCATGGCTGTCAGACAAACCCCAGAGTGTAGCTGGGATGGGGTTGCCCCATTTAGCAGGTGAAGAAACAGGCTCAGAGAGGGTGCAATAGTGCTTGGAGGGCATGTGAAGGATTAGTGGTGGCCCCGGGTGCCAGCTCGGGTCTCCTGACTCCTGGGGTAGGACACCCTGCACTTGTCTGGTTCTCACTGGGTGGATATGTCAGCGTGGTGTGTGTGTGTGTGCCTGTGCTGGGAGGAGAAGGGAGACAGGAAGGAGGGAGCAGTTCTTTGAATCTGCAATTAGTATCATATTAAGAAGAAGCCACACCTGGCTCAGAAGGGGCATGGCTAATGTCAGAGCTGTCTAGGCACCAGGAGGAGGCTGTGTATTGATCTGTGCAGGCAGTAGCCCCCCTGCCTGCATGGGCTTTGGTGTCAGAGGGACCTGGGTTAGAATCCTAGATTCTGTCACTGAGTAGCTCTGTGACCTTGCGGAAGTGACTGCAGCCTGTGGGGCCTCGGTTTCCTCACCTGTAAAGTAGGGTTAATCACATCTCTCTCTCGGAGCTGTTGTGAATATTAAAGTATCCAGCACACAGTAGTTTCTCAACACAATAACTCTCTTACTTCTGCTTCAGTGTTCCCTCATGGGCTGAAGTGAACCCCGCTGGTTCTGGGGAAAGAACGGGATCCTGGCCCTGTGTGGTGGGAGGCAGGCAGTTTATGGCAAGCATTCACCCCTCCGTTGGGCTTTAACCCTCAGGAAAGTCCCCGTGAACGTTCCGGTCTATCAGCTTAGCCAAGGAGAATTGAGGGAGAGGATATAGATGCGTTTCGATTTGGACCTCAAAAATAAAAACTGGACTTCCCTGGTGGTGCAGTGGACAAGCCAGCGCGAGGGACATGGGTTTGATCCCTGGTCTGGGAAGATGCCACATGTGGAACAACTGAAGCCCGTGCGCCGCAACTACTGAAGCCCCAGGCCTGGAGCCTGTGCTCTGCAACGAGAGAAGCCACTGCGGTGAGAGGCCTGCCCACCGTAACGAAGAGTAGCCCCAGCTCACAGCAACTAGAGGAAGTCTGTGCGAGCAACAAAGACCCAGAGCAACCAAAAATAAACAAGTAAAAAAAAAAATCTCATTAAAAAGTTGCCATAGCCTCTCACAGGGTGTCCTCAGCAAGAAGATAGTATCATTGGTCCAGATTCCCTCCTTCCTGCAAAGCTCTGGGTTTATCTGCTGAAGGGATGTAGAGTCTCCCTTTCCATTGCCTGCTCCCCCTACATGACCCCTACACGGCCCCTCTGCCCAAAGCGGGAGAATCCTGGATTCTGAAGTAGCGAAGTCCAGCTGCAGTAACCATCCATTAGGCAGATGAAAAGACATTTTTCTTCACTCCCGTTACACTGCCCGCCCCAGACAACACACTCATTACAGTTCTATCTCATTCAGCTCACCTAGAGAATAAAATTAGAAATCAAGTCAACTCCCTCGAGTCTTGTTATATCAATCTGACTTACACAAAACAGGCCAGACAGAGTGTGAGGTTTCCATAAAATTAGGCTGTGTCCCCAGGGGCTGCCTTGAAGCTACCCAACGTTTCAGAAAACTGCCAGGCGCCCTTTTGCATAATTTATCAATTACATACAATTCAATTCATTGCAGGCAGAGGCAGGAGACGGTGACTTAGGCAGAAGGGGACCCTGAAAGTAGCGTGTGCTGGGAAGAGGAAACCCCATTTCTAATCTCCTCTCCCATGCTGACTAGATGAATGAGCTCAGACAAATCCTTCTCTCTCAGGGGACCCCACTTTCCCCAAGCATTTAGACTGGGACAACTAACTCTCCTTTAGGCAATTCTTGAATTTGTTTGAAATTTGTTTGCTGAAATTCTCTGTTGGTGGTATCCGAACACTGTGGTGGGTGGAGAAAGACAGGTTCAGAGCTTGGGACCTGCTCGGTGGTGCTGGGTCATTGAGAGGCTAAGGTTGGCACAAGGGCTGTGGATGACCAGATGGCCAGACAGAGGTCTGCTTCTCAGATTTGCTTGGTGCTTCTCTCACTTGTAATGCCTCCCTTTACATCAGGCTGCCATGTTAACTACCTCTGTTCTATTTCAGTAGATGATCGCAACTCCCTAGGGGAGGAGGCGGGGCTTCCACAAGCAATGGTGCTTTACTGATGGGTGCCCAGGGAGTGGGAGTGATACTGGCCAGGGCCACTGAGATCAAGGGTCATTGGTCCAGTGCCCTCTCCCCACCCCCAGTACCTAATCCCTCCCTCTATCCCTTCTGCTCCCAATCCCCCTCTGCCCCAGAGCATACTTTTTTATGATATTACTTAGATATTTGTTATACTCACCTAACTGCTTCCCCAAAGGTAGAGAATGGGCTGATGCCCTTGATTTCAGTCAAAGGCCTGCCCCCATCAATGGATGCTCAGATCATGTTGTTGGATGAAGGACTAAATGAGTATTGAAGACCAGAGAGTGACGGCTCAGTAATGCAGTTTACTGATCCTGACCAGAGCTCCTTGCTCTGGGTTCTGACAGGCCATTTGCTTGCTACCGATGTCTGTGCCATGACTGAATTCCCCTCTGCAGGGTCAGATGGACCCTGCTGCTGAGTCATTGCAGAGGAACACAATGTCTTTTGCCAGGCTCAGCACCCTCTCAGTATCTCAGAGCCTGCACTTGGCCATGATGTATGTAGCAACAGGACTGTCACCTGTGAGGGGCATCCTGCCTTGAAGGAACTGATTGAAACTGATTGGCCGGTGCGCCCACCCTAAGTTCAAGGAGAGGTACCTGAGGCTCAGGTAGGCCACGTGCCTAGTCTAAAGTTTCCAGCTGGGGTGAGGGAGCCCTGGGATTTGAACCTATTCCTAGCTGATCCCACAGTCTACACTCATACTATGAAGCCACGATTTCATGAACACGGTGAAACATTTTCAGAGTGCTGTCTTACCTGCAATCTCTCTTTCATCCTTCCAGAACCATAGGTATAAAGGTAGGTAGGGCAGGGATTGTCAGCCCACTTTAAGGAGAAGACTGATGCTCAGAGAGCAGGGTGACTCACAGGAGGCCACGCAGGTTGTGGCAGAGCTGGGTCCAACCGCACTCCAGACAAGGGATAGAGGTTCAGACAGGCTCAGGGACCTGGCTGCAACTCAGAACTAGCAAGCTACTGGCTTTTTTGGTTTGTTTGTTTGTTTTGTTTTTGTAAAAGGGCTGAAAAGAATAGGCAAGTATCATCCCTTAGAGAGGCGTTCCATATGGCAGGGGCGATTGCCCGAAGGAGACTTCCTAACTGAGCTAAAGGCAGGTTGGTCCTGCTGAAATAGAAATTATCTGCCTAGTGAGCATTGCCTCAAATAATGAAGCCCCACACTCCTTGGACTGGGGGGTCCACAGGGCGGGGAAAAGAATGAGGTCACAGGGGTCTGTATGTTGTCCCCAAACAGGAACGTCAGAAAGGTCAGGAGTGGCTCTGGGAGGAGAGGAGCTGGGGCAGCCCCCAGCCTTTTGCTGAGATGATGCCTGCCTGAGAAGGCTCTGGAAGCACCTGCAGAACTGCTTTTGTTCCCGGGGGCTCTGAGCATGCTGATGGGTTTCCAGGGCAGTGCGTGCAGCCTTCACTCAGCCAGGCCCCTTAGGCCTGTGTGCGCAGCAGCCGTAGGGCGGACCACGTGGGGCAGTGCCAGCCCCGCTTCGAGATGTCTGCAGGGTAAACGTCTGCTGCTTTTGTCTGGAAGCAAAACCCTCAGCCACTGTTTCTCCAGCCTCTATGGAAATTAAAGCCAGGAAGCTAAGCGGTGGGTGATTATGGGGTTCAACTTGCTTATTAACAGCCCACAAAGGATTATCATGGGGCTTCTAGGCGAAGCCCACAGAGGCTTGGAAAAGGGCTGCTTCCTGGCTCCAGGCACTGCTCTTTGAAAGCACAATCTTCAGGCAGAAGAGCTCCGCCTCGCTGGCTGGGGGCACCCCCTCAACCCACAGGACATTCATAGGAGCCAACCATAGAGGGTGGGGCAGTGTGGGGTGGCACAGCTTTTTGTGATCTGCACCTGCAGAGGCTTGTGGGATGAGTAGGGTGAGAAAAACGCCTACCCCTTTATAGTACAGAGTTGGAGTATTTACAGTTGTCTCCTTGGAGAGGGAGACCATTTAGGTAAGTTGTTAGAACAGGATCGGGCAGGGGTCAGCAAACCCACCTGTTGCCTGTTTTTATAAATAAAGTTTTATTGGACACCATCGCACCCATTCCTTTCTAGATTACCTGGGGCTACAACAGCAGATTTGGGTAGTTGAGGAAAGACTGGCCCACAAAACCATAAAATATTTTCTATCTGGGCCTTTACA
The DNA here is from genome assembly GCF_029378745.1 of Bos indicus. Taxonomy (NCBI): domain Eukaryota; kingdom Metazoa; phylum Chordata; class Mammalia; order Artiodactyla; family Bovidae; genus Bos; species Bos indicus. The sequence goes on from NC_091769.1 coordinate 17,101,105, forward strand.
AAGTTTGTCCACTCATAGGCAGGGGAAAGAGTATGGATTTCAGAGTTGACTGGATATGGATTGGAGTGCTACTTTTACTTTTGTTCCATCTAATTTTGGACATGTTACTTCCCCTCTGAACCTCAGGCTTTCCCTTTGACAAAGAGGGATGAGCATCCATTTAACACACGCTTACAATACTGGGTTTGCTCAGCATCAGGCCCTGTCCTAAGTGTTTTGTGAGCACTAACTCATTTAATGCTCACAACAGCTTTGTGAGATGGGTTCTCCTATGACCATACCACTCTACAGAGAGGGATGCAGAGATCTGGAGGGGTTAAGTAACTACCCAGGACCTCACAATACTGGGCTTTTGAACACATACGACATGGCTGTGTTCTTAACCAGCCATTGCTAAGATTAAGGAGTAATGGATGAGCAGAACTAAGCCACAGGGGCTGGGGTGCAATAGAGACTCAATATCCACTAGTTCACTCCTCCCCTCATCCTCTTTGCCAAATTGTTTGGCTTCCCACCTCTGTCTGGAATTAGGGTCTCAGCCTCATTGGATCACAGTTTCTGAGGTCATCCTATCCCCTCCTGCCTTTGCCAAAGTCCAATATCATGAAAGCTGCCTTGGCTTCTTCATTCAGCATGCTGCCCCCTTTCCCTTCTTGCTACCATCTCCCTCCCACTGTTTAGTTAATAATAACATATCATGTTCTGTCTGAGATGCATATCAGTTGTGTGTAATTATTGATGGAGAAATAGACAGATGATTCTCTGCTTGGACCGTTTTCACAGGCACCCATACCTATCATTTAGCATCTTTCTCTTCCCTCCGCTAATAACACTGTCCACTTTAGATCCTGGGGCCTTGATTTATTAGGTAATTTGTTTCTTCTCTGTGGCTTGGGCCTGCCTGTCATCAATATAATGGGATGATGGAAGCACAAGCTATAGACACCAGACATTAAAAACTAGGCAAATATTACCCATTTCAGCTCCTTGTCCAGCCACAGCCAATCCTCTGCTTATTGGAGGAGAGGAAAAAGATTACAGAGGGACACCTGGAGCCTGATTCTCACAAAATAACTCTTTGAAAATGGGGCTGGTTGCCCTGCTGTTTTGTGCTTTTGGGAAAATGAACCAGGAAAACACATGCATGTGAATGAACACACACGTGTGTGCATGCACACACACACAGTTAAGGAATCAAAGGTCCCTTCCAAAGAGATTGAGTATACTGTAGAGGGAAAAAGACTGAACTGGATGCCAGGAGCCTTGGCTTCCCACTCTGGCTTTGCCACACTCTTCAAACGGGAGAGCGGAGGGCATCTCATCTCTCTGGGCCTGAATTGCCTCATTTGTCAGACAAGGAGGTGGATTAGGTGGGCTCCGAGTGGCCTTCCAGCCTTAACCTGATGAAATGCAGCCAAGGTTACACAGACTGTCATAGGCAGAGTGGGAAACTGAACCTTTGCTGTTTAAGTGGGTGCTTTGAGCACTCCACCATGCCGTTCCCATCGATCATAATTGTCATCAAAAATGATCAGTCTCTTCGCCATCAATAGCCTTATCACAATCATTGAAATAATATCACCAATAAATACTCTTTAATTGCACCATCATGAGAATCATCAATGCCATTATCTCCAGGAACATCTCACCCCATCACCATCATCATCACACTCATTTCACTGCCTGTTTTCTCTATGCTAGGCGTCACATGCAGGATGTGATTTCATCCTGACAGCAATCCTAGAAAATAGGCACCCTTAAAATTATTCTTATTGAATAGAGGAGGCAACTGAGGCTCCAAGCGGCACACGGTAGTAAATGCCAGACTTTGGATTTGAACTAGGGTCTCTTTGGCTGCAAAATAAGCTTTCAGCCCCCACGCTACGTATCATCAGCATTGTCATCACAAGTATTCTCATCAGTGTCAGCACAACCATTATCCTCTACATCAGCATCACTGAATCACCCAGCATCATCTTTTGAATTGTTCCCAGTATCATCACCAGAATCAACATTGTTGCTAATGTTAACATCACCAGTATCAGAATCAATCTCGCCCATCTCGTTATTGCTAATTTTGTTTTAAAATAAATGCTACCATTAATTATTAGCAATATGGTTGTTGTCACTATCGTCAATGTAGTCCATACTGATGTCATAAATGACATGTATCCGTATCACCAACATTGTTTTTGGAGTTGTTTCTAATACAGATGTCACTGTTAACATCACTATGGTCACCAGCAATGTTATGGTCCCTGGCATCAACCCAGTCCACATCAATATCATAAAAGCAGAATCGTCTGAGCCATCACTAACCTTACAAAGGATTACTGATACTGCCAACAATATGACCAACATCTTCAGCAGCATCATTACCAATATCATCATTCCTAGTTCACCATTATTATCCTAATACAACTAAAATAAAAAGTACACATCTTCAATTCAGTGGACATCACAGATGTCAATCTATTTACTATTGTAATTTGCCACCATCTACTGAGTTCCTACTTATGAGTTGAACTGTATTTGGTCTTTTGTCCCCTGGAACTCTTCTGCCATCCTGCGAGAGATGTGGAAGGCATAAATATTTGTCTCGCTGTCACATAACCCAGGCAGATGCTGCCAGGGTCATCGGGAATCTGAGACTTCTACATCTCCAGCGTGAGGTGATTCCTGGCTCAGCAGTTTTAGACCATTAGATATCCTTAAATTCCACCCATCCTTCCCAGCCAAGTTACCTCCCAGTTCCCCAGCAGTATTCCATCTCTTACTTCCTTGTGCTTCTACTGACTATTGTTTTAATTCAGTTACAACATTTATAGCCCATCTTTTGTTCTGGTATGTGTGTGTCTGTCTCCTTCCTAGCATGTAAGTTCCTGGAGGTGGGACCACGTTTTTTTCCATACCCCTTACAGGTTTTACACCAAATGTTCTCAATATATATGTCTGGAGGATTAAAGGAGAATGTTGGCTGGCCCACAAAAATCACGTGATGAAGTGTAAAGAACATCAGACTGCAAACCAAGACATCTGGAATTTAGTCTGAATTGACCCTAACTGTGCACCTTGGATCATCCATTTTCCCCTCTCCCCTTCTTTCCTCCATCTCCAAACTAAAGGGTTCTGGGGCTCAATCTTCCAAATATACTCTCAGACCACCCTATCCTCACTCCTTTTCTGCCGTTGCCTACTTCAAACCCCACATCTCTGGCTTGAACCACTACGGATATTTGTTAATTGGTCTTTCTGCTTCTACTCTACCCCTGTGTGGGGGCCAGAGAATGCTCTTTTTAAAAATTCGTATTTATTTACTTAGTTTATTTTTTGGCCACACTGGGTCTTTGTTGCTGCATGTGGGCTTTCTCTAGTTCCAGCAAGCGGGGGCTACTCTCTAGCTGCAGTGTGAGTGCTTCTTGCAGTGACTTCTCTTGATGCAGAGCACAAGCTCAGCAGTGGTGGCTCCTGGGCTTAGCTGCTCTGTGGCGTGTGGGATCTTCCCAGACCAGGAATGGAATTTGTGTCCTCTGCATTGGCAGGTGGATTCTTAACCACTGGACCACCAGGGAAGTCCCAGAATGTTCTTTTAAAATCCGTTTCCATTAGTCCCTTACTCCACCACACGGCTTCGTCCTTCACTTACAGTAACATGCAGCTGCTTCTGTGGTCTGCAGTGGACACTCTCCCTGGCTGCCCTCTCCTCTCTCACCTCATGCATCATTACCTCACCTCCCTGTTCCCAGACACATCATTCTTCTCGCAGCATCTTGAAAATCCTGACCTTGTTTCTGATGCGAGGCCTTCACTCTGGCTGGCTCCTCTGCCTGCAAAGTGCTTTCCCTGGAGCCTCACATGGCTGGCCCCAGAACATCATTCAGTTCTCCAACCAAGTGTTCCCAGCTCAGAGAGGCTTCCCATGAGCACCCTCTGTGAAACACCGCCCCTGCCCCCCCCCCGCCCCCGCCGCATCAGGCCTCCTCTTCCTGCTGATCCTCCCACTCCGCAAACATGCATTGACTGTCTGCTACAGGGTTTCTCAACTTCAGTACTCCTTGTGCTTTGGACTGGGTTGTTCTGTGCTGTGGAGTGGGAGGGGCTGTCCTGTGCATTGTGAGATGCTGAGCAGCATCCCAGGCCTATATTCACTGGCTGCCAGAAGCACCCCTTCCCAACCGTGACAACTAAAAATGACTACAGAGGACTTCCCCAGTGGGCCAGGGGTTAAGACTCTGTGCTTCCACTTTAGGGTGCACAGGTTTGATCACTGGTCAGGGAACTAGGGTTTCCCAAGTGGCGCTAGCAGTAAAGAACCTGCCTGCCAATGCAGGAGACATAAAAGATATGGGTTCGATCTGTGGGTTGGAAAGATCCCCTGGAGGGCATGGCAATGAACTCCAGTGTCCTTGCATGGAGAATCCCATGGTCAGAGGAGCCGGTGGGCTACAGTCCTTAGGGTCACAAAGAGTTGGACATGACTGAGTGATTTAGCACATACACATGCAGGGAACTAAGATCTTATATGCTGCGTGGCATGGCCCAAAAAATAAATATGTAAATGAAATAAAATAAATAAGCTACAGGGCAGGGGTATAAGAGAAATAAAAATAAATGCCTGCCGACATCGTCAAGTGTACTCTGGAGATCAGCCCTGGTTGGGAACCACACTCTTCAGGAAGCTTGGGACACATCAGTGACTAAAACAGATCCCATCATCAGCATCTCTCTGCCCCAATCCCCTGGCCTTCATGGGAGGAGACAGACAATGAATGTAATGAAGTCAATTGGGTCTACTCTAGAAAATGACAAGTGCTATGGGACATAACACAGCAGCTCAATGGTGCTGGAGCACGTATGGTTTTAGAGGGCTGTTAGCGCAAGCTTTGTTCAAAAGGTCCTTTCCAGTGACTGTTATTTTCTGTTTAATCACTGCGTGTATCATGACATTAAATTATATCAGAATCTTGTTTACTGCTTGCGGTCTGCCTTCTCCCCTAGAAAGTAAGCTCTATGAGGGCCGAAAATGTTTCTTTTCTGTTCAACATTTTACAGCCAATACCTAGGACAGTGCTGGGCCCAGAATCATAGTTATAAATATGTAGGTCAATTTTAGGGACTGGGAACATGAGGCAAATAAGAGCTAAGCAGACAATGTTTAGTCCCGGCCCTAGTGTTGACAGATATCCCTTACCTCCATGTTCCACCCACAGGCAATACTGAGGCTTTCCCCGTGCTAATTGATTCCACTGGTAATGAAGGAGTTCAATCATTTATTTAGTTTGTACTCAGAGATATTTTTAAATACCTAATTCTTTGGGTAGAATATTAGCCTTCTTCTGATCAGGGCTAACCTGACCACAAAGCCTCTAGCCAGGGAAAGTGCCCTTCATCCTGACAAATCACTTTCCACCCTGACATCCTCTCTTTTCGAAGAGAAGGCCAAGGCTCCCTGCTGTTCAAAGTGTTCAGGGTGGTCCCCACCACTCCCCTACGACTACTCTACCCTGTAGAAGGGACTCGAGCCCTGGCTGGTGGTGATGGAAGACGAATGATTCAAAGTTTTAGTGATCATCAGAATCACCCGGAGGGGCCCACCCTGAGATTCTGACTTAGTAGCCTGGAGAGGTGTGCCAGTCCAGATGGTGCCCTGTGTGGCTCTTCCAGGGACCAGTGTGAGCAGCGCTGCTCTAAAGGACCCACAGCTTCTCTCACGCCTGAGGTTCTGCCGATCCTTCCTTCCAGGCCCAAGATGCAGCTCTCTAGGTCCTGCCCATTCCTTGTCTTCTGTTAACTTTGAATTTGTCTTCTCCTGACATCTTCCATGGCCTTGCCTGGGGTCTTAACCATCTCATTTTCCCCTGGTATCCTCTCCTCCTTAAAAAAAAATAATTCCAGTCTTAGTCACAAAGTAAGGAATTCTTTTCAAAGCCAAAGGTCTATACTGACCTCTGCTGTGAAGGATGTGAGGCCAGGAGACCCTCTGCTCCCAAGGAGGTACCATTTGCATGGAGAGACTGGCATATGGATGTGGAACCCTAGAGAAGGGTCAGAGATATCCCGTAAGGAATTGACAAGCACAGAAGGAAAAGCTGGCCTCCTTCCAGGGAAGGAGCACACTTTGTGATGTGGCTAATCTCAGAGGGTTCCAGGGGAAGGTGTGATGTGAGCTGAGCTCTGTACAATTAAAAAAATAAGCAACTATGGGGTTGAGCCATATGAAACTGCTGCTATGCAAGACCTGTTGGCCCACAAAACGTGAAATTTCGATGGCTCAATCTAAGAGGATTATTTTCATGTCTTCTATGTATCAGTTATATTATCCTCATTTTGTAGATGAAAAATTGGAGCCTAGAGAGATTAAATAACCTGTCCAATGACAGAGAGAGAGAGAAACAGGAACCCACTGATAAAACTCCACACCCTTGCTGTAAGGTTGCTCTAGCTCGGTGGGTCTCACGCTTTGGAGAAAACATCCAAATCCCTCCGATCTCTCGGTCCCCTCCCACAGAGGCCCAGTGCCTTCAGGTGGTGGTGCTGAGAATCTGCATTTCGATCAAGCTACCCGGGAAGACTTGTGCGGCTTGATCTATGGCTTATACTTGGTGCATTACTGGTTTAAGTAGACAAGATAGAAGAGGACACCCTTAAAGGGGTGAGGGAAGGTGGAAGGATGGGCAGAGCTCCAGAAGTGGGAGTGGGCATGGTTTGTGCCAGCAAGAGCAGGGACAACGAACCTGTGTGGGGGTGGAGGGAGCAGGTTGGAACCCTGGCTATGGAGGGTTTCAGGCACGGGCTATCTCTTTCCTTCTGGTCCCCACGTCTCTACCTCCCACCTTGCCCCATCTGAGGAGGTAGCATCCAACAGCATCAGCCCACAGGAACTCAGAAAGGGTTGTTAGCCTAGATAATTTCCCCAGAGCCACTGATCCCTTCTGCGGAGCATGATAGACCCTATTTCATAAAGAAGACATGAATGGCTGTAATCAGATACAATGTTTGCGACGCTGAACAAAATGAGCAAAGGAAAAAAATATGCAGCCAGGCTATAATTATGGGTGTAATATTTCAGCCCATTAGCAAAAAATATCTCAGAAACCTGCTGCCCCGCCTTCTCAGCTAAAAAATTGGATGCTAAGCTGGTGAAGGCAAACAGAGAGAGCAGAGCACTGAAGCAGAGGCCTAATTAATTGCATATACAGTGTTTTTTTTTTTTTTTGGCTGGCAGTGGCTTCTGACAATTCTGGGCCTTTTGCTGCATCAAGTAAAAAGAGATTGTTTTTCCTAGCAGGGCTGCTCTGAGGACTTCTAGACACTGGTCCCTCTTCCTCAACCCAGCCCAGTACTAGTCAAGGACGTGTTTGTGTGTGTGTGTGTGTGTGTGTGTGTGTGTGTGTGTGTTAAGTCGCTTCAGTCACGTCCGACTCTGTGCGACCCTAAGGGCTGTGGCCTGCCAGGCTCCTCTATCCATGAGAGTTCTCCAGGCAAGAGTACTGGAGTGGATTGCATGCCTTCCTCCAGGGGATCTGCGGAATCAAACCTGCATCTCTTATGTCTCTGCAGGGGCAGGCAGGTTCTTTACCACTAGCGCCACCTGGGAAGCCCCGTCAAGGACATGCCACTTACTAAACACTTGGCAAATTTAGGAGTTTTGGTATAATAATAACTATACTTTGTTGCTTGCTATGTACCAGGTACAGTGATAAAGCTTTACAAAATCTCATTTTTCCCTTTGGGAGCAAGGTAAAGTGATGCAATGGATATTGTTGATGAACTTCAGGTCCCTTGTCAGCAGCACCTGTGACTATCTTTGGGCGCCTACTTGTGAGCCACTGAAGTCATCTTGGCCCAGTCCAGAGAGCTCCTAAACCCTGGGGGCCAGGTGTTGGATTGTGGCCCAGTCCCCTCAGCTTGCATATCCTCTATGGAACTTTGCAGGAACTCTCCACCCTGCCTGCCTCCCTGCCTCCACATCCTGATCCCCTACTCCCTGGGGTCTTCCCTGGAGTTGTTTCTTGATAAATCACTTGCACATTATTCCTTAGTTCCCACTATGCTTCCGGGGAGTCGGCCTCAGACAGGGAGGATTAATTACCACTCTTTTTCCAGAAAAGAAACTGCAGTTCAGAGGGGATTGTAACCCAACTCAGGGAACTCAGTAAGAAATGGGGGATCAGGGTTTGACTCCATGTTTTCTGATCCAATTTGGCCTCCACGTGTAAACGTGGCACGTGCCCCTATACCCTAGTCCCTTGTCCCTGTGATCTGTATGTGATTGGGGCAGGTTGATGGTTCAGCAGCCGCCGTCCTAGGTTCTGAACTGGACAATGTTTGGGTAAATCCAATAATTAGATCCATGCCTTTGTTCCTGGGCTTCTCTAATTACCTGCCTTTTACCTCAGGCTCACCAAACTCTGCAGGAGTCCTGTGCATGCATGTATTCATTTAGTCATTTATTTACTCTTGCAGTCACCTACCCATCTAACCTCTTCCATTCGACTAACCCCACCCATTCATCTACCATCTATCCATCCATCTGTCATCCCATCTGTCCATTCATCCATCCACTCTCTCATCCATCCATGTATTCACCTATCCATTCACAGCCCCCAGTAACATTCTAGCAGGGGACATGGATTTATTCAGAAGCCAATCGCCATACCTTGGGATCTGTTCTCCATGGGAGAATGTACAGGCTACTAGGGGCTCATAGGAGGGATATCTGATCCAGTCAAACTTCCCAAGGCACCTGAACTGGGATCTGGCAGGTAAATAGTGAAGAGAAGAGAGGAATAGGTAGATTGTCCCAGACAGAGAGAAGAGCAGGTATGATACAATCCAATGGCCAGAGGTGCGTGAGCATGCGGAAGGTTCTAAGGAATGAAGCACACTCACCTGGCTGATCTTCTGTGAGGGAAGGAGGTAAGAGATGAGGCTAGAGTAGCTGGCTGGGGCCAGTTGTGCAGGACATTGCTTTTGAGTAAAGGAGAGGATTGGGAGTGAAGAGCAGTGGGTGCCTCCAAAGAGGCTGTGGTGGTGTTGGTTTAGTTGCTCAGTCTTGTCCAACTCTTGAGACCCATGGACTGTAGCCTGCCAGGCTCCTCTGTCCATGGGATTCTCCAAGCAAGAATACTGGAGTGGGTTGCCATTTCCTTCTCCAGGGGATCTTCCCAACCCAGGAATGGAACCTGGGTCTCCTGCATGGCAGGCAGCTTCTTTACCACCTGAGCTACCAGGGAAGCAGTAGAGGAATATCAGGAGCAGGTTTGTATGTTTTAGAAGGTCACTCTGAGAAGAAGGAATGGGAGGGAGGAAGCCAGCAGTGGGACTGTGGTTGGGGAGGGGGTACCATTTGCCAGGGTGGCAGTGCCGCTTGATGCTGATGGAGACAGGGGCTGCTGCTGTTGCAGGGGGAAGGAGAGAAGTGGGGTTTTGTGCCAAGAGGAGAGAGAATTAGAAGTGGGTGGGATTTGGTGATTGATTGGGCATGGGAGGCAGGTAGAGAGAAAAGTGAAGGGTGATGGCCTGTTTCCGGACTGTGTGGTGGGGTGGGCTGAAGTGGAACTGACCAAGTCCCAGAGGGAAAGCAGGTAGGTAATGCAGGAGACCTGGGTTTGTTTGCTGGGTCAGGAAGATCCCCTGGAGAAGAGAATGGCCACCCACTCCAGTATTCTTGCCTGGAGAATCCCATGGACAGGGGAGCCTGGCAGGCTACAGTCCATGGGGTCATAAAGAATCAGACACGACTGAGTGATTAAGCACAGGGCATGAGGCTGGAGGTTTGGTGCTTAGTTTGGGGCAAGTTGAGTCTGAGAAGCCCCTGGGGCTTTCAAGTCGGGCTGTTCAGAAGATAATTTGATATCTAGGCCTGAAGCCCCAGACAGAGACAGGCACTGAGAGTAGAGATGTAGGTAAGGGACTTCCCTGGTGGGACAGTGGCTAAGACTCCCTGCTTCCCAGGCAGGTGGCAGGGGTTTGATCCTTGGTCAGTTCCATATGCCCCATGGTGAGAAAAGAGATGTAAGTATGACCACCACCCCTCGGAGTAGATGGGAAGGGCCAGGGGGTGTGTGGACTGAGAAGGAGAGAGCCCGCTGTCTTCTGACAGATACCTCAACGCTGACTGCCTCCCTGAGCAGTGGGCATCTCCCTCTGGACTCCACTCCACACATGGACCACATTCCTAGGCTCGCTCCACTCTCTGGCAAGCACTGGGTGCGCCATCTACCTGCATCAGGTCTTCCTCCCATCGGCCCCTTCCCCCAGAGCCTGCTGGGCAGCATTTATGCGGGTCAAGTCTGGATGTGTTTCTCTGCTTACTGTGGGACGGCCTCTCCTTCGGGAGGGTTCTTTTGCATGGAGGAAGAAAGAGAGATTGTTCTTCCCTGTGTGGCTGCTCACCAGAGCTGGAGGGGAGTAAGCATGCTTGTATACTTGGAAGCTCAGGGGTCGACCTCCCTCCACCACTGCTTTTTAGAAATGTCTTTAATTGTTAAATGACTATGGGCGCACTGTAAAAAAGATATATAGCTTAGAACAGAAACAAATAAATATGATAGACTCCCTGCCCCTCATCCTGCTAATGTCTTTACACCCTAGTGACAATTATCTTTCCAGATTTCACACACACACACACACACACACACACACACACACACACTATGTCATGCTCATCAATTGATTTTTTGGGTTTATAAAAATGTACTAGACATATTTTTACATCAAAATGTATATAGCTCAACTTCCCATTTTTCCTTTTTCCTATAAAAATCTTAGAAGTTTATGGTAGAAGATGTGGAAATTCAGAAAAAAAAAAAAGAAAGAAAACCCAAATCTGCCAGTATCCTAAAATCTCATTACCCAAAGATAATGATTAACATTGAGGAAAACACAAAATTTACTTTCACTGGACAATATTAGAAGAAGAAACTAAAGTTCAAAAGCACTATGGAACTTCAAGTAGATTTTTCTTCAAAATAAGAGACACTAATCCTTACACATTTCTTAACTTTAAGTTAAATCGAGAAGTTTAAGCTGTAATGTTTTATTTTAATGATATGATTTCTAGTTTCTTAATGATTGCTAGTTTAGGAAGAAAATAAACATTTCTCTGATAAAAATCAAAAGGTAGAACTGATTTCTAAACAAACAGACTAAACTCTTCTACCTATGCATATATTTTTAAATTAAAAATAATTTTTTTTAAAAAGTAGGCCTACTGTTAGGATAACTTGTCAAGATAAATTATTGACATATTCAATCACTTTCAAAAAGAACAAACACATCAGGAGGAAATAATTATCACTTACTCCTGATACAAAACCGCACAGATGATGTGTGAGCCCCAAGCACTCAACAGTTACCAGCTTCTTCCCACACCACCTGACCAATGGCAGCCTGGCTCTGTGGAATGAGAAAGCAGCATTTCCTACACGTCTTTAATGGCTCAGAATCATGCCACAGTTTAGATCACATTTTATCTGGGGTGTGACTTTCATGTCAGCTCATTGCCTTTCCCAGAGTCACTAATTACCTTTCTTATCCTTGTTGCTCAGAAGTGCTGCATGCCTTAATTCCATGATGGTGCTTAGCATGCTAGCGTATTCCTCATAGGATTGACTAGCACTGTTTTCTTTGAGGTTGTTCTTCACAGACTCTTCTGATGTCTCGTTCTGATTGGAGCTAATTGCTCATTAGGTCAGCTTCGCAGCTGTCCTACTGGTATTTCTGTTCGTTGTTCTCCTGGATTAGTTCTATGACTTTTGGAGTCTGTTGTCTTCTTTCTTGGATTCTGTTTTCATTTTTCTGGGGTACATCCTCAAGGAACTTTTTCAGAAAATGTGGAGTCCCACTCCAGAGCCTGGGAGCAGCAGCGCCGTATGGGGGTGGGGAAGATAGATGTGAGTGGAGAGGCCACTTCCTGTTTCTCTGCAGTTTTCCCCAGCTTTGGGTGGTGGCCGTTGTTGGGCTCCAGCTTGCAGTTGGTGAAGGGAAGACAAGGAGGTGTGGACCGTGGCCCCAGGCACCCTGTCCTCCACCACCCTCAGCCTCACGGTGAGCTCGCTGCTTCTTGCCTCAGTGTGTCTGCCGCTGGGCTCAGTGAGCAGGCCAGGGGCAGGCCATCAAAGGCATGGTGGTGGGAGAGCTAGCTACAGGGAAAACCTGCCTACTGATCAGTTATTCAAACAATGAATTTCTTGAAGACCATATCCCCACTGTCATTCTGCTAATGTCACGATAGATGGAAAATCAGTGAATCTTGGCATATGGGATATAGTTGGTCAAGAAGATTTTGACAGATTATATCCTCTGTCCTATCTACAAACAGGTATTCTCTCCATTTGCTTTTTTCTTGTGACATCCGCATCACTGGAAAATGTTCGTGTGAAGTGTTACCTTGAAGTGTGATATCATTGTCCCTACACTGCTATCATCCTGATGGGGGCTAAACTTGATCTTAGGAATGATAAAGCCAATGACTGAGAAACAGAGGAGAACAAGCTGATTACTGTCACCTACCTGAAGGGTTTAGCTACCACAAAAGAGATCCAGGCTGTGTAATACCTGGAGTGCTCAGCACTCGAGACAATGTTTTTGCTTGTTACTTTATAATAGTGTTTAAAATTTAATTAACTTATTTTAATTGGAGGGTGATTGCTTTACAATATTGTTTTGATTTCTGCCATACATCAACATGACTCAGCCAAGGTATACATATGTTCCCTCCCTCTTGAACCTCCCTCCCACTTCCCATCCCATCTTACCCCTCTAGGTTGTCACAGAGCACCGAATTTGAGCTCCCTGCATCATACAGCAAATTTCACTGGCTATCTGTTTTACATATGGTAATGTTTATGTTTCAACACTGCTCTCTCAATTTGTCCCACTCTCTCCTCCCCCTGCCCTGTGTCCACAAGTCGGTTCTCTCTGTCTGCATCTCCACTGCTGCCCTGCAGATAGGTTCATCAGTCCTCAACATCTTTCTGTATTCCATACGTATGTGTTAATATATGCCATTTGTGTTTCTCTTTCTGACTTACTTCATTTTGCATAATAGGCTCTAGGTTCTTCCACCTCATTAGAATTGAATCAAATGCATTCCTTTTTTATGGCTGAGTAATATTCCATTGTGTATATGTACCACAACTTCTTTATCCATTCATCTGTCAACAGACATCTGGGTTGCTTCCATGCCCTAGCTATTGTAAATAGTGCTGTGATGAACAGTGGGGTACATGTGTCTTTTCAGTTATGGTTTTTCTCAGAGTATATGCCCAATAATGGGATTCCTGGGTCATATGGTAGTTTTAGTCCTAATTTTTTAAGGAATCTCTATACTGTTCTCCCAGAGAAGGCAATGGCACCCCACTCCAGTACTCTTGCTTGGAAAATCCCATGGATGGAGGAGCCTGGTGGGCTGCCATCTGACAGAGGTAGGCTGCAGTCTGTGGAGTCGCTAAGAGTCAGACACGACTGAGCGACTTCACTTTGACTTTTCACTTTCATGCATTGGAGAAGGAAATAGCAACCCACTCCAGTGTTCTTGTCTGGAGAATCCCAGGGACAGGGAGCCTGGTGGGCTGCCATCTATGGGGTCGCACAGAGTTGGACATGACTGAAGCGACTTAGCAGCAGCAGCAGCATACTGCTCTCCATAGTAGCTGTATCAATTTGCATTCCCACCAACAGAACAAGAGGGTTTCCTTTTCTGGCATTTATTGTTTATAGATTTTCTGATGCTGCCCATTCTGACAGGTGTGAGGCGATACCTTGTTGTAGTTTTGATTTGCATTTTTCTAATAGTGATATTGAGCATCTTTTCATGTGTTTATTAGCCATCTGTATGGTCAGAGAAGCCTGGCGTGCTAAAGTCCATGGGGTCACAAAAAGTCAGACATGGCTTGGCTACTGAACAACAAGACATTGTTTGATGAAGTTATCTGAGACATCCTCTGCCCACCTCCTATTAAGAAGAGGAAGAGAAAATGCCTGCTGTAAATGTCCAGACCCTCTCCTGCTCTGTCCCAGCCCCTGGGAACCTTTATAAACTTCGCTCAAACCATGGAGCCTTCACATTGAATGTCAAATTTTTGTTACAGATTAGTTTTTCCATAAAACCATCTTGAACGAATCAGTAACTTTTAGGTTTTGCTTGTTTAAAGTGTAAGGGTTCAAGCTTTCACATTCTATTAAAGTTCAGCCCTAAAATGGCAAACTATCTTAAAGCATTATTTTTCAAAAGCACTTATTCTTGCTCAGATTAAAAGTTGCCAAAATATCTTGTGGACTAAGTTGCATTTTGGGGCTAAGAACACTGAGCACTGAACCTTTGTCCTTAAGAGGACTGCAGCTTCCAAGGTTAGGAAAGGTAGACACTTGCTAACTTAGTTTAAGATATGAAGAGCAGTTCAGCCTCCTTCATGAAACATTGCCATTTAATGCATCATAAATGTATTAACTCATGTTCATGATCTAATATTGCACTGCATGTCATAATGCACGAGTGTAACATCTCAGCTCTTTGGATCAAGCTTTCTGATTTCATAGTGAGATTTTGTCCATTCCTGCAGAAAGCGGCCCAGGTTCATACAGGTCCTTGAAACAGTCAAGGAGGGACTTCTATACCTCTAGGGTAGGCTAGGGTCAAATGGCTCCTGTCCAGTAGGAAGAAGTTGTAGGAGAGACTTTCAGCTCCTTACTTCTTAAGCGTAAGAGTGTAGATTCTCTCAGCAGGGAGTGAGACAGGCTGGGACCTGGGACCTTTCCCTGCAGTGCTGCAATGACTGCACCTCGACACACCTTTCCTCCCGCAACAAAATACAAAGAAACTATAGGGGCTAAAAATAACTGTATGCATGTACTTTTGGGGCCAATTCTGGACAAACGATACAAAGATACCAAAAACCTAACGGCCACTTTCGAAGAGCTGAGAGCAAAAGCAGGGAAAAGGGCAGGCGCCACCCCCTCACCCTGCCCCCCCACCATCCACACCACAATACCACCGAAAGTGAGGGCAAACCACCTAAGGCACGCCTCCAAACTGACCCCTGGACAACCCTCACCCTATGTAAGGAACAAGTTTGTCTCTCCTGGAAGAGGTGTGCCAGCAAAGGAAACTGTTGCTTATTCT
This sequence comes from Bos indicus, assembly GCF_029378745.1. NCBI lineage: Eukaryota > Metazoa > Chordata > Mammalia > Artiodactyla > Bovidae > Bos > Bos indicus. The sequence continues at coordinate 17,116,232 of NC_091769.1, forward strand.
AGCTCTTTCTTGCTGCAGCTGCTGCTGCTGCTAAGTTGCTTCAGTCGTGTCTGACTCTGTGCGACCCCAGAGATGGCAGCCCACCAGGGTCCCCCATCCCCGGGATTCTCCAGGCAAGAACACCCGAGTGGGTTGCCATTTCCTTCTCCAATGCATGAAAGTGAAAAGTTAAAGTGAAGTCGCTCAGTTGTGTCCGACTCCTAGTGACCCCATGGACTGCAGCCTACCAGGCTCCTTCGTCCATGGGATTCGCCAGGCAAGAGTACTGGAGTGGGGTGCCATCGCCTTCTCCACTCGCTGCAGCAGGGGCCCCAATAAAGCCTTGCTTGGAAAAAATCAGTGTATTAGCTTTGGTGAGATTTTGAGAAGAATTTTTACATGTCCCCTCTGGCAAAGTATCCTCTGGTTGAGGGCACTGGAGTGCAGTGTGTGGAACACTTGTTATTATTAAAAGGTGAAAACACTATTTTGACAAAATATGGAGATAAATTTATACTAATTAAATTATTGAAAGTATCATGGGTAAAACTTTGAAAAGGTTAATTTCTGTCAAATACACTAGATGATGAAGAAATGTCCATATTAACAGTAAGTGTTTTCTTAAGCTTTTCTTTTTTTAAACCTTCCCATCCCTTCTGAAGTTGGGCATTTAATTCATCTCTGACCTGGTCCTTCTCAGAGTTGCTAACTTAGTAAGTGCTTTTCTTGTAGAACCCCTTCTTAATGAGCAATATGCCTCCTTATATTATAAAATCTTTATGGATATGCCTTAGAAAAAAATTTTTTGTAGATTAGTAAAAGTGTATTCCAAGAATGCTCAAACTACCACACAATTGCACTCATCTCACATGCTCAAAATTCTCCAAGCCAGGCTTCAGCAACACATGAACCGTGAACTTCCAGATGTTCAAGCTGGTTTTAGAAAAGGCAGAAGAACCAGAGATCAAATTGCCAACATCCACTGGGTCATCGAAAAAGCAAGAGAGTTCCAGAAAAACATCTATTTCTGCTTTATTGACTATGTCAAAGCCTTTGACTGTGTGGATCACAATAAACTGTGGAAAATTCTGAAAGAGATGGGAATACCAGACCACCTGACCTGCCTCTTGAGAAATCTGTATGCAGGTCAGGAAGCAACAGTTAGAACTGGACATGGAACAACAGACTGGTTCCAAAAAGGAAAAGGAGTACGTCAAGGCTGTATATTGTCACCCTGCTTATTTAACTTATATGCAGAGTACATCATGAGAAAGGCTGGGCTGGAAGAAGCATAAGCTGGAATCAAGATTGCCAGGAGAAATATCAATAACCTCAGATATGCAGATGACACCACCCTTATGGCAGAAAGTGAAGAGGAACTAAAAAGCCTCTTGATGTAAGTGAAAGTAGAGAGTGAAAAAGTTGGCTTAAAGCTCAACATTCAGAAAACTAAGATTATGGCATCTGGTCCCATCACTTCATGGGAAATAGATGGGGAAACAGTGGAAACAGTGTCAGACTTTATTTTTTTGGGCTCCAAAATCATTGCAGATGGTGACTGCAGCCATGAAATTAAAAGATGCTTACTCCTTGGAAGGAAAGTTATGACCAACCTAGATAGCATATTCAAAAGCAGAGACATTACTTTGCCAACAAAGGTCCATCTAGTCAAGGCTATGGTTTTTCCAGTGGTCATGTATGGATGTGAGAGTTGGACGGTGAAGAAAGCTGAGTGCCAAATAATTGATGCTTTTGAACTGTGGTGTTGGAGAAGACTCTTGAGAGTCCCTTGGACTGCAAGGAGATCCAACCAGTCCATTCTAAAGGAGATCAGTCCTGGGATTTCTTTGGAAGGAATGATGCTAAAGCTGAAACTCCAGTACTTTGGCCACCTCATTTGAAGAGTTGACTCATTGTAAAAGACTCTGATGCTGGGAGGAATTGGGGGCAAGAGAAGGGGATGACAGAGGATGAGATGGCTGGATGGCATCACTGACTCGATGGACGTGAGTCTGAGTGAACTCCGGGAGTTGGTAATGGACAGGGAGGCCTGGCGTGCTGCAGTTCATGGGGTCGCAAAGAGTCAGACACGACTGAGCAACTGAACTGAACTGATTTTCATGTTAAAAAAAGAAAATGTGTATAACATAGGTGGAGTTACAAAGCTAGTAAATTTGAGTCCTTGAATATTTTGAAATGTCTTCACTGTGACCTTGCACTTAAATAAGAGATTTCAACTCAGTTTCCTTTCTGATTGCTGTAGTTACTGTTCAGTTGCCTTCTAGAAAGTTCTTTTGTGTAAGAAAAAATCTAATGCAGTTTGATTGCTATTTATTTTTAGATATTTTCCGTTTTTTCCCTTAAGAAGGTTTAGGATTTCTTCTTGATCATTGGGCTTCAGAAACTTTCCCAATTTGTTGCAAACTGTATATCTTTTTTCCCTGCACCGGCTCTGTACTTGGTGAGAATAGTAGAAGGCTCCTGCTTCTCCAGTTGGCCTGCTTCCCTTTCCCTTGGGAACTACCACTGTCTCACTCTCTTCACCTGACTTCTGTTAATGAAGAGGATCCAGTCTGAGGGTTCTTTTTCTCCAGCCAGGAGATTGGTTGAGGTATGGACATGTGATCCAGGTCAGGGCAATCAGAGTACTTTTTAGAGATGATTTAGATGCTGAGAAAGAGGATTATGCTTTTTTTACCTGGGTTTGGTGGAAGGAAGAAGTAAGACTTGAGCTTCTGGAGGACTTCTTGGCCACAACAACTAAAGATCCTGCCTGGGCATGAACCCAACCCAGGGAGTCAGAGGGGAAGATGAGAGTGAAAGAGAGAAAGGGAGAAAGAGAATGAATGAATGTCAAATCATGAAACTCTGGAGGCAGGGGTGACAGGAGTCATATCAGACAATACATTCATTTTGTCTTTACAAGATTTGATTTGGTTTCCCTCAAGATAAACAAAAGAATCTTGATAATGGAATGACAACTTTTAACCAAAAAAAAACTTTGTCTTTCAACAGCCAAGGAGAATTTCCTTTTATTACTTGATTAATCCTTGGCTCTTGGACTGCAAGGAGATCCAACCAGTCCATTCTAAAGGAGATCAGTCCTGGGTGTTCTTTGGAAGGAATGATGCTAAAGCTGAAACTCCAGTACTTTGGCCACCTCATGCAAAGAGTTGACTCATTGGAAAAGACTCTGATGCTGGGATGGATTGGGGGCAAGAGGAGAAGGGGACAACAGAGGATGACATGGCTGGATGGCATCACTGACTCGATGGACAGGAGTTTGAGTGAACTCCAGGAGTTGGTGATGGACAGGGAGGCCTGGCGTGCTGCGATCCATGGGGTCGCAAAGAGTCGGACACAACTGAGTGACTGAACTGAACTGAACTGAACAGCTGATCAAGAATCTTTCTGCAATGCAGGAGACCCAGGTTCAGTTCCTGGGTTGAGAAGATCCCCTGGGGAAGGGAATGGCAACCCACTCCAGTATTCTTGCCTGGACAATTCCTTGGACAGAGGAGCCTGGCAGGCTATAGTCACAGAGTTGGACATGACTGAATGACTCACATTTCCTCCCTTTTATGACTTCAGTGCTCGTCTAAAATTCCTATTGAGTATTGGCTCTCTGGGATCTAGCCTCCATCTCCTTTTGTCTTTCCTCATCTTAAAAACCACTTTGACATTTTAATCTATATTCTGATACAGTTCCTAGACTTTATTGTTTGATTTGGTCTTTCTACTCTTCAGCCCTCATATTAAGTTCTTCACTTCAGCCAGTGTGTTTCTAATTCTAAGAACTTTTAAATTTTGTTTGCTCCTGTTTCCCCCCACGCCACCCCCACCATGGCAAGTTGCTTTTGTTTTATGCATGTAACCGTCAATGAATTAGCATTTGTTTTCTGTTTGCTGTGTCATCTCTGTTTTTCCTTCTCAGTTGCTCTGTTCTCGTTGATCCTTCTCTTTTCTGTGGTTGTTTTCCTCAGAACTTAGTCATTATCAGGCATCCATCGGTGTGTGTGAATGACAAGCTACAGTGATAATTACTGGCTCAGATGGGACTTTCCTCTGTGTGGGTCTATGTTTATGTAGATCTTCTGGGGTAGGTCTCTGTCCTACATGGGTCTGGGGTCCTGGAACTGTCTGGGTGAGGTTTGCTGACAGGGAGCAGAAACGCAGGCTCCTGACCTGCCACCATTGCTGAAGTAAGATGACTTTCCTCTGAATGTGGAACGCCTCAGTTACAGAGATTTTGATTTATGAGATGCCAAAAATCCTTAAATTCTTCAAATTGCACATCAAAAAGAAGAGGACTAATGGGAAAAACAGGGGTAGGGATAAGTTACTCAAAAGTCAAGCCACATTATCATCAGACCATTCACAAAAGTAATAGCAACCCAAGTTGTTGAAATGCTGGGGTTTAAAAAAAGTACATGATAAATTGCTAACAAAAAAAAATTACAGTAAATATAAGGCTTAACTTTTTTTTTTAAAGCAAGAGTATCATGATAGAAGGAGATATAAGGTAGATTGCAGGCTTTCTTTTTGGTTTTGGCTGGCCCTTATGGCATTTGGGATCTTACCCTAACAAGGGATCAAACCCACAGCCTCTGACTTGGAAGCACAGAATCTTAACCACTGGACAACCAGCAAAGTCTGGTTGTAGGTTTCTGAGTTATGAAAATGAGAGCAAAATACACAGAGAACACAGAGCACCATGTAATAAACCCTCCCAAGACAATGCTGTGACCATGAGCAGGAGTGTGGTTGCACGCCCTGTCTCTGCGCTCCGGGGTTCAGCTTGCGTTGCATTCAGCTGCCATCACTTGGTGGCACATATCACAGTATGCGGGGAAAAGCGCTGTCTAAACCAATGCAACCCCGACACGGTACCGACATCATGATCCCATGTATCAGTCATGGATATGCTAATACAGATATAGAGACACACTGTTAGAACAGACCACGGTTTTTCCCCCACCCTGGACTCTCTCTCCTTCGATTTTACCCCCTGAGTCTGTGGAGGAGGTCAGGAAGGGCAAGACTACAGAAATCCCTGCAGAACTCCCCATTTTGACAGTGTTCTTGACTTTTTCCTGGGGTTGAATGCCAAGACCAGTGGTTCTGTGCTTTTAAGAAGGGCCTAGAATGATTGGCCCAGCTAGGAATCCAGCAGTTTCATTTGCCCCAAAGCATCTTTGTTTTTGTAGCTGTTTCTCTGAGGCTCCAGCTTCAGTGACAAGTCCCTCTTGGGCCTGCAAGGAGTGACATGTTCCTTGCTCTGGTTCTCAATCTATTGGATCCCATATTCCTTTTGAACTGTGGTGTTAGAGGAGACTCTTGAGAGTCCCTTGAACTGCAAGGAGCTCCAACCAGTCAATCCTAAAGGAAATCAGTCCTGAATATTCATTGGAAGGACTGATGCTGAAGTTGAAACTCCAGTACTTTGGCCACATGATGTGAAGAAAAGTCCCTGATGCTGGGAGAGATTGAAGGCAGGAGGAAAGGGGATGACAGAGGATGAGATGGTTGGATGGCATTACTGACTCGATGGACGAGTTTGAGCAAGCTCTGGGAGTTGGTGATGCACAGGGAAGCCTGGCATGCTGTAGTGCATGGGATCACAAAGAGTTGGACATGACTGAGCGACTAAACTGAACTGAACTGATGATTCCTGCAACCTTTCAGAAATTCTTCCATATTTTGGTTCACTAATAGCATCCTTTCTTATTGTCTAATATGAATTTACTCTTTCTCTGAGTATCTTTTCTGACTTTTTTTCCAGTTGGACTTTGGTAAAGAGAGAATTTAAAGTCTATGCACTGTCTACACACGGGTTGAATTGGGAAATCTCTCCACCACTTTTTGTCCTTTTGACTTTGGCCAAGGCTTTTCATAATTTTGAACTTCAGATTATTTTTTGGAAAAAGGGAATGATAGTAATATCCGTCCTGCCTGCCTCCCAGGGGGTGGGGCAGGATGAAGGGACATGAAAGTCATCTATGAACAAAAAGAGTGGCATAAATTTAAGTTGTTATTAGCTCATGGAAAAGAACCCCCTAATTTGGCAGATGAGAAAATGAAGCCAAGAGATGGGAAGCAATTTTGGCCCAAGGTTACCCAGAAACCTCCAGCCTCTTGGCTACTGGGCCCCATTTTCTTTCCAGGCCCCGTTACCCTGCAGTCTGCAAACGGCCAGGGATGCATTGCTGGGGGCAGAGCAATTGAGGATTCAGAAGAGGCAGAGATGGCATAAATAATTCAGTGATTGCCGACCACGGGCCATTAAATTTTCCATGATCTGTTTTATTGTATCTCTTCTGCAGTGATACTCTCTTCCAGTTCAGATGCAAAGTAGGCATTTCACTGTGTCTACAGGAGCTGGCCACTGCTCCATCTCAGTGATCCAAGACCACAGAAGCCTTGGCCTTGGGCCCAGCTGGGCCCCTGTCTTAAAAGGTGGCCAAACAGAGGTTCGCATCACTGAGGCCTGAGAGTCAAGCCTCTTTCCTCCTGCTCCTGATACTCACTGAGCCACAGCAGAAGGTGACTCTCACCTTCAAGTTCAGGATCCACTTACAAATGACCTCCACTTAAGAGTCTTACTGTTGTCATGGATGATTAGTAGAAATGTAGTGGGTTGGGTGGGGTGAGAGGTTCAAAGGATTAGTTTGTTCATTGTAAGAATTAAAGCGCACCCTGATTTTTGTAACTCTGTTTTGGCATTTTTGACATTTCTTTATATACAGGGAGCCTCAAAACCTGGCAGTGGCTTGGGCCCCAAAGATCATGCTATGCAGAATCCTAAAGGTGGTGGGGACTCCCATACAGATGAAGAAACAGGCTCAGAGAAGAAGATGGCCTTGGTCAGAGACTCAGCCAGCTGGTGGTAGGGTGAGCCCAGGTTCAGGTGTCAGGACTCTCAGAACAGAGCCCGTCCCTTGGGTACGGGTCTTGGGTGGGAGAACTTCCCCTACACTGATCATCTCTGGTCATCATCTCTGCTCCTCAGGGTTACCGTGGCTTCTCAGATTTGTTTGTAGAATAGGTCGCCGTCCCCAGTGTCCTGAGGACCACACAGTTTCCTGAGATGGCATTTCCAAGCATGCCTTCCACCCATGGCGAGGCGGAGGGCAAGGAAGAAGAACTGGGCACTGCGGGTGAGCTTCTCCTCATTGTCTGTGGTTCAGGAGGCTTGGCCAATGGGCATGGCCTCGATGTCTCCCTTCTACTCACTGACATGATAACGGGGCAGGATGGTGCATGGAGTCAGCCAAGGGCTAGAAGCCAGACATTTGCCTAAGAATCCTCAGCATTCAGTGATGTGTGGTAGAAAGAACATAGGCTATATATTCTGTAGGCTGGCTCCAAATTCCAAATTTATGGCTTAATGGTTATGGGCATAAGAGAAACCACATCCCCTCTTAGTGTCCTGCCACATGAAGTGGAGATGCCAAATGTGAATCCATGGAGCTTTTGAGAGGCTCTCTGGTAATGACCATTTTGAGCTGCCAAAGTCCTTTTGGCATTGCCATCAATTAACCACTGCTATCTAACCAAGCACTCCAAACAAAACCTGATGGCTTAAAGCAATCATTCATTATCATCCACAACTATCCAGGTTCACAGGCACTCATCTCATCTCACCTGTGGTCAGCTGGGTAGCTCTGCTGATACCGGCTGGACACCCTTGCATGTGTGGGGCCACTTGGTTATAAGCTGGTCTAGGGTGGTATGCCTCAGCTCTCTCACCCTCCAGCAACCTAGCTCGGGCTAGTTCACGTGGCAGGTGCCTGGTTCTAAAAGAAAGCACAGGAGCGCATAAGCCTACTGAAGGTTGTACTTGAAATTGACACATTGTCACTTCCATCACATCCTATTGGCCAAAGATAGTCACAAGGCCAGCTCAAATTCAAGGTAGGGGTTGAGGCTGTATCCCCTTCTTGAAGGGAGGAGATACACAGTCACATTATAAAGAAAGTGGATGCAGGAAAGAGTGCAGGATTGTGTCCAATTATACAATCAAATCTGGGGCTTCCCAGGTGGTGTTAGTGGTAAAGAACCCACCTGCCAATGCAGGAGAGATAAGAGACATGGGTTCGATCCCTGGGTCGGGAAGATCCACTGGAGGAGGGCATGGCAACCCACTCCAGTATTCTTGCCTGGAGAATCCCATGGACAGAGGAGCCTGGTGGGTACAGTCCATAGAGTTGCAAAGAGTCGGACATGACTGGAGGGACTTGGCATGCACGCACATACAATCAAATCTTCACAATCCTCAGGACCACAATCTCCCTCAGTGAGTTTGAGATGGACTGAGACAGGCACAGAACGACAGCACTGGGTGTGATTTTCAAGACGGGGAAGTGGCTCATCCAAGGCCACGCAGTTGGTGAGTGGGTATGAGAACCTCAGACTTTTAGAGTCAAGTACCATATGTCAAAACCAGTCTCAGGGTCATTTCTTCTACTGAATTTGTTCTTCGGAAAACCCAGTAGATGGTGACTTGGGGGTGTCTACATGTGTGTTCCTCTTTTTTCATGCTGCAATTTTAAAAGGTCAAGGAGGATCTGAGATTATATTTTCTGGCTCTTCCTTCTGGAAGGAAACCCTGAGGAAGAAGGACAAGCCCCATCATGAGACCTAGATTCAGATTCCAAGGCTTGAAGAATGTTACCCCTGCAACTTTTTTCTTCTTTTAGAGATGCATACAGAGAATTTTTATCTCTTGTCCCTGGGCTTCTCAAGACTGTGATCTCACCCTAGTGAAGAAAGATCCTCATGACTTGTCATCAAGACAATTGCTACCATCTCCTAATTGGCCTTCTCTTCCCACTCTGCCGTCCCCCATCCATCTTGCTTATGGTGCCAGAGTAATCTTTCAGATACTTGGCTCTGATTGTGACATCAACCGGGGAGAATATCTTCTAGGAGAGTATGTTCTTTTAATTTTTTAAATATTTATTTTTTTGGCTGCCTGGGGTCCCAGTTGCAGCATGTGGGATTTTTAGCTGTGGCATGTGGGCTCTAGTTCCTTGCCGTGCTATGCTGTGCTTAGTCACTCAGTCATGTCTGACTCTTTGCAACTCCACAGACTGTAGCCTGCCAAGCTCCTCTGTCCAAACCTGGAGCCCTGAAATTGAGAGCATGGAGTCTTAGCCATCATGAGCTTAAGAGTTGGGCAGATCCAGATTTTTTGGTTTTGGTTTGTTTTTTTGGCCTTGTCATGCAGCATATAGGATCTTAGTTCCCCAAACAAAGATTGAACCCATGTCCCCTGCATTGGAGTATAGAGTCTTAACTAGACCTTCAGAAGTTACAAAGTCACTTCTGCTGTTATTCTATGAGTCGAACAAATCACAAAAGCCTGCCCAGTTTCAAAGGAGAGGGAACATAGACTCCACTGCTTTCTGGAAGGAATATCCAAGTCCTATTATAAGCAGAACATGTAGGTCAGGAGATTTGGCTTTGGAGATCCAACCAGTCCATTCTAAAGGACATCAGTCCTGGGTGTTCTTTGGAAGGACTGATGCTAACACTGAAACTCCAATACTTTGGCCACCTCATGCAAAGAGTTGATTAACTAGAAAAGACTCTGATGCTGGGAGGGATTGAGGGCAGGAGGAGAAGGGGACAACAGAGGATGACATAGCTGGATGGCATCACCAACTTGATGGACGTGAGTTTGAGTGAACTCCAGGAGTTGGTGATGGACAGGGAGGCCTGGCGTGCTGCAATTCATGGGGTCGCAAAGAGTCAGACACAACTGAGTGACTGAACTGAACTGATCTTGGAAAAGCATAGTCTGCCACACCAACCTTGTGAAGGGCTCTGAGGCCAAGAGAGGTGGGAAAGGATGTTTTACAAGCCTAGACTCTAGGACCAGGCTGCCTGGCATCCCGCCCTGGGCCTTCCACTGCCTGGCTGTGTAACTGGGCAAGTTCATGTACTGTAGTGTGCCTCAGTTTCCTTCTCTGTAAAATGAGGACCACGGCAATCTCTACCTCCGGGGTAGCTGTGAGGATTAAGTGAGTTAATAATGTAGGAAAATGACCTAGAATGACACATAGTAAGTTCCATGTCGGTGTCTGCTGTTACCATGACTGATGTAATTACCATCAATATTTACTGATTGATTAGACAAAGCTTTCAAGGTGAGGAAGAGGAAAACATCACCACTTATATAGTCCTGAATAGCTGTGGCATGGTTCAGTGTTCTACGGAGCCCAGGGGGAGCCTGACTTTCTACTCACAGATCCAATTCCTCCATTACAGCCCAAGCTGCTGATTCTGGAGATCCAAAGTCAGGAAAGCATCTAAGGAGCTTGGGACTTAGAGCAAATGAGACACCAGCACGTCTCACCACCACCATCATCATATCATCAAACCTGCAGGGTTTGGTCCCATTACATATTTTTATTGCCTGCCAATGCCAGGTGGGTTTTCAATATCCTAGACAGAAGTGTGTCACATACAGCCCCACACTGCACTTCAGAAACAACCCTGGAGTTCTGAGAACTCAGCTTTCAGGAGCAGAGCTTGCAGTCTATGAAAACAGGCCAAAGCTTCCTTTTCCTCATTGCAGGGTGCTGTGGACATGCTATAGAACAGCAGGCTGCTGAGGCTTCACTGGGATCCCTCTCATTCCTTTTTCCACCTCTGGCAAGCCTTTGCTTTCATCTGCCAGCAGCTCTTTTTTCAGAGGTTAGCAGAGAGCCAGAAGTGCCTGGGAATTTAAGCCCCCCACTGGTGGCTCTTGACTGATAATGGATGGTAGGGACGTATGGAAGCTGAGCTCTCTTGTCTGAATTGAAATGACTTTCAGGAGCGACTCACACGGCAGAGTTCCCTGCAGGATCAGGCTAAGGTTACCCTCTGTGGGGCTCTGCCAAAGTCACGTCCCACTCCAAGCTTGGCTTGCTCTCCACCCCGTCCGGCTTCCCCCAATCCTTGACTGATTTCTCCTGTGAGGGAGAAATCAATTACCTAATCAATTACCTTCCCATGAATCCTCTTCTCAGGGGCTGCTTCTGGAGAACGTGAACTGAGAGAGACAGGATGCACAGGACCTGAGGGAGGGAGACAGTCATGAGCTGCACCCGATGTGGGAGGCTGCTGGCCCCAGCCCTAGTGTTTCTGTAGGGTCTTAACTCCTGCAGCCTTTTCGTTCTCCAGCTATGATGCCTCCCCGGGTATTGAGGAGTGACCTGTTTTCACATCAGCTCTGCTTCCCAGGTGGCACAGTGGTAAAGAATCAGCTTGTCAATACAGGAGATGAAAGAGACGTGGGCTACGGTTCACGGGGTCACAAAATGTTGGACACGACTGAGCAACTGAGCATGCACAAGCATATACATTACTTTCTGTTCTTCTCAGAGCCGCTTAGTCTTGCTGTTCCTCCCGGCCTTGGCACTTGCTCAGTGGAAAATCCCAGCCTCTCACTCTTCAGCCCACCTGCTGCCTCAGCCTCCTCTGCGGGGAGGGCCTGGCTTTGGCATGGACTCCATCATGTTCACTGCAGTCGGAGCTACGGTGGCTCTGGTGCCCACTGAGTAGACCCACAGGGGTCTTCCCATCACTCTGTGCTCAGATGCAGTGCTGAGCCATGGGGTGCAGGAACCTGGCTTTCCCAGAAACTGTTTGGAAAGTTCCAATGCAGCCCAAATTTTCAGGGGAGTATTAATTTCCTGGGGCTTCCCAGGTGGCGCTAGTGGTAAAGAACCTGTTTTCCAATGCGAGAGACATGAGATGTGGATTCGATCTCTGGGTCAGAAAGATCCCCTGGAGGAGGGCATGGCAACCCACTCCAGTATTCTTGCCTGGAGAATCATGTGGACATAAGAGTCTGGCAGGTTACTAGTCCACAGGGTCGCAAAGAGTTGGACATGACTAAAGCGACTCCGTAGACTTCGAGAGACAGGAGCCAGAAGATAGATCCCTCCCATCCATCTCCCCTGCAATGGCTTGTTCCCAGGCTCAGCAATTCCACGTGCCGAAGATACACCATGTGGCTGGGCACACTGGGCCATCCCACCTTGTATTGCTTTTCCCCCTTCCCTGCCTCATTTCCATGTTTCCTTCACTCTTGCTACCCTGGGGTTGTGCCTCTTAAGGAAGACTGAGTTCACTCCCACGGCTGCCATTTGATGTGGTTCTTGGCTGAGAGCTTGGCTGGAGCTGTCCTTCCAAATGGTCACATGTAGCTCCCCCCTCCAAGTGCTTGGGCTTCTCACAAAATGGGGTGCTGAGAGGGTGTACCCTGAAACTAAGAAACCCCTGCAGAAGCTGCAAGGCATCTCATGGCTTAGATGCAGAAGTCCTGACATGTCACTTCCACTGCATTCTAGAGATCTGTTATTTGGTCAAGTAAGTCACTAAGACCAGCCTAGATGTAAGGATTACATTTCACCTTTTGATGGAAGAATAAGCAAAAAAGTGTAGCTATTTTTAATCCAGCACAATGAGGTCCTGCACAGACAGCACAGTATCTGGCATGTGATGTGTGCTCAGTAAATGTTAGTTCAGGGTGTGCCCTCTTCCTGCATTCATTCAATGCGTGTCCAGCTCAGGAGAGGCCAGTTCCAACTCTCTACCAGCTTCTCCTTGGCCTTCCCAGGTAGCCATCAGTGTGCAGAAATGACAGGCAGGCAGGGTGACAGTTCTGAGCCATCCAAATTTGAAAGTAGTCTGATGTGGCAGAAAAATCTAGGAGACTGGGTTTCTGCCTCTAATTACAACACTAAGTTTTTAGTTGTCTCGAGCAAGTCCATTGCCGTTTCTAGACTCAGTTTCTCTGCTTATCAAATGGAGGATTGGACTAGATGAATTCTAAGGTCCTTACTGGCACTGCTGTTTGAAGATTTTGCTGATGCTCTGGAATGTTCCTCAGCACTCATAAACTGATGGCCAGGATGTGGGGCTTGATGTTTTCTCTACCCTCATGGCAGGGACTGTCCCAATTCTCATCTTTGGTGTCACACCTGGGCCCCAAACCTTGCCTAAGCTCTCAGAGGCCTCAAAGGTGTCTGACTTCTAAGCCAGTCCCAGCCTGACTTCCCGTCATAAGCTCAGCCTCTGAAAGTCCCTTCTGTACATGAGATGTTGGCATCATTAAGGTGGTGGTGTGTCCACGCCTCCCCTGCTCCTCCAGGGAACCTCCAAGGCCTTACTTAACTCGGATCACAATGTATAGCCTCCCCTGCCCCGAGCCGAAGCCCAGCCTCCCGGTTCGTGCTCAGCAAGTTTTCCAGTTCATTTCCTGGGAGCTTTCTGGTGAAGCGAGATGTGATTCTCAGCAGGGCTGACAGCATTTGGAGATTTCTTAGACCTCACCCCCACTGTGAGTGGGAAAGTTTCTGCCTCTGGAAATATGACCAGAGCATATGCTTTTATCACTCAGCTTCTTGTCTAGCAGGGACCACAAGGCTGTGGGGAATTGAGTCAATTTTCAATATGGGGTAGAAAAATGTTTCAGTGCACAATATCCCCTGCCAGCCATCCTCCTGGTGATGGTCTCATGATTGTTTCTTGGAATGTAACATGAACCAAGACTCGGGTGAATTTAACCAGGTACTAGGAAGATGGGTATGTGCCAGGTGGCACAGTGGTAAAGAATTCACCTGCCAAAGTAGGAGTTGTGTGTTCAATCCCTGGGTCAAGAAGATCCCCCAGAGAAGGAAACAGCAATGCATTCCAGTGTTCTTTCCTGGAGAATTCCATGGACAGAGGAGCCTGGTGGGCTACAGTGCATGGGGTTACAAAAAGTTGAACATGACTGGGCACACAGACACGCACCCATGCATGTATTTTTCCAAACAAGGGATGTCTCAGGTTGCCAAGGTGGAGATGAGTAGGGGGATCCAAGAGATTTCTATATGGTAAAATGACTGGTTTGGAGGTGGTTTGGCTCTGGAGCACAAAGAAGGAGATGTCTGGCTTTCTGTGGCTTGGGTGTCTTGGTGGATGCTGTTGCTGGTTACAACAGCAAGATGTTGTTGATGGGGAGGGCTGGAGAAGAAGTTACCCAGGGGATTCACTAGAGGAAATTTTAACCTTGAGGGGGGCTGCGAGGTACCCAGAGGAGTGGCTCTCTGGGTTCCAGTCTTGGTGTGACTGTGAAATCTGCCAAGAGCCCCCTCTGAGTTGTCTGGTCTCGGTGGTCACTGAGCTATTGTCTCAGAAGCAGTTGATGAGGAGCCTGTCCCTCCTCCACAAGGCTGAAGTGGATGGAATGCACTCAGGTGAAGTAGGGGTGGGCATTTACCACTCAGGAGGAGGCCTGGCCTGCAAAGGACAACGAGAAGGAAACACAGACCCCAGCACTCAGTGGTTTACCAAGAGGAAGTGGTCACCGCTGCTGGGTTCTGCGAAGTCAAGGAAGTGGACATCAAAAATTTTCACCTGGTGTCACGGCAGCCTCTCAGCCCACACACTCGTCATTCACTCACAGCATGCCGGAAATCTTCTCCTTGCCCATCACACCCAAATGTCCTTCTACAGGTCCCAATTTTTCCTGAGCCAGAGCTTAGCCATTGGGTGCTGCCAGTACTCATGGGTGCCACCTACAATCAGAACAAAGGAAGGACCTGCACATGGCTTCTATTTAGCTTCTGAGCATGAGCCTTTCAGGCATCTTTCAGCTCAAATTGAGAGTATGTGGGAGGGTATTGCTGGAAGGTGGTATTTCCCAAAGAAAGCCAGCACTGAACCCCACTCCTGTCCCCCACCTCCCTGCTGCCCCTTCACTTCCTCTCAAGAAGGAGATGGAAAGAAGGGGCCAAAACTGGAGCCTTTTGTATCTATGGATTTATTTATTTTTTAAAAATTTATTTATTTATGTGGGTGCACTGGGTCTTAGTCGTGGCATGCGGGATCTTTAGCTGGAGCATGCAAACTCTTAGCTCTAGTATGTGGATCTAGTTCCATGACCAGGGATCAAACCCTGGCCCCCTGCATTGGGAGCACAGAGTCCTAGCCACTGCTCCACCAGGGAAGCCCCTGGACCAGCATTTAGAAAAACCAAATTTCTACGGGTTTTGATGAAGCCTGTAATCTGGCATCAAAGTCAATTCACTTCAATTAGATTCAAGACGAATCAACTCAACTCCTCTGTCAGTTCAAATTAGTCCAAGAAATTTACGAGAGTCTACCTGGGCTGGAGAAGATGGGAGAGATGAAGACCTGAAGGGCTTGGGGCCAAAGTGATCTCAGAGAAGCCCGCTGGTCTGTGGGTAACAGACTGGGTCCGTGGGACAGAGGGGTCTCCTCTTCTGGGAAGAGAGGGGACCAGGGCCAGCCTTTCACAGAACCAGCTTCCTGAGAAGAGGTCAGACATCCACTCGAGTTGGATATTCATGAGTTGCAAGAGATGATGCAGCCTAGCCCATCTGCCTCTTTCTCAACAAACTCGTCTACTGCTCACATTTCCAAGGAAGGAAAATGGGTCAGTTTTCACACAAAAAAGGCTATTCTGAGAAATGGGAACATGGGACACACTTCTATGGGATGGATGAGGGAAGCAGCCTGCAGGGCCACCCTGTGAGACTGCTCCCCCTCAAAATTGGACTGTCCAGACCG
Organism: Bos indicus; assembly: GCF_029378745.1. Taxonomy (NCBI): domain Eukaryota; kingdom Metazoa; phylum Chordata; class Mammalia; order Artiodactyla; family Bovidae; genus Bos; species Bos indicus. The sequence continues at coordinate 17,131,784 of NC_091769.1, forward strand.
AAGACCCCCTCCCGCTCCCACTTGATCTGCAGCCATCAAACCTAGGACCCTGAGGCCAGAACACCCACCTGGAAGACCAGAGACAGTGGGCCCATTGTGCAGATTGACAACTGAGGCCCAGGGAAGCTAAGGGATCTGCTAAACCATGAGAGCAGAACTGTTTCCTATTCGTTTTCCTGGCCCCCACTCCACTCTGCTCTAAGTCAGCATTACTCAGATATTTTTTGAATTATTGAGGAATGGATTTACTCATGGACCCACAACCAAATGGGGGAGAACCAGGGTCTAAACCTACTCTCCTTCCTTCTCCTCCCCTGGAGGGACATGTCCATGCACCCCGGGGGACACAGACGAGGCAGCCGGAAGTGAGTGCCCACACCAACCAGACTGAAGCGTGAGATGGCAGCGAGGCCATTTCACAGATCAACAAATTGAGACCCAGTGACTCGTCCACAGTCACACGGGGAGTTTAGGGGCAGGAGAACAACAGCTTCATGGAGAAGGCCTAATCCTTCCAGATGGGTCTGCTCACCTCTGCCTTTTCTGTGCTGTGTGACTTTGAACAAATGATTCAGCCAGTCATTCTGATCTGGGAAACATAATAATCCTATCTCATGCAGTGGGGAGGAGGATTCTGTGAGGCAGGGAGGGGAAATGCCTTGCCTAGGCCCTGTCATAGGTGGGCACTAGATCCATGGGATGGCAGAAGGTATCAGAGAAGGCCAAGACTCATACAAATAGCTCATGTTGAGAGTTTCACAGGTATTCGCTCATCTATGGAATGGAAACTGTTATGTTATCTCCATTTCACATGAAGAGACTAAGCCACATAGGGTAAGTCATGTGCCCAAGGCTGCTCGGCCTGGAAAGAGTGGAGCTGGGACTCCCCACAGTGCTGTTTGGCTCCACAGGCCGGATTTCCAGGCCAGTGCCTTCTGCTGTCTGCCTCTGGCTGCTGCTTCGCCCGTGACCGTTATCTGCTTCTAGTCTTCCTTCCCCAGCAGCCACGAGATGAAGGAAAGCTACCAGAATGGCCTGCCAGCCGTGGTGGACTCTGAGAAGCCAGGACCAGATGTGGGAATGGTCCCTTGCCTTCTCCCTCATCCCCTGTCCCCTGCTGCAACAAGGCCAGCTCTGACCCCCTAGCCTCTTCCCATCCATGAGCAATCTGCAGAGCACTAAAGCAGATGAGGGCTTTGGCCCTGTGGAGGAATCTGGCAGACAGAGGCAATGAGCTGCTGGCTTTGCAGAAATGGAGCACCTGCTCAGGCCCAGAGGCTAGGGGGCTGGGGAGGGAGATGCCCTGGGAGCTCTTCAGCTGCTAAGACTGTCCCTCTGCCTGCTTCCACCTACTCCCATCCACTCCTTGCCCTCTACCAAGCCTGGCCTCCTCTCTGGGGCATGAAATGTAAATGCTCCTGCTCAGGGAGGAATTCGAGGTGAGCTTGAAGCAGGGAGCCTTTTGCTCTGGGGAAGGGCTCTGGCTAACATGATCTCATTCCCTACTGGCCCTTCAGATGTGTCCTATGGCAAAGCGGTCCTATGGCAAAGCAGTCAAGTTCAACTTCCTTGCTGAGCAGTCCTTCCCTCTCTAGTCCCTCTGATCCCCTCACAGAGGGAACAACCTATACACCCCCATTACCTGTTACCAAAAAGGCATGCGTCAGGGACTTCCCTGGTGGTCCAGTGACTAAGATTCTGTGCTCCTAATGCAGGCGACCACGGTTCGATCCCTGGCTAGGGGACTAGATGTCATACGCTACAACTTAAAGATCCCACATGGACTTCCCTGGTGCCAAGGCAGGGACATAGGTTTGCTACCTGGTCTGGGATGTTCCCACGAACTGTGGAACAGTTAAGCCTGTGCACCACAATTACTGAAGCCTGCGTGCCATTGAGCCTGTGTTCTGAAATAAGAGAAGGCACCACAACGAGATGCCCTGGAACTGTAACAAAGAATAGCCCCCACTCGCGGCCAGCTAGAGAAAGCCCAAGCACAGCAACAAAGACTCAGGGCAGCCATAAATAAGTAAATAAATTATATACGGGAGTGGGTGGCCTTTCCCTTCTCCAGGGGATCTTTCCAACCCAGGGATCAAACCCAGGTCTCCCGCATTTCAGGCGGTTTCTTTACCAGCTGACCCACGAGGGAAGCCCGAGACCACTGGAGTGGGTAGCCTATCCCTTTTCCAGCGGATCTTCTCGACCCAGGAATTGAACTGGGGTCTCCTGCATTGCAGGTGGATTCTTTACCAAGTGAGCTATTAGGGAAGTCCATACATACATTTTTATATATATATATATATATATATATATATATAAATCCCACATACTGCAACTGAAACTGGCTCAGCCAAATAAATAAACTAATTCGTTAAAAAAAAAAGGCACTGAATCACAGTGAGTAATTTCAGAGTGGGATCCTTTCTTAGGCAGCCCAGGCCGGAGGAGGAGATTATCCAAGGGGCCTCCTCCAGGCCCCAGACAGAGTCCTGCCCCTGTGTGCTGTGCTGTGTCCCCTCTCTATGATTCCTGGGCCCGGAAACTTTTCTGGTTCACGTGACAAAGGTAACAGAGCAGTAGCCGGGGCCAGGTCCTGGGCTGGGTGCCGTGTTGTGGAAGACAGTGCTGTTCTCAGGATTTATTCAAGGACACGTCGGGGACCAGCCTGGGAAGGAAGGCCCGGCCCCTGTGCTCAGCCTCCATGGTGGTGGTGGTAGTCAGGGGGCGGGGGAACAGAGCTCAGACGGGCATTCTCTGTTGAGCAGTGGCTGCTGCCCCTCTCGCCCCGCTTCCCTGGGTGTGTCTGTGTAGACGGGCCCTGGCTTCTTCATGTGTCTGGAGGCAGCACAGCGGAGCCCCCAGGGACCTGCGGGAGAGTGAGCTGGGGTTGCGACGGGTGAGGGTCAAGTGTACACATGGAGCTGGACACGAGCAAGGGCTCTGTGGATAGGAACGCATCCTATCGCTTCAAGGCCTCGACCCAGGTGTGGAACAGGACGATGCAACGGGGACCCCGGGTTCACATGCTGTGGCTGCCCACGGGAGGGGGCCCCCAGCTTCTCCTTCAAGGCCTCGACCCAGGTGTGGAACAGGACAATGACAACGGGGACCCCGGGTTCACATGCTGTGGCTGCCCACGGGAGGGGGCCCCCAGCTTCTCCCTCGAGTGGCTGGGCCTCAGCCTTCTTTTCACAGGATGATGCTGGGGTCTGGATCTCTGGATCCCAGCCAGGCCGGAGTAGGGTTTCCCAGGCCACCTTCCAGGGCCAGCAGCTCACCTGTGCTCTCCTAGCAGGACTCTCAAGCCCAGGGCTGGCAGAGGCCTCCATGGTTACAGCCCTGAGTTTCCAGGCCCCTTTGGACTTTGGCTGGCACTCCAGGCCCCTTGCTCCCTATGCTCTGGGGGGAGGGGGTGTCACGAGCCCGCCCGAGGCAGCACTGAGGTCGGCTACCCATCTTGTCCACCCGCTTCCTCTTTCCAGCCCTGTCCTGCTCCAGCCCATTCCCACCACCCTCTTGGTGCTCAGAGCCCCTTCGCCGCGGGTCTGCTCGTTCAGAGCTTAGACCTCGATCTCAGACCAGTGGGACTGGGAGGGATTTCAGAGACCACTGATGCTCCCACCCATTTTATAGATGAGAACATGATCACAGGGAAGCCCCCGGCCCACAGCCACACTGGGGATTAGGAACTAAACTCATTCCTCCTCCCAAAGACCTTTCAACTTTAAAGGAGGCCACAGAGGATAAGCACGGGGTGACCCCAGGCATAAAGACAAGCAATCAATGGAGAAACAAAACTGCAGCTCCTATTGCAAAGATATGACTAATGTCTTTAAAGGGCCAGGAGTTCCCACCCAGCAAGGAGAAAACACTAATGCCCCAGTTCTAGAAACGGGCCCAGGATAGGAAGACAGTTTTTGAAAAAATATGTAGATGGCTCTTAAACACATGAAAAGTTCGTCTTCCTCATAAGAGAAATGCAAATGAAAACTTCAAGGAGAGACCCTCTTTCAACCGTCAGATGGGAAAGATCAAAGTGCGGCAGCTCTGTGCGCGGATGGAAAGGGAGGGTGTGGGGGAGGCAGTGGGGGGATGTGTGGGCAGGAAAGGAGGCAGGGCCGCCTTGGGGGAGGGCAGGTGGCAACCCATCACAGCTGCACATGCTCCTCCCCTTGACCCAGCAAACCCAGCTCCAAGCCAGCATCCCTCAGATAAATGCGTGAAGTGTGGACTCTGCATTCATCCTGGCATTATTTATAAAAGGAAAACGTTGACAGTCAGCTGAATGGGACTGCCCTGGTGGTCCAGTGGCTCTCTGCTTCCATTGCAGGGGGCTTGGGTTCAATCCCTGGTTGGGAAACTAAGATCCCACGTGCTAAGTGGTGTGGCCAAAAAAGTAAAAAGGAATAATACTGGTGTGAGTTGCCATTTTCTTCTCCAGGGGATCTTCTTGACCTGGGGATCAAACCCACATCTCTTATGTCTCTTGCATTGGCAGGTGATTCTTTACTCCTAGTACCATCTGGGAAGCCCAAATGATCAATGGAGGGGGGGTATTAAAAAAACGGTGGTGTCCACACAACAGAATTCTACACCCAACCAGCACAGGGGACCCTGAGCCATACCACATGAAACAGGCACCCTCCCAACCATACGCGATCGACACACAGAAGGACACAAAAGAACTACTGTTCTTTGAAACTGCTAAAAAAGGGTGTGGCTTCTGTGTTCTGATAACCAAAGGCTCCAAGATTCGCTACCGTGTGGGTGAAAAGAGAGGAGAAGGATATGCGCATGCGCACACACACGTGCACACGCGTAGGTAATGTGCACAACTGTGTTGGCAAATGCACACATAATAGTATCCGGAAGGCTTTAGAGAAACTAGTCGAGGTGGAGGCCTGTGCGGAGGGGAGTTGATGAGAGGACCTGGGGAAGAAAGGAACTTGGTTTGCGTGGCATATCCTTCTGCGTCTTTTGACGCTTTACAGCGGGTCTGCACCATCGATCCTAAGGATATGCCACATACTTGCACCAATAAATGGACCAAAGGGGTGCACAGCACAACTGCTGGGGCTTAGGCAGAGACACCCTGGGTATGAACTCTGGGCCGCAGCCCTCCCTTTGTGGAGTCAAAGGGTCAAGGGGTGTGGCCTGGGGTCTGGACTCCAGGCCCGGAGGTTCCCACCCAGCCTCCCAGGCTCTACTCACACAGGGTGGCGTTTCGCTTCCTGTGGTCTTTGTGAAGTCATCTATCCTCCTCCCTTGGGGATCCCCAACTCCGCTGGCTGCTGAAATCTCAGCTCCCCACCAGGCCTGCTCTGTCATCATCTGGGTGTCTTGAGATCCTTCCTCAGACCTCACCAGCAGGACTCAGACCCTGAAATGCCATAGCAAAGGGTCTCCAGCCCTCTCAAATGCTGTCGTCTGTCTGCAGTGTATAACCCACCTCAGCCCTGGGCTCCTGACACAGATAAGGGGTGCTTTGATAACTGCTCAGAATAGTCCCTTCCAGGCTTGGAGTTGATACCAGAACCAAGGGCTGAGTGAGAAGCCTGGGTAAGCCATTTCCTGTTTTCCTGGCGGTCCTGGGAAGGGGCAGTTGGTTGTGTGGCCCAGCTTTGGGCTAGAACCCCTGCCCTCCTCCACCTCCTTTGCCTGGCACAGGTTGGATGCTGTAAGCCCATTCTATAAATGAGGCAACTGAGCCCAGAGCTGTTCAGCCTCAGCTGTGGTGGCAGGTGTCTGTCTGAGGAGACCTGCTCTCCTAGGCTACTTCTCGACTGAGTGACAGTGGGCAAGTCACATCCCCATTCTGAACTTTGGTTGTCTCAGAATCACTGGCCCTCAAAGGCCTTGGCTGGCAGGTACCACTGTGAAAGGCCCTGTGTGGATTATTGCCACATGCTGCCTCTTCCCTAACTTTGATGTGCCTGCTTACTGGGGAGTGTGAGCTTCCAGAGCGTCACACTCCTGATCAAGAAGGCACCAATATGGACAGGGGCCAGTCAGACCTACTGAAGAAGCTGGTGAGCAGGTTAGTTTCTTCATCGACACCAGGATGCCAGCCCTAGGAGAGCACAAAACCACTTCCTGGCCCAGCCATTTCCTCTTTAAATGATATTAATCGGGGCCCAATCCTTGGCCACCACTGAATAAGAATCGCCCACTTAACTACACCAACAGGTCCCATTTGGGTACCGACGGGCTGCTTTACATGGATTAGCTCATTTTCTCTTTGCGGCCACCCTAAAGGAGAAAGGCTCGGCAGACCCATTTCATAGAGGAGGAAGCTGAGGCACAAAGAGGTGTGAAATTTGAAAGCAGGTGGCCTAGGTCAGAGAGGAAGGAAGCTGGAGGTATAGTCAGCAGGGGATGGAGGCTCCAGAGCCTGGGAGAAGCCCGGCATTCTCTCTGCTCGCTCCAGGGGAAGATGTCCTATCTGCCCAGGGCTTTCTCCTTCTCAAAGCCAGCAGATTTCCCTCAGAATCTCCCAAGCGAGGAAGCAGGGGCTTCTGCCGGCGGCCTTGGGCTGGTACGTGCCTGCACTGTCTTCTTGGCCCACATGAGCCTCTAGAGTCGGAGGAACCAGGCTCAGTTAGGCTCGATCTGCCTACCAGGTGTCCTCACGCCCACTATGTCACCTGCTGGGACCCGTGGGCGTGTGACTTCATGACCCCCATGGGAATGTCGGGTCTCCTGGGTTGAAGCAGAAAGTCCATCCGGTGCATCAGGAGGACCACCACACCTACCCTCCTGTCTCTACTGGTTTTGAGGAAGCGGGGGTCCAGAAAGAGGTAACTTGCCCAGGAGGCCTGGTGTGTGGGAGGCAGGCCCAGAACTGAGATTCCAGCCCCTAACGCAGAGCCTTTGCATCTCTGGGTGCCTGACGTGAAGGGGCTGAGCTCACCATGTTCAAACTAACCCCTGGCCTCTACTGGCTTCCCACCGCCTACCTGCCCACCAGGGCCTGAGAAAGGAAGCCTTGCTCCCAGGTGCCCTTGTCACTTCTTCCATGCTCGTTTGCATGAGCTCGGGGTCGCCGTGGGGGTGACCTCAGGCGGAGCTGCCTGTGGTTGGCTCTGTTGTCTGCTGAAAGGCTGACCACGAAAGCCACACCAGGTGGGGGAGTGTGTATGGAAGGGCTGTCACACAGCCACTTCCGTGGCCTGCAGCATCTGGCGGTTGTGGGGGAGGATGGGCCCCGGGGACCCTCTGCCTCCCTTCCAGGTCCCCCTTATGCCACAATAACAGAGGTCTCAGAGGCAGGATGGACAGGTCCCCTTCTTTTGCTCCTCACCTGCCCAAGAGCCCGTAGGGGGCTCCCCTCACTTCCTCCTGCTGACAACCTTAAGTTCAGCCTCGGTTTCTGGGTCCTTTGAGATCTGTCATTGCCATGTAACCCTTTAGGCCAGGCTTGCTCCTCCATCCTCCTGCTCCAGCCCCACATCTCCACCTTTGCGTTAGCCACTGTTTCTGCTTGGGCCTTCAGTCCCTGCTCCCCCCTCCATCTGCTCAAGTCAACACTTGCCGGATTCCTTTAAGCTGAGCAGAAGCTCCCCTCTCCCCAGGGCTGGCTGCAGTGGCAGCAGAACCCTCTGCCACCGCCACGTGCCGCTTTTCCAGTCTCCGCCCACACCCAGCGCCTTTGTACACTCCCTGCCAGGGCGACGGCTGCTGGAAGCAGGAATCAGAAAGGCTTCAGGAAAGCTCTGAGTGAGAAGCCACTCCGACTGAAACAGTTTTGGCCTGTCAAGGCCACCCACAAACTCCCAGTGAGAGTGGAAGCAGGTCACAGGCACAGCATGGGGAGAGGGTAGGCTCCTGACCATCAAGGTTGTGAGACCCATGCTCACCAGAGGCCTGTCTGAGATCTTGGAGTGTCGTCTGATAGTCCCAGTGCTCTGGCTGGCCCAGATGTAGCCCTCCCTGGGCAGAGGAGTCATTGCAACTATCTCTAAATGACTTCAGCAGCCAGGTTATTATTCTAACAATTAGGATTACCATGCAGAGCCTCAGGCTTCCCTGGTGGCTCAAACAATAAAGAATCTGCCTGTAAGACAGGACACCCAAGTTTGATCCCTGGGTTGGGAAGATCCCCTGGAGAAGGGAATGGCAGCCCACTCCAGTATTCTTGCCTGGAGAGTTCCATGGACAGAGGAGCCTGACAAGCTACAGTCCATGGGGGTCGCAGAGTTGGACACGACTGAGCGACTATCACACATGCACAGCTTCAGATTCTAGTTTAAGATATCAAGTACATCCTTACAACAGCCCATGGGGCAGAGCAGATGTCAAAACCACTCTTCTCTCCTGAGTCATCTGTTGGGCAGCTCCCTAAGGCTGGTCTCCAGGCTGGATGCTTACCTCCCAAATCCCATTCTCTGTCTGTTACATGGGCTTCCCAGGTGGTGCTAGTGATAAAGAACCTTCCTGCTAATGCAGGAGATATAAGAGACATAGGTTCGATCCCTGGCATGGCAACTCACTCCAGTATTCTTGCTTGGAGAATCCCATGGACAGGGGATCCTGGTGGGCTACAGTCCATAGAGTCACAAAGAGTCAAACTTGACTGAAGCAACTTAGCACGGATGTACGCAGAGACCTAACATCACATAGGGTGGTGGCCTGAGAAGCTGAAGGGTCTCAGTTAAAGTTTCTGCACCTGCAGGAACTTAGCTACCAGCTTGGTGATGATCGGCAAGTCCTGTTACCTCTCTGGATCCCTGATGGTTCATCTGAAAAGGGGTGTAAGGAAAGCCAACTTGAAGGGTCAAAGTGAGTTCCCGGAGTGAAGTGGCCCTTTGGTACACTCTACACCTGGCAGTGTTTGGTCCATGCTGACTGTTAGTGTATTAGTGAAAGTGTTAATCACTCAGTTCAGGCATGTCCAGCTCCTTGCAACCCCACGGATTGTAGCTATCCAGGCTTCTCTGTCCATGAAATTCTCCGGGCAAGAAAACTGGAGAGAGTTGCCATCCCCTTTTCCACAGGATCTTCTCAACACAGGGATCAAACCCAGGTCTCCTGCATTGCAGGCAGATTCTTTATCGTCTGAGCCACTAAGGAGGCCCTTCTGTTAGGATGGCCTCTGGTTAGAACACCTTTTATTGTGGGGACAAATCCTGGTCCCTTCTCTGAGGCTGGACTCGTCCTGCCTCGTGTGTGTGTGAGGAACAACAGCCTCTTCTGTTTGTGGGGCTTCTAACTGATTGTTTTTGTGTGCTGGAGCTTCCATCAGCCCCTTGGGAATTTAAGGCAGTAGGATTATTTTCTGTACTTGACAGATAAAGGAGACAGAAAAGCTTGGCAAGGGCGTCAAGTCACCCAGCAACAGCAGGCCAGCCAGGACCCAAACCAGAGTGTCCCGTGCCAGTTCAATGGGGATTTTCCTGCAATATTTCCCCGGTTGCCTGTTCATGCTTCACTTGAGCTCTTTTCAAAACCAAAATCAAATTCCCGAGACTTCTCAAAAACCACACCAAATGGACATTTCCCCCCGCTGCCTGGGGCTAAGGCTGTGGGCCCCAGATGCCAGCACTGGGTGTTTGTTTAAGGCAACCACACCTCCCGCGCTGGCCCATCTTTCTCACTCTGCATTTGTGGTCTATGCAGCTCTCACTCCCCGACCCAGCTGGTTCTCTCTGTAATCTAATGCTCAGCCTTTCCTCTCTGGGCCTCATGATCCCCGTGTTCTAGAAGGTCTCTGCGGTCTCATGGGTTTTGTTTCTCCACAGTACCCTTGGGTACAAGGTAGCCAAGCTGTCACGAGGGAGCAGCTTCATCATTTCCATAGCCTGCGGGACTCCCCCGAGGTGGGTACTGAAGCGAAGCTGGCTTGCTCTGAGGCCCTGAGGAAGCCACTTTCCTTTCAGTGGGGGCCAGTTGGCTAGAACCAGCCTCTAATAACAGAACCCTGCGCCCCCCACCCCCGCCAGGACCTCCTCCTCAAGGGGCAGGAAAGAGGGAGCGGGAGGGGGAGCCAGGTGGAGCAGAAGCAGAGAAGCGTGAAACATAGCATAGTGTCTGACTCTCTGTAACCCCATGGACTGTAGCCCACCAGGCTCCTCTGTCCATCGGATTATCCAGGCAAGAATACTGGAGTGGCTTGTCATTTCCTTCTCCAGTGGATCTTCCCAATCCAGGGATCGAACCCACGGCTCTTGAGTCTCTTGCATTGGCAGGTGGATTCTTTACCACTGCACCACCTGGGAAGCCTCAGGAGCAGAGAAATGCCCCTCCAAACTCCAGAGCTGCTCTCTTCGCCAGGACAGTTTCTTTGAGAGGCAAGAGACTCAGGCCCGACTGGGGCCTGACCCACAGCCCTGTCTCCTTTAGAAGTGGGGCTGTGGGCACCTGCTCCTCTCTGAACTGTCCCAGGAGAGGGAGATGGAAACGGCCACCCACGTCTTTCTCAGGGGGCCTCCCACAGCCTCCTGCTCTGCTAGGAAAGTAAGTCAGCCTGATCAAGTCCCAGGAGTCCCAGACAGGCTGGGGTGTTGTGGCAGAGCCCTCTGGGCCTACTTCCTGGCTCCTGGCCTTTGACCCCCTTGACTTCTCTTCCTCAGGGAATCCAAGGCAGCTTAGACCCCTGGCTGTGGGCCAGGAAGACCTGAGTTCTAGAAGACCCAACTCCGCAAGTTGCTGTGTGACGCTGGGCAAGTTACTCAGCCATGCTGAGCCGGTGTCATCTTGCCTGAAAAAGAAGGTTTGAGGCTAGAATAAGAAAAGAAAGACTACGGCTTGGCTTAGGGTGAGTCCCTGTAACCAGTAGCTACTATGTCACCTCCACTTCACAGGTGGGGCACATGGGGCCAGATCTGTGGCCTAATAAGTTTCATTTCCTGGCTTGTTTATAGAAGGCTTCCGCCCACTATAACGGGTGAGCTCATGACCACCCAAAGCGGGTGGGCCAAGCGTCCGGCCAGGATGCTGACAGGTAGATTTCAGTGAGAGGTTGGTCAAGACCTGGAAAAAAGGAAACAGCTACTCAGAAAGAAACTGCAGGCTCTGATGAAGTGCCTACACAGTCAGAGAGAGGAGGAGCCAGTGTGAGCCCAAGGACAGGTAGGCAGCTCCCTGGAGGCTACAAGCCTGGTTTGGGGTCAGGACGTCATTTAAGGACCAGAGTGGGGAGGGTGCTTCAGCAGGGTGGGAACAGCATAAACCAAGATTTGTTTGGAATACATGGTACAGAAGAGAGGAGACCTAAGTGACAGCCAGGACCCCCACAGTCCTTGTCTTGAATTCTTGCCCTCCCTGGGCCTCAGAGGAAAGAGACCTAGCTGGTCATGGCTTACATTCACTGAGTTCTTCTTTTGTGTGGGCACAGAGATGACTTTACTTAATCCTCAGCACATCCCTATGAGGACCCACACTTTGTGGACAGGGAGCTGAGATGTGGAAGGGGATGGGCAGCTTGCCCAAGCTCACAGAATGTTCAAGGACGCAGGAGGCTGGGGCAGCCTGATGCACTGCTCCGCTGCTCATACCTCTTGGGGTATGGAGGGCAGAGACCTAGCCCAAAGGAGTAGACCACTGGTGCAGGCGCTCTGGGGCCTTGTAATCTGTGCTGCTGACTGCACAGAGCAGCCATTAGCTCTGTTAATAATGGCATCTCCGTGGCAACCTGCTGGGCCTGCCCTTGAGACCATGCTGGCAGGCAGCTCCCGTCAGTCTGCACAGCTGCCTGGTTCTCCACACGGACAGGCAGGAGACAGCCTGGGATCGGAGAAGGCTGGGGGCTTCTGTCCAGGGTCTGAGGGAACCGGTGCCACTTAGGCCTCAACTGTCCCCATCTGCAAAGGGACATCTCATGCCCTCTTGACCCATGATGCAGGCTGGGCAATGCTGGGGTTGACGGAAGGGCTGACGGATAGTTGGACTGACTCCCAGGAACAGTGCTCTTTCCCACCACCTCCCAGGAGGAGGAACTGTCCTCAGCTTCAATCTTCAAAAGCCACGCTGGGCTTCCAGCGTGGATGCTGCTTTCCAGGGCATGTGGGGCTCGAGGTGTTCCAGAATGGCATCCTCATGGGCTTGGGCTGCAGAGAGGGGAGGGAGATGCATGAGGGATCGGGGAGTCGGAGGTGACCCCAGCCAGCACTAGGGTGTCAGGGGCTGAGGGGAGCCTGCAAGGGTAGGGTCCCAGATTACAAGGCTCTGCTAATTAGTTCATTTCATTTTCAAAGTGGAAAACAACCTTACAGCTGGCCCTGGCATTCCTCTAGGGAAGAGAACAATCTCTGTTGAGAGAACTGTGTGGATGAACCTCCGGGGTAGGAGGGGAGCCCTTCAGAGGAGGAGAAGGTCTCCTGGTGGAGGAGAGAGGGGATCCTGGGGCTCCCGAGCCAGCAGTGAGGGTGGGACGTACGGGACAATGCCCAGACATTCCATCATTTCCTGCCAGGTCTGCTGCACAGCCTGAGGAGTGAGCTGTGGCCATGGAGAGCCTGAGACAGAGGGGCTGGACCCTGGGCCCCCAGCGAGCACCCAGGAGCTGGCCAGGCTTTGGAGGAGAGCTCTGAGCCCCTTCTCATAATTGTATTGGGCACTAAGACCAGATCTCACAGGACAGGAGGGCAGGTTATGCTTAACCCTATTCTGCAGGTGGGACCCAGCCCGAGACCACCTCACAGCTGTTAAGTGGTGGTCAGGGGTTCCCTGCCTCTAAATTCACTGACCAGTGTGGTTTGGTCAATGGCAAACGGTGGCAGCTGTCCACGTTCATCTTCAAATCCGCCTTCTCTCTCCTTTCCTTCTTCCAGTCCCTCAATAACTCCCTCTCTTCCCCACTTTCCTTCCCCATCCTCCAAGTCAGAAAGGAAAGGATGCTACAGATGCTCCCAGTGAGGCCTTGGTGACATCCCCCTTCAGCCCTGGGGTAGGGGAGCTACTTTAAAACTGGCCCCTGAAGAGGGCAATGCTGATCCCCAAGGCAGAACTCTCTCCGGGGCATCGCAGCTCTGGGGATGGGGAAGAAGAGGCCAGAGGGTGGGGGCAGACATTCTGATGCTGAGAAGCAAAGCACAGGCATGCCAGGATGCCATAAAGCTCAGTCTAGCACAGCAAAGTGGCAAAAAGGAAGAATAAAACACCCGTCTATTTAAAAGAGTAACGACAGGGAAAAATACATTTTCATCAGCTCGTCTTCTTGCGGCTGAGTCCCCGCAGCAAGTTCCAAATTCCGACGTTAGGAAATAAATCAAAATAACTTTGCTGTGTTTAGCCTCATTTTGCCGCATCGCTCAGCTCTGAGTTAAAAAGCAACAGGTATCGTGGTGTCTCTCCCAGAAACACAGGAACGGTTTTAAAATGCAATTATGGGGGCTGGTGGAAGGGAAGGGGAAAAATGTTTTTCTTCGATTGATGTATGATTGCCCCCATGCTGTTTGGAATCGTATTTTCGCTGAGCTCTGCTAAGAAGTGCTATTTGCAGGGAGCCTGACAGACGGAAGCGATTGGGTTTGGCAGGTCTAAATGTATTATTTTAGCAGGTCTCCAAGGAAAGATTCTGGGAGGGGCGCTGGCCTTTTAAAGTGCAGAGGACAAGGGGCTGCTCAGCCTCCATCCTGCTTGTCAAGACCAATCAGCCAGCCTGGAAACAGCCCCTGAGCCTTCTGGAGAGGCCTGCCTCCCCTCTCCCCCTGCCTCAGCCTCCCCCCTCCCTTCCCTGCAGCCCTCAGCTCCCACTTGACAAATCCCATCAGTCATTCCCTTAGCCAGCAAGGACTTCCCCAGTGAATGGAAGAGGCCTGGCTCTCTGCTAGGCACGGGGGGGCTGATGGGAGGGGGCTTGGGTCAGAGGGGGCTGGGGGGCTGGGCCTGGGGGGGCCCAAGGAGAGAGAAGGGGGGCAGCACAGCCTGGAAGTCTGGCACATTTGGCACATTTGAATGTTAGGGAAGACATCCGTGACAGGAACTAGGTGGCAGCCACAGTGAAAGGCAGTCATGCTTTCGAGATAGAAATGTTCGGGAGGAAAAGGGACAACCAGAGTGCACGCAAGCAGATCTATGGTGTGACGTGAGTAGGGTAGTCATCTAATGATCAGTGTTCACTCTGCGTGAGCCCCTGTGATTTAACAGGCGCTGCTCTAAACACTTTGCATGTATTAACTGACTTCATCATGAGAACCATTGGTAGGTTTGGCTGTCATCCTCATTTTAGAGAGGGACCTGAAACACAGGGAGATGAAGCATCCTGCCCAAGGTCACTCGACCTGTGAGGAGCAGAGCTGGACTTGCTCCCACTCTACTACCAGCTCTACTGTAGGAAATCCAACAGGGACCCACCCTGGGGCTCACACCCAGGCAAGACTGGACCAGTCTCCTTTACTGGGCTCTTACAGTGTTCCAGGCACTGGGCTCCTCTGGGAATAAGGAAATGAATAAAACCCAGTCCCTGCTTTCAAGAAGTAGATGGTCACAGGAAGAAAGTGCTCCTTTAAGCAGTTAAAAAAAAATACAATGGAAGGCGAAGGTAGGACAGTAAAGAGTTTGCAAGACACAGAAACAGCACAAAGGGGTAGCTGATTTACATCAGTCTTCCTGGAGGTTGAGGCAGGGAAGGCTTCCTGGAGGAGGTGATGTCCAATCTGAGTTTTTAAGGATAACTAGAGGTTGCTATACGAACAGGAAAAAGTTGGCTTAAAACTCAACATTCAGAAAATGAAGATCGTGGCATCTGGTCCCATCACTTCATGGGAAATAGATGGGGAAACAGTGGAAACAGTGTCAGACTTTATGTTTTGGGGCTCCAAAATCACTGCAGATGGTGACTGCAGCCATGAAATTAAAAGACGCTTACTCCTTGGAAGGAAAGTTATGACCAACCTAGATAGCGTATTCAAAAGCAGAGACATTACTTTGCCAACAAAGGTCCATCTAGTCAAGGCTATGGTTTTTCCAGTGGTCATGTATGGATGTGAGAGTTGGACTGTGAAGAAAGCTGAGCACCAAAGAATTGATGCTTTTGAACTGTGGTGTTGGAGAAGACTCTTGAGAGTCCCTTGGACTGCAATGAGATCCAACCAGTCCATTCTGAAGGAGATCAGCCCTGGGATTTCTTTGGAAGGAGTGATGCTAAAGCTGAAACTCCAGTACTTTGGCCACCTCATGGGAAGAGTTGACTCATTGGAAAAGACTCTGATGCTGGGAGGGATTGGGGGCAGGAGGAGAAGGGGACGACAGAGGATGAGATGGCTGGATGGCATCACTGACTTGATGGACATGAGTCTGAGTGAACTCTGGGAGTTGGTGATGGACAGGGAGGCCTGGCGTGCTGTGATTCATGGGGTCGCAAAGAGTCAGACACAACTGAGCGGCTGAACTGAACTGATATGAACAGGAGGGGGAAGTGTAGGGAATAGCAAGTGAAAACACTTGGGTGAGAGATGAGCCAGGGTGGAGGGAGATACTGAAGGATTTGTGAGCCATGCTGGAAGGGTAAAGTGAGTTCAGTGATGGAGAGGTTGTGAGCAGGAGGGAGCAGTTAATTCAAGCTTGGAAGTTTAGAAACGCTGGGGTAGAAGCCCAACAGATCAATCACACTCAGTCGTGTCCGAGTCTTTGCAACCCCATGGACTGTAGCCTACCAGGCTTCTCTGTCCATGGGATTTTCCAGGCAATAGTCCTGGAGTGGATTGCCATTTCCTTCTCCAGGGGATCTTCCCTACCCAGGGATCGAACCCGGGTCTGCCACATTGTAGACAGATGCTTTACCGTCTGAGCCACCAAGCGAATTCAGATCAATTCCAAGGGGCAAGAAATCCGTGTGTTCTCTGGACCTTATTTCTCAGGCACTATTAACAGTTTGGACAGATAATTCTTTGTTTGGGGGGCCTGGTCTGTACGTTGTAGAGTGCCTAACAGCATCCCTGGACCCCACCCACCTCATGCCAGTAGCAGCCGCTCTCTCCTCTCTCTCCCCACCTTCTGGCATTTTGACAACCAGAAGTGTCTCCTGACCTGGCTGGATGTCTCCTGGGTGGCACACTACCCCAACTGAGAACCACTGCTTTCAACCCTCATCGTCTGGGAGAAAAGGAGAATGAATGAGAAATAGAACAACCATACTATGGTTGGAGGCCAGGGAGAGTTCTGTTTAAACAGTGTCTTCCCTGACAGATCCCTTTTTCTAGGGAACTTTCAAGGAAAGGAGACCAACAGGGGACAGGGGAGGGAAGTGAGTAGGTCTGGACCTCTTGAGCATGCATTCAGATCCAGAATGGCAATACAGGCCATGTGTGTATTTCGCCCACACCCAAGGCAGACATCACTAATCAATCCCAGCGTTCCTTCCCACTAAATCAGGGACTATTTTAGAATTCTCAACACGGGGTTCCAGGCAGACACCACAGCTCAGCACAGTAACCCACACCCAAAATCGACTGCCCTCCCAGAGAAAGAATCTTCTCTGAGAAGAATGATTTTTTTTCTGACTCAAGGGGACCTCCCTATTCAAAGTGCTGCCCTTCCCATGTAAACATCCTTGATTCCAACAGGAGAGAGGCCTTTTCCTGGTGAGGCTAAGCTTTGCCTACTTCCATCTTCCTCTCTTCAAAGGAAGCACTGGTCCTAGGACCACAGGACCCAGAGTGGGGAGGGCACATGACTGCTTCCTTGGGGCAGGAAGGACCTGGGTGATGAGGGCACAGCAGGGCACGTAGGAACAGAGGCAGGAGGTGGTCTCAGTGGGGCCCAGAGAGGGGTGAAATGTGTAATGCCCACCAAGGACAGCTCTGTGGAAGAGGAGGTTAGACTCCGGCATTGCCCAACCCTCTGGGTATCCAAGATTCTCTGAGCCTGCTGAACTTGCTTATCCCAGTGGCCATCTGAGGGGGACAGGCCCGAGTGCCCTTGGTCCTACATTTCCTGAGCCCCTGGCATGCCCCAGCACCTACCACTTATTGCTTCCACAGACTCCCTATAGATAGTCCTCCTTGTCCTATATTGTGGGGGAGGAAGCTAAAGTTCAGAGATGTTAAGTAGCTGCCCAAGGTCACACAGCCAAGAGAAAGCAGTGTGTGTGAGTTAATGGCTCAGTCGTGTCTGACTCTTTGTGACCCTCTGGACTGTAGCCCTCCAGGCTCCTCTGCCCATAGAATTCTCCAGGCAAGAATACTGGAATAGGTTGCCATTCCCTTCTCCAGGGCATCTTCCCAACCCAGGGATCAAACCCAGGTCTCTTGCATGGCAGGTGGATTCTTTAGCACCTGAGCTACCAGGGAAGCCCAGAGAAAGCAGAGCAGGTGTCAAATCCTAACATCACCAACTATGAACAGTTTCTTCCACCACCCCACAACTGTTGACCCCTATGGCTGCCATCTTTTAGAGGAAAAAGTAAGAGGGACAGAGGATAAGCAGCCCCAGAGGCCACACGACAAAGTGTCCAAGAGTCACCAGAAAGGCACAGCTTGTGGTTTGCTGCCCACTCCCACCCCCTTCCTGCAAGCCCTAGAGACCTGCCCCAAGGCAGGGGGACCCCTGGGCAGGTCACATGGGGCTGAGAAAAACTGGGAGGGAGGGGTGGGGTCGGGGACAGGACTAGGCTTGGGGGGCCGGAGTGTTGGCCTGTCTGTCAACCTTGGGTTAGCAGCAACTCCCCTCTAGGAATCCTGGTTCTTCGGTCCCTGCCTCCGCAGGGCAGCACGCTAGTTTTGCAGCCTCCTCTGCAGCCAGGGTGCAGCCATGGACCTGGCTCAGCCCAACAGATGCTTCCACACGAGACACGGATCTAAAGTTAGGCGTGCACAGAAGCATGTGTGGCAAGGACCTGTTTTGGCAGAGATGCCAGTGGATCAGTCTTTTTTCTAAGATGGTGCTGTGGGCAGGGCTCAGGGTTGGCACCAATCGTGCAGGCTCCATGGCCAGTCCTGGAGGCTGGCCTTCAGCTTGAGTTTCCTGGCTGTGAAGCTTCCATGTTTGGGTTTCTGGTCCCCCCAAAAAGTGATTTTGTGATCCAGATAAAATCCTATAATAAATTCCTTTTCTTCTTAAGCAGACTGTTGTTTCCTCTGCTCTATGTGCCCTGACCCCAGCCTCTAACAACTAATAGATGTTTTTTATTGGAGTATAATTACTTTACAATGTTGTGTTCATTTCTCCTGTACAATGAAGCGAATAAGTCATATGTATACATATATCCCCTCCCTCTTGGACCTTCCACACACCCCCACCCCCATCCTAATGGATTTTCTGTAGGGGAATCCAAACAGGATTCTAAAGAATAGCTCCAAGCTCTGCTTTTTCTGCCTGACATTTATACAGATGAGGTCAAGTTGAAATCATCGCCGAGGGAGGTCTTGGCATGTGTGTGTGTGTGTGTGTGTGTGTGTGCCAAATGAGAATGGGCAGCCTCAGAATGAGGTCTGGGGAGATAGGGCAGTCCCACTGCCTGGTCTTGGGGGCAGATGGGTTTGGGGCTGAGTATGTGAATCCGTGTCCTTCCTGCCCACCTGCTCCCTCCCTACTTTGCATCCTGGCACGGGATCTCAGATGTGTACCTCCCCGTTGCCTGCCTGGGCTTGAGCAGTACAACCATGAGAGGGCAGGCAGACGACAGACAGACCAGGAGTTCAGAGGCTTAGGCTCTGGCCATCTCTAGCCCCTCTGTGGCTGACCCACTCCTTCGTGCCAGGCCTGTATCAGGCACAGTGGAACAACAAGGAAGGATTCATCCCACTACAGGATTCTGGGAAGGGAGGGCATCTCTGTCGTCACATGCTGTTTCAGCCACAGTGCTCTGTAAAATCAAATGCTGCCCACCCAAACCAAAGTTCTGGGGGTGCCACCCCCGACCTCCCCAGGGCACTGCACGCCGGGACCAGATGCTGCTGAAAAGGAAACTGCAGCGCGCACACACTCACACACACATGCGCGGGCGTGTACACACACGTATCCTCGGATGCCGACTGTGCAAAGGGCCTTCACCCTTCATCAGCTACAGAGTGTGCTGTCGCCACTCTCAGCCCGGGGGCTGATCCACTTATCTTGCTGCTGAAGTTCAGAGACCTTGAAGGCTTTCTCAGGCAGGCTCCCATATCAGCAAAGGAAAGAATGTTCTGGAAGTCTTGTGTGGTCATCCTTGGGTGGGAGTTCCATGTGGGTTGGAACGTCTGGTTCTAGCACAGGAAGAGAAGGGGCCAGAGGCTGTGTGGGAGGGCACGAGAGAAGGAGGAGCTGAAGTGGAAATGGGAGGAGCCCTGGGCCGGCAGAGCTAAGGAGTGAGCAAGATGAGTGCTGTGAGGTGGGAGGCAAGGGAAGATGGCCAGGAGACCTCGGGGCGAGGCTGGGCATGCCACGTGAAGTATGGGGATCACGCCCCTCCCCAAAGACAGCCCAACACTCACAATCCCAGCCAGCCTGAAGCCCTGACCACCCCGAGTGTCAGCCGTTCAGTTGTGTCCAACTCTTTGCAACCCCATGGACTGTAGCCTGCCAGGCTCCTCTGTCCATGGAATTCTCCAGGTAAGAATACCAGAGTGGGCAGCCATTCCGTTCTCCAGGGGATCTTCTTGACCCAGTGATCGGAGCCTGGTCTCCTGCATTTCAGGCAGATTCTTTACCATCTGAGCCACTGGGGAATATCCCTTCCACACCAAGGTATGGGAACAAAACGGACCCAGTAACCACTAGGTTCTGAATGCAGTCCTTCAGGGGGTCTCCAAGCTCTGAACCTTGAGCCGACTGAGTCCTTCTTGACTCTTACAGGTGCTGCTGATGACCTTTACTCCCTGCACAGAGTGGACACCTCTAAGCTCCTATATCCATGGCCCTGGAACCACTAGGAATAGCTGCCCTAAGCATTCTGTGTGTTTGTGTGTGTATATGTGAGTATGTCCAAGTGTGACTGTATAACCCTGTATGTGGTTGTATGTTTGGGTGTGAATGCATATGAGTATGAGCACGGTCACCCTGCTAATCTGCATTATCTCTCTGAAAGCTTGTTTGGCTGTAAAACTGAACTGGAGTCCTAGGTTGGGTTTGAGACTGGGGAACGTGGGATTGGAGGGGCAGGGGAAATGCCCGGGCCTCTCTTCCTCCCAAACCATGGAGCATCCACAGGATAGGAGGTTGGGAAACACCTGCGCAGAGCTGAGGGCATGGGTGGAGACAGAAGTAGAGGCTTTAGTCCCAGACTTCCGATGGCCCCCTGAACACCTCCTCCTGGTGGCTCACCTGCACCCAAGCTGAAGATATCCACCTCCAAACACGGGGCCTGCCCATTCCTTTCAGCTCCTCCTCTGTCCTCTCCATGTCAGGGCCTGGCGCCACCCGCCTGGTTCTCAGACTGGGAGGAAGGCAGTGTCTCCAGAGCCCTTACCAGCCTCACCCCACTCCTCTAGAGTCTGTGCTGTGCTTGTGGCTATTGACCTTTTACCCT
Organism: Bos indicus; assembly: GCF_029378745.1. Classification (NCBI taxonomy): domain Eukaryota; kingdom Metazoa; phylum Chordata; class Mammalia; order Artiodactyla; family Bovidae; genus Bos; species Bos indicus. The sequence continues at coordinate 17,152,170 of NC_091769.1, forward strand.
AAAGTTGAATAAAATGAAAAGGCAGTTCCTCAGTTGTGCTGGCCACATCTCAAGTCCTCGTCCACCACACGTGGCTGGTGGCTACCGCATGGATGGTGCAGATGCAGAAAATTTCCATCATGGCAGAATGCGCTATAGGACAGCGCTGTCTCTAGCCGCTCACAGGTCTCAGACTCGGGCTCTCACACCCCAGGAACCTCCACTCATGCTGGAGCACTGCTGGGCCACCTATCTCCCTTTGTCCTTGCCCAGCCGCAGCTTCCCCTGGAAACCCCGCAGGTGCAGCCAGCCTATGTTGCCCTTTCCTCCATTTCCCTGCCATGCCTGGGCCTCATCCTCACATCCTGGCCATCAGCTCTTCTAGGACAGGGGTCTTGGCTTACTGATTTATTTCTCTTAGCACACACCCCTTTCCTCTTGCCAACCATCTTTTCCTTGTCCACCTACTCTCTTCTCTTTCTTCCCCATGCCCCAGGCTTCTCTGCCACACTTCTGGTCTTCCTTGCCTCCTCTTGCATTTTCTCTCTCTGATCCCCCTCTCCCTCCATCTCCTCTCCCTCTACTTTGCGAGAGAGATGCTAATTGCACCTGCAATTACCTAATTGCCATGGCAATTAGCCAGTTGCACTCTATTTGGAAGGTGCAAATGGCAAATTGCAGGCATAAGGAGATAATTTTAGGCACACTACGGTGCCGGGAGAATTTGGCCTCAGCCCCGGGGGTTGAGCAAGTGCGTCTGGTGGTCTGGTGCGTGAAGGTCTCTCCCAGCCCCAGGAAGATCCCAAGGTGGTGGACTGGGGAGAGGTGGGGCCAGAGGGTGGGGAATTTCCTCTGAGGCAGTCACAGAAGCTGCAGCACAGAGGAAGACCAATCTGCCATTTTTTTAAATTAATTAATTAATTTTGGCTGCTCTTTGTCTTTGTTGCTGCGTGGGCCTTTAGTCGCGGTGAGTGGGGGCTGCTCTCTAGCTGGAGCGCGTGGGCTTCTCATTGCGGTGGCTTCTTTTGTGGAGCAGGGGCTCTCGGGTGTGCAGACTTCAGCAGTTGCAGCTCCCCGGCTCTAGAGCACAGGCTCAGTAATTGTGGCACACGGGCTTGGTTGCTCTGAGGCATGTGGGATCTTCCTGGATCAGGGATCAAATCCGTGTCCCCCTCAATGGCAGGCGGATTCTACCAGGGACTGTCAGGGAAGCCTCCCAACCCGCCATCTTTAACTGTAGCGATTTTCATAATATCACAATGCTGATGAATCCTGATTATTGATATTCATCAAGGTCGTTCAAGGTGCTGAGAGTGGGCAGACACCTGACCCCATTCCCAGACTGGTACAGAGGGCTGGACTTCAAGCCTGCTCTGGGAGGTCATTTATGGGATGCAAGGTGGAGCCCTGGGGCAGAATGGGAGCTGACCTCTATCCTGAGCAGGGGCAGAGTGTGGCTTGACGAGTAGATGATGCTGGAATCCTGGGGTGGGATCCGGGACTATCCCCTTCCAACCCCCTTCCTCTAGGAGTCAGCCTTGCTGAGGGGAGAAAGAAGCATGTTGTGGCCCTCCCACAAGAGCCATGTCCTGAGAGCAGCCTCTCCCGGGGAACCCATGCTAGGATCAACCACCTGCTTTGAAAGCAAGTGATTGTAAAGCTGGACACTGGGTGTCTGGGACCTCAGGCTCCCAAGGGGCTTGTGGGAGGTGATGGGAGCTCACCCCTGTGTGTGTCCTGGTCCAGATGCCTTCCCTGGGGTCTCTAGACCCTGGGTGTTTGGGGATGGGGGGTACTCTAGGACACAGGAGAATCCATCTAGGGGAATGGGGCTGGGAGCATGTGGAGGACGCTTGTCGATGCTGCACCGACAAGGCCACAGTGCCCTTCCTACATAATCTGTGCGTGTTTAGAGGGGCCTTGGGCATGCTGACGGGGCAAGAGGAAGATGGTTGTGGCACCGGTTGTAGCGTGGTCCCCAGGAGTAACCTTGGACAAAGAAGTCCTCCAACGATAACTCACCCCTACAATGTGCCAGACCTGGGACAGGGGTAGCTTGGTGGACACTGCACACCAGCTCCTAGTGAGACATGAGGCAAAGGCGGCATTGTGGGCATTATGGGGACAGAACAGGGTGGCCTTCATCCACAGCTGGGGACTTCATAAATAAGTGTTGACGGAAGGAATGGCTGGCTGGCTGAATGAATTAGTCAAATGCTGTCTCTCTCTGGCCCTCAGTCTCCCCATCTGTGAAATAGGAAGCTGGGCTTGAGAATTCCGTCCTGCAGGGTCCCTCATGCTCCCCTGTGCAACTCTTCTCCCCACCTTTGCTCACAGGGGCCCTGTGGGGGTGCCCTGCATTCTCTGTACCACCAACCAGAATCTGCCCCCACCAGCCTCCCCCTCCCACGCACCCCTGCTTGTGCGCTTCAGCACCCACCCACTTACTGCTCTAGGACGAGGGAATTTTGAAGTCTTGTAGCTTGGGCCCTTGCTTCCCTGCTGAGGGAAGGGGATGTATTGCGGACTTTTTGCCCTCAGCCTATTCTCAAATTCTGCAAATGGGGACAGACTGACTGGGGCCGGGGATGTTCTGGGGAAGGGCTCAGAGCTGCAGTGGGAGAGGTTGGGCTGGGGGTTGCAGCCAGCAGCCCCACCTTCCCGCCCATTCCGGTCTCTCTACATGCTGGCCTCAAAGGGACATCAACTAAACACAAGAGTGAGTGTCCGAGGCCCTGAGCACAAGTTAATTAATTCACCAGAGGGAAGGAAGACTATAAATAAGTGGTGGGAGTGGCTGGACGGGAGGGGGCAGGTTTGTTCACCCGCCGGCTTTGCAGTCTCCGCTCTAGCAGTACAGGTTAATGAGCACAGGCCTCCTTGCCAAGATAATAGCGACTAAAAATAAAAAAAGAGAAACGAGTCACCCTCCCGGGTGAATCAGACGCCTCCAATTGTAATTTCCACGCTGATACTGTAATTTTCCTGTTCCTCTTGCTCCCTGGGGGCTGATGGAAACGGAACCCCTCCCCCCGAAGGAGAGACAGGTCCTATTCTGGTTTATTCCCCCCTCCCCCCCCAGGAAGGGGAGGCAGGCGGGAGGGGGAGAGGAAGGGCAACGGGAACCCAAACCTAGGCCTGGGTGACCAGCCAAGAGGCTGGGGCTGAGCGGCCTTCTGTTGAGAAGTGAAGTTTCGATGCATCCGATGACCTGACTGAAGTCACAGAGCCGGTGGGTGGATGGCAGAGCGTGTCTCTCATGCTTCCACATCCAATCATCCCTCTGGTTCCACCTTCTCCCTCCCTTTGGGTTTGTCAGACAGGGAAACTGAGGCATGGGGATGGAGAATGATTTGCCAAGAGCCTCCCCGGAGAGCGTGGCAGACCTGGGCTGGCAGCCGGTGCTGTCCCCTGCTCACCCTCCTTCCTGGAAGCATGAACCTGTCCTCCTGGACCTTCCCCAAGCTCCCGCCTGCCTCCCCCTGACGCCACACACCCCCGCCTACCCCTGCCCTTCCAAGGAGCCTGCAAGATGAAAACCCTCTGATTCCCAGGTCTCCTCTGTGCCACCGGAGCAGCAGATCCAGATTGCCAGAAGGTTATTGTCACACGCCTCTGTTGGTGGAGGTCACCCTGGCTGGGGACAGGGGTCTGAAAGCCTTTCTGGGCACTCAGGCGGCCTACATCGTGCCTTTGTGTCAACTGGAAAGCAGAGCCCTCGCTCGGCAGACATGGCCCCGGGCAGGGCTTTAGGCCTGGCTGATGGACCCAGGGTGGGTTTCGGGTTCCACTTGCCCCCTAGCCACACCCCTATTCCTGCCAGGGTGCCTTTGAGCAGTGTACCCCTGGCACAACCTTCTCCAGTGGCCCCACCTCTGCCTTTCTGGAGGCCAACCAAGCCCCGATCCTGACCCAAAGTCTTCGACACAGTAGAACTTTCATGAAAACGAAATGAGGCTTTCCCTCCCTCCCCTCAACCTGGCAGACTCTGGGAAAGGAAAAACAGTTACATAAACAGGAATCACAGCTACGCTTTCCTAGAGAAGGCAACAGGACTTGGGGACCTGGCTCCTGAGTGGTAAAGAATCTGGCCTTGGGAGGTGAACACAGAAAACGATTACAGCCAGAAGGGCAGCTTCGTACCAGACCCGGCTGACCCTGGCCAAGCCCTGCCCCCTGCATAAGGGGATTTGTTTTGTCCCACTGGGCCCCGTGTCTGGTGGCTTCTGTGGGAGGAGAGAGGCCTCGTTCTGGACAATGGAGAAGGGAGGTGGGCAGGGGGAGGGTGCGATCGGCTGGCCCAGGACGACGCCCATCTGGGGATCCATTCCGCCACACAGTCATTCCGTGACATTTTGCATGGCAGATGTCAAGCACAGATTAAAAACCAGTCCGTCTTGCTATTATTATCCCTAATTACTCACTCACGAGCTGAAGGCTCCCTGCAGAGGAAACTGGCTCCATCTCAGGCCCTGGGCCTCATGGGCCTGCGAAGAATTCCTTTTTCTGGGCTTTTGTGCTTTTTTGTCCAACCCCCTGCAGTGAAACTCCTTCCCCTCAGCATCCCCAAGCTTACATGCATGTGCGAGCACACACACACACACACACACACACACACACACACATGCTCTCTGGCGCCCAGCTTACTGACTCCCTGCTGGCTCTCAGCAATGGGGCTGATATGGGTCCTGGCACAAAGGGAACCAAGGAACAGGGCAGTGCCAATGGCACAGGAGCCCAGGACTCAGCTTCTGCGCAGTGGGACCCACACGCCCTGTCTTCACTGCCAAACCTGCAGATGGGTGTGTCTCCATGCCCATCCCTCCTGCCTTCTCCCTGCTTCTGCCGCAGAGGTTCCCCTGCCCAGCCCAGACCCACACCTCCGCAGACACCCGTTCAACCCATTAGGCCCTTATCTGCTGTGTCCTCAACCTGGCTCCTGGCGCCTGGACAACAGCCTCTTCTGTCTTGGAAACATCCCTTTCAGGGCCAGCTATCACCCCGCCCTGGCCGTCCCTTCACAGCCAAATCTCTTAACCAGGGGTGTCTGCATAAGCGTTTCTCACTTCCTCACCTCCCACCTCCCTCCGTCTGGCTTCGGCCCCTCCAGGCCCCAGGGGCTGGCCTTTCACAGCCACCTCTGACCTTTTTGTTGCTAAATCTAGTGGACGCTTTTAACTCCACATCCCACATGGTCTGCGGACGGGAGCCGAGGCTGCCGACCACTTCCTCTTCCTGACACACTTTCTCGCCTTGGCTGCCGGACACCACTGTCTCCCTGCATGCTCCACCCCCTGATGCTGGCAGCACCATCCAGATCACAGGCACAGCATCCTCTCTTCCTACACGTGGTGTTGCTTAGAGGTCTGCTCTTGGCACCCGCATCTTTACTTGCCATCTCTGAGCTGATATGACCCCCACACCTTTGCACGTGGGCCTCTCTCCTGCCCCTTAAGTCAGCATTCTGCTGCCCTCCAGACATCTCACCAGGTGCTTCGCATTCAGTGGGTCCGCAGCTGAGCACATCATCCCTCCTCCCAAAGGTCTCCCATCTGGGCCAGGAATGGGTACCACCTCCCCCATTTGCAAAGGCCAGAAACCAGAGCACCGTCCTGGATGCTGCTCATGTTTCACAGGCAGATCAGCAATTGCTTCTGATCCTTTCCTTGCCCGGCCTGCTTCCCTCATCCTTCCCAGTCCTTCTCCGGCTGGTGGCTTCCATTGCCCGGCCAGACTCCTTCCTTCCCTAGGGCCCTGCAGAACAGCTGCAGTGAGCTTTCAAAATACCTCCTGGATTCTAACAGTCTTCTGCCCAAACTTTCACTAGCTCCCTGTCACCCTGAGAAAGCAGTTCAATGTTCCCAACATGTCCTGCGCCTTGGACAGGTGTACTCCCCACTGTCCTTCCACACACACACACACTGTCTGCCCTGGGCGTTCTAATTCTCTCATGATCCATCTTCCCCATCTCGTGGCCTAGCTGGTGAGTGCTCTGTTCACCCTCAGCTTCTAGCTCAGCCGTCCTTCGCCCTAGGGGATTTCCCAGAGCTCCCATCTTCCCTAGCTGTCTCTCGGGCCAGGCACTTCTCACAGCTCCATACAGGCTCGCTCCTAACCCTTTTTAGCCCAGAGGGTTCAGTGCCCTCTTCCCATGGCCACCCTGTCCAGGACCACCCTGGAGTTCAGAGCCCAGGGTGCATCACTGTGTCCCAGGAACATGCCTCTAGGGTGCTGCCTTGCTGCTGCTGGACGGCCACAGTGGAATCCCCACATCACCCTCATTTTACTTTCCCTTCTTACTTTGGTGAGACAATCGAGGAGCACTTATTCCAAAAGTCCTGCCCGAGTACTTGTAGTACTGGGGCCACTGTCTGGTCCTGAGGGCCACCACCCTGCCCTCAGGCAGCTTCCAGGCCACATGGGTAGATGGGTCTGCAGAGCCGCCACTCTAAATCTGCAGTCCGGAAAGGGGCCAAGCCATCCTTGCCTAGAGAGTTCCATATGTCGCCACTGGGGCCTCGCCCGCCACCTGAATCTGCATCCACAGAGTGTCCAGACCTTCGCTTCCTGAAGGGTTTCTGGGTGGTCCAGTTCCCAGCTGGGGCCAAAGGTCGTGGCCGGGTGGATGGGGGACGGGCAGAGGCCGTATTCTCATTTTTCCTAGTTGCTCAAAGGCATCAGGCCTTGTGTGGTTGGGAAAATAGAGCTCATGCAAATAAAAAACAACTCCAGTGAGGTACCGACCAGAGGCCCATAGTCCTACAGGGTAAGGGGCCCCTCTAACAGGCCATGACCCGCTGCCACCTCACTCTGGTCTGATACCCCGTAGGGCTCACCATTCCGAATCATAATCATGATGATCCTCATCCTCAAAGAGAGAGTAAGACCACTGGCTCCTTCAGAAACTGGTGAAAAGGTTTGATGAGAAGGTGCACGAGGCCTCTGCCTGGTGCCTGACATCCAGTAAGTATTCAACAGACAGCAACTCTCAGAGTCTTATTATTCATTACAGACATTCCCATTAAGAGGACAGACAAGCTGAGGGTCTCAGAGTGTTTAGGCTTCCCTCCAAGGTCTATGGGGTCGCACAGAGTCAGACACGACTGAAGCGACTTAGCAGCAGCAGCAGCAGCAGCCAAAGGAGAAGCACATTGTTTCCCTCTCCGGGCACTTCTTTTCCCTTCCGAACTCAGCAGGTCATGTACACCTGCAGAGATCCCAGCTCAGGTAATCAAACCTCAAATATGTAGTCTAGGGGCCAGAAATACCTCTCTTGCTCTCAGCCCAGAGACGCTGGCCTTCCTTCCCTGGCATGTCTCTCTCCACCCAGACCTGCATGAACCAGAGGTGGCTGAACAAAGGAGGCGGCTGGGGCTCCCTCAGTCAATGCCTTCCCCACCCTCAAGAGATCAATACAGCTAATGCAGCAATCTGGAGTACTGTCGGCCTGGACATTGTCGCGCGTGGACCTGCTGTTTATTTTCCTCCGAATCTCTCTTCGTGCCTCCGGCACTCACGGCTACCCACACCTGCTGCCCCAGGTGGCAGCCAGCGCGACTGCGGGCCTCCCTGGAGCCGTGACCCTGGAGGGTGAGCGGGAGGAGGGCGGGCTGGGGGGCCGTCAGCCTTCAGCCAGCTGATGCAGAGGTCTTAATGAATATGAATCGCCTCCCCCTCCACGGAGCCGGCCCCATCAGATTCCTTCACACCTCGCCGAGCCCAGAAAGGTTACTCAGAATTAAATGTAAATCACATATTTACTGGTATGAATCAGATCACAGTGTCACTTTCTCACAACACAGAGTTTAATCACGCCGCAGCCCTGAGGGTTTCTGCTTTCTGGCGGCTGCACCTGGGCTCACAGAAGACCAGCTCACAGCCCTTCTGATGTGGGGGTGGGTGGGTGTGGATGCCTCTGGAGCCTGGGAAAGGGCAGCAGGCACAGCGGGAGACCCGACACTGGTGTGTCCAGCCCTTTGGTGCCCAAGTCACGGCTGCCTTTTAATATCACGTCAGTCGGAGGTGGTCACCACCAGCTAGTCAGCACTTTACATGCTGTGGCTACTTAATAAATGTTGGAAAACCGCAGGAACATCACTGTAAAAGACTGCTGGCAGTGACCTCCTTGCCCAGGCTCGGGTGTGTTTCAGAAGCCAGGCCAGAAAGGAGACACGCATGAAAAGGTTTCAGTGATGTGCCTCTGTGCTGGAAGCAGCGGCAGGGAAGGTCCAGTGGCTCTGCAGCCAGGAGATCCGGCTGAGAGCCTGACTGGGCCACTTGTTTCTCAGAGGGACTGGGGCGATTCACTCTGGGGCAGGTTCTTTGTCTCTAAAGTGGAGATACAAGGCAGGTCCTGCGGCTTCATGGATGCACTGCATGGGGAGTGGTTTGTCCACCGTGAAGCATTCTGCAAATGTGAGGCGTGATGACCACAAGCTCAGTGCAAAAGCCACACGACATCAATAAGGGAACCAGGTTTCACCCTGGTTCTCCCACCTAATGGCTATACGGTCCTTAGAATAGCCTTCAGCTCCTTTCAGCTTCAAGTTCACATGAACAAAATGGAAATCACTATTCTCTCCTGATGGAGAGAGGCTCTAATGAATGCAAGACAGGCAGGTCTTTGTGCAAACTCTAAAGCGCTGAGCACAGGGAAGGGGCTCCGAGTGGGTCATTCCCCTCGGCCACGGCCACCCGCTAGGGCGACCTGGTTTTATGTCATAGACTCCCCCACCCTAAGCTGCTCACTGGGAGTCTGGTCTCCAGGCTCACAGCTGAGCATTTGGAGAGTTCTTTATAGTTTGCAAAGCGCTGTGCAGAGTCAGAGTTTGCTGTGTTCTTAGGAGGACATGTCAGTGTTGGGGGCTCCTTGGTGGTTACAAATCCACGTGAGGGTGCTTGCTGGAGGAGCTGGCCCCTCTGCCAACCTTTGTGCCCAAGTGCCCTCCCCAGAGCTATATAAATGGCCAGAGTTCTCAACTGGAGAGTTTCCTAACTGGATAACTGTTTCCCGGAAAACTGAGCCCATGTTGTCTGCACAGGAAACAGTACACATCGTGTGTGTGTGTGTGTGTGTGTGTGTGTGTGTGTGTGTGTGTCTGTGCGTATTTAACCTGAGAAACAGATGTCACTTCTTCAGGTATCAGGAAACCTCTTTTCACCAGTTTTAAGGAACAAAGCTCTCTTGGGCTTAAAGTCAAGGGACCTTCTTTTTACAGCCAGTCCCAGTCTTGGAAAGGCCCTACCTTTGTTATGGACTCAAGGAAATCTCTTCTGGGTTTACAACTCATCTGTTAACTGCTAGCTGGACATGAATAGGAGGTGAAATCATGATTTTAGGGAAATGAAATTCTGTTCCAGTCATCTATTTTAGTTACCTTTTGTTTTATAAAAAAGACACGCCAAAACCTAGTGGGGTGAAACAAAGCACAATTTATTAATATTAAGTTCAGAGCTTCTGGAGCTTAGGGACTCAGGCAGGACACAGTAGAGATGCTTGTTTCTGCTCCGCCACATCTGGGGTCTCAGCCTTTGGCTGGGAAGATTCAAGTCTTGAATTTCTGGGGGCTGCATTCAGCTGGAAGCTTCTTCACCCACCTGTCCAGTACCTGGGCTGGGATATCTCAAAGCCTGGGCTTAGCTGAGCTGATCATCAGAACACTCCCATGTGGCCTCTCTGTGAGTCTGGGGCTTCTCATACCCTGAGGGCTAGATTCTGAGGGGGCTAGTCACAGTGAGAGTCAGTGTTCCAAGAGACCAAGCAAAAGCTTCAAGGTTTCCTATGACATAACCTTGGAAGTCATGCAGTATCATTTCTGCCATGTTCTGTGGATCCCAAGGGAGTTACTAAGATCAGCCCAAGTTTAAGGAAGATGGATTAGGGATAGGCGAGTGGCAAGGTTGCATTGCCCAAGAACATGTGGGGTGGGAGTTACTGTTGCTACCATCTTTGAAAAACATACTCTGCTAAGGTCTGTTATTGCTTTAAATTAAGCAACCGAGACATTAATCAACCAATCACGCTGCTGCCAAATACGAGCTATCTGTCATGTGCAAGGCAATGAGCCCACTGACATGGCAGGGAGAGGACTTGGACTCCATTTCTCAAAGCCTCAGATCCCACATGGTAAAATGGGAGCCAATCTGGGATTTTGATGACAAGAAACAGAGACTCAGGGCAGGCAGCTCAAGTAAAGAAATGCTTATTGTCAGGTCACTGAGATGTCTCATGGAAATCTAAGGATGGAATCCTAAATTCATCTCCAGAAATCCTGAGGCTCAACTGGAAAGCTACCAGTCGTGGACACAGCTCTGGATCACATGAGGGAATCGCTTCTTTGGGGAATCTGTCCAGTTTCCTCTGCTCATTCAGAACTTCCCTGGGCCTCCATCACAGCTCATAGCTGCTTTATGGCCCACAATGGGCCACCATGGCTCAAATTCTACTTCTTGACCTTCCAGCTTTGCATCCCCTCCACTCAGAATCCCACTCCCCAGTCCTGACTGGCCCAGCCCAGCTTTTTCAGCTATTTCTCATAGGTCATGGGTTGCTGAGCAGTCTTTAAGTAAGGTAGCTTTGTATCAGGTACCTATCTCTTGGTCCAATCAGGCAAAGGACATGGGGAACTCCATAGGATGAAACACAGAAACACAGCCTTGTTCTTTCAGCAGGGTCTACAGGTGAGATGCTAGTGTATCAGTCTTTGTGCAGAGTAGGCTCTCATCATCTTCTCTAGCATCCCCTCACAAGACCTCAGTGAGGATGGAATTGCTAAAACAGAGAAAAGTACTCTTGTATCTATAAAACTGCTGGACAGGTGGGACCAGCACCACATTCGATCCGTCCATTCATTCATCCACTCAACAAATATTTATTGAGCCTCAGTTGGTAAAGAATCCAACTGCAATGCAGTAGACCCCGCTTCTATTCCTGGTTTGGGAAGATCCGCTGGAGAAGGGATAGGCTACCCACTCTAGTATTCTTGGGCTTCCCTGTGGCTCAACTGGTAAAGAATCTGCCTGCAATGCAGGAGACCTGGATTCGATCCCTGGGTTGGGAAGATCCCCTGGAGAAGGGAACAGCCATCCATTCCAGTATTCTGGCCTCAAGAATTCCAGGAACGGTATGGTCCATGGAGTTGCAAAGAGTTGGACTCGACTGAGCGGCTTTCACTTTCAGTATGTGCCACAGACCATGCTTGGAACCAGGGAGAGAGCCACAAACGAGTTAGAGCTGGTTCTTGCTCTCCTCCTCATTTCTGAGGTTACACATCAAGACATAAGATACAGAGTCTATGGAAGCCCAACTAGCTTTAAATCTGACTAGTGATGCAAGGCACAAACCACCAGAATTTGATTAAATAGCCTACAAGCAAATTAAAGTACATTGGAATAATATTTTTTTTTTCCTAATCAAATTGGCAAAGATGAAAACACCCCTGAGAGTGGTGGTGCACAAAAATGAACACACATCTGTGTTACTGGTGGGAGTGTGAAGTAATATGAGCCTCGAGTGGAGTCATTTGAAAATTACACATGCACACCTCCTGGGAGGCTGGACTTCCATGTGGAGGGAGTTATGCCGTGTGGTCCTCTCTGTGATTCCAAATAACTAGAAACAACCTACATGCCCATCAACAGCAGAACGGTTAAACTGATGATCCACTGAATGGACTCCCAGACAGTTTGGAACTCAGTGAGGAACCTCTCTATGTGCTGCTGTGTGAAGCGGTCTGACTATACTGTTGAGTTAAACAAGTCAGGGATGGAACTGTAAAGTATCAGTTATGTTGGTAAATGGTGGGAGATGGGAAGATACACATACACACTCGTGTGCATATGCTTCTATTTGCTTTCGTGTGCATAAAAGATCTCTGGAAGAATTCATAAGAAGCTAGACAGTGGTTTTCTGCTGGAAAGGAAATTAATGGTAGAAGGGAGGCTGCTTACTATATATCTTTTTATATCCAAAGTTAAAAATCCAATGTTTTTAACTTTTAAACTACTTTAGTGTCTTATTTATTTAAAAATTATATTTTTAAAAAAGCAACATAAAATTAATATCCTGTTAGATCTGGTAAGTTGCACATGATTAAAGCAAAGTAACCTTCTGAGATCAAGACAAGGCTTGGCTTTGCTGTGCATCCAGACTCTGGTTTGAGCTGCCTGTCACTGGGTCCATCTGACCCAGAAGGTCCAATGTTGCTAGAAGGTCAGGCAATGCTAGAAGGCATTCTCCATGGCAGACAAGGATGCTGGGTGGAGTCTCTGGGGACAGAACCCTGGGATTCCAGAGCAAGGCCATTCCTCTTATTGCTGAGACGTCTTGCTCTGGGTACCGCTTGAAATTGACATGGGACTCTGAGTGACTGTGGGACTGGACCTTACTATCATAAGCTGGTATTGGATGCGCCAGCTCATCAGGTTGGGTAGTTTGATTATGACAGAAATGGTACATTTGGGATCAAGCCCAGTCGTGTCCAGAAGACATGAGTAAAATACAAGAGCATGTGACCCAGGCTGCTACACACGATGCATGTGCTTCAACATGTCTCACTGAACACCTATGACTTCAAAGGGGCAGGCACAGCTCTGACCATCTGATGGGGAAGGAGAAAACTTTGGCCCGGTTCACAGAGGGGTTAACATGATGTGTCATCATGAGTTGAAATGCTAATTTCAGACCACGCTACAGACCTAAGTGGATGGCCCAAGGGAACAGAAATTAAAGGAAAGCCCCTGTGGGCAGAGCTGCAGGGAACCATGATCTGAGGAAAGTACTCACACAAAGATGCAGCAGTAAATGGTTTGGCTCATTAGTCAAGGGCTAGGCAAAATGAACATTGGAAGACTAGGGGGGAAATGTCTGAGAAAAAGGTACATGAAAAAACCCACAGGAACAGGCACACAATGGGAGGTGATGGGGTCTTGCATTAATGCCTACTGTGAGGGAGATGCTTAACAACTGGGAGAGCAGGACGACTCAGCCTGTGGGTGTCAGCCACCCTTTCCCCAGCCACCTCATCAGCCATGATGGCAAGGATGGGAGCCATGAAAACCCCCGGCACTGGGGGTCCCTCTCTCTAAGGTGAAGCTCATGACTGCCACTGTGGGATGTCCAATCTGCCAACAGCAAGTGGTGATCCTGAGCCCTCGGTGTGAAGCCATCTACACAGAAGACTAGCCCACCGGTTATTGATGAGCTGGCATGCTGGAGGCTTTCTATCCCTGCTGCTGCTGCTGCTGCTAAGTTGCTTCAGTCATGTCCGACTCTGTGCAACCCCATAGACGGCAGCCCACCAGGCTCCCCCGTCCCTGGGATTCTCCAGGCAAGAACAGTGGAGTGGGTTGCCATTTCCTTCTCCAATGCAGGAAAGTGAAAAGCGAAAGTGAAGTCACTCAGTCATGTCGGACTCTTAGTGACCCCACAGACTGCAGCCCACCAGGCTCCTCCGTCCATGGGATTTCCCAGGCAAGAGTGCTGGAGTGGGGTGCCATTGCCTTCTCCGTTCTATCCCTGAGACAACAGCAATTCATCCTCACTGGACATGGGGGAGAACCATCCTGTCTACCCTCAGCACTCCCACCAGCACCGCCACAGGAAGTCTGATGGAATGTCTAACCCACCCACAGAGTTTCCCATGTCAGTGACTCCCATCAAGGAAATCACTGTGACGAAAGAGGTGCGACAACTGGCACGTGGCCAACGGATCCCCGGTGCTATCAGGTACCCATTACCCAGAAGCAGGGCCCGGTTACAAAGTGAAGTGGTCTGTTAAGGCTCAGCTAAGGGGGTAGCTTGGGGACAGTGCCCTGTGGGGTTGGAATACTGCCCTTTAGGATGCGGTCTAAGCACCCAAGCAATAGGGAGTGAATGGTGCTGCTCTCATTGCTGAAATTCACGGTCTGGCTGTTCAAGGGCTGTAAGTTCTTCTGCTGTTGCCATTGCTCCCTGACCCTCAGGTAGAATTCACACTCCCTATCTCAACAAAACCTAGGCTCTATGAGTAGAGGGGTCTTGGTCTCCAGGCAGTTGACATTTCTACTGTGGGGCTAATGCTTCTGCAGGTGACAGTGTAAGAGTCCCACTGGACTTAAAAGCTGTGACTGTCAGCTGTCACTTTACTCGCTCATGTCAATGGACCAGCAAGCGAGGAGAGGCGTTCCCACACCCGCAGGGTGATCGACACTGATGGCTTTGAGGGGCAAGGGTTGTTTCTGCCAAAGGGGACAGGATTCTCTGGGGCTGTCTTGGTGCCCCCTTGCCTGATGAAGAGAGTTTACAACTGAGCGATTGCAGCAATAGCAGCTCAGACCCCTCAGGATGATGGTCTGGGTCATCCCTCCCCGACTTCCTGCCCTGGTAAACAACACAGATCAGCCAAATTGCTGCTTGAGAATGAGGGACATGAAGATTGAACAGTGAAGGTGAGAGGCAATGAATATCCATTAGGGTCACAGCAGCCCAGACCGTGCCTCATTTCAATAACCCTTTTGCCTTAAAATTTCCGAGATTGGAAGGAGACTCTGTAACTAATCAGATTTATATCCTCTTCTTGGATGGGACTGAAGCAAGAACAACCCATCTTCACTGAAAGAGGAGGCCTCAGGCGTAGTATGGGAGCAGGACACAGGAAGGTGGAAGATCGGGGGCCAAAAGCGTCAATGTACAGATACTAATGCGCCAGTTCGGAGCTTCCAGACACACCCATCTCCAGGGTCTTGGACACTTGTTCCTACCACATTCCACCGTAGCTGCCAGCTCTGTGTGACTCTGATAAATTAACGTAGGCATGACTCCAAAGCATGTCATCTCAAGTCCGTGCCATACACATACCACCGATGCTCTGGGACCCTCCTGTTGATGCTGAGTCCTGAAATCAACAAGATCCACACAGCATCCATTCTGGTTCCACCAGGAAACATGTAAGAATAAACACCCGCCAGGCAGTCCTTTGAACAATGGGATACAGGAGCTTCTGAGTACCTTCTTCTCCCTTCCTCCCCAGGATGGACCATTCTAAGATGCAGTCACTGTATAGCCTTTGGAAAGACCTTTTCATGGGATCAGCCAGTCAGTTGCATTTGACACCACTGATCCACAGTCCTTTGTACACCTGTTGTGTTGTTTAGTCACTAAGTTGGGTCCAACTCTTGCCACCCCATGGACTGCAACTCACCAGACCCCTCTGTCCATGGAATTTCCCAGGCAATTATACTGGAGTGGGTTGCCATTTCCTTCCCTAGGGTATCATCCTGACCCAGGGATCAAACCCACGTCTCCTGCATAGGCAGGCGGATTCTTTACCATGGAGCCACCAGGGAAGCCCCTGTATACCTATAGTCTCTTGGTTTTTCCTATCTCTAGCTTTGCTCATCACTGCCCTCACTCCTGAGTCCCTGGAGTTGCACTCCTTAAAAAAAAGCTTGTGGTACACAAAGCTTGGCTTTAGGGTTTGCCTCCAGCGGACTTAGGTTAAGGCAAAATTATCAGGTCCTTTTCATCTTTACCCCAGAGCCAGGCAGTCAGTGCCATGATTATCCCAGTTATTGATCCAGAACCATAAAACAAGAGAGCAGCAAAGACAGAACTTGATTCTGGCTCTAATTTCAAGCCTGGGCTCATCCCAGGACACTGAGATCTCTGCATCTGAGCAAGGCTTCATGTAGGGGCAGGACTGGAGTGTGTTGGGAAGGAGCGATGTTTGGAGGAGCATGTTGGGCTAAGAGGAAGCAGAGCTTGGTTGGGCAGTGAGGCTGGGTGTGGTGAGCATTGGTGTGGTCAGCCCACATTTCCTAGTCAAGGAGCAGCAAAATCAAAGCCCTGAGATGGATATTGAGTTCATAGGGCACTCCTAACAAGAGCATGGTGATGTGTGGGGGCAGTGAGTGCTCCAAATCTTGAAGCTAAGATGTCTTAAGAGTGTCTCCTTTATTTTTCGTCTCTCAGAATCACAGAAGCCCCCAGGAGTAAGGGCAGAGTGAGACCTTTCCATTCCAGGGTTTCCCACTCCATGTTCCTTGGAACTCTGGTGCTCCAAAAGACACTGACAAAGTGCCATAAAAAGATAGCCTCCTCTAAGGCGGTCACAGGTGCTGTGTTTACATTATACAGGCACACGGTGCCCATGTCCTTACAACAACAAGCAAACAAAAGCAACTTTATTAACCTGAATCCAGCATTATCCCAACTTACTAGGCCATGTAACCTTTCAAAATTTTTTTCTTCTGAATAATAAATATTTACAGCTTGTGGCATGCTCTGTTTTACAGAGTAGCTTATAGAATAGTGTTTGGAAAAACACTGAGATAAGTCAATCCCCTCATTTGACTATGGAGGAAAACCACAGACCAGAGAGGTGACTCAGCTTGTCCGGAGACACACAGCAAGACCTAGCAGACACCCTGATTCCCTGGCCGAGGTTCTTTCTTCAACCTGGGAGAAATTTCCACTGCATGATTGTTGCCAAGCTATTAATGAAAATGAGACCTAAATTAGCTTCAGAAAATGAGGTTTTAGCACTGGAAAGTTTTTGACTATTGAAATCGGGAATGCAGACGAGTGTATATGATAGAAATCAATTAGCAAGTAAGAAAGGTGCCTCACATATTCTAGTCACTGTAGTTCATGGCACCCCTTGGGTCCTCAGTACCCACTTTTGTGAGGGGCCAGGCTAGCCAATAGGAGAAGGCAAAGGCAACCCACTCCAGTACTCTTGCCTGGAAAATCCCATGGACGGAGGAGCCTGGTAGGCTGCAGTCCATGGGGTCGCGAAGAGTTGGACACGACTGAGCAACTTCCCTTTCACTTTTCACTTTCATGCATTGGAGAAAGAAATGGCAACCCACTCCAGTGTTCTTGCCTGGAGAATCCCAGGGATAGGGGAGCCTAGTGGGCTGCCGTCTATGGGGTCTCACAGAGTCGGACACGACTGAAGCGACTTAGCAGCAGCAGCAGTAGCAGCAGGCTAGCCAATTGCCAAGCTTCTTCCCAGATGTGATGGCATTCTGTGATTTCAGAGACAAGTGTCAAATAGCAGAGAGGGTTGGAGATTCAGGTGGGGGAACCTGGAATGGTGGGGGTGATCAGCTGGCCCAGCATACAGCCCCTGGCAGGTTTCTCAGCTGCCCACCAAGGAGGACCCTTGTCCCCAGATGCAAAGTGAGCATCTCATATTAGCTTGCAAGGCAGCACTGATTAGTAATTAAACCGCTTAAAAAAAAAAAGAAAGAAAGCCATTAAAGCTAATGCCATCAAAATCAGAACCTCAGACGCTGGCTCATAATTACGAGTGTACCTCGAGACCCACAAGAGAGGACATTTCCATTTTAACACGCACACTGCACAGCCATTACGATCTCCCCCACCCGCCCCTGCTCCCACCATTAGGAAACCCGCTGCTGAATTCATTCGTTTTCCAGTTTTACTCCGATCCTAGAGAAAGCAGTTTATCCTGCAGGAAGGCAATGGAGAGGAGAGAAGAGAGGCTTGGCATTAGGTTGGCTTTAGCCCTGCCATGACTAGCCACATCACTTTGGGCAAGTTACTAATCACCTTGGCAAATCTCCCCTTACTTATCTGCAAAATGTGGGATTAAATGAGTCAATGCATTTCTGAATAACACATGCTGATGCCAATGCTCAGTTGCTCAGTCGTGTCCAACCCTTTGTGACCCCATGGACAGTCTCCTCTGTCCATGGGATTTCCCAGGCAAGAATGCTAGAATGGGTTGCCATTTCATCCTCCAGGGGATCTTCCCACCCAAAGATCGAACCTGTGTCTCCTGTGTCTCCTGCATTGGCAGACAGATTCTTTACCACTGAGCCACCTGAGAAGCCGGAATAACACATAGTCCCACTTGATGGCTGATAACCGTCATTAGATTTAGTACCTAGCACTCATCAAGTACTTACTCAAGGTATCCTGAATCTAACACGGACATGTGGCCAGCACTATACTGTACACTGCTGGGGACCAGGGAGGAGGACATGGAACTCAGGGAGGTTCATTCTCCCTGGGATATGAGATGAATGACCACAAAATCTTTAGGCTCATTCAAACCTGGGGCTCTTGGAGGCTGGTCTGAAGTGAAGGGCAGTCACAGCTCTAGCCCTTTGGGCTGGGAAGAAGAGCTGGCAGCCCTGGAAGGACAGATGGGATTCATAGCACCTCTTGCCTGGCTTCATCCCGGGTATCTTATACACATTATCTCACTTAATGCCCACAGCCATTGCCATTCCCATTTGACAGATGAGGACACTGAGGCTAAGAGAAGTCAGCCAGTTTATTCAGCACCACAGAGCTAGAAAGTGGAGGAGCCAATGACCACTGGGATCTGTGAGGTCTGACAGCCCATTGCTTTTCCACAATTCTGACTGCCTGCCAGGCAGGAGTGATGTGAATCTGCAGCAATCCTTGGCATCGGGCTGCAGAAAAAGAAAGGAAGAGGGTCTGAGGCTCTAAATGACAGGCTGAGAGGCAGACATGGCCCAGAAGGTCTAAGCAATAAAAGTCAGCTCCCAGTTCTTTCTGGACTTCACAGTCTTGCATCTGAGCCAAGGCAACTCCACTCATCCAGAGCTTGGGCTGCCACAGGAAGCAAAGCTCCTTGTCAATCATCCTGGCAGAGACTTCCCTGGTGGTCCAGCGACTGCAATTCACGCTCCCAGGGCAGGGGTCTGGGTTCAATCCCTGGTCCGGGAACTAGATCCCACATGCCATGGCTGGAGATTTCAAGTGTTGCAACTAGAAGGATTCCACGTGCTGTGATAAAGAGCCTGCCCACGTCAGCGGGGATTCTGTGTGCAGCAGCTGAGACCTGATGCAGCCAAATAAGTATTTTTTTAGAAATTTATAAAAACATCATCCTGGTAACTTTTGTGGACTCCAGAATAGGGAATCCTCAGGCTTTCCCTTCAGCCTCTTGGAAGAGAAAACCAGCTAACGGCCTGGTGAACCAGACAGGCCTGAATCCTAGACTTCTAGAATGTTCTTCATTGCTGTGTGACTTTGGGCCAGTCGCTTCACCTCTCTGGACCTCTACTTCTATTCTATAAAATGAGAAGAGAGGACGGGAGATGAGCCAAGCTCTGCTGCCCCTCCCAGGCTTCATTCTCTGATTCTGTGTGAGCTTTTGCATCCCCCCAAGCTTTTTAAAAATAAAATGCCTGCCCTTGGTACATGGACTTACTGTGAGGTTCACTCTTATGATTTCTCCCAGAGACTGAACTCTCTAAGGGCTTAGACACAAAAGTTTGGGAGTCTTTTTAAAAAAACATAAAATATCAGGACCAGACAGGCCATTTTCAGACGGTCCCTGGGGCCCAGTCAGCTATTAAGGATAGAAATTATATATTCATAACACAGGATATTGCTGCTTGCTTATTTATAACTTGCTCCATTTCAAGAATATTTATTCTAGACGAGGAGGCTTGATAATTTTCATCCAATCTACTCTTCATAGCTTAGGGCAAAAGAAAGAAACAGCTCAATTGAAGGAGAGGATTTCTATTATCGGCAGGTAAGAAAAGAACACCGCCCCTCTTCCTGCGGGCCAGGAGCACAGCCAGATTGGGGCCGGCAGCCAGGACCTCGGTCTACACCAGCCGGGACCTCACCGCCTCTGGGCAGAATCCTCTCTAATGAGGCAAAACAGAACACAAAACGGGTCAAAGTGTCTCGAATTCAGCTGTCTCCTTTGACTTGGCAAGAGGTTGAGGCCCAGAAAATGGGCCTGAGGTTACTCAAGTTCACAGGGATGGAAGGACACACACACACACACTCAGGCACAGAGCCGGGGTGTGATCCCACCGAAGTCTCAGCCCAGCACCGTTTCAAGGAGAGTAAGGGAACTATTGAGTACCTACTCTGTGCCAGTCTCTGGGCTGGGTGTTTCACCAAGTCTTCAAGATTTTATTAAGCACCAACTGTATGCCCCATCCTGTCAAGAGGAGGAGACGACGTCTAAAGAAAAATTGCTTTGAGAGGGTGAGAGCAAAGCGCACTGCAGCCCCAGCTGCTCCGTCCCTCCCCCTGGAGCCCAGCCCCAAGCCTGTAGGGTCATCGGCATTATTCCCATTGGGATGAGCAAAGAGGACAACAAGGAACTGGGCCAAGTTCACAGGGCTGCCAAGGAAAGGCAAGGGCAGAGTCTAGATTGAAACCCACTCCTGTCTGACTCAGATCCATGCTCTTTCTATCACCCCCAACCCTACTCCGGTCAAATCCCAGACAATTTAGTCTCTCTCTCTCCTTTCCCGTGGGCACTCACCTCTGAGCATGGCCAAACCCTGAAGCACCTGGAGGAGGGCTGTATTCCAGGGAGAAAAACTCAGACTCCCAGGTGCTGATGCATGACTGTTGGGGAAAACCGTGGTTCCATCGAGTGCAGCCTCTGATTACCGTAGCCTGTGTGCAGGCACACACACATTCACAGGCACGGAAGATATGGCTGCCATTCTGTACTTTCTCAGCATCTTCAATTACACGTTCCCTTCCTGCTCGCTTGGTGAAGCTGGAAAACCTCTTCAGGGTAAGAATTGCCAGCACTGTGAGTCTATGCTGTGTCATCTATTCATTCTGTGAAGATTTATTAAACACCTATTACATGGCAGGCCCTGGGCAGACGTGTGGGTGCCAGATAGGGGAGTGAGCAGAGCCGACCCATCCCTGCCCTCCTGAAGCCTGTGCTTTGGTGGAGAACTTTGGGTTTGTGCCTGGGGCACTGAGAGTTGAGAGGGGTAGTTGACTGAGAGGGTAGCAGGGATTTGAGCTCAGCCAGGTGGGGAGATGGGCAAGAGTGAGCAGAGCAGAGAGAACTGCCCCTACAGGGCCCTACAGTGTGGAAGAGCTTTCAGGGGACCCAGCCCCACAGGTCTGTATATGCTGCTTTAGGGATTAGGGTCTCAGCATCTGGGCCATTGAATGAAGGAAAGAACAAAATCAGATTGGCTTTCAAAGAATGTCTGAGATTTAAGCTGCCTAAATGTCCATCAAGGATTTCCCTGGTGGCTCAGTCAGTAAAGCATCTGCCTACAATGAGGGAGACCTGGGTTCAATCCCTGGGTTGGGAAGATCCCCTGGAGAAGTAAATGGCAACCCACTCCAGTACTCTTGCATGGAAAATCCCATGGATGGAGGATTCTGGTAGGCTACAGTCCATGGGGTTGCACAGAGTTGGACACGACTGAGCAACTTCACTTAGCTTCGCTTAAATGTCCATCAACAGAGGAATGGGTAGAGAAGATGTGGTGCATATACACAATGGAATATTAGCCTTAAAAGGGGATGAAGTGGGTCATTAGTAGAGATGTGGCTGTCAAGCAGAGTGAAGTAAGTCAGAAAGAGAAAAACAGATATTGTAGATTAATGCACATATGTGGAACCTAGAAAAATTATATAGATGATCTTATTTGCAGAGCAGAAATAGATACACAGACATATAGAACAAATGTGTGGATACCAAGGGGAAAAGGTGGGGGTGGGAGGAATTGGGAGATGGGATTGACATGTATACATTTTTGAGACTATATATAAAATAGGTAAATAACTACTATACAGCACACAGTGAGTGCGTGTCAGTTGCTCAGTTGTGTCTCAGTGTTTGGGACGAACTCTATTCAGTGCTCTGTGGTGACCTGAGTGGGAAGGAAATCCAAAAGGGAGGGAATATATGTATACATATAGCTGATACAATTGGCTGTACAGTAGGAACTAATAGAACGTCATAAAGCAACTATACTTCGATAAAAACTAGTTTAAATTAAAAAAAAAAAAAAACCAACCCACAGTGCCTGAGAGTTGAGGAGGAGAGGTGGGGGAAGCTAGGGTTTCCTAAGCAGATGTTTATTCTAACCCAGCCTGTGGTGTGCATGTGAGCTGGATATCGTCCTGCCACTTAAGCCTCCATCGCTGGATCCCAAGACCAAGGACCACCTGTGTCAGCACCAGGGAACTGGGAGCTGATTTAAGCGGCAATTTCCAGGTCTGGGCCAGACCACTGTAATCGGAAACTCTAGGGTGGTCCTGAAGTCTATTATGAGTGCAACAGGAAACTTGGAAGCAGAGTGATAGCCAAAGACCTCTAATTCAGCCTCCGTGAGACTTAGTCTATAGTGCAGAGGTTTTCTGGCCACTAGGGCACCAGTTCTCAATCCACGCTGTGCATTAGAGTGATGCAGGAACTGTGAAAATGCAGATGGACAGACCTCATGCTTGAGATTCTCGTTCCCTTGGTCTGGGGGGTCTGGACAGCTTTACTTGTAAACAATCTCCAGGTGATTTTGTGGTGTGGCCAAGGTGAGAGAGACGGACAGACAGAAGGGTGGCTCGGAGTCCTAAATCTGGGGAGCTTCTTCATGCACATGTTCCCACAGCTCTGCTCCAAGCCAAGCCCCGGGCCTCTGCTGGGACCCTGACATGCTTGTCCCTGTCCTGGAGGAGTGTCCTGTCTAGAAGGGAACATGGTGGGGTGTGACAGTTCCCCAACCATGTTCTGGCTCCCATCCACTCACCAGGGAAGTGAGGAAGCTTGCATGTTGAGAATATCAAAGCTGGGGTCAGGGGAGGAGCAGGGGCTGTCCCAGGGTCACCTGGTGTAAGGATGAGCGATGGCTGAGCCCACAACAGAGGAAGGGCTAGGCCTCCTGAGGGAGGCTGGAGCTGCGTGGGAGCAGCAGGAAGGACTTCCGTTGGGAAGCAGGGAGGATGAAAGTTCAGTGGGTGACCTTCCAGAGCAGGAGAGGAAGACTAATCCTGTCAGAGGCCCCACAGGACAGTTGAGCATGCCAGTGCCCACAAGGAACCTGGATTCATTTGGGCCTCACCCCTCAATTTATAATTGTGATGATGCAGT
This sequence comes from Bos indicus, assembly GCF_029378745.1. Classification (NCBI taxonomy): domain Eukaryota; kingdom Metazoa; phylum Chordata; class Mammalia; order Artiodactyla; family Bovidae; genus Bos; species Bos indicus. The sequence continues at coordinate 17,175,002 of NC_091769.1, forward strand.
CCAGCAGCAGGGCACATGTCCAAGGTCACACACACACACACACTCACTCACTCACATAAACACATGCACTCATGCGCATACACACAGACACATGAACACATGGACACAGGCACATACTCCAGAGACTCATAGACACACAGAGACATGTATATGTATATGACATAGTATATACATATACACTGACACACATGAACACAGACACATTCACTCAGAGACACACATACTTGAACACAGAAGAACACACACACACATACAGATGCACACACAATAGACACGCATATGCATATACACAAAGACACACATACAACCTATATCCATCATACATACAGAGATGCACACAACATACACACCCACACACATAAAACATGCACACACAGACACACAGCTCCTTAGTCATATGACCTCCAAAGCTCTTTCCACATACTGCTTCGTGTCTCAGCCTGAGAGTTCATTGATTCTTTGGTATTGAAAAATTTATTTCTGCATTTTTTAAGCCACAGTTCTTGCTCAGGATATCCTAAACCTTAATATCAGATAAATCATAGTGACATGAGGTTTTGGGTGGGGGAGAGGGTGATTTTCTTTTCACATCCTTTTAATCAATAAATCATTTATAAATGCCTTTAATAGAGATAAATGAAAACCAACCTTTACCTTATTATAAAATTGGTATTTTTAACCTTTAAATACCGGGTTTCTCAGCCCAGGAGTCTATAGACTCTCTAAAAATAGGAACTTCAGATCCCTTTGCCTTCCTGTAGACCCCCACCCCAGGCACAGGGTGCCCTTTTGCTGTGAGTAAAGCAGTGTAAACTCCCCCTTGCTCCTTGCCTGGTAAGGTGCTCCCCACCAGAGCCACTAGGGAGTCAGGCTCATTCTCCTTTACATCTAGAAGAAACATACTCTTTTCAGATACCCTTCTAGGAAGCAGAGCCCCAAGAGCACCAGATCCAACACCAGTCCTTCTTGGGAACGACTAGGAGCCAGCAGGCCTGGGCAGGGTCCTGGACCAGAGCTTGGTGGTGAAATCACTGTGCAAATACAGCCTGCACTGATCAGTAGGAGCTTGGCCCCCATATCCCTGGGGTCCCTTCTGACAGAGGTCAGGTAGTAGGCTATGACACAGGGAGGCTCCAGGGGGTTCCCAGATGGCGTATGCCAGGACCAGTCTAAAATGCATGACCCATAAGCTTTTAAAGGTTATTTATTATCTGAGACTTGACAATCTATCTCTTCAAACAGGGAGTGAATGGATTTACTGCTTGAGTTTACAAAGCTGTTTAAGACGAGGCTTTCCCTTAAGGCTTCCAACACCTCTGTGAAGAGCACACAAGTTATTTTTATCCCACCTCTGCAGATGAGGAAACAGGCCCCAGAGAAAGTGAACCCTGCTCCAGGATATGCTGACAAGAAGTGGATGGGGCCAAGACACAGATCCGATGCATGGTCTGTGATTTCTTGGCTCAGAACATTCCAAAGTGGGTCAGAATAGAGGTGGTATCCTCCCAAGTCCTGCCCGGATGGTGTGAAAAGACTGACTCTGAGCCTGAATATAGTCATCTGTCCTTTGCCAAAAGTACCACTGCCCCACCCAGGGCACGGGAAAGGCAAGGCCTGTCATCACTCAGTTCTTGGCATCTACACAGTACCCGGCACAGGACAGGGGATCAGATCATCTTTGTAGAATGAATGGAGGAATGTACATGGCTGGCCGATTGGCTGGACACGTATGTTGACAAAGGGTGGTTAAGTGCTTTGGAGTTTTACAATCTTAAATTTCAATCAGCCTCCATCTTCAGATATGCCTCTGGACAAAACTCAATACCTCTGGGTTTCCATTCCTTTGTCTGGAAACCAGGTAATGGCATCCACCTCATAGATGTGATGAAGATGATTTTAGCTATCCATGCAAAGCCCATTAAATGGCACCCAGCATGGTGACATGGTTCCATCATGGGACTTATTTCTACTTGTTTCTGCTGGGGCTGGGGTTGCCCACCAAGCTCCCCACCTACTTCAAGTCCTGCCCACTCTTGGTCTCTGTTAGTCTGTGGGATCCCTGGCCAAGACTGGCAACTGGCCAGTCATTACTCTCTGGCCCTGTCTGACCTAAGTAGCTCATGAGCCAGGCCCTGCTTCCCTTTCCCTGTACCCCATAGGACAGCCGGACCAAGAAGAGTGACTAGATTCAGTCTTTTAGGATCCAGGCAACTGGGAATATCTGTGCTTTAGGGGAAACCTAACTCTGCTTAGCAATAGGCATTGGAAGAGAAAGGGGAGGAAGATTCTTCCCTGTCTCTGCTCTTCTTCACCTCTACTCCTCCAGGAGGCTGGTGGGTGATGAGTAGAACCTACTTTATCAGTCAGGATGCTTCCTACTGCTTGCAACAGGGAACCCCAGCTCAAGTGGATTAAACAATAAGAAAGCTGTGATTCAGCAAAAGGTCCTGAGATAGAGCAAAGCCAGTGAGATCTCCACATGGTCACAAGATGGCTGCTGAAGCTCCATCCATCACATGTAGATGCGACTGACACAAACAGAGTGGGAGGTTATTTCAACTATGAGAGAAAACTTCCCCAGAAGAAACATCTTCTTCTATTCACAAACTTTAAGCTCACACAACCTAGGCTGGCTGGACTTGGCATCTCCTTGATTTGTAGGGTCCATGGCCCCCGCCTGACAGGGCAGTGGGCCTTGGGTAAGGACCCCAGAGCCCTACTTCTCATAAAGGTGATACAGACACTTTATTATCTGCTCAATATGTCCTTTGATGGGGACGGACCTGCTGGGCTGGCCTGGAATATTAGCTGGGTTAATTGTCCCTTCAAATGAACAACCAGTTTAATCAAGGACTTAATGCCCTCAGCCATTCAATTATGCCTGCCTTTGGACATGCGATTCCATTACCGCCTCGGAGCCTTCCCTGCAGGAAGAATGAGATTGGCCCGTGTGTGTGTGTGTGTGTGTGTGTGTGTGTGGTCATTGCCCACAGGCATTTGTTAAGAGCAAACTGTGGGCTCCGAGCCCAAGCTGGCAGGCAACATCTGACCTTGGCTGTTGGCTGCACGGCTTTATCAAGTACCCTGCCCTGCTCTGCTCAAGAGGATTTTGTCACCACCTCTCACCTCAAATGCTGTGTGTGTGAGAGAGAGAGAGAGAGAGAGAGAGAAAGAAGGAGAAGAGGCTTGATAAGATCTCTATTGGGTTAAAATTCTTCAAATTAAATTATTTAAATCAAATTCAACCCACAACTCAAGAAGGGAATGGCAACCCACTCCAGTGTTCTTGCCTGGAAAATTCCATGGACAGAGGAGCCTGGTGGGCTACAGTCCATGGGGCTGCAAAGAGCTGGACATGACTGAGCAACTAACGCTGTCACTTACACTTACAATCCACAAAGACCCACATTTACACGCATACATACACACACTCACATATTCCCACATCCAAATTCAGCCATTGTTCACTCTATAAAAACAAAGGCAAACCAATAAACTTTACTCCAGAGATTTTCATAGAACTACATTAGAATGTTCATTTTCCAACACACCAAAAAATGTAGTTAGAAACAAACCACATGTCCATCATCAGGAGAATGGCTACATGTTTTCTGGCACATGTACACAATACTCTGCCAAGACTGATGTGAATCTCTATTCACTGACATGTACCTGAAATATTATTGAACTGAAAAGAGAAGATTGCAAAAGTACATGCTTACAGCATGATCTATTGATGGAAAATTGTGCTTATTTGAATCTCTATGAATATTTCTGGAGAGAGAACTGTCTGGAAGAATAGATTTTCAAGTTTGCCTATTGTTTATATGAGATGGTTAAGGCTTCAGGAAGCCTTAAGAAACAGAAGAAAACAACAGAATGGGAATGACTAAAGATCCCTTCAAGAAAATTAGAGATACCAAGGGAACATTTCATGAAAAGATGGGTACAATAAAGGACAGAAATTGTATGGACCTAACAGAAGAGAAGATATTGAGAAGAGGTGGCAAGAATACACAGAACTATACAAAAAAGAATGTAAAGACCCAGATAATCATGATGGTGTGATCACTCACCTAGAGCTAGACATCCTGGAATGTGAAGTCAAGTGGGCCTTAGAAAGCATCACTGAACAAAGCTAGTGGAGGTGATGGAATTCCAGTTGAGCTATTTCAAATCCTGATAGATGGTGCTGTGAAAGTGCTGCACTCAATATGCCAGCAAATTGGAAAACTCAGCAGTGGCCACAGGATTGGAAAAGGTGAGTTTTCATTCCAATCCCAAAGAAAGGCAATGCCAAAGAGTGTTCAAACTACTGCACAATTGCACTCATCTCACACGCTAGCAAAGAAGTGCTCAAAATTCTCCAAGCTAGGCTTCAACAGTATGTGAACCAAGAACTTGCAGATGTTCAGGCTGGATTTAGAAAAGGCAGAGGAGCCAGAGATCAAATTGCCAACATCCGTTGGATCATAGAAAAAGCAAGAGAATTCCAGAAAAAATATCTACTTCTGCTTCATTGACTATGCTAAAGACTTTGATTATGTGGATCACAACAAACTGTGGAAAACTCTTAAAGAGATAGGAATACCAGACCACCTTGCCTGCCTCCTGAGAAGCCTGTATGCAGGTTAAGAAGCAACAGTTAGAACCAGACATGGAACAATGAGCTGGTTCCAAATTGGGAAAGGAGTACATCAAGCCTGTATATTGTCACCTTGCTTATTTAACTTTCATGCAGAGTACATCTTGCAAAATGATAGGCTGGATGAAGAACAAGCTGGAATCAAGATTGCAGGAGAAATATCAATAACCTCAGATATGCAGGTTATACCACCCTTATGGCAGAAAGCGAAGAGGATCTAAAGAGCCTCTTGATGAAAGTGAGAGAGTGAAAAAGCTGGCTTAAAACTAACATTCAAAATCTGAAGATTAAGGAATCTGGTCCCATCACTTCATGGCAAATAGATGGGGAAACAATGGAAACAGTGACAGACTATTTTCTTGGGCTCCAGATCACTGCAGGTGGTGACTGCAACCATGAGATTAAAAGATGCTCCTTGGAAGAAAAGCTTTGACCAACCTAGACAGCATAGTAAAAAGCAGAGACATTACTTTGCTGGCAAAGGTCTTTCTCGTCAAAGCTATGGTTTTTCCAGTAGTCACGTATGGATGTGAGAGTTGGACTATAAAGAAAGCTGAGCGCTGAAGAATTGATGCTTTTGAACTGTGGTGTTGGAGAAGACTCTTGAGAGACCCCTGGACTGCAAGGAGATCCAACCAGTCCATCCTAAAGGAAATCAGTCCTGAATATTCATTGGAAGGACTGATGTTAAAGCTGAAGCTTCAATACTTTGGCCACTTGATGCACAGAACTGACTCATTAGAAAAGACCCTGATGCTGGGAAAGATTGAAGGCAGGAGAAGGGGAAGACAGAGGATGAGATGGTTGGATGGCATCACCAACTTGATGGACATGAGTTTGAGCAAGCTCCGGGAGTTGGTGATGGACAGGGAAGCCTGGAGTGCTGCAGTCCATGGGGTGGCAAAGAGTTGGACATCACTGAGTGACTGAACTGAACTGAAGGTTTCAGGTTACTTTGCTCTATTTTCCTTTTTCTGCATTACCTGACTTTTCTACAAAAGCCTATATAATCAACTTAGAACAAGTCAATCATTTTTATTTGGGGACATTTTTTAACACCTTTCCAGAGTCTCATCCTAGAGATAAAGATCACATTTCTTTTTTTAAATCAATTAATTTGCCCTTAGCATGCAGCATGCGGGACCTTAGTTCCCGGATCAGGGATCAAACCTGGGTCCCCTGCATTGGAAGCATGGAGTCTCAAACACTGGACCACCAGGAAGCCCCTTGAGAGGTCCAAAGCCCAGTGTGGGACTCAGGAGACTGGTGTGGCTCTAATTTGGTCACTCACTCCCTTTGGATGCTCTTGGACTCAATTTGCTCCTCCAGAAAATGGAAAAGCTCTTTACTTCAACAACTTGAAAGAACTTTTATTTGCTCATAATGACCAGCACATACATGCTCACTGATCAATCAAACCTTGGAAAATGCAGAAAAGTATCTGGAAGAAAACATGACCCACAATCACACCAGCTGAAGAGATCCATCATTAACATTTTGGTGCATTTCCTCTTTGTTTCTTTTTCTAGGCATCATGGGGCTCAGGACTTGGAGGCAGGCATGAGCATGTGCACTGAGTCTATAGTGAGACGCTCCACCTCTGGACTCAGCATGGCCTGTGCCTGGCTGGGTGGCCTTGAGGGCACTCCCCATCTCTCAATCCATTTCCTTCTTGGTACCGGGGGAGTGACAGCTGTCATGGTTTTCTCATGTGGCATTCAGTGAGATGAGGGCTCTACAGCTCAAGTACTATCCCTGGTACTGGGAAAGCTTTATGAAATTTTTGGCTGATCCAAAATGATAAACACTAATTCTATAACCCCTTACTCCTCCCCTACCCCAGCACCTGATCAGTTTCTCTCATTTCAGAAGATGCTAATCAGGATAGTCAGTAGCTCCTGGCCCTGATTTCACACTAGAATCATCTGGGGAGCTTATAAAATACCATGTCTAGACTCCACCCCAGAATAATTAAATAGGAATCATGGGGGTGGAGCTCTGACATTGGTATTTCTGGAAAGGTCCCCAGAGGGTCCTAATGTGAGCAGGGCTAAAAACCACTGGTGTGCATCAAAGTGCTTTATAAAGGCCAGCACTACAGAAGCGGAAGGGGTTATTATGAAAATGTTTCTCAGGGGGTGGAAATGGGTTCCCTGACTCCTCCCCACTCCTACCTGATCCTGCTAGTAGGCAACATCATACTGTCTTGCTCAGAGTGGGGTTCTTAGTGGGATCCTAAGCATTTTCCTATGACTTCTGGAGCTGGGGCTTGTGTGGCTTTAATGAGAGTCGACCCTGTGCCAGGCACTGTGCTAAGCTGAGTGTTTAGAGGCAGACCAAGGGAAGACACACGCCCTGTTACCGCACCAGCCTCTGTGCAGGGCAATTTGGCAATATTCATCACAATTGAAATGAACATAGCCATTCCACTCCTAGACACAGAACCAATGGACAGGAGCCTTAAAATGTTCCCCCAAAGAATGTACATAGCAGCATTATTAGTAAGAGTCTAATACTGGAAACAACCCAAATGCCCATTGGGATTTGAATGGATAAGTGAATTGTGGTATATTCATACAAGGGAATACAAACAGCCATGAAAAAGAAAGAGCTGCAGCTGAACACATGGATGAACCTCAGACATACTGTTGAACCAAAGAAACCAAGCTCAAGAATACATTCCTTACGAAGAAAATTCTAATTAGAAAATAATTGAATTAGAACATTTGAACATTCATGCTATGAACACCCCAATGTTTACAATGGCAGAACATCCTTATTCACAATAGCCAAGACATGGAGGTAATGTCAGTATCCATTGACAGATGAATGGATAAAGATTTGGCATATATATATATATATATATAAACTGGAGGGTGGGATCCACTAGGACAAGGCACGTGGGGGTGCTAGAAATGTTCTGTGGTAACCTATCTGTTGATCTGGGTGGTGGTTATACAGGTGGATACATGTGCAAAGTTTGTGGAGCTCTACACTTTACCTTTGGAGAAGGCAATGGCAACCCACTCCAGTACTCTTGCCTGGAAAATCCCATGGATGGAGGAGCCTGGTAGGCTGAAGTTCATGGGGTCGCTACGAGTCAGACACGACTGAGCGACTTCACTTTGACTTTTCACTTTCATGCATCGGAGAAGGAAATGGCAACGCACTCCAGTGTTCTTGCCTGGAGAATCCCAGGGACGGGGGAGCCTGGTAGACTGCCGTCTATGGGGTCGCACAGAGTCGGACACGACTGAAGCGACTTAGCAGCAGCAGCAGCACACTTTACCTTTTGTAAGCTAAACTTCAATTAAAACATTTTTAATGCAAATAAAATTTATACATCCTTTGCCTCATTGATTCCACTTCTGACAATTTTTTTCTGTAGATGTATTTGAACATGGAAGACGTTACACATGCATAAGATTATTTATTGTAACATTTACTGTAAGAACTAAAGATTAGAAAAAAACAAAACATTCATCAATGTGTGGCTGTGTGTTAGTCGCTCAGTCATGTCCAACTCTTTGCGACCCCATATACTGTAGCCCACCAGGCTTCTCCATCCATGGGATTCTCCAGGCAAAGATACTGGAGTGGGTTGCCATTTCCTTCTCCAACATCCATCAATAGGGGCTGGTTAAGTAAAGCACAATTCCTCGTAACCATGCAACATGATGCAGCCATGCAAAAAATGGAGAAGATTGCCAAGATATATTATGAAAGTGAAAAGAGTCAGGGTGTGGAGATGCATAAATACTGTGCTGCCTTTGGGGTTAGAAAATGTAAAAGGAAATAAAAAGGGAGAGAGAGAAGGTAGGGGAGAGGTTCGTTTATATAAAAATAAATAACATATCTCTAGAAGGGCGTGTGTGAAACAAAAGAGATTGGTTGACCGTGGGGAGGGAACCTGGGTGGCTGGACTGGGTTGAAGGAAATTTTTTACTATATACCTTTCATGGTTTTGGAATTCTGAAGCTATTACACATTTCAAATAAAAAAATAAAACAGCCAGGCCTTCATTCACCTCCTTCAAGGTCTGTTGCTACAGAATAGAATTTGAACGTTGACCCTGGCCTGTAATATAATCCCAAACCTAACTGCCTTGCCCTTCCTCTGTCACCCTTGCCACACTACTTCCTGGTGCCTCTCAAAGGTGTCATGATTCTCACCCTTGCCCTGGAGCCCTGCACCGGCCATTCTCACTTTGGAAAACGTTCATTCTCTGCTTGGTATCACCTCCTCCATGAAGCCTTCCCAGACTTCCCCAGACTTCTGGGCTCCTGCAGCCCGCATTTCTTGTGTATCATTTCTCATGTCCCATTCGTCATACGGCTCCTAATAATTAGTTTCTAGGCTGCCGTGCCCTACTGTAATGTTGGCACACAGCCTGGTGCCTGGAAACAGGGTTTGTAGAATAATAGATGGATAATTTTTACCAGGTTCGGAACTGATGACACCTTTTGTCTTCTACACAGTGCTGTTTAGTTTCCACATTCTGTGGAAGCATGAACTGTGCCTCAGTTTTCTCATCTGCAAAATGGGATTAATAACGATACCTATCTTGTAGGATTACACTGTGAGGATTAAGTGAGTTAATATATGTAAAGCACACAGAAGTGTATATGATATCACTAGTTATTTTTGCTTCCATATTGTGAAGAAACTATGTTCTAGTAAGTTCAGAAGGCCATACGACAGCAGGTCTGTATCCAGACTTCCCAGGATAGTCACTTTCCATGACTAGCCATTCTTCTATGTGAGGGAGTGCTGGGCAGGTGTGGAGCTGAGGGATGTGGGCGTGGTCACAGCATCTAGTCCTCCATGCCCAGCCCCACTGTGGGCTCCTTTGTATCCTTCTTCACAATGGGATGTGCTCACAGGAGAGGGAGGGAATTCGTTTATGAAGGAGAGAGAGGAGGCACATTCTGAATGAAAACCCTAGTCAGAAAAGGGTTGGCTGCCTAAGCTAATGACTGGCTTAGGCAGTCATATTTCAACCTTCAAACCTGATGATGGGTGCAGAATTGGAGGCAAGGACCTCTCTTTTCATCTCTTCAAGCCACCTCCCATAAATCACTGCCTGAAACAAGTCTAGAGGACATCGTAACCTTGTTAAGGTCCAGTTTTCTCATCTACCAAGTGGGAATAGTTACTGTAAGGAAGGAAGGAGATGATAATTCCGTGAAATTATGTGGAAAAGAGCTTTGGAAATTGTCATGCATTAGCAGATGTTGGCAAACAGTCAGCCTGAGGCCCAGCCACAATTTCCTTCAAATCACATGAGGCATAGCAGGATCCTCCAGTTGCCCTAGTCCCCACCATTCCCTATTGTTACTCCAGTTTGCCCCACACTCTCACTGTACTTATCTCATCCCTGAAAGCCTGTGAATTTGCCACCCCTTCTCCACAACGTTGGTTACCAAGGCGCCTGCTCTTCTGCCAGCTGCCAGCGTGGATGGCCAGCTAGCTGGGGAGAGATGGTGCAGCTCTTTAAATAACTGGGATCTTGCTACTTGGCCCAAGTCATCAGACTCCACCAAGGTCCAGGCCAGAGCCGTATCAATCAGTCCTAGTACTTTTCCATGAGCTGAGAAGAAGCCAGACCTGCATGAGCCCTTGGACATGCCTCCCTTTAGCCTTTAGGTACAGAGAATAAATCTGCAGCCTCCTAAACATGCCAAATTCCTGGTCTGCTGGAGCCTGGAAGGCCAGATGCTGCTTACAACTCTGACTCCTGGATGCCTGAAATTCCACCATTATCAACACATTCCTCCCTGTTAAGCTGTAAAGTTGAAAGATCTACTGGGAGGCATAGCAGAATGAGTTCAAACTAGGCTGGAGCAGATCTTTAAGGATAACCTTGGTGAGAAGGCAGATTCTGTAAGCAGGCGAGGGAAGGGTTGAGGGGTGTCAGGAAGGACAAGGAAAGAGAGGCAGAGAGGTGCTTGAAAATGAAGTTTCCTTTTAGAAGCAGGAGTGGATGCAGAAGGGAAGGAGAAGGGGAGAAGAGCCTGGAAGCAGGGTGGACACTAAGGCCAGCAGTGGCCCTGGAAAGAGGGTGTGGACAGCCAGCTCCAGCATGGGAGGGGGCAGCATCCTCTCTGAACAAACCTGCAGGAGAAGGGGGAATGACAGCCCCCTAACTACTCACCCCTTCCCCCTCTGTCGCCTTTCATCCCAACCCCCATAGACACAAAGGAATGTCAACCTTTCCTGGGCTGGAGGATTCTGCTCCCACTGGGAGAGGAACAAGGATGAATCAGGTCTCCCAATCAGAAAATATAACCTGATCCGTCTCATCAAAGGCAAGGGACAGGTGCACAGGACCTCTGGTCTTATCACCAGCTCTCATACCCAGAAAGAGCCACCTCCATTAGGGCCAGTTCTAGGAGGGCTTGGGAGGGGTGAGGTAGAGAGACTTGGATGCCTCCAGATCCCCCAAATTCACTGTGTGACTTCAGGGGAGATGCTTAACCTCCATCCTCAGTTTCCTCATCTGTAAAATGGGGACAGTGCTGGGACCTGCTTTACAGGGCTGCTGTGAAGATTCAATGAAAGGATGCTAGGGATGAGTTTTGAGCTGAGCCTTATAAGGTGTATTAGACTTTGACAGGTGTTCCAGGCAGAAAGCAAAGGTCAGGGGGTGGGGTGGAGAGTACAGGGCATATCTGGGCACCGGTAAAGAAGCTGGTGAGCTTTCCATTGGTGCTAGTGATAAAGAACCCACCTGCCAATGCAGGAGACATAAGAGATGTGGGTTCAATCCCTGGGTCAGGAAGATTCTCTGGAGGAGGAAATGGCAACCCACTCCAGAGTTCTTGCCTAGAGAATCCCTGTGGACATATAGCCTGGCGGGCTACAATCATAACATTGCAAAGAGTCAGACACAACTGAAGCAACTTAGCACACACGCACACACAGAAGCTGGAGTGTAGCTTGTGATGGGAAAACTCATTCTGGAAAGCCAGGCTACGGCTTGATGGTGGAAGGCCTCCACAGCCCATACAAATTCCAGGCTTCGTGTTAGAAGCTGTGGAGAGCTACTGAGGTATCAGGCATGTAAGAGAGGCCCTCAGTGGCCAGAGAAGGGATTTGTCCCAGGCTGCAGGGGTTGCTGGGTTATGCCCATCTGGCCAAATCATGCTCAGAAGCAGCTACCTCCTTTAGGTCAGCTCCTTACGGCTGATCCCAACCGCTTTCCTTCTGCCCTTAGACCCTTTCTGTTTCTAATTTGGGCGAGGACTTGACCTTGAAATGAGGTAGACTTGGTCTCAGATATTCGTCCAGTACTACTAGCTAGGTCATGGAATAAGACCCTGAACTCACAAACCTCAGTCTCCTCATCTGAAATAAGGGGCAAGGCAAGGATTTCCCAGAGTTATGAGGGTGAAATGAACTGGCACACATGGGTGCTGGGCCCCGTTGGCCCCTCCTCTGATCTGTAGGCAGGACCTCCTGCCTGCAGGCTGGGTGTTTACTCAGCCGCCGTGGGCATCTTCCAGCTCTAACTGCTCACAGCCTCTCCCCTCGGTGACTCTGAGAGCAGCAAAGGGGAGAACAACTTGTGCCGGGAAACCTCGAGGCCAGGCTTAGGCTTATTGGAAGAAACTGAGACAATTATGAGCCATGAGGAAACTGGTGTTCTCTGCTTTCTTTGGCAGAGAGCAGAAAACCCGTCTTGAGCCTGGATTTAAGCTGAGGAGAGGCAGGAAACTGCTGTGCCTGCAACGAGTCTTGGGGAGAGAATGCAGGCTTTCTGTGGACCTACTAAGGGCCAGGCATGGCGCTGGACACCTTCATCCATGCAGTGACAGCTCATCATGCCTCCTGTGTGCAAGTACTGATGTATTGGGTTGGCCAAAATGTTTGTTCAGGTTCCCCGTAAGAGGGTAGAGCAAAACCTGAATGAACTTTGTGGCCAACCCAACAGGAAAAGGGACACAGGCAAGAAAAGACAGACAGGGTCCCTGCCCCAGGGAAGGGGTGGGTAGCAGATAAGAGGAAATGAAAACAAAAGCACAAATCATCTCATGGATGGATGTCATGATAAAGGAAAGCAAAACAAAAGTATAAGGGGACAGGCTTATTCAGAAAGTCCTCTGAATGAGGAGAAATGACCTGCCAAAGGAGATGAGCATTTCAGGTGGCAGGAACTCTGCCTGAACGATCACCTACATCCTGTCTGCTCAGCCTCACCACAAGTCTGAGCTCTGAACATCATCCCCATAGTACAGGTGACAAATCTGAGGCTTAGGGAGAGAAAGTGGCTCACCCCAAGATCACGGCAGTGGGAGGATTCAAGCCAGCCCTTCAAAGTCCACGCTCCTCCTTGCAACCTGGTCCTTCTGCCCTGGACACAGGCCGAGGGACCCAGCCTTTCACACTCTTCCCAGACTCAGCGAGGTGAAAATGTGAGCATGCCTTTCTCCAGATCCCTTACAGGGGTGGCCTGTAAGCCCACAGTGACAGAGAGCCAGGAGCCGAGGTGGCTAATGTCTTACCGTTCAGAATCACCCTAAAAGGTGTTTTCCTGGGACATCCCCTGTGAGCCTGTGTGACTGGGAGCCACAGGGGAAGGCCCATCTGCTTGAGCAGCAGAACCTGGACAACTTCCTGGTGCGTCCTCCCATCTACTGAAGGGCTCCCAGGAGACCTGTCTGTGCTCACTGTCTGTGGTCTGAGAGGGGCAGGGACACCATGGGACTTGTGAGCTGCCGTCCTTGTTGCTAGGGGTGATAGGCTGAACAGGAGCTCTGCCGGAGCTAACAGCCATCTCTCCTCCCACTCCTCTACAGCTCCCTTCATCAGATTAGTCCAGGGTTGGGAGCCTGTGAGCTCACAGGGCAGGGGAATACACAGAGGCCTCTGCAAACCTGTGGGGTTCACATGGTGAGTGATGTGGTGAGATCCAAGGTCAAGGGCTGGCCAATTTCTGAAACCTTATTCATGCCTTCATACCAGGACAGTAAGTCCTATGACACGGCCATTTAAAAAGATCTCTAACATTCTTTGTGATAATGAGTTAATCCCAAGGTATAGGTAATAATTAACTTACATACACATTCTATTATGGGGGTTTATTTTATTTTTTAATGGGGAACTTTTCATTTTTATTTCTTTATTTATTTTCGGCTGTGCTGGGTCTTCATTACCACTAGGGCTTTTCTTTAGTTGTGGCAAGCAGGGGTTGCTCTGTAGTTATGGTGCATGGGCTTCTCATTGTGGTGGCTTCTCTTGCTGTGGAGCGTGGGCTCTAGAGCTCAGCCTCAATAGCTGTAGCTCAGAGTCTTAGTTGCCCCTGGGTATGTGGGATCTTCCCATACCAGGGATCAAACCTGTGTCCCCTGCACAGACAGGCAGACTCTTTACCACTGAGCCACCAGGGAAGCCCCCTGGGAGTATTTCAAAGTGAATCATCACAAGAGTAGTTTGACCCCTAAGTGCGTTCATGAACCAGCAGCATGGGCGCCACCCAGGAACACGTTAGAATTGAAGACCCTCAAGCCCTTCTCCAGACATGGAAGAGAATCTGCACTTTAGCAAGATCCCCAGGTGATTTGTATGCACATGTGGAATTTTTAAAAGAAGGTATAATCATAACTCTCATAAAACATAAAATGAATCTGGGTCAAAGATTTTATTTAACTCATTAATTAACGAGGAAACCACTAAGATGTTCTAATCACTTAGAGGAGAATGCAAAAAGTAGACACAAATATAGGTCATCAGGAATCTGAATTAATTTACAAATAGGTACATTACTGGAAAAAAAAAATCCACAGAGCAATAATCAATTGCATTGCATTAGATACAATTTACATGTCTATGCTGCTGCTGCTGCTGCTAAGTCACTTCAGTCATGTCTGACTCTATGCGACCCCATAGACGGCAGCCCACCAGGCTCTGCCGTCCCTTGGATTCTCCAGGCAAGAACACTGGAATGGGTTGCCATTTCCTTCTCCAATGCATTAAAGTGAAAAGTGAAAGTGAAGTCGCTCAGTCGCCTGGACAAGCATAATTTACATAGCCATCAATTTTTCTACAACTCCAAAGTTGTAAAATATCTGAGATAATGAAAGATGGAAAAAAAAAAAAAAAAAGCCAGAAGCATCTTTGGACAGGATACCCCGTAATCTCTGTCTTTCTTTCCCCTTTCTTTCCCTCCCTCCCTCCCTCCCACCCTATCTTAGTCTTTCCCAATTTTTCTTGACACATAATAAAGTTTGATAAGCCCTGTCCTACACCAATTCTGTCTTCCGGCATGCCCGGACCCGATAACCTCTACAGATCATGACTAGAGGGAACTTTTTAGCAAATCTCAGTGCTTTCAGGGCTCTACTGGAGAATTAGCAGGTGGGCCAGACCAGGCTTCAGAGCAGCACTGGCTCAAATAACAGAGCAGAAATTCAGAGGCCTATAGGATCTGAGGTGCCACCTACTGCTGGTAGAGTTAATCTGTGTTCTCTAAAACACTTCATTTGGGACGCAAAGATAAAAATGTGTGTACTTGTCAGCTTTCATTTCTATCCTGTTGTTGTTGTTCAGCTGCTAAGTCATGTCTGACTCTTTGTGACCCCATGGACTGCAGCACGCCAGGCTTCGCTGTCCTCCACTATCTCCTAGAGGTTGCTCAAGTTCATGTCCATTGAGTTGGTACTGCCCCCCAATCATCTCATCCTCTGCCGCCCTCTTCTTCTTTTGCCTTCAATCTTTCCCAGCATCAGGGTCTTTTCCAATGAGTCGGCTCTTCACACCAGGTGGCCAAAGTATTGGAGCCTCAGCTTTAGTATCAGTCCTTCCAATGAATACTCAGGGTTGATTTTCTTTAGAACGGACTAGTCTGATCTCCTTGCAGTCCAAGAGATCCTCAAGAGTCTTCTCCAACACAACAATTCAAAAGCATCAGTTTTTCAGTGCTCCGCCTTTTATATGGTTCAACTCTCACATCTGCACCTGACAAACAGAAAAAAAAAAAAAAAAAAAACCCTAACATTTCTACCCTAGGCAGGACCAATTGCACCAATTGGAAATTCATCTGCAGAGGCAGTGACTCCATACTCCAGCTTCTCCTCAGTATTAAGGGTCTGTTAATTAGTAGAGTGGATGTTAAAAAGGGGTTTTCATGGCACATGGGTAGTGAAGATACGTGAATTAGCTAGAATCTGGTGGCAACATTTCCAGCCTGAAGGAGGTATGAGAATGCAGTGAGCCAAGCAAAGGCTCCCCAGACTTGGTTCCTGAATGGTCTGTGTGTAGCCACTGACAGGGCAGGTTCTTCTCTGGCTGTTCTAACTGGAAGCATAGCCGAGCATTACTGTTGTCACTGTTGACTCAGGTAGAACTTTCATTGATGATGCCGTCAGAACATCTGAAAAGACAGAGACCCAGGTCCTCACTGAGCTCATGGGAGTTGCTTGGCTGGCTGGTTACTTGCAGCAACTGCCCACAGGTGGGAGTCCATTCTGCCTGTGACTTATCTTAATGGAACCTGGTGTTGAGGCTGAGGGAGGCAATCTGAGCTCTCATCTGTCCCTTAGCTTTTGCCCATCAGTATTTACAAAAAAGAACTACTCATTCTGTTTAAGTAGAGTGGCTTAGGGGCCTGGAGAATGGAGCAAATGGTTAGGATTTGCGGCTAGTTTTGTCGTTGCTCTTCTAGGGTAGATCATCGAAGAGGCTGAGAAACAGAATGGCAGAGAGCAGGTCTGGAGTTGAATCCCGGCTCCATTCCTCCATGGCCCTTAACTGAGCTGCTTGTTTACACCCTGCTGGGCACCAGGAATGGGGCTGGGGTTGTGAAAAACCCAGTGGATATGAACGTTGGGGGTTCATAGAATCAGGGAAGAGCATGAGATGAAACATCACAAATATTGTGTTGTAAGTTACCATCATGATAGCGCCATGGAAGGAAGATTTATTGTGCAAAGGACTATATAGGGGAAGACCTTTCCTTGTCTGAAGAATCAAAAGACTTCCCAGGAGAAGCAGAGACTTAAGAGTGAGTTGGAGGTAGAGGGTACTAATCAAGCAGAAGAAACAGCAGAGACAAAGGCCTTAAGGTGGGAGGGGTTTGGTCCACTCTAGAGATGCAAAGGGGCTTCCCAGGTGACGCTAGTGGTAAAGAACCCACCTGCCAATGCAGCAGACATAAGAGATGTGGATTCAGTCCCTGGGTTGGGAAGATCCCCTGAAGGAGGGCACGGCAACCCATTCCAGTATTCTTGCCTGCAGAATCCCCATGGACATAGAAGCCTGGTGGGTTATAGTTCATAGGGTCACAAAGAACTGGACGTGACTGAAGAGACTTAACACGCATGCACACACAGAGATGCAAAAAAGGCCCGTGTGAGCAGTGTCCCTCAGTTGTTTGTAGGCTGGCAAGCTACCTGGTGCCCTGCTAAAAATGGACCTTCTTGAATCTCACTTCCAGAAATTCTGATTCCATGGGTTTAGGGTGGGGACCTACAGATCTGCATTTTTAACAACCACATCAGGAGGTGTCAGAGAGTAATGTTGCTTTGGGCCACACTTTGGATGATATTGTCATAGAGCCCGATGAGAGTGGCACAAAATAAATACAGCTCATTTAACTTCTCTATGTAGCTCTCAGTTCAAATCTAACACTGGGGTTGTAAGATGGCAAGAGGATTAGAGCAGTGGTATCCAGGGCCGAGCACAGAGCCTGACATGCGGCAGGTATTCAACAGATCATTGCATATCTGTTATTGTCCTTCTCTGATGTTCTGGAGGAGTGAGGACAAGGCTAGGGGTCAAATGATCTATAGTCCAGCCTCAAATGGGTCACTGACTTACCACCTCACCTTGGGAAAACCCCTCTCTTTCTGAGTGAGTAAACCACAGTTTCCCTATCTGTAAAAGGAAGAAAGTATGATCAGGTGACACTTAGCTCAACTATCACCTGCCATCTTGGATTGCCCACCTTGTGGGGCCCAGGGCTCCCACACCAAATTCAGTGATCCTTGACCTGGCTGCTCATTAGAACCATCAAGAAGGCTTTAAAAATACCAATTAGGGGACTTCCCTTGTGGTCCAGTGGTTAAGAGTCCGCCTGCAAATGCAGGGAACATGTGTTTGATCCCTGGTCTGGGAAGATCCCACATACTATGTGGGTCAAGTAAGCCCATGGGCTGCAACCTCTGGCCTGTGTGTGCTCTAGAACCCACATGCCTATAACAGGAGAAGCCACCAAAAGGAGAAGCATGTTCACTGCACCTAGAGAGTAGCCTCTGCTCACTGCAACTAGAGAAAGCCCGTGTGCAGCAATAAAGACCCAGTGCAGCCAAAAAAAAAAATATATATATATATACCAATACCAATTAGGGACTTCGCTGGCAGTCCAGTGGTTAGGACTCTGCATATCCAATGCAGGAAGCATGGATCTGATCCCTGGTCAGGGTAAGATTCTGTATGCTGCGTGGCATGGCCAAAAAAGTTTAAAACAAATAAATACCAATTAAATCAGAATCTCTTGAGGGTGAGTCCCAGGCATTGGTAACTTTTCAGCTCCCCAGGCAAATCCAATGAGAACCAGTGATCTAATTCCTTGAATCCCCCTTACTTACAGAAGGGTTTAAAAAGGGGCTTCAGAGAGCACCCCAGCTAATAAGAGCCTTAGACATTATCCAGCACCTCACCCCGACCCTGTTTTTTAAAAACAATTTTGATATAAAATTTAAAGAATCTTGTCTGAGAAAAATGAATATTGTTTAAACAAAATCAGGTAATTCAGAATGGCTTCTCACCTAACCCTGCCATCCCCAAAGGTCACGGTATTTGGTGTAATCAACTTTATTGAGGTATAATTTACATGCCATAAAATGCACACATTTAAACTGTATGGTTGGATGAGTTTTGACAAATGTATTTCCCTCCCCCTCACCCACTCCTCACCTCCCACTTCCCACCAACTCCCATGAGACAACACTTTAAAGAGTTTTCATTTTACTCTCTCGGGTGGTTTCCCCATGTCGTGATCTTTTCTTGATACTTTTTGATTTATCTATTTTAGATTTGGGGTCATATCATTAATCCTCAACCCGCATACTGCTGAAAGCAAAGAGGAACAGAACTAATAATCCCACAGAACAACAGGTGTTAACGGGTTTGTCCTGGGTCAATTGGGGGGATCTGGTTGAGCAAACATTCTCTATTGATGCCTATCATTGATGGCTGAGGATTCAACTTAGCTACCCCATCTCTAGCTCACTTCCTCTCCCCAAGTGTTGCTAATTCTGTTCCTATTTCAGTTTCCCTGTTGCTTAACTTTGAAATTTTAACTAATATTTGTAACCCTATATTGCTGGGCCCATTTGATAAGGATAGCTCTGTTTCCTGCCCCCCACTCCCATTTCTGTTCCCTTTTACCTCCTAATTTCTTTTCTCTTTTCTCTTTGTGTTTATCTTATCAAGGTTGATAGCATTTACTTCTATTTTGCAGTCATTATCAAGCCGTTCCTATTTTGTCTATGAAAGACCCAAGGCCCAGGGTTTACATTATGTTCATGATGCGACCTTTATCCTGTGAGCCTACAGTGTATATTGTGATTGATCATAGCTTCTGCATGTTTACACTATGGTTATCCCTGAGTCTCTCTCAGGAAGATGCTCCCAACATCAGCACTAAATGAATTCTCCTTTCTTACTCTTTATCAGTTCTTCTAAATCACCTCAAAATTTAGTTTCCTTCATATGCGAACCATTGATTACTGGTTGGAATTTTTTTGGGGGGGGATTTTCTTTTTTCTGGTTGGATTTTTTTTTTCTTCCTCTCTCCTTCTTGGTGTTTCATCTTCCTCCTTGGTGTTTCTCTTCCTTTCTCCAGTAAGAGAAATACTTGCCACTTCACCATATTCCTAAAATCATCCGGCCTCCTTTGATATACTGCTTGAAATCTGTTTCTTTCTTCTTTCTAGTTTTATTATACATGGGTCCCTGATTCTTTCCTCTTACAGTTCTGAGTGTTTCATGGGCTGGCTGCCTACCAGTCATCCTGGAATTCTTTTATATTAGATTGCTGGATTAATGCTACTAGTTTTTATCCTTCACAGTTTTCAAGTTGTTTTGCTGAAATACATGTTCAAATAACTTCTCAGAAAGGCAGCATGGGAGGTAATTTCTGAGTCCTTGAATATCTGAAAATGAGGGTTTTTTGGCCTTCACTCTTGACTAATAGTTTGGCTGGGTATAGAATTCCAGGTTCAAAGCCATTTATACTTAGCACATACAGAATATTAGCAAAAAGATTAAAAACAGTCTCTGGCATGAGGCAACCAGTGTCAAATAAAAACTTTACAATCTACTGGACCCAACAAGTCACTGAACCTCTCTGTGTCTCAGTTTTCTCATCTATAAACAGAGATAAAAAAAAAAAGTGCTAATTTATGGAGTTGTGATGAAGATTAATTTATGCATGAAAAGTGCTCAAAATAGTGCCTGCACATAGCAAACATAAATTTTGTTGTTGTCTAGTCTTTAAGTCATGTCCAGCTCTTTTACAAGCCCCATGGACTATACCTGCCTGGCTTCTCTGTCCATGGAATTTCCTAGGCAAGACGCCATTTCCTTCTCTAGGGGACCTTCCTGACCTAGGGATCAAACCTGCATCTCCTACTTTGGCAAGCGGATTCTTTACCACTGAGCCACCAGGGAAGCCAAGCATCAATAGTAAGCTATTATTCTTCTGTCTTCTATTGAAACTGATGAGAATTACACCATCAGTCTGATCCTGCTTCACTGTCAGTCAAAGACACATGTTCTGATTCCTTGTAAGTCAATGTTCTGGTCTCTGTAGAAATGTTCAGAATTTTTTCTAAACTTTGATTTTTGATTTTTTAAAATTACTTCTTTGACTACTACTTCTGCTTCATTGACTAAGCTAAAGTCTTTGACTATGTGGATAACCATAAACTATGGAAAATTCTTAAAGAGATGGGAATACCAGACCACATTACCTATCTCCTGAGAAACCTGTATGCAGGTCAAGAAACAACAGTTAGAGCCAGACATGGAACAACAGACTGGTTCAAAATTGGGAAAGGAATTCAACAAGGTTGTATATTGTCATACTGTTTATTTAACTTTTATGCAGAGTACATCATGCAAAGTACTGGGATGGATTAATCACAAGCTGGAATCAAGATTGCCTGGAGAAATATCAACAATTTCAGATATGCAGACGATACCACTCGAATGGCAGAAAATGAAGAGGAACTAAAGAACCTCTTGATGAAGGTGAAAGGGAGAATGAAAAAGTTGGCTTAAAACTCAACATTTGAAAATTAAGATCATGGCATCCAGTCCCATCACTTTATGGCAAATAGATGGGGGAAAGGTGGAAACAGCAACAGATTTTATTTTCTTAGTTTCCTAAATCACTGCAGACAGTGACTGCAGCCACAAAGTTAAGACACTTGCTCCTTGGAAGAAAAGCTATTACAAACCTAGACAGCATATTAAAAAGCATATTAAAGATACATTGCTATGTTGCAAAGGTCTGTATAGTCAAAGCCATGGTTTTTTCCCCAGTAGTCATGTACAGATGTGAGAGTTGGACCATGAAGAAGGCTGAGCACTGAAGAATTGATGCTTTTGAGCTGTGGTGCTGGAGAAGATTCTTGAGAGTCCCTTGGACAGCAAGGAGATCAAAACAGTCAATCCTAAAGGAAATCAACCCTGAATATTCATTGGAAGGTCTGATGCTAAACTGAAGCTCCAATACTCTGGCTACCTAATGCGAAGAGTCAACTCATTGGAAGAGACCCTGATGCTGGGAAAGACTGAAGGCAGGAGGAGAAGCGGATGACAGAGGATGAGATGGTTGGATAGCATCATCGACTCAATGGACTGAGTTTGAGCAAACTCTGGGAGATGGTGAAGGACAGGGAAGCCTGGTGTGCTGAAGTTCATGGGGTTGCAAAGTTGGACCTGACTTAGTGACTGAACAACAGCAACAATTTATGCTAAGCTTGTAGCAAGGATTATTTACTTAGTCCTCATGCAAATTGGGTTGGTCTTGTTTTATCTCCATTTTATAAGAAAGACCTTACAGCAAGGAGGTGGCTAGAATCTGGACTCAGAGGATTCTTATGTCTAATGTCTAATGTCTTAACTCTCAGGTCTGACTCTTCTCTCTGATCTTTCCAAATGCCCCTGGAGGCATTTCTACAGGGGACACCCCTGTAAGCACAACCCTGGCCCATGGCCTGGCACAATCCTGGACCCATTCAGCTCCCATCATCTTGATCTTGGCTCCTCAAGAGCCACATGGGCATGTAGCTCCTCAAGGGTCACTCTCCCCTCCTCCTTCTGTCTAGCCCACCCTCTCTGAGCATGGCACAGACCGAGCATGCTGGCAGCTTCCCAGGGACAGTTCATAGGAAAGACTCAGGTGCTGCCTGATCACAGTGAGTGCTCCCTAATCATCAGGGAGCACTGTCTTTACTGTAACTGAAGTCTGCTTCTCAGGAAAGGGGTGGTGGCAGCACAGGCAGGGCCCAGGCGTGCACACGAAGATCTGTTCGGAGACCCAGTGCATCATTGGCTGGTGGTATAAACAGCTGCTGAGGCCTTGCCTGGAGAAAGCTGGGAGATGGAGGAGGTGAGAAGGAAGCCCACATCTCTGGGCCCAACAGGAAGCCCGGCAGGCATATTCAGATGGAAACCAGCTATAACTGGGTAGTACCTCTGGGGCCCCCTTGCAGGGTGGCTGGCTCAGTGGTGAGAGGCCCGTGGCCGGAAGATGAAGTGGTGACGAGGTGACAGACAGGAGGCCCTGCAGGCGGGGAGACAGGCGGGTGATCACAGTGCGTGTTTCATTAGCTACCAACTGAGGATTTGCAGAACTTTCCTTTGCTGTCTCAGCAGGTAGCTAGGTTTTTAAAAATAAATTCCAGGACATCAAGCTGAAATTTCCAGAGCAGCGTCCCCAGGCCCCAGGCTGGCACAACTGTGTGATGAGCAGAGTTCATTCACCTAAGCCTTACCTTAGGTGCCCTCCTCCCCTGCTCAGAGCTCTCACCTCTCAGATCTTGGGCATTTCTTTGTATTCCCCCAGGAGCTTTTGTCCAAGCAAATCCCAGGCCTTCTGTGGCCTGCTCCCAGCTGCCAGCTTCAGGTCTTCTCAGCATCTCATACCAAAGTTGCATGGGGCTGGGGGAGCAGTGCCATGGAAAGGCCAGGTATAGAACAGAACCGATGGGTCAAGGCTCGTGGCTTAAGGTTTCGCCATCCCCAAGGACATCTGGGAACCCCCAAAGGAGTCAGATCCTCTAATGGTGGGACATCCAGCAGCTGGACCATCTCTACGGGAAAACACTCAGCACAAAGCATGCTTGTCCATGACAGCGGGTCCCAGAGCTAGAATTCCAGAGCCGAGAAGAGCCCGCAGGATGTCCTATCTCACTCCTTCCATTGTAAAAGATCTGGGGACCAAGCCTCAGGGAAGTGAGGTGACTTGCTCTCTCTCTCTAACACATCTAGGAAGCTGCTGAGACACTGAGCCAACATTCAGTTTCCTGGGGCGTGGCCCTGACCGGCCACAGGCAGCCAACTGAGCATGGGCAGCTTTCCCCAGCCAGGGAACCACCAAGAATTCCATGCAGGCCACCCAGATTCCTGGCAGCTGCCAGCCCCACCTCAGCCCTGACCTGGTGGCCTGGGCCGCTTCCCTGCCAACTCCATGTTCCCACTTGGAGCTGAGCAGTCTGAGTCTCCAATCGTTCCAGACACAACAAGGACTGAGCAGTTCTACTCTGGCTTGCCAGGAGGGTTTGCAGCCAAGCCGAGCTCCTCCAGGGGCAGAGAGCTGACCGGGACGTCAGACACAGCTTGCCTTTGGCTATCCCCAAGGTCGTGTCTGCTCTACTCTGGCTGTTTTACCAGCTCAGCCACCCCTGTCAGAGTCTCCTCTCCACCTGGGCCTACCCCACCCTCCAGGTCTCATTGTTGCTTTATCCATGGAGCCACTGCTCCCTTGGTCTGTAACATATTCTTTTGCTGTCCCCTCCAGCTTGCCTTTCTACATCATCGAATATAGTAGTGCTGTATCCCCATTCAACCTTCACCTTCAAGTTCCGATAGCACCTTGTGTGCTCTGTATAACAGATTTAGTGCTTTGTTTTATTTACATACTCCATTCTTGACTGTGAGCTGTCACTGTGATTTGGTTTCAGTTACTTACACTTCAGAATCTAGCTCACTGTCTGAGCAAACATGCTGTTTGGTGAATGAGAAAAAAGATGGACAGAGGGATGGATGAATGGATATTGGATGGATGATGTATGTCAGTTCAGTTCAGTCGCTCAGTCATGTCCGACTCTTTGAGACCCCATGGACTGCAGCATGTCAGCCCTCCCTGTCCATAACCAACTCCTGGAGTTTACTCAAACTCATGTCCATTGAGTCAGTGATGCCATCCAACCATCTCATCCTCTGTTGTCCCCTTCTCCTCCCACCTTCAATTTTTCCCAGCATCAGGGTCTTTTTAAATGAGTCAGTACTTTGCATCAGGTGGCCAAAGTATTGGAGTTTCAGTTTCACCATCAGTCATTTCAATGAATATTCAGGACTGATTTCCTTTAGGATGGACTGGTTAGATCCCTTTACAATCCAAGGGACTATCAAGAGTCTTCTCCAACACCACAGTTCAAAAGCATCAATTCTTCTGTGCTCAGCTTTCCTTATAGTCCAACTCTCACATCCATACATGACTACTGGAAAACCATAGCTTTGACTAGATGGACCTTTGTTGGTAAAGCAATGTCTCTGTTTCTTGATATGCTGTCTAGGTTGGTCATAACTTTTTTCCCAAGGCGCAAGTATCTTTTAATTTCATGGCTGCAGTCACCATCTGCAGTGATTTTGGAGCCCCCCAAAATAAAATCTGTCATAGTTTCCTCTGTTTCCCCATCTATTTGCCATGAAGTGATGGGATCAGATGCCATGATCTTAGTTTTCTGAATGTTGAGCTTTAAGCCAACTTTTCCACTCTCCTCTTTCACTTTCATCAAGAGGCTCTTTCTTCTTCACTTTCTGCCATAAGGGTGGTGTCATCTGCAAATCTGAGGTTATTGATATTTCTCCCAGAAATCTTGATTCCAGCTTGTGCTTCATCCAGCCTGGCATTTCATATGATGTACTCTGCATATAAGTTAAATAAGCAGGGTGACAATATACAGCCTTGACATACTCCTTTCCCTATTTGAAACCAGTCTGTTGTCATGTCCAGTTCTAACTCTTGCTTTCTGACCTGCATACATATTTCTCAAGAGGCAAGTCAGGTGGTCTCTTTAAGAATTAAGTATGTATGGATAAATGGATGTCAGCTGGTGGCTGGCTGAATACAAGAATGAAAGAATAAAAGGATAAATGGATGGATGCTAAATAAACAAATAGGTGGATAGATGTCGGACAAATGGATGGGTGGATGTTGGCTAGCTGGCTGGCTGGCTGGCTGGCTCTATAGATGGATGGATAGAAGGAAGGATAGAAGGGTGACTGGGTGAATAAATGGAATGATGGAAGAAAGAATTAGTGAATAGATGGATGGATGGGTAGAAGAAAGAAAGGAAGGATGAATGGATGGATGGATGGTTCATCCATTTGATAGGACAGCCAAAGACCTCTTATCTCATATATGTGGGATTTCTATTTTCCCATTGCAGAGCTACTGAAGGTCCAAAGTACAAGGTTTTGTTTTGTTTTGTTTTCCAGAGAAGCTCTCTGTCCCTTGTGTCCTCCTAAGCCAATTCAGAGAGAAGAAAGCAAGAGTTTTTGGCCCCACTTGATGGATAAGGAAGTTGAGCTCTAGAGTCATTTAGGATTCATTCATGGATACCCAGCTAGTTTAAAGCAGAGTGAAAATCAGACCTCTAGCTTCTCGACTCTCAGGTCTGAGCTACATATGTATGTGTACATATATAACTTTAATGAAGCATCTGAGAGTAAATTTAGAGACTTTTGCCTCTAAGTAGTTCAGCATGTGTTTACCCAGTCTTTCTATTTTACAATCATGGTATAGTTATCAAAAATCAGGAAATTAGCCATTCTACAGTAGTATTTCATCTGCAGACCTTATTTAGACCAGCTGACCCACTAATATCCTTTTCCTATCCAGGCTCCAATGCAGGGTCCCATGTGCCTTTGGTTGCTGAATTACTTTAATCTCCTTTAATTGGAAACTGTTTCTCAGCTTTTAAAAAAATTTTCATGACCTAACATTTTTAAGAGAACCAGCCAGTTATTTTTCAGATGCCCCTTGATATGGGCTTGTCCGATGATTCCTCTTGATGAGATTTGGGTTACTCAACATTGGCGGGCTGCCACAGAAATGATGCTCTCCTTCCCGGGGCGTCATCTCAGGAAGGACACGATGATTCGTTCCCTCACTGGTGAAGTTATCCTTGGTCCCCAAGAGGTGGTGTCTGTCAGTTTTCTCCAGCGCAAAGTTATTCTCTTTCCCTTTGTAAAATGGTATCATATGAGAAGCTATTATGAGACTACCTAAGTGTTTTGCTTCTCATGATACATTTGCCCACAAGTTTAGCATCCATTGATGTTTCTTGCCTAAAACAGCTATCATCCTGCTGCTGCTACTGCTGCTAAGTCGCTTCAGTCGTGTCTGACTCTGTGCGACCCCATAGACGGCAGCCCACCAGGCTCCCCCGTCCCTGGGATTCTCCAGGCTAGAACACTGGAGTGGGTTGCCTGCATGAAAGTGAAAGTGAAGTCGCTCAGTCGTGTCCGACTCTTAGCGACCACATGGACTGCAGCCTACCAGGCTCCTCCGTCCATGGGAAAGGTGATTGTCTAATTCCAACATTCCTTCTACAGGTGGAAGAAGGAATAGAATAGAAGGACATTCCTTCTATTAGGTGGAATCCTTTTTTAAATAAGAGTTTTTTTCTTCTCTCTGATTTATTCAGTCATTTATCTATATCAGTATAGAGTCAGAGGTTCCTCCTTTACTGTGGGTTAAAATATATTACTATAATTAATTAGTAAATTAACATTTTATCTTGAAATAATTCTAGACTCCCAGGAAGTTGCAAAGACAGCATATAAGGTCTCGTGTACCCTTTGTTCAGTTTCTTTCAATGGTTGTGTCTTACACAACTGTAGTGCAAGGTTAAAGCCAGAGAACTGCATTGGTGCAATATGTGTGCATAATTGTGTCATTTTATCATGTGTGTGCATTCATGGAACCACTGCAGTCAAGATACAGCTTGACCATCTCGAAGATCTGCCTGGGCTCTTCTTCTACACTCAGGCCTCTCTGTCTCCCCAACCATCCCCTGCTCATGGCAATTATCCATTTGTTCTCCATCTCTGTACTTATATCACTTCAAGAACATTACATAAATGAAATAACTCAGAGTGTGACCTTTGGAGACAGGATTTTTTGCTCAGCATAACATCCTTGAGGTTCATTCAAGTTATGTGTCTCAAAATCTCATTCACTTTTATTGCTGGGTAGTGTTCCATGGTATGGAGTTACCAAGTTTGTTTAGCCATTCACCTTTTGAAGATATTTGGTTGTTTCCAATTTGGGGCTATTACAAATACAGCTGCTGTGAAGTCATGTACAGTACAGGTTTTTGTACGGACATGTTTTCCTTTCTCTGGGCCAAGTTCCCAGAAGTGTAATTGCTAGGTTGTATGGTCAGTGTATGTTTAGATTTGGAAGAAACCACCAAACTTTTCCACAGTGGCTATGCTATCTTTGTTTCCATCAGCAGTGTATGAGTGCTCCTGTTTCTCTGTATTCTCGACATTAGTATTGTGACCTTTTAAAAAAAGTTTTAGCCATTCTCCTAACTGTGTAGTGATAATCTCACTGTGACCTTAATTTGTATTTCCTTATTATTTTTAAAATTTTTACTGAAATATAGCTTATTTACAAAATTGTGTTAGTTTCAGGTATACAGCAAAGTGATTCAGTAATACATGTATATGGATATATATTCTTTTTCAGATTATTTTCCATTACAGGTTATTATAAGATATTGAGTATAGTTTGCTATGCCATAGAGTAGGTCCGTGTTGGTTATCTACTTTATATATAGTATTGTGCGTATTTTAATCCCAAACTCCTAATTAATTTGCATTTCCTTAATGGCTAATGCCACTTCCCTGGTGGTTCAACGATAGTCAGCCAGCAATGCAGGAGACCTGGGTTCAATCCCTGGGTTGGAAAGATCTCCTGGAGAAGGGAATGGCAACCCATTCCAGTATTCTTGCCTGGAGAATTCCCTGGACAGAGGAGCCTGGTGGACTACATTCCGTGGAGTTGCAAAGAGTCGGACACAACTGAGAGATGAACATTTCATTTCATTGCAGTGATGTCTAACGTCTCTTCGTGGCTCATTTGCCATCCACGCCTCCTTGTTGGTGCGATGTCTCTTCACATCTTTTGCCCACTTTGTACTTGGATTGTTTCGTTACTTACTGTTGAAAATGAAAGTGAAGTCACTCAGTCATGTCCGACTCTTTGCGACCCCATGGACTGTAGCCCACCAGGCTCCTCTCTCCGTGGGATTTTCCAGGCAAGAATACTGGAGCGGGTTGCCATTTCCTTCTCCAGGGACCGACTGCTGAGTTTCGACAATTTGTTATATCTGAGTAGGAGTCCTTTGTCAGATAGGTGTTTGCAAATATTTCTCCCTTATTACTTATTTTAGTGTTCAACTTGCCCTTATTGACCTTTAAAACAAAGTTTTCAAGGTGTTTGAAAGTTGTTTTCTTTAGACCTACCATGTGCTTGCTGGCATTTGTCAAGAGCTATGAATATATAAGACATAGGCAGGGTCCTTGCCCATGAAGGGCTCAGTCTAGTGTCCAAGAGCAGAGAACAAAACAGATCATTTCAACACAGTGCAGTCAACGGCACGGAAAAGACATGGATGGTGTGGGACCACCAAGGTGAGGAAGATTGGTCAGGGGAGATGGGCGGGAGCTGGAAGGATGAGTCTGCTCCTGTGGGCGGGAAAAGAGCCACGGGTGATCAGAGTAGAAGAGCTCACACAGACGACCTTGAGTAGTTCAAGTACATCAAGTTCAGGTAGTTCATGGCAGCAGGGCTAGGAGGCCAGAGAGCACGGTGGGGCAAGTGCTTTGTGGAATCCCTTGGAATTGGGTTGGCATCTCTGAAGGCCCTCCCCTGTCCTGTGACCTTGGACAAGGTCAGTCAACATTTCTCAGGCTCAGTTTTCTCACAGGCAAAATAAGTTTGGTAGTGCCTTCTTCCCAAAGACTCTGGGAGGACAGGAAATAATGAACGTGAAGCATTCAGCTCTGTACTAGGGAGGGAGGGAGGGCTAGGTGCTTGGAGAAGCCACTGGAAAAACTGAGCTGGATTGGCTCGTGGGAGGGAGTTCCTCCCGGGTCCTGGCCCTTCCTGAGGGCCTCTCCCTTGGGCCCATCCGTTCCGTGGTTCATCTTGCTGAGGGAAAGTGCGAACCTTGCCCCACGCCAGATGCCTCTCCCTGCACCCAGGGCCGCACCAGGGCCCCGGGAAGGTCTCCACCACTTCACACACACTTCCTCTGGCTCCTCCCGGCAGTGCGGAAGCCTCCCTGGGCCATCAGCCCAACACTCTCTTTCTCAGCAGCCTTTCTTGGAAGTGTTGTTTATTTTCCGTGTCTCTACCTCCTCGCCTCCCTGTCACTGTTTCAGTCCCTGCGGTCTGGCTCCCCGCCACCCACACCCCAGGGACTTCCCTTGTCAAGGTCACCGTGGCCTCTGTGCCCCTGACAGGCTTTAACTCTCTCACCTGGCCTCCCTGCAGCATTCTAGAAGGCTGACCACTTCCCCTCTTGCGCTTTTCTTCCAGCCTGGCTCTCAAGGCTGAACCCTTGCACGACTTTTCCTGCTGTTGCCGCGGGACCCTCTGTTGAGGTCCCCCTCAGGTTCCTCTCTGTACCCACCTCTGACATGATGCATCTCCAAGGGTCATCCCCCAGCTCACTGTCCTCAACTCTTCGCATCCCTTTCTGGTGATTATCTGATCTCTATTCAAGCTTCCTGTTAGTTTCTTCAGTCTGAAGCCTCTTGGGTCTCTACCATGAACTCCAGACCATTGCATCCAACTGTCTAGTCAAAATCTATCTATACCTCAAACCCATCGTGAGTACAACTATGGTCACCCTCCTCCCCAGACCAGCTCCACCTCTGCATTGAACCCACATCACAGTCTTCTAGCTGTCACAAACAGAATGAAAAAACACAGGGAACGGGGCAGTTGGAGAGGCGAGCGATGACTTTGTTGTCTACTTAGGCACCAGGGATAGGGATGCCAGGGAGCAGCTGTCAGTGTATGGCTGGGGTGTGGGTAAGGAATCAGGAAGGAGACATGGTTTGCTGACATTCTGGAAATCACAGCCCTTTCCCAGGAGCCCTTCAGCCAGATCACCCTTGCAGGCTCAGGCCTCCCACCTTGAGGACTGTAGTGAGGGTGCAATGATCTACGAGGGCAGAGAAGGAAGGAAGGAAAGAAGGGCTCCTCTTGGTTAAGCAAGAGGGAAGGAGATAACCAACTGAGAGGGAACTGGGAGGCTGGCAGGAAGAGCTCTGTGGACTTAGGGTTGGGAGGCAAAGGATTAGGCACCAGAATAAGAGGCACCTTATTCTGTGTGTTTACGAGGTTTGCAGAAGAAAGACAGTTACCCTGCACCCCACTCCTGATTATGAATGTGTGAATTTCCACTTCCTGCCTTAATCTGAGAAAGGCGGGCGGGAGGGACCATTAATGACAAAGGTAAGATAAACGACAACAAAAAAAGATAATAATGAAAACTACCTTTGACAGGAAAAGAGTGAAAAGGGGGTGTTTGTTATGCAAAAAAGAGAAAGCAGGCAATTGTCCTATTTGACTGATGCACAACAAACATTGACTGAGGACACACTAACGCTTAGCCCTTCAGATTCATGTCATTTTATCTTCACTGCTCTTGTGTGTGGTACATGGTTTTACCCCATTTTACAGATGAGGAAACTGAGGCTCAGGAAGATGACTTAATTTGGTTTTGGTGGTGGTTTATGATTCTGACAACTGTGTTCTTTTTGTTGTAGTTTTGTTCAGGATTTATCTTTAAAAATAAAGTGATACAGTCACATAGTTTAAAAGTTAGCTAGTTCCACAAGATGTGTTAAGGAGACTAGCATTCCTCAGCCTCACTCCCTCATACACAAGTACTTGCAACTTTTTTTTAAAATAACTTTTTATTTTGTATTGGAGTATAACTGATTAATAATGTCGTGATAGTCTCAGGTGAACAGCAAAGGGACTCAGCCATACACATACATGTATCCATTCTCCTCCAGACTCCGCTCCTATCCAGGCTGCCACATAACACTGAGCAAAGCTCCCTGTGCTATGGTAGGTCCTTGTTGATTATCCATTTTAAATATAGCAGTGTGTACATGTCCATCCCAAACTCCCCAAGGATCCCGTCCCCCATCCTTATTCCAGCAATCATAAATTCACAACTTTTTAAAATAGATTCATTCAATACTTACTTCTGTATCTCTATAGAACATGCTTTCTATCGCTATGTCTTGATGCTTCTATTTCAGCCATTGTTAATTGACTTTCCTTCATGGAAGAGTGGGTTTTAGCTCTTCCCCTCACACACATACAATCAGTATACATATTCACACATCCTAGCCTCCATCCTCCTAATACAGTCATGCAGTTAATTTGCTTAGATCCATCGTCAGTAGTGACACTATTATGACTAAATCACAGCTACTTCTCAGAGCTGATTCAAGTAGTAAACTAGAATCCACTTCCTTTTCCTGACACCTTTTGTTTTCTTTGGAGCTGATCATTGCTTTTGTTTTCCCTGGTTGTTTCCACAGTTACCTATTAATTTATTAATTCGATGGGTGCTCCGAATGGCCACCAGTTGTCTAACAAGAGTCAGATACATGGATGTACACCATTTTCCCACCAGTTTCATTTCCATGAACAAGTGTGTTTCATGGGGTTCTCCCCAGTTGGGATTGGTCATCGTCTCGGTCTGGGTCATGGCTGCAATCCTGAGCTCTCCCATAGTCACCATTAGGGGGATTCCCTTTGCCTCCCACTACTTCATGTCTTCCTCTTTCTTAATTCAAATCCAACTCCCACTTTTGTTGGTACTTACATCTTTCAGGAGTTTCCTCACCAAAGTGTGTAGGACTAAATGTTCAGCCCTGTGGGTCTTTCTTCCTGGGTTATTCATTTTCCTCAGGGAAGAGGCTCCCAGTATCTTGCCTGGACGGTGTACATTGAGATGCAGTTTACTAGGGGTAGCTGCTTGTTTTCAGACCTCCACTCTCAGCTGTGCCTCCTAACCCTCATCTCAGTACAGAGATTCTGTCTTATCTCCAGGCTATGGTCACAGGAAGAAATGGACACTTGCCTAGCCATAAGGAGCAGATTCAAAGATGTAGGGTCCTTATTGCCTGTGAGTGAATTACTTTCACTCTGAAATTCATATTTTTGCCCACTCCCTTCACTCACTTCCAGAAGAACATGATGCTTCCAGTTCCTAAGACTTTTGAGGGTTCTGCTGTGTAAACCAGCAGAGAAGGCAATGGCACCCTACTCTAGTACTCTTGCCTGGAAAATCCCATGGACGGAGGAGCCTGGTGAGCTGCAGTCCATGGGGTCGCGAAGAGTCAGACACAACTGAGCGACTTCACTCTCACTTTTTGCTTTCATGCACTGGAGAAGGAAACGGCAACCCACTCCAGTGTTCTTGCCTGGAGAATCCCAGGGATGGGGGAGCCTGGTGGGCTGCCGTCTATGGGGTCGCATGGAGTCGGACACGACTGAAGCGACTTAGCAGCAGCAGCTGTGTAAACCAGGGTGGGTTTCAGGTTTTCCCAGTCCCACTTTAGAGATCTTGATACTTTCCTACTAAGGTGGTTGCCACTTGTCCACTTGCTTTCCAGCCTCCAAAATTTCGTGACTTTTGTCTCTTCTCTTATGCTCCACATCTTTATGCGTTTATGTCTTCTACCATCTAACTCTACCATTACCTGGGAATCTGAGGCTGCTGCTCTCTCCCCAGATGCAGGTGTCTGTTTGCTGATTGTGGGCAAGTCCTGTATGCGTGAGTTACTTCTCAGCCACAAGAATCTCTCAGAGAGAAAGGAAATGAGCTTTTTGGTGCGAAATCAACACATTTCCCACATAGGAGTCAAGACACCTAGACCTCAACTGACTTGGTTGCTACCTTCCTGGGCAACCTCAAGTGGGTCATTTTACTGTGTTTTTTTTTTTTTTTCTCTCTCTCTGGTTCTCAGTGCTCCCATCAGTAAAACATTACAAATGTCAGCTGCAAGCCCGCATGAAGATAATGGGAACTGAATGAGATGCAGAAATGCAGGGAGATACAGTTCTCTGCATAGTTTCAGGCAATACAGATGATCATTTCTAGTCTCTAATTTAGGAAGCACCGAGTCTGTGCTAGATCCTCCGAATTCAGGAATGGGAAAAGCAGGTCCTTTTCCCTGGAAAAGCTCATGGCACAGTAGAGGAGACAGTGAGCATGCAGGGTATACATGAATTCACAGCAAAGGGAGAGACCAACTCTGCCCACTGGGGAGGGGATTAGAGAACTTCGTAGGAGCTGGGAAAGACTGCACCATTCAGAGAATAAGAAGAAAGTGTTCAAACAGAAGGACTAGGATGAGCAAAGAAAAGAGACACGAATCCGCAGGGCAGGAGAAGAGAGCTGTAGTGTCTTGGGGTTGGAGCTATGTGGCTGGAGGTGCCTGGCTCAAGCATGCCATCTATGCCCTACTCTTCTCTGTGATCCAGAGATGGTTTTCCCCTGGGAAGAAGCATGGTTGCTTCTTCCTGAGGGCAGGTCCCCTGTGGCAGCAACATGAAAGGTGGCCCAGAGATAGGCCAGCTGGAGCCCAGAGATCTGTCAGCATGCTGGTCCCACATACCAGGGTAAGGGTGATGTGGCCTCAAGTAGGGCAGGAGCAGGGGAGGTGGAGAGGAGACTATCAGCTTCTAGAGATATGTTGGTGTTGCTTAGTCACTAAGTCATGTCCAACTCTTTTGTGACCCCACAGACTAATACTCTCCAGGGTCCTCTGTCTATGGCATTTTCTCGGCAAGAATACTGGAGTGGGTTGCCATTTCCTTCTCCAGGGCATCTTCCCTATCCAGGTATTGAACCCGCATTTCTTGCATCTCCTGCATTGGCAGGCAGATTCTTTACCATTGAGCCAACTTGGAAGACCTCACAAGATCTATGGGCCCAAATCATCAGGACTTGGTAATTACCTGGGTGGAGGGGATGAGAGAGGTTGAGGAGTCTAGACTGACTCTTGGGCATTCAGCTCTGCTGGCTGGCTGGCTAGTGGGGCTGTCCCCCAAGCCAGGGGTGTACAGAAGGGAGAACAGGCTGTGCAGAGGAAAACAAGAGAAGATAAAGGGATTTGATGTGGGCACTGGGAGTGTGACAGGCCTGTAAGACACAAGAGAGGATGACAATGAGGGAGCTGAATGTGTGATTCAGGAGAAGGACTAGAGCAAGAAGCCATCTGGGCACAAGTCATCCAAGCAGAACCAAGACCATCATCATCACCATCATTATACCAATATCATTACCTTCATCATGACTGCCAATTGTACCACCATGACCATCCAATCCACCATCTGCACCTCCACCACCACCATATCCACCACCAGCCTGCTCTCTGAAGACTAGTTCTGTTCTCCCAACTTCCCAGAAATGATTTCTTCCAAGACAGAGATAAATCACCTGGGCCCAGGCCTGCCCATAGCAGACTTTCAGAAACTCTGACCATTACAACCAACTAGTGACAAGCAGACATCAGTGTCAGGAAAAACAGGTCCCTGGCTCCGTGCCCACCACATCCAGCCTGCCCAGGGTATCACTTGAATGGCTGGTACATCCACCCTCAGCCAGGCCCTGGGCCTGCAGAAGCTGTTCTCTGCCATCATGCCAGCCAAATATACTGGGCCAGGGCCAACCTTCTCAAAGTGGCCAGACCACTGTGATCCATGCCTGTGTTGATAGTAAGTACCCAGCGTAGAAGTCTCCCACACTGTCACGTGTTCTTCACCATGCCTTCACCCTCCCTGACTCTGAACGTCTATCCCCTGCAGAAGCCCTCCTCCCTCAGCTTCCCTAGTAGCCCTCCTGTGTGCTCCTCCTCCATGAGGAAACTCGGTGGTGGTGTTGTGTTTGTGTGTTGAGCTCCTGGGTCCTCCTTAAGCTTCTCTCAGCTCCCTCCAGCCATAATCACACTTCATCTTCTCATAGACGATGTGCTCTCTTCCCTTTTGGAGTTAGATTTCAACATGCACTAGTAATGAGTCCGTGAGAAAACCACTGACTTTGAGTCTCAGTTTTTGCACCTGTAAAATGGGCATAATACCATCTCCTTTACAGAGCTGTCATCACCCTTGACTGACACAGCACACACAGACGAGTCTGCTGGGAACCTGCCTGACACATCTAAGCGTTGGTCCATTTTCATTACCTCTGCATTTTTCTACACCACCACCTGTCACCTCCAGAGTTCGTTTTTGTTGTTGTTATATATGGTCTTGATTAACCTATCCTTATGTGGCCTTGGGCTTCCCTGATGGCTCAGATGGTAAAGAATCCACCTGCAATGCAGGAGAGCCAGATTCTACCCCTGGGTTGGAAAGATCCCCTGGAGAAGGGAATGGCTACTCACTCCAATATCCTTGGACTTCCTTGGTGGCTCAAATGGTAAAGAATCTGCCTGCAATGTAGGAAACCTGGGTTCGATCGATGGGTTGGGAAGATCCCCTGGAGTGGCTACCCACTCCAGTGTTTTTGACTGGAGAATCGCATGGACAGAGGAACATGGCAGGCTACAGTCCATGGGGTCACAAAGAGTAAGATGCCTGAGTGACTAAGCATGCAGGCCCGTTATTTATCTAGCAGTAGTTAGATAAGAGCAGAGTCTGCATCATATGTGTCTTTGAATCTCCTGTAGCTCTGTGCCCATCCTAGGTGTTCCATCCTAGGTTAAATGACCAAGTGAATTGACTTAGTGGCTATTTAGCAGCTGCAAATTCTTGCTCACTTGGGCGTTAGGCTTAAAGAAATGAGAAGGCACACCTTACACCCTTTTGTGTGTTCTCCAACCACACGACACTGGTTTGAGGGAAATTTGTCCCCTACTCCCATCCAGTTGTGTGGATACAGCAGGGCTGGCTAGGGCATGAGACAACATGCCCTGTTTCTGCTGGGCCCTTGAGTGGGCCTGCACAAATCAGGGGAGGCTTCCTTGAGAAGCAAAGATTAGACCAGAAGTTCTCCAGCCCAGCCGCTCCTCAGAACTACTTGTAGGCTGTAAAAACCCGAGGTCCACGGGCCAGACCGCGGGCCAATGAAATAAAGATCTCTGGGGATGGGAGCCAGATGTCAGTGATGGTTATAGCTCTCAGGTGACTCTTATGTAGCCGAGTTGGAAAAGCTCCTGGTCAGAGGCTGTTTTTGAAAGACTGAGGGGAGGCGGGGGCGAGACGCTTTCGGGCCTGGAGGTCTGACGAGATGCCCAGGGCTGTTGCCGCTCTGCTCGCCTCTGCTGCCGGTGTTCTCTTTCCCATTTTTTTTTCCACTTACCTCCAGCTCACTCTCCCCACTGACGAGATGGAACATTTCCTTCCAGTGCCTGCATTAATAACATCGTGTATCCCCGGGGAGATTATGAGTCTCTCGCTCTGTTCAGAGCCCCCTCGCCCATCAAAGGCCAAGGGTGCAGGGAGAGGACAGGCGGGATTTACATGGGTAACTCCAATTAAGACAAATGTCAGCTCCCTCTCTGCAGGCGCCCGGTTGGGTGGCATAGGCTGGCAGTAGGAGAGTAAGAATGCTTTGCTGTAACTGTCAGGCTCTGACAGGAACAGCCAGAAGGAAGCAAAAGGAGAGCGTGAGCAGGAGGGCAGTCCTGGCCCAGGTACCCGCTGGGAGGCAGCGCACACATCCCATCCCCCCTTAGAAGCATCCTTGAAGGAGCCATTTTGGAAACATGAGTGGGCTCGCAGGCCCTTCCTGTGGAGGGTGACACCTAGAAGCAGCTCCCAGCCCAGGGACCCCAGGACTGGCTGTTCATTTCTCCAAGTCTGTGCCAGGGTTCCCTACCTGCTGAATGGAACAACCCTTCCTATGCCAAGTGAGGTTCCTGGACCAACAGCATCTATATCACCTGGAGGACAGACAGAAATGCAGGGCCTCAGGCCACCCAGCTCTCCTGAGTCAGAACCTGCAGGTTAACAAGATCCCCAGTGACTGGAACACACACTGTAACGTTTGAGAAGTGCTGGAAATATAAACCCGGACTTGAAGGGTGACAGAGCAGTGGCTGATGGGGACAGAAGACAGTGGTGTCAGGGGCTCAAGGCCTGGCTCTGCCCAGGAGCTCCTGCGTCTCCTTGGACAGGTCACTTTGGCTTCAGTCTCCCAGTCTGTGCAGTGGAGACAAGGATACCTCCACAATGAGCAACTCATGAAAGCGCTTACAAATGTAGGTCATGATAGTGCTGGAGGAAGAAAAAATACTAGTGATATTAACAAGCATGTAGTAGGCACTTGAGGTGTTCTTGGACTGTGCAAATGGCTTTATGTCAATTATCTCACTTAACACTCATATTTCACTAAAACACTATCATTATCCTCAATTGCAAATGGGAAGTGGTAACTCAGGAAGGCAAAAGAATCTACCCAAGTGTACACAGGTAATGAAGGCTGGAACCATCCTGGACCCTATATGCTTATATAGTACAGTTACAGAAGCTCTCCTCCCAAGGCCACCCTCTAGTCCCACTTTCCCCAAAGCAAAGAAGGCTCCCCTCTCCTGGGCAATATGGGTCTGACTCTAAACCGTAGGGACAGCACACTTGGGATTACCAAGTTCTCCCAATTACAAGCCAGAGAACAGGGTCGTATGCCTTACCTGGCTCCCAGTAGCCTGTGATCCTGCTCACATCACTCCCCCATCAAACAGCAGAGTTCTGTAATCTTGGCCTTCTATCTTCCTTCAAGACTTCTCGAGTCAGTAGAGAGATTTAACAGTGTGAGTCCTTTGAAAGCTACGGAAATAGATCCCTGGAAACAATGAACTTTGTAATCAAGAGAGAACAGGGTTCAAATTCCAGTCTTGCTATTTATTGTGACCATAGGCAGTTTATCTCTGTGGGCCTCAGTTTACTCTTCCATAAGATGGGAATAGTAACAATCTGCTTCCTAAGGTTGAAGAGATTAAAGGTGGGAGGTTTCAAGGTCTAGCACAATGCCTGGCACATGGCAGGCACTCAGGAAAGAGCAACTGCTCTTTATGGTCTTCATCAAACTTTTCCTATAAAGGAATATTGCGGGTAAAATGGGAAGGCTCTGGTACTGAGGACATCAAAGAGGGATTGAGTGCACTGAGCCAGCTAACTCTCTTGGGGCTAGGGGTCCTCAGCCAGGTGCCTGCAGATGTGTCTGGACATGCAGGGAGCTTGGGGCTTTAGAAAGTTCTGCCACCAGCCACCACCTAGCTCACACAACATCAGAGAGTCTTGTCTGGAGGAAAAAAATAATCAGTGGCTTTTTTTTTTTCTTTTTCTCGGTAATTTAAGCCACTTTAGATGTAAATTACTCCTAGAATTTTTTTTCTCCTTTCTCTGTCTTGAACAGAGCGCCCCAAGTCTTTCCCTGGTGACTTGCAGTCATGCTTATGAGCAGTGCCGGCCGCTGTCTGCTGTGACATGGGATGCCCTTGGGGCCTGGGACTGAGGCCAGAGCCCCACGTGGCCACAGGTGGCTAATTGCACACCCACCCCGGCTCCGGCCTTGCGGTTCAGACACAGAAGGCCCCTGTTACAATGGAAACATCTGAGCGGGAAGCACATTAAGACGTTGTGGTCCATGACCTCTTCCTCTGAGCGAGCAAGAATTGATTTCTTGGATTAACAGCAGGTATTTGGCGAGGCCCCAAGGTGGGGGTGGTCTCAGTTTAAGAAACAGTGAGAAGGGGGAAGGACAAGACTTGGCCCTGGAGCTTCACCTGGTGCAGACGGGAAAGGATTCAGATCTGCCCAGGGGATTTGCTAGTTTAGAGGACACCACAGTCAGGGTGGCTGAGCAGTGAACTCCCCTTGTCATCACTGAGAACATTCGGGAGCCAGGGGCAAATACAAGTGCGTACGAGGGGGTGCGTACAGAAAAGGTTTAAATGTCGATTCAGGGCTGTGAGCCCCCTGCTGCCCGCGTGATAAACCCCAGTGCTCAGCCTTACGCACACGGTCCCCTCTTGTAAAGCGGCCTATATCTCTATCTCTATTTTTATCCATATAAATAGCTTTTCTAAGCCAGCAATTTGGATGAAGACATGGAAAGCATGTGCACCAAATTTGCAGATGACTCAAAGCTGGAGGGGATGAGAGAATTAAGGTTCAAGATGATCTCCACAGTTAAGAATGCTAGGTCAAAAGCAACCAGATGAAAGTTAGCATCAATAAATCTAATGTCTTGAATGCAGGTTCCAAAAATCAATTGCACAAGAAGGGGATGAGGGAGACCTGGCTTGACTGCAATTCACATAAAAAAAGATCAGGAGGTTTTAGTCGGTTTCAAGTTCAACATGAGCCAACTGAGCAAGAGGCGGTTTGGGGAGGGAAAAGGAACATGACGGTCACATCCTCAGGCTACGGCGGCATTAACCCTTAGTGATGGGGGCGGGGGTGCTAAATGGCAGGCCTGGGAGGGGTAGTAACAGAGTTAATATTCAGCAGGTACTCAGGACACGGACAGTGTGTTCATTGCACTCACTTACCCAAGTTCACACAGCCAGTGAGTGTTGGATCCATGCTCTTGACCACTCCACTCTGCTGCTTCTCCAGCAGACAACAGCCTGTCTGCTCTCTCTTCTGCATTTTACACATGAGGAAACAGGACCGGAACCGAGAGCACGCTCTGTCCACAGTCACCCAGGGAGTGAACTGAAGACTTGGGCTCTCCTGGGACCCTCTATTCACTGCTCCTTCCCTCCGCCACGCTGGGTGGCTGCCAACATCTCGAGATGGCTGAATGCTTACCTTTAAAGCATGAAAGCCTGGGTCATAACTTGTGTGGCACTTATTCCACGGCAGACTCCACCCTACCCTGCCCTACTGAGCTGGGCATTGCATGAGATTTAGCTGTTTCTTTGTCACCAGGAGTCACACTCAAAGTTAACAATTACCATGCCTGATTCAATCACAGCAGGATATATATACATATATGTTTACTGCGGAGAACCTGAGATTTTGTATTATGTCCCTGTTCATGTTCCCATGTTTTTCAGTTGTTTTCCAGTTAAGCTGCTCATGGCCTCATCTGAGGGCTCTGTCGTTGTTTAGTCACTAAGTCATGTCTGACTCTTAGCGAGCCCATGGACTGTAGCCCACCAGGCTCCTCTCTCCATGGGGATTCTCCAGGCAAGAATACTGGAGTGGGTTGCCATTTTCTTCTCCAGGGGATCTTCCCGACTCAGGGATAGAATCCATGCCTCCTGCTTGGCCGTTAGATTCTTTACTAGTGAACCACCCGGAAAACCTACTCTCAGGCCTCTCTACTTCTTTCTGATTTCCCAGAATCAAGGGGGCTTTCACATTAAGAGACATCAAACTGAGTTTCTGCTATGGGCCAGGCATAATGCTGGATCTTTCACATATATTATCTCAGTAATAATGAGATTATTATTATTATCTGCCAACCCGTGAGCTAGGTTATTGCTATCTTCATCTGCCAGTGAGGAAATTGGCTTTATAGGGTGACCTACCTCCCAGCTTGCCTGGGACTGAGGGGTCTCCCAGGACATGGAAATTGGCATATTGAAACCAGGACAGTCTGGTATAAATGGGGGAGGGGAGAGGCGGGGAGGGTCACCCTAGGCTCAGAGAAGTTAAGAAACCTGCTTAAGGTCACACAGTTAGAAAGTGATTGAGTGAGAATTCAAAATCAGTTCCCCTGATACCGAATAAACCTTGGTAGAAATGAATGTGAAGTCAGAGTGAGTAGAGTCTGGCCAACTCTCTGACATCTGACAGATCCCTGGAAAACTTGTTTTGCTTCTGACCAGTTAGGATGTGTGAGCCGGGCGA
This sequence comes from Bos indicus, assembly GCF_029378745.1. NCBI lineage: Eukaryota > Metazoa > Chordata > Mammalia > Artiodactyla > Bovidae > Bos > Bos indicus. The sequence continues at coordinate 17,215,798 of NC_091769.1, forward strand.
GAGAGGGTGACCTTAGTAGTGAAAGGCCCACAAATGAGGTCCACCAAGAAGCGGATGAAAGAACCGAGGAGAAAGAAATAGTGGAAGAGAGAGACAGGGAGGCTGATGTGGGACCACCATGAAAAAATTCCCACAGGAAAGAAGATACTCAAGCAGTGAGGTCCTGGAGGTCCATCCAAAAACGGAGCAGAGTCACTAGGAGGCCACTGTGGCTCCATGTCAGAACTTCCCAAAGATCGGGTCACTGGAAGGAGATTGCTCAGAGGGTGGGGACCTTCCTTCTCATCGCTGGAGGTGTTTAAGGAGAGGCAGGGGGATCCTCTGCCGATGATCCTGCAAAGGGTTCTCCTCTAGCACACGTGAGGTGGACCAGATGAATTCTCGGCTCCCTTCCCATGCTGGGACCCCCTCTGGCAGATGTGGGATCTCTTTCGACATCTGTAAATATTTGCGCATTCCCAAGTGATAAAGCGGAGCTCTTGGCTCACAGAGGTCAGGACGGCAGGCTCGTTGGGAGAACAGTTTGCTTAGTGTTTCTGTAGGCTGTGTTTCCAAGATTTCTTGTCATCTGTGTTTGGAGTGGACACAAGTGGCAGGGCTTTTTGCTTTTTTTTCTTGCTGAGAGAGGATTGTTCAAGAGGAAAGGATGCAAATGGAGATCATTCAAGAATGTAGAAGCGAAGCTGAATGGCAAGGACTTTACGTGGCTACAGTAGAGACACGCCCCCACCCTGCGTCTTCCAGTACAGGATCAGCCTGGGGGTCTCTTGTCCCATTGCGTGGCATTTCCTGGGAGGAGCTGGAAGGGTTACCCCACCCACTGCACTGGGTTTGGTCCATCACCTGTTTACAGGTGGGTGAGGAGGTGACAGATCATCAGGTCTTTTTTTTTCTTTAATGTATTTATTTTTGGCTGCACTGGATCTTAGTTGAAGCACGTGGGTTCTTTGTGGTGGTCTGCAGCGTGGCTCCCAGGCTCCAGAGCTTGTGGGCTCTCTAGTTGTGTCACACAGGGGTGCCCCACGGCTTGTGGAATCTTAGTTCCCTGAACAGGAGTCTAGCCTGTGTCCCCTGCATTGGAAGGCAGATTCTTAACCAATGGACCACCAAGAAAGTCCCTGGTCATCAGGTTTTGACACTCATAGCTGGTGTGGCTATTTCAGCTCCTTCCCCAAGGAGCTGGAGGCAGGGGCGCAGAGGTAGCGAGATGCTAAGATCCCAGGTTAGTGGAGAGTCAGAGGGGAGTCTTATTCTTCTGTGCAGGTCACAGCATGAGTTTTATCATGGTCTCTTGTTCTTCACATTCTGTCTCGTCTACTGCATTGACATCCCCCTGAAAGCACATATCGGAGGTGGCCATCTTTCAGAGGGCTCCATCCGTGAACATGCCCCACTTGGTCACACGTGTGTCCTTTCTCACACTGGCCTGGACTTGGCTTCCCTTCTCCATGCTTTCATTTCCATCTGAGAAGAGGGGAAAAATAGCATCTGTCTCATAAGATCATTGTGGTAATTTAACGAGTTACTCTGTGTAGGATTCTCAGAATAGTGCTTGGTATTCCAGGGTAACTGTTTCTGTCTTTATTTTATTTGATGGCCAACTTCTACTCATCCTGGGAGAGCCTGGGTCATTTGCTCTGTGAAGTCTTCCTTGTCTTCCCCAGAGGTAAATTTGTTTTTCATTGATTTTCAGGTTTGCGGTTCTGCTGTTAATTTGGAGTCTCTGGGGGCAATTACTGTTTGGGACCAGCCCACGTGCTGGTCTCTCCCACTAGACCTAGACGAGGACGGGGACTCCTGGCCAGTCGTATCCAACTCTGTGCCTAGTACACAGTGTCTGCTCTGCGGTAAGAGCTCCAAAATTGTTGTTGCCCAAATGAATGGGAGGATGAGTAAGTCAGAAAAAAATGGTGGTCCTGAGAGCTGACCTGTTGGTTCCTATTAGGATGACGTTGTCTTAACCTCAGGAGACCTTGCTCTTGGCTTCCCTGCCACCCCCCACCCCGCTCTCCTCCCCACACTGTTGGACAGACACCTCATTTTCCCACTTCTCTAAAACGTTTTGGATTCAGAAAATAGCAATCGTTTAGGAAAATGGGTAATTACTGAGGGCTCAATCACGGAAAACATGTAACTCCTGGAGTCTTTAGTGAAATGTCAAGGACTTGATTAGAACAAGCCCAGTCCCTGGTGATTTGAAGAAAATATGATCTGTTTGTCCTAGAGGGGGAAGAAGGATCACTCTGTGTTTACAAACCAGCCTGGCTAATCCCTTCTGACAATATGGGAAGTCATTCTGCTCGGCTGAAGTATTATTTCAAGGCTCCCTTAAGGAAGAACTATCTTCTACTCAATTAAAGCAGAGCCTGAACTTGCTCTGACCCCATCATTCCACGGCCAGGAAAGCAGGCTTGGCTCCTTCCAGCGGGGTGGCTGCCCGGGCTCCAGGCCGAGTGCTGTTACATCAGGACGTCTCAAGCATTTACTGGGGTGAGAAACAGGGGAGGGGAAACCACCCCTCCATGGCTCCCTTCAGCCCGGCCCAGGGTTGGGTGCTGTGCAAGAAAGAGGGTGCTGAAGAGGGAAAAGGCCCAGTCCTCCCAGCACTGTGGTCCCCAGGGTTCACCCCTGCCGGCCCAGCTGTCAAAAGTGATGAGCAGTGCCCCCTACCCCAACCTAGTGGCAGGTAAGGGCTCCTCAAAGACCTTTGAGTCCCCACCTACCTCGCAGGAGAACTCAGCTTCTGCCATGCTGTTCTATGCAGGTCCGTGACTCCTAATCAGAACCTTCCTGCCAAGCGCTGCCTCTGTCTGCAGGAATGAGCGGTCTCGTTATTTCGTGGAGACCAAACCAAGATGCATGATCTCATTGGAAAAGCACACGCTCAGAGTCTCACCCCCCTCTTCCCCAAGCCTCACCAAACCCTGGGGGAATCAGGAGGGGAGCGGGCTTAGCCAGACCGACTGCTTAGGAAAGGGTATGTTAGCTCAGAAGATCATCTATGCAGGAAAGTGTAATTTTCCTCTTGCTCTTCTCAATTACAAAATAATAAGATTGTTAAAAATCCAATAGTATGAATGTCAATATTGGCAGGAGCAGCCGCAGGAAATTTAATTGCATGATGGGTGCCAGTTAAAGATGGTATGTGTTCTTCTTGGCTTTTCTTAATTCTAATTAGGATAAAATTTACCAATCTTACAGACTCACAAACAGAGGCTTGTCACCGGGCCAGGCATGGGTCCTAACAACGTTGGCTTCCTTTTCTGAGTCCCGGGCCTTTTCTTCTCTCTAAACATCGTCTCTGATTGGGGCTTTTTGCTGGTTGTGAACATCGTCAGCTCTCCAGTTTCTTTGCCATGTCAGAGGACCAGATGTTTTTTATTTGAGAGCAAATTGACACATTAAATTACACTGTGCAAACATTAAAGCCAGCCGCGGGTAAACAGGCCGAGATTCATTGAATTTTACGGGTCACAATAATGTTTATGTAATTTAACAAATTCCTGCCCTGCTGCTGAGTCTCTCCCAGAAGTATTAATTTAAGAAAGATGGGACCCGCCCAGAGGCACCCCATGCCATCCTCTTGCTGAGGCCCACTGTATTTAGATCTGGGCATCTGAATTTCCCATACAGAGTGGGGAACCACTGGTAGGTCTCACTTTGTCTTAAGTTGTCTACTCTTTCCATGCACATGGAACCTTATGAAACATTCCTGGTTGTGGACATCTGTTGGATTTGCCTGTCCAGGATCCATCTATTCTTTCTCTTGATAACTGCACTGTGGTTTTTCTCTAGGAACCATCATTTCTGTCTTTTTATCCATTTCCAAGCTTCCTGTGGGGGCGGAATTCACGCTAGCAATATGGGCACATGGTGTACTCCGTTCAAGGCATGGCCAATCAAAGCATTCCATTAGTTCCTGGCCTTGTGATTGGTTAAGAGGTGGGAGTGTGATCAAATCCAGGCCCACAAGCATCAGCCGGCCCCAGTGTCTTTAGAGAAACTGGCAGAATAAGGAGCTCTCTTTCCACTGGTCTCATGAAGTGGTAAAATGTAAGTTGGGAGTTGCTGGGCACTGTTTGCCACCAGGTGGGAAAAGGTGGCCTGGGAATCAGACCAACACAGAAGAAAGCCAAAACGGAGAAGGGCAATACCCATGAAATTTTTTTGAGCCCTTGGATCCAGTTGTGGTTGAAATCTACACCTGAGCTTTGGGGTTATGTGACTTAATAAATCCACTGTTAAGGTTAAGCTAAGCTGAGCTGAATTTCTGTGACACTGCATATTCAATGAAGCAAGACATCACCCCCTACCTCTGTAGAAATAGAACCCCTTTCCTAGTTTCCTGCAACACTAGCATTGGCCCCCATGGGTGCCCCTCTCATCTCTGATTCTCTAGTACTCTCCTAGGAGACCCACCACCCTCCACTCCAGCCAAGTTCTGTTTCTAAACATACCCTGCTTTTTGCTCCTGGCTTCCTTCTCTCATTTTCCTCTTATTCCCGACAATGCCATTCTCCCCCACCCCTCATCTACCTGTCTGTCCTTCAAGGCCAAGTTTAATTCTGCCCGCAACGCCCCCACCCCAACAAGGAAGCCACCCTACCTATTCAGAACCCTCTGCTCTGAAATCCCAGATGCCTTCAGAAGGCTCCACATCTTTTGGCCTTTATAAGAATTAAAGAGTTATTGTACTTTTATTGCTTCTTGTATTATATGGTTGATTTTCCTCATCTGTTCTCTCTAACCTATAAAATTCCCGAAACAGTGCTGGACACAAGAAATCATAGATAATTAGTATTTGAAGGTATATTAAAGATTAAAAAGATCACCCTGCCCCACAGCTTACAGGTGAGGAAACTGAGGCCCAGAGAGGTGTGCTGACTTGCCCAAGGTCGTGCAGTTAATTTATGGCCAGGCCAGGGTAAAATTCCAGCTGAATGTTCTTTTCACAACACCAAGTTCCATCAATTTGGTTGATTTATTTTCTGGTTAAGTGTATGTACAGCTTGAACTGGCATCGTACCATCTATTAATGGTCCTGAGTCAGCACCTGCCGAAGAAATGAAAGGTGGACTTGCCTGAATCAAAAGATCTGGTTTCAGCTTCCAGCTGGGCTGTATGACCTTGGGCAAGTCCTTCTGCCTCTTTTTTTTTTTTTTTCTTTCTCATTTTCACAACTACAAAAATGAGTCTTGGCCTAGATCTGAGGACAAGTTTTATTTGTGGCCTTCTCCCAAGGACTGGAGGTCCTGTCTGCAGCACTGTGTGGGAAGGATCTGACGTGGCATTCAGCTCAGTAGAAAAGAGGGCCATGACCTGTTACCACTGGCTCAAGTTCAAGAACATGGGTGGAGGCGTGTCAGATACTGCCTCACATGGACAAGATGCTTTCTTTTTTTTTTTTTTTTAATGTTTATTTATTTTTGATTGCATTGGGTCTTAGTTGCAACATGCAGGACCTTTCCTTGCAGCGTGTGGGCTCTCTGGTTGTGGCTCGTGGGCTCCAGAGTGCCTGGGCTCAGTAGTCGACCTGCTTAGTTGGGCTTAGTTCGGGCTTAGTTGACCTGCAGCATATGGGATCTTAGGTCCCCAACCTGGGATCAAACTTGTGTCCCTTACATTGGAAGGCAGATTCTTAACTGCTGGATCACCAGGCAAGTCCCATGGATGAGATGATTTCTGAGGTCCCCTTCTATTCTGTTATCCTAGGCAGTTAAGTACTGATGCCAATGCAAACACAGAGCTCATACTCATCTTTGGGGCCCCTGTCAGGTCCCATCAGCTCTGGGCTGCCTCTCTGTGTAGACTTCTGTGCCCATGGCGTCATGAAACTTCCTGACTCCAAGATCCACATCTCCACCCAACAGAAGTTGTCTTGGACCCTACCCTGGATCCACTGAGTAAGATAAATTTGGGGTGTGAACTTGGCAGATCCAGGAGGTCACATGACTGAGAAGAGGTATGAGGTTATGGAGAAAAACTTATGGTTGGGGAACACAAGGGGACTGAGGAATCTATTTCCATGTTTTCACTGGTGTCCTTCTGGCAACAGACATCTTCCCAACACCCAAGGGGAAATAGGGACCTGGAGCAGTAATCCATACAACTCTGGTGTGGGTTCCCCTGGAGGGCCAGGGGCCAAGAATCTAGGGTCAGCTGGGGGATCTTGTCTGCCAGTCTACTCCTTCTAGGGGATGTCTGCATGTGGTCCAAATTCTGAGATGTCAGAAAAGTACCCAACTTGGAGGCTTATATGCTGTCCTGTGTCTGAAGTTCTGACCTTTCACTAGGACCCCTTTCTTCCTCACTTTACCCCTCTTTCAAGTGGAAATAATAGTCCTAATATTGCAAGATTGTGATGAAAGAGTCCACTGAAATAATTTACATGAAGTGCCTGGCACACAGGACCAAGTGGTATCTGGCAATGTACCTTCCTCCCGAACCCCAAACCCATTCTCCTCCAGTCTAAGGACATTCAGACACTCATTTAACAAACTGTCTCTGCATGCTGGGTGCTAGTAATGCAAAGATGAGAGAAACTTATTACTTGGCTATCTTTTAGTCACAGGTAACTGGAATAAAGTCCAAAGTACTTATGGAAAAAGGAAGTAGGATGGAGATCTTCTGGGTTATAGAAGTAACTGCCTACAGGCATGGCTGCATCCAGAAACTAAACTGATGGCATTGGGTCTTGACCGCTCTCTTCATCTCTCAGCCTGGTTTTCTGCATGTAACAGGCAAGATGGACATTGGAAGCCCAGGTCAGTTTAACAAACCCAGAACAGATGGAAGGAAGTCTTCTGATTGGCCTGGCTTAAGTCGTGTGCCCGTGATGGATCCAATCATGTGGTTAGGTAAGATGTGTTGGTAAGGCTTGGGTCATGTGACCAGGGAAAAGGCAGGATGGATGGCCCACCTCCAGTGCTCGTAGAAGAAGCTTCCTCTGGGAAGGAAAGGGTCTTCTCTCAGGAGAAGCTGGATGGAATAAAACCACAGGGGTCTGTATAGAATGGCTTTTGGACAGGCGTGGGGGAGGAACACATCCTCTTCTAAGAAAATGATTAAAATGTTCCCTGGATTCTTTCTGGCTTTCCCTTGGGATTTCATGCACAGCAGGCTTCCTGTGCCCCTTGCTGGGCAGGGATGACAATTCCTCGGCACCTAGTCCCTGCCTGCTGCCCTGTCCGGGGGCAGGGAGCCAGTGGCAGTGTAACCAGAGGTCTCTAGGTCTTTAGTTTTCTCCAGAGAACGTAATGACATGATGCTGACCGCACGGGCCATGGACTGGGGCCTGGCGGCAGAAGCTTCTGAGGCTTGTGGTTTGGTTCCTGCCAATGTCAACTCCTTTCTGTCTAACTTTAGAAACCCACGGTTGGCTTCCCTTGCATCAAAGAAGTCAAAGTAGTCAACTCCAGAGGCTGTGTATTTTTAAAACAACAACAACAACAAAATCAAAACAAAACCAGAAAGGAAGAAAAAAAAATCCAGTGATCTTTCAGAGCCAAGGAGACTCAGCACATACACCCCTAAGCTTCAGGGAAATGCCCAGTGACTGTGGTCAGCCCAAATTAAACATATCTACTCTGTTTTTAAAGCTAAAAAAAAATTCTAAATGACCTTTAATTAGTAGACCCACTTCTTTCCTTCCCATCAAAGCCAAGTGTTTCATGCAGAACTACATTTCCTAAAAAGGCCTAGAGCTGGAGGCTAAGCTCCCTCACCTTGCACGGGATAATGACCTGCAGACAGCATTCCTGCCCAGCTTTGTGGTCCCCGGCTGTACTGAGTGGGGTGCTGTTGCTGGAGCAGAGGGGTAGGAGAGTGGCCAGGCCATGAAACCTCAGTAAGGAGGCCTGGAGTTCCCCAAATCTCCACTCTGTTCTTTTTTTAACTGTGCAACTTTGAGCAAGTATCCTAACCTCTCTGGTCTTCATTTCCCCATCTATAAAATAGAGGCCCCCGATACCAGGTAGCCACCTCTGAGTGAGAGAAGTGGGCTTTACCAAAAGCCCCAGACCCTCTACAAAAAGATGAAATTGTTGCTAATCTGTCAAAATGCCTTGACTCCTTTCCCCCCTTTTCTTCTTCCTCTTCTTTTTATTTAAACGTTTCCCCTTTTCTCTGTCTTTGCCCCTCTCCTTGGATCTTCTTTCTTGGTCCGCTCTTCCCTTGTCCCCGGGGGCACATCATTCATCTGGTTTCTAAGCAACAGGAAGCTCAAAGGTGATGTTGGTACTAGGGAGAAGGGGGGTTTCCCGAAAGGGCCAAGCTGGATTTGTATAGGCATCATCACCCAGACATTCTATTTGTGCATCTTTTCCAGGTCATCTGGCCAGATCCAGCCCCTTGGACATAGAGCTGTGAGAAAACATTCGTCCTTTTAGATCCAACTCGTGGTGCAACCCTCAGGAAATTTCCCTCTGCATGCTGCCCAAGTTGGCCAGACAACGTATCCTCTGATCAGGGGGGTCACACATCATCCCAAGAGAATGGTTATTTTTTTCTGAAGGCTGTAGGGCAGTAGAAGGAGAGGGAGGAGGCTTAAAATAAAATACACACACACACAGTAGACCAGTGAGTAACACTGATGGGCTCACACAGACTTCAGGATTAATTTATAGATGCTTCTTAAGCTGAAGTGACTTGTTCAGGCAACTGGGACAGGCCAGGCCACATTCCCTCAGCTCTCCATCTGCTGAACCTTTCTGTCCTCAGCCCCAGCTAATGCAGAGGAAGAAAAGCAGGGGCACTGGCCACAGGCCCCGGTGTGATCATGCTCCAAGTCTCTGCAGTCAAGCCTCCCAGAATGTTCGAGTCCTAATACTTGTTTTCAAATTTCTTTAGTTGTTTTGTTTTTTTCAATCAAGGCAAAGTTTACAGAGAGTGCAATGTACCTGTCTTTAGTGTGCAATGCAATGACTTTTGATGAACCTATATACCATATCAGTTTAAAAAATACTAGATAGCATGTTAAAAAGCAGAGATTTTACTTTGCTGAAAAAAGTCCATATAGTCAAATCTATGGTTTTTACAGTAGTCATGTATGGATGTGACAGTTGGACTGTAACGAAGGTTGAGTGCTGAAGAATTGATGCTTTTGAACTGTGGTGTTGGAGAAGACTCTTGAGAGTCCCTTGGACTGCAAGGAGATCCAATCAGTCCATCCTAAAGGAGATCAGTCCTGAATATTCACTGGAAGGACTGAAACTGAAGCTCCATTAATCTGACCACTTGATGAGAAGAGCTGACTCATTAGAAAAGACCCTGATTCTGGGAAAGATTGAGGGCGAGAGGAGAAGCAGGTGACAGAGGATGAGATGGTTGGGTGACATCACCAACTTAATGGACAAGAGTTCGGGCAAACTCTGGGAGATAGGGAAGTATAGGGAAGCCTGGTATGCTGCAGTCCACGGGGTTGCAAAGAGTCCGACACGACTGAATGACTAAACAACAACCATATCAGTGACATTATAGAACATTTCCAACACCCCAGAAAGTTATTTTGTGTCCCTTACAGTCATACCCACCCCAAAGGTACCACTCTCCTGATTCCTGTCACCATACCCGAATTCTGACAATTCTAGAATTTTATGTCAAAGGAATCCCCCTATATTTGTTCTCTGTATATTGTTTCTTCACTCAAATTCATGTCTGTGAAGTTCAGCCCCACTGTTCTGTGCATCAGTATTTGAGTCCAGTTTCCTCTGACTCCTATCCCCGCATGTGAACACACTACTGTTTGTTTGCCCAATGCCTCTGTTCATGAATATTTCTCTCATTTCCAGTTTGAGGCTACTGTGGATAAAGTTGCAACAGCATCCATGTACAAGACATGGTGTGGACATATGTTTTCGTTTCTCTTAGATAAATACCAAGGAGTGGAACTGCTGGATCATAAGGAGTCAAATATTTGAATTTAGAAGAAATTTATAATTGATGTGGTTTGTATCACTGACCCTCGCAACCAGAAATGTATGAGGGCTCCAATTACTCTTCATCCTCACCAACATTTTGTGTTGCTGTTTTTTTTATTAGTCACTCTTGTGTTTGTGTAATAGTGGCTCATCGTGGTCTTCATTAGCATTTCTCTGATGACTAATGATGTTTGCCACAGCTTACTGTGTGTATTGGCCATTCATATGCCCCAAGGCCCCAAAGAGTTTCTCCTAGATTTTTTCTAAAAACTTTGTAGTTTTATTGTATACCTTGATGTCCATAATGTAGCTCAAATTACGTTTGTCTGTGGTGAAAGGTAGAAGTCTGTTTTCACCATATACATCCAGTTATTTAATAGTGTTGCAAAGACTTGCTTTGTCCCATGAAATTGCTTCAACACCTTGGTTGAAAATCAATTCATTGTGTGTGTGTATATATATTTCTGGTCTTTCTAGTCTGTTAAATTTATATCTTTGCTTGTGCCAATGCCACGCTGTCTTGATGTAGCTTTAAGTATTGAATCAGGCAGTGTAAGTTCTCCAAATTTGTCTTTCTTTTTCAATAGTGTTTTGACTGTTCTATATCTTTGCTTTTCCATATAAATTCTAATAAGTTGTTTCTTGTCATTTGCTACAAAAACATCTGTTGAGATTGTAATTGGGATTACTTTAAAGTTGGAAAGAATTGGCATCTTAACAATATTGAGTCTTTCAATTCATTAACATGGAATATCTCTTCATTTGTACAGTTTAAAAAATGCCTGTCAGTGTATTTTGTCATTTTTATGACAAATATTATTTATATTTTGTTAAACTTATTCCTAACTATTTTGTGCATTGGGATATTAATGTAAAAGAGCACTTAAAATTGAATTTTCTAATTTTTTGCTGCTGGTATATAGAAATACAATAGATTTTTGTATTTAGACCTTGTGTCCTATGATCTTGCTAAATTAACTTATTAGGAGTTACTTTGTAGGTTCCTTAGGATTTTCTACATAAAAATTATATTGTCTATAAAGAAAATTTTAATCCTTTTGTTCACATTTTGATGCCTCTATTTTTGTTGTTGTTGTTCAATCTTAATTCATTATCTGGGATCTCCAGCACAGTGCTGAACAGTAGTGGCTAGAGCCTTATCCCCATCTTAGGGGGAAGCATCTAACATTTAGATTGGTTATTTTTATGGTAGGGCTTAGTTTTTTATAGTTACCCTGCAAGAAATTGAAGTAGTCCTTCTCTATTCCTAATTTCCTGAGAATTTTTTATTATGAGTAGATGTTCAATTTTGTCAAATGCTGTTTTGGATCTATGATTATATAAATTTTCTCCTTTATTCTATTAGTATGGTGAATTACATTGTTTGGTTTTTCAAATATTAAACCAACCTTGCATTCCTGAGATGAACCCCAGTTGGCCATGATGCATTACCTTTTTTACATGTTGCTAGCTTCAGTGTGTAAATATCTTATTAAGGAATTTTGTATCTGTGTTTATAAAGGATATTGGCCTGTATAGTCCACTGAGGATGCTGTAACAAAAATATCATAGTCTGAGTGGCTTAAACAACAAACGTTTATTTCTCAAAGTCCTGGAGACTGCAGAGTCCAAGATTAGAGCACTGACAGATTTGTGTCTGGTGAGAGCCCACTTCCTTGTTCCTAAGTGGCAATGGTCCTCTCTCTGTGTCCCCACATGATAGAAGAGAGCTTTGGGGGTCTCTTTTACTAGGTGACTAATCCACTCATGAGAGTTCCATCCTCATGAACTAATGCCCTCGCAAAGGCCCCACCTCCAAATACCATCACATTTGGGGTTAGGATTTCAACATATGAATTTTGAGAGGACACAAACATTCAGTCTTTAAAGTCTGTAATTTTCTTTTTTTTTTATGTCTCTCAATTTTGGTATCAGGATTAGCTAGCCACATAAAATTAGCTAGGAGGTGTTCTCTAGGTCCTCTGTTTTCTGAAAGAATTTGTGTAAGATCAAACTATTTTTTCCTAAAATATTAAAAGACATGTGAGTGCAACCATCAGAGACTGGAACCGGGAGATTTCTTGCAATTGTCACTCTCTTTAACAGACAGAACTATTTAACTTTCTATATTTTTTTGTGTGTCGATTGGTAAGTTGCCTTTTTCAAATAATTTGTCTATTTCACCTAGGTTGTAAAATTTGATAGTAATAATGTTGTTCATAACTCTTTAATTTATACCAGACATTGTGGGAAAGATATTGTAGAAACTCTGGATTCTATTATCTTCTGAAAAATGTTGAAACTTGTTATGGCTGTCAGTGTTAAGTTACTGAATAATCACTTTAAACTTGCAGAGGTTTGAGTTTGTACTTTCTTAAGGCATGTAATAATTGCTTTACCTTAGTTTTAGGGTAAATTCTTTGGTTCTGAGACACAGATTTTATTCTGCTAACTTGGTGAAACTCAAATCTGTAGCCAGGCCACAGCTGAAATCTCTGCTCAGCTTTTCCAACCTCTTGGTTAGTGCTTCCACCAGGCATCTTTTAAAAAAAATTTATTTATTTTTTGGCTGCATTGGGTCTAAATTATGGCATGAGGGCTCAGTAGTTGAGGCACATGGGCTTAGTTGCTCCAAGGCAACTAATGTGTGATCTTAGATCCCTGGCCAGGGATCAAACCCTTGTCCCCGACATTGGAAGGCAAACTCCTAACCACTGGACCACCAGGGAAGGCCTTCCACTGAGCCCCGTGATGTCACCCCCATGCATGTACAATTCAGGGGTCAGTCAAGGATATGAGGGCAGTTTACATGCAGATTTGGGGGTTCTCCTCTTCTCTCCTTTCCAGGATTTCTCTCTCAGGTTCCAGTTACTCCAGCAGACTTGAGCTCCAACCTCTGACACCAAAGATCAGAAATACTTTGGTTTTCTACGTGAGTCCTGGCTATCCCATGCCATGCAGACAGGGCTACAGTGCACTCAGGGGAAGAGTCGTATAAACATGAATCACCCAGGAGTGCTGTCTTCTTCCAAGGACCAATCTAGCTCCAGTTTCTGCCTGGTTTTGGCAGCCTTCCAGTGCTTTCAAATACTTGTTTGTACATTTTATTCATACATTAAAACTACATTCTGTGAGAGAGTTAGTCCAACATAGCTACTCTGACATTACCAGCACAGGAAATTAACCACTTAACTATTAAAGTTGGGGAAAGCAATGCTCAGAGAAGAATAGAAGAAGAACTCTGAGCCAAGTCTCAGGTCAGGTTTGCTGGCTCCTCTTGCTGTGTCTTGGTGGTAGGTAACTTTTGATGCTTCAGAAGGAGCTATTGAATGAGATTCATGTATCCTCAGGGAGCCTCACTGCAGGCTTCAGGTGGAGAGCAAAAAAGAACATGGGAAACTATGAGGTCAAGAAATTATGAGGCCACCAGAAAGCCAAGCATTATGTCTTAGAAGCAGAGGCCCAGCCCGTAGGCAGGCTCAGAGAACCAGGGATTTCACAGCAGCTTCAAGTACCACCTGCACAGTTCTACCTCTGTAGTCCAGACCCCCTGGAACCTTAGACTCAATTTGTCTAGAACCATTACGAGGCTTTCTATCCATGACCCATTTTCTCTTGTGTTCCCTAGCTCTGATCACAGCCCTACCACTGGGACTCCTCATTCCCAATACAGGGGGCCTGGGTTTGATCCCTGGTCAAGTAACTAGATCCCATGTGCCACAACTAAGAACTCACACAGCCAAATAAATAAATACTTATTATTTTTTTAAGAGGCTCTACCACCCATCTTCCTGAGTGTTCATCTTCCCAGAATATAAGAGCTAGTCCTGGACTCTGTCCTTATGCCTTATAGAGACTCACACAGATCCCACATCTTGTAAAACCCAGGAGTCTGTCTCCTCTCTCTGGTCCCTGTTTTTGTTCAAGGTTTCTTCCCTTCTCCCTGGCTTGCAGCTGTGAAATCTGAACAGGCCCCAGCTCTGGTGAACTCCTATGCTCACCCTCCCCTCGATTGCACTTTTTCCAGAATTTTGTGCGGTTTCCCTGGCCCTCCCCACCCCCACACCTTAAGCCCTAAATAAGACCCTTCCCCTTCCTATCTACTTAGGGAACTCACAGCCTGGTGGGGAAAACAGGCAGATCAACAACTGGCTATAATACAAAAGATAGATGTGAATAGTAATTGTGAACTTGGAGAGCATCACATCCTTTGTAAGGGCCACCTTCTCATCTGCCTGAAGAGGACTTCTGAGGAGACACTAAGGTAGACAGAGGCACATTGTCAAAACCCCCTGGGCTCCATGCCACTCCCACCCCACACTCCACCTATGCAAAATCAAGAGGTCTAATATTTATTAAGGTTGGTGAAAAAGTAATTGCATTTTCCAAATTGTGGTTTCGGATTGTGAATTTCAAATCATCATGACTAAGCTCAAACACATCTTTATTAATCAGAATAGGAACCGTTACAATCAACATATTGCTGCCAATGTGAAATAAGTTTGTTTATTCCTGTAGCATAAGAATCCATGCTTTAGGATTTGATAAACTCTTGGAAAGCATTTTCTGCCTTTTGCTAGTTGAGGAAGTTGTCAAGATGTTTGAAGAAGTGGTAGTTGGTTGATGAGAGGCCAAGTGACTATGGCAGATGAGGCAAAACTTCATAGCCCAATTTGTTCAACTTTTGAAGTGTTGGTTGTGGGATGTGTGGTTGGGCTTTGTCATGGAAAAGAATTGGGCCCTTTCTGTTGACAAATGCCAACTGAAGACATTGCAGTTTTTGGTGCATCTCGTTGATTTGCTGCGTATACTTCTCAGACGTAATGATTTCGCCAGAATTCAGAAAGCTGTAGTGGATCAGACTGACAGTGACCATGAACCTTTTTTGGTACAAGTTTGGCTTTGAGAAGTGCTTTAGAACTTCCTATCAGTCTAGCCACTGAACTAGTCATCACTGGTTATCATAAAATCCACTTTTCATCACAGGTCGCAATCTGATAAAGAAATGGTTCATTTTTGTTGCATAGAGTAAGACAACACTTTAAGACAACTTTTTTGATTTTTGGTCAGCTCATGAAGCACCTACTTAACAAGCTTTTTCACTTTTCCAATTTGCTTCAAATGCTGAATGACCATAGAATGGTTGATGTTGAGTTCTTTGACAATTTCTCCTGTAGTTGTAAGAGGATCAGCTTCAATGGCTGAGGATGGCTCTCAGTTGGTCATTACCAATTTGTAATGGCTAGCCACTATGCTCCTCATCTTCAAGGCTCCCATCTCCTTTGCAAAACTTCTTGAACCACCGCTGCACTGTACATTCATTATTAGTTCCTGGGCCAAACGCGTTGTTGATGTCGCGAGTTGTCTCTGTGGCTTTATGACCCATTTTGAACTTGAACAAGAAAATTGCTTGAGTTTGCTTTTCATCTATAGTCTAAAATAAACCAAGTAAACAGCAAGTAATGTCATTAGAAAAAAAACACAAATTGAGAAATGGACACTAAAATTATGTATAGCATAGCCGTATTTATTTAAGAATGTATTCCAATATCAAACAGCAAAGTTTAACAATGCAAAACCTCAATTACTTTTGCACCAACCTAAGCATTTTGGTTTCAAAGGAGGAGGAAAAAAAGTTCCCCAAGCTCACGTTTTCAGAAACGAGACTAAAGAACAAAAGGAGCAAAACAAAAACAAAATGTTAAATAAGATGTTTAAACTTTTGCAATAACTTCTACTTTAAAATAAAATCAATTTCTCAAAATATGGGGGAGGAATTCCTCCCAATCACCCGCTCCAAGATTCCCATTTTAAAACTAAAGATGTGAGTTGCTTCATTTGCTATTATTTTCTCCCAAATGAAGCAACTGACAAACAACTAATCTCAAAAATATACAAGCAACTCCTACAACTCAACTCCAGAAAAATAAATGACCCAATCAAAAAATGGGCCAAAGAACTAAATAGACATTTCTCCAAAGAAGACATACAGATGGCTAACAAACACATGAAAAGATGCTCAACATCACTCATTATCAGAGAAATGCAAACCAAAACCACTATGAGGTACCATTTCACGCCAGTCAGAATGGCTGCGATCCAAAAGTCTACAAGCAGTAAATGCTGGAGAGGGTGTGGAGAAAAGGGAACCCTCTCACACTGTTGGTGGGAATGCAAACTAGTACAGCCACTATGGAGAACAGTGTGGAGATTCCTTAAAAAACTGGAAATAGAACTGCCTTATGATCCAGCAATCCCACTGCTGGGCATACACACTGAGGAAACCAGAAGGGAAAGAGACACATGTACCCCAATGTTCATCGCAGTGCTGTTTATAATAGCCAGGACATGGAAGCAACCTAGATGCCCATCAGCAGATGAATGGATAAGAAAGCTGTGGTACGTATACACAATGGAGTATTACTCAGCCATTAAAAAGAATACATTTGAATCAGTTCTAATGAGATGGATGAAACTGGAACCTATTATACAGAGTGAAGTAAGCCAGAAAGAAAAACACCAATACAGTACATTAAGGCATATATATGGAATTTAGAAATATGGTAACAATAACCCTGTGTACAAGACAGCAAAAGAGACACTGATGTATAGATCAATCTTATGGACTCTGTGGGAGAGGGAGAGGGTGGGGAGATTTGGGAGAATGGCATTGAAACATGTATAATATCATGTATGAAACGAGTCGCCAGTCCAGGTTCGATGCACGATACTGGATGCTTGGGGCTGGTGCACTGGGACGACCCAGAGGGAGGGTATAGGGAGGGAGGAGGGAGGAGGGTTCAGGATGGGGAACACAGGTATACCTGTGGCGGATTCATTTCGATATTTGGCAAAACTAATACAATATTGTAAAGATTAAAAATAAAATTAAAAAAAAAAAAACTAAAGATGTGGAAGTCACTCAGTCTTTGAGACCCGAAGGAATTCCAGTCCATGGAATTCTCCAGGCCAGAATACTGAAGTGGGTAGCCGTTCCCTTCTCCAGGGGATCTTCCCAACCCAGGGATTGAACCCAGGTCTCCCACATTGACGGTGAATTCTTTACCAGTTGAGCCACAAGGGAAGCCCAAGAATACTGGGGTGGATAGCCTATCCCTTCTCCAGTGGATCTTCCCAACCCAGGAATCAAACTGGAGTCTCCAGCATTGCAGGCGGATTCTTTACCAACTGAGCTATCAGGGAAGCAAAACTAAAGGTAAAGATGGGCTTAATATTTCCAAACTTCAGAAATTGAAAAGTGCAGACAGTGAGACATTGGCCAAAATAGAACTTCTCGGCACCCTCCACCCCTCCTCTTTAAGGAAGAAAATGATCATTATCATCCTAGACAGCTCGCAGGGTTGCTGCTTGTTGCATATTAGACAACAAATGCAAAGGCCCTTTGAGAAATTCAGAGTGCTATGACACAAGGAATTACTATCCCAGACACATTTATGTTCATTTTGCCTTCCTTGCTTCAGTGCTCTCAGGCCAATTAATATTCCAGAGACACAGAATAACTTGAAGAATTATAGGTAGGGACAGGCCCAGAAGGCAGAACTCTTTCAAATTCCCAGGAGACCATGGGAGTCATCACTATTTCTAGCGGGCAACAGGACCACACAGGGATCCTCTTAGCCTCATTTGACCATCGATGATGGCAAGTGCCAGGCAGACCATGAGCACGGGGGGAGGGCTGAGTGCCAGGCAGACCATGAGCACGGTGGGCAGGGCTGAGACCTGGGCCCTCACCCAGCCCCAGGATAGCGCCCACGGCAAGGATCCTATGTGCAAATCAGAGGGAAGTGTCTTGGCTCCACTACCTCCCCGCTGTGCCATGTTGAGGACTTCACATCTCTCCTCTGAGTTCAGTTTCTGACCCAGCTCTCCCCTCCACCCTGTGTGCTGGAGTGGCTGGGAGGGCGAGATGAGCTCAGGGATGCAAAAGCATCCTGGTAAACCTCATGAACTGCATACATATGCACTGCTGCTGTCATCATCATCCATGCAGCCCGCATTTGGTGGAAGAAGTCCTTCTGTGCAAGCAAGGCCTTTGAAGGTATCCTAAGTCCGGCAGGCTTCCACCTAAGCCAGTAATGGAGTGCGGTTTTCATCAGGAAGGCTGGCGGGAGACCAGACACCACGTAGCCTGTGAAGCCTCAGGATGCAAACTCTGCCCCTGCCGGACCAACGCTCTCCCGAACCATCCACCTCCTGTCCTGGCCTTTTCAGGCCTCCGTTTCCACATGGCACTTACTTTTAGGGTGGCCTGTGGATGAAAGTTTTTTCCTTGTTTTTTTTTTTTAACTTTATTTTCAATTGGAGGATAACTGCTTTACAATATTGTGTTGGTTTCTGCTATACATCAACATGAATCAGCCATAGGTATACATATGTCCCTTCCCTCTTGACCCTCCCTCTCACCTCCCGCCACATCCTACCCCTCTAGGTTGTCACAGAGCACCAAATTTGAACTCTGCACCATGCAGCCAATTCCCACTGGCTGTCTATATTACATATGGTCATGTATATGTTCCCATGCTGCTCCCTCCATTCGTCCCACCCTCTCCTTCCCCAGCTGGGCCCACATCTCTGTTCTCTATGTCTGTATCTCCTCTGCTGCCCTGCAAATAGGTTCATCAGGACCATCTTTCTTTCTTTAGCTGGGGACTCTTAGGAAAGGCAGTAGGATTCAGATTCCCAGCTGGAACCCCAGGCTGTCCCCTTAATTGATTTCCTTTGTTTGCTTTGAGTCCTCAAAAATGTGTCGACATCCGTTTGGAGCTGCCTTCCGCCCGGCACACGCTGGCCAACTTTCTTCAATTAATGAGCTGAGACTGGAATTGAGAGCCTCACTTTTCACAGCCACAGCGGGGACTGACCCTGCTGTGGTGATAAGATAAAAAATACACTGCCAGTGCTACATCTGTGGAATATAAGTTAATAAAAAGTGGCCACGCCAGCTTGCAATGTATCCTCACGACGACTGTTGGTTTGGCTGTGGCTGGACTTCCTCCTCCCTCACCTCTGAATTTGGCTTGCCGGCTGCCTGCGCCTTTGCTCAAGCCTGTCCCCCACCTAGCATGCCCTCTCTGTGAACTTTTGGCTCATTACAACTCAGCCAGCCTTCAGGGCCCAGCTCCTTGCATTTTTCATTCACTCAACCGATGTTTGCTGTGCTCCTACTTTCATGCATTAGAGAAGGAAATGGCAACCCACTCCAGTGTTCTTGCCTGGAGAGTCCCAGGGACGGGGGAGCCTGGTGGGCTGCAGTCCATGGGGTCACTCAGAGTCAGGCACGACTGAGGGACTTCACTTCCACTTTTCACTTTCATGCATTGGAGAAGGAAATGGCAACCCACTCCAGTGTTCTTGCCTGGAGAATCCCAGGGATGGGGGAGCCTGGTGGGCTGCCGTCTATGGGATTGCGCAGAGTTGGACACGACTGAAGTGACTTAGCAGCAGCAGCAGTGTATACATGTCAGTCCCAATCTCTCAATTCATTTTCGTATATTCATTCTAAAAACATTTCTTAGGTGAGCAAGATAAATGCTGCTCTTATCCTCGTGGAGTCACAGACTTGGAGGGACACAGGAAATTTCAAGGGTGACTCTCATGCGACATGGTAGGTACAGGGCAGTAACAGACATGCGTATGGGCTTTGTAGGGGATACTGGGTAGGGGCACTGACTTCTGGAGAAAGTGGTGTGATTTTAAAACTTTTTTGTAATAACAAATTTCAAATTCAGAAAAAATTGTATAATGAACACCTATGGAAAATCCCATGGATGGAGGAGCCTAGTAGGCTGCAGTCCATGGGATCACTAGGAGTTGGACACAACTGAGCAACTTCACTTCCACTTTTCACTGTCGTGCATTGGAGAAGGAAATAGCAACCCACTCCAGTGTTCTTGCCTGGAGAATCCCAGGGACGGGGGAGCCTGGTGGGCTGCCGTTTCGGGCCGCACAGAGTCGGACACGACTGAAGCGACTTAGCAGCAGCATGGACCCTGTTCTAATACCTATCATCTCACAGCCAATCTTTTCACCTATATTCCTATCTATCTCCCTCAACGAAATCTTGTGCTGTTCTTAAGCAAATCCCAGGCAGCACTGTATTTTATTCATGAATCCACAGCCCTCCTTACCTGCACCCCTCGTTGGCTTTAGGTTAGTATTATAAGCATTATGATTAGGGAGCCATCAAAGTATTGAAAGATTATTTACTGGCCTTGGCATTAAATAAGCCCAAGTTCAAAACCTACCTCCCATATGCACACACTGTGTGATATCAGTCAATTTACCTCACCTCTCTGGGTCTCACATTCTTCATCTACAAAATAAGGATGATATGACCTAGCTTCTAGTGTTGCTCTGAAAATTAAATGAGATGTAAAGTGCCTAACATGATACCAGACACATAGTAGGCGTTCTGTAAATATTTCTTTCCTTGTCTAGGTTTGCCCTGGATGAATATGAAAGTAAAATAAAGCGACTGAGTAAGCTTGACAATGGCACTCCACTTCTGATGTTCTAAGATGCATTGGAAGCTGTCGGAAGGCGGACGCCTGACCATACATGGTGCAGGTCGAGCCCAGACAGCTGCTATGAAAAGCACTTCTCTCTGATGCCAGCCTCTCTCGCCGACTCTCTCTACCACAAGGACCTTTCACCAGCTGCACTTCTACCATTGTGTGGGTTCATCCAAGACAGACATCGCATAGGTTTTGTGAAGTTCAAGTCAAGAAGTCAGCCATGACTCTCACCTCTCTTAACTTTGGGGAGAAGGGGGCACTCGGCCAAGGTGAATGTGTGCACCCAAACCAAGCCCCCTAAGCTTGCTTGTAAAAACCCTGACCTGCTCTGGCAACTGTTGCAAGCACCAGATTCCTCTCCATTCTGGGTGGCAGCAGGCGATAAAGCCCCTAGAACTCAGACAAATGTGGCTGACGCCAGAGAGGAGTCAAGGGCCTGGCTGCGACGTCTGGGGCCAGCTCGGTCTTGGACCTCGCTGTGTGTTTACAAGTTTCTCTTTGACAATTCAGTTTTGAAGACGGGCTTCATTAAAGGGCAATTATAGGTTAAGTAACTTGTTGGCTTCCTGCCTAATGTGAAAAACTCGACTGTGACAATCAGATAATTTTGAGATTAAGCAAGACAGCAATTGCTACTGAAAGAAGAAGCTTAGCAAGAGGATAAAAGACTCTCCCCAGCGATGACCTCATCCCAGCTGCCCCATCTGGGCAAGAAGTCTGAATCCAAGGAACCAGCAGGCTCTGGGAACCTTTGGCATTGAGGGTGACCTCTTCTGGGAAACGGGATTGCAGAAGGCAAAGCGCTTTCCCATCTGGGTGGCAGCATGCCCCCCTTCCTCCCAGGCTCAACTCTTCTAGAGGCTTTTCACTGGGTCCTTAGGCCTTGCCTGCTGGTCTCTGCCATGACCTCTGTATCTTACTCTTCCCCATCACACATTTCTGCTATATCGTCCAGTGTCCCAACTATATACCTAGAAGGCTGTCTCCTCCCACTTTTCTTACTATCTGTGTAGCTTCCTGACCCAGAAAGGATGGCACACTTCAAAATTCCTTGCACACTTTGTATCAAATAGGAAACTTTCTATCATATGTCAAAAGTGAAGTTGCTCAGTCGTGTCCAACTCTTTGCGACCCCATGGACTGTAGTCTACCGGTTCCACCGTCTGTGGGATTTTCCAGGCAAGAATACTGGAGTGGGTTGCCATTTCCTTCTCCAGGTATATGTCAAAAACCCCACCCCAAAATATGGGCTACGCTCAAAGTGGGTTTATTGACTCAAGTAACTTTTGAGTCTTTTCGATGGGCCTAAAGATGACTGGCTTCAGGGATGGCTGGATCCAGAAGGTATAGATGTTAAAAAGGAAATCTGGGTGTTGTTATCAAAATGGAGAATAGATACCAAGAAGACCAAAACCTTTTGTTCTCTGTCATGCATGTAAATGTCAACTCCTTTAAAACTCTATCTCCAGAGAGGTTTTTAGTTCCAACAGGGCAGTGGTCCTGAGTGACCCCAATCCCTATGAGGCATGAGCATCACCTGGCAACTCATTAGGAACCACTTGTTCTGGGTGAACCCCATCCTGGTGAATAAGAAACAATAAGTCAGGGCCCAGGAATCTGTGTTCTAACAAGAGCTCCAGGCACCTCTGATGCTCTAAAGTTTGAGGACTACTGCTGTAGGTCAAGGGCTGTATTTCACATTCCCTCATCACTGGCATTTAATAGTCACTATGTGAAATAAAAGTAAACAAGTGAACGCATAGAGGGAGGCGCTGAGCTGTTCCTTTGAAGAAAGGCATTCACTACTCAGGGTTCACTTGGGTGCCTGCACAGAACGCTGGCCGATTTAGGCATCTATTTACTCTCCTTCCCCTATTCTATTGGCACGTGGTAAGTGCTTGAGAAAAAAACAAACAAATCAACGGTTTTGATTCCTATGTGCCAAGCACTGTGTTATGTTCCAGCGATGGGTGGCAACCAAACACAGACGGGATCTCTGTCCTCTGGAGCCACAGACTAGCAACCACGGAAAAGTCAGACAAATGAATGAAAATGGGACACTCTAGGAAGTGCCCCAAATGAGAGATGCTGGTAGAATACCAGGGCATATCAGGGGAGGGGAATCTGATCAACGCAAGGAGGTGAGAAAGGCAGAAACTGAATTTGCTGGGAAACTCTGGAATCCAAGAATCAAAGGAGATCTGAGCTCTTGGCCCCAGGAAGACCATACCCAGGGCTGCCCTGAAGACCACAGCAGTCAGGGCTGGTGGACTCCTTGCTCTGGGCTCTGCCTCTAAAAGAACTCACTGTCAGTGTTGTTTTCCCTCCACTCAAGCATCAAATTCTAGAGAGGAAGAAACTGCTTGGCCCAGCTTAGCCAGTTGCTCCATGCCCAGGACTTACTCAGCCCCAGCTAGGCAGGCAGGAGAGCACCCCAGACAAGGGTCCCGGGGCATCCTCAAGAGCCAGCATTGTAGAGTGGTCAACTCATTCTGATTTTCATGAGGCTTATTCAGTTTTAGTATTGAAAGTCCTTGTCCAGAAACCCCTCACTGTCTGGCTCAATCTGGCTCTACTTAAGCCTCTGAAGCCCCTTGGGATGGAGGCCACACGAGCCAAGGCCTCCCTGCCTCTGCTCCTCGATCAGGGCCACCCTCACTCCACCCAGTTCACAGTCACACAGGCAGCAAGCAGGAGGGTAAGGAAAGATGACCCAGGGATGATCAGAGCCAGAGCTTGTGCAGGCCTTGCCCAACTCATTGGACCTTCCTGGGCCTTTCTTCCTTTCTAAATGAGAGTCTAAGGAGTCTGGACTCTGGAATCCTTGCTCCTCTGAAACTTTTGGGTGTGCAGACCTCTCTGCTCAACTCTGAGTTGGGGCTGGGTCAGTACAGAAAAAAGAAAGGGTGATCTCTGCTCACACTGATTTATAATCCAGCTACACATCATTCAGGTGACAAAAAACCAAAACAAGCCAAGCTGCTCACATTTCCTAGTCCAAGTGCAGGACATAAACACCAGGGCCCCAGTAAGCCCCAGGAAACTACTGGGGGCTTCCTGGAGGAGGGGCTGAATTTAACTCATGTACTGGGTAACAGTGTTGAGACTCCCTGGTTCTCCTGGCTTCTTCCCCTACATAATGCAAAATCTTGCTTCTTTAGCCTCAGAGAGCTGCAGATACTTTGTTAGAGGGTGCACTCAGATCTGGGTGGGCACAGGGAGTGGATGCGGGCAGAGGGCAGTGAGTGTGATGCTGTGATTAAATTCACCTTTGAGGCTGGTATTTAAGAGGCGTTTGGGGTGTGGATCTGGACTGTTGAGTGGGGGGCTATGGAGTACACCGTAATCTAGTGCAGGGAGAGGGAGGGAGGCTGGCATCTCTCGTCAATTTGTTCATTCATTCTATGAATATCCAAACCTTTACTGAGCTCCTGCTCTGGGTCAAGGACTGTTCAGGGCACTGGGACTGCAGAGACTCCGTATGTTCTGCAGTCAATGCTGGACATTTAGAGAATTTCTCCAACACCTCATTTTACAAATGGGAAAAATGAGGCCAGACCCAAGGCACACAGAGGGTCAATGACCTGCCCAGGACATGTCAGCAGTAGGCAGGTCCGCACCAGGAAAATGGGAATGACTCTGGGACGCTGGAGCCTTAAAGGGCCCGAGCCTCAACATGTAGGAGAGGGATGCAGGGGCAGCTGCTGCAGGTTGGGTGCAGCTTCTGGGGCTGGGAGGGAATGAAAATATCAGCACCAGCTGAAATTCAGACCATTAGCCACAGGGCAAGTTCCGCATCCCACCACCCCAGGACAGAGGTGCCCGGGATTCTGGCCAGAAGCAGAACGCAAGTCAAGAGGGCTAAGCCCCAGCATTGTGATTTCCAGCCTTGGAGAGACTGAGGTGCGAGGCTTGGTCCTGAGTGACTCAGGTAGGGCTGCAGCATCATAAGAAGAATGATAAGAAGAAGCTTCCCAGAAGGTACCTGGCATGCATTGACTGGGTAAATCCTAGCAACAAGTATATCCCCATATCACAGATGAGGAAACTGAGGCACAGGAAGGATAGGCTCTGGTCCAAGGCCACAAACCTAGCACCTGGTTGAGCAGGACTTGAAGGGAGGTAGTTGGATTCTAAAGCCCATGTCTGAATAGCATCCCCACCCCCGCCCTATGTTTTGTCTAGTACACACATTTTCAAACATGTACAAAAGTGGAGAAAGCAATTATATTGATCCCAAGTGTACCCACCACCAGTTTTAATGTGGATCCACATTTTGTAATCTTATTTAATCTACGGACCTACTATATTCAGGAGGGGGCTGGAATATTTTAAAGCATATTACAGACATCATGTTTCAGCACTGAACACTTCAATATGCTTATCTAATGGACAAGACTATTTTTCTTTTACATAAGCATTATGCCGTTGTTCCACCTAAGAAAGTCAACATTGACCTCTGGAGGTCATCTATTGCAACCTTCTCTAATTAGCTCAAAGTTGCCTTTTTTTAAAAAAAGATTTTTTGGATGTGGACCCTTTTTAAAGTCGTTATTGAATTTATTACAATATTGCTCCTTTTGTTTTTTTTTTTTAACGTTTTGGCATTTTTGGTCCTGATCTTAGCTCCCCAACCAGGAATCATACTTACACCCCTTGCATTGGAAGGTGAAATCTTAACCACTGGACCCCCAGGGGAATCCCCCAAAGTTGCCTTTTACAATTGATTTGTTCTTATCAGGACCCAACTAAGAGCTACCCGACGCATCGAGCTGCTTGCATCTATCAGATGCTAGTTTCCCCTCTACCCCCCCAGCCAATGATGTGTCCTTCCTTTTATAGGTGGGAAACTGAGGCAGGGTTCAAGGGGCAAGGCCAGGACCATAATGCAACTGACTCGGGTCCACAGGTCTCCCCGCTGACAGTTTAGAACCCCTCTTATTTATTCTCTTCTATTTTTGAACCAGCAGAGAAGTTAGCAAGAACGGGCATCCTTAAGCACTGTGAGTTCTCAGGATATAATTCACTTTAATCTTTTAAGCATTTGACAGTATTTGCTCGAAAGAAGGAGCAACAAGTACATAATTATTGCACTAATTAAGCTGCCAAAAACACAAGCGTGCAGCAAGAGCACCTTTGAAACGGGGAGCCCACGACGCATTAGCATCTGCTGTAAGCTTATTAATCACCTAACAGGCAATTAGCAAGCTGTTACTGTTTGAGGCTGCTATGTAAATAAATTCTTGGGTTAATTTCTTCCTCTGATAATAAAGAAAACATTATGAAAATTAGCTAAGCGACAATGTAAATGATCTTCACTGTTAATTATATGACGGTGTTACATATGCAAGGACCCCAGTGCTGATAAGGCCCCGGCTCCCTCCCTCCACATCGGCCACCCCCAGCCCCCACCTTGGCTCTGCCGCTTTAAAAATAAAAGTGTTGACACAGGTAATGGGGGCGGGGGAGCCGTGGGGACTGAAGTCACAGCTGTTTGCTTGCAGCTTGCCCAGAGCAATTGCCAATGCTGCAAACCAGGACGGGGCTGTTTCCTCGCTGGGACCTGAGGAGGCCCTGGGCTGGCCTGTGACCCCAACTTGCAGCAGGGGAGCAGGGAAGAGGTAGAAGATGAGACCGGGGTCCTCCCCAACCCGGGGCTGCCTGGTCCCACAGGCTCCTGAAGTGTTGAGTTAAAGCTTCCTGGGCTCCTGCATTGACACAGAAAGGCAGTTCCTCTGTATGTGGTATCTGGTAGGCTGGGACCTCCTGGCTCATTCATCAGGCATGAAGTACAAGGTAGGTAAGAGCCCCGGCTTCAGAGTTCAAATTAGGTCTCCACCACACGGGGGCTATGTGACCTTAGAAGGATGATCAAAATTCCCTTGGCCTCAGTTTCTTCATCTGCAAAATGGAGTCGGTGGTAATAGCACCTACAAAGAGTTGCTGTGAACAGTGAAATGGGATCCTCGGAAAGTCCTTAGCATAGAGCCTGTCTATGGTGAGTACTCAATCAGTTCTGTTCAGTTGCTCAGTCATGTCTGACTGTGACCCCATGGACTGCAGCATGCCAGGCTTCCCTGTCCATCACCAACTCCCAGAATTTACTCAAACTCATGTCCATCGAGTCAGTTATGCCATCCAACCATTTCATCCTTGCTGTCCCCTTCTCCTCTTGCCTTCAATCTTTCCCAGTATCAGGGTCTTTTCAAATGACCCTTAAAAGTCAGCTCTTCACATCAGGTGGCCAAAGTATTGGAGTTTCAGCTTTAGCATCAGTCCTTCCAATCAATCAATCCTTTGGCATCAGTCCTTCCACTTCAGGACTGATTTCCTTTAGGATTGACTGGTTGGATCTCCTTGTAGTCCAAGGGACTCTCAAGAGTCTTCTCCAGCACCACAGTTCAAAAGCATCAATTCTTTGGCACTCAGCTTTCTTTATAGTCCAACTCTCACATCCATACATGACTACTGGAAAAACCATAGCTTTGACTAGATGGACCTTTGCTGGCAAAGTAATGTCTCTGCTTTTTAATATGCTGTCTAGGTTGGTCATAGCTTTTCTTCCAAGGAGCAAGTATGTTTTAATTTCATGGCTGCAGTCACCATCTGCAGTGATTTTGGAGCCCCCAAAAATAAAGTCTGTCACTGTTTCCATTGTTTCCCCATCTATTTGCCATGAAGTGATGGGACCAGATTCCTTGATCTTAGTTTTCTGAATGTTGAGCTTTAAGTTAACTTTTTCATTCTCCTCTTTCACTTTCATCAAGAGGCTCTTTAGCTCTTCTTCACTTAACATATGGGAACCCTTATGGCAGAAAGTGAATACTCACTACATGTTCACTATTACCTCCAGCACTGACCTGGTAACTGATTGTGTGCCAAGTGCCAGGAACCCAAGGGGAAAGGCGCAAAACTGCCACCCCAGAATTGAGACAGCCAGCAGATGGGTGTCAAAATAACCAGCCCGCCAGGTACCACAGGCCACGAGCTGGAGGACAGAAACAGACAAGAACTGACCTGAGGAGAGAGGAACAAGGCCAGTGTCTCATTTCCTGGGGATTGGGTCTTGGATGTCGGTTCTAAACAAGTTCACTGGGACATTGTGTAATGGCTTTGAAATCAGATAGCAGTTTGTCTCCCTTTGAGAAAGCTCTCTGCTTGAGTCTGGGTTATAGGGTTTCGGGAATGGAAAGATGGATGGGACAGACTCACACAAGGCCTGACACTGATGGATGCATGATAAGAATGGGTCCCTTAAATTATAAAAGAGATGCCAGCACAGAAAGGCTTCTCACAAGGCTCAGCCCCTGAGAGCGTCAAGGTCCCCTGGGCAGAGGAGAGGGACCTTGTCATACTACTGAAAGTTGCCCAGATGTCTGCATCTTGATGACCAGGTCCAGATGCCCGCTGCCTTATACCGGCCTTTCCCAAGCTAGTCCTCTGAGATTGTCAAGGAAGAAAAAGGGCTTATGGTCCATTTAGGTAGGGAAACAGTGACATAGGTTGCATTTACTGTGGGACTCTTCTGAGAATTGAAACGCGTGTATGTCCAAATCGCAAACAAAGTGTAATTTCTCGCACACTTAAAGAGCCCCTACAATCAATAATAAGATCAGCAACTCATTTTTTAAATGGCTGAAGTTGTACTTTTTTATACCCTAAAAATGCAACTACCCATGAGCAAGCAATTCCAATCCTAGCTACACACCCTAGTCTGGACATTTTTGCCCCTGTACACTGTGTTCCAGGATCGCAGCTCCTGATTAAGAGCCCGGAAGGCCTCTAATCCCCACTCTGCTCCTGGGGACTCAGGCAAGGGAGAATCCTTTCATATCTTTAGATTTGTCCCATGTGATATATCAGACATATATCTATATGTCTAAATGCTGAGATGCCTCTGAATCGCCAAGAGGGGTGTTGACATAACATGTATACATTTTCTACTCTTATTTGACTCTGGCCCCTTTTCTCAGGGGACACCTGTTGACCTCGTGACATTCCAGGTAACTGGTAACCACAGCATGCCCCCTGCTACTTGAAGTCCCAGTTCTGTCCTCTGGGCCCACCCCGACGATCTTTACCCCATGACAACCTCCTTGTAAATGGAAGGCCTGGCCCATGGCCTTTACTTTTCTCCCCCACCCCTGTTTTTCCCCCAGCTAAGGGTCTTCATCTTCTCCAATAAGGTGTTTGACAGGCTCCCTAGACCCTTCACCAGCTCAGCCCCTCTCCTTTCCATAGTCTGCCAACCCTGATGTGTCCTTTAATCTGTGACACCCAGAAATAAACACATCTCAGAAAGGTGCCCACAAGCACAGAGGACTGTCAGGTCATCAGTCCCTAGGTTCTGGGTGCGTTGCCTCTGCCTAGGCTGTCCACGTAAGAGGAAGACTTCTCTGTGGGCAGCTGGATCATGCCACAGGCTTCTGTTGGTCTTGTGGTCAACAGAAGCCACCCCACCCCCCTCCTCACCCCAGGTCTTTTACACAAGACGGCTGCAAGCCAACCTCCCGCATCCTGTACTTAGGCGATTGATTTTTCTGAACCTGAAACGGAAGGTGTCGCATTCATCCTTGTTATGCTCTGTCCTGCTAGAGTGGCCGCTGGCAAGGCCTACAGCATCACGTGAATCCTAAATTGGGCTGCACGGGCCAGTGGAAAAGACAGCCCTGGGGCTGGCTCTGCCACCTGCCAGTGGTGTGGCTTTGATCAAGTCCCGTCTTGTCCGAAAGTGAGGAATGGCCCTGAAACACCTGGGTTGTGGCTCTCCCTTCCAGCTGTGTGACCAGCTTCTTTCTGTGTCTGCCTCCACCCAGCTGCATACACTCTCATGTTGACAGTTTCAGGGCTCGGGAGAGAACTTGAAGGCCACCAGTGACCTCCCTCTTGGTCAAATGGAACCATCTGTCAACCCATCGGGGTTATGCCTATTCCACGAGCCCTTTACTGATTTATGATCCAGCCTAGGTTTGGGTCCATCTTCTGTTTATTATTCTGCCTTTTCTCCTGCATTGCTTCCTACACATGGAAACACCCAATGCTGTGTCTGATCTGAAGTCTAAGCAAAGTATGTATCTGTTTCCTTTTTCTTCCATCTCAACCTTGCTATGACAGCGGTCTTTGCTTCCTAAGTCCAGCCTTCTTTTATACTTGATAATATGGCTTTGAGAAATGAATGAGGGCTCTGTGGCAAACCTGTTTCTCCAACTGATCACTAGGGGCTCACTGAGTTGTCCTAGGTGGTCCCCAGGTCCCCGACTCCATATTAACTCCCATTGATTTGGAACAAGGGAAAAAAAGCATTGAACTTGTTTTGCCTTAGTCTCTCTTGGTTAGGAAGTGGGTTTTATTTCTACTCTCTGTGTTACTATATCCTAGTTCCATTGGAAGACCATTCCAAGCACCTCAGGAATCCTTTCTTGCAGATACACAGGAACCCAGATCCAGGAGCAATGCCCTTTTTACAAAATAGAAATAAAATGGAAATGTATCCTCCAATACATTTATCTAACCACTGAACAAAAGATACTAATGTGACTAAAGAAAGAGATAAAAACACTAATCCTTAGCCATGAAAGGGAGAAAATTCTCTCCCTGTTATTGAGATGATTAAATGCAACAGTTGATGTGGTCTGTCCCAGCATGTTCTAGGTATTTCATCTTTTGATTTTTCTCTTGTATGCCAGGGATATTGGTTCCAATTATTCTGGTGTTAGGACTGGAGGGGGCCTTAAAGCTATGCTAACTGATACTCTTTTTACACTGAGACCCCGGCAGACAGGCTAGTGGCAGAATGACTTGTTATCTCATCTTTCTCCTGCCCAGAAACTTTGCACATTCATAAGGTGATAATAAGAGCTAACATGCATTGAGGGCTGACTACATTTAAGCACATAACTCTACAATAACCTTATGAGGTTATTTTATAGTAACAATTTAAAAAATTATTATCTTCCCAGCTTTGCAGACGAGGAAAGAGAGAAACAGAGAGGTTAAGAGACTTGCTTAAGATCGCACAACTAGATGTGGCAGGGCACAGTTTAGAAGCCTGTAGGCTGGAGAAGGCAATGGCACTCCACTCCAGTACTCTTGCCTGGAAAATCCCATGGATGGAGGAGCCTGGTGGGCTGCAGTCCATGGGGTCACACAGAGTCGGACATGACTGAAGCGACTTAGCAGCAGCAGCAGCAGCAGCAGCAGGCTGGCCTATGCTCTGACCATCACACACAGTAACCTCTTTCATAAACTCTGAGGCTGCAAACCCTCCAGGACCCAAGGGGTCAAAGCAAGGACTGGAAAAGAGCAACTGGATTCTCCTGCTATCGTAAATGTGCACATCAGTGTGCTTAGTGCATCCACAGGGTTGTGCAACCGTCATCTCTCTCCAATCCCAGAACGTTTTCATCAGCTCCAGAGGAAACCCCAATGAAGCAGCCCTCCCCATTTCCTCCCCCATCCAAGCCCCCAGTCTCTGGCAATCACTTTCTGTCTCTACAGCCTGGCCTTTTTTGGACAGTTCGTCTAGACGGAATCACCCTGTATATGACCTTTTGTGCCTGGCTTCTTTCACTTCGCATCAGGTTTCTGAGGTTCATCCATGATGTAGCATGTGTCTGTGCTTCATTCCTTTTTATGGCTCAATAATATTCCTCAGCAGCACTTCCTAGTCAACATGGAAGGCAAGGGTCCATTCCACCTTTGAGCAGAGGCTTTTCAGGAGACAGGCAGGTGGACACAGGTGCCCGTGAAAGGAAAAGGGAGACAGAGAGAAAAAGATAAAAAAGAAGAAGGCGAGGGGGGAGGGGGGAGGGGAGGGAGAGAGACCACGTTTGAACAAGGATGACTACAAGCAAGCAGGGCTCAAGCAGATGCAGCTTTCAAGCCAGAAGGGTGTGTTTTGGTGACACTCAAGTGTCAGGAAATAGTAGACACCAGAGCTAGGTGGCCTGGCTGGGGACAAGGTGTCAGAAATCACACAGTTAGTCCTGTGCTTCCCCGTCCACCTGCTTTTCTCACCCCCTTCTCTCCCTCTTTCACACGTGTTCTTAGGCGTGGCTGGCACCCTGCAGGCCTGTGAAGGCAGTGGAAGTCCCCGGGTCCTCTGACTCTGCCCCCGGATTTGGAGCAAGCTTTTTCCTTCCCTCTGTGGGGGGAAGTGGGGTGCAGTTCAGGGTCACCGCAGGACTGCCTATGATCCCTCTGCAGGGATCAGAGAGGCTGGGACCCCCACGACTTAGCTGCAGGCCAGGGCTATGTGCCCACCCTCAGGACTGAGGAAACGCACCAGAGCAGGCGTGCCTCCCACGTTAGGTAGGGAGATGGGCTTGGGGCTGGGGAGTGCAGCCTCCCTCACTGCAGGGCACAGGACAGCGCTTCCCTGAAAGGGTTCAGTCAATAAAAGACCCTAGCTCTCCCCTGAGCTCAGAGAGTCACACTGGGTTTGGCTTCTGTTAAGCCAGGGAGCCAGACCAACAGAAATGTTGACTAATGTCAGGTTTAAAGGCTTTTGATGTTCCAGGTTTGTTTTCGTTTAATAGTTCAGGGAATTAGAGATTCCCTTCCGATTCAAACTGGTTTGCTGAGGGTCTTTCATCCCCCTCTCTGCTTTGTTTTGAACGTAGCTTTGAAAAGTGGCTCATAAGAGAAATTCATATTTGGCTTTGGTTCAAAGATCAACAAGTAGGGGCCATTAGTTCTGGTCTGGGCTTGAGGCTTTGGTTCAGAGACAGGGCAAAGCCACCCTTCACACAGCCAGGGAAGGACACAGTCACCACCGCCAGGCCTCAGCCACCCCAACTGCAGGTTGACCTCCCCCCTCTCCATTTCACGCTGCATGTGGTCCAGGAGCCCCAGCCCTCAAACCCCAGTGAGTCTCCGGAGGGCAACCCTTTGATTGATTTTGAAACTGTGACAGTAAAACAGTTAATAAAAACCTGATAGATCTGTACAGAGGTGCTTTCCGCATGGCGCGGGCCCGGCTTAAATGAGCGCCATTCCCCATGGCTGGGGACCGGAAACAAAGGACGGGGTGTGTCTGCGCTGCCAGGAGCTGGCGGGGACCCCCGACTTCCCCGTCTGCTCTGGGCTCCAGTGAAAACGGACATGTCTGTCTCTGGTGACCTCGCTTCCTCTTTCTCTGAGGCAAAGGTTCTCAAAGTAGGGTTCCCAAACCAGCCACAGCATCACCACCTAAGATCACCAGATCTGTTAGAAATGCAAATTCTCAAACTCTGTCTCTCCTTGGGGACCTCCAAACTCTGGTGGGGCAGGGGGTGAGTCCAGCTCTTGTTTTAATCTCCTCCAGAAGATTCCAATGTAGTCCCCAGTCTGAGAACATCAGCTCTGCAAAGCACCGCCTCTCTGGCCCCTCCAGTCTTCAGACACCCTGGGTTTTCAACCTTATATTTCCTCTCTGTCGAGAAACACCTAACAAATCCAGGAAACACCAGGTCTGAAAGTCTCATCCTCTGTGGACAGGGGTTCACCCTTGGACAGAGGGCAGAACCCTGATTCTGCAGCCATGGAGACTGATGTCCCTGCTGACTTATGAATTCTTTTCTGGGGTGGGGTGGATGAAGGAGCGCTTGTGGCCCCAACTCTTCCTGGTGGTTAAGAGAATCAGAATGAGAGGGGTAGAGAAGCATGGAGGTTAGAAGCCTGTGTTCTGGAGTCAGTACACATGGGTTCAGGTGCCAGCTGGGTCCAGTACTGGCTGTGTGACCTTGGGCAAGTCATTTCATCTCTCTGTACCCTTTAGTTCCTGCATATGAAAACTGGGGATGATGATAGGATCTATCTCCTAGGGCTGTTGTGAGGATGAACTCATTAGCGTGTGCACAAGTTCACGCTGTGGGCCCTGCCCCTCTCCCAGGCCCCACCCGGGGCACTTTATCCACCCGCTTTGGGCCCAGGGCTCGGTGCTTCTATAGATGCCCCCACCCCAGTGCTCCTGTCCTTGGAGAAGCAGGAAACCCAAGGCAGAGGCTTGAGGATGGTGACAGGGCTCTGTCACCACCACTTCTGCCCTGAAGGGGATAGCAGATCCTGGCAGTTACTGGTCCCCTGTGGGACCATCATGATTACCAGGGACAGTGGCCCCAGTGAGCTGGCCTGCTCCCCAGAGGAGAGAGCAGAGGGCAGTGGAGAAGCAAGAAAGGACAGCAAGAGGGAGAGAGAGGAAAATAGATGGCGAGAAAGAGAAAGGACATGAGAGAAAGAAAAGAGGGGGAGAACGGGGGAAGAAAGATGGGTAAAGACAGGAGAAGAGGGAAAAGGAGCCATAACTGGGAAGTAACCAAAAGGTGACTCTGGACAAGGCTGAATGCAGCCCACCCAAGTGTTTTCTTTAGCCCAATAAGGTTTTGTTTCTTCCATTCAAACCCTGTGTCTTCAGATGAGAATGTGCCCTCCTGGAGGCCGCAGCCCTGACCCCTCCCTCCTGTCCTGCCGGTGTGCCCCTGCAGGCCCTGGACCGTAACTCATGTTCTAGAGGAACCAGTGGCCTCAGGCAGCCCACTGGTCTCTGGGGAAATCATTCAGGATGCAAGCGTTTGGTCACGCCCAAGCAAATGTCCACTCAGGCCAACAACTTCTAGCTCAGCATGCGGTCCCAGTCTGGGCTGTTTCTGCTTTTTGAGGCGAGGCCTCTGGGGAAAAGGGGTCTGCAGAGAACGGAGGAAGGAGTGAGCCTGTCCGGGGGTAGGGAGAGCCAGGAGGAAACCAGAGGCCAGCAGGGATTCCAGGCTGGAGTCAGGGACATTAAGATTTCTGGGATCTTCTCCCCATGGCGTCCCTGCTCCCAGTTTGTTCTTTCTGTCCCCTCTGGCCAATTCCCTGTGCAGATTATCCATACAAACCCTCAAACCCCAAGACTTGTGTGTGTGTTGTCCCAGATCTGAGCTGGGGTAGGGAAGGGGCTGGACTCCATTCTGCACAGCACGGAGGGGATGGCTTTAGTTCAGAAAGAAAGCAGATTACAGCCACAGAAAGAACAAATGGGGTCAGCGTGGGGCCACCAGGGATTCAGGGGAGGCACAGGGGCTGTGTGCAGAGGGTCCTCACATTCCTAGACCCTGGGATGGGCGGGTCCCTGCAGACACTTTTGACACAGACTATCCCACCCATGACAATGCTTGCCCTCCCATCAAAGCCCAGGGTCAGGTGCATGTTCCTGAAGGCTTCATGCTCTCCTGGTGTACAGAGGGGTGAGACGGATATCTCATCCATTGTCCCCTCCCCGATCACCTCTGCTTCTTCAGAGCACCCCTCACCCAGGCTCACAGACCCCTAGTATTTACCAGGCGGTTCTTACGGTTGCCTGGATGCACATGTTTTTATTTGATCTGTACTTTTATTTTTGGTGTGCATCAGAAAAATAGATTGAATACATCAAACAGTGTTTAATGAACTTATTGCCGGGGATGGTGCTAAGTTACAGGCATTAGTTGGTATAGGCACACCGTGTTTTATTTAATATTGCAGTTTGCAGATATTGTGTGTGTGTGTGTGTGTGTGTGTTTACAAATTGATGGTGTATAACAACTCTGAATTGAGCAAGTTTATTAGTGCCATTTTTCCAACACCATTTGTTCATTTTATGTCTCTGGGACACATTTTTTAAATTCTCATAATATTTCAAACTTTTTCATTATCATTGTATTTGTGACGGTGGTCTGTGATTTTCTTTTTTTGATCTGTGATATTTGATGTCACTATAACCAAAAGATTATAACTCGCTGAAGACTCAGATGATGGTTAGCATCAGATGATATTTTTAGCATCAAGCACTTTTTTCTGTTTTAAAATTTAAAAGTTTAAATATGGATGATAAAATAATCAGAACGAAAGCTGATCTCTCAAGAAGACATACAAATGTCCAACAGGCACATACAAAGATGCTCAGCATCACTAGCAACAAGGAAATGCAATCAAAACCACATGGAATGCCACTTTACCACTTCATACCGAAAAAAAAAAAGGTAAAGTAACCAGTGCTGGTGAGAATATGGAGAATGTGAAGAAACCGGAACCGTGTATGCTGTTGATGGGGATGTTAAATGAGCACAGCTGTTGTGGAGACAGCCTGGCAGCTCCTCTAAAGGTGAAAGAGAATGATTCAGTAACTCCAGGTGTATCCTCAAGGGAATGAAAGCAGGGCCTGGAACAGATACTTGCACACCTGTGTTCACAGCAGCATTGCTCACAGTCACCAAAAGGTGGAAACAACCCAAGTGCCAATCCACAATGGATGGACACACAAAGCATGGCCCATTCACACAATGGACCACTCCTCAGTCTTAAGGAAGGAAATTCTGACAGGCTACAACATGGATAAACGCTGGGGATACCACGCTCAGTGAAGAAATCTAGCCGCAGAAGCGCAAACACTATCTGATGCCATTCACAGGAGGTTCCTAGAGGGATCAGATTCATAGAGACAGGAGGTAAGACAGTGGGTGCCAGGGGCTGGGGGTGGGGCTGGGGAGTTAGTATTTGATGGGGACAGGGTCAGTTTGGGCAGATGGACAAGTTCTAGGGACGGGTGGTGGGGAAGGTAACACACCCTGTGAATGTGCTTAAAGCCGCTGAGCTGCGTGCCCTTGAAAATGGTTAAGATGGTGAATTTTATGTTATTTTTTAATTATAATTTTAGAAACTTTAAATCAAATGCACTGCAATAAAACTTTAAAAACCGCATAGAATTCTATATGCACAAGTGTATGTGCACACGTGCATGTAAAACTGAACTGTGATCAGCTCTGTGGACTGCATTGGTATCCATTTTCATTATAATAGTTGATTATAAATCAACTATACTGTTTAGTTTGAGGTGTAATACTGTCTTACATTTCGGAGAAGGCAATGGCAACCCACTCCAGTACTCTTGCCTAGAAAATCCCATGGATGGCAGAGCCCAGTAGGCTGCCGTCTATGGCGTCGCACAGAGCCGGACACAACTGAAGCAACTTAGCAGCAGCAGCAGCAGCAGCAGCAACTGTCTTACATTTATGCAAAATATTGGGGAACTGGGTGAAGGAACTCAAAATCTACCTGTACAATTTCTTGTGAATCAATAACTATTCCAAAATAAAATATATTTAAAAAAAAAACCTCAACACGAATGAGTGATCTAAATGTAAACTATAAAACCATGCAGGTTTTAGAAGAAAATACAGGAGAAAGAATAAACTGATGTTAGACAAAGAAATCTTAGGCATGACATCAAAAGCACACACAAAGAAGGACATAACAAATGGGGCTACTAAAGAATGAAGGGCCAGCTACAGACTTAGAGGAGGAATTTGCAAATCATATCCAGCAAAGGACTTTGTGCCAGGACCATATAAAAAGTTGTCATAACTCAACAATATAAAAACAAGCCACCTGATTTTTTTAAGTGTAAGAAAAGAAAAAGAAAAGAAAAACACCCCACTTCACCAAAGAGGATGTTGGTTTCATGGCTCCTAAATGCACAAGAAGTTGATCAACATCATTAACCGTTCTAGAAATGCAATTAAATTCATAATAAGACACTGGCTAAAATAAAATATCCTGACAACGGCAAGTACTGACAGGGATGAGAGATGACAGGAGCTCCGAAAGAGAGCTGGTGGGACAACAGCCACTCTGGGACGCAGACGGCAGCCCCTCAGATAGGGAAACAGACACTCGACATGCAACGCATCAGTCCCTCCGCGATATTTGCCCTCAAGAAATGTAAGTTCAGGTCCACACACAAGTTTCTACCAGAAGGCTCAGAACAGCTCCACAAATATTCGCCCCAAACTAGATACACCACCAATGTCTTTCAATACTGTCAATGGACAGACGCTGGTACATCCACCAGGAACGCCACTCACAATAGAAAGGGAGCAGGCATTGGCATCACAGAGCTCAGATGAATTGCAGAGGCATCAAAGGTCATGCACTGTACAACTGCATTCACAGGAGATTCTCC
The DNA here is from genome assembly GCF_029378745.1 of Bos indicus. Lineage (NCBI taxonomy): Eukaryota > Metazoa > Chordata > Mammalia > Artiodactyla > Bovidae > Bos > Bos indicus. Next base: position 17,253,207 of record NC_091769.1, read on the forward strand.
AAGATTCAGAACCCTGATGTTGCAAGGAGAACAGACGATGGTTGACGGGGGTCAGGGCCGGGAGAGGGCACCCCAGGGAGATAGAGGGCAGTGGAATGGTTCTGAGCCTGACTGTGATGTCTGGAAGAGTATGAAGAGGGGAAACAGCTCATAGACCACACAGATGCAGAGCCAAGCCTCCAGTAAGCTAGATGAGGTCTGGAAACTGGACCACCTTTAGCTTGTGTGATGCCAAAACGTAAGAAAACCAAAGTACTGGTCACAGTACCTCTCTTGATGTTGCAGTCTGTGTCTGGTGGCATCTCTTCCAGCAGAGTGCCATAGTCCAGCACACTGGTGAGGATGAAGAGCACTATTAGGGTGCAGGCTCGCCAGGAGAAGGTGCTGGCGCCTGCAGGCATCCTAGACTTGCCACTCCAGTCTGTAGCAGCCTGGGTCTACCATCCCGACACTCCTCCAGGGAGGCCTTGCCCACAGGCACAGGAGACCATGGCTTTGGTCCCTCAGCACCCTGGGATTCAGCCCCCTGCATGGTGCCTGGTCCTAGCCCCTCTGCCCTGCCCTTTGACCCCACACACCAAGTCATCGCGAGACCACTACACAAAGGATGCTGGGACTGAGTCTTGGTGCTTGCTCTGCAGTCTCCCACAATCAAGTACTTTCTATTCATTTATTTTTTAAACTGTTTAGTCGGGCTTTTTGGTCTAACCATGGTGACATGTGGAATATTAATTTCCCAACCAGGGATGGAACCGATGCCCCCTGCATTGGAAGCTCGGAGCCTTAACCACTGGACTGCCCAGGAAGCCCTTCAAGTATTTTTTGCAGTATATACACATTTAGACATGATGCTGTTGCACATTTAATAGATTTCATTCTGGTGTAAACATAACTTTTGTGTGCACTGCCAGGAAACTAAAAACTCATATGATTTCCTTTACTGTGATATTTGCCTTATTGCAGGGGTCTGGAATCAAGGGCTTGATATCTCCAAGGTGTGCCTAGATAAGCAATCATATTAAGTGAACAGCAGTACAGGTGTCGGTATGTGCTCAAGTTCTTCAGACATGTCCGACTCTTCCGTCATGTGACCCCATGGACTGTAGCCCACCAGGCTCTTCTGTCCAAGGGATTCTCCAGGCAAGAATACTGGAGTGAGTTGCCATTCCCTTCTCCAGGCGATCTTCCTGACAGGGCTTGAACTCAGGTCTCCTGCATCTCCTTGCATTGGCAGGCAGATTCTTTACCACTGAGCCACCTGGGATAAAGCTAAAAATGGTGATGGAATACAAAAGACTGAAGTTTGGGAAAGCCTGTGTTGTCCCAGACACAGGCAGAGCCCCACCTGGACTGCAGACTGTTCTGACCCCATTCTGCAGCATGTAACACAGGCTCAGCCCAGGAGAGGTGGCAAAGGCTGGCACTAAGAACATGTGCGGGGGACGTAGTGTGCCCAGGCTCCTCCAGGACAGAGGAGATGCTCAGGGCGCCTGGGTTCTGGGGCTCGTGTCCACATCTTTCCTCTTGCAGCCATTACCCTAGTAACCCTCCCCTCTGAGGGGTGTATCTTGGGAAATTTGGTTTCCTGGGGGAGCTTATGACCCTGCTCTCCAAAAACTCAAACTTGAGAGAGTGGAGCTGCAAGTGAAAGAGGTTTCATTGATGTGCTACCTCTGGATGATTCCTTCCTCAGGAGTTGGGAGGTCCCATAGCTGGCGGGGGGCAGGGGGGTGGAGCTGAAGCCCTAAAATCCCTCAGAGGCTCACTGTCCTCCTCCCTCAAAAGGGTGTCACCCTGTATCATCTCAGTCCTCACTCCTGCCCTGGGTGAGGAGTGAGATGATGCAGGGAGGGCGGTGGGAAGTCCATGGCACCGTGGCAAGGGTCTGACTTGTTCCCTTTCCCCGGCTGTCTGAAGGTCAGCCCTGACTCCTCCAACCAGCCAACCAGGGCTCCCAGGAAAACCCAGAGAAGGGGACCAGTGGATGAGGAAACAGCCCCTGCAGCATCTCTCAGCAAGCTCAGCGCTGCAAAGGTAGGCTGCCCACCATGCAGCTGCTGGCTTTGTCAGGGAAATTACTTTGGCCCAGCATCATTTTTTATGTGCCTGTTCAATAAAATAATTATTGATGGCCTCATCCATTTAAGTCACAATCAAAATAGCAGCCAGGATGAGGCAGCCCTGTATTATATCACCAGAGCGAGAACTATTTTCTATCAATTCACAAATACATTCACATTTAGGTGAAAAATTATGCCATCTAAGATCAAATATATCAGAGGCTGGGAGCCAGGAGGGAGCGGGCTGGGGTCTGAGGGCTTCTTCATCATTCATTAGTGAAGCCTGTGGGAGAGCAAAAGAACAGCCATCCGCCTGCTAGTGGGCATCAGTGGAGGGTGATGAAGCACTGCCAGTGCCCAGTGGTCTCGAGGGATGCTGGCCCCATCCAGGAGCCAGGCAGACCAAGGACATTTCCAAGGAAGGAAGAATGAATATGTGTGAGTTAGACAGGGGATAGGCCCCCAACTCCCCAGGTGTTAGCCATGTGCCAATTCTGGAGCAATTGTCAGCATCCAAGATGGTGGCACAGATGGGGAGAGAGCCAAAAGGTGGAACCTGAACCAGAGTAAAAAGTGAGAGGAGAAGAACACTCACCAAACGCTGCCATGTGCCAGGCACCGCGTTGGGTTCTTGGCATTAACCATCTCATTGAATCCTCCAATAATCCATGAGGCAGGCAATAGTATTCCCACTGCTGAGTGGAGGACGGGAGGCTCAGAGAGTGACACTCACTCCTCCAAAGGTACACAGCTTGTAAGGTACAAAATCCAACTTTCACCCTAAATCTGCCTGAACCCAAGTTGTACTATGGAACATGGCCTCATTCAGTACCTTATTGGTATGTGTGTTGGGTGTACAGAATTGAGCTTGTCTGCCGGCTTATTAGGGGGTTTCATTTGGGTTTTGGAAGGAATGTGTTAGACCAAGGAATCAGCACTGCTTTTTTTGAGAACTGGAAAATTGGGAAGAAATAATGGATAAGTAGATTTGTAGCTGCTGCAGGGTGGGGGAGGGGGGCTGTTGGGAGGAATGGGGAGTGCCTACTAACAGGTATGGGCTTCTCTGGTGGGGGTGATGGAAGTGTTCTGCAGCTGATGATGCTGACGGTTGCAAATAGTTGTGAATATGCTAAAACCATTGAATCGCACTCTTTAAATGAGTAAATTGTATAGTATATGAACGATATCTCACTAAAAGTGTTAAAAACCAATCATGGCTATGTTCATTTCTTGGCCACCGAGGCCTCTGACGCCTTGCTTGCCCTTCCTGATGGCAACCTTTTACCGGCTCTTTTACCCAGTAACCCTCAACATTTTTGGCTCCAGAGACCGGTTTCCTGGAAGACAGTTTTTCCAAAGATGGGTGTCCGGGTGGGGGTGGGGGGCCATGCAAGTGATGGGGAATGGATGTAAATACAGAAGAAGCTTGGCTTCAGACCTCTGGCTGGCCACCTTCACACCTCTTAACAGGCCACAGACCAGTCCCAGTCCATGGCCTGGGGTGTTGGGGACCCCTGCTTTCATCCTTGCACACAAATCTGTCACCTTGTTTCCCACTCTTCAACTACCCACCTTCTGCTACATGCAGCTGTTTCTGCTTACCCCACCCTGGGCTCCCCACCCAGGGTGCCCTGTTTTCCTGATCTACGTCACTGGTCTCATCAGTCACCTGAGCTGAAGCCTCCCACAGCTGGAGCCTGTAGGAGGCCTGCTCTTCCAGGGCCTGAGAGTATTGCCTGGGGTGGTCTCCTCTGTCTGGAATCAGGGTCACTCCAGGGGCCAGGGCCACTGACACCAGCCTGCTCGTCCCTGCCTGGTTGTGCAGATTTCACACTGTAACAGTCTAGAGTGTGACTGTGAGACAGAGCACTGGGTCTAAGTCCTGGCTCTGCCTCTTATTAGCTGTTCTAAGCTCAATCGTGGTCCCCACCCCAAATTCTCATGTTAACGTCTGAAGAATGTGACTGTATTTGGAGATAGGGTGTTTAAAAAGGCAATTAAGGTAAAATGAGGTCATTAGAGTGAGCCTTCATCTGATAGGAGCAGTGTCCTGATAGCAAGAAGAAATTAGGACAGAGGCATGAAGGGAAGATTTCATGAAAACATGGGAGAAGACAGCCATCTGCAAGCCATCGAGAGAAAAGTCTCAGAAGAAACAGCCTTGGGACTTCTGTGGTGGTCCAGTGGCTAAGAATTCATATTCCCAATGCAGGGGGCCTGGGTTCTATTCCTGGTCAAAGAACGATCCCACATTCTGCAACTAAGGAATTAGCATGCCGCAACTAAAGATCCTACGTGCAGCAACAAATATCAAAGATTCCGCGTGCCTCGACTAAGACCCAGTGCAGCCAAATTAAAAAAAAAAAAGAATTTTTAAAAAATAAGAAACAGCCTTGCTGAAACCTTGAATCAGACTTCTAGCCCCAGAGCTGTAATAATTTCTGTTGGGTAAGCCATCACGCTGTGGTACTTTGTTATGGCAGCCAGAGCAAACTCATACACTATGAGTTATATAACCTTAGGCAAGTCATTTCACTTTTCTGTGCCTCAGTTTCCTTTTCTGTCAAAGGGGGATAATACCAGTACCTACTTCCTAGACTTGCTGTGAAAATTAACTGAGCTAGACAAGTAAGGGTCTAGACAGTGTCTAGCACATGGTAAGTATTGTATGTGTTACTATTATTATTCAGGGACACAGCTACATATTTTCCAGGGTCAATAACTGTAATCAAAAGTCAGAGCTTTACTTTAATAGTCACTCCTTTAGATTCACAGAGGTATGCCAAAATATATGGCAGACTTTTAGGATATTTTGCTGCCTTATTTGACAAAGGAAAAGCTGGACACAATCTCTCAGCAGTGATCAAATAACATCAGAACATTATACAATGGACTCTATGCAGCTGTTGACTAAAAAAGTCTGTTCTGAAGGCTAGAATATGAAAATACAGGAATAAACAGATATATAGAAACTCAGACACATGAGGATTGCAATGCTTAGCACAATAGGTATTGGACAACCCTCTTTGTGTAAGTAAATAAGTATGATATATTATGCACAGATAGAAATATTGAGGGTGGTATGCATACTTTTTTTTTTTTTAGAAAAGCCTATTGACAGAGGTTATCTAGGAGAGAGACTAGAGTAGCAACGAGGAGATTTTTTTAGTTTATACCATTTTGAAATGAATGACTTCCTTTATTAAAAAAGTAGTATCACAGGATTACTTGGGTAGTGGATTGTGGATCACTTGACTTTCTAGCCTTTATTTTTCCTTGTTAAACAACACAACCACCAAGGCCCTAACAGGAAGCTCTTGTAAAACGGCCCTCTGACTCCAGAGGTACCGCCCTATCCAAGTCCAGGCATGGATTTGCTCATTACTGTTCCCTGCTCTGCAAAGGTCAAAAGCCTGGGTTCCAACACCCATTCTGCCCCAGGAGGGCTAAGTCCTTAAACTCCCAGAGCCTCAGCCCCCTCGTTTGTAAAACAACACACACCCTGACTGCCCTACCTTGCAGGTCATTGGCGGGATCCAAGTCACCATGGGAACTCAGCTGTCCCTGCTTTGCGTTCCTCCCCTAAGGTCAGTTCCAGAGCTTTTTATGGCAAGGAAAACTGCAGGGTCCCAGAAATCCCAGAGATGAAGCCCTCTGGGCACACTCTGCTTATAAGACTGTCACACCACTAACCTCCTGTCACTGGGGCATTCAAGCAGCTGTTAAGTGCCTGCTGTGTACAAAGCAGAGCTATGGACTCAAAGGGGATGTGAGCTAAGGCAGAGACGCTGGCTCAGGGGGCTCCTAACCTGGTGCATAGATGCTCCAGGGCAGAGTTAAGCTCTACAAGGATGCAGAGAAACAGGGAAAGGCTCCTTCCAGCTGAAGGATACAGCCAGGAAAAGCTCTTTGAAGTGATGAAAGAGGGTCCTATTTGCTCCTACAAAGATGTGAGGGAGGGTATTTCAGAAGGAGAAAGCCGGAGAAGAGGCTCAGGTTGGCAGAAAGAGTGAGAAAGAGCCTCCTCTGAGGTTCTTGGGAGGCTAGGGCAGAGACTGATCCAAACAACAGCACCCACTGCCCAGGCAGTGTTCCAGACCACACTGAGTGCCACTAGTCTCCAAGTCTCGGCACGCTCCTGGGACGGGCTTCCTGTGCCTAGTTCTGCCCCACTGGGCCCTTGGCTGGGGGTCCCAAGGGCCCCTTTCCTAGGCCTCTGCCCCCTTAAATTCGAGGCAGCACCCTTTTCCCTTCAGGGGACTCACACACACTCAAAGTCCACTATGCCTCTCGTGATTGCCCTCTTTTAGGGCAGGCATGTCTGGAGGCTTGCTCATTGTCCCAGCACACTTGGGCCAAAGCCTGGTGTCCTCCAGTCTTATCTACCAGACGAGACCTGGCCTGTGATGGAGAAGCCAGTCACAGGAAGCCGGGAGCGGCAGGCACCACCTCAAAGCCCCTGGGTTCAGGAAGGGAAGACCTGCCCAGCATCACGTGGCTGGTCGTGGGCAAACCAGGTCTGGTCTCTGTGCTCCTAATCCACCAGAGAAGGGTGCGTTAATTCCCTCCAGCTTCCCAAAGACAGCCTCTCCTGCCCTCGACACCCTAAACCTCCACTATTAGCGACTCTCTTTTACAGACAAGCAGTGACAGCCCCTACGGAAATGGAATTAGGAGGACCGAGTGAGGAGGAGTAGGGCCTGGCAGGCATTATTGCCTAGCACCTTTGCGGGGGAGCAACACTCTTGCAAACCCTGTTCACAGAGCACTTTCCCACCATTAGCTCCTGCCTTCAGGAGTTGGGCAAACGCCAGCTGGGTTTGGGTGAGAGGGAGGTTGGGATCGGAAGCCTGGCTCCGCAGGGGCAGAGAGCCACTGGCAGCCTGAAAATTACAGCAGGAAAGAGAGAACAGCTTGGGAGCTGAGGGCGATGGCTTCCCCATAAATGTCCCAAACTTGCACAGCTGGCTAAAGATGAGAATGATGTTGGAGTGAAGCCTCTTGGCCTCCTTAGGATCCATGGTTGAGTACCAGGATGGCTCAGGCAGGGAGGCCTTCCCAGCTCTGAATCAGATTCCAATTCCAGAGTCTCCGTGCAGAGGGGTGAGCCCCAGCCAGGCAGGAGGGCCAACCCCGGCTGCACTCAGAGGGCTCACAGGTACAGAAACAATTCCCTGAAGTCAGGAGATCCCAAGACGGCTACAGGTGCAGGATGTAAATCTAGTGACTGAACAAATACCAGTCTGCACAGAGCCAAGGTGGGGCTGGAGTCTGTAGAAAAAGGCACTGCTGAATCAATAAACACGGGCTGTTTGTAGCTGCCTGGGGGTTTGGTCTTTGGCCCTCCAGGCACGGCTGATAGGATGTGGTGAAGGTGCAGTGCAACTGTGGGGTGTTCCTCAAACCGCATGGGGCAGTGATGGGAAGAGAGGGAGAGTGAGGGGACCCACCTCCCCCGAAGGGTGAGGAACCCCAGCTGAGTCCCAACAACACTGCTCCAGGCTGAGCCTCTCCAGTGGGCCTGGGATAAAGTGACTGAGCAAAGGCAAGTTTGTAAAGGGAGGCCTGTCTGCCCAGAGGGGGTCCATGTCCTTTAAGGGAAGGACCCCAAGCAGTGGGACCCACAACGGAGAGAGTATGAGGCAGCACGAGGCCCAGCCTGGAGAGGGAGGAGGACCAGGAGGAGGAAGGGGTTCATCCCCCACCATGTGGCCGCCCACCCCACTGGCCTCCAGACCCAGGGACCCAGCCTCCCGTAGGTGGGTGGCAGGCGCTGGGTGCAGGCCTCAGCGGCATCCAGAGAATGACTGGGGCCCGGGAGTGAGTTTGGGGCATCTCCTGCTTTCTGGGGGGGTGGTGGGTGGGTCTTGCTCCCTGTGAGTATGTGTGTGCATCCATACACAAGCACACACAGACACATTCATTCGGGAAATACTGCCCCCCAGAGCTTGCTCCAGGTGTTGGGAATACAGCGAAAGTGTTAGTCACTCAGTTGTATCTGACTCTTTGCGATCCCATGGACTGTAACCTGCCAGGTTCCTCTGTCCATGGCATTCTCCAGGCAACGAATACTGGAGTGGGTTGCCATTCCCTTCTCCAGGGGATCTTCCAGACCCAGGGATCGATCCTAGGTCTCCTGCACTGCAGGAAGATTCTTTGCTGGGAATAGAGTACTGAGAGCAAAACAAAACAACAATGCCAGCCCCCAGAGCATGTACAGTCTTAGCAAAAGGCGGGCAAGTAGAAAGGAGACACTATCTGGTCTTGTAACACCCACCATTTAAATTCAGTTCCATGCGCCATTAATTTTACTCCTCTTTCTGCCCAGACCTGCTGCAGAGCCTGGAGGCCATGACCAATGACCCCACCCTGTCCCCTCCCCCAGCTACCTCTGCCTCAGGTCTTCTTCTCTCTCTTCATCCTTACCCCGCTTCCTCCATGCCCCCCTCCCTCACCACCTCTAGGTCTCTCCACAGACCTCCCTTTCTCTCCCAGCAGGGGAAGCTGACCACAGGGACCTGGAAGGCCGGAGTCAGCTGATTTCCAGAACTAACACCTGCCCGAGCACCTCAGGGAGGAACTCTATCCACCGCGGCCAAGCTGGCGGGTGGACCAGCTTGGGAGCGAAGCTGGCCCCCCTAGAGAGTCAGCCAGGTGGGTCTCCTGTGTCCCCAGACATCCCTCAGGCCCTCCTTGTCCCCAAATAAGAATAGCTGGCATGTAGAGACTGCATCTTCCCATCCAGGCTCTGGCTGAGCCCTAAGAAGCATCATTTCATTTAACCCTCCCAACACTCATGTGCAGTGGGTAGCATTACTATAACCTCACCACCCCAGGGTCTTTCAGAAAGCTCAAGGGGACTTACTGAGGTTACAGAAGAGGAAAGTAGCAAGGTCTAGACTGGAATCTAGACAGCAAGGTCTGCCTGATCCCCAAGCTCATGCCATTGACCCCATCTCTACTGTTTTCCGCAACCTTTCCTCCATGGGAACTTCTCTTGTCTTCCAGTGGTCACCAATAAAGCCCGCTATGTTTGTCACCTAGGGCTATTTGCACTTACTTCAAATAACTGAATATCTTTCTAGACCTAGATAATGTATCTGTGACAGTAGAATTTCAGACAGATGGGGGCAAAGTGCTCATCTTCATTTGGGAGCAGGCCTTCCCAGAGGCCCCACAACCAGCCCACACAGAAAGTGGCCTCCTTTCTCATAAGACTGCACCCTCCCCATTCTGGGTGAAGCAATCAGACCCCTCTGTTCCCCTGCTCACTACTCACCTAGCTTGGCTCCGAGGCAAATGTTCTAGACCTATTAATTATCACAGGATAATTAGGCATGGGGAAATCCAGGCACAGATAAAATCAAGGCCTTCCCCCACCTGCCCCCACATTTCCAATCTGGAAATCCTGGGATGTGCTGTGTTTGCCTGTCATCTCCACCCTGTGGCTCCCACCAGACCAACCCGGGCTGGCGCCAAAATGCCCGGAGGAGAGCTAAGCCCTGCCTGGGCCTGCTCAGTCTGCCAGTTACATGGACAAGGGATTCCCGGAGAAACCCTCCCTCCTGCCCACCCCAGAGGGCTGAGACCTGAAACCGCCTCATCCTTGCTCCTCATCCCCAAGGCCTGAACTGTCTTTCACCCTTCCCACTTCCCCACTCAGAGGGTAGAAAACCCTGGAAAACCCTGGATAGAGTAAGAGACTTTAATCAGGCATCCATGCACCTAAGAATGAGTCTTAATTTCAGGTCGGGAACACCCTCACCCCTGAGATAATTGGCAAAATCTTTATATGTGAACATAGCTGCATCTATCTGGGAAGACCCCACACCCTGCAAGAGATCCTTTTCTAAGAAATATTTATTTATCTATTGAGTCTTGGTTGTGACACAGGATCTTTGGTCTTCGTTGCGGCATGCAGAATATTTAGTTGTGGCATGCAAACTCTTAGTTGTGGCCTGCGGGATCTAGTTCCCTGCCCAGGAATTGAACTCAGGCCATCTGCATTGGGAGCTCAGAGCCTTAGCCACTGAACCACAGGGAAAGTCCCACAAGAGGCTCTTAAAGAGCCCTGGAACCTCCCTGAGACCCCCCCATAGAAAAGGGGTCAGAATCTGCAGTAAGGCTTCATAGAGACCACCCCTTAGTATACTTTACAAAGAACTTAAGTATCATGAACTCCTCTAAGTCTTACAACTATGCCAAGAGCCAGATTATGACTTAGTGGTTGGGAGCACCACCCTGCAGCCAAACTGCTGGAGTTTCATCCCAGTGCTGCTAATTGTTATAGCGCCTCAGTTTTCCTATCTGAAAAGTGGGGTCACAGAGGCATGGGAGCAGGGAGAATTTGAGGAAGACAGTCAAAAGGTACAAGCTTCCAGTTATGAGATAAGTAAGTACTAGGGATATAATTCACAACATGATAAACGTAATTGGCACTGCTATACTTTATATACGAAAGTTAAGAGAGTAAATCCTAAGATTTCTTATCACAAGGAAAAAGTCATTTTTTCTATTTCTTTAATTTTTTTATATAGATGAGATGAGGCATGTTCACTCAACGTATTGTTATAATCATTTCATGATACATGCAAGTTTAGTCATTATGCTGCTGCTGCTGCCAAGTTGCTTCAGTCGTGTCCGATTCTGTGCGACCCCATAGATGGCAGCCCACCAGGTTCCCCCATCCCTGGGATTCTCCAGGCAAGAACACTGGAGTGGGTTGCCATTTCCTTCTCCAATGCCTGAAAGTGAAAAGTGAAGGTGAAGTCACTCAGTCGTGTCCAACTCTTCTCGACCCCATGGACTGCAGCCTACCAGGCTCCTTCATCCATGGGATTTCCAGGCAAGAGTACTGGAGTGGGGGGCCATTGCCTTCTCTGAGGCATTATGCTGTACACCTTAAATGTAAATAGGGCTGTATGTCAGTTATATCTCGATACACTGGAGGGAAAAATGGAATCACCATTTTCTCTACCACACAGAATTATCATAAAGAATAAAATAAAAGTGTTTCACCAAGATAGTTCTAAACACTCTTTCTGGCCAATAGTAAGTACTCAGTTAATGTTAGGACTTCCCTGGTGGCTTAGATGGTCAAGAATCTGCCTGTAAGGCAGGAGACCCATTCAATTCCTGGATTGGGAAAATCCCCTGGAGAAGAAAATGGCAACCCACTCCAGTATTCTTGCCTGGAGAATTCAATGGACAGAGGAGCCTGGCGGGCTATGGACCATACGGTCGCAAAGAGTTGGACACAACTAAGCAACTAACACTTTTACTTTCATAGATGTTAACTACGGTTTATCACCCCATTTAGGAAAGGAGACTGGAGCTCAGAGAGGCTCATTGACTTGCCCAGGGTCACATGTAGCACAGCCCCAGGTGGGAGTCCTCTCTGGAGCAGAGTCTGGGATGGGATTTTGAGAACACTGGTCAGGCCAGCAGTTGCTGGAGGCTGATGTGATACTGGGGGTGTTGCTGGGATCATGTGGGCCCAGGGAACAGAGGCGCCTGCTGAGGGGCTGGAGACAGGGGAGGAAGAGCTCAAGCCTCACTGGACTTACGAACTCAAGGGAGCCAAGCTCTAATTCTGGTGCTCCCCTACGGGCTGGGCAAGCTCCTCCCCTCTCAGGACTTGAATTCCTCATCTATGAGATGAGGTGGGGGCAGGAAAAATCTGCAGGATTTTATCCCATAGATAGGAAACAGACAGATGAAGCTCAAAATTCCCAGGCTCTGTGCAGGGTCAGACCCATCTGAGATGAAATGAGCTGCCTTGGGGCTGCTACCAGGTCTGGAAAGAGTTGGGCAGACGTTGGATGACCACCTGCCCAGGAGGCAGTCGAGTTTGGTCAAGTCCCACATCCACTCATCTCCAGTGAAACCTCCTAAACAGCCTGGGGTCAGCTGGGGATGTCCAGGATCCAAAGGCCAGCCTCAAATAAACCAAAGGACACACAGCCTCTTGGTTTCTTCCTTGGAACATACAGCCTGGCTGCTCCAACTGGAGCTTGTCAACCACTGGCAAGCTATGCAGCTTCAGTTGTGCCCAGCTCTTTGCAACACTATGGACTGTGGCCTCCCAGTCTCCTCCGTCCATCGGACTCTCCAGACAAGAATACTAGAGTGGGTTGCTATGCCCTCCTCCAGGGGATCTTCCCGTCCCAGGGATAGAACCCCATCTCTTACATCTCCTCCATTGGCAGGTGGGTTCTCTACCACTAGCGCCACCTGGGAAGCCCGTCAATCACAGGAGGGACCCCTAGTCATAGTCCAAGGGGAGAGCCACAGCCATGGACTCAAGCTGAAGTTAGTTACAGTCAATATCCACTCTTCAGCACACTGTGTCTCCCTCGCCATCCTATATACACCCCAGGGAGGAGGAAGCCCTACGGATGGCCCTGAGCAGCCCTGCCTCACTTCTGAAAACATGGTTCAGAGCTGTGAGGAAGCACCCCAGCGCCTCAGAAGACCTCCCTGCCCTGGGGGACCCCAAACACCCCTTGAGCACAGAACCCAGCCCAACAAGGTGGACAGTCACAGCCCAGGGAGCTCACCCAGATGCACACACCTGGAAGAACAGTCACAGTAATCTGGGCATCGCTGCAGACAGGATTGGGAGGGCTGGTTCTGCCCATCCAGGATGGCAACCTAGCACTAAGATGGCCCAGCAGAAACTTGGACAGAGGCCAAGCCTCCTCCAGAGGTCAATGGCAAGACAGGCTGCTTCGGGGAGGGATGGAGGAGAGAGAGAGAAGTAGGAGAGAAAAAGAACGAATGGGGTGGGGGGGGGGCAAAAAGAAGGGAGGGGGAAGGAGGAAGAGGGGGGCCCTTCATGCCTCTTCAAACTCCCCACCCCTCCCTCTTCCAGGCAAAATATTCTTTGTCTAAAATAAAATAATCATCATCACTCCCCCTTCATCCCTTCCCTTTCTGAACAAGAGCTTTGTAACACTAGATGGCTGATCCGAAAATAACTATTTTGCCCTTAAACGGAATCATTTTTTTTCAACAGGAGAAGCTGAGATATTTTGAAAGCCACCCCCGAGGCAAGAAGGTTGTGCATAAGGCACTAATTGTGAGCGCTCCCCAAGGGCGGCCTCAGGTTGGCAGCGCCCGTTCCCCGGGGGAGTCAACCTCCCTCACTCAACCAGCCAGGCCAGCTCCCCCAGCCGGGCGCGGAGGAGATAAAACACGGGAACACAGATGATCTTACATAACTGAAGCGGGACTGAACATTTTCAGCAAATTACCTCTGTTATGAGCTCTGCCATAAAATCGCCTCACAAGTGAATTTAGTTTTTCTTCCCTCCGTGCCCAATCAATTAGCACATGAGTAATACGAAGCCCATTAGGACAAACCGATGCCGGGGGAGTTGTGTCATCTGCTATAGAAATGATTGCTTAATATACCAGTTGGCTCCGAGGAGCTCTTAGCCACACACAATCTTGCCATAATCAATAGCAACAGTCAAGCGATGCTGTTTCCAACGAGAACACTGCTGGGCAGCGCCAGAGCCTGGCCCAGTGTGGGGCGTGGAGCCGAGTGGGCCCAGAAACCAGTGCCCCTCCCTCGCCTCTGCCTCCCTCCCCTCTCCCCAATGCCCTTCCAAGCCAACCGGAGCAGCCTGCGGTGACTAAGAGAAATGGAAACTCAGAGGGAGCGAGACAGAGAGGCACGGTTGCACAGGGACCGGCGGGCACTGGGGGGATGCGTTTCCAGGAGGGAGAAGCATCAGCCCCGCCTTCCTCTTTCCTCCTAGCAACCACAGAATGGGCTTTCCCTGGGAATATCTCCAGGCTCCTGGGAGACCAAAACCTCCATGGAGTTGAGCCTGTGAGCTGATACAAATGCCTGCGTGTGTGCACACTGGTACCCGAGAGCATAAACAAGGCCAAGGACCTACACCTACTTGTGTGTATGTACACGTGTATGCTGGTATGTGCATGTGAGCACACACCTGAGTGCAGGTGTGTCCATGTGCTCCCGTTACTCCCAGTGGTCCTGCACAACTAGCCAGCCTGCCACGCCAGTCTGTTCTGTCACAACCCTGGGTTGTAGGAACCCCGAGGTCAAAGCTAAGAGCATCTTCCCTGATTGATGGACAAGGGAAGCGGTGAGTCATGGTGGTCTGTGACCGGTGTGCAGCATCCTGGAAGGATACCAGCTTTCAGAGCTCGATCACCTTCCACCAGGGTCTGGGCCCTGCCCTGTCACCTGCAAAGGAGGGTGACTTGAGCTCCCCGGGCTTCAGTTGCCTCGTCTATAAAATAGAGATGTCAACATGTCCCCAGAACGCACTCAGCATGGCTGCTGCGAGCTCCTCCACTAAACCGAAGCCATGGTTACTAACCTCTGCCCTCCTGCTACCTCCTTGACTGCCAAGACCGAGAACCCCAGTCTCTCCCTGCTCCTCGGGATCCACTCAGGAACCAGGCCTCAGGACTTTCCCATTTCCCTCCCAGATCCTCTGGGAAGATTTGTCAAGTCCCAGGGATCAGGCAAATCCCAAGGGATTGAGGGTTTACAGCCTCAACCCCTTCTCCCTTGCACAGACTCCTCACCCCTACCTAGCAGGAGGGGCTCCCTGGCAAGGTAATTATTAGCCCCCATCATCAGGTGGTGCTGCATTCAATCAATCACAAGATCCCAGACCTAAGGGGAAATCTTGCAGGGGTAAACCCAGTGGGCCAGCATCTCAGACACACTGTAAGGGCCACAGGCCTTGAAAACCATCTAGTTTTGCAGAAAACCATCTCCTTTACAGATGTGGGTCTGTGGTTATTGTGCCGTTGCTAAGTTGAGTCTGACCCTTTGCAACCCTATGGACTGCAGCATGCCAGGCTTCCCTGTTCTTCACTATCTCCTGGAGTTTGCTCAAACTCATGTTCTTTGAGTTAATGAATCATCCAACCATCTCATCCTCTATCGTCCCCTTCTTCTCCCGCCCTCAATTTTTCCCAGCATCAGGTTCTTTTCCAATGAGTCGGCTTGTCATGTCAGGTGGCCAAAGTATTGGAGCTTCAACTTCAACATCAGTCCTCCCAATGTATATTCAGGGTTGATTTCCTTTAGGTTTGACTAGTTAGTCCAAGGCTCTCCAAAGGATTCTCAAGAGTCTTCTCCAGCACCACAGTTCAAAAGCATCAATTCTTTGGTGCTCAGCCTTCTTTAGGGTCCAACTCTCACATCTGTACATGGTTACTGGAAAAACCATAACTTTTTGATTATATGGACCTTTGTCGGCAAAGAGATGTCTCCGCTTTTTGACACATTTGTCTAGATTTGCCACAGCTTTCTTCCAAGGAGCAAGAGTCTTTTAATTTCATGGTTGCAGTCACCGTCCACAGTGATTTTGGAGCCCAAGAAAAAGTCTGTCACTGTTTCCTAGCAGTGGGATTTTGCTCCCATGACAGCGGCAGGAGAGCAAGTGGGCACAAAGCACCAGACGGGATGGACTGGGGCCTGTAAGGAGGTGCTGACTGATGTCTGGGTGTCCGGGATTCAGGGGAGCGCATGTGGAAGTGAGTGCCCAGTCCTCTGAAGTGCTGTATTTCCAGAAGTACACTGAGAAAGAAGCCTCTTCCCCTCCCTGGCCTCAGTTTACCCATCCTTACAATGAAAGAAAGGACTGTATGAGCCCATCGTCACTCCCAGGTCTGATGCCCGGGATTGAGTTGCAGGCTTTCTGGGGCATGTTTGATGTGAGCTAGCATCTTCTGAGGATGGAGAGGAGGAAGTGGAGAGAGTCTGGGAAAGTGTGAGTGCATCCCCAAGGCAAGGAGGCACTCCTTGAGCCCCACCCCTACCCCCTACTGTGAGTGCAGAGGGAAAGGCTTTCTTTCACTTCCCTAGTCACGTGTACGTGACTCTGCAGGGGCAGAGGTGGGATGTGCTTCCCGATCTTTCACTCACTGTCCAGCCTCACGTGGTTACGTGGTCTCTCTGAGCCTCAGTCTCCTCACCTGTGAAATGGCATTAAGGGTGGCACCCCCCCACCAGGGGTAGTCAGTGAGCATGCAGCGAGGAGCTCCTAAGTGCCAGTCACTGCAGGGAACAAAACAGCCAGGTATCCTGCCCTCACATGTTGGTGATTGGGTGGACGACAGATCAATAAGAAAAACAGAAAGAATGTCAGGGGTGGTAAGCATTGCAGAGAAAAATCAGAGGGAATGGGGTGTAGGGGAGGGGTATGGGATGGGGCGGGTGCAGTTTAGTGAACAGGGCTGGAAGAAAAGACATCTATCTCTGGACCTCAATTTCCTCATTTGCAAAGTGGGTATAAGACCACCTACCTAACCCTCTCCTGGGTTGTTATTAGGGAATAATTATGGTCCCTTTAAATTATGGGATTTAAAGCCTGAAGGGTGAAACAGAACCTAGGGGTAACTAGTATGAATGGGACCAGCCGCATGTGAGCTCCTGTTACAGTGAGTCAGGGCCACCACTCAGGGTTGGGATGTGTCCACCCCAACCCCCGCCTCCATCCCTACTGAGCTGGGCTAACATGGAGACTCACTCCCACGCCATCCTGTCTCTTTACCCACCCTCTGTGCCATGGGGGGCACACAGCCTTCTCTTCTCCCTCAGGGCTGTCTCCAGCCCAGAGCTCCAGCCTAAGCCCTGTGCCCCGACCACCCTGTCCCTATGCATAGCAGAGAGGACTGGAGACACTCAGGCCTCCAATCACTGCACAGAGAGGTAGGATTTTTGGTGAGTAGAGCATTAGACTTGAAGACGGGAATACTGAACTTTAGTGCCAGCCCTGCTTCCAGCTGCAATGACACCATGAAATTCTTGGGGTCTCAGTTTCCTCATCTCTAAAGTGGGCATAATACCACCTACTCTATTATATCACAGAATTATTATTAGAGAAGAAACAACTTAAAAAAAATTATGTGGCTGCAGCATCTTCTTTGCAGCATATGGGATCCTTTGTTGTGACATAGGGGATATAGTTGCCTGATGGTGAATTGAATCCAGGCCCCCTGCACTGGAAGCAAAAAGGCTTAGCCACTGGACCACCAAGGGAGTCTCAGGAAGAATCATTTTTTTAATGTAAGGTAGGAATTCCAGTGGAGCTATTTCAAATCCTGAAAGATGATGCTGCACTCAACGTGCCAGCAAATTTGGAAAACTCAGCAGTGGCCACAGGACTGGAAAAGGTCAGTTTTCATTCCAATCCCCAAGAAAGGCAATGCCAAAGAATGCTCAAACTACTGCACAATTGCACTCATCTCACACGCTAGTAAAGTAATGCTCAAAATTCTCCAAGCCAGGCTTCAGCAATATGTGAACTGTGAACTTCCAGATGTTCAAGCTGGTTTTAGAAAAGGCAGAGGAACCAGAGATCAAATTGCCAACATCCGCTGGATCATCAAAAAAGCTAGAGAGTTCCAGAAAAACATCTATTTCTGCTTTATTGACTATGCCAAAGCCTTTGACTGTGTGGACCACAATAAACTGTGGAAAATTCTGAAAGAGATGGGAATATCAGACCACCTGACCTGCCTCTTAAGAAACCTATATGCAGGTCAGGAAGCAACAGTTAGAACTGGACGTGGAACAACAGACTGGTTCCAAATGGGAAAAGGAGTACGTCAAGGCTGTATGTTGTCACCCTGCTTATTTAACTTCTATGCAGAGTACATCATGAGAAACACTGGGCTGGAAGAAGCACAAGCTGGAATCAAGACTGCTGGGAGAAATACCAATAACCTCAGATATACAGATGACACCACCTTTATGGCAGAAAGTAAAGAGGAACGAAAGAGCCTCTTGATGAAAGTGAAAGAGGAGAGTGAAAAAGCTGGCTTAAAGCGCAACATTCAGAAAACGAAGATCATGGCATCTGGTCCCATCACTGCATGGAAAATAGATGGGGAAACAGTGGAAAGAGTGTCAGACTTTATTTTGGGGAGCTCCAAAATCACTACAGATGGTGACTGCAGCCATGAAATTAAAAGACACTTACTCCTTGGAAGGAAAGTTATGACCAACCTAGATAGCATATTAAAAAGCAGAGACATTACTTTGCCAACAAAGGTCGGTCTAGTCAAGGCTATGGTTTTTCCAGTGGTCATGTATGGATGTGAAAGTTGGACTGTGAAGAAAGCTGAGCGCCGAAGAATTGATGCTTTTGAACTGTGGTGTTGGAGAAGACTCTTGAGAGTCCCTTGGACTGCAAGGAGATCCAACCAGTCCGTCCTAAAGGAGATCAGTCCTGGGTGTTCATTGGAAGGACTGATGCTGAAGCTGAAACTCCAATACTTCAGTCACCTCATGAGAAAGTTGACTCATTGGAAAAGACCCTGATGCTGGGAGGGATTGGGGGCAGGAGGAGAAGGGGATGACAGAGGATGAGATGGCTGGATGGCATCACCGACTCGATGGACATGAGTTTGGGTAAACTCTGGGTGTTGGTGATGGATAGGGAGGCCTGGCATGCTATGATTCATGGGATCGCAAAGAGTCGGACACAACTGAGCGACTGAACTGAACTGAACTGAACTGAAGCAGCTTAGTGGACTTCCCTGGTGACTCAGACAGTAAAGCGTCTGCCTATAATGCGGGAGACCCGGGTTCAGTCCCTGGGATGGGAAGATCTCCTGGAGAAGGAAATGGCAACCGACTCCTGTATTCTTGCCTGGAAAATCCCATGGATGGAGGAGCCTGGTAGGCTACAGTCCATGGGGTCACAAAGAGTCAGACACGACTGAGCAACTTCACTTCACTTCACTTCAAGCAGCTTAGTAAAGCAAAAGGTGTATGAACTTCTAAAACAGAGGCTTGAGTTCCAATCCTAGCTAAGGAGCTTCCATGCCCCTGGATCTTGAACAAAGTCTTTCCTGAGGCTAATTCTTCCTCTGGGAAGTAAAACTTGACTGGTAACTGATGTAAAGATTAAATAAGCCGGGTAGGTGTAACTTCTACTCCCTTTATTGAGCCCCTGACACAAGTGAGGCCCCCAGAAAAGGGCATGGAATTACCAGCTTTTGCAGTAACCAGCCCTCAAGAAAATCCTCAAGGCCTGCAGGTACCCCTCGCAGATTGAACAGGCAGACCTTTGTAACCCACTGAGTTTTCAGAACAGATGGGGTATGACCTCCAAGGCTAGGTCGATCAGACTTTCCTGCTTCTTCTTCTGCTTTTTTTTTTTTTTTAATATGGACCCTTTTAAAAGTCTTTATTGAATTTGTTACAATATTGCTTCTGGTTTATAATTTGGCTTTTTGGGTGCAAGCATATAGGATCTTAGCTCCCCAGCCAGGGATTGAACCCACACCCCCTGCATTGGAAGGTGAAGTCAACCCCTGGACCGCCAGGGACATTGGACCAAGGCAAAAACCACTGTTTTTGCCTTGTCCCCCTGGGATCACTCTTTGTGGAGGAAGCCAGCCCTCACATCATAAAGACCCCGAAGCAACCCTATGGAGTGGCCCCTGGGGCAAGGAACTGAGGCCCCCAGCCAACAGCCAGCATCACCTCACCAGCCACGGGAGACAGCCATCTTGGAAATGAATCCTACAGCTCAGTCAGGTCTTCAGCAGCCCTGCAGACATCCTCACAGCCACCTCAGGAGAGGCCTGGGGCAGAGCCACCTAGCGCAGCCGCTCCTGAATATCACTATCCTGAGTCACCCGCACACCTAGCTCTGTTGAATACAGTTTCAACACTTATCAGGAAAGCTAACGCTATGTGGCCCACACACGTCAAACACAGCACTTCACGTCAACATCATTGAACTGACTAATTCCCACTCCCCCTCCATTAACCACAGAGTTCCAGGATCGCTGACCCGCAGAAGCTGTAAGAAATCGCACATGTTTAGAGCTGTGTTCGCAATTGTGATGGCCGGCGCAATAGCTAACTGATGCAAATATTAGCTATTTAACCTGGTTTAATAGCCCTCTTTAACCTGGTTTCAGAGGAAAAGAAAGTGCACGGAGAGGCAGGAACGAGAGGCAGTGTGTGGTCAGAAACCAGCCCATCACATTAGGATCTTTTCTGTGTGCAAGGCCCAGGGGATGTGTATGATTATTCCATTTGAAGGCTTGGGAGGTGATGGATGAGAAAGAATGGTGGAATACAACTGTGCTTCCTGTCCAGAGGGGAAGGGTTATGACAGGAGGAAGGCCTATTACAGCCCTGAGATGCAGATCCTGGGCCCTGGCACCAAGGAGCGTGTGAGCAAGCATGCTCACATTTCAACATCTGCTGTGTAAAGTCTGATGCTGGTGCCCTGCACCCTTGCCTGGTACTCAGATCCACAAAGTCTCCCAGGAAGGGTTACTTTACTGTGATTTTCAGAAGAGGGGAAAATGGGCTCCTTTGCTCTCCCAACAGCCTTGGCCGCCCTCTGATTTTCACAGGTAATGGGGCAGGCAATTGCCCGTGGTGAATGCGAGGGACCTGTTACCTGTGGGTGGAAATGGGTAATGAGAACTTAAACCCAGAAGCATCCCCTGATCGCATTAGGGAGGCAGCTTGCAAAAATGATTAGGATGGTTTTAATATCCACCGATCGGATGGATACCCATCTCCTGCAGCGACCTCAGACTCATTAACCTAGCAGTCCCGCTCAAGCAATCAATCTCTCATGCTGGTGAAGTGGCCTCAGTCCCAGACCTCTCCGGGGGGGCCTCCCAGAACCCAGAGATTTGAAATAATTAAAATCCTATGTGGCATGCTGCAACCAACTCCCCTTAAGCAAAACTTGGATAACCCTTCAGACCTTATGTGAGCGAATAGCTTTAACCTTCCAGCCCTGAGCTGGAAAGCGGGGCCAGGGCCAACCCACTGGGGTGTATTCTGTTTCCTTTTACCTCCTTGCCATAGAAGTGCTCCTAAGAGGCAGTGTGGTCCACTGGGAGGAGCACCAGAGCCCTGGCACTGGCTCAATGGCCGGTGACCATCTCATCAAGTCACATCAGAACCTGTGTGTGGGGACAAGAGGACCAGCCTGGCCCGGCTTACTTCTGGTCCTCTATCACGGATGGCCCGTAGAATTTTCCCATGTGTTCCTGAGTTAAGTGCCTTGTGTTTCTCCTCCCAAAGCTCACCTGCTCCTACCTGGCCGCTGCTGTTCTTCTGTACTCATGTTGGCACTTCTTCCACTTTATGTTTCTTCTGCAAATCCTATCATCTTATTTTTGCAAAACTTCACCCATCCCATTGCCTGACTCCTGGTTGGATTACATCAAGCTCCTCCTCTTAAGTTTCCTACGCCAGCCTCTTCTTTCCCCTTAAACACAGCTTTCAACACATCGTCCTTCTGCTCCTAGACCAGCGGGGCCTCCACAGAGCACGAAGCTCTCCATAAATCCCCCATTATGGCCTTGTCTTCTGGCTCCCCGACACGAGCCCTTTATCACGTGGCTGCTCTCCTTCCTTAGCACCCCCATCACCTGCAGGCTCCGCTCCTTCTCTCAGCTGGCTGCACATCGTTCCTCATGCCTTGCCATCGCCCTCCTGCCCAGCTCTGCCTGTCATCCTCGCAGAAGTTGGACCTGCCTGTTTGTCTCCTTCTGGTCCCTAAATCCAGAGCTCCTGCCGCCCCTACATCACTGACCTCCCAGCGTCACACAGACTCTGACTGACTTGAGGATCACTTGCTCATTTCACTTTAATTTTTCTGTTTGAATGGTTTGTTTCTGCAGTCTGATGGGATCTTTGAGAATCCCGTCAGCCACACCTCTGCAAGGCCTGGAGCGTGTCTTGACCCGTGTAAGTACACAACTAATGTTCCTCTTCTTTTAGTGCTAAGGTGTCTGCCCTTGAGGCGATACCCTGAGGAATATTTTGCTAAATTTGTACCCATAGAATTTAGAGCTCAAAGGGACCCAAGAGACCTGTGTCTAGATAAAGAACTACGTCCAGTCCTTGACCCACCTCGATGGAAGACTAGACTGTAAGACGAGAAGCAACATTCACTTTTTTTCTGAACCTCAAACTTTAGATGGGGGAAAAAAAACTTAAAAAGTGTTAGCTGGGGGACTTCCTTGATGGTCCAATGGCTAAAACTCCACAATCTGAACGCAGGGGGCCCAGGTTGAATCCCTGGCCGGGGAACTAGATTCCACCTGCTGCAACTAAAGATAAGATACTATGTGCCACAATACCCACCCCCCCCCCCAAAAAAAATAGCATTGGCTGGGTAGCAGGAGAACTGGGTTAGGGTTTAAGTGCTGCCATTTGCTTGCTGTGTGACTTTGGGCAAGTCATTTGACCTCTCTGGGCCTCAGTGAGGAATTAGTACAAAATGTACCCCAACGTGTGCACTTTGCTTTAGAATACACACACACACTATTAGTTTTGCTTGCAGAACTTTGTAGGGCATTGTCTCCAGGCTGAGCAGGGGAGAAAGAACTTCATCTTAGAGGAAAACATAGGCAGAACACTCGATGACATAAATCAAAGCAAGATCCTCTATGACCCACCTCCTAGAATAACGGAAATAAAAACAAAAGTAAACAAGTGGGACTTGATTAAACTTAAAAGCTTTTGCACAGCAAAGGAAACTATAAGCAAGGTGAAAAGACAACCCTCGGAATGGGAGAAAATAATATCAAATGAAACAACTGACAAAGGATTAATTTCCAAAATATACAAGCAGCTCATACAATTCAATACAAGGAAAACAAACAACCCAATCAAAAAGTGGGAAAAAGACCTAAACAAACATTTCTCCAAAGAAGACATACAGATGGCTAACAAACACATGAAAAGATGCTCAACATCACTCATTATTAGAGAGATGCAAATCAAAACCACAGTGAGATATCAGCTCACACTGGTCAGAATGGCCATCATCAAAAAGTCTACCAATAATAAATGGTGGAAAGGGTATGGATAAAAGGGAATGCTCTTAAACTGTTGGTGGGAATACAAATTGATATAGCTACTATGGAAGATGCTATGGAGATTCCTTAAAAAACTAGGAATAAAACCACCATATGACCTCAAAATCCCACTCCTAGGCATATACCCCGAGGAAACCAAAATTGAAAAAGACACATGTATCCCATTGCAGCACTATTTACAATAGCTAGAACATGGAAGCAACCTAGATGCCCATTGACAGATGAATGGATAAAGAAGTTGTACATATACACAATGGAATATTACTCAGCCATAAAAAGGAACTCAATTGAGTCAGTTCTGATGAGATGGATGAACCTAGAACAGATGGAAGTGAGTCAGAAAGAGAAAGATAAATATCGTATTCCAACGTGCATATGTGGAATCTAGAAAAATGGTTCTGAAGAATTTATTTACAGTGCAGCAGTGGAGAAACGGACATAGAGAATAGACCTATGGACATGGGGAGAGGGGAGGAGAGGGTGAGATGTATGCAAAGACTAACACGGAAACTTACATTACCGTATGTAAAATAGATAGCCAACGGGAATTTGCTGTATGGCTCAGGAAACTCAAACGGGGGCTCTGTATCAACCTGGAGGGATGGGATGGGGAGGAAGATGGGAGGGAGGTTCAAAAGGGAGGGGATATATGTATACCTATTGGTGATTCATGTTGAGGTTTGACAGAAAACAACAAAATTCTTGAAAGCAATTATCCTTCAATAAAATAATAAATGGAAAAAAAAAAAAAGAACTTCATTCACAAGCCTCCTGAATCTAAGCTGTTGAGAAGTGGCCCCGGTGCCTCAGCAGCTTCGAGTTGCCCACACCACAGCTGCCTGCTGTCCTTTCCTCCTCATGCTGTCCCTGAGCCAGTCAGGTGAGCCCCTTTCAAGCCCAGGCTGGCACCTCAGCAAGCCCTGGCTGCTCCCCTACCTTCCCTGAAACCTGGCAAAGCAGGGCCATGGTGGGTCTGGCTCCCTTCTAGACAGGACTCTCATGGAGAATCACCTCGGGCTGGCAGCTTTAGCATCATCTGGACAGGTGGCAGCCGACTGAAGTTTCCCTGACGCCTGTCAGAGGAGCCTGTCGACCTATCCTGGCCCAGCCCTTCCCCTGGTGTGGCCTCAGAGCCTCCACCTCTGTCACCGTGGGAAGCCAAGCCCCAGGTCAGGACAACAGCCTTGTTCTCTGAGGGCACACAGTTTTCTGGAAGAGTCTTGGAGGTTGTGGGGTTGGTGTGGATGGTACCCAACTTGAAGGTATGAAGAGAGGCACTGCTGCTGCTGCTGCTAAGTCGCTTCAGTCGTGTCCGACTCTGTGCGACCCCATAGACAGCAGCCCACCAGGCTCTCCGTCCCTGGGATTCTCCAGGCAAGAACACTGGAGTGGGTTGCCATTTCCTTCTCCAATGCATGAAAGTGAAAAGTGAAAGTGAAGTCGCTCAGTCGTGTCCGACTCTCAGCGACCCCATGGACTGCAGCCCACCAGGCTCCTCCGTCCATGGGATTTTCCAGGCAAGAGTACTGGAGTGGGGTGCCATTGCCTTCTCCGATGAAGAGAGGCAGAGTAAGAGGAAATTCTGAGAGGAGGCCCAGAAGCAAGTTCCCCCCCCAGGGACAATTCAATCGTGCAAGTGCATGCTAAGTCACCTCAGTCGTGTTCGACTCTTTGCCACCCCATGGACTGTAGCCCTCCAGGCCCCTTTGTCCATGGGATTCTTCAGGCAAGAAATACTGGAGTGGGTTGCTATGCCCTCCTCCAAGGGACCTTCCCGACCCAGGGATTGAACTCACATCTCTCACGTCTCCTGCATTGGCAGGTGGGTTCTTTACCACTAGCGCTACCTGGGAAGCCCCAATTCAAGCATATCCTTGGGCAATACTGGGCCGGGGTGCCTACCAGTAGGTACAGAATACCCAATAGACAAGAGATCTCTCTTCTTCAACTCTTTATTTTGACAGAGACAGCCACCCATAATCAACAAGGAGGAGACCCCTGGACACTTTCTAAAACAGCCCCCAACTTCCAGAAACATGGAAGGCCATTAATTATTGATCCTTTGGCAAGGCCTTTGCCTCTGTGGGAAGAAGCAGCCCTGAAATGCTCTCCTACATAGACCTGTAATAACCCCCTGTGTTATCACCCACTGGATGGATGAGGAGGGGCCACGTGCAGGCCAGCATTACAGTCTCAGCTCCCTGTCCTCCCAGCCTCCCCTCCAGGTGCAGAGGCCTCAAAGCCAAATAGTTAAAATACTATCACCGTTGCTGTTGCTCAATCTCTCATATTCAACTCTTTGCAACCCCATGGACTGCAGCATGCCAAGCTTCCCTGTGCTTCACTATCTCCCAGGGTTTGCTCAAACTCATGTCCATTGAGTCAATGATGCCATCCAACCATCTCGTTCTCTGTGGCCCCCTTCTCCTCATACCCTCAATGTTCCCCAGCATCACCATTATCGTCTAATTAAAAGAGCCCCAATCCAGGCAGCCCACCTTCCTAATCGGGGCAGCTCATGAAATTCCCATCACAAGCAAGGCCAGGGCTTGAAGATCAAGAAAAACTCAGCACTGAGAAAATAGATACCACCTCATCCTTGTTTATGATACAGAGCATTTTATATATAAGAAAAGCCGGCCATAATTTGCTTATAAATAATTGACTTCTCCAAGATTAAAATCTCTGGAGGGACTCAGTTTATTCACAACAAGGCGCTTCTGCCTACAGTGCAAATTAGGCCCTTTCAAACCTGTCTTATCTCCACCCCGAACGTTATGAAGAGTGATTTTTTTTTCCCTTCATCCCCTGTAATAACCTTCAACTAACCTTTAAACCAGAGTGAATAATTTAAATCTTATTTTCATATCAATGGAGGAGTCAAGCCAAGCAATTATCTTTTATCTGTATATTCTGTCGTCAGAGCGGCAGGCATAATCAAGTTTTCCCAAGCGAGCCAGATGAGAGAGAGAGAGGAAGACTGAGAAAAGTGAGAGATGGTATCTGAAGACATTAACGCAACTATGAATTATTCAATAATGAGTACAAGATCTGTCATAACATACACACACACACACACACACACACACACACACACACACACAGCCTTATATCTGCCCATTGTCCCAGGCAAGCCAAGGCTGGCGGTCTGGAGGAGGGATACCAGGAAGGGGGCCCGGGCTAAGCATGACAAATCGGCAGATCATCTGCTCAATTAGGACCGAGAGCAGGTGCACGGGTCGCTTTTGCAGCCTAGGATGGCACTGTTGTGGGCCAAACAACAGGCGGAGGGAAAACACCTCATTTGCGTGACAGTGATTTAAAGCAGCTCCAGCTATGATTTTGCTAAAAGGGGTTGGGGGAGCAGAAAAAATTTCAGGGAGGGGGTGTGGGAGAGAAAAGGGAAGATAAAAAATAAAATGGAAGTCGAGAAAAGGTTGAAATTCCCCACGGTGCTCATTAAAATTCTACAGCACGCATCGCTTCCCGGGTCCCCCTGGACGGCCCATGATCATTTTTATTAATTCATAAAATATCACACCAGTGATTGAGGCCGATGATTAGTGGGACCGACAAACAGAGGAGCTAGTGAAATATTGCAGCCGCTCCTATCGGGTCACTCCGAGTGAAAACACAGACGTCACGTGAAAATTCATCCTCCAGCTGGGCGGTGGGCAGCCAGGCTGGCTGGCTGGCTGAGGAAGCAGGCGGAGGGACCAGGGTGTCTGCCATTGCTCCTGCCGCCCCAACTGTCTCCCTCATTCAGACACCCAGTGGTATCGGCAGACATTTCCCGCCCCCACCTCTTGGATTACGGGAAATGCCTGCCTGAGACGGAAGTGTCCTTTAACCTCCCGTGTGAAATGGATTGTCAAGCATTGGCAAGAAGCGGCTTGGAGGTTTGCCCTAGAAGCGAAGCTCCTGGCTTGGCAGCTGTGAGGGCTTGTGTGGGATCAGCAAGAGAGCCGAGATCTCCCACACTCAGCTCAGGCTCTTTTTGAAACGTCCAGGCTCCCCTCCCCCCATCCCAGAAATTCCGTTCAATGGCGATAAAGGAACCCCTTCCCTGTGTATCATGTAGTACCACCCCCACTGAACAAGTGTGGAGCTCGTGGTTGGCTATGTTCAACAGTAAGAGTGATGTCTCACGGGTAGCAGGGGCAGAGGTCCTGGCTGCAGGGAAAGCAGTCAAATTTTGAGTTCAGTTCTACTGTAATTCTTTTGCCTTCTAGTTTCTGATACTATTTTTACTATTTTACTCTTCCTGTGAGTCCATATTTTAAGACACATCAGGGACTTCCCTGGCAGTCCAGTGGTTAAGACTCTGTGCTTCCTCTTCCTTCCAAGGGGCACATGTTCCATCTCTGGGCAGGAAACTAAAATCCTTAATGCCATGCATCTCGGTCACACACCATATACATACTCTGTGATGCTAGGTAGGAAGAAAGAAAGACTAGGTCGGCTTTTCTCAACACTGGCCTCACTCCAAAGGCTTATTAAATGTGAATCTCAAGGAGGACATGAGACATGGGAATCTGTATTTAACCAGCTTGCTAGGTGACTCTCCCTCACTCCCATCTGAGAATCACAGGCCCAGAGAGATCAGAGCTCAAAGTGCAGCTCTGGGTGCGTTTTAGAATCACCAGAAGACCTTGTGAACAAAAAAAATGGTTCCCTTGGGACTTCCCTGGCAGTCCAGTGGTTAAGACTCCATGCTTCCAATGCATGGAGTACACAGATTTGATCCCAGGTCAGGCAATTTTCATCTTATATGCTGAGCGGTACAGCCAAAAAAAGAAAAAAAAAAAAAAAAAATCACAAAAAAATGTGATCCCTAGAGATTTAGATTCAGTTGATCTGAGATGAGTCCCAGGCACTGGTGTTTGTTAAAAGATTTCCAGGTGTTTCCAGGAGCAGATAAGATTGAGATACACTGAGAAATGACAATACTAGAATCAGTCAGTTCAGTTCAGTCACTCAGTTGTGTCCGACTCTTTGCGACCCCATGGACTATAGCATGCCAGGCCTCCCTGTCCATCACTAACTCCCTAAGCTTACACAAACTCATGTCCATTGAGTCTGTGATGCCATCCAACCATCTTATCCTCTGTCGTCCCCTTCTCCTCCTACCTTCAGTCTTTCCCTGCATCAGGGTCTTTTCAAAGTAGTCAGTTCTTTGCATCAGGTGGCCAAAGTATTGGAGTTTCAGCTTCCACATCAGTCCTTCCAATAAATATTCAGGACTGATTTCCTTTAGGCTGGACTGGTTGGATCTCCTTGCAGTCCAAGGGACTCTCAAGAGTCTTCTCCAACACCACAGTTCAAAAGCATCAATTCTTCAGCACTCAGCTTTCTTTATAGTCCAACTCTCACGTCCATACATGACTAGTGGAAAAACCATAGCCTTGACTAGATGGTCCTTGGTTGACCAGACTACTAAAATAGTCTCCCTGATTCTACCCTCCCAGATCATCTGTATCTGATTCCACACACAACCATTTATACAGTGCCCACTAACCTAGGCAGAAAAAAATAAATAAAAGAAGTAGAATGAATTACTTTAAATATATATTTATGATCCTATTCATTTTATCCCTGGACACAGAGTCCAGGCTAATTTGCATGCACAGATGAAATATTTCAGTTTTTACTTAGAAAATAGCGATGCTATCTATTATGTGAGAAGAAAGATGCACTAAGTTCTTGCATGATACACTCAAAATCCTTTCCCTCTCAATTAGCTTGTGTAGACATCAAGCTTGCTGGGTATACATTCTGCATTTAATGTATTTGTATAGCTTCTACTGGGATCATTTTAGGATTCTGAGCTCCCAAATCTAGAAGTATACAAAGGCAGTTTTCATCTTATAGGCTTGATTTCAAAGTAAAGCCTTGTTTCTCCTGAGCGGGTAGCTTAATTTTAGACTTAGTGCCAGCATGAATTGTAAAACTGATTGGGTGGCCTTCTTTGCTTTAGCCACTGGGGAACTCAGGGCCAAATGTATATGCTGCGTATATTAACCTTTATCTCCTCTTTCTGCCTTAGGATGTAAGAACACAAATACAGATAAAGAAAAATTAAGTAATAGGAGCTTATTTTGATACCTGCTGGATACTCATCTATCATCTCCTAGACCAGTAGGTCACAAACTCAAATGCCTTTGGGGACCAGGCAGGCTGCATAAGTGAGTGGAATGGGCTTGGGGCACCCTAGAGAGAGGTTATGAAAACTGGGGAGCAATGTCCCATTATCCCATTTAAAGGTTCAGAAATTAAAAATAAAATGAGTAACCACTTCATTGGTCAATCAAAGCACATCTGCAGGCCAAATCTGGCCCCCTAATCCATGGGGGAATGCCCAGGGCCCAAGCCTCCAGGACGTTTAGGTAAGGGACACGTACCTCATTTTGGAGAGTTTGTTTACACAAGCAGCCAAATTTTCACTTTGGAATAACCATTTCAGCCTGAATGGAGGAAAAGTATTAGATTCCTGATTGAAGAGAAGTCGGAGCCTGGGAAACGTTTCATCAGTTCAGTTCAGTTCAGTCGCTCAGTTGTGTCTGACTCTTTGCGACCCCATGAATTGCAGCACACCAGGCCTCCCTGTCCATCACTAACTCCCGGAGTTCACTCAGACTCACGTCCATCAAGTCAGTGATGCCATCCAGCCATCTCATCCTCTGTCATCCCCTTCTCCTCCTGCCCCCAATCCCTCCCAGCATCAGGGTCTTTTCCAATGAGTCAACTCTTCGCATCAGGTGGCCAAAGGATTGGAGTTTCAGCTTAAGCATCAGTCCTTCCAATGAACACCCAGGACTGATCTCCTTTAGGATGGACAAATACTGCATAGTAAATGGGAGAGTCACAAAATCTCTTCCAAAACCTTCTTAATTAAGTGAAGAAATAAAATAAAATTGCAAAAAGAAAACCAGAATAATATTCCACAAAATTTTAGAAGAAAACTTTCCTGAAATTAAAACTTATATCTACACTTTTTTTACTTTTTATTTTGCATTGGGGTATAGCTGATTAACAATGTTATGAGAGTTTCAGGTGAACAGCGAAGGGACTTAGCCGTACATACACATGTATCCATTTTCTCCCAAACTCCGCTCCCATCCAGGCTGTCACATGATATTGAGCAGAGTTCCCTGTGCTAAACAGTAGGTCCTTGTTGGTTATCCATTTTGAATATAGCAGTGTGTGCATGACCTTCCCAAACTCCCTAACTCTATCTCTCCCCCCACCACCCTCAGCAACCATAAGTTTATGGTCTGTGAGTCTTTCTGCTTTGTAAGTAAATGCATTTGTATCATTTCTTTTTAGATTCCACATAAGGGATGCCATACAGTATTTGTCCTTCTCTCTCTGACTTACTTCGCTCAGTGTGATGCTCTCTGGGTTCATCCATGTTGTTACTATTGGCACTATCTCACTCCTAATGGCTGAGTAATATTTCATGTGTATATGTTCTACATCCTCTGTATCCATTCCTGTGTCAATGAGTATTTAGGTTGATTCCATGTCTTGGCTATTGTAAGCAGTGTTGCAATGAACACTGGGGTGCATGTATCCTTTCAGATCATGTTTTCCTCTGGATATATGCCCAAGAGTGGGATTATAGAATCATATGGTAGCTCTATTTTAAGTTTTTTAAGGACCCTCTACACCGTTCTCCATAGTGGCTGTACCAATTTACATTCCCAAAAACAGTGTAGGAGGGTTGCCTTCTCGAAAAATTACATCTGTACTTTAAAGCAGAAAAAATGCAGAACAAATCATCCCACAATATATCTTGATGAAGTTACTAAAATGATAAAAATAATATCAAAATCTCAAGTTTATTCAGGGTGAAAATACAAATCACATCTAAGAAGCAAAGTCAAATGACTTAAAAATTCTTCACAGAAATATTGTATACCAGAAAACAATGTAAAAATATTTATAGAGTTTGGAAATGGGAAAATAACCTGTCAATTTTATGCCTGAGCAAAATTTCCATTCATGTATTGGGTTGGCAAAAAAGAAAAAAAGATACATCAAAACCAAAAGTTAACATGCAATCTATCCTAAACCTCAACCTAAGAGGAAAAACTTAGAAGTTCTAGAAAAGAACATAGGAGAAAATCTTTGCAACCTGTTGCAAAGTTCTATTAGATAATAGTTCACTAATAGTGAACTATATTAGATAATAGTGAATAGAAATGAAAGGGAGCAATAAAGAATTGGAAAAAATGTGTGCAATATGAAAATAGACAAAGGATTTGTGTCTAGAATACAAAAAGAACACATATGACTCAATAATAAAAGATAACCTAATTTAAAATGAGCTCATATTTAAGAGATCCTTTACCAAAGAAAATGTCTGAAAACTCATATAAACACATCAAAATAATAAGCACAGAAAAAAGGCTCATCCTCATTAGTTATAGCAAACACAAATTATAGCCACAAGGAGACAGCACTTTATATCCCTAAAATGTCTAAAATGGAAAAGACTGACAATACCAAGTGCTGGCAAGAACACGGACCAAGTAGAACTCTCACCCACTGTTGGTGTAAGTGTCAACACAATCACTTTGTTCCAACAGTGTCAGTTGCTCATAAAGCTAAACATACATCTATTATATGATCCAGTCATTTGAACACTAAGTATTTACCCAAGAGTAGTGAAAACAGTGTCAGACTTTATTTTTCTGGGCTCCAAAATCACTGCAGATGGTGACTGCAGCCATGAAATTAAAAGACGCTTACTCCTTGGAAGGAAAGTTATGTCCAACCTAGACAGCATATTCAAAAGCAGAGACATTACTTTGCCAACAAAGGTCCGTCTAGTCAAGGCTATGGTTTTTCCAGTGGTCATGTATGGATGTGAGAGTTGGACTGTGAAGAAGGCTGAGCGCCGAAGAATTGATGCTTTTGAACTGTGGTGTTGGAGAAGACTCTTGAGAGTCCCTTGGACTGCAAGGAGATCCAACCAGTCCATTCTGAAGGAGATCAACCCTGGGATTTCTTTGGAAGGAATGATGCTAAAGCTGAAACTCCAGTACTTTGGCCACCTCATGCGAAGAGTTGACCCATTGGAAAAGACTCTGATGCTGGGAGGGATTGAGGGCAGGAGGAGAAGGGGATGACAGAGGATGAGATGGCTGGATGGCATCACTGACTTGATGGACGTGAGTCTGAGTGAACTCCGGGAGTTGGTGATGGACAGGGAGGCCTGGCATGCTGCGATTCATGGGGTCGCAAAGAATCAGACACGACTGAGCAACTGAACTGAACTGAGTGAAAACATATGTCCACATAAAGATTTTATACAAGCATGTTCATAGCAGCTTTATTTGGGGTAGCACCAAACTGAAGACAGTCCAACTATCCATTAACAGGTAAGCAGTTCAACAAATTGAGATATTACCATGCAATGGGACACAACCATTGATTAAAAAAAACAACAACAATAACAACTCCTAATAAACACAGCAATGTGGGTAAATCTCATGGACATTATGCTAAGCAGAAGTTGTATGCAGAAAAATATAGACTTACTATTCCTTACATATGAAGTTTTAGAACAGACTAAAATAATAATTGTGATGATTATTTTAAGGGGTAAGCAGTGAGGGGAGATTGACAGTAAAGGGGTACACGAAAATTTGGGGGAAGATGGAAATGTTTTATTATCTTAGTTGTGGCAATAATGGTAATGTGGGCACAGACTTTTGTCAAAGTCAACAGCTTTTATACTTAAATCAGAATGTATGAATTTTATTGAATGAAATGTATACCTCAATAAAAGTATAATTTTGTAAAAAAAAAAAAATTAGTAAACCTGGAAATACAATTATAATACATATAGTGGATAGTAAGAACTATTTTTTCTGAAAATAAAAAGATCTCTTGAAGCACAGTGGTTAAAAATCTACCGGCCAGTATAGGGGACACAGGTTCCATCCCTGATCCAGGAAGATTCCACATGCTTTGGCATAACTAAGCCCACATGCCACAACTGTTGAAGCCCACACACCTAGAACCTGTGCTTCACAACAAGAGAAGTCATCTCAGTGAGAAACCTGTGCAGTTCAACAAAGAATAGCTCCCACTCTCAGCAACTAGAGAAAGCCCGCAGGCAGCAATGAAGATCCAGTGCAGTCAACAAATAACTAATTAACTAAAAAAGGAAAGTTCTTTTTAATCCCAGTAGATCATCTGGAAGTGGATGTGAACCAACAAATGAAAACAAGTCAATGAATTACAAATAAAATGTGAAAAGATGCTCAATCTTACTTATTAAAAACACATAAAATAACATTCATCATTTCTCATCCACTATATTTACCAATATTCACAAGATTTATAAAACAGTGTTTCTTGGGGTACATGGAACCCATGCTCGAATATACCTCATCATTTTTTTATGAAACTGATACATTTTTATAATGAGAAATTTCAAAAACAAACTCAGTTCATCCCCTCTTTGGTTCCAAATGACTTCATGACTCATCATTGCTTGTGAAAGTACACAGTCCTTAGCCTGGCAGCCAAACCCTCCATGCTCTGGATCAGTTTTACAGCATCAGCAGTATTTTTTGATGCACATTCCGTCACTGAATCTTTCCAACAGCCCTATGAATTTGGGTCCAGCTGGGCCACTTTGGACTCCCAGTACTTGGCCTAGCATCTGGCACACAGTGGGTGTTCAATAAATACTCAATATTCATCACTTCTACTACCTATGTCAAGGGTCATCTATCTCACCTTTATGATGTGCCTAACCTCTGTAAAATGTCTCAGGTGAAAGAGCAAGAAGACTGGGATGCAAAGCTGAAGTCATGGTCCCTCCTTGTGACTATGGAAATCAAAGAGTTCAGCTGTAGGATGTCTGGCCTCACAGTCACGCCACTCCACCCTTGCATCTGCGAAGTGTGGCCAGGATGCCAAGGACAGCACCAAGATGACCTGGGACGAGTGGGACAAGACTTCCAAGTTCATCTTGATTTCTTCCTTGAGTTCCTCTCATTGTCTCCCAATTCCCACACTCATCAGGACCTCAGGATGTTATCCTGGCATCACCTGTTCCCCCTTTCCTTATATATCAGGAGCCACCAGAATCTGTCTCCAAAGCCTGGTACCAAATCCAGGATCTAGAAGAAAGGGTGTTAACTAAAAATGATCCTTAACTAGGGGAATGAGTCCCCGCTGGTGGTGGTGGTGGGAGGTGGGATCTCTATGTGTAGAGAACTCCCTTCCTCCTATATCCCTGTGGACACAGGCTATATCTGATCACCACAGCTCACAGCACTGAGCACCAGGATTAAGTCAGGGGCACTGGCTGACTGAACAGTTGTCCCCACTTCTCACACTTTTCCCTGAGCACTAAGCCCAAAGCGATGGAAGAGAGGGCAAATCCTTCAGAGAGTGGAGGGCCTGTCCTCAGTCAAAGAGCTATGAGTTAACTGGCAGCTCTAGTAATCATACCACTGCATGATGTCCGCAATAGATTGAAGATGCCCCATTGGAAATCGTGTCCCGAGCTAGACTGGCTGCCAGCTTCTCCCAGACTCATCCGAATCTTCTTGGGGAGCTCTTCTGGGAATGCAAAGAAAAGAGGATGAAAGGGAGCATCAAGGAAGTTCCCCCACAAAGACAAGAGTCAGTCATTTCGGGCACTGGTGGTTTACAGACACTGAAATCTGGAGGCCCAGGAGGAAAACTTTTAATGCAAACATCTCTTTCAAATACCATCCAGGATTTTATTTAAAGAAACGATTCCTTCAGAAGTGTAAGTAGGGGGTTCCCAGGGTCTAGGACGCTTAAGGCCAATCAAAGAGGAGCCTCAGGCTGTAGGTTCAACAGAGAGACTCCAGAGGAAGGCATCCCTCAGAGAAGGAACAAGGCACTTGCATTGGGAGCTGGCACTGATTCAGCTGGAGAAAGCAAACAGCACAGCTCCAACCCTCCAGATGATGTCGAAACAGAGAGAAAGACACAGAGGACAAGTGCCTCCTCCTCTCTTGGAGTCTGTCCCCTCTGGCAACCTGCTTTCCCTTCCAAAGACCCCTGCACACACAAGAGGCCCCTGTGGGGGCTCCCACACCACAGCAGACCCTGGTGCCCGCTCTCTCCAGGCACCAGGCTACTGACCCTTGTTTTGTCATTCTGGGCTCACAATCATCTGTGAGGTAAAGACCATTACTGTCCTCATTGTTATGATCAGAAACCGGGCTCAGAGTGTTAAAGAAGTTTCTGAAGGTCATGTGCCCTGTGAGAGAGAAGACGTGAACCCAGATGTGTTCAGGTATGTTGGGTGCCATGTCGGTGGCTCAGATGGTTAAGAATCTTCCTGCAATGCAGGAGACCCAGGTTCAATCCCTGGATTGGGAAGATGCCCTGGAGAAGGGAATGGTTACCCACTCCAATATTCTTGCCTGGAGAATTCCATGGACAGAGGAGCCTGGCAGGCTATATAGTCCATGGGGTCTCAAAGAGTCGCACATGACTGAGAAACTAATGCACATGTGCACACACACACACAAACACACACACACGCTCTCCCAAGAATCATATCTGAGGGGATCTTGGGTGAAAGCTGGAGATCCCACAAGATTCATTCTGTTCAAGGGTACAAGTCAGGCTAACAACCCAGCTATACTCCAGCAAGGTTTGAGGGGCATAAAATCAACGTACTTGGAAAGCATGAAATGAGGTACTTAATTAAGTTGGCAACAGCAGCACAGAGCAGCATCATTTTTATTCTCCTATCAGCTTATTATGGGATGGGGTAAGGTGTTCTTTTCCAACAGAATTTTAGAAAAGTAACTTCCAATCTCAATTCTGCTCCCACTTGCTCTGTGCATGGCTTTGAGGCCCAAGAAGGAGATGAAACATAAGCTGGGCCTAGGAAGATGGCAGCATTTGGGGAGGATGGGATGGAGGGCAAGGTCTGGAGGTGGGCAGTCCCCTCCTCTGAGAGCAAGGGTCTCTATTTCCAGAAGAAGACAAGCTGTGCCTATAACACTGTCTGGAGTGTGATCATTTCTGCCAGGAGAGGCCCCCTTACTGGAGATGTTCACTGACTCCTGTTGAAGTAACACCTATTATGCTGATCCCAATGCACAAAGCTTGCCCATCATGTTCACCTCCCATCCTCAAGCCAAGCTGGTGTATAACAAAAAACTGTCACTGTGTATACAGCATTGATTCTATGTATAAAATAGATAGGGCTTCCCTGATGGCTCAAGTGGTAAAGAATCCACCTGTAATGCAGGAGACACAGGAGACTTGGGTTCGGTCCCTGGATTGGGAAGATCCCTTGGAGGAGGAAATGGAAACCCACTCCAGTATTCTTGCCAGGAAAATCCCATGGAAAGAGGAGCCTGGTGGACTATGGTCCATGGGATCTCAAAGAGACACGACTGAATCGACGGAGCACGTATGCATGCATAACATAGATAACTAATAAGAACCTGCTGTATCGCACAGGGAACTCTATTCAATGCTGTGGTGATCTAAATGGGAAGGAAATCCAGAAAAGAGGAGCTATATGTATACCTATAACTGATTCACTTTGCTGTACAGTAGGATCTAAAACAGTGCTATAAACAACTATACTCCAAGCAAAATTAATTTTAAAAAAAAAAGAAAAAAGAAAATATAAAAAAGTGGATATGTGGATATGTGTAACTGATTCACTTTGATGTACACCTGAAACGAACAAGTACAGCCTTGTAAATTAACCATATTCCAATGTAACTTTTTTTTTTTTAATTTTCCATCTGACTTTATTTTCAAATACACTTTCTTTAAAAAAAAAAAAAACCAATACACTTTCTGTGAAGATGACAAATATCAGTATTAGGAAATCCAATTATACAAAAAATACTACATCTAGTCTGGGGTAGATATATTTATTTTTGGTATAACTTTTTTAAATCTAAAAAAATGCTGTTCCCGTAGGGAGTGGTGGTTGTTTTATTAAATGGATCCAACTCAAAGAAAACCATTCATTTTGACAATACTCACATGGGGTGTTCCAGTAGGAAATAGTGCCTCCCCATCTGACAGACACCCCCAACATAGAGGGAGATGGCAGGGACCAAGCATCCCTGACAATTACAGTATGATATCAGGTCTCGGGAACTGCTTTACACTTTCAAGCAAGAACTAACTTGGATTCTCAGAGCAAACAAACATAAAAAAAAAAAATCATTCCCTCAACTTTGGGAACACACCCAGTCTCCCAGACCTTCCCTAATTTCTTCAAGAATGGTCTCTATGCCAACTTAAATATTGCATTTGGTTGGGAGAGGAGGACCCACAAGCCCAGAGTGGAAGTCAAATTATTCCACAAATACTGCCTACTTAAATAACGTTTTAAAAAAATATATCATGTTCAGTGGTGAAGAACTAGTAAATTATTGAATTCCCTGAAGCATCCTACAGGCTTTAAAGTAGCTCATGAAACCCCATAAAAGAACGTCATAAATAGTCGAAAAGGAATGCTGGGCTCCATGTCAGAATGCCTCTACGAGCCAACGCTAAACATCTTCATGTAATCTTTCCACTTAAACCAATGATTAAACAGATTAAACAGATGATTAAACAAATAAAGATTAATGGAACAAGTAAAGTAATCAAATCTGTATGGGTGTATAAACGAATGATTCCAGACAATATTAGAACAAATTGTCTAAAACTAATAGCGAATGCTTCAGTTCAGTCCCAACAGCTTTTGTTGGGCTCTCGCTTGGATGTAATCAAAACATTTGTTTAAACTAAGATGGATATGAGTCTCTAAGATGTCAGTTTCTTGAAAGGGAAAAATAAAACAAAAGCAATGTCTTCGGTAGGGAGGTCGGTATTGTCAGTAGGGCTGCACGCCTGAAGGGCTTGTGAACCTTGTGTCAGGGATATGTGGAAGCTTCACGTTGACCTGTTTTGTCAAAGAGGCTCTGCTCACATGATAAATATAAGTGAGTCAAAAGAAGGTGGATCTGAGAGGAAGAGAAGAAACTGTTCAAAATCCTCCAACTCTTTTGTTGTTGTTTAGTTGCTAAGTCATGTCCAACTCTTTGCAACCCCGTGGACTGGAGCACGCCAGGCTTCCCTGTCCTTCACTATCTCCTGGAGTTTGCGCAAACTCAACCATCTCATCCTCTGTCTCCCCCTTCTCCTCCTGCTCTCAGTATTTCCCATCCTCAGGGTCTTTTCCAACCAGTTGGTTCTTCATGTGAGGTGGCCAAAGTATTGGAGTTTCAGCTTCAGCACCAGCCCTTCCAGTGAATAACTCTTTAGAAGTGTCAAGTATTAGTTGCTCAGTCGTGTCTGACTCTGTGACTCCATGGACTGTAGCCCACCAGGCTCCTCTGTCCATGGGATTTCCCAGGCAAGAATACTGGAGTGGGTAGCCATTCCCTTCTCCAGGGGATCTTCCTGACAGGGATTGAACTCAGGTCTCCTGCATTGAAGGCAAATTTTTTACCATCTGAGCTATGAAATCTCTTTTCATTATCAATCACTGATATGCTAATTACAGCATTTGCTTATCTGTTCCTTCTTTCCTGGAGAGTAGGCCAACTATTCCCAATGCACTGTGGGAAAGAATAAAATGGAATTTCCTAGCAAGAATGCTCTATTTAGATTTTTTTTTCATTAATTAAAACTAGTGAGCTTCTTGCCCCTACTTAGAGTAGTTACTTGATTTCAGCCATACTGGCTGATTCAGGGGTTCTAATGTGCCACTCATTTGTAATTCCTAGCATAGGGAATCTAACTCCTTGTTAGTCCAAGTGTGGCCCTTACGTGGGAGCCCCAACCTGTTGCATCGGGATCTACATTTTAACATTTATCTCACGAAGGGTTTGAGAAGCACTGATATGTGTAGTTTGGACCCTGTGAAATTTCCTAGGCAAGTTGACAAATGGATGAAGAACAGGGAGGGCCATTTTCATTCTTGAAGGTAAAGCTTGTATAAAATGCTTTGAAAAAGTTGCTTTGGAAAGAGTTCCTCTGAAACAGGAGGGAAGGGGGCAGGGCATAGCCTTTAAAAGAATGACATAGCCGTAGGATATGATGAAAACTGATTAGAACAAACTAGGTTCAAGATGGTAGAATATTCAACTTCCAGTGGACACTGAGCCTCATCACACACTCATTGTAACACAGCAGCAAGCTGAATTACACACCCACCAGTGCCATGGCAGTTCCAAGGCCGACCATCAAAATGTGGCGATGGCCCATTTCCTGGAAATCTCTGCCCTTCCCCAAAACAGTTGGAATAATCCTCCCATTCATTAGCCTATGATCTTATCCAGTCCATTGAAACTAACCATGTGGTGTTTCGAAGCCACTCTCACCTTCTGAGATAGCCCATATTCTGTCTGTGGAGTGCATTTTCCTCTAAACAAATCCACTTCTTACCTTTCTCTTTTTCTCTCAATGAATTCTTTCTGCGATGAGACATCAAGAACCTGAGTTTCATTAAGTCCTGAAACTGGGTGTCTGATCTCAGTTAAAAGACCACGGATTCATGTCCCAATCTGAGCTGCATGGTTTCAATTGGGGCGTGGGTGGGTGACATCTGCTGCAAAGTTTCAGCCAGGACCACAGAGCCTATCACTGTAAGTAGATCTCACGTATGCCGTCCACTCAGCAGGGCCTGTCTACTGCCATGCCTGCTCCCGACATGCATTCAGTGTAACGGACAGCTAGGTGGAATGGCTGGATGGCAAGCAACAGAAATTAGACAAGTCTAAGCAAAAAAAAAAAAAAGTGAGTTATTTGCTCATTTGTTTTATATAAAAATACAGAGTGCCCTCCCCCGCAGACCCCACAGACAAGATGCTGCTTCAGGAAAACCTTGGGCTATAGTCTGGCAGCCCTCAGGACTCCCCCTTTCACCATTTTTCTGCTTCTCCCTGAGTCTCTACTTCATGCTTTCTGCAAACCAGCTCTCTCTGCCTACAGTGGCTGCACAGATCACAGCTGCCTGCCAGCAATACCCAGGGACACACAGTATTTCCAGCCACCTAGAGGCTTTGTCTCCGAGGCCAAATTACAAGTGCAAGGTGAGAGAACCTGAAATCTGTTTGGATGGTGACCACCTGATCTAATCAGCTAGGGGGTAAGAGTGCACAGAAGAGCCATGCCTGTGGGGAGCCCACTCCAGCGCATGGCTGGGTGAGGGAGACAGAGACACAGGGACACTTGTGTCCCTGAAGAAGGGAAGCCCAGCAGCTTGCCCAAGCTCACACAGTGCTGACGCCAGAGTCTGAACCCAGAGGTAGGCTATGACAGACCTCAGCCTGGATACCCAGCAGGCCCTGTGGGGCTCCTGGGCACAAGACTTCTGTGTCCCCCATTCCTTTGATTAAGGGAAACAGCCTCCTTTCAGCCTCCATGACCTTCTCCGGGTTCCAATGGGCAGATTCAAGCAGTTGTGAATCAGGAAAGGGAGAGGACATAAGACCAGGGAGAAACAATCAAGAGCACCCTTGGGGCAAGGTCCTGGCTTCCCATCAAGGAATATATGACCATATCTTTGAGCTATTTTGCAGATACTGAAATCCCCTCCAGAAGGGAGAACTTAATGATTAACAATGATATGCTGACCACAAGCATGTTGACACCAGACCAGTTGGACCTGAAGTTTGATGATGCTGACTAATACTTACCTCACCGACAACCCATCAGAAGAATGTCCATGAGCTGATCATGCTCTGTTTGAACAGTTACTATAAAAATTGTCACTGTCTTCCCCAAATGGGGACACATGGTTTTGAGAGCATGAGTCCATTGTGGCCCCCTCTGCCTGGCAAAGCAATAAAGCTCTCCTTTTCTGCTTCACCTGCAATTCTGTCTCCGAGATTTGACTAGGCACCAGTATCCAGAGAAGCTGAGTTTTCAGCATCAGCCTCCTCTACTTCCTCATTGACATCCTCCTGGATCCCGGCCCAGCTTGGGTCAGTG
This sequence comes from Bos indicus, assembly GCF_029378745.1. Lineage (NCBI taxonomy): Eukaryota > Metazoa > Chordata > Mammalia > Artiodactyla > Bovidae > Bos > Bos indicus. The sequence goes on from NC_091769.1 coordinate 17,294,096, forward strand.
TTAGGCAAGCGAACCTTGTCATAAGCCACCTTCCCCTCTCTTCATGCTGGCCTCTCCCTTTCAACACCCAAACTCTGGTCTTCAATACTCATGGGATGGTCCCTCATGGCTCAGAAAACACCCCAGCACTGGGGTCCCCTAGCACTGACATCCTCAGACCCTGATCTCTGAAGGTGATTTGCTCCCTGATACAGGAAAGCAATCTGTGTGATGTTATGGATGCTAAAGTGATGACATGTCAGCCTTTGGAGTACCTCACTGGTGTTTTAAGAGAGGCCTCTTTGGAGATGGCTGCTGCTTCTGCTTAGTCGCTTCAGCAGTGCCCGACTCTATGTGACCCTATGGACTGCAGCCTGCCAGGCTCCTCTGCCCAGGGAATTCTCTAGGCAACACAGAGATAGCACCTGCTCTGAAAGGGGGAAGGTGCGGGGCTGTTACACTTTCTAGGGGAGATACTGGGAATGGAATTGCCTCTTAGGAGTTCCTATCATTCCCAAATCAAGTTATTGAAAGAGAAAGAGAGATCAAGATAGAGAAGGAGAGAGAGAAGCTTGTTAAAATGTGAGAAATGTGGGACTTCCCTGATGGTCCAGTGGTTAAGAATCTGCCTTCCAATGCAGAACCAAGTTTGGTCCCTGGTCAGGGAACTAAGATCCCGCATGCCTCTGAGCAACTAAGCCCCAGAGCCACAACTACTGAGCCCGCATGCTCTGGGCTGCATGTACCACAACCAGAGAGAGGCCCGTGTGCCACAGCAAAGAGCCCAAATGCTGCAACCAAGACCAGATGCAGCCAAAATAAATGAATGATTTTTTTAAGTGAGAAATGAGTTAAAAACATATAAGTCCAGCATGTCCTTGGTATGCTGGATCAGAATCCCAGGAGGTGGAACTGGGAAACCAGTATTTTTAGTGAGTCTCACTCCCCCACCCCACCCTCACAGATGATGGTCATGGCCAACCCAGATGAGCACTTGGGAACCACTCAAGTGGCCAAATGGGTTAGAGGAGGTACCTTGTTCTATGGTCAAGCAGCAAGTTGATGGTGGGCTTAAGAATGCTGGGTCTGTTGCCTTACATTCTAGTAAGTAGCTCCTAAAGCAGGGTCAGGTGCAAAGAAAAACCAAGGGGAAAAAAACCCAAGAGCAAAACAGAAAATAAACTTTCTTAGGCAGGAAGACGTGTCCAGAAATAACCAATAGAGAGACTTCAGTGTGAAGCTGGTAGCCTCACAGCAAGGATTCCAGAATTACCCTCTTCCCTGGGCCAACCAGAGTCCTCCTCCCCACCCATCCCAGGGCACCAGCTCAAATGGGTCAGCCTGACATACTCCTGACCTGACATTAATACTAAATGCTAAGGAAAGGGAAAAGGCAAAGATTGCAGAGTCAAAGCATCTCATGTTCAACCCTTGGCTCTATGCTCTGGGTGAGCTGAGTATAAGCCCCACATCTGAGTATAATATCTCTACATCTCAGTTCTGAAGCCTCAGTGCCCCCAGAAGCAGATCCCAGGAAGCAGGCCCACAGGTCATTGAATTTGGAAGGAATGAAGGAACTGGAGAGAAGGACCAGCCAGTCAAACAAGCTGGAATCCTATATCATGCTTACTGTGCTAAGTCTCTTCAGTCAAGTCCTATTCTGTGCAACCCCATGGACTGCAGCCCACCAGGCTCCTCTGTCCATGGGATTCTCCAGGCAAGAATACTGGAGTGGGTTGCCATGCCCTTCTCTAGGGATCTTCTTGACCCAGGGATCAAACCCGTGTCGTGTTTCCGGCATTGGCAGGTGAATTCTTTACTACTTGTGCCACCTGCGGAGCCCTGGAATCCCATATAATCCTGTATAGTCCCATATTATTGTCAGCTACTGCTGGGTGACCTTCTGAGCAGCCTTATGAAATATGTCGTACAACTGTTGCCCTGGGGAAAGGACAGAGAGAATCTTCCTCCCCTGGCTTCTACTCCTCGCGGGTCAAGGGCAGCTCCATGACTGCCTTCCTGCACACTGGCTTCCTGGACGCCTCATGCTTTAGCATCACAGAAGGCCCAGGGTAGGAGGTGAGAGTTCCAGAGCCAAGCTGGTAAAAACCTACTCAGAATTAATCATCACAGTGCTTGGAGCAAGATGAAGACAAAGATCTTCAATGACACCGAAAAGTATAGATTGATAGAGTTCCCCAGAGGGTTGTTACAGGAATTACAGGATAAGAGCAGTGTTTCAGCCTGGAATCTGAACTGCAAGCAACAGACACCAGCTTTGGTTACCACAAGCAGAAAGGACCCTCCGAGTTCACAGGAATCTGAAGAATAAGACTTGGAAAGTGGGAGAAAATACTAAGGTAGATGCAGATGAGCAAAGTGCAGGAGGCACAATCAGCTCTTTGCAAGGACAGGCTGCCTAGGGTACTTGCCCCACAGCTATGGCCACTGTACTCTGTCATGAGTCCGTTCAAATGGTCCCTTTGTCTTTGATAATTTGCTCATTATTCAGAGTCCAGACAGGAACAGCTGACTGATGAGATCTGAGCCACCATCTAACCTTAAATATTCCAGGATGACTAGGGAGGCAGCATTTTGCCCTATTTGCTTTCCTAAAGATACAACTGTGCCTTCCACCAAGCCTTCCCCAGAGGAATCTGGGATCAGGCACCCCAAAGAATGAAAACCAACCCACCACCTACCATGTGGGAAGTGTTCCCAATGTACAAGCTGACACTTGGTAGATGCTAAATGAATAGCAGTTAATGGTGTGTGATGAAGTTGTCATTCTGACTCTCTGTACACCGTGCTGAAGTCCATCCCATTCTCATACCTCAGGTGACTGACCAGTGGATTTCTAAAAGGAACAGCAGCCCTCATTAAAGCAAAGCTAAAGCCCCCTAGGGGAGACTCCCTATGGGAAAGGGTGGCTGTGCTGACAATTTCTCAGCTGTTTTCACTCAGTTTTTCCTCCCTGCAGGATTCACTTTGATTTCGGCAGCCCAGGGAGATGTCGAGTCTCCCTCAGAAGTCTTTGATCCACTCAAGCCCTGGAGAGTTTGAGGCTTTAGGCTTTGTGTTAAAGAGGGAGGCACTGGGGACTTCCCAGTGGTTCAGATCCAGCGCTTTCATTGCAGGGGGTGTGGGTTCAATCCTTGGTTGAGGAACTAAGATCCCACATGCCATGTCCTGTGGCCAAGAAACAAAAAAAGAAATCTCTCTCTCTCTCTCTCTAGTTCCTTTATTAAGAAAAAGAAAGAGGGAGGTACTGCTGTACACCATCATGGCGTGGGTCAGTTCAGTTCAGTCACTCAGTCGTGTCCAACTCTTTGCTACCCCATGGCCTGCAGGTCGCCAGGCTTCCCTGTCCATCACCAACTCTCGGAGCTTGCTCAAACTCATGTCCATCGAGTCGATGATCCCATCCAACCATCTCATCATTCTCCCCTTCTCCTCCAGCCTTCAATCTTTCCCAGCATCAGGTTCTTTTCCAATGAGTCAGTTCTTCACATCAGGTGGCCAAAGTATTGGAGTTTCAGCTTCAGCATCAGTCCTTCCAATGAATATTCAGGACTGATTTTCTTTAGGATGGACTGGTTGGATCTCCTTGCAGTCCAAGGGACTCTCAAGAGTCTTCTCCAACATCACAGTTCAAAAGCATCAATTCTTCCATACTCAGCTTTTTTTGCAGTCCAACTCTCACGTCGATACATGACTACTGGAAAAACCATAGCTTTGACTAGATGGACCTTTGTCAGTAAAGTAATGTCTCTGCTTTTTAATATACTGTCTAGGTTGGTCATCGGAGAAGGCAATGGCAACCCACTCCAGTACTCTTGCCTGGAAAATCCCATGGACGGAGGGGCCTGGTAGGCTGCAGTCCATGGGGTCACTAGGAGTCGGACACAACTGAGCGACTTCTCTTTCACTTTTCACTTTCATGCATTGGAGAAGGAAATGGCAACCCACTCCAGTGTTCTTGCCTGGAGAATCCCAGGGACGGAGAGCCTGGTGGGCTGCCGTCTATGGGGTCGCACAAAGTCAGATACGACTGAAGTGACTTAGCAGCAGCAGCAGCAGGTTGGTCATAGCTTTTCTTCCAAGGAGCAAGCATCTTTTAATTTCATAGCTTCAGTCACTATCTGCAGTCATTTTGGAGCCCAAGAAAATGAAGTCTCTCACTGCTTCCATTGTTTCCCCATCTATTTGCCATGGAGTGATGGGACCAGATGCCATGATCTTAGTTTTTTGAATGTTGAGCTTTAAGCCAATTTTTTCACTCTCTTCTTTCACTTTCATCGAGAGGCTCTTTAGTTTTTCTTCACTTTCTGCCATAAGGATTGTGTCATCTACATATCTGAGGTTATTGATATTTCTCCAGGCTATCTTAATTCCAGCTTGTGCTTCATCCAGCCCAGCATTTTGTATGATGTACTCTGCATGTAAGTTGAATAAGCAGGGTGAAAATATATAGCCTTGACATACTCCTTTCCTGATTTGGAACCAGTCTGTTGTTCCATGTCTGGTTCTAACTGTTGCTTCTTGACCTGCATACAGATTTCTCATAAGGAAGGTAAGGTAGTCCATTGTTCTATCTCTTGAAGAATTTTCCACAGTTTGTTGTGATCTACACAGTCAAAGGCTTTGGCATAGTCAATAAAACAGAAGTAGATGTTCTTCTGGAATTCTCTTGTTTTTTCAATGATCCAGCAGATGTTGGCAATTTGATCTCTGGTTCCTCTGCCTTTTCTAAATCCAGCTTGAACATTTGCAAGTTCACAGTTCACGTGTAGTTGAAGCCTGCCTTAGAAAATTTTGAGCATTACTTTGCTAGAGTGTGAGATGAGTGCAATTGTATGGTAGTTTGAATATTCTTTGGCATTGCCCTTCTTTGGGATTGGAATGAAAACTGACCTTTTCCAGTCTGTGGCCACTGCTGAGTTTTCCAAACTTGCTGGCATATTGAGTGCAGCACTTTCACAGCATCATCTTTTAGGATTTGAAATAGCTCAACTGGAATTTTATCACCTCAGGTGGCTTTGTTTGTAGTGATGCTTCCTAAAGCCCACTTGACTTTGCATTCCAGGATGTCTGGCTTTAGGTGAATGATCACACCATCGTGGTTATCTGGATCATGACGTTCTTTTCTGAATAGTTTTTCTGTGTATTTTTGCCATCTCTTCTTAATATCTTCTGCTTCTGTTAGGTCCACACCATTTCTGTCCTTTATTGTGCCCATCTTTGCATGATATGTTCCCTTGGTATCTCTAATTTTCTTGAAGAGATCTCTAGTCTTTCCCAAATGGTATGGTACCCTGTGAGTATTGGCAGGGAGTCTAGAGAGTTTCCTTATTGGATGAGGATGCCGAGTTCAGAAAAGTTGGTCCAACATCACACAACTAGTGAACAGCAGGCAAGGACACGATTTAATTGCAAAATCCCCTCTCCTCTTTTCTTTGCATGGGTCAGCTACCTGGCCCTACCTCAACATAATGCTTTAACCCAATCACATCTCGAGAAATTGCCTTTAAAAAGGCTCACTAGACACAGGAACGGGCAGAGCCGTACGTCACCCCATCACTCACTCCTGAGTAACAGCCCTTTCCTCTCTATAGGCATAAGGTTGATGACACAATACTTCAAGAGATGATTGCATGCATGCTAAGTCACTTCAGTCATGTCTCATTCTTTGCAACCCTATGAACTGTGTAGCCCACCAGGCTTCTCTGTCTGTGGGATTCTCCAGGCAAGAATACTGAAGTGGGTTGCCATTTCCTCCTCCAGGGGATCTTCCTGACCCAGATCAAACCCTTGTCTCTTACATCTCCTGCATTGGCAGGGGGGTTCTTTACCATTAGTGCCACCTGGGAGGCCCCAAGAGATTGTTACAAAGAGCCAGTTCAAAGCCCATGAAGCTCTCCAAATGTGTTAAGACAAAGATTTCTCATCTGGACACAAAACCAAGTCCTTCTGGAAAGAATTTAGGAAGCTGTTAAGTTCAGTTACCTTGTTTTGACAAGGAAGAGAAAGCCAGAGATGGATAGTGACCTTCTCAAGCTCACACAGCCAGTCCGTGGCAGATCCAGGCCTAGAGTTTAAAGCTGATTCTCCAGGATTGGTGACCCTCCCATTCTACAATGCTGGAGAACATTTCCAGAGCCAAATCACTCGGCGGTTTTGTCATCTCTGGTAAAGCCCTTTGGCCAACTCTCACCCTTCCTTTGTCTTCAAAAACAGCATCCTTCTAGTCCCCTTTGCAATTGTCCACTGGCTGTCCTAAAATTACTGCAGTCTCATTTGCTTATTTTAGCTACAGTGGGTCTGAAATTTACACTCAGCTTGTGTGAGCTTCTCAAAGCCAGAATCAACCCCCACACACGCTTGTCTTTGAGTGTAGGCCACGAAGTGCAGGCCAGTTATGGCCAAAAAAATCAAGGAGGAAAGGATTTAGTGAGCTTCTGCCCTCTCTACATTTCCTGGGTCACTAGAGAAGCTACTTCCATTAAGAATTCTCACTCGTCTGTAACACAAGAAATAAATCAGATGCTCAACCGAACCACACTGCCAGGGTGGCCTCCCCACCAAGTGTCAAGGAGTTGGCACTGTGGGCACCAACATTTATAGATCAGGTCAAGCAATGACACATTAAGGATGTTCTAAGAAACAGAGGTCTTCACATGCTTGACATCAACAGGGGAGGATGAAAGAAATGGAGTGCTGGGGATCTGCAGAAACTTTCCAGCAGCCGAAAGGACCTGGAGGGCAGCATGGGAGGCAAATAGGAACTCCCAGGGGATTTTTAACACCCATCCCATTACCCACTAGTCCCTCCAATTTGCAGTGGTTGTTTGAATTGTAGTGTTTCAGCAAACAGCATACCTCCCAGCTTCAATCCATCTTCGTATTCCTACAGCGCCTAGCACACAGCAGGTACCCAGTCATGTGACCCCATGGACTGCAGCCACCAGGCTCCTCCTGTCCTGGGATTTCCCAGGCAAGAACACTGGAGTGGGTTGCCATTTCCTTCTCCAGGGGATCTTCCCAAGCCAGGGATTAAACCCGCATCTTTTGCATCCCCTGTATTGGTAGGCAGATTCTTTACCACTGGCACCACCTGGGAAGCCCCAGCTCCCTGCTGAAGGACTTATTTCATGCGGTTAATGGCATAAGGCACTTTACAAAATAAAGTGAAACACATTTTGCTCACAGAACAGAGTTGTCCCCAGCCAGGGAACACTTAGAGTGACCGAGCAGACACCAGTGAGTGACAGGGCGTGCTAAAGGGGGTCACCAGGCTCCCACCTTCGAGAGCAGACAATCTGGCAGAGGACACAAGTGGCACACACACACGTGGTTTGGCTGATGCTTTTCATTTTTAACGTACTTCCTCTTTTGCCTGCTTGGAGGGTGACCTTCCCGTCCATCCCAGGGAACCATCTGCCCGGAAGCAGATTAGCCTTTGTTTCAAAAGGGATGCAGAAAGAAAGATTGAGGCAATTTTCAGTTATTGACACACAAAATAGGATTATACACTGGGGCAATAGTTTTGTAAGCCAAGCTATTGTCTCAGAGAGGATTTCTAAATTCCTTTTTAGCCTCCGTGAGCATACCAACTGCCCCAGAATCCCCCTAATGAGTGGACAGATCCTGGGACCTATTTGCCATTAAGGTTCAGCAAAGATTTGGAGTTAGAAAGGGAGAAGCTATGATGAGTGGAGGCCCTCAGTGTCCCCTGCCACACACACACACACACACACACACACACACACACGCGCACACTACATGGCCCACTGCAGCAGGGAGGGTGAATCCCTCAGCAGGGAGTAGACCACAGGGCCAGTGGGCTGGACACAGATCTGGCTGTCCCTCCCCCTCCCTCAACAGGACTGCATCCCACGAGAGGTAAAGAGAGACTGAGTCAGCCAAGGGTGTCCTTGGGACCCGGCCAAGGCCAAGCTAAGGTCTTCACTTGCCACTGGCTCTAGCAATGAATGCCCCCAGGCAGACAAAGCAGGGAGCACAGAGGAAATTCTTCCTAAGGACTTGGACTCAACCCTCACCTCCACACAGTTTTTTTTTTTTTTAACTTTACAATATTGTATTGGTTTTGCCATGTATCAAAATGCATGCACCACAGGTATACATGTGTTCCCCATCCTGAACCCTCCTCCCTCCTCCCTCCCTATACCATCCCTCTGGGTCGTTAAGATTTTATAAATCCCTCTCTATATATACACCTGGACCCCATCTTAGCAAGTGCAACAGCTAAGTATTTTTATTCACATGGGTAAAAATGTTCCTAATGAAACTGTTTAAAATGATCAAAGCCAACTATATTCAATCATATTAGACAATTAGTTAAATTTTCTTTTCCCACTGTTCAAGATTGGGAGGGAAGTCTGGTTAGGTATGGGGGAAAAAAACTAGTTATATTTTATTTGCAAATATTAATTGTGTGAATAATCAGATCAGCCATATACACATCTCCTATATAAGGCAGAGTGTGATTATAGCCAAATGAATGGAAAGATAGGAAGCTAGTGAAAATCCAGAGAACCAGTCAAGGATAGGATGGGCATTTTTTGTTTCTCTCTAACCAACTCCCCTTTCTCACTTCCTCCAGTCATCCTGCTTTTCCTTGAAGGACTGTACCTCCCCAAGTTCACATGGTCAAGGTGAGGTTATCAGTCACAGCCCCCCTGCTCCAATCAAGGCTTAGACAGATGCTCCTCTGACCAATAAGAGAAGTGTTTATCAACTTGAATGCAGTGATTGGTACAGGATAAATACCCCTCTCACCAATCAGAGAAATACCTCTTGATATGAACACAGTGATTGGTTCGGGATGGATACTGATCCATGGAGGACCAATCAGTCTTCTCTGTTCTTTCATATAAAGATGCTGGAAAGAGTGGGGTTGGGAGGAGAGTACATTTTGCTTTTAAATTTCTAGCCATAAAGAACCAAACTTGGGGCTGCTAGGGAGAGTGCATACTTTTTTCTTTTCTTTTTTTTTTTAATCCCATATGAGGAAGAGCCCTGACATACAGAAGGAAACAAAGAAAAGAGATGGATAGGGAGAGGCAAAGTTCCAAATACACAAATTGTATCCTGGATCCATCTGTGTCTAAAGTTAACCTTAGATTTCAGAGTGACATGAATCACTAGTTTCCATTTTTTTCTCCTCAAGCTAGTTTGAGATGAATTTCTTATCATTACCATCAAAAGAGAAGACTATTCAAACAGAAATGCCAAGAAAGTTACCTGGAACAGTTAGGTCTAAAGCTAACTCTTGGAAAATGGGAAGTCTCTTTGAAGTCTATTTGCTTAATTTTTTTGTTAACACAGATAGAGAACAGAGAAGTTAGAAGAGAGAAAAATGAATGCAGGTACCAGCAGTGGTGGGCAGTGTGTGCAGTATTGGGGAAGAGTCAGAAGGCAGAGGGAGCAGTGGGACTAGGGTCAGAGGTTAGGCTGGGCCCAAACTATCCAGATGCTGAATAGCAAAAAGAGGAGTCTTCTTTTTTTCTACAAGCAGTGGAGGTCCATAAACAGTATTTGAGCAGAATATGGCAAAACAGAAACAGTCTCTTGGGAGGATGGCTCTGACCTTGAAGCTAGAGATCTCATCCAAAGGAAGCTACAGCTCCCTGGTGGTCATCCCCATGCATTTTTATATCAGTGGCTATAATCACAGTCAGAATGAGTGTTCTATGAGAGACCTTAAGGAGCATGGAGTCCCAGTGCAACTTTTACAGAAGAGGATATGGAGGCCCAGAGAGGGTACATGTTTTTCTTGAGCTCATCATTAAGCAAGTCAGTGGTAAAAACCTAGACTAAGGTCTGAATCCCCACATGCCTAGATTGTGAAAGAAATGGTCAAGTGTCTCTATGCAGTTTTTCTCCTAGGCCAGTTAGGAGACTTGACACTTACATCAGTTTTCCATTGTTGCATAACAAATTAGTACCAACATGGTACTAATAACTTCCAAATGCATGCATATATTAGCTCAGGGTTCTGTAGGTCAGAAGTCTGGCACAGCATGACTGAGTTCTCTGCTCAAGCCACAATCAGGTATCGGTCAGGCTGAGTTCTCATCCAGAGGTGCTGAGGAAAAGTCTACTTTCAAGCCCATTCTTGTTGGCAGAATTCAATTGCTTGTGGTTGTAGGACTGAGCATACTGCTTTCTGTCTGGCTGTCACAGGAGAGCTGCTCTCAGCTTCTAAATCTCACCCCAATTTCTTGCTATGTGGCCCCTCCATTTTTAAGCTGTAAATGGTGTGTTGAATCCTTTCCATGCTTCAAATTTCTGACTTTCTCTTCTGCAACCAACTCGAGGGAACCTCTCTACTTTTAAAGGGAGATTAAATGAAATGAGAAATTAAATGAGATCAAATGACCTGTGATTAGGTCAGCCCCACCCAATTATCTCTATTTTAAGGCCAACTGATTAGAGATCTTCATTCCATCTGCAAAACTCCTTCATAGCAGTACTAAGATTAGAGGCTGATTGAGAGGAGTTATGAGTCCTGGGCTTCCCAGGTGCTGCTAGAGGTAAAGAACATGCCTACCAATGCAGGAGACTTAAGCGACTCAGGTTCAATCCCAGGATTGGGAAGATCCCCTGGAGGAGGGTATGGCAACCTACTCCAATAGTCTTGCCTGGAGAATCCCATGGACAGAGGAGCCTGGTGCCCATAGGGTCACAAAGAGTCGACACAACTGAAGTGACTTAGCGCACACACACGCACATGTGTCCAGTAGCCATGTAGCCATGTCACACTACGCATGTGTGCTCAGTCGTCCTAACTCTTGGTGATCCCATGGACTATAGCCCACCGGGCTCCTCTGCTCATGGAGTTTTCCAGGGAAGAATACTGGAGCAAGTTGCCATTTCCTCCTCCAGGGGGATCTTCCTAACCCAGGGACTGAACCCATGTCTCTTACATCTCCTGCATTGCAGGCAGATTCTTTACCACTGTGCCACCTGTCTAGGGGGTTATCTCAGAATTTTATCCCCACAGTACCGTAGTGCCTCCTGGAATGGACGACTCATGAGGGGAGTCTGACAGCTTATTTCACTGAATTGGAGTGTGTGTGTGTGTGTGTGTGTGCATGTGTGTGTGTTGGGAAGGTACATAAATACACACAAGACAAACCCACCATCTCAAATAAGAAAACAAAGTTTAAGGTCAAAGCAAGAAGAACAGCCCACCCTACATCTGTGTGGTACACCTGTGCTGTTCAGCGGCCTCTCCTCATAACTGACGACACTGTAACCCATTCAGGTGTGCCTGTAAAATTCAGTGTAGCCACTAGCAATTCCTTGAGAGCTCCCCCATTTGTTATTTCTGGAACCTCAATGTCCTACTATCTCTGGCATGGCCGCCTCCACCCCACTCTTGCAATCAACCCATGAACCTCAAAGGAGCCGCACTATCCCTCACTCTCTTGGGCCAGCCTGCTTTGGTTTCTGGACAGCCTGGAAAAGCCATCAGAGTAGTGGTCTGTGCACTTGGCCTGTCATTAGGCTGCAGCAATAGGTGGCTCAACATCCGGGTCACTGGCCTGGGTCATCTGCCAGGGACCCAGGAGGTTCACCCTGGGTCCCATCCAGCCCACCCAAGCACCTTTATGTCAACAGATTTGTCCACGAGCCATGTGGTTGGTCTTCAAAAAGTGGTTGGCACTTAGCTCATTTAATCAGTTCCTTTGCAGAGAGCTTGGAAGAGCTGAGAGGGAAAATCTGCTCAAATAGAGAAATCCAGAGGGAAACAAGGTAGAAGGGAGAAGACACTGGTGTTCTAATTCTGGCCTCTGACTTCACTCCCTTGCCCTTTGGAGCACCCCACTGCCCACCCCCTGGAATCTCAGAGCGCCTGATGGGCCCCACAGCAGGAGCCCCGCTGTCTAGGAGAAGCAGCAACTGCCACACCGCCTTGTGCTCCAGCAGAGCCTGACTCTGATCCTCCCAAGCTCCAGCAGTCAGCTCAGCTCCGAGCAGTTTGTTTTTTGAAAAGTCTCATAAATTTCCAAGAAACTTCTCCAGACAACTGTCACGAGGCTGCACCTGCCAAACAAACACAAACAGAGCTCTCCTCCACCAGATTAGTTACTTAATTAAGAAGAGAAAGAGACAAGGCACATAATGTGGAGATAATTACCCGTCTTGCCAAGTCTCCGAGTGTAGCGTGGCACACGCCGGCAAATTGCAGCACTGCCGCTAATGCATATTCATCCAAAGTTGTAACTGCTGTGAACATTTTCCACACAGACAGCAATATGTTCAACCAACAATCTGAGCTCTCTCTCGGATTCCAGCATCTTCCCACACCCTTCCCCTGCCTTCCCCGGCTCCTTCCTTGTCTCTCTGTGAAGGAATTTGCTAAACAAAGCAAATAGCAAACAAGTTACAAGCAAATGTGATCAAAACCCTCTCCAGGGAGGCTGCTGGGAACAATCAATTCTGGACCCCAAAACGAAGTGTTTGGATTTTTTCCCCCTAACCTACTGACTCATTTCATTTAATCTCATGTAATTGAATGATAAGGATTTATTGAGGGTTTGTGTGCCCACCAAGTGCTGTGGGGGCACAGAGATGAGTATGAGGAGGTCTCAGCCTAGAAGGCTCACAGTCCGTGGAGAGAGGAGCTCTCCTCTGTGAACTAGGTAGGGTGGGCATTATGTCAATCCTACTTGACAGATGAAAACACAAGACCAAAGAGATTAACCCTACTGCTAAAACAACATAGTAACTACATAGGTGCTATGGACCTTGAACCAATATTGTATGGTGTGTGTTTAGTCGCTCAATTGTGTTTGACTTTTTGCAACCCTTCGTACTCTAGGCCACCAGGCTCCTCTGTCCATGGGATTTTTCAGGCAAGAATACTGGAGTGGGTTGCCATTTCCTCCTCCAGGGGATCTTCCTAATCTAGGGTTTGCAGTTATGTCTCCTGAATTGCAGGAGGATTCTTTACCCATCATACCTGTATTATCTGACTCCAAATCCTATGTACAAGGCAAACAAGGGGAAATTCTGTCTTGGGGACAAAGGAGGACAGAATAAAAACCAGAACCTGGGAAGGCCCAGGAGATGGCAGGGGGAGGGGGTGTGTCCGCTCCCAGCTTTGTCACTTACTAATTCTACTACCTCTGTCAAATCACTGAACCACAAAGTTACCAATTTTCTCATAAATAAAATATAGATGGGACTTCCCTGGTGGTTCAGTGGTTAAGAATCTGCCTTGCAATGCAGAGAACTAAGATCCCATATTCTGGGGAGCAGCTAAGCCAGAAAGAAAGACAGTGAGATCAAAGAAATAGAAATGCTGGTAAGACTAAGTAAAATCAGAATCCTAAAACTGCTCCCTGGGATAGTGCCTGGATAGTGCTTGAAAAGACAAGCAGAGCAAAATGGAAGAACACGAAGAGAGAGGCAGGAAGTAAGATGGGAACCTCACGCAGGAGATGTTATTTAAGTGTGGCTTAATATATAGCAAGACATTCTCAGAAAGAAATGGAAGCCAGGACATTTCAAGTGCAGATAAATTCAGGATAACATTGAGGAGATAGAGTCAGAACCTGGGATGGAGTGAAGAGGAGATCAGGAGGGAAGGTTAGGAAGCCCCGGGTGCTATGGGGCCTCGAATGCCAGGGTGAGACATACACACAAAGGCATTTGGAATATAGTTTGAAAAGTGGTGCTAAGTTTAACAATTGGCAGTCAGGCCTTTGAAGAAGAAAGTCCATGAGGAATCCAATACATCCAGAGAAGAAAGAATTTGGCCTGTTTCCAGAACATGCTCAAGTGGTCGGGAAATTGACAATGTTTGACAATGTTGTCAATTTTGTTTGAAAGTACATCCTTATCTGATATCCTGCTCTCTCTACTCAGCCTTCTTCGCCCTAGGCCACCCAAGAGAGCCCATGAGAAACCATATGCAGTGTATTTTAAAAAATGAATAAATTAACTCACTTCAAAGAAACTCTAAACTGCCTTTATCATTTCAGGTTAGGCCCTGAGAACCTCAAAGGATATTTAACAGATGACGATGGTCGACCTCCTTGGTATAATCAAAAAGCTCAAGACATAATATTTACTAACCCTGCTTCTCTTTTACTCTATAAACCTCTTTAAACCAAAGATAACAAATAGGTTTCAACTGGGATGCCAGATCCAATTCACTGGAGCTGCCTGGAGTACAGGGTGGTGAAGCACCGTGAGGACACTTTTGATTCAGAGGGAAACCGTGCCATGATTGATTAGTGATGCCTGTCAAGGACATGGTACGGAGGAGTGGCTGCTTAGATATTTGCATCCCTGGCAGTGGTCCCTGGGCTTTGGGCTAGTTTAAGCCTTCATGGAGTCTTGGATTATTTTTCCCATTCTGAAAGGAGTAGAGAGCAGGCAAGAGCAACAGAAGCTACCAGATACGGAACTCTTATAGTCTTAGAATGCAGGGGAAGTTGTTTTCTTCTCTAATTGCCCTTCCATGGCTAAGGGTGAGGAGCAGTCTATTACAATGGTTCTCAATCTGGGATGGGGTGAAGAGGGGGATCAGGGGGGAAGGTTAGGTTGGGGCCAGGTGCTATGGAGCCTTGAATGCCAGATTATTCCCTGTGCATCAGAATAACCCAAGAGCTTTCGAAACGATGCAGTGGCCCCACAGAGATTTGGTTTCAGTTGGTCCAGGGTGGGTTCAGATGTCAGCATTATTCAAAGCTCCCCAGGTGTTTCTGATGTACAGTCAAGGCAGGCACCTTTGTGCCAACTGTAAGCCCAACTGAGGAAGCAGCACGACTTAGGCCCTGACTTAGGCCCCATCGTGAATTTTCTGTTCCTTGGGACTTCCCTGGTGGTCCAGTGGTTAAGAATCTGCCCTGCAATGCAGGGGAAGTGAGTTCCATCCCTGTTTGGGAAACGAAGCCCCCTCATGCCGTGGAGCAACTAAGCCCCTGTGCTATAACTACTGAGCCCACGCACCACATCTTGAGAGTCACAACAAAAGATCCCGCATGCCACAATTAAGACCTGATGCAGACAAATAAATAAATATATATATTTTTTAAAGTTCCTGTTCCTTGAAGACCATGTGAAGGTTCTAGTCCTCTCCTGGGAGGTGCAGGAAGCTCAGTTGGTGACATGAGGCCAAGATACAAGGATATGAGACTTGTGGGGCGAGTACTCGTTCTGTCGGTATTAGATTTCACAGAGACGGGTCTGAGCCAGCCCTGGGGTCAATGGGCAGACTTTGGATAGATGGACTAACACGCATAGGATGAAGTATGGGGTCACAGAACGCAGACAGCAGCTGGAGCAAGCTGGAGCAGAGGCTCTGGAGGGGGAACATGGGGGAGGGAACCACAGTCGTCCTGGGACCAGGGCCACGTGGCCTGAGAAGAGCTTGCTAAGAACTGAGGTCGTGAACCTGCCAGGTCCTGCCAGGTGTGAGCTCTATCCAGACTTTCTGCCTGCCAAGTCTTTCTTCTGGGAGCCCCACCTCTAGCCAGTTTCTGGCCCCGGTCACTGCTTTCTCCGTTTGTATTTCCTATTCAAACGAGTTACTCAAAACCAAATTTTCCTTCTGGCCACAACGTCTTTCAATATAGTCTAATTCCAAAACTAGGCTTTCAGAGTGGACTTAAAGAGCCTGCCTGTGAGAGTTTACTGGGGCCTCCTCCTTCCAGATGGAACAGTGGTCTCCCTTGGCTGGCATCTCTGCCTGAGCCCCAAGAATCCTCCCCACCAGCATGCACTCCAGGGACTGCCAAGAGCCTGTTGTTTCAACTTGGCACCTGCCCATGTTGCTTCTCTTGTCCCTTCCTGTCTCCCACCTGTTCACAGGGACTTCTAAATTAGTCATCTGTTGTCAAGGAAACGTTCTGTTTCCTCTGAGGTGTGAAGCCTGAGGGACTCAGTTATGGGGGAGGGAAAAGTGATTTACCGGGGCTGGCGTGGAGCCTACATTCATCAATACCTGGGTGGCAAAGGCTAGAATTCTCTGGAAAGGTGTGGTCCTCCTACTCCCGGCATTAGCATCAATGGAAAGGTTTGTTAAGACGCAGATTCCTGGCCCCACTCTGACTTCCTAAGTCACCACCTCTGACAGTGGGTCTTGGAACTGCTTATGGTGTCAAGAGACTCATGGTGGGAGCAGAGTCTGGAGGTCAGAAAAGAGCATCTCCGGCTTGGCCAGCGTGCAAAAAGCTTCGGAGGACTGTGGCATTTCCTCGAACTTGACCACATTTGGCTGTTTCTAAAAATTATGTCTTTATCACTTGATATTTGTAGAACTCTGTGTGTGTGTCCCAGAGCTGAACACAGAGGTGGAGAGGAAGAGACTCAAGGATTAAATAATAGAGAAAACCAGAACTGTGCTTTGGAATATTTCCTTTGTGCCCTGTTAAGCAACTTCCTAGTTCCTAGCAAATCCTATGAGCTCTCCCAGTGAAAAGTGCATTCCCAACTTGTTCGAGAAAACTCAGCATTTAATTAGATCTCCATTCCTGATTGAAACAGAACTAAAAGCACAGCAAAGGTCAGAACACTTTTGTGCTGGAATCAGACACGCACAGCTTTGCCTGCTCCCCAGAGATCCACAGAAACTATTCCCCATGGTCAGAGAGGCCAGAGGCTCCCTCTCTATGTATCTGGTGACCATTGCCACTCAGCCCTGTGACGTACTAGAAACTGCTTTGAAAGCTGTGAAGTCCTATTCAAGTACGGGAAATGTTATAGGTGTTTGCTCTCCCCTCTAATCCTGCTCAAGCATCTGCTGCAAGTCTGCAGCTTCACCGTACTGAAATAGGAGGGAAGCCGGTAGGGCACAACCCTTGAAAGAATGACATCGCCCAAGGACATGACACGAACTGGAACCAAACAGGTCCAAAATGGCTGACAGGTCCACTTCTGCTAGAACTTGAACCTCAGTGTACACTCACTGTAACACATCCACAAGCTAAATGACACACCCAGAGGTGCCCAAACAGTTTCAAGTGAAGTGAAACTGTTAGTCTCTAGCTGTGTCCAACTCTTTTGTGACCCCATGGACTATAGCCTGCCAGGCTCCTCTGTGCATGGAATTCTCCAGACAAGAATACTGGAGTGAGTAGCCATTCCCTTCTCCAGGGCGTCTTCCTGACCCAGGGATCGAACCCAGGTCTACCCACAGATACTTTACCGTCTGAGCCACCCGGGGAAACCTTGTGGTCACCCATAAAGACCGCAAAGTAGGTGGTGGCTCAATTCACAGAAATCTCTACTCCTTCCCCCAAATAACTGGAAATAATTCTCCCACTCATCAGCCTATGAAATTACTCAGCCCATAAAAGCTCACCACACCATGTTTCAGGACCTCTTGCCTTCTGAGAGGGCCCACACTCTGTGGAGTATGTTCCTCTCTAAATAAATCCATGTCTTACCTATCACTCTGTCTCTCACTTGAATTCTTTCTATGATGAGACATCAAGAACCTGAGCTTGAGTCCTGAGACCAGGTATGTGATCTCAGCTGAAAGATCGTGGATTCAATCCCAACCTGAGTTACATGTTTTCAATACGTCATCTCATCCTATATTCTCATCCCTATTCCACAGATGAGACAACGGAAACATAAATGACCTGCCCAAGTCATACAGTTAGTGAGAGACAGGGTTCTGTGTGCTTCTGAGAGGAATCCCCTTTCCATTACCCATCATCCATCCCTGCAGTCTTTTTAACTGAAGCCAGGATCCTCTGCATTGATACTGACTCACAGCATCCAAGGGGACAGCAACACTTTCAAACCAACTCATTTTAATTTCTTCTGATGAAAACCACCCACTGGTATATACACTTGGAGACTGTTAAGAGGAAGAAGGCAACCATGGGAGAAGCAGAAAGCTCTGGGATGTTGGGCAGTGATGCCCCTTGCTGTAGGGACTGTCTACCCATCTCCTTCCTCCAACACGTGTTCACCAAACCCCTACCTGCTCCACAAAGTTTCAGCAGTTGGGGGGCGCATGGGGGAGAAACAGAAAACACGCCCTGCTCCCCAAGAACTCATATTCTGACAGCTTCAGTGTGTGCCTGATGCTGAAGCTCACCTATTCTGTACACTGGTACTGAGTCAAACTTCAAAGACAGAATTTTGGGTAAAGTAGAAAAGGATAACTTTATTACTTTGCCAGGCAAAGGGGGCCCACAGCAGGCTAATGCCCTCCAAACTATGGTGTCCCCACTTGGAGACTTTATAGTAATTGTTCAAAAAGAGTGTGATCAGCTGGTGGATATTCTTCTGATGTGTTGGTGGTGAGGTTAAGTAGGAGTCAGCATCATCAAACTTCAGGTCCAACTGGCCTGGCGTCTATATGCTTGTGGTCAGCCTTCCATCGTAAATTGTTAAGTATTCCCATCTGCAAAATAGCTCAAAGATATTGTTGTGTGTATCTGTTGATGGGGAACCAGGATCTTACCCCAAGGCTGTTCTTAACTGCTTCTCCCTAGTCTCTCATTCTCTCCCTTCCCTAATTAAAAACTCCTTGAATTTGCCCATTGGAACTCAGAGAAGGTCATGGAGGTTGAAAGAAGTCTATTTACCATAATCAAAGAAATGGAGGATACAAGAAGGCCCCGTGCCTAGAAGCCCCACAGGTATCACGCATAGTATCGTGCAGAACCCAGCCCTTCATCCCTCCTTTACAAGAAGGTGAATGGAGAAGACCCTGCTGTTTTTAAGGAGGGGTTATTGGCAGGAGGATGGGGGCATCTCAGTGACAATGGAGATGCTCTAGGGGACACGTCTAGGTGGACCTGGAGGCTCATTCTCCAGTCAGTGGACCAGCAGATAGATTCAGCTCCTCTTCTTCACACAACTGATAAGCTTCCCTCTGAACCCCTTTCTCCTAACAAGATGAAGGATTATGGAGACAGGAGTCTGGCCTGAATATGCTCTGTGAGGGAGGTCATGCAGGCTCTGGGGCTGGGAGAACCCTGCTGCTTCTCTGCTTGGAAGTTTTATCCCAGGGTGCCCCCCTTTACACAAGACCGTCTGGCACTGGATGTGTGGACGCGGGGAGCTTGCTTTGGAGAACAATGGCTATAATAAAGGTATGGGTCACACTACATGATCTTTGTGTTTTTGCAGAGTGGGATGAGAAGACAGGATGCAAAAATAATGAGACTCTCTGCATCTGAGCTGGTTCTGAAGGGTCAACGATTGCTGTGGAAAATCCTTTAAAGCCAGCTGTCTGGGATAGAGAACACAGGTGCAGGACCTGATAACAGGTCTCCAAAGGCCAGGTATCTCCCAAGGGAGCTCTCAAAGGGCACCCTGAGGTGCTACAGCGAGGCCTCCAACCCAGAGAACACTTGCCCAATCAAGGGCATCCTGACAAGGACCTACAGGTTCTGTCATGACTGTTGCAGGAAGGGCACCCTTTCCAGGACCTAAAAGTAGGCTCTTGTCTAACACCGGGAAATGAATCGTTAGAGGAGACATACGTACTGACAAAGCCCTTTATTAAGAAAGGGTGCTTGAGTGGAGAGCAGGAGGGTAAGGGAACCCAGGAGAATTGCTCTGCTACGTGGCTTGAAGTCTTGGGTTTTATGGTGATGGGATTAGTTTCTGAATTGTCTCTGGCCAATCATTCTGACTCAAAGTCCTTGCTGGTGGTGTGTGTGCAGTGCTCAGTAAAGATGGATTCCAATGAGAAGGATTCTGGGAGATTGGCAGAGCATATGGACTGAAGTCTCCTCTCTCCTTTGACCTTCCTCAAATTCTTCTGGTTGATGGTAGCTTGTCAGTTCCGCGTTCCTTACCAGGACCTCCTGCAGTAAGATAACTCATGCAAGTGGTTGCTATGAGACCTGAACAGGGCAGGCAGTTTCCGTCAGTGGTTTCCCTGACTTGACGATGGAATGTTCTCTTCTCCAGGTGTCAGAAACAGACGCCGATCCCCCGCCCTGGGAGGCAAACAGAGCTATGTCTGCTCCCTTCTGCCTTTGCCCTAGACACTCAGTCTACCATTTTCTGTTTTCTTCCTTTCCTGGATTCACCAGGAGACTGAAATGTCAGTGAGCAGAGCCCCATCCTCCTCCAGCCTCATTGAGGGGTCTTCTCTTAGGGAGATGGGGTTCATGCTCTGTGAGCAGAGAGGCTATGGCAGGCCTAAGCTGGTATTTTATTGTCTTATTTAATCCTCTTAACCGCTCTAGTCACCTACCATCCATACCCCTGTCTGTGATCTCTGTGGTCAGACTGCATTAATTCTTGCCTCTATCACTTTCTTTTTCTTTTTTTAATGACATATCTTTTTGGTTTTGTGGGGTTTTTTTTTTTTTTTTTGGCTGTGCCAGGTCTTAGTTATGGTGCATGGGATCTAGTTCCCTGACCAGAGATCAAACCTGGGCCTCTTTCATTGCGAGCATGGAGTCTTGGCCACTGAACCAGCAAGGAAGTCCCTCGACCACTCTTGAGTGGTGTGATATTGGCAAAGATTCCTAACTCCTGAGCCCCCACCCCTGCCTCCATAAAAAGACCTCTTAAACACACTGACCTCTTCCTGTGTTCTTGTGAGGATTCAGAGAGATGATGCCAAATATAGAACATGGCACCCCGTCTGGCACAAGGTGGACACATTTGCACATTATTATTTTGTGCATTGTTATTATGAGCTAAGGGAGTTATGAGTGACTTCCTAAAGGTCACACAGCTGATAAACAGCAGAACTAGACTTGAACTTAGTTCTGACTAATTCCAGAGTTCATTTACCAGAACACCTTATGGCTGTGGGTCTAAGATGTGGTCCAAGACCAGTAGCATCAGCATCACTGAAAATGCAAATTCTCTGGTCCCATTCCTAAGGAGTCAGAAACTGGGGATGCCCCCAGTGATCAGCCTACCCTCCAGGGGACACTGAGAAGCTTCAGTGTGGGGAAATACAGCAGGACAGTCCCTCAACTTCCCAATGGCTTCAGCCCACCCCTCACTCAGATATAACTTCAGAACTTTTAAAGCTCCATGCAGGAAGTACCAAGCAAAGCAAATCCTTAAGAACTGAGAGGATGAGGCACAAAGGAGCAATTAGAATCAAGGAGGAAGCTAGCACTAACAGGAGGGTAGTTATTTTGAGTGAATTTTTTAAAAACAACAACAACAACATAAGGTGAGTCACATTTCAGAAATTCACGAAATCCCTCTCCTTCTCCCATGCCTCCTCTGTGCATTCTCTCTCCATTCCTGGTCCTAAGGAGGGCCACAGGGACCTGCCAGGTGTATGATCTTCACCAACTGTGTTTCTCCCCCCGTGGAACCCAGGCTCTTAAGAACAGGCGTGACTGGGTGTCAACAGCTGCCACAGTGAGATCTAGAAAAGAAAAGGGGAAAGAAAGACATGCCCCCTTTTCCAAGGGAAACTGGAAGAAAAAGCTCGGGAGACCCCATGTGCTTGTCAATGGAGGGACTGGGCAAGCCAGGTGCCTAGGGCATCAAATTGAAGGAGACACTTGCCAGACCCAAGAGTATGTACCTCTTGAAAGTTTGCACCCTTGTCCTGGCCCTACCTGAAGGTAAACCTATACTTTGACATTAAAATGTTGGCTTCTCCCAGATAAGTCACCTGAGTCAGGAGAATCATTTTATTCTTTGATTGGAAAGAGCCACCTGGACCCACACAATAGACAGGTGAGGGCCCAGAAACCTCAGCTAACACCTGCTTGTGATGATCATGAATGCGGAGCTAGCCGGTCTCACCACACCGAGGTGGGACCCATGCTGATGGTACAGCACCCTAGGGACCCCTGTCTGGGCCCTCCTAGCTGCCAGGAGGTGGTGCCCGCCCATGCCAGCTGCCAGGCCAGCCTCTTTGTGCTCAGGAGCCCTGCAGAATCTGAACAGACAGCAGGTGGGAGCCCCACTGGGGAAGGCAATGAAACTCACAGCCATAAACGAGTTTATTATTGTTGTTAACTCAGGAAATAAACGTCTCGAGCACTAATAAAATGTTTTGTTTTCTGTCTTTATGTCTCAGAGCTGAGGTTTTCCCCATCACCACAGCTGCCTGGAGCTGGCATGGCCCTTGGTGACAGGGCCAGGGCGTGCCAACGGGGGTCTCGGGTGGCCCCTCCTCTGTCACTCAAGCCCCACCTGGTTCTTTCAGGAGGTGTCAGGAAAGGTAGGCACAGTGGAGGGGTTCAACCAAGGAGGAAACTTCGTATGAAGGAAACACACACACACCTCAGGTACATAAAGAAGCATGATCAGGAACTTCCCTGATGGCCCAGTGGTTAAGAATTCGCCTTCCAATGCAGGAAATATGGGTTTGATCCCTGGTCAAAGAACTAAGATCCCACATGCCACAGAGCAACTGGACCCACATGTTGCAATTACTGAGCCCCAACGCCGCAGTGAAGATCCTGTGTGCTACAACTAAAATGAAGCCAAAAAATAAATTCATTAAATTTCAAATAAAAAAGAAGCATGATAATTTCCTCTCTGTTCCAGTGTGGTGTGTGCTGCACGTGTCTGCAATTGTGTATGCCGAATGCCCTTTACATTATGAACACTCAGCGTGGAATTGTGGTGACAGGCCAGTTTCAGCTTTCTCTGAGTCTCCATAGAGATTATGCAGAGACCCTCCCGGAGCTGACATTCTATAAATTCATGATTGGATTTTGAGGACAGGGTTTCCTTGACCAGGTAGGCATGGACAAATGCAAGTGAGGACAAATCCATTGGGAATCTTGGGTTTTTTTCTGGCCATGGGTCATGTTTTGGTCGGGTCAAATGCTACTTACTGTATCAAGTAAACTTGAAATCATTAGGGGCTTAACACAAAATAAATGTATCTCTTGCTCCACAAGAGTGTTTCTGGTTGATGGGCAGCTCTCCTCCACGTGGTGACTCTGGGATCCTGGTTTTACTCATCTTGTGAATCTGACCTTCTCCAGGAGTCTCTGAGTTCTCTGAGAGAAGGCAGGCTCCTACACCATTGGTAAGAACTAGTCTTATGGCCCAATGGTTTGAAAGGGAGCCTGGAAGATGTAGTCTCTGATTGAGGAATGGCCTTAGTATATGAAATTCTGGTAGACAGCTGGTGGCGGAGACCAGCTTGTTAGAGGGATGAGCAAAGAAGCCAAAGTCTCAGGCTCCCAGCATATAGGGCTGAACCTGGCTGCCCCAAGACCTTCTGGTGGGGCATCTACCCCACCAGAAGGCGTCACTGTCACCAAGGTCGGGGGAAAATGGAAGGAAATTGATGGGTGACTCTGCACAGATGCTCTCAGTTTCTCCAACAGCAAAACGGCATTTCTAAGAGTACTTATTAACACTTTCCTGGTTGGGTCAGGATTAAATGAGATGACACATGTGAGCACCCTCACCCCATGATACCTGCACTGTGAATGTTAATTAATGAAAAGGGAGTCTCCATTAGAGCCAGTGAAGCTGGGAAAGAGGCAGTTTCTGTGGCTGTGGGAAGGAGACAGTCTGCTCTGCCCTCTGTCCTAACAAACATCCCCAAATCTGATCCCGCGGTCCTTACATCTGAGCCTGGCCAAGGCCTTGTAAGTTAGAATCACGTGTGTCTTCTTGATTTAAAACCACTCAAGCAAAACTGAACTGACACCAAACACCTTCCCTTAGACAATGACTGTGGACACAAAAATCACACAGAGAGAAGGAAACAAACTTTAAAAAAAAAAAATGCAATTTTAGCTATAGATGCTATACAGCTATATTTAGTGCCAGTTTAGCACAATTTTATACTGCCTTACATTATTTGAAGGTTTAAGTGAGTCCACCAATCCAAAATAATTACCCTGCTAGAAGTTTAGAGAGAGAGAGAAATAAGAGATGTGGTGTCCTATTCTCGAATTGCTGATGACAGTGGGGACGTGGGAAAGGACAGCCATTCTTCTTTAAATGAGAACCCCTGTCCTGATAATAATCAAGGGCCCCACAGCTGGGATGGCTCCAAGGGAGGGCAGGGGTCACCTTGCTGTGTACCCTACCAGGCTACGAAGTTGACTCTTCCTCTGTGGTCCCTTGATGGGCGTGGGCGTGCATTGGTGGGGATGTGAAATGGGCCTGGCTTCCCCACAGGCAGATTGGCTCTCCTATCTTCACTGAGCCCCTTGAAAACTGTCTGGACAGATGTAAAGAATCAGAATTGAGCTGTGTACACAGTGCATCCAAAGGCCTCCCGCATGGTTAGCCCACGTACCACAAGTTGCATCAAACTTGCACTTAATGCAAAGGGAACAAGATGTTCTCTTCAGCTCTTGGGGGTGGCCCACATGTTCTACAGACTCTGCTGGGTGCATGGTAAGGGCTCAGGACATCATCAGATGCAATCAGTGATGCTGCTGGCATTCCCCCCTCCCTGCCCTTTGCCTTTTCTCCCCACTCTCTCCCTCTACACAGGCAGCTGAGACACTCAGTCTGCAAAGAATATTCTTTGCTTTACCAGATTCTCCTGCACTAATCTGAGGGCTCTAACCCAAGAGGAGGCTAATGGTGTATGCGTTTGTGTGTGTGTGTGTGTGTCCCCCTCCCTTGGCCTGATTGAATGGAAAGAACACAGACTTGGGGGTCAGGCTGGACTGGGTTCCAATCCCAACTCTGCCACTTACTCAATGTAACTGTGGGCTAATTGTGCAACCTTCCGAAGCCTCACATCCCTGTGTGCAAAATGGAGGACATCCCCACCAGGAGAACTATTGCAAGGGGTAAAGGATGACTTAGCAGATACTAAAGAGCTGTTAGTTTCCTTTCCTCATGCATGTTTGTGTGCTAAGTCACTTCAGCCATGTCTGACTCTTTGTGACACTATGGACTGTAGCCTGCCAGATTCCTCTGTCCATGGGATTCTCCAGGCAAGAAAACTGGAGTGGGTTGCCATGCCTTCAAGGATATGGGTAGCCATGCAGCCTCACTTCTGTACTCCACTCTGGAATGTCCACCATTAGAACTTCATCTCTTAAGCCTTTGATCCTTGTGAAAGTCCAGCATCCACCGGGAGAAAATGTGCATAGTAGAAAGATCACAGAGGGACTGGGAGACACTGGAAGCGAACATAGAGACATAGACTCCTAGGCTGCATGGCAGGGAGAGCCTAACTCGTTCTAATCTAACCGACTGGCAGCAGGTACTGGGAGTGCTGTGTCAAGGCTGCTGTGCTGAGGACTCTGAGGTCACTTTTGGCTTGGGGGAAGGAGGCATGCCTGGTCAACTGGTGATGTCCGTGAATGAAGACAAGGAGGTCACTGGGTCTCGAAGGGTGTGGGAGAAGAGGGCTAGCAGCTTCCT
Organism: Bos indicus; assembly: GCF_029378745.1. Lineage (NCBI taxonomy): Eukaryota > Metazoa > Chordata > Mammalia > Artiodactyla > Bovidae > Bos > Bos indicus. Next base: position 17,319,365 of record NC_091769.1, read on the forward strand.
AGGTGTTTTTATTCCTGGGTACTCAGTTGACCTGTTCCTCTGCCTGCCACAACCCAGATTATTCCTCCAGGAGTTCCTCCTGACTGATCTTCCTAAGCTTTTCCTGCCCTTTGCTGTCCTTTCTCTGGACCAAAGAGCAGCCTGACTGGCTACTGAGTGTTGTTATGCTTTACTGTAAGCCCAGCTGCTTCCAGCCAGAGCTGGCTCTTGCCCACAGAGGAGAGCAGTTTTGAGCATGCAGCACCGTGCCTCAGCATCCTCCCCAAGCCTCATTACGATATTGTCGATATTCCCCTCGAAAGGGCATCTCTCCCGACGCCTTCGCCTTTTTATTAATGTGTGTGAAGTCAAGTCAAGCCTGATTATCATGAAGACAATTGCTAAATCCCTCCTGGAGAAGGCTCATCCAGACTGTGTAGGCGGTTTAATTTCAGAGACCCATTAATTGGCAAAATTGCTTAAGCAGCTGCTCTTGATGTCATTTCAGGACCACGTTGTGAGAAGCAAAGAGGAGGGGATTGGGAAGGAAGGGAGGAAGAGGGCTTCCCAGTGGCCAGCCTGCTCAGCCTTGTGAAGCAGGCCATCAGCCCAGCATCTGCCAAGGTCCACTCTCCCCAGGTAAACAGATATCAACATGAGGAAGACTATATCACGACCTGTGTCTGTGAGTGTGCTCAGCCGCTCAGTTGTGTCCAACTCTTTGCAGTTCCATGGACCGAAACCCATCAGGTTCTTCTGCCCATGGAATTTTTCAGGCAAGAATACTTGGGTAGGGTGCCATCTCCTCCTCCAGGGGATCTTCCTGACCCAGGGATTGAACCCACATCTCTTGCATCTCCTGCATTGGCAGGTGGATTCTTTACCACTAGCGCCACCCAGGAAGCCCCCGGCACATAGAGCCTGCCATAAATAAAGGGCTAAATAAAGTTTTGTTACAAGGAACGTGCAAGGTTTATGTGCATGGAATATAAAGTTCTCCATTCATTCAATAAACATGTGCCAGGCATGGTGCTGAGTAGAGTGTGGGCCTCATTAGAGATAGAAAGTCTGACAAGCTATCAAGGGATGTAGACCTGGGGAGATTCTGAGGTGAGTGTAGCACTTCCATTGGAGACTGGAGAAATTTTTGCAGGGGAGAGACTCAGAGCTGGAATATGGGAAAGGGACATAGCAAAGCTTTTTGACACCAAAGCCTTCCAGAAAGCAACAAATACAAAAATAAATATCTAACTGTTCTGATTAATATTCAGAAGACAGACAAATCCTGGGATGAGCATGTTTTCTAAAAAATTACTGAAGCATAACACATGCAGAAGAGAGGATATATGTTAAGTAAATGCCTCACTAAATTCTTATATTAATATCCCCCTCATAACTGCCACCCAGATCAATAGCTAGAATATTTCTAGCTCCTGAGAAAGCTCCCCTCCCTAATGCCTCCTCCCAGTCGCTGTAACCTTTCTTTTTTTTTAAACTGTGATCTCCACAGATTGGTTTTGCCTGGAATTGTAGAGAAATCTTTCAGTTCTGGCTTCATTCACTCAACCTTATATCTGTGAGACTCATCCATGTTGTATAAAGCTATTGGAACAAATAGGCTTTTAATGAATAGGCCCCTGTGAGCCCAATTCTGGCAAAGACTTCTCATTACCTATCACACATCCATTTCCCATTCTTACTAGCAGAACTCCAATTTATATAGGGTGGTTACACACACACAACTATAAGACTACATTTCCCAGACTTCCCTGCACCCCAGAGTAGCCAATGAGACATCAGTGAAAACCACTCAGTAGGGCTTCTGGGAAGCTCTTTACAGGGGACTGAGTCAGCCAGGAAGCCTCCTCCACCTCCCTCCTCCTTATGCCTGGTGTGTCGACATGATTGGAGAACCAGCGGCCATCTGAGGCCCTGAAGAGACTTGAAGATAGGGCCACATGGTAAGGAATGCAGAGCAGAAAGCCAACAGAGTCTGGATCCCTAATGACATCCTGGAGCCTCCATATGAACCCTGGATTACTTTCCTCCAGGCTGATACTTGGGTTTTCAGTTACAGGCAGGAGAACTGAATCCTAACAACTAGACCATATTGGTGCCTGAAACCTCCTGGTTTCCATATGGTGCACATGCAATAAAATCCAGATTCTTGGCCACGTCCCCCATAGCCCTGTGTGATCTGGCTTACTTTCTGAGTTCTTCTTCCATTCCCTCCCTTGCTTTCCATTCACAGGAAGCTTCTTTCTCCTCCTCCTCAAATACCCAGAGCTCTTTTTTGCCTCAGGGCCTTTGCACATGGTATCCCTCTGGCAGGAGCTCTCTTTCCAACATCTGCCTGGTTTCTCCCATTGTTCAATCTCACCACAAGCACCGTCTCTTCGGCCTTCCCCAAGTACCTGATCGAAACTAGATGTTCCTGGTATTTTGCATTTGGGCACTTACCATACTTTTTAATTATACAGTCATTTGTTTATTTGTTTATTTGTTCAAAGCCTGTTTACTCCTACTAGACCTCAGTTCCATGATGGCAAGGACCATGATTTTGACATATGGCAAGTACTTCAGAAATATTTTTGAGTTATTTGAGGGAAATAGAAAGGAAGTTATAGTCCCTAGCTGAAAAATCAAGTAGACTACAGACCTCGGCTCTACAATAAAATGAAAGCAATAATATATAAGATACCAAGACGAGTCAAACAGAGAACCAAGAGACCAAGGCCAGATTGGTGGGGGGACGTCAGGGACTCATACAAACAGGCAGTGTTCTGAGAATCCGCAGAAGAGGACTTGTGTGTGATCAAGGAAGGCTTTGTAAGATGAGGACAATTATAAGAAAAAGAAAGAAAGTAAAAAACAATCAGTAGATGGAGGAAAGTCTATTCATTAGAATTGAGTTCAGTTGTGACAAAAGTATCAAGTTAGCAATGGCTTAAATAAGATAGAAGTTTGTTTTACTCTCACATAAAAGACCGTAAGTCACCAGGGACATTTGTGCTTTCTGCCTTGCTTCTCTGCCATCTTGAGCACATTACTGGATGGTCTGATTTGGCTGCTCAGGCTCCAGCCACTGCATCCAGAATCCATGAAGCAGGAAGAAAGAAGAGAAAGGGACAAAAGATGCGTGCCAGTTTCTCTTACCATCTCATTGGCCAGAATCTAGTTACATAGCCTGTCACAGCTTCAGGGAAGTCAGAGATAGGCAGTCATGATTCTGAGCCCAGATAAATGCCAGGATTCCATTATTAAGGAAGAAAGAGTGGATATTGAGGTACGCCATCGCAGCGTCTACCATAGGACAGGGAAGGCATTCCTTCTGTCAAGGTGTGGTAGATTGCAAAGGGGCCGTGGTACACCGAGGCTCCTCCCATCTGGAGGTGGAGCCTGTTTTCCCATCCTTCATAGCTGGACTGACTGATGACCTGCTTGGACCAACAGCATGTAGTGGAAGTGACAGTAGCAGGGGAGCCATTTCTAAGCCAAGGCCTAAAGGGACCTTGCAGCTTCAGCTCTTGCTGCTCTTCTAAAACTGCTGCCACAAGAACAAGCCTGGGCCAGCCTGCCAGAGGAGGAGAGACCAAGAGAAGAAAAAGCAAGGCATTCCTGCTGACCGCTGAATGATCACCAGACACACAGGCAAGGCCAGCCAGGGCCAGCCAGCCCCCAGCCCGTACTCTTTCAACAGAGTACAGACATATAGGAAAGCAGACTAGTAGAACTAACCAACACATGCGTGAGCTGTAGCAATCGTTATTTTGAGTCATCAAGTTTTAGTGCGGTTCCTTACACAATGTTCTTTGGCAATAGACATCTGACACAGGTGGACAGGATGCAGGTAAGGAAGTGTGGGAGGCTGAGTGGAGAGGAGGCTTCTTGGGAGGCTGAAGTCAAGTCTGCTTCTCCCAAATAGTCCCAGTGAGGTTTGTTTATTCCAAATGAAGAGTCTTCCTGAGAACCAAAGTTCTTTCAAGGTGCTTTGGCTGGAAGAGGGAGTCAGGAGTCCCAGACTCCAAGATTCCACCGTCTCTAGCAACTGTGTGGGAAGAAGCAAGTCCCACCCCTTCTCGTGTCCCCAGGCTCACCATGCGCCAGTGATGGTGTGCACTTAAGCCTCAAGGCACCTTCAATGTTTATAAGGACAAAGTAAGCTAATGAGAAAGCGAAGAAGAAGAAGCTGGAACGTAGAGAAATGGGTCATGGGACATGGATTGTTGGAAAAACTGCAGTGATCTGGAACAGAAACATTGGCTCAAGGTAGACAGAAAGGGCTCAGTGCCGCCCCCAAGTGGCCATGGCCTTCCTCTGAGGGTCTTTCAGGTTCCTTAAAGAGCTATTTGCAACCACTCCTTGTTCTTCCCTGGCAGAATCACAAGACCCCAAAACAAAAAGTAACTTTGATCTGCCTAAGCTCTCTCAGTGAAGAGGTGACAGCTGGAATTTCAGCCCAGATCTCTGGGTTTTGATCCATTGCACTTGCTACACTGATTGCCCTGACACCGTATAAGTCAGAGGGGCTATGGGTGTGAGACCTTGGGGCCGCAGATCTTGGATGTCACCAGGTCATTCCCTCCATCCAGTTGTGATTGTTCCCTGGACCTCTACACCTCCTCCACATCAGAGGAGCAAAGAGCTAATGGATGCCCCAGGTTGCACTGAGCTAAGACTGCTTTGGCATGTTTTTATGATCACACAGCTCCCCTCCCAAAAGTGGGCAATGGTCAGTCCCCATCTCCCCCAGTACCACTCTGAGCAAGAAATACTGGTCACAGAATGCAACTGTACTGCCTTTCCACACCCAGGAGGGGAGTGGGCACCTCTGCAGCTCTAGTGCCCAGCAACCTGCTGGTGAACTCGGCCCCTGGGGACCACTTGGGTTTCAGATGCTCCCCACCCCCAAACCCCACTCAGAAGCCTCATCTGCTTTCCTAGCTTCTGCCCAAATCACTGGTTCCTGCTGGGACTGGCCACCTGGTCAAAACCTCAGCTCAACTGAACCCAGTGACCAGCAGTGCCCCCAAGTAAAAAGGAGCAGATGTTCCGGGTTCAAAGATCTGCTCTGCTATTTACTGGCTGTGTGATCCTGGGCATCTTAGTTAACCTCTCTGAGCTTCATACCTGAAATAGACATGATAAACCTCCCCACCGCTGCCCCCCACAAAAGGTGGTTGAAAGAATCCAGAGTAAACTTTTAAAACAAATCATGTGTCCATCTATCCAATTGCCTCTGGTCGTTCTGAAACCTAGGGGGTACATGTGGTCTCTCAGAGCCCAGTTCTACAATCTCCAGTCCACCCCTATCCCTGAAAACTACATTTCCCAAGCTCCCTTGCCTGCTGGCTTCTCATTACGCTCAGCCAATAGGAAATACCAGGGGGAGATTGAAAAGCAGGAAAGAGGGAGTGGTGGCTGTGGCCCTGGGGGCTACAGCAGTAACGGAAACAGCAGCATCTGCAGACTGGTGGCTCAGACAGTAAAGAATCTGCCTGCAATGATTGAAAGGCAGGAAAGAGGGAGCGGTGGCTGTGGCCCTGGGGGCTACAGCAGCAACGGAAACAGTTTCAGCAGCATCTGCAGACTGGTGGCTCAGACAGTAAAGAATCCGCCTGCAATGCGGGAGACCTGGGTTTGGTCCCTGGGTTGGGAAGATCCCCTGGATGAGGGCATGGCAACGCACTCCAGTATGCTTGCCTGGAGAGTCCCCATGGACAGAGGAGTCTGGCAGGCTACCATCCATGGGCTCTCAAAGAGCCAGACAAGACTGAGTGACTAAGCACAGCACAGCTGCAGAAGAGCAGACCCTCAGGTTCCCACTGGGTGGCCGCACCCAATCATGGCACTGGGGCTGCACAAGGGCTGTGGGTGAAAGGTCCCAGGATAGGAGCGGCTTCTTGGTGTAGGGTCAAGAGGCTTCATTTCTATTTGCCCTCTGACCTTTTAGCCCCTTATAACCAATCCCTTGCATTATATCCCTGAAACATTTAGAGCAGCTCTGGTCTCCTGCCTGGGTCCTGGCAGATGCCATGGACAGCAGGTGGCCCACATCTGGAGAATTTCTCACTTTGTGCTCCTTCACTGAACTCTAGCCCAGGCCCTTTGGGTGGACTAGACCACCTAGGTACTCCCCCCACCACGTACATACAAACACACACAGCCTGACCCTCAGACCAGTCCCAGACTTGGGGCTCAGTTGCTGTACCCCTCAGGTCAATGAATTGAAACCTTGCTTCTCCAGTCTGTAAAGGGATCCAGCCCCTCCATTCTATTTAATTTCCCCACCCATCCCTGCCCCAGGCCTTGTCTTGGCCCCGGCAGTCCTCAGCTCACTCGTTACCCACCCCTGCCAGGGAAGCCCAGCCACCCCAGTAAGAAAGAACCCTACAATGTGCTTCCAACCCACCCCTTGGACAAAGCAGAGGAATGAATGGTTTCTGCTGCCAGCACAGCTCAGATGTGGCTCTGGGGCTGAAGCAGCCCCATAAACATCTTCCAATCTGGCCTCTGCTCTTCAGAATTACAAGATATGATTATGCCCATTGTACAGATGAAAACAGTGTGTCTCAAAGAGTTGAAGTGACTCGCACATGGCTTTCTTCTTGGAAAGGCTTCCATCTGACATCAACATTCAACTTTTCCCATTAATGGTTCTTCCAACTCCTCTGCCCTGTCTTAGGTGCTCACGGAGGTCAATGCCCCTCACTCCCATCACACGGAGCCCTCAACTTGTGTCCTGAGACCCCAAACAAAACACATCTCAGATTCCATGTCTGTTAATTGTTATTTTCTACCAGAAAGGGGAAAAATTAATCTATACTAAAGTGTCAGTGAGCTGAAGTGTCTTCTATTTCTTAGAAACACATTTCTTCTGATTCAAGGTCTTCAGCCCATGAGGTCTCCTCCCTGGTAGGCGCTAGCTGAGTGAATAGCCATCTACCCACCACCACCTGGAGTCACGCAGAGCACATTGAGACAGTGGCCCTGCCTTTCCAGCGACCATGTTTAATCCAAGAAACACCCTGTTAGAAAGAACTCATGACCACAGGTCAGGAGACCTGGATCTGATCTGGAATCCTCCACGAGCCCCTGACTCTCTCACTATGGAATTCTGTCTTCTCTCCAGAAATATCAGGGCATATGTTTGTGCAAAACTGAACACCTATATATGCACTATCTCATCCAATCACATACTAGGGAAGGTGAGCCTCCTCCCCTGTTGCCAAAACGAGGGGATGGAGGGCAGAGAGTTAAGGACTTGCCCAGTATCTCATGGTTTAAGAGAGGCAGACTCTAAGGGACTTCCCTGGTGGCTGAGTGGTTAAAACTCTACGCTCCCAGGGCAGGGGGCAGGGGTTCAATCCTGGTGGTGAAATTACAATCCTACATGCTGCAGGGTGTGGTCTATAAAAATAAATGAATAAAATTTGGGGACTTCCCTGGCTGTCCGGAGAAGGCAATGGCAACCCACTCCAGTGTTCTTGCCTTGAGAATCCCAGGGACGGCGGAGCCTGGTGGGCTGCCGTCTATGGGGTCGCACAGAGTCGGACACGACTGAAGCGACTTAGCAGCAGCAGCAACAGCTGGCTGTCCAGTGATTAAGACTTAGCCTCCCAATGCAGGGGGTGCTGGGGTCAGAGAGCTAAGATCCCACATGCCAAAAAAAACAAAGCATAAAACAGAAGCAATATTGTAACAAAAATTCAATAGACTTAGAAAGAGAGAGAGCGAGAGAGCCAGAGCCTGGCGTTGGACCCTGTTCTCAGGCTCTGCCTCTGGTCCTTCCATAGTCACTTGGGAGCAGGAAACTCTGTAATCTGTAAAGGCTCTTGAGGGTTTATGCCTGAGCACCCATGAGATGACATCTTGGGCGGCGTGGCGGGTGGTGTCACAGGGCTGCCGAGGCCCATGAGCTCTGTCCATCTGGGTGGACCCTTCTCCAGCTGAAGCTCTGAGCTGCCTCCTCAAGGTGCCGGGTGGAATCCCAGTGTTTCCCCCGCCTGCCTGGGCCTGGCAAGCGGAGCCTGAGAACAGATGCCCGGCACCTTGTTCTTGGCGAGAATGACGGATTTGTGGGTCCCCTTCCAGGAGCTGCACTCACTCCCCCGGTACACGCTGTGTCAGCCCATCCCCAGCTAGTGAAAATAAACAGAGCCATTATCCCTCCGCTGACTGCCACGTAGTCTATTTATACCACTTAAGACGCGGGATAAATGGCTTCTCAGTTTCATAATGAAAGGAATATTTCATTTCGCAGAGCTGAGGAACTGTTTATTGAGTATAAAAACAACATTTATACTGTGTTTTGATAATAAACTGATCTGGAAGTTGGTTCATTTAAGCAATGGCTTGCATCTGAATTGGTTGTCTCTGCTGAGATTGGTGTGGGTGGGGGGGATGGGGGTGTGGGTGGGGGCAACAGGGGTGCAAAGTGCCTGTGGTCAGGGGAGGCTCAGGGCCCTAAAATGCCCTTTCCATCGACCACATCAACTCACCAGTCCTTGCAGCACTCTTTTAGGTGGCTATCGTTATTATCCCCATTACACAGGTGGGGAAACTGAGGCACAGAGAAGCTTGGAAGCTTTCCCAGGTCACAGAGCCAGTATTAAACTGTATTAAGTTGTACAGTTTAAATTAAATGCAAGCAGACTGGTTCCAGAGCCCATCCTCTTAACCACCATGCCAAAGATTTGCTTTCAGCCTGAGAAAGGTTTAGAAGACGAATTCTCTGGTGGGCCAGTGGTTAAGAATCTGTCTTCCAATGCAGGGGATGCAGGTTCGACCCCTAGCCAGGGAACTAAGATCCCACATGCCACTGAACAACTAAGCCTGCACTGCAACTAAAGAAGCCCACACGCTGGAACTACTGAGCCCATGTGCTCTAGGCTACAGTCCATAGGGTCGCAAAGAGTCGGACATGACTGAGCTATTTCACTTCACCACAAAAGATTCTAGGCCTGTGGTACAAGGATAAAGAGGACCTTATTCTGAGTTTGCATCATCATTCCACTTTCCAGCTGTGGATTTTTTTTGATGAGGAAGAGATAACAGTAAATATTCACCCAAACCAGTTCACATTCCTCCTGGATATGACCCCTGCATCTAGGCAGAGCCATGTGACTAGCTCTAATAAATGGAATGTAGTAGAAATGAGACTTGCCACTTGTAGGCTGGCTCCTAGAGCCTCCACAAACTCCTCTTTTTATGTCTACCTTGCTCATTTGCTGGCTGAATGCAGAAGAAGATCCTGAAGAGGACTTCGAGGGCACTAAAGTGTTAATTGCTCAGTCATGTCCAACTCTTTGCAACCCTATGGACTGTACTCCACCAGGCTCCTCTGTCCACGGGATTCTCCAGGCAAGAATACTGGAGTGGGTTGCCATTCCCTTCTCCAGGGGATGTCCCCAACCCAGAGATAGAGCTCAGGTCTCCTGCATTGCAGACAGATTCTTTATCATCTGAACCACTAAGGAAGTCTCTGAGGGCACTAAGGTACCCTCTCAAGCTAAACAAAAAGGGGCAGATACTTGAGTCACCTCTTGGAAGAGAGGTGCCCAGCAGAGCCATCTGATGGCAATACCCACACTGGGCATTCCATCAGTGATAAGAACAGTGAACTCTCATTGGGTTAAATCACCGAGAATCATATGCTTGTTACTGCAGCATAACCTAGCCCATCCTGACTAACACAAATGAAAAGAGGGTACCTGATGTCCCTCATTATTCAACAGATGTATCTCTTATTCAACAAAAATAATTACTGGAAGAGCTCTTAGAAAGGAACTGCTTCTCTGGATAAATATCAGATGGGGTCTGTGAAATAAGTACCCATATATCATCTAACTATATCCTTCTAGCTCCACCTATAAATTCTCAAAAAGACTGAGCGTTAATAATCAAGAGTAGCTTTAACATTCAGAGGAAAATAGCTTAGCAACTTTTCCACCAACTGGTAATTTCTTACCAAACTTACCACTGTTTTGTACCACTTGCCTTTAGACACTGCTCCATCTGGGAGAGTCTAAGGCCAGGACTGAGGTTCCTTGGTCTTAGCTTGAGTATTTCCTGGTGGGATTTTCCTGTCCACTGCTCTTGAGGGTCTTCTAGTAAAGACAAGTGATTATTTGGAGAGAGGCTCAGGCCCTAGGAGAATTGATGTGGCCCAGGAAGGAGACATGGGAAGAGAATAGAAGGACTCCACCTCTAGAGCAAGAAGAAACAGCAGGGTCTGTCCAGGCAAAGTGAGGCATCAAACTGAGAATTCCCTTCACCTCCACATATTCTCTTCTTTAAGAGATGCCATCTAAGACTTTGGGAAGTAGACCCAAGCCCAGCTAGCTCTAGAGGACAAGTGGCCAATGACCATACAAAAATATGGCCACCTTCCCAAGGAACCTGAGAAATAAGAATTAGAACCACAGTACATTACAGGAAGCTTTAAACTGCTGCCTTTTTTCAATTATAAAACATGTTTCTTTTCACATTTTGGAACTCAGAATATGTCTTCTAGCCCACAGCATATCACAGTATAATTAGGAGCATGGATGAACAGTGCTTTTTCTTTTTCATGCTACATAACAGAACAGTGTCTTAGATCAGATGAAATATAGTAGAGATGTGGTCAGAATCATTTATTAAAAGTGCATTCCTTTGTTCAACTAGAAATTTTAGTGCCGTGTTTAAGTCTTGAGGTACAGGTTAAGATCGCAGGAGATAAATCCCCGAGTTACCAGCTGGAGGAGAGGTGCCCAGCAAAGCAAATATCAGATTTTAAAAAATACCTACTAGATGGTGCTTAATCACCCAAAATACCAAGATTCCAGGATTTCAGAATAGAATGACATATGTAGTCCTAGAGTACTGACCATGAGAATTGCAGTCTTTATATTGAAGTTATCTTTGGGTGAATGCAGAAGACTGTCCTACCAGGATATGTCTGACACATTGCTGTTCAGTCACTCAGTCCTGTCCGACTCTTTGCAGCCCCATGGACTGCAGCACACCAGGCTTCCCTGTCCTTCACTATCTCCAGGAGTTTGCTCAAATTCATGTCCATTTAGTCGACGATGCCATCCAACCATCTCATCATCTGTCACCCCCTTCTCTCACTGCCCTCAACCTTTGCCAGCATCAAGGTCTCTTGCAGTGAGCTGACTCTTCAATTAGGTGGCCGAAGTATTGGAGCTTTAGCATCAGTCCTTCCAATACATATTCAGGGTTGATTTCCTTTAGAATTGACTGGTTTGAGTCCCTTGCTGTTCAAGGAACTCTCAAGAGTTTTCTCCAGCACCACAGTTGGAAAGCATCAATTATTCAGTGCCTAGCCTTCCCTGGTGGCTCAGACGGTTAAGCGTCTGTCTACAATTCCGGAGACCTGGGTTTGATCCCTGGGTCGGGAAGATCCCCTGGAGAGGGAAATGACAATCCACTCAAGTACTATTGCCTGGAAAATCCTGTGGACAGAGGAGCCTGGTAGGCTACAGTCCATGGGGTCACAAAGAGTTGGTCACAACTGAGCGACTTTACTTTTAGCCTTCTTTATGGTCAAACTCTCACATCCATACATGACTACCAGAAAATCCATAGCTTTGACTAGACAGACTTTTGTCTGCAAAGTGATGTCTCTGCTAGGCACTTAAATAGTTGTTGAATTAATCAGAGTCTAGGACTAAGGAGTGACCTTTCTTTAATTCTCTTTCTCTTACATTTTGTTTCTCACCCTAGCCTCCCCTATTCCTCTCTATTTTCTATTATAGGGATTCATGGGGGTAATTCTCAAAATTATAAAACATTCACAGCCCTTCTTTCAAGTCTATTCCCTTTCTGTGCCCCAGTCCTTCTTTAAAATATACAAGTAATGTTAACAACTGTTACCAAACTCAGTATTTTTCATGTGTCGGGTCTGACACTCAATACTTTTCATGCACTGTAGCATTTTGTTAATATTTTCTTATGGTTTTTAACTCATCATTCTTTGGAATGTATTTGTCTGCTTCTTGTAAATCTCTTTTCAAAAAACTAAGAAAAGATTCAGAAAACAAAGATCATGGCAACCAGTTCCATCACATCATGGCAAATAGGTGGGGAAACAATGGAAACAGAGACAGACTTTATTTTCCTGGGCTCCAAAATCACTCCAGATGGTGACTGCAGCCATGAAATTAAAAGATGCTTGCTCGTTGGAAGAAGAGCTATGACCAACCTAGACAGCATATTAAAAATCAGAGACATTACTTTGCCAACAAAGGTATGTCTAGTTAAAGCTATGGTTTTTCCAGTAGTCATGTATGGATGTGAGAGTTGGACGATAAAGAAAACTGAGCACCAAAGAACTGATGCTTTTGAACTGTGGTGTTCGAGAAGACTCCTTAGAGTCCCTTGAACTGCAAAGAGATCCAACCAGTCCATCCTAAAGGAAATCAGTCCTGAATATTCATTGGAAGGACTGATACTAAAGCTGAAGCTCCAACATTTTGGCCATGTGATGCGAAGAGCCGACTCGTTGGAAAAGACCCTGATGCTGGGAAAGATTGAAGGCGGGAGGAGGAGATGACAGAGGATGAGATGGTTAGATGGCATCACTGACTCGATGGACATGAGTTTGAGTAAGCTCCGGGAGTTGATGATGGACAGGGAGGCCTGGCGTGCTGCAGTCCATGGGGTCACAAAGAGTCAGACACGACTGAACTGAACTGTAAATCTCTTAAGAGGGGGATTAGGTCTTTAACTCTTTGTCAGCCCCTGTCCCCCTCACCTGGGACTGAAACTAACATTTAGCAAATATTCACATGATGGAGTAGATGAAAGGATGGATGGATGAACATATGGATGGACAGTTGGATACAATTATTTACACATTTTTTATTCTTGTGCCATTAAGAAATAGGCCAAAAGAGAGGTTCCCTACAATAACAGAGAGTACGAGGTCACCGAGGCAGGGATAGATTTCACAAGGCACAGCCGATTTATTCAACACTGCAAGTGAGTAAAAATGATAAAGTTCCCCCAAAGTCCAGAAAACCAGATGTGCATCTGCGCCTGGTCAAATACACATGATATATGCTTATTAATAAAGCCAGACTAGTGTCCGAAAATTATCCAAGGAAAACATTCGCCCACCCACAGTGATGGGGGAAGCGATTACTTATTAATAAAGCAATAGCTAAATCTAATTATATCCCCATCAGAGGCAGTTGGTAATAAAACCGGGCTGGTCTTCCAGAGCTCTGTGACCTCGCTGACCTCAAATCAAAGTTTAAACCATCCGTCAGCTTCCAATACATTCCCAGCACACCTACCAATTATCAGCACCCTGGTGCCGCTGTCTGCCGGGGGTCAGAGGTCACCGCATGCACCAGAGAGCTGGGAGCTGGAACGGGGCTTTAGAAATCTCATTATCCTGTTAACCATACATTTATCTGACAAGATAAAAGAGACTAGGTGACCAAGCTATCATTAAAGATTAATAGAAAGTATAAAAAATTCAGCTGCAACCAGCATTGCTGTTTAGAGCTTGTGATCGGCATGACAGGGTTATTAATCAGAGCACCAAAAAGATTTAAGTCTTGCTCTTGATATTTTCTATTTTTGTTTTTAGTTTAGTTTTTTTTTTTCTTCCCTCTGTCTCAAGTCATTACTTCATCTCTTACCACCCCAAACCAGAGGTCAAAGGAAACTCCTGCTAATTGGCTCTTCTGGTTTCAAATCATAACCCATTGGGCCAATTATAAAATTGCCAGGACTCAGAGGTGACAAGAGATGCAGCAGAGGGATGCTGGTGAGCTAGGGCAGCGATTCAAGCTGCCTACGGGTCTGCCGCCCTTTCTCACGTGCCAGGCCTGTTAATCAGTGGGGAAAATCAATAGGTTTTTAAATTAATTCAGCCCTAGAAGGCACACCCAAGCCCCAAGATGATTTCCCCTCATTTGTGATTCCATTTCAGTTTTACACAGAAGATTTTCAGACCACACCTACCCGGAAATCAGAGGGCAGCCTCTGTAGTAAGGCTTAGGGATTCTTAGTCTCTGCAGCTCTCTCCTCATCACCCACCCACCCCACCACCCTGCTTCTTCCCTGGCATTGCCCTGGCATCGTCCTAAAAGGACATAAATCAATGTCCTTTTCCTATTAGCTCTGGATGGTGTGCACTCAGATGACCACTCGGCAGGCTCCCCTTTGGCCTGGGGCCGAGGCCGCAGAGCTAGGAAGATTATGTAGGGAGAGAAGGATGCGGTGTCCAAAGTGAAAGAGAGGCTCCAGTCTGCCCTGTGGAAGGGATTTGTGCCTCACAGTCCCCACAAGCCTGTTCAGCAGAAGCCCTGGGCTTGGCGCAAGCTCAGTGGCACACACAGGATGTCCACCAGGCCTGCCTGGCCTCACGTCCGCAGCCTCTCCACCACTCACTGGCTGACCTCAGGAAAGTCTCTCTGTGTCTGCTTCCCAGACTGGGAAACGGGAACAACCCCCTCCTTCTCAGGGTTGTTTGAAGATCAAAGGGAAACCTTGAGTCCAATCTCTTCTGTTGTAATCACTTCCTGACTTGCTCCAGCATCCTCTGGGTTCCATTAAAGCTAATCTGATAAATCAATTAAGAATAAAATTCTATTGACCAGCCTCTGGCGAGTTGCCAGAGTTCAAGGACAGCATTTTATTCCTCTTCAACTTCACTCTCCCCACCCACTCAATACTCCCCGCCAACACACAGAGTAAGTGAGTTGTCTGATGACCTCCCCTGCAGATCACAGCACTGTTCACGCCTCATGAGCACAGCCCAGCATACGCCACCTCGACTGCTCCATATGAGTTTGATGAAGGAAGGAAGGAATGCATGGTCAGATGGAAAATCTAAATCCCCGGCTAGGAGGGACATCCAGGTCAAAGACAAGCCCATGGGGTTGAGGATTCAGCTCAAGGATCCTAGGAAGGTGAAACAGAAAGAAAAATCAGGAAGAGAAGATACTGGTGGGAAAGAGGAGAGAAAGGTAGTCCGAGAGAGTGGCTTGGGATTGAAGTCAGGCACACACTTAGCCTTTAGAAAGTTAAGACTCCAGCTCTGTGGCTTAGAGCTGGAGCAGTCGGTTTCTAGAATCAGGCAGCTCTGAAAAGGATGGAAATGTCACTGGCAGATGCACGCCGGGAGAACCACATCCAAAGATTGCCTCGTTTTCCTGGGAAGTCAAACAGGAAGAGGGGAAGGAGGGAAGTCTTCCAGCAGGAGGTTCTCTTGAAAAAAGTGACATTTCAAGGGACAAATTTGTCATGATGTTACACAGAATAGAGGAGGAAAGAATGGGGTTGGGAACTGAGAGAGAAAGCTAAAGGAATCGTCCAGGGACGACTCCACGAAGGTCTCCCCCGGGATGGTGATGCTTGGACATGATGGAAGACCAACCAGCAGCCCACCTCTCATGTTCCTGCTCCTTGCATCCAGGCACAGCCTGTCTGGTAGGTCCCTCTCAGACCCACATTCCGGGGCCAGACCCAGTTCCACCAGGTAAATAGAAAGGAAGTTAACAGTTACTTCCTTCATTTCTCTCTCCTGCCTCCCTCTGATTGCCCAAATCATTGTCTCATCTGCAAAAATGTGCTGTTTTATACTCAAAGCATTACATGTCTAATTGTGTACTAGATTATTTACTAGCTGTGCATCTAATACAAAATTTCATCTTAAAGTGTCTTTTCCCCCAGAAAATAGTTTTCCTTTAAGCTTCAACGCCCATTGTTTAAAGATCCTACACTTGGAAAACAAATCCAGTGAAAGATAAAGAACTCAGACAGTAATCAGGTGAGCAGGCTGGCTTTGCAGACAGAAAGGGGGGAACAGCGTCCTTAAAGCCACACCCTCATAAAAATCTTCTGAAAGACTCTGGAGCTAAGAAAGGGGTGTGTGTGTGCGTGTATTTGTCTGGGTGTATTTGGATGTATGTGAGTCTGGGTGTATCTGTACTCTCATATATGTGAGCACTTATCTGTGTGTTGGAGGAAAAAGAAAGAAGGAAACTAGTATTAATTAGCAGCCTACCATGTTCAAGTGTTTTGGGCATTAACTTTATTTAACCCTCTTGTAATGTACCCATTTTACAGTTAAGGAAAGTGATACTTAGGGCAATAAAGAAACTTGCTCATCTGCCCGTGGCAGAGCTGTACCCTCAGGCATAGTCAAACTCATCTTTGCTGAAAGTACTGAGGGAATCAAAGTAAAATGGTTTTTTTCCCAGTGGCATCTCCATACTTTCTCAGATCTATTCATATATTTTATAAGCATTTTATGAGTATCTTCTTCCTAAGCATAGAGGTAGAAACTTTACATATGTTGTCTAATGCCGTGCTTACAACATTTCTGTGAACAAGTTTACTATTCCAATTTCAGAGATGAGAAAAACTGAAGCTCTGAGAGATTAAGTGATTCCTCTATTTGTTGTTGCTATTGTTTGTCCCTAAGTTGTGTCTTACTCTTTTGCAACCCCCAGGACTGTAGCCCGTCCGACTCCTCTGTCCATGGGATTTCCCAGGCAAGAATACTGGAGTGGGTTGCCATTTCCTTCTCCAGGGGATCTTCCTGACCCAGGGATCACATTTGCATCTCTGCAGATTCTTTACCACTGAGCCACCACAGAAGCCCAATTCCTCCATGGTTGGTGGCGGTTTAGTCACCAAGTCATGTCTGACTCTTGTAACCCCATGGACTGTAGCCTGCCAGGCTCCTCTGTCCATGGGATTCTCCAGGCAAGAATACTGGAGTGGGTTGCCATTTCCTTCTCCAGTCAATTCCTCCATAAGGAAAACAGTTTTGTTTGACTCCAAAGCCTGAGCCCTTGACACTCTATCATACTGACTTGCTTCATTACAGCCAAGTTTTAAGCCTTGAAAATTCAGAATATAAGTAGATAGGAAAATCATACACATATAAAAACCAGAGTTGTCTCATGATGATCTACATATAAAAGACAGCAGCTACCCTACATCATTAAAACCCATATTCTCCTCATCTTCCCACTTTGTTACCACCCTCAGTCTATTGGCTGCCATGGGCCAGCTTTCCTCATGGTCACAGGATGGCTGCCACAGTGCCACACTTGATACACAGTACTGACAACAAGCAGGAGAAGCAAAGGCACCAGTTAACTCCTGTGTTCTCTCTTTTATACCTTTATTTTCATTTCTATTATGTTGTGTCCACTATTCTAATCTTTTCTCTGTGCGTATGTATGGAGACATGTTGGGAAGACATTCACATAATGTTCCAAAATTCTTTTGGTACTTCGATGCATTGCTTGATTTGTTTTTGTAATAAACAAACATTTTTTCTTTTTTTAGAAATAAAATGGTGAAGTCAAGATTTAAAAAAACACAACCACACAGAACTTATGATGTCAGTCACCTGCTTAAGATATACCATTGTCTCTCCCACTGCTGACAAGATAAAGGCCCAACTCCTGAGCAGAGTACCAAGGCCTGCTGTGATCTATGATCCCATGGTGTTGCCATGGGACACTGGTCCTCAGACGTGTTGGACACTTCTTTGGCTCTGGCTGCTCCCTCTGGCTGGAGGACCTCTGCTCCCCTGCTCTTGGTGAAAGCCGTTCTTTCCTCAAAACCCAAGCCAAATGATTGCTCCTTGGAGCCTCCCCAGAAAGCTCCATCAGAGGATATTTCTCCCCTGTCCAGGGGTCATAGAATTGTATAGAGAAATATCTTTCTTTTTAGGTATGCTGTACAAACTACCTTGGCCCATGGTTAGTTTGGGACAGTGGTGTGCTGGAGTTGGCTTCCGCTCTCAAGACCTGATTTTCTGCATCTCTGCCAAAGATGCCACACTGGCACCTTGAGAGTGGTTATGGTGAAAACATGCATACCGTGGGAACTGCCAAATGCTGTGATAGGGCATCATGCTTTCCCTGTGGAAAGCTGGTTATTAGACATTCACCAGCATACCCCAGTTTGGGTAGGTATCCTTTCTGTTCCATCCCAGATACAACTCACTGAGGTCAGCCTTACTCCCTCCAGCACGGTGCTTTGCTCAGGGCAGGAAGTTAACATCTAGATGATCAGTTTCTGGAAATGTGGTGTAAGCAGAAGGGCCATCCAGAAATATACTCATTCCCCAGCTGTGGGCGTAGCCCGCCCTCAGCCTTGCTGCGGGCTGTGCATTGCAGATTCCTGTATTCTTCCTGGAGAAATCCTTCTCCACCTGCTGAGAGGGAACAGGCAGGGCAGGGGAGCAGGTGATGTCAAAATGCCCCAGGCCTCCCTAGATCCCTAAATCTTACACAACAGAGAGACTTCAGTGACTCTGGAAATGTGGGAATGAGCCAGATGGTTCACAGGTCTTGGAAAATGCAAGAGAAAGGTGAAGTCACTCAGTCATGTCCGATTCTTTGCGACCCCATGGCCTACCAGGTTTCTCCATCCATAGCATTTTCCAGGCAAGAGTACTGGAGTGGGTTGCCATTTCCTTCTCCAGGGGATCTTCCTGACCCAGGGATCGAACCCAGGTCTTCTGCATTGCAGGCAGACACTTTACCATCTGAGCTACCAGGGAAGCCCAATGGCTGGTTAATCTGGCCCAAGTAGCATTGATCATGTGCTTACTGGGGGTGTCCAAGGGGTCTATCCAGTTACCCAAAGCATTGTCTCTGCTTTCCGAGGGAGATTGTGAGTGACAGGAGATCAAGAAGCGGGCCTGGGTGACAGTCTCACAGGGTCCCTAAGCCCCCAGGTGTGCAGCCGTGGCCCACCACACACCCAAGTCTATGCGGGGCACTAGGGGCTATGGGGGTCCTCAGAGAACTGACAGGCTCAGCCCTGAGACCAAGCCACTCACACCACAAGACTGTACAGCCATCCAAACTCATACCTACGTGTGCCCTGGAAGCCCATACGAGAGGTAGGGGCTGGGTTCCCGTCCCCATCATGGTGCCAAGTCTGCAAGTCATTCTGAATCATGTTTGTTGAAGAAATCAGTCTGAGTTCTGGTCCTTTGCACTGAGTTTCCCCACACCAACAGTGAGGTGCCTGGGCTTCCTGGGCTCCCACCACATCAACGTTGCCACTTCCTGTTTCTAGGTTTGAGCCAGCCCAGGGCTCAGGAAAGACTGAGTGTT
Source organism: Bos indicus (assembly GCF_029378745.1). NCBI lineage: Eukaryota > Metazoa > Chordata > Mammalia > Artiodactyla > Bovidae > Bos > Bos indicus. Next base: position 17,338,453 of record NC_091769.1, read on the forward strand.
CAGTGAGTTGTCCCCGTGACGGACCTGCCCCTCCTCCCTGAATCAGCCCCTGTGCAAACCAGAGTCTACTGCCTGGAGCTCGCCCAGCTGGCTGGGAGCCCCTCCGGTGCCTGCCTATGGGAGCCGATGACGAGCTTGAGATGAGAGGGAGGCTCAGCACATGTCCGCACCACTATCACTCGGCTTCCTCGAGGGGAAGATCATCAGAGGCACGTCAACACCCTGGCGGCTGCTCTTCCAGGCAGACGAGACGGGGAGGGCTTGGGGACGCCTGGACCCTGCAGAACCAGCCTGTGGTGGATGAGAGTCAAACCACAGGAGGGGAGCATGCGGGCCTGCACTCCACCTCAACAGGCTTCAGGAGTCTGGGGAGAAAGGGAACAGAGAAACATTTCTTCCTGCAATTTCTAACTAGATGCTTTACAGTTTGTTTCCTTTCCTCTCTAACATGACTCCATGGAGAGATGCTCTTGCCCCATTCTTCAGCTGAAGCTCAGTTAAGGTGGCACGTCTTGCCCAAGGTCACTCTGGCCTCCAAGGCCAAGATCGTTATGGATGACAGCTAAAAGGGACTGAGCACCACACTTTGAACAAACCTAGAAGTAGGAACCAGCCATACAGCTGTTCACCACACCGATTTTTACATGTGAGTCCAGCCCTCCTACCCCAACTAGGGGTGCTTTGGGGCCAGGTGCTCCCTGGCTGGCCAGCATCTAAAGCATCCTGCAGGGAGGTGTCCACTTGTTGACAGCCGAGCTCTTTAGTCCAGGAAGCCTCGAAGGGGTGTGGGTGGGGTTTCCATTCATAGGAAGCTGGGGGCAGGTCGGGGTGGGCAGGCTGATATGACCACTCCTGGGTTGGGGGGGAACCAGCCTGGGACCCAGACTCAGGCCAGCCTTTCTGGGACACAGCCCCACCGGAGACCCTTCCTGTCTTTGACTCACCCACCCTCTGCTGCTTCTCCAGTCCCTCTGCTGGTCTTTCTCCAGACCCCCACTCTTACCGATTTTGACTCTCCCCCAGAAGAAGGCCCCAGTCTCTTTCTTTCTCCCATCAGGTTCCAAGAGTTCATATGGAATTGCTAGAAGGTACATTAGACTGTAGCTCCAGTGTCAGTAAAGACAGGCTCTGCTTCCCTGAAAACCAGAGCCTAGATGCTCTACCCGCACACCCTACACACGGCCCATGCCACGCGCTCCGAAGACTTTTCTAGAAGGGAGGGGGACAGGAGACACAAATAAACTAACACAGTTTCAGTTTTCTTATCCCTACTCCAGGAAACTCAAAGAGGCTGGCTAACTTACCCGAAGACACCAGGGAGAATTGCAGGCATCGCCATCTGAGCCAGGTCAGCACCAAGCCTGTGTGCACCAGACCCTGCCCGCCTGGGTCTCCTGTCTATGTTAGACAGCACTTGCACTTCCGTGCATCCTCTCCTCTCCCAGCCTCTCACAACCCCATCCTTCTCCACAGTTAGCATCTGCCTGGGGCACGAGCCTGGGACCTTCTCAGCCCAGGTGCAGCCCCATCACATCTCTCTCCTTGTAATCCCCACCCTCTACTTGTCAGGACTCCTGGCTGCCTCTCCCTCCATTTTCAGAACATATTTATCTCAAGCCCAGGACAAGCCAGGGACTCTGCTGGGCACTGGAGAGACAGAAGTGAGTGAGCAGGACAAGGTGAGGGCTCCCTGCTCTTATGAGCCTCAGACAAGAGACATGTGCTGGAAAGGCTCACTGGGAAGGCAAGCTCACCCAGCCTGTCCCTCGTGGTCCTCCATTGCATTTGGTCTGACTGGTCCCCTCACTTGACCTTGAGGAGCAGACGGGGGGCAGGGAGACCTAGAGGAAAAGACCAGCTGAGCCCTTTTGAGTGTGGCATTGTAGATTTTCTCATTCACCCTGGAAGGTCGAGATTATCCTCAGGATTGTCCCCAGGTACAGATGACAAAACTGAGGCTTTGGGAGGTCGCTCAGAGACAAAGGAGCCAATGTAGACCCATGTTGGAAACCAGCTCTCTTTACCTCCAGCCAGCACTATTTCCAAATTATGCTGCCTCCCAGGCCAAATATGAGATGGCAGCTTCCCCCACTACCCTCACCATATGCTCCCCTAACCTGCCTCAGCCTCCCCTCCACCCCACCTACCTCAGCTCCTGCCAAGAGCACAAACCAAGGAGTTCCAGAGACAATCCCACTAGAAGGCATTCAGGAGTTGTCATTCATGGCATAGACTGGTTGCTAAATTGATCTCAGATGAGAGCTTTTGGGGCTTACTAGATTGCTCAGTCATAAGGAATCTGCCTGTCAATGCAGGAGACACAGAAGATTGGGATTTGATCCCTGCGTGGGGAAGATCCCCTGGAGTAGGAAACAGCAATGCTCTCCAGTATTCTTGCCTGGAAAATTCCATGAACAGAGGAGCCTGGCAGGCTACAGACCATGGGGTCGCAAAGAGTTGGACACAACTTAGCAACTAAGTATGCAATGGAGATACAGACATAGAGAATGGACTTACAGACAAGGGTATGGGGGGAGGAAAGAGAGGTGAAGTGAATGGAGAGAGCAGTATGGAAGAATCTACATTAACGTATGTAAAATCAATAGCTGATGGAAATGTGCCGTATGACTCAAGGAACTCAAACTGGGGCTCTGTAACAACCTAGAGGGGTAGGGATGGTGGGAGGTAGGAGGGAGATTCAAGAGGGGAGACATATGTACACCTATGGCTAATTCATATTGATATCTGGCAGAAGTCAAACCAATATTCTAAGGCAATTATCTTTCAATTTAAAATAAATGATTTTAAAAAATGCTAACCACACCACATTTCAAGGCCGCTCTCACCTTCTGCAATAGCCCACACTCTGTGGAGTGTGTTTCTCCCAGGGCCACACTCACCCTCTGAGATGGCCCACGCTCTGTCTGTGAAGTGTGTTTCTTTCTAAATAAATCCACTTCTTTCCTATCACTTTGTCTCTCACCGACTTCTTTCTGCAATGAGACATCAAGAACCTGAGCTTCACTGGGTCCTGAAACCAGGTCTGTGAACTGGGTTGGGAGACCGTGGGATTTGGCCGGGTTCAAGAGCCAGCCATGTGGGTTCAAGTCCTAATTTGAGGTGACAGGTTCAAGTCCTAATCTGAGGTAAATGGTTTCATGGTGAGCTCTAGAACCATGGTGAGCTTCCTCCTCTTTCATGGAGGAAGCCAGCGTGGCTAGTGTGACTCTGAAGCAGAAAGAGCAGGCTTACCAGGGCTGTCGGCAGGGCCATACCAGGTGGTGAGTCATAGGATACAGTAAGGCATTTGCCCTTGATCTGAGGCAGTGAGGAGGCTTCAGGGCTTTCAAACGTGTCCGCATAGTGAGGAAGGGGCCAGCAAGTCGGGGGACAGCTTAGTGGGGCAGAGGTGGAGGTGGGAGACCCACTGGAGACTGTAGCAGGGTCCACATGAGTGACCTGGATGCCTTAGAGGCAGGTGGTAACAGCAAGAAAAAGAGAAGCAGGTACATTCCAACAGCAAGGCTGAGCGATGCCCTGCGGGTGGGGGTGAGACACGGAAGGCGAGGCTGGTCCAGTTCCCACTCTATGGAGACCTGGGAGGAGAAAACCTGAGCTTGGGATCTGATTGATAAGACCAAAAGACATGCCCAGACCTCCCAGCCAGCCTCGATCTGGGACTCCTAGTCAGTTTCTGAACATGCAACTCGTGCTGAGCAAAGCGGGGTCCAGGTGAGAAATGGGGGGTGGGGGCGCTGCCTTCTCTCAGTCCCCTAATGAGATCCTAGAGACAGACCTGAGGCATCAATCTCACACAGCCTGTGATGCATGGGGCTCAGATGGTTAGCCAGGGGTACTGAGAATATTACACCTCCTGGAAACTCAGATTCTATCTCCGTTTAAAGTAGTCTTGCTGACGATAGAATGCTATCAGGTATGCAAAAACTCTATGGATAGTACTAAGCATAAATGAAAGCAAAATATTTTTATGACAAAGTTTGGGGTGGGGTTAAGATGTGAAGATGAGAAGAAAAAGCATCACAGGCCTGAGGATGGGAGAGGGCAAGGCCATCAAAAGGGGAAGGTGGGGAGACCAGCTAAGTGCTTTCATACACGTTATCTCGCTGTGCAGTCATCACAGCATTCTTATTAAGGTAAATATCATGTCCTCATTTTTCAGATAAGGGAACGCAGTGGGGCAAGTTGTCCACGCTCACCAGTTACTAAGTGGCCAAGCCAGCTCATCTCACTCCCAAGCAGCCTGGCCCTTAATAGATGAAAAATCGCTTTCCAGGTTAAAAGTTAAAAGTGGCTTTTAGAGGATGACAGCCTTCCCAGGAACTAGTCGAGGGGAGAAACTTTTAGTGGCCAGGACCTCTGAAGGTCAAGTTTAACAACCCAGGGCAATTCTGAGAAAGAAATTGGCCTTTCTCAAAATGGGCCCCCGCAAATAAACGTGCTCTCATTTCAAAAGTCCGAATGTCATGGAGGCAGTGGGCAGGCCAGAGGGGTGAGGCTCTGCCTATGTGACTCTCTCTCCTGCAGCTGCTCCAGAGGAGCTGGAGACATGGAAGACACTGTCTGCTGATCAGCAACTTGGGCAAAACTTAATTGCTTCCCCGAACCTGAAACATATCAAACTGCATAAATAAATGTGCTTTAAATTATTAATAAAGGCATTTACATCTGAAGCCTGAAAATTAATTTAATTTCTTATGCTAAACTGGCTGGCGTGGTATGTGATTTGAAGATTCAAAGACACAAAGAGCAAGGAAGGAAAAAATGGGAGCGGTTATCTTGGGCATTTTGCATTTATGATCCTGGGGGATAATAAGAAAGAAGGAAGGAGTGGAAAAAAAGGGTGGGAGGAAGTTCTCCTGCAGATCCAGATGAAAACCACTTCATCATGAGAAGGAAAACAGACAGGCCACCTTTCTTCAGGGCTCTTGCATATTGAAATGCACTGGAAAACTCAGGGAGTCTGAGTTTCCAGGGAGGCTGAATTGCTTGGCTTTCTCAAGGGCAGACATAATTAGAGCCAAGGTTGGGATGGATGTATTAGATGAGCTTGGAAAGTAGGCTAGGAAGCATCAGCTAATGCCTGTGTGGCTGGGGAGAAAGAAGCCAGAGACCCCTGCGGGTGGGTACCCACAGCCCAACCCGACACTGTCAGAGAGTCATCCCTTCAGCTTCCAGAATCAAGGTGGTACCAAACATTCCTGCATCAGAACCCTAGCTCGGCCAACTACTAGTTGAACATCCTTGACCCGACCTCTTTCCTCTGAGCCTCAACATCTTCATCTGCAAAGTGGGTTAATAGTATCTATCTCACAGCGTTTTGGTAAAGATGCTGCATGGCATTGGGAATTGCCTGAATCCAGACACTATTTGGACAAGTGACAGTGCTACTGCGCTCTCTAGTATTTTTGATATCCACTGATAATGCCCAGATACTTTTATTTTTTAGGAGAGAGAGTAAAGGAGATGTTGGACTGGGGGCTTGGTCTAGGGAGACAGCAGAAAAAGAGAGGTGATATGGGACCTCTTCTCATCCAGCCACTGGGACAGGGTTGAGCTCTAAGATCTAGACGATGGAGAGTCAGAAGTCAAAATGGGGCTTCCCTGGTGGTCCAGTGGTTAAGAATCCGCCTTGCAATGTAAGGGACACTGGCTCGACCCCTGGTCCAGGAAGATCCCACCTGCTGTGGGGCAACTAAACCCATGTGCCACAACTACTGAACCCAAGCTCTAGAGCCCACAAGCCTCAACTACTAAAGCCTGATAACTCCAGAGCCAGTGCTCTGCAACAAGAGATGCCACAGCAATGAGAAGCTCGTGCACCACAGCTAGAGAGCCGCGCAACTAGAGAAAGCCTGCGTGCAGCAACGAAGACCTAGCACAACCCCTCCCCCTATTGTTTTTAATAAAATACATTTTTTTAAGTCAAAAGGTTTTGTAAGGTTACTGGAAGCAGAGCTGCCCTGTAGCCCATGGAGGTGGAGAGGGGCACCATCCTCTGTCTGCCTGGAAGGGTCTGTGTGCCAGTGTTCCATGCCCTGGTGGAAGAGGGTGGGTGGTCCCCTCACAGAGCAAGGGTCATGCTTGGATGGGGGAGTGGGCACAGACGTGGGGATTCAAGCAGGAGAGGAAGGGTGTGGTGGATTGCTTGAGTCACGAGGCCCTGAAATATCCAGAGAACACGCAGATCTGGCACTAGGGGACAGTGAAAGCAAATGAGCCAAGACTTTCTAGTTACAGGCTTGGGGGCTGGAACACCTGGAGTACATCTCTGAAATGCCCATCATTAGGCAGGCATACAGTAGGCGTCAATACAAAGTCAGCTCCCTTCCCACTCCTCTTCATTCCTATCTTGTGCATTTATCGGGTATTGATCTTTTCCCTTATCTGGTCTCCAGGAGAGTCAGGGGTTAGGATTCTGTACTTCAAATCCCAAGACTCTGATGCCGGGAAAGATTGAAGGCAAAAGAAGGGGGCAGTAGAGGATGAGATGGTCAGATAGAATCACTGATTCAATGGACGTGAATCCGAGCAAACTCCAAGAATTAGTGAAGGATGGAGGAGCCTGGCGTGCTACATGCCGTGAGGTCACTAAGAGTCAGGCATGACTTAGCAACTAAACAACAACTTTAAACCCCAAAGAGAACCAGGACAAATCCAAACACACCAACCAACACTTGTTAAACATCCGCTAACAGCTGACTCTGCATATTACTTTTAGCAGTTGAGTCAATGTTTTTACTTCAAATTCCCTTGAGCCGCAACAACCACCTTGTAAAGCAGTATCCCCACTCTACTTGGGCAACTGAGGCCCAAGGAAAGTGACTTAAGGTCATGCAACTTGTAAACAAACCACAGAGCAGGGATTTAGCACATGGTGCCCTGGCAGTATGGAGAGAGTCAGGCTAGCTGGGACTAAAGCCAGCCTTTCCTCCTCACAGCGACTATCACTGGCATAGGGTCAGCCCTTACTGAGTGTCATGCACTGCGCCAAGAGCTTTGCAAGCATCACCCATACATCTTCACCAAAGCCAAACCACCGAGACACTCCTGTTATCCTCTCCTGTTATCCCCGCGTGTAGAGAGTACACTGTTCATTTGAGAAGCTAAGTTTCATTTCCTCTAGTCTAGTGAGTAGAAAGTCAGGATTCCAGCAGCTCAGGCCAGAGGCCACACCTTTAACTCTGAGCCCCACTGCCTCTCACCTAACAAATTCTGCTTCCCACCCGTCCAACAGACCTAATGACACAGAACATGCAGAGCTACTGTGCAGACCAACGCGGGCCACGGCACCCCCCCACGGCGCAGAGTGAGCTCTCAAAGGACAAGTGTTCCCTTTCCCAGGCCACACGGCTCCCCAGGCTGGTCCCAGAGGGCAGGAATGAAAAGACAGACCTGAGACGGGTGACTGAGCAAGGAAGCCTCCCTCTGCTGCCCGATGAGACAGGTGCCGGCCTCACAGTCTGACACCCACCAGGGACCTGGGCATCTGCCCCAGCCCTGCCCTGGATCTCTCAGCCTAGCAGGGGGAAAAAGCACAGCTGGTCCTCTTTTCAACAATTCCCACTTTTGTTGCAATTAATTAATGCCCGAACAGCCGTGTGCTGTTCACTTCGCTATTTCTACTGGTAGGACACGGCTTAGTTGAGAGAATGGTGGCTCTAGCGTGACTTGGGCCTGCATTTGAGCCCTGGGGGGCCTTGACAGGTCACTGTGCTTCTGGGCATGTCAGGTTCCCAGCTTACAATGAAGGGATCCCTGCCCAAGGTCACGGCCAGGTGCAGGTCGGGGCTGCGTGTCACTGACAGGGCATCACCGCTCGCTCCTCTAGGGACTGCTCTGGATGCAGCCTCAAAGGCAGCACCATGGAACAGAAGGTCCTGTTTGCCATGAGAATTTGTCTCTAAAAAAAGGGGATACCTGCTTCAACTTCTTTTAGTCATTTTTGTTTCTCAGGTATTAACCTTCTAATGCTTCTGAATTGCAACACAATAAAAAAATGTTTCTTAAATAATGCTTATGAAAGATAGTATATTAGTTTTAGGTTGAATTTACAATACAGGTGGACATTATAGTATCTTTAGATTTTAGAGCAAACGGGGGCTCCTTTTGTAATCACAGTATGAAGTCAACAGGTATGTGCATGGTACAGGACCTGAACAATAGCTTTCTATGTTACATGACAATAGAAGTTTACAGGTGTTACCTCTTTACCCCATGCTGTTGGTCACGGCTTTGATTCAGTGTCGCTGGGACATGTGCTGGGGATATCATTGTCAATGACTACATGCCACGGCATAGTTGCTAAGAACGAGAGCAGGGTATTCCTGAATTCCACATGTTCTCTGTTGGGCTTGAGAGAAAAAATCCCATTTATTCAGAATTGTTTTGCCCTACTTTCTTTTTTTTTAAATTTTCATTGGAACATAATTGCTTTATAATATTGTGTTAGTTTTTGCTGTACAGTAAAGTGAATCAGCTACGTGAATACATATATTCTCTCTTTTTTTTTATTTCCTTCCCATTTAGGTCACCACAAAGCATTGAGTAGAATTCCCTACACTGTACAGTAGGTTCTCATTAGCTATCTATTTTATATTCAGAAATTGCTTTCACCCTGAGTAAAGAATTACACTTAGAGGACAAGAATAGCTGAGCTACCCACTGGCTTCAATACCATCCTTTCTTCCTTCCTGGCTCCCATGTCTGGCCCATGTGAGCACCTCTGAGCTTCCTGAAATTGTATGTTAACCTACATATGCTATTTTCTGGGAACATATAAATAGCAAGAACCAGACCCCTGCTCCTGCTGGCTGTGGCTGTCCTCAACCCCAAATTCCTATGTAATGATTCCACCCTCAACCTCCTGGCCCCCTTCCTCCTCTCCTGCCTCCCAAGAGCTCAGAGTGTGGTTGGGTTGCTGCTGCTGCTAAGTCACTTCAGTCGTGTCCGACTCTGTGCAACCCCATAGACGGCAGCCCACCAGGCTCCCCCATCCCTGGGATTCTCCAGGCAAGAACACTGGAGTGAGTTGCCATTTCCTTCTCCAATGCATGAAAGTGAAAAGTGAAAGTGAAGTCGCTCAGTTGTGTCCGACTTTTAGCGACCCCATGGATTTCAGCCTACCAGGCTCCTCTGTCCATGGGATTTTCCAGGCAAGAGTAGTAGAGTAGGGTGCCATTGACTTCTCCAGTGGTTGGGTTGGGAGTCTCCTAATTCTCATACCATGTGGCCCTAAGCAAGTCTCCTTTTTTCCTCATCTGTAAGACAGGAATGAAATAGTTATCTGCTCCACGGGTTTGATGGGACACACATATATGATCTTGGAGATGACAATATTCATCAACAGTAAAGAGCCATTGGTCATTATCATTACTCTGTCTCAGCTAGGTGATCAGCAGACACACATCGAATTGGATTCATTTCTCCTAAAATAGCAGCGGTCCAAATGGAAGGAGGAGCTTGGGTTTCAACAGATGAAATTGTAGGAGAAGGAACTTATCCCCTCCTCCCCATCCCTACCTGTTCACAGAAAATGGGATGCCGCTCCTCCCCTACTTAGAAGTGAGCTGGGGAAGGGACTTTTCAAGGAGCTGCTGATCTGAATGGTGAGCCCACCCATCCTGGGCTGGATCTCAGTTGGGCAGGGGCAGAGTAACCATGAGCCATCCCCTGCCTTTTACTTCCTGTGCTCAGGCGTGGGGGGCACAACACTCCCTTCCCCAAGGATGCCAGGTGCTCAGCTGGCCTGTGATGTACTGAGACTGGGACTTCTTGGAACTGTGGCTCGGGTAGGTAAGCCTCACAGGTTGGACCTAGAGGGAAGAAGGGGTATGGGGTTTCTGAATCCCTAACATGATTCTTGCTGAGCCTACCATATCTTCAAGTAGTAAAATGTCAGACCCTGATTGATTTCTTTGTTCAGTGTATACACGCATGCTCAGTCACTTTAGTCATGTCTGACTCTTTGCAACCCCGTGAACAGCAGCCCACCAGTCTCCTCTGTCCGTGGGATTCTCCAGGCGAGAATACTAGAGGGGTAGCTGTGCCTTCCTCCAGGGGATCTTCCCCACCCGGGGATCAAACCCACATTTCTTACGTCTCCAGCATTGGTAGGCATGTTCTTTACCACTAGCATTACCTGAGAAACACTATTTGCTCAATTAACATGTCCTTCCACTCTTGCCTGGAAAATCCCACAGACTGAGGAGCCTGGTAGGCTGCAGTCCATGGGGTCGCTAAGAGTCGGACACGACTGAGCGACTTCAGTTTCACTTTTCACTTTCATGCACTGGAGAAGGAAATGGCAACCCACTCCAGTGTTCTTGGAGTCTGGGGGGTCACACAGAGTCGGACACGACTGAACGACTGAGCAGCAGCAGCAGCAGCAGTTGTTACTGGGCTTCCCAGGTGGCGATAGTGGCAAGGAACCTGCCTGCCAAAGCAGGAGACATGAGACGCAGGTTCAATCCTGTGTCAAGAAAATCCCTCAGAGGAGGCATGGCAACCCATTCCAATGTTCTTGCCTGGAGAATCCCATGGACAGAGGAGCCTAGTGGGCTATGGCTCATAGGCTCACAAAGAATCAGACACAACTGAAGCGAGTGAGCACACACGCAAGCAGTTACCATCAAGCGGTTTCTATGACGGTCACTGGGAAGAAGGAGATCAGAGGAGGAGGAGAAAAACCTAGACTCATGGTCACATCTCCTCTCTCACATAAATTCTTCTCTGTGTTATACAGAGTTTCTCTCCTCAGCACACATATACTTTCTCTCTCTACACACAAGCACGCACACACACCTTAGCCTCTGCTCTCCCGAGAGGCCCCTTGTTAAAGCTGTTTTCTGGAAGCCAGAGGGAGCTCCGTAGGAAGAACAGGCTGATTCAGTGGGCAGACTGGCCTGTCCCCTCCTCCAGCCCCCGCCTCCCCTCTCCCACCCGGGGACCTGCTCAGGGCTCCTCCCCTTGCCGGATCAGCCTCGATGGCTCACCAGGACTTGTGTGGCTTCACTTCAGTTTCTTAGATTTAGAAGACAAGACAGAAAGGGAAGCGTGGGGACAGCCCAGCTGGAGGCCGAGGGGGAGCAGAGAGGAAGGGCCGTGCCGCACCCCCCCCAACCCGCCCCCCTCGCACGCCCAGGCCGGGCTCAGAGCAGAAGTCGCTGATGCACTGCGGTCGCCTTGCGGTTCAGGCCCAGGGGCTTAGGCAGTCGGTTGTGGGAAGCGTGATAACCGGCGAGCCGATTTGCAGAACTTCGAAGGTTTTGTAACGAAAGGTGACAGCACAAAGCTGGAGATGACAAGGTGCCATGGCACTGTGCCAAGAAGCTGGGCAGTGGTGACGGAGGAGGGCCGGCACGAAGGCCGCTCCTCTCTGGCGAGGGAGGGCAAGCGGGCCACTTCCGAGCCGAGACAAGGGAGCCCCTTGGAAGAACTCACTTGGGGGCTGGGGCGGGGCTGTGACAAGAACAGAGATGAGCTCAGGCCATCCCTTCCTGCCGAGCCGGGAGCCCACGCATGTCCCAGACCACAGGCCCCCTGCCATGGGGGTCTCCTCACGTGCTTGTCCTCTCAGTGTAGACGTGACCCTGGCCTGAGCGGCAGCCAGACTGATAAACACACGGGGAACTGACGCCTGGGAGGGAGAGCCCGACAGAAAGCACAGCCCGGTGCCTCAGACACTCTCTGAGTGCAGACAGAGCAGCTGCAGAAGGGAGCCACTGATGCTCTGTGGTCATAGGACCATGTCCTCCTTCCTCACGGTGGCATTCAAGGCGGCCTCACTCTGGGCCAGCCTACTTTTCCAGCACCACCTCCTACCCTTTGCCCCATTAACGGAGTCATCTCCCCAGACCATTTGCCAGGCACATCACACGCTCAGCTCTTTGAGGCCTGAGCGCCTCTGCCCCTGCCAGCTCCTTTGCCTTTAATGCCCTCCCCTCTCCTTCCCGCCTGGATGATCCTTCAGGAAACTGCTCAAATATTTTCTCTCCTGGGAAGACCTCCTCTGCCCCTCAGGGGAGAATTCAACCCTGCAGACCCAGCCCCTCCACCAGGCTTGCCTATATAGCCATCTGCTTTTCACATCCCTCCACCTAGACCGTTTGTTTTCCCATCGGTCTCTCTTCCAGGCTGTGAGGAGAGGGACTGTGTCTTAATTTACCTTTCACTCCCAAACTCTAGGTCAGAGTCTGGCATTTAGCACTCACCTGATGCTGACAGATGGATGGATAGAGGGTTAGATGCATGGACGGGAAGGATGAGGGAAGGATCCAGGCAGGTGCACCCTGGTGGGGCAAATACTTCAGAACCCACTACCTCAACCGAGGGCCATCCTAGAACCTGTACTTCCTCCCAGGCTAGAGGCCTGGGGTCCTCTTCCTACCTGAAAGCCCCCTCTTCCTCGACCCTCACACTCTCATACCTTGGATCCCAAGTAAGTGCTTGAGCCCTGCAAAGTGGTTTGAACCCCAAAGCTTTAGAAGGGGTCATGGGAAACCAACTTTCCCCTTAGGAATCCCCCCAGGGCAAGTCCTAGCCTGCTCTGTGCAGAGAAGGAGGGTGGGAGGGTTGGTCAGCCGTAGGTCAGTGCCATTCCTCAGCCCTCACTCAGGCCCGGCTACTCACTGCTCTGTCCTTGCTCACACACCCATAGTGTCCTCTGGCCCAGGACTGGAATCCCCAGGGCCCCTCCCATGCCCTGGGGTGACATCAGCGCCCAGCCCCTGGAGAAGCTTCACCCCCAGAGGCATAGACATGAGCCTCTCAGAACAGACACCAGCCTCGCCCAGGGGCCAGGAGGTGGGCAAAGGCCGACTGAAACGGGTTTAAACCAGACTTAGCCGGTTTTGCTCTGAGCGGTAGAGGAAGTGAGTGGTTCACACCTAGTGAGATGGAGCAGCCAAGGCTATCTGGAAGCATTTTCTACAGCCAGATCCCCTGCAGATTGCACAGGAGACACGGCCCCCACCCTGGGACTCCTCACGGGACAGGGCCCAGCACCCACAAGGGACACTCCAAAACAAGGCTATGACCCTGTCTCCTCAGCCCAGACCTGGCCCAACCCTGTTTGGTGGAGACCGTTCAGAGAAGGGTGTGCATGTGTGCTAAGTCACTTTAGTTGTGTCTGATTCTTTGCCACCCCATTAACTGTAGCCCACCAGGCTCCTCTGTCCATGGGATTCTCCAGGCAAGAATACTGGAGCGGGTTGCCACACCCTCCTCCAGGGGATCTTCCCCACCCAGGGATCCAACCTGCATCTCTTACGTCTCCCACACTGGCAGGCAGATTCTTTACCGTTAGCGCCACCTGGGACAGGGATCCAACCTGCATCTCTTACGTCTCCCGCACTGGCAGGCAGATTCTTTACCGTTAGCGCCACCTGGGAAGCCCTTCACAGAAGTAGGGGAAGTTCTATCAACTCTCCTTCCCTGAACTCACAAGGGTTTCCAGAGAACTCTGTCCATCTCTGTGACCTTTCTCTAGAGTCCTTTAGAGAACTATTTATGCTCCTGGCTTGTGGTGGGTGTCCTCCCTTCTGGAAACTTCCATCTCCACCCTCCTCCATGGAGCATCAAAGCCAGGTTGCTATACCTCCAGGGAGGCAATGCCCACAGCAGCTGGGGTCCTCAACTCCTTGCCCTGTTTGCCCTGGGAGACTCAAGCTTGCAGAGATCCAGCCAGGTCTCTGCTGGACTGCCCACACAGGCCACCACTCAGCCCTGCCTCTCTTCCTGGACAGAAACAAGCCTTTTCTGCTCCTCTTACCCATGAAGCTGAAATACTCTTCAGAGAAGCCAATGGAAGGGGAAACCCAAACCAAAGACACCAACAGGGACTCTCAGTGCTGGAAAGAAAGGGCTCAGCAGGGACCCCTAGCAGAGCTCACTGGAGTCGGGCCTGTTTCCGGGCTGTGCTGTGTTTAGGCAAGCCCCTTCTCTAAGACGATCCTGAGCATAGACTGCCTGGGCACGTGGCCGTACGGGAGCATTTGGTGAGATTTGGATTCTGAAGTCAGGAGGCATGGCACACGGTAGGTGTTCAACAGACCACAATCCCCTTCCTGCTCCTTCACTGCCCGTGTGGGTTTAGGGTCTCCACCTGGAGTGCTCAGGCACTGGGAGCCCACCCGGTGGATCTGAATCCTGGCTGGTTATGCCTGGGGAACTAACCTAGCCTGTGAGACCCACCCTCTCCTTTTAGTGACATGGGCTTGGCCATGGTTGTTATATGGGAGGGCCGTTAGGGGCTGTATGACAGGACAGAAGCAAAGCATTTAGCGCAGTGACTGGCATAGAGTTGGTGCTCAGAAAATGCCTGTGGCTCTGCGGTTAATTTTTATCCCATACACCCACACATCAGCACACAGCTCTCCTCCTTAATGCTAGAGCCAGAGACACCACGACCCCAGGAAGAGCCAGGTCGGGGTACAGCTTCAGCCCGAACCCTCAGGAGCTGCTTCATCAACCATATCTCCCCACTGAATCAGCATCACCTGTGGGGCTTTTGGTACCACAGTGACACCCACAAACCCTGCTCTGGGGGGATGGAGTCAGGTCAGGAAAGGTGCCAATGAGTTCCCAAGGCAAGAGAACACTTCCCTACAAGCTCACCACCCGGGCCCAGTACACTGGGAAGTGCGTGGAGAGGCAGGCCTGCTCCATGTGGCCAACCTGTGACCAACGTACCTTGTGGGAAAGCAAAGGCTTGGAGCTGCAGCCGTGGGACCTGGGGAAAACCCAGAGACTATTTCACAGCAAGAAACCCAGGTTCAAGAGGGGAAGTGAATGTACCAGGTCACCTGACAGCCAGTGCTAGGTCGAATCACCTAGTGATTCTCATCACTGCTTTCGCCTCCTGACCATGGGCCAAGACTTCGAGAGATCTTCCTTCATATACAGACATGTACAGTTGTAATCACTCTTGAAAAGGCATGGTTTCTATACCTGATTGCTTTGTTAAAAGTCCTTATTGAATTTGTTACAATATTGTTTCTGTTTTATGTTTTGGTTTTTGGGCCACGGGGCATGTAGGATCTTAGCCCTCCGGCCAGGGATCAAACCCACGTCCCCTGCAAGTCCTAACCACTAAACCACCAGAAAAGTCCCTATACCTGACTTCTGACCATTCTGTTCCTCAACTTTTTGTTGTGATCAACTCTTCTGAGATGAAATTCACATAATATACCATTAACCGTGTACAATTAAGTGCATTCACAATGCTGGGCAACCACCAGCTCTCTACTTTCAAAACTTTTTATCACCCCATAAACAGTCCCACACCTGTGAGGTAATCCCTCATCCTCCCCTGGGAACCTCTGGTCTGCTTTCTGTCTCTATGGGCCTTCTGGAGGCATCATATAAAAGGAGTCATACAACATGTGGCCTTTGGTGTCTTCTTGCATTTAGTATAACATTTTGCAGGTTCATCCACTTATAAGATACATCAGTGCTTCATTCCTTTTATGGCTAAATCATAGTCTACCGTTATAGATATGCTCTTCATCCTGGATGGACATTTGGACTGGTTTGTCATTTCTAAACATACAGGAAGCCTGAAAGAATAGTGTAATGAGCACTCCTTTTCCGATACCCCTGACTCAGCAACAGAGTCTGGACTAGAGCGAGGCATGACATATGGATATTGTGTCTCTTTCACATTAAAATGGCCAGGATTTCCCCCTCTGCCCCATGGCATAGGCCTTTTAAAGACTGCAAACCATTTTATACAGAGTGAAATAAGTCAGAAAGAAAGAACCAATACAGTATATTAATGCATATATATGGAATTTATAAAGATGGTAACAACGACCCTATATGCAAGACAGCAAAAGAGACACAGATACAAAGAACAGACTTTTGGACTTTGGGAGAAGGCGAGGATGGGATGATCTGAGAGAATAGCATTAAAACACGTATATTACCATATGTGAAATAGATGACCAGTCTAAGTTCGATGCATGAAACAGGGCACTCAAAGCTGGTACACTGGGATGACTCAGAGGGATGGGATGGGGAGAGAGGTGGGAGGAGGGTCCAGGATGGGGGGACACATGTACGCCCATGGCTGACTCATGTCAATGTAGGAGGCAAAAACCACCATAATGTTGTAAAGTAATTAGCTTCCAATTAAAATAAATAAATTAATTTTTTTTAAAAAAGAGTCCAAATCTTATAGTCTTTTAGAATGGCCCACACCATGGATTTGCCTGATTGTTTTCTCTTGATGTCATTTAACTTGTTCTTCTGTCCCCTGTAGATCCCATGACCTGGGATTTGGGGCTGGAGATTAAACATGTTGGCAAGAATACTCCATAGGTAAGGTGTGTTCTGCACATCATCTCACATTGGGAAGACTGTGATGCCAGGTGGTCCTACTATGAATGGATGATGCTAAATTTGACCAGTTGGATAAATGCATGGCCACCATAGCTGTCTGTTATAATGGTCATTTTTCCTTTTTTAATCAGTAAGTAAGCTGGGGAGACTCTTTGCAGCTGCACAAATATTCTGTTCCCCAATAACCCTTCACTCACTGGCCTTTAGCACCCATTAATGATCCCTGTTGTTCCATGTCCAGTTCTAACTGTTGCTTCCTGACCTGCATACAGATTTCTCAAGAGGCAGGTCAGGTGGTCTGGTATTCCCATCTCTTGAGAAATCTGTATGCAGATCAGGAAGCAACAGTTAGAAGTGGACGTGGAACAACAGACTGGTTCCAAATAGGAAAAGGAGTACGTCAAGGCTGTATATTGTCACCCTGCTTATTTAACTTATATGCAGAGTACATCATGAGAAACGCTGGGCTGGAAGAAACACAAGCTGGAATCAAGATTGCCAGGAGAAATATCAATAACCTCAGATATGCAGATGACACCACCCTTATGGCAGAAAGTGAAGAGGAACTAAAAAGCCTCTTGATTAAAGTGAAAGTGGAGAGTGAAAAAGTTAGCTTAAAGCTCAACATTCAGAAAACAAAGATCATGGCATCCGGTCCCATCACTTCATGGGAAATAGATGGGGAAACAGTGGAAACAGTGTCAGACTTTATTTTTCTGGGCTCCAAAATCACTGCAGATAGTGACTGCAGCCATGAAATTAAAAGACGCTTACTCCTTGCAAGGAAAGTTATGTCCAACCTAGATAGCATATTCAAAAGCAGAGACATTACTTTGCCAACAAAGGTCCGTCTAGTCAAGGCTATGGTTTTTCCTGTGGTCATGTACGGATGTGAGAGTTGGACTGTGAAGAAGGCTGAGCACCAAAGAATTGATGCTTTTGAACTGTGGTGTTGGAGAAGACTCTTGAGAGTCCCTTGGACTGCAAGGAGATCCAACCAGTCCATTCTGAAGGAGATCAACCCTGGGATTTCTTTGGAGGGAATGATGCTAAAGCTAAAATTCCAGTACTTTGGCCACCTCATGCCAAGAGCTGACTCATTGGAAAAGACTCTGATGCTGGGAGGGATTGGGAACAGGAGGAGAAGGGGAAGACAGAGGATGAGATGGCTGGATGGCATCACTGACTCGATGGACGTGAGTCTGAGTGAACTCCGGGAGTTGGTGATGGACAGGGAGGCCTGGCATGCTGTGATTCATGGGGTTGCAAAGAGTCAGACACGACTGAGCGACTGAACTGAACTGAATGATCTCTGCCCAAATCAAGAATTACACTGGAGGTTGTGAAATGATGACTTTCTAGCTTTATCATTACTTCTACAGTTCTCAGCTGGCATTCTTTTGAAAAGAAGAGCTCCCCTCTTCTGCCTCACCCTCTCTCTTTCTCTTACACATACACACACACTGAATTCATGGATTTCTCTATTTGTCTCATGTGAAGTCTCAAGCAAATTTTCTACTTGTTTCATTAATGATAGCCATTTTTCTTCCTGATGCTCAGAAGCCTCAAATTTTGCCAAAGGGATCCCTTCCAGTCTACTTCTGGACTTTTCTGACATGACTTCACTAGTTTTTAAGCACGTCCTCACTTCTTGGGAAAGATTGAAAGCAGGAGGAGAAGGGGATAACAGAGGATGAGATGGTTGGATGGCATCACTGACTCAATGGACATGAGTTTGAACAAGCTCTGGGAGTTGGTGATGGACAGGGAAGCCTGACATGCTGCAGTCCGTGGGGTGGCAAAGAGCTGGACACAACTGAGCAACTGAACTGAATTTGCTTCTTGGAACAAAAAGATGTCCTAAACTTACCTTGTACTTTCCTTTCCTCGAATCTGGAATCAACTGCTTCTCCAGAAAGGTTTAGTTCTTTTTGATGGTTAGTGGTCTTAGAAATCAAGACTGAACACTGCGTGGTCTCATCGCTCCTGGAGTTCTTGCTTCTAAGCTCTTCCGTGGACAAAGGTGGGGAAACTGAAATCAGTTTATAATATTATCATTTCAAATTTAACCATCTGTTTCTTCTCTTAACTCTTTTGCTGTTGCTAATTTAATACTTGAATTTCTTTTCTCTCACACAGACTTAGTTTCTAACAGCATTAATATACATATTTATTCACTTGATTTTATGATATACATAAAATACTTCCAAAATTACTGTATCATCATCACTACTAATAATAAATGTACTAAGGAAACTAAAGACTTCTTTAGTTTTATTTGTCCATGGAATATATCCCACCTCAGATGTATGGTCAAGGTGTTCTTTTCAAGTTTCTTGAAATTATTCTTTTTGTTGTACAGTTAGGCGCTTAAATTAATTCACAGTCAGGTTTATTTGTTTGCATTTGTGAACAATTTGGGAGTTTTCTTTTTTTTCCTATTTGTGATGTAACTTTCAGTTCAGTTCAGTTCAGTCACTCAGTCATGTCCAACTCTGCGACCCCATGAATCGCAGCATGCCAGGCCTCCCTGTCCATCACCAACTCCCGGAGTTCACTCAGACTCACGTCCATCGAGTCAGTGATGCCATCCAGCCATCTCATCCTCTGTCTTCCCCTTCTCCTCCTGCCCCCAATCCCTCCCAGCATTAGAGTCTTTTCCAATGAGTCAACTCTTCGCATGAGGTGGCCAAAGTACTGGAGTTTCAGCTTCAGCATCATTCCTTCCAAAGCAATCCCAGGGCTGATCTCCTTCAGAATGGACTGGTTGGATCTCCTTGCAGTCCAAGGGACTCTCAAGAGTCTTCTCCAACACCACAGTTCAAAAGCATCAATTCTTCGGCACTCAGCTTTCTTCACAGTCCAACTCTCATATCCATACATGACCACTGGAAAAACCATAGCCTTGACTAGATGGACCTTTGTTGGCAAAGTAATGTCTCTGCTTTTGAATATGCTGTCTAGGTTGGTCATAACTTTCCTTCAAAGGAGAAAGCATCTTTTAATTTCATGGCTGCAGTCACCATCTGTAGTGATTTTGGAGCCCAGAAAAATAAAGTCTGACACTGTTTCCACTGTTTTCCCACCAGGTACATGATACAAATCATGTGGGGAAACATGATTTGGGGAAACAGTGGAAACAGTGTCAGACTTTATTTTTTTCCCCACCAGGTACATGATACACAAATCATGTACCTGGTTAAAAACACAAAACTATATTTAAAACCATATTTGGAGCAATTTTACTCCCACATCAATCTTCTCCACCTTGTTTCCATGCCCCTCTATTGGTTTCTGGTTTATTCTTCTTGTGCCTTTTTATATATGTGTGTGCATATATGTTCATGTATATGTATTATTACTTCCCCTTCTTTTCTACAGAATTTATGTTAGGGTGCAGATGAAAGTCCGGAGAAGGCAATGGCACCCCACTCCAGTACTCTTGCCTGGAAAATTCCATGGACAGAGGAGCCTGGTAGGCTGCAGTCCATGGGGTTGCTAAGAGTCAGACACGATTGAGCATCTTCACTTTCACTTTTCACTTTCATGCATAGGAGAAGGAAATGGCAACCCACTCCAGTGTTCTTGCCTGGAGAATCCTAGGCACGGGGGAGCCTCATAGGCTGCCGCCTATGGGGTCGCACAGAGTCGGACACAACTAAAGCGACTTAGCAGTGGCAGCAGCGGCAGATGAAAGTCTAGAGTTCTGTGAGATATAACAAATTTAAAGGGTTCACATTTGCTTCTAAATCTCAGACCTACTCCCTGCTAGCTGTGTGGCTTGAGCTAGTCACATAATTCCTCTGAATCTCTGTCTCCTCATCTGTAAAATGGGATAACAATCCCTGCCTTGTATGGTTTGGGCTAGGATAAAGATATTTCTCATATCATATTAAAATATTAAATTCTAGATAGAATACAGAGCAAAATGTGAAGAACAAACTAAAGAATGTTAATATATATATATATATTTAATATTATGCCTTCCTGGATAAGACACATCCCCAGAATACATAAAAGATCAAAGGTTGTTTTATAGAGATGCAAAACAACTCTATGACAAAGGACACCCTAATCAATGTTAAAACATAAGCCACAGACATGGCAAAAGTGTTTGCAATATATTTAAAACACATCGGGCACAATCACTTTGAAAAACTGTTTGGCAGTTTCTAGTAGAGCTTAAATATACACTCACCCTATGACCCAGTTATTCCACTCCAGGGTATTTACCCAAGAGAAATGAGAACACATGTCCACACAAAGCCCTGTGTACAAATGTTCATAGCAGCTTTATTCCTTACGGCCCTAAACCAGAAATGACCCTTATGTTTATTACCCAGGACAGTGGGGGACCCCTGTGACAGTGGGGCACCACTCAGCAATTGACAAGAACCAACTACAAGGGGCTTCCCTTGTAGCTCAGCTGGTTAAGAATCTGCCTGCAGTGCAGGAGACCCGGGTTCGATCCCTGGGTCAGGGAAGATCCCCTGGAGAAAGAAATAGCAACCCACTCCAGTATTCTTGCTTGGAAAATCTCATGGACACAGAAGCCTGGTGGGTGGCAGTCCATGGGGTTGCAAAGAGTCGGGCACGACTGAGCGACTAACACTTAACACTAACTACAGATAACATGGATGAATCTCAAAAATAGTTTGTTAAGCAAAGGAAGACAGGCATGAAAGTGTCTGCTTGTATTGGATCGCCAAAAAGTTTGCTCAGGTTCTCCCAAACATCTTGCAGAAAAACATGAACAAACTTTTTGGCCAGCTAATATGATCTATTTACAGGAAACTCAGAGTCAAATCTAATGGATTGTGATAGGAATCAGTACGACAGTTGTTCTTGAGGGGTACTGACCACAAAGGGATCTGAGGGAAACTTCGGGAGCAGGGAGATGTTTGTGCCATGATTTGAGTGATGATCACATGTGTGTGTAGGTTTGTCAACAATCTGCAGACCCTACCCCTAAGATCTACATGTTTCGCTGTATGTAGAATACACCTCAATTAAAAAGACAATGGGGACTTCCCTGGTGGTGCAGTGGATAAGAATTGGCCTGCCAACACAGGGGTCACAAGTTCAATCCCTGGTCTGAGAAGAGTCCACATGCCTCAGGACAGCTAAGTCTGTGCTCCACAGCTACTGAGCCCACCTGCTGCAAGTGCTGAGGCCCACGTGCCCAGAGCCTGTGCTCCACCACCAGAGAAGCCTCTGCTCTCTGAAACCAGGGGAAGTCTGTGCACGCCAACAAAGATCCAGAACAACCAAAAATAAATAAGTAAATAGAGTTTTTTTAAAAAAAACAAAAGTGGATTAAATAGAGGATATATAAAGAGTTCCTAGAAATCACTAAGAAAAGGTTGTGTGTGCTAAGTCGCTTCAGTCATGTCTGACTCTTTGTGACTCTTTGGTCTATAGCCTGCCAGGTTCCTCTGTTCGTGGAATTCTCCAGGCAAGAATTCTGGAGTGGGTTGCCATGCCCTGCTCCAGGGGACCTCCCTGACCCAAGGATGGAACCCTTATTTCCTGTGGTTCCTGCATTGCAGGTGGTTTCTTTACTACTGAGCCACCAGGGAAGTCAAAAAAGGGATAAATACTGTTTTAAAAAAAAAAAAAATGGGCAAAGACTGTAAAAAACAACTTATTATTAAATACATATTCATGTTTAACCAACAAATGAAGAAGAGATGCTCAGCTTCACAAGGAAGCTAGGAAATACAGGATTGTATTTTTGCCCATCAGGTTGGCATAAGTTAAAAAGATTAATAATATCAAATGTTAGTAAGAAAAGAAATCAGAGAAACAATCACTCTTATGAACTATAAATTGGTGAAGGTTATTAAATGCCAATTGGTTAGTGCCTATCAAAATTTTAAACGTACATATCCTTTGACCTCGCCCTACAACTTCTGGAAATCTATACAAAAAAGGAATTATTTTAAATCACAATATTTCTGTACCATGGTGTGAAGTAGTTCTAAGAGTACCAATATGAAAGGACATATAACTAAACAAAAGCACAATTCAGAACAATATACAACACAAAGCACAATCCCACTTACACAAAAACACCTAAGTGAGTCATATGCAGGCATGCATGCATGCTCAGTCATATCCGACTCTTTGAGACCCCATGGACTTCACCCCACCAGGCTCCTCTGTCCATGGAATTTTCCTGGCAAGAATACTGAAGTGGACATTTCCTCCTTCAGGGGATCTTCCTGACCCGGGGATTGAAATTTTGTCTCCTGAGTCTCCTGCCTTGCAGGCAGATTCTTTACTGCTGAGCCACTGGGGAAGCCAATACAGATAATTACATGTAGAGAGAGAGAGAGAGAGAGAGAGAGAGAGAGAGAGAGGCATCCCTGGTAGCTCATCTGATAAAGGATCCGCCTGCAATTGGAAGACCTGGGTTCGATCCCTGACTTGGGGAGATCCCCTGGAGGAGGAGGGCATGGCAACCCACTCCAGTATTGTTGCCTGGAGAATCCCATGGACAAAGGAGCCTGGCAGGATACAGTCCATGGGGTCTCAAAGAGTCAGACACGAATGAGTAACTAAGCACAGTCCAAAGAGTGAACAGGAAATATTTGCTTTAAGTGCTGACAGGGTTATTTCCTGGGAAGGGTATCAGGAGTGTTTGGTAAAGGAGAAGTTTCCTATGTTACACTGTATGTTTTGAGTACTATTTTTATAATAAAAGTATATTTCTGCACTGTTTCTGCCATTGTGAAAACAAACACAAAGGTTTCTTGACAAACTTTTTGACACTAACTAAGGGTTTATGAAGGAGTCATTGAAAATCCCATGGGCAGAGGAGCCTGGTGGGCTGCAGTCCATGGGGTCACGAAGAGTCAGGCACGACTGAGCGACTTCACTTTCACTTTTCACTTTCGTGCACTGGAGAAGGAAATGGCAACCCACTCCAGTGTTCTTGCCTGGAGAATCCCAGGGACAGCAGAGCCTGGTGAGCTGCCGTCTATGGGGTCGCACAGAGTCGGACACGACTGAAGCGACTTAGCAGCAGCAGCAGCACTGAATATATATATTTTGTCCTCTTTACATGTCCAGCATTGTCCAAGGGGTGAAAGAACCCCCAAAGAAACATATCCCACTCAAATCCCTGTACATTCACCTTGTGATGATCATGCAATGCTAATCATGGAAATACAGTCCCTACTGTCATCCAACGGGCACCATAAACATTCAACAATTGTGTGTTCAAATGTATTCTTACAGGTGTGGTGCTTGTGAGAGTAGGGGTTGAGGGAATCTTTTCCTTCAAACTTAATCCCATAGGATGCCAACCCTTACAGGACCCTGACAGCCATGCGTGTTTTGGAAATCAGAAGTTTTATGATTTTAGTCGGTGCTAGTGGACAGAGTCTATATCTCATACAGTGCATGCATGTATGCTAAGTCGCTTCAGTCATATCTGACTCTTTGCAAGCCCATGGACTGTAACCCACAGGCTACTCTGTCCATGGGATTCTGCAGGCAAGAATACTAGAGTGGGTTGCAGGCCCTCCTCCAGGGGATCTTCCCAACCCAGGGATCAAACCCGCATCTCCTGTGGCTCCTGTATTGCAGACAGATTCTTTACCACTGAGCCACCGGGGAATATAGGAGATTTAGCAGAATCTGGGGCAGCACCTTATGATCAGGCACATACCCAATATTTCTGTAGCAAAATGCATGAATGTCCATATCAAATATGCAGACTAGTTAACCACAGGTCAGTCCAAGTCAGATTCTCCAGTCAAATGAGCTCGTGCTAATCTGACAAAATCAGCTTTTGATGTTTGAGATCTCTCTGGATTTTGGAACTGTGGAGGAGGGACTGTATTGCAAGATGCTCTCTAAACCTTACCTTATTTTTGTTTTATTGCAGCGTAGATGACTTGGGATTCCCCAGGTGGCGCTAATGGTAAAAAACCTGCCTGCCAATGCAGGAGACACAAGATGCTTCACTACAACTGAAGCGCCATAGCACACACATAGATGATTTACTAAGCTTCACTTTGAAAAGCGATTTCTGACAACATAATGTCAGCGTGATGTGCCTGTATTTAATATCATTCCTCCCCTCATCATTGAGCACACAGCGGATGCCATCACGTTAAGGGAGTGATGGTGTCCCTGAGGCTGGCCTTAGTCAGGCCAGATAATTTGCATGTTTAGCCCAGCTGTACTAAGATTAAGGAACCTACTGTTCCTACAATAAGTTTTGCATTTTTTAAATTTTCTAATTACTTCTAGGAAATGATGTAGGACAAAATACTATAGCATAGTCACATTCACGCACACATGAGGCAGGGTGGACTGAACGGAAGTCATACTCAAGCCACATTTGTTAAGTCCAAGCTCAGCTCTTCACTCAGTAGTTGATGTAGAGAAATCCAAAGCCAGCAAATGGATGTCGGCTCCAGCTCATCCAAGTCTAACACACAAACTTTCTTATTGCCGGTTCTCATGGAAGTCTGGGGTTTGAATATATGCTACCTATGTGACGCAGAACCCCCAAGCCAGAATAGTGAGCGAATTGGTCCCAGGTTGGCAGTGCCCCCTGGTGGTTAGAAGAAGCAAATACAAATCCTCGAGTAAAGTGTTCTCACTTTGATTTGCCAAACTCCAAAAAACAAAACCCACTCCAGTACCCTTGCCTGGAAAATCCCATGGACGGAGGAGCTTGGTGGGCTGCCGTCGCTAAGACCCAGACACGACTGAGCGACTTCACTTTCACTTTCATGCATTGGAGAAGGAAACAGCAACCCACGCCAGTGTTCTTGCCTGGAGAATCCCAGGGACGGGGGAGCCTGGTGGGCTGCCGTCTATGGGGTCGCACAGAGTCAGACATGACTGAAGCGAATTAGCAGCAGCGAAAAACAAAAAAAACCCCAAACTCAAAGCAATGAGTCACCATGAACTAGAGTCAGCAGAGACAACAAGCCACAGATTTCAACCAGGATTTCTCAGCCTCAGAGCTATTGGCATTTGGGACCAGATAATTATTTTCCATAAGGGCTCTCCTGTGCATGTTTAGTAGAATACCTGGCCTCCACCCACTAAAGGCCAGAAGTGTGTGTGCACACTCACACACACACACACACACTCACACACACACACACACACACACACAGATACCACCAGTTTTGACAACTAAAATGTCTCCAGACATTTCCAAATGTCTTGAAGGAGAAAAATTGCCCTCACTTGAAAAACATTGATTTAGATCTTCAAAGACTTAAAATATTAGAATAATAAGATAGATCATAAAATAGCTGTGTATGAAAAACTTAAAGGCTTAAAAGACAGAACAAAGACAAATGATAAAGGGATAAGAAACTACCAAAATTTACAGGCAGGTGTTTATGAAGGCTCAAATAGAACTTCTGGAAATGAGAAAAATATAATCTATGAAATTAAAAATTCAGTGGATATACCAGACTAGATAAAGAATCACTGAATTAGAGGAGAGATTTAAAGAAATTGCCCAACTATATTGGAAGAGCAAAACAAAACAGAAAATGGAACAGAGAGGACAAAAATAAAAATCAAGGAAAATATAATGCAGAGGTTAAGCTACAACCAACTGAAGCTCCAGAAGGAAAGAATAAGGAGAATGAGAGATAGGCAATATATGCAGAGATAATGCCTGAGACTCTTCTGGATCCATATACACAGGAACTCCTGAAAATATCAAGCTGGGTGAGAGTGCAAGTTGTTATGTGCTAGATGGAGGAAAGCTGAAGACTAAGCCTCAAGGGCTTATCACTGAAACTGGTACACCAGTCCAACCCAGGGGCCACATGAGGGCCATGCTGGCATCAACGGTGCAGATGTGGGAGACCCGAAAAGGGAGTGGTACTGTGGCAGTGGCCTGAGTTTGGCCTTGAAGGATGTTGAGGGATGTTCACCCAATGTGACTTAAGAGACCTTGATTTGAGCCCTCTATTTTATAGGACAACCTGCAAGATTGATTGGAGGTGGAATGTAGAAGGGTAGAGAGGAAATGGGAAAAAAGGGGAAAGAGCATAAGCAAAGTTTTGGAGGCAAGCCTAACACTTCATGAGCCAAAGACCAAAAGGAGTCCTGTTCAATGGATTGGGGAATATTTGAGAGAGGAATTACAAAACTTATTGAATGGACAAAGTGAAACCAGCCTGGGGAAGTCCTTTGGGAGATAACCAGGTGTGTTTAGTCTTGAAATTGTAGGCCAAGGGTTGGTCAGCTGCAGCCTATGGGCAAGTCTGGCCCACAGCCTGTTTTTGCCAATAAAGTTTTATTGGAGCACAGGCACATCAGTTCATTTACAAACCATCTATGGCTGTTTTTGCACTATGATAGCAGAGAGGAGTAGCTGCCATAGATACCACACCATGTGGCCTGCAAAGCCTAAAATATTTACTCTATGGCCCTTCACAGAGAAAGTTTGCTGATCTCTGATCTAGGCAGAAGCAGCCAGGCAAAGAGGCCTTGCAGCCAATAACCAAGATTAAGAGGATAAACCTAGAAGTGGCTGGAGGACTGTGTGTTTTGTACGAGGAGGAAGAAAAGTGCTTAACCTTTACTGAGTTCCTACAAATGGCCCCCACTCCAGTACTCTTGCCTGGAGAATCCCATGGACGGAGGAGCCTGGTGGGCTGCAGTCCATGGGGTCGCTGAGGGTCAGACACAACTGAGCGACTTCACTTTCACTTTCAGGCATTGGAGAAGGAAATGGCAACCCACTCCAGTGTTCTTGCCTGGAGAATCCCAGGGATGGGGGAGCCTGGTGGGCTGCCGTCTATGGGGTCGCACAGAGACGGACACGACTGAAGCGACTTAGCAGCAGCAGCAGCACATGTGCCATCCCTCCTCCCACATTATCATTAGTTTTCACAAGGATCCTGACTAGAAATTGTTACTATTTTATTTTTTTCAGAGATGAGTCAAATGGGATCCAGAGAAGTTAAGCGATTTACCCAAGGTCAGCCTGAGACTTAATTTCAGGTTGGTCAGATTCCAAAGCTGATGTTCTTCCTACCACACCTCACTGCCTTTCCAGGCGCTGTGTATCCCAGACAGAAGGTGACAGCCTCAGGCTGATGAGCTGGTTACTGTGTGTCATAGCCAGCAACAGTTTAAATGGGGGTGGTGGTGGTGTGGTCAGTGTTAACCTCTTCCCTTGAAAACAGATCCAGGGGCCTACTCTGACCGGAAGTGAGGGGGACCTCTGGCTCAGGGCTCCTCCAACAATTGCTTCCAACTTGTCCAAACATTGGCTCCACCTTGGCCCCCTCCACCCCACCCTGCCAGAGCCATTGGCTCGGCCAAGAATGCCTATCATACAACTTCCCTCCAGCTTCATCTCACAGCACGATGCTGAAGGCAGTTGGGCCATGTGATAGCATCTCTGTATCTATGAAAAAAAACACACAAGGGTTGGCAGCCCTGCGCAGTGCCACCCACAAGAGATGGCCCAGTTGATCTGCAGTGAAATTGCAACACAGCCTCTGCTTCTGCCCCAGCTGGATCCCAGGCCCTGGAGCAGAGCCCATCGGGGCTTGCTTCCACCCCCAGCCTGGCTTCTGTTCCTCCCATGACTAATTTGGATCCCCATCTGACAGCTACCATGACCACTCTGTCCAGATAGGGCCTAACAGACCTGCTTCTCGGTTTTGTGGTCAAACTGGTTCTTGAAACTTCCCCAGAGTTCCAGCAGGCTTGGGTCTGTCTGTGGGGAACTGTAACTGGCTGCCCCTTGGGGTTGAGCTGCTTGAGGGTTTGAGAAACCAAAAGAAAGAGATTAGGAAAGTACGAATTCTACCTAAGGCCTTGGTTATCTACATGGTTGTGGGACGAAATGGAAGTCTCCCCGGTGGATCCCAGTGGCTGGGTCTGTACCTTGTCAGCTCTCCCCTTTATAGTCAGATGCCATGCCACATGATCTCTAACCTCCAGCTTGTCCATGGGGAAATGGATGTAAACAGAGGCAGACAACCTTCCCAGAGGATATGGGAGGAACCCTGTGACCCCAGGCCTACTGACAGCCTCCCATGGACAGTTGCTACACCCTCCTACTCCTCTGGGAAACAGAGATGTGTGTCAGCTCCAGGGACACTGGGCCCATGCCTGCTGGTGTGCTGAACTGCTTGCTGGCTGTCCCCGATGCAGAGGGACAGCGGGAAGTGTGAGACACTGGCTCAGGCTTATCCCACCAGCCTTCCTCAAACACAGCCTGTTGGCCCCCTTGCTGTAGCCATAAGGTGTGTCCACATGGGGGGCAAGAAAGAAAGGGGTGGGGGAGCCAGAAGAGGACAAGGAGGACAAGGAAGATTTAAAGAGCATCTATTATATGCCAAGCTCAGCACAGGGCACATACAAACATCATTACATTTATTCCTTATGTGGGAAAGGAGACATAATTTATTAGACAAACATGTGCATCCCTGAGACATAGCACAGCTATAAGGACTATAGACCTGACTCCTCCTGTATCCCACCTCTGCCATAACTGCTTGTGTGATCTCACTTAACTCATCTAAAATATAGGGGTTCAAAACTATGACTAATGTCATATGGTTGTTACAGTGATTAAATGAGACAATGTGTATAAAGTACTTAGAACAACACCTGATATGAGCTCCCTGTGTTATATAGCAGCTTCCCACTAACTACCTGTTTTACACATGGCAGTGTGTACACATCAATGCTGCTTTCTCAATTCGTCTCAACCTCTCTGTTCCCCTCTGTGTCCATTCTCTATCTCTGCACCTCTATTCCTGCCCTGCAAATAGATTCATCAGTACCATTTTTCTAGATTCCATATATATGCATTAATATACAATATTTGTTTTTCTCTTTCGGACTTACTTCACTCTCTACGACAGACTCTAGGTGCTCTGTGATGACCTAGAGGGATTGAAGAGGGGGTGGAGGGGTAGGCGGAAGGCTCAAGAGGGTTGGGATATATATACAAATGGCTGATTCGTGTTGTTGCACAGCAGAAACTAACACAACATTGTAAAGCAATTATATTCCAATTTTTTTAAGTGCTAAAGGAAAAAATATAGACCTAGAAAATATAGCCAGCATGTTCTCCAAAACCTAAGACAAACAAAGATTTTTTTTTCAGACAAAAAAATATATATATATAATACCTGATACAGAGACAGTAAAGTCATAGTGTTAACTAATTCTGATTTTTTAATCTTTATTCTTGTTTTACTGTTGAAGAAATTGAGGCTCAGAGAGGAGCAGTGACCTGCCCAAGATCACACAACTAAAGAATAACAGATGCTGGCGTTCACCTCTGGGTCTGTCTGATACCACTACCCCCTATTTGAAGATTCTGAGTCCACACGGGGATTGAGATAGAAAGAGAAACCTGAGCGCCCTTGGGCAAGATAACTGCTGCAAAGGCAGCAGCTGGGGCTGTGGCTGGCCTCAGGAAGGGAGTGAGTCAGCCTCACAAGGTCGCGGGGTGAGGTCCCCTGGGAGGGGCTCAGGGCTTCTTGGCACCCTCAGGCCCTGAAAGGAACCCAGGTGGGGAAATGGCTCTGGGTGACAGGAGTCTACCCATCCCTGAAGAAACCAGCAAACGATTATGCAGAAAGAATTGAGAAGCACGCTCGGCCTCCAGGAGGGCAGGCTTAATGGTGGTGAAAGAGCCCCTGGCAACAGATAAACAGGAAGTCCTGTTGCCCAATACCAGATAGACACGCAAGCGGCCCCCACACACGAATGGTGGTACCGAAGCATGGCGCAGCAGCCCAGGATCCTGCCTCAGCCAGTCCACACACAGCCACAAAGTGGGCCAGGCCTCTGGCAACCGGGGAAGGTACACAGCCTCCCTGGGCACCCCTTTTTCCAGGCATGAAGTGCAGATGATGAGACCCAACTCCCAGGGCAGTTCTAAGGATTGAGGTTAGATTATGGGGTGGGATGTGGTGTGAGTGCCCTTTCTCAGTACAGAGTTCATGACCCCCTGCACCCTTAATGCTATGCCCAAACTGTCTCCCGTTCCCTCAAAGCGCTGGACTCAAGACAGGTTTCTACTGAGCTTCTCAGGTTCCTGGAGGGCAGGACTGAGCCTTTTCATATTTACAGCAACCCCACCCCTCTCCCACACCTGATGGAAAATAATAGTGCTACTTCAATATCCCTGGGGACATCCCTGGCTGTCCAGGGGTTAAGAATCTGCCTTGCAGTGCAGGGGATGCAGGTTCAATACCTGGTCAGGAAACTAAGATCCCATATGCTGCGAGGCAACTAAGCCTGAGCGCCCCAACTTCTGAGCACGTGCACCTCAACTAGAGAGTCTGTGCGCCCGAACGAAGATCCTGCCTGCCACAATCAAGACCTGAGGCAGCCAATAAGTAAATAAATATTTTTTAAAAAAATATCCCTGGACAGGTGCAGCTTCTGGCCTCATCCCCATGTCCCTGGAACCAACCAACCAATCCGAGCTACCTCGACACATAATCACTGGCTGCCTATGAAGGTCTTGAGCTCTGCATCACCCGTGTTTAGAGAGGCCAGCACCACTTGGAGAGGAGGTTACAAAGGGGATTCAGTCACTGACTAGGAGTCAGATCTGCAGCCTTTGAAGCCCTCACGGGCCAGCCAAAGCCTCTGTTCCTGTGCTGTTGGACTTCGTGGCTGTTTTACAGACAGAGCCCAAAGCCTCCTTGATAAAAAGTGCTATCTACCTAATGAATGTATTTCTAGGGCGTTTAAGTTCAAAGCCAGTACAATACTGGAAGGAAGGAAAGACGAAAGAATGGAAAAAACAGGATGGGAGCTAGGGACCCCTGAGCCCAGCAGATGTTTCTACCAAAAGAGTCTCCTCACTTCCTGGGATCCCTGAGACTGAGCCCTACGGTCTAAGCAGGCAGGTCTGTGATCCCATCCAGCCCGACCTGTCCTAAGGCCTGAGGCACACCAGGCATCTGAGCAGAGGCTACATCACACGCAGTCTTTGGATTCCCTAATTGTTGCTCTGAAAATCTGTCAGAAGCTCCAAGGGGCACCAAAGCAGTTCTTTGGAAAACAAGCGGACAGCAGTGAAGGGAACCAAAGCCTCAATTACGCTGGGGACAGAAGCCTTTCAAAAGAGATGGTTTAATGAAAAGGTGCTGTCAAGAGCTCACTGTGTGGAAAGCAGCCTGTCCTTAGCTTCCTTTCTCCCTGTCCCCACCCTCCCCCACCTAGTCAGGAGCCAGCACGGCAGGCCCAGGACTTCAATGCCTAAGGATTAAGCCTGGCCAGAGAAGGCAATGGCACCCCACTCCAGTACTCTTGCCTGGAAAATCCCACGGACGGAGGAGCCTGGTAGGCTGCACTCCATGGGGTCGCTAAGAGTCAGATACGACTGAGCGACTTCACTTTCACTTTTCACTTTCATGCATTAGAGAAGGCAATGGCAACCCACTCCAGTGTTCTTGCCTGGAGAATCCCAGGGACAGGGGAGCCTGGTGGGCTGCCGTCTGTGGGGTCGCACAGAGTCGGACACGACTGAAGTGACTTAGCAGCAGCAGTAGCAGTAAGCCTGGCAGGGTTGGGAAGGAAGGAGCTGCCAGGCCAGTGCACAGGTCAGCTCTCTCAGGTCCTGTCCCCTTACCCAGCCTGTAACCTGGGTTCTGGACCCGTGGTTCTGTGACCCAGGCTTGGAGAAGACAATGCAGCCACGGTAGTTTTCTACAGCACTACTCATTGTTTGATGAAGGGGACTTTGAGCATAGATTTAGTCTTTATTAGTTACCTTGACAAGTAATTTCTAATCTAGCCTTTAAACAATCCTTTAAGTTGCTTACTCCATGATTCCCATTTTACAGATGGAGCAACTGCGGCGCAGGGGATCAGGGGAAGCAACTTGCTCTTGGTCACATAGCCAGAAAGCAACAGAGCAAGTGTTTAAACTAGGCAGTCTGGGTTTACAGCCACCTTTTCACAACTTTCCTCCTAGTCTTGCCCTTTCTAGTGTTGATATGCTTTCTTGATTAGCCTTCCAGACTGAGTCCAAGCTCCACCTGTAATCCCCAGGTGTTTCCAAGTCAAGCCTGCTTCCAGGCTCAACCCCTCTCCCCAACACAGATTATCTTCTTGGGTCCGGGAGTCGCTGCCACCTACAGGCCTCATGTGCAAAGACGCTTGAGCTCTTAGAGGTTCCCTGGGCAGAAAGGTGGCCTGGGGACCCAGCACCCACTGCGCTGCTGTGCTCCGCCATATGGCTAAGCAATGGGAGAGGGTGGGGAGCTTTAGCTCTGGAGAGTTCTGCATCTGGCCCCTTCTGCAATGACAATCTGGACCCCACAGGAAGAAAAAGGGTGGTGGGCTCTACAGGGAGGCAGACACAGTGGTGGGAGATGAGCCCCCACGGAAGCCTCCCCACCTGGGATGAGTCAGCCTCCTGGTGCAGTCCCGCCTAAAGACAGGAATTAATGGAGCTCAGAAAGAATATTTATCATTTCCGTGCTACCTTTCTTTTGTAGCTTGCTAAAGACTTTAATGCCTGCACCAAAATCCTGCCGGAGGAAACCCATGAAGCTCCGAATGTCCCTGTGTTTCAGAACTGTGCCGGACTCTTCTCCGCCAAGTAATTGGTAGGTATACACAGATTGAGGAGGGATTGAGAGAGCCAAGACCACTGGGGACAAACAGATTTAGCCGAAGTGCAGTCAAAATGTAGACCGAGCAACAAAGACAGGCATTTTCTGCCAACCCAGTCTAGTCTGAGGCTTTATTTCTAGACTGATCACTGGCTTGCTGCGACAGCCGCAGAAACCACCTCCCTGGGCCTTAGTGCTAATCGATACATGTGAATGGGGAAGAGGAGAGGGGAAAGAGAATGGTGGTTAACTTTGCACCTATTGAGAGGTGGGCACCGTGCAAGGTGTGCATGCGTGCAAAGTCGCTTCAGTCGTGTCTAACTCTGCAACCCTATGGACTGTAGCCCCCCAGACTCCTCTGTCCATGGGATTCTCCAGGCAAGACCACTGGAGTGGGTTGCCATGCCCTCCTCCAGGGTATCTTTCCAACCCAAGGATCAAACCCATGTCTCTCGTAAGTCTCCTGCATTGGCAGGTAGGTCCTTTACCACTAGCGCTACCTGGGAACCCCACTGTGCAAGGTGCTTTATGTGAAATACCTCCCAAGACCCCAAGTGGCAATTTTTATATCCCTGTTTTAAAAAGGAGGAAATGAAGTCAGGTAAACCCAGAGTCACATAGCTAGAATGCAAAGCAATGACAACAATGGTAACCAATACAACAATCATAGTCAGTGTTTATATGGTGCTTGCTGTGGTCTGGGAAATACACTGACATGTTTAAGCCTCACTGAAAACCACGGGGCTTCTCCAGTGGCTCCGTGGTAAAGAATCTGCCTGCAGTGCAGGAGGTGTAGGAGACGCGGGTTTGATCCCTGGGACAGGAACATCCTCTGGAGGAGGGCATGGCAACCCAGTCCAATATTCTTGCCTGGAGAATCCCATGGACAGAGGAGCCTGGTGGGCTACCGTTCATAGGGTCGTACAGCATTGGACATAACTGAAGCAACTGAGCTCGAGCTCACATTAGGTTGGTGTTGTTATGCCCATTTTGCAGATGAGGAAGCTGAGCAGAGACCTGTATGTCCCACCTAGTACCAGCAGCACCACCTTCCCTCCTGTTCATGCCACAGAACTGTTGTGAGCACCAGCAGTATTGGGGAGCAGAAACAATGTTCCTGCTGAGGAAAGGCACCCCTGGATCCACCTTTACTTCCTTCCTGGAGAGGGTCCCTCTCTGGCAGCAACAGGCACTTCACCTCTGTTGATGAGTTGAAAGCCCCAGGGCTTATACATGATTGTTACAATTTTTCCTGTGTCCCCAGAAAACTGGAGTGGGTGGTTTCAGAGGTGCAGAGCACAGTTGGGAAGAATCGTGGAAAGAGGGACTGGAGAACCGATTTAGTCATGAATGAGGAATGGATAAGAAAGTGGGAGAATAAATCTAAGATGGGCAATCAAGAATAGAAAGGTAAAAAAAGGAGGGAAAGAGCCCCTCCTCAAGGAGCCCCCCAGTGCCTGAACACCTGTGCCTACAGCCCCAGGCCCTGACCCTTCTCTTTGATCCCATAGGAACAAGAATGTACAGGCCCAAGGGTTAGGCTGGGCAAGGAGAGAACTGAGAGGAAGTCAGACAGACTGAATTTTGAGACCCACCTCTTCCACTTACTCACTGTGTCACCCTGGACAGGTAACTTAACCTCTCTGAGACTTAACCTCTTTCCTCACCTGTAAAAGGGAGATTACATCCTTGCCTTACAGGGATGATGTGTGGATTAACCACGGTGATGTCCAGACAGTTCTAAGCACAGAAGTGACTGGCCTCCGGCAGAGCTCGGTAAATTTTGGCTACAATTATAAGCTGTTTTAAAAGCACTTGGCATGGAGTAAATACTCCACAAATAAGCACCATACAAGTGTAAATAATTATTAATTATTATGATGACTAATCATCATTATTGTTGATGATAAACGTGAGAACTGCTACCCAAATGCCAGCTCCCCCACTCAATCTGTCTGCAGTTTTCACTCCTCAGCAACAAAGAAATATCCTGAGATGCAGAGCAATTGCTGGTCCCATGTCGGCAGACAGGGAGCACTGACACTGTCTCGGTCCCCACCTCCGCCACTCCCCCTCCCCTTTCCCACCCCACCCCACCCCCAGCAGCACAGCAGGGTCTGGTCTCACCCAGGCAGGTGACGTTCAACCAAATGCACCCATCTGGTTGTGCATCTACTTAGCTCCTCTGCCTCTGCATTGTTAAATATTTTGGATAGCACCTAAACAGAGTACCTCTTTGCAATTCCTTGAGCCCTGGCTCATGTGCAACAAGGCAGACCTGCATACAGAAAGTGAACCGAGGAAATCCTGGTTCCCGGAAGCTCTGCCTCTGAGATGAGGCTGGTAGGCAAGGAACAGGCTCTCCTGAGCATGCAGATTTCAGCCTCGTACTGAAGAATCAGAGCAAGGCCTACAGAGGTGCCTAAGTCAGCACCCCGCATAGCAGAAACTCAATAAATACATGGATGACTGGATAGTCAGATGGATGCATGGATAGATGGATGAGTAAGAGTGAGCATAATAATCATGTCTTTTTTCCCCCTGACTTTCTGATGCTTTGAAATCTGGGGCTTTGCTGGCCCTGAAGAGTCTGCAGCTCCCAAGGCTAGTAAACTCTGAGATAGTATGAGTTTCATATGCAAACCAGCCAGTCCCTCTTTCCACCCATCCCCTTACCCTGCCCCCCAGCTACCTCCTTTTTCAGGCTTTCACACTTTGGGTCACTACCTACTTTCCCTCCTCACCCCAGGGGCCAGGTACCAGATTGTTAGGGTCAGTCCCTGCACCCCAGAGCACTGCTGAAATCATTCTAACTAGCAAATCCTAAACCTGCTTAGCTTGCCTCATTTGTTCCTTCCCTTGGAAACCACAGTAAAGACTCTCGCCCACATTTTCCCCTCACTCCTGCCTCCTGATCTACCCTGGTACTTCCCCACATAGCCCCTTGTGGCATGGCCTGCCCTCCTCTGGGGAACTGTGAGTAATAATCTACCTTTTCAACAGCAATCATCTTCTGAACTGCTGGCTTTACCATACCTGAAGAATAATAAAACCTACATTGTAAAACAGGAGGGGGAAGGATAGAGGGAAGGAAGGGAGGAGAGAAGGAAGGATGGAAGGAGAAAGGGAGGGAGGGAGGAAGAAATTAACCTATTGATTTCAAGTTTCTGTAGGAATGATCTGATCCACAAGTTTGCTCTATGATTTGAAAGAAGCAGCTTCCTCCTAGCAGATTCTGGATGTGTTGAGAGAATGATCCTCCACAGTGCCATAGGCCAGCAGTTATAACACTCTACCTTTGGGGACATACAGGCTTGGCTTTGAATCATGACCCTGCCTTTCACTGGCTATGAGACCTCGGGTAACTGACTTGACCTCTCTTGATTTGTTTCATATATATATATAATAACCATGCACCATCTCACTCTAGCATCAAAAATCTTGGAAGGTAGGTACCGTCCAGTAGATAGATACCTCCCAGTACCCAGTATCCAGCTTACAGTACACATTCCACAAATGATGAATATTATTACTTGGCCATTCTGCAGTCCTGCACCCCGAGTGCTATCTGGTAGCAAGACTTTTATCAAAATGTCATCTTTACCCAGAAATTCCTATTTGGGTCTCTTGGTTTCAGCATCCCAGAAAGGTGTCTCAAACTCCCTGCCCAGTCCCTGGCCCAGAGTTTGGGTTCAGCAGACGGAAGGC
This sequence comes from Bos indicus, assembly GCF_029378745.1. Classification (NCBI taxonomy): domain Eukaryota; kingdom Metazoa; phylum Chordata; class Mammalia; order Artiodactyla; family Bovidae; genus Bos; species Bos indicus. The sequence goes on from NC_091769.1 coordinate 17,375,115, forward strand.
TGGCTGTGCTTAGTGAAGGAACTAGAGGGGCCCTGTATCCCACCTTGTGCTTCGATTTCCACAGCCCTGGAGTCACACTGACCCCCTTCCTGTAGAGATGCTGTTTGGCTTCCCCTGCTGATTTCAAAGTGAGGAGCAGGAGGACCTTTAAACTGGAATAGCATTTCCATTTTCCCATCTCCCCCGTACACCATCACTCAGTAAAAATAGCTAATTTTAAAATGGCTGCTCTTATGATGGACGAGATTAATGGATCTTGAAGAGCAGCCAGTATACCAACTGCTCCTGCAGCCATGATGAAAGCTAATAATGTAGAAAATTCTGCCAATTCCTTTAATTCATGAATATTTAAGCCTGTGAAAAATCTGTCAGATTATATCATTTTTTTCTGGTGATTTTCCGCCTAAGTACATTCGTGGCGGCCTGCCAGTTGCTCAAGAAACTTCAGCGGGAGCAAAACTGTTCTTGTTGTTGTTGCTGTAACCATGGGTTGTCGTCTTCCTGCTGAAATGATCCCCCCTCCCCATCCCAGGATGGAATCAGGTTCACCTGACAGAGCCAAAGGCAACCCCTAGGATTTTACCTCAACAGGCACAGATTCTTCTAACCCAAAGCCTGGCACAGACCTATGAGATCCGAGCCCACGGTTTTCAAATGGTGTTCCACGGTACCCAGGGGTTCCTCCAGGGTCCCCGAGGTCCCCTAGCTAGAGATGCTAGGTGGTTGGAGTTGGGGGATGCAATCTCCACCTCCATCCAGCAGTTCTGCTTTCAGCAGTGAGGTTCTATCTAATATTTCCCTGGGAAGACATTTCAATGGAGTTTGGAAACCACCTTGTAGCCCAACCCCCACCTCCCAAAATAACAGATGGAGAAACTGAACCCCCCACAAGGGTAAGCAGTTTGTCCATGTCACTAAGTACATGAGCGGCGGCCTCTGAACTGTAGCCAGGGTCCCCAGCTCCAAGCCAGCTCGCTCTCCTTTCCAGCACATTCTGGCCGACCTCTCAACGGCCCAGCACAGCCTGGGTGGGGGAAGCAGGAAGCCGCCGGGCTCAGATGGGATGGCCGCCGCTCCCCAGCCAGGGTGGACAGGCCTCTCTCGGAAGCCAAGCTGTTTCCTCGCAGAGACAAGAGACAGACAATGAGCGTGGTTAGCGGCTTGGGAGGGAGGGGCGGCCCACTTCAGAGATGATTATCATGTGGGGACTTGGCTGGAGGAAGGAGCGAGCTGCTTTTTATAGGAACTCCAGTTCCTCGTTTTGTTCCCCTCGGGTGATTCTCCAAAGAAAGCCGACTTGAGTCAGCTGGCAGTGGCAGGGCGAGGCTGAGGCGGCCGGGCTGCAATGGCCCTGGTTCAGCACCTGCCCCAGCTGGTCACGTCCTCACCGGGGCGGCCCGCACTCTGCCAGGAGCCCAGGTCAGCCCCCATCCAAAATCAACAAGTCTTTTGTGCTTCTCCTTTAGACACGGTGTAATTACAGCAAACACGCATTGGCGGCGAGCAGCAATCATGAGACAACTGTTGAGGATTTCAGATGCGCTTGGCGGTGGCTCCTGGAGCGCAGCGCGAGGAACCGCAGCTCCAGTTGGCCCGTGCTGGCCCGAAAACAAGGGATTTGCAGAAGTCGGGAGCGGTGTGTTGGCACGGTGTCCACGCCATGTCGTTCATCAGCTATTTCCTTGATAGCGGGTTGCGTCTTACCACCAAGCCAACCGACTGACTCATGAGTCAGTGACTTAAAAAATAAATAAATACTTGAGGCCAGCTGTGCCCGCCGAGCAAAACCTGTCAGGCTGCAGACAAAGTGGGCCCCTGCCACTTTCCCGGGTGGTTTCATTTTTCCTCTTTTTGTCTTCTTGTTTGAAAACTATGAAAGTGAAACCGCACACCTCCCCCTGAAAGCTGCTGTGTTCCCACGGCTGGAGGAGGTGGGTGGGGGCGAGTCTCCCGCTAGCATCAGCATTGCCCTTCCGCAGGCCCCAGGGTCCGGCCACGCGGCTGGAACCCAGGCCCTACTGTGCCTGGCTCTGAGCGAAGGCCTGCACAGGGAAGTGGCCAAAACCCGCTGTTAGGTGGCTACAGTACATGGCCAAGAACCCACCCAGGTGTAGCTAGATTCGTCCTCCCAACAGGTGATGAGGAAAATAGTGATGTGTGTGGGAAGTGTGTTAGTCGCTCAGTCACGTCCGACTCTTTATGACCCAATGGACCATAGCCCTCCAGGCACCTCTTTCCATGGGGTTTTCCTGGCAAAAGTACTGGAGTGGGTAGCCATTCCCTTCTCTAGGGGATCTTGCCGACCCAGGGATTGAACCCGGGTCTCCTGCTTTGCAGGATTTTTTTTTTTTGCAGATTCTTTACTGTCTGAGCCACCAGGGAAGCCCCAGATAGTGATCAGTATCCTCAATTTATAGATGAGGGAATAAAGGCTTCTTAGTTTAAGATTCATGCTCTGGTCCCACACTTAGTAAGCGGCAGAATTGGGTTTAAAACCCAGATTTATCTGATTCCAATGTTTTTCATATTCTCAGATGTATCATACCATGAATATGTAATACTATAGGGTGATTAACACTGACATGGCCCACTCACACCCCTCCCCCCAACCCCAAGGCTGACATTTAAGCTTGGGAAGCACAATCAAGGATGAATTAGACAATTGATGGTTTCACTGTAATTGTGGTTAACACCCTCAAGGAAGAAGGACAGGGTGTTTTCATCAGTGGACAGAGGGCCTGGCCTGGCCTGAGAGGCCTGAGAGGGATGAGGAGGAATTAAGTGGGCAAACATTCCTGGCAAAGGGAAGGGCAGGAACAAAGACCCTGAGGCCAGGAAGACTGTGTGCTGGATGCTGATGGAAGGGCACAGAGCTTGGAATGAGGGGGCCTTTAAGGGTGGAGAACTTGGTGGGGCATTGAAGGCCAAGGAAATAATTAGGGGCTCTATCCTAACAACATGGGGTAGCCATTGATGGGTTTTAAGTAGCGGCATACACAAATCTGAGATTTTTTTAAAGGATCCCCCTGGTTGTTTTATAAACAATTGGCTGAGGGACAGGAGAAGGTGCAGGGAGAGTTACCGATCGGCCAGCAATGCTGCTGGCTCTCAGTTTCCAGACTGGCTGAGGGCACAGGCTCTCTCCATCACCTCCCCGCACTGTGCCTCAAAGATGCTCCAAAGGCTCCATCAGCTAACAAGACAATCTCATGATCAGGGACTAACTTTACAGATGTGAAGCCAGGACTACTGCAGCCTGGCAGCGTGGTTCTGGGGATCTCGTCCTCCTCCCCCAACCCCTCCAGCTGAAGCCAGGGTTGGGGTGACTGCAAAAGCAGCACCCCTTTCCTCCTCTCCCTCCTGGTTCCACACTGTTCTAAGTCATTCTTTTGAGCAGTCCCAAATATTCCCTGGACCAGTCCCAGGACCTTGCAAAGGACACTGCCATTATCTTCAATACCTCCACCATAGTTTGGCCTCAGGTCAAACAACAGGGAGGGAACACAACCCCGCCCACCAACAGAAAATTGGATTAAAGATTTACTGAGCATGGCTCCACCCATCAGAACAAGACCCAGTTTTCCCCTCAGTCAGTCTCTCCCATCAGGAAGCTTCCATAATCCTCTTATCCTTATCCATCAGAAGGCAGACAGGAGGAAAACCACAATCACAGAAAACTAACCAATCTGATCACATGGACCATAGCCTTGTCTAACTCAATGAAACTATGAGCCATGCCGTGTAGGGCCACCCAAGACGGACAGGTCATGGTGAAGAGTTCTGAAAAAACGTGGTCCACTGGAGAAGGGAATGGCAAACCACTTCAGTATTCTTGCCTTGAGAACCCCATGAACAGTATGAAAAGGCAAAAAGATAGGACACTGAAAGATGAACTCCCCAGGTCAGTAGGTGCCCAATATGCTACTGGAGATCAGTGGAGAAATAACTCCAGGAAGAATGAAGAGACGGAGCCAAAGCAAAAACATCACCCAGTTGTGCAGGTGACTGGTGATAGAGGTAAAGTCTGATGCTGTAAAGAGTAATATTGCATAGGAAGCTGGAATGTTAGGTCCATGAATCAAGGCAAGTTGGAAGTGGTCAAACAGGAGATGGCAAGAGTGAACACCGACATTTTAGGAATCAGTGAACTAAAATGGACTGAAATGGGTGAATTTAACTCAGATGACCATTATATCTACTATTGTGGGCAAGAATCCCTTAGAAGTAATGGAGTAGCCCTCATAGTCAACAGAGAGTCCAAAATGCAGTACTTGAATGCAATCTTAAAAATGACAGAATGATCTCTGTTCATTTCCAAGGCTGCTGCTGCTGCTAAGTCGCTTCAGTCGTGTCCGACTCTGTGCGACCCCATAGACGGCAGCCCACCAGGCTTCCCCGTCCCTGGGATTCTCCAGGCAAGAACACTGGAGTGGGTTGCCATTTCCTTCTCCAATGCATGAAAGTGAAAAGTGAAAGTGAAGGCGCTCAGTCGTGTCCGACTCTCAGCGACCCCATGGACTGCAGCCTTCCAGGCTCCTCCATCCATGGGATTTTCCAGGCAAGAGTACTGGAGTGGGGTGCCATTGCCTTCTCCGATTTCCAAGGCAAACCATCCAATATCACAGTAATCCAAGTCTGTGCCCTGACCAGTAATGCTAAAGAAGCTGAAGTTGAATGGTTCTATGAACACCTACATGACTTTCTAGAACTAACACCCCCAAAAGATGTCCTTTTCATTATAGAGGACTGGAATGCAAAAGTAGGAAGTCAAAAGATACTTGGAGTAACAGGCAAATTGGCCTTGGAGTACAAAATGAAGCAGGGCAAAGGCTAACAGAGTTTTGCCAAGAGAACGCACTGGTCATAGCAAACACCCTCTTCCAACAACACAAGAGAAGACTCTACACATGGACATCACCAGATGGTCAACACCAAAATCAGACTGATTATATTCTTTGCAGCCAAAGGTGGAGAAGCTCTATACAGTCAGCAAAAACAAGACCGGGAACTGACTGTGGCTCAGATCATGAACTCCTTATTGCCAAATTCAGACTTAAATTAAAGAAAGTGGGGAAAACCAGACCATTCAGGTATGACCTAAATCAAATCCTTTATGATTATAGAGTCGTGTCTGACTCTTTGTGACCCCATGGACTGTAGCCTACCAGGCTCTCCCATCCATGAGATTTTTCCAGGCAACAGTACTGGAGAGGGTTGCCATTTCCTTCTCCAGAGGATCTTCCCGACCCAGGGAATTGAACCCAGGTCTCCCGCATTGTAGGCAGACACTTTACCATCTGAGCCACCAGGGAAGTCAGGAGACAGGTCTATGATTATACAGTGGAAGTGACAAATAGATTTGAGGGATTAGATCTGGTAGACAGAATGCCTGAAGAACTATGGATTGAGGTTCATGACATTGTATAGGAGGCAGTGATCAAGACCATCCCCAAGAAAAAGAAATGCAAAAAGGCAAAATGGTTGTCTGAGGAGGCCTCACAAATAGCTAAGAAAAGAAGAGAAGTGAAAGGCAAGGAGAAAAGGAAAGATATACCCATTTTAATGCAGAGTTCCAAAGAATAGCAAGGAGAGATAAGAAAGCCTTCCTCGGTGATCAATGCAAATAGAGGAAAACAATAAAATGGGGAAAACTAGAGATCTCTTCAAGAAAATAAGAGATACCAAGGGAATATTTCATACAAAGATGGGCACAATAAAGGACAGAAATGGTATGGACCTAACAGAAGTAGAAGATATTAAGAAGAGAATACCCAGAAGAACTGTACAAAAAAAGATCTTCATGATCCAGATAACCATAATGCTGTGATCACACCTAGAGCCAAACATCCTGGAATGTGAAGTCAAGTGGGCCTTAGGAAGCATCACTAAGAACAAAGCTAGTGGTGGTGATGGAATTCCAGTTGAGCTATTGCAAATCCTAAAAGATGATGCTGTGAAAGTGCTGCACTCAATATGCCAGCAAATTTGGAAAACTCAGCAGTGGCCACAGGACTGGAAAAGGTCAGTTTTCATTCCAATCCCAAAGAAAGGCAATGCCAAAGAATGTTCAAACTACAGCACAATTGCACTGATCTAGCTAGCAAAGTCATGCTCAAAATTCTCTAAACTAGGCTTCAACTGTACGTGAACCGTGAACTTCCAAGTGTTCAAACTGGACTTAGAAAAAGCAGAGGATGCAAAAATCAAATTGCCAACATCCGTTGGATCATCAAAAAATCAAGAGAATTCCAGAAAAACATCTATTTCTGCTTTATTGACTATGCCAAAGCCTTTGACTGTATGGATCACAACAAACTGTGGAAAATTCTGAAAGAGATGGGAATACCAGACCACCTGACCTGCCTCCTAGGATATCTGTATATAGGTCAAGAAGCAACAGTTAGAACTGAACATGGAACAACACACTGGTTCCAAATTAGGAAAGGAGTACATCAAGGCTGTATGTTGTCACCCTGCTTATTTAACTTATATGAAGAGTACATCATGTGAAATTCTGGCCTAGATGAATCACAAGCTGGAATCAAGATTTCCAGGAGAAATATCAATAACCTCAGATATGCAGATGACACCACCCTTATGGCAGAAAGCAAAGAAGAACTAAAGAACCTCTTGATGAAAGTGAATGAGGAGAATGAAAAAGTTAACTTAAAGCTCAACATTCAGAAAACTAAGATCACAGCATCCAGTCCTATCACTTCATGGCAAATAGATGGGGAAAAAATGGAAACAGTGACAGACTTTATTTTTCTGGGTTCCAAAATCACTGCAGATGTTGACTGAAGCCATGAAATTTAAAAATGTTTGCTCCTTGGAAGAAATGCTATGACCAACCTAGACAGCATATTAAAAAACAGAGACATTACTTTGCCAACAATGGTCCATCTAGTCAAGGCTATGGTTTTTCCAGTAGTCATGTATGGATGTGAGAGTTGGACCATAAAGAAAGCTGAGCGCTGAAGAATTGATGCTTTTGAACTGTGGTGCTGGAGAAGACTCTTGAGAGTCCCTTGGACTGCAAGGAGATCCAACCAGTCCATCCTAAAGGAGATCAGTCCTGAATATTCATTGGAAGGACTGATATTGAAGCTGAAACTCCAATAATTCGGCCATCTGATGTGAAGAACTGACTCATTTGAAAAGACCTTGAAGCTGGGAAAGATTGAAGGTGGGAGGAGAAGGGGATGACAGAGGATGAGATGGTTGGATGGCATCACTGACTCGATGGACATGAGTTTGAGCAAGCTCCGAGAGTTGGTGATGGACAGGGAAGCCTGGTGAGCTGCAGTCCATGGGGTTGCAAAGAGTCGGACACTACTGAGTGACTGAACTGAATGTAATTGAAGGTATTTCCTTTAACCTGCTTTTGAAATCTGCTTAACCAGTTTTCATCAATATTGAAAAGCTCTTCTGGTTCAGGCCTCCCCTCCTCACCCTATTAATCCCCCAGGAGGGCCCCTCCAGGTCACACCATATCCAGCTGGGGCTTGGCTGCCCCTTGGAGACCCCGTTTTCAGGAGAGCTCAGAAATCCTTCCCCAACTCTGACGCGCTCTGCCCACCCCTCCCTCCTGAAAGATGAGAAGAGGGTGGTCTGGGGCAAAGGAAGAGCTGCTCCTCCCCTCCCTCATCCTTCCTCGGTGTCTGGGCCAGACCCTCTCTCCTGGCCTAGAGGGCCTCGGACTGGCTGGGCTACTAGGTTCGGTGCCACGAGGAGGTGCCCTCTCCTGCCTTCTGTCTGCCCCCTGTCCCCCAATTATTCCCACCCCTCTTACAGGACAGAGCAACACTCAGATCTGGGCCCTTGTATAAGTGAAGGGCAGGGATTCCAGGAGCCCTACACCTGCCCAGGCACCAAGGTGCCAATGCTGTAATGTATCCCTTTGGCCATTTTGTCTCCTTTGCCATGAAGACCCTTCAGGGCACTTGTGGGGAAGGGCCATATTTTGACCTAACACTATCCTCAGAGCACTGTAATCTCACCACAATTTCAAAGCTCCATTCTACAGATGGGGAAGTGGAGGTTCAGAGGGGCTCAAGAGCTTGCCTGCTGCTAAGCGGGAATCCGCAGATGAAGCCAAGCCTGTTCCTTACATGCGTCCTGGTTGAGTGAGGACAGAGAGAGGGACCCTGAGGGGCTTTGTCCCCACCAGCAGGGCTGCGGCGACACCCCCAGGACCTCAGCACACACCGGCCCCGCACCACATCCTAACAGTCAGCGTGGGCCAGGGTCTGGAGACTGGAGGTGCATCACTGAGGTCCCACAGAGAGCCACCACCATGCCCCAGTGATGGCTACGCACCCCTGCTCAGGGTCCTCAAGGCTCAGCAGCCCGGAGGACATCAGCGAGAGAAGGTAAGGCATGAGTGAGATTTAGGGTTTTCAGCCTTTCCTGTCAGCTCCAGATGGGAGCACCCCTGTCCCCCTGCCCTGCTGGCACCCCTCCTCCAGTCTCCCACCCCAGCACCCCACCACCACGCAGAGCAGGCCTTGCTCCATCTCCTGATATCAGGGCAAACTTACAGCTAAGAGCGTGGTGGGAGGGACCACCAGCGGGATTAATGCGCCAGCAGCCCCGGAGGGGCAGCTGCCAAGCTCGCCAAACACACATCATGAAAAGTTATTGCTCAGAAAACATCAGGAGCGGCACTCACTCATAAATATTTAATGCCCCCACCCCAGGCAGCCAGAGTTCCTGCAAGGCGGTTAATTGCCTCCAGGACAAGGAGGCCAGGGTCTCAGTGCCAAGATAACTCCTTCAGCCCCCTCCTCATCCTTCCACCCCAGCCCCACAGTCCCCCACCCCCTCATTCCCCAGCCCCCACCCGCCCACCTTGCCCAACAGCTGAGCAGGTCCTTTCACTTCCTGGCTCTGCTGGCCGAGGATGAAGAAGCCCCTTAAGTCTTTATTTTTTTACAAATTTTTTTAAATTTTAATTGGAGGCTAATTACAATATTATAGTGGTTTGTGCCATACATTGACCTTAAGTCTTTAAATGTCACAACACAGGTTCTATCCGCTCTTCCTACCCGACCTCCAGGAAATCTTCCTTACTGGCTTTACACTCCAGTCATATTGAGTCCGTGACTGTTCCCTAAATAAGCCAAATTTTTACCATGCAGGAGAGAGATGGTCCCTTTCCCCCTGCCCCAGGGTAAAGCCATTGGAGATTCACTCCCTGTGGATTAGAATAGCAGGACAATTAAGGGAGAGGCTGGGCCCTGCCCAGACCACATATTTCTTATTCTCAGAGTCAGAAGACCCCCTGAAACACACGTGTGCAGAAAAGTTCCTTGGAGATCAAAGGGAGAGTGATGTCAAGAGATGCTCTACCCACAGGCCTTTTCAATAAAATCCATCTTAGCTAAGAGGTGCCTCCACATACATGGAAGGAAAATGAGATACACCAAATATGGACTGCTGCTGCTAAGTCGCTTCAGTCGTGTCCGACTCTGTGCGACCCCATAGACGGCAGCCCACCAGGCTCCCCCGTCCCTGGGGTTCTCCAGGTAAGAACACTGGAGTGGGTTGCCATTTCCTTCTCCAATGCATGAAAGTGAAAAGTGAAAGTGAAGGCGCTCAGTCGTGCCTGACCCTTAGCAACCTCATGGACTGCAGCCTTCCAGGCTCCTCTGTCCATGGGATTTTCCAGGCAAGAGTACTGGAGTGGGGTGCCATTGCCCTCTCTGAAATATGGACTGAGAACCAAGCAAATCAAAACAACTGACCTCAGGAAACCTGGAAGAAATGCCCCATAAAAGTAATTCAAACTGCCATGAGAGTGAGACTCAGGGACTTTCCATCTGAGTCTGCCCATGTGTCTAGCCACAGGTTGTTTTTGCTGTTTAGTCACTAAGTCATGTCCTCTTTGCAACCCCATGGACTGCAGCACACCAGGCTTCTCTGTCCTTCACTATCTCCCAGAGCTTGCTCAAACTTATGTCCATTGAGTCAGTGATGCCATCCAACCATCTCATCCTCTGCCTTCCCCTTATCTTGCCTTCAATCTTTCCCAGCATCAGGGTCTTTTCCAGTGAGTCAGCTCTTTGCATCAGGTGGCCAAAATATTGGAGCTTCAGCTTCAGCATTGGTCCTTCCAATGAACATTCAGGGTTGATTTCCTTTAAGATTGCTTGGTTTGATCTCCTTGCAGTCCAAGGGACTCTCAAGAGTCTTCTCCAACACCACAGTTCAAAAGCCCCAATTCTTTGGTGCTCAGCCTTCTTTGTGGTCCAACTCTCACATGTACTGTACTCTTTTCCCTCAATAAATAATTTACTTGCTTCATTACTTTTCATCTTTGTGGGAATTCCCACAAAGTCCCCAGTCCACCCCACTCCCAACCTTGTCCTCCAGGGACACGTCTAAAGTCCCAGCTCAAGGGTTCTCCCTGTGTCACAGGTGCTGTGCGTGTTTCTGGTGGAGTACCATGCAGGATGGCACCCATCTACTGACATGGCACAACCCCCACCAAGTCAAGTTCCTGGAGGGAAGAACCTAGATTTGCCCTATTTAGAAGCATCCTGGCTCTCCCTCTCTCTCTCTCTCTCTCTCTCTCTCTCTCTCTCTCTCTCTCTGTCTCTCTCTCTCTCTCTGTTGCTCTGTCTGCTGCCCCCAAGGAGCTCCCAATAAAGATGAAAACACCAAAGGAAGGAAGCAGATGGAGAGAAAGGGAGAGAGCTTCTCATCTGGAAGATGGGATAAGTGCCTCTTTGTCAAGATTGGCATAAAACTGAAATAATACATGCAAAGCACAGTGCCTGGGATGTAATAGATGCTTCAAAAATATTTTTGGACAAAATTAAAGAATGAAGGAGGCAGTGAATGGTGTCCACAAGGAGAAGAAATTGGAGAGGAAAGAAACTGGGGGCAGGAAGGGAGAAAACAAATTCTTAATGAGCATCTATTTCATACCAGGCACGATCCCAGGCTCCAGATATACTCAATGATGGAGAAAAAAAAAAAAACAAAAACAACCACCATATCACTGCATCCATGAACCTACAATCTAGAGGGAAGACAGAGCTCGGTCTTAGCCCCAGTGTGGGGTATAGGCACTGCCATTCTAAGACTTTATTATTCACTTCCCATGGCCTCCAAGATCAAGGTCAATCTCCTGAGCTTGCATTTATGGAGTCAGGATAGATAGACCATGCTTGTGTGTGTGCATGCCTGCTAAGTCGTTCCAGTCGTGTCTGACTCTTTGCAACTCTATGGACCATAGCCCACCAGGCTCCTCTGGTCAATGGATTCTCCAGGCAAGAATACTGGAGTGGGTTTCCATGCCCTCCTCCAGGGGATCTTACTGGCCCAGGGATCTAACCAGTGTCTCTTACATCTCCTGCAATGGCAGGTGCCACCTGGGAAGCCCGGATGGACCATGCTATGTAACAAACAGCCCCCCAGATTTCAGTAGCTTACAGGAGTTTGTCATTCAGGCAAATCCACACCGGTCCAGGCATGATCTAGCCTGTGTAGACCCTGTGTTTTGGGCTGCTCTGCTCCAGTGACACCTCCATGTGTCACCGCCCATGTCTTTTCTGCTCAGGTTGGTAAGGTTGAAACCATGACCCATTCCAGGGCCCTTACTCTGAGCCTCTGCACATCTTCCTCTCCCTGGACAGAAGACACTGCCACCCGCTCCCACCAGCAGATCCCGGAGGATCCCACAATTCTGACATACGGAGCTCGGCTGTGCTGTTGGTTCAGAAAGAGAGGAGGAGAGCAAGGCACTCGCCACGTTTCCCTGAGGACTCATCCTCTCCACCTGAGAAACGGGCAGAATTGTTCCTGCTGCTGTGGATGGGGAGTAGGATGCCTCTTTCTGCCTCTGGGAAGAATCCACCCCCTGGAATCCTCACAGTCCTTGAAGACAGTTTCTACCCAAGGGCAGTTGTAGGCTGTGAAGCAGAGAGAGGAAAGAAATTGGCCTTGAGGTTGGAAGCCCTCAGCCTGTGGCCACAACATGTTAGCTAAAGGGGAAGCAAGCCATGGAGTTCAAAATAGAGAAAGAAGAGGAAACGAAACCAGCTCATCTCCCAGTCCCCACCACCCCCTCCCCTGCAGCGCATTAGAGGATGAATCAGCTTGTGCTCTTCATTTCTTTTCCTCTTGGAGGTAGTGGTAGAGCTGGGGGTGAGTAAGCCGTATGGTTCCCCAATGCGGTCGCGGTCAGGGTCACTGGACACTTGGTTCAGCCCCCTCTCAGGCCCGTGAGAATGAGTTCCACATCCTCTCACACCAACTCCATTTCCCCTCTGCCCCCCCACCGCCCCTGGCAATCCCCTTCTGGCTTTTGCTTCCCTCTCCCAAGTCCAAGTCAAAGCACAGTCCACCCCAGCCCCCAGCCCACTGGCCCAGCCAGCCCCTCACAGAGCACAGGGCATGGTCCGAAACCACATCGTGCAATGTGATTCACTTCATCTGTGGAAAGACTGATGCAATTGTGGGTAAGGAGTCATTTCTGCTGATGAGGAAACCACAGTAACCCAGCAGGGGTGAGAGGGCAATCCATCAGGGCAATAGGGACCCACCCTGAGAAAGCGCACTACCCAGAGGCCTCGGGCTTCCCGGAGCAACCCAGCCACACTGCAGCGGCAGCCAGAGAACAGAACAGAACCCCCAGAGCACGGCTCCCGCTGGCTGAGGTGCAGCAGGTGTGGGGCTGGGAGGGAGGCCGGGCCCCTGGCAAGGGTGGGCCTGGTTCACACACACCAGTTCTTCCAGGGCCCCGGGTGAGCCACCTTTCTGGCTGTACAATATAGAGGCAGATGTGTGAGGTTCTCAGAGGAGGCCAGGGAGCCACGATAAGAGAAGTCTTCTCTGGATCCGATGCCTGGACCAAAGATGACGACCATCTTGAGGCTCACTCCACTGCGCTGAAAGCATCTGCGTCTGTCTCTAGTGAATGAGCCCTGCAGCCAGAGCGGGTGCCCAGAAACACCCTGAGCTGAATCTGAAGTCCCAGGAGCCAACAGCCTGTGTGCTGTGACCCGGCTCCCCGGCACACCCGCTCTGGTTGTCTGATCCACTGCTCATGTCCATGGGCCAACAAGCCCAGTCAGCCTCCTGCCCAGTGAGCCCTGAGCTTGTGCCCCCAGCTATGAGTGATCAAGCCAGAGACCTCTCTGGGCGGTGGCACCCCGACCCTCCTCACAGCGTTGTGCTTACTTCCAGAAGTTGACAAGGGATCACGTGGTGTCTCGTCATTGCCCCCACACTGGGTTCTTTTTGTCTATTCTTTATCATCTGGGTAGTTTGTGCTCGGGGTGGGTCTCCAGCTTCAAACATAAGCCATTCTAGACAGATGCTAGAGACATTAGCCCTGCCAGAAAGCGACACATCACCTCACCAGATCAACATACCCGTGAAAGGGAGGCATTGTTTCTTTTTTTAAAAAAAATATTTTGTTTATTTTGCTGTACTGGGTCTTAGTTGTGGCACACCAGATCTTTGATCTTTAGTTTCGGCATGTGGGATCCAGCTCCTTGTCCGGGGATCGATCGCAGGCCCCTTGCATTGGAATTGAGGAGACCTAGCCACTGAAAGTCTAAGGGAGGCAGGGAAATCCCAAGTGAGGCATTCTTATCCCATTCTACTGCAGAAGGAGCCAAGGCTCAGAAGGCAATATAACCCACAAAGACACCAGTAACTTGGCAGAGAGCAGCCCAAAGTCTCTTCAAACTCCCTGCTCAGAATTCTCTCCAGATTCCAGCTACCTACTAACTCAGCTTCCTTCATGGGGGTCTCTAGATGAGGGCCAAAGAGATGAGGAGTCCTCTAAGCACCAAGCAAAATATAAAAGGAGAGAGCAGGGCAGTTCACCCTCCACATCTGTAGGTCACTGCCCCACAGGGCCAAGAACCATGTCAAACACAGGCCACTGCCCCATCCTTATACCCCCCACCCCCACGCGCCCCCAGGCTGAAGGGCCCCTGGGGCACCATAAAGGCTGAGCTCAGCCATCCATGTGCAAGCCTGACCCCTGGTGCCATAACCTGGAACTGCATGGACAGCCAAGGAGGCCCAAGACGTCAAGAAACTTGGCACTCACAGTGGAGCCAAGCGCTGAGGCTCAGAGCTTTCGAATATGGCCACACTCCCAGCCCCCCAGTCTGGGTGGCTCTGGAACCCCACGCTACAGGGTCTTGATAACCCCCTCACATGGCCAGTTCTTGGAATATGCTCATGAGTCACGAATCTCATAATGACCTATGAGGCAGATAGAGTTTTAGCCCCTTTCTATAGATGAATGAACTGAGGCCACAGCAGTGAGAAAAACTCCCCAACTTACAGTTAGGAAGTCAATGACAGATCCTACACTTGAACCCAGATTTTCTAATTTAAAAGACCACCCCCTCCAATTTTCCTAAAGTCTCCACCCCTTGGGTCACTAAAGGTAGAAAAGAGATAGGAGAACATGGCTTCTAGGACACCCCACATACATCAGGTAGATTTATTTTGGAAAAATAAATGTATTTAAAATTCATGCCTTTACTTGAAATTGAAGAGTTTATTTAAAATAATTGTACTTAAACACGCTTATGTAAAATAACATACTTGCAAGATAGCTTTCCACCTCCTCCTAATAGCCCATGAGCACAGGACAGTTGATCTAATAAATATCATGTCTAGAGGGAGTGGGCAATGGCACCCGACTCCAGTACTCTTGCCTGGAAAATCCCATGGACGGAGGAGCCTTGTAGGCTGCACTCCATGGGGTCGAGAAGAGTCGGACACGATTGAGCAACTTCACTTTCACTTTTCACTTTTATGCGTTGGAGAAGGAAATGGCAACCCACTCCAGTGTTCTTGCCTGGAGAATCCCAGGGACAGGGGATCCTGGTGAGCTGTCGTCTATGGGGTCGCACAGAGTCGGACACGACTGAAGCGACTTAGCAGCAGCAGCAGCAGCAGAGGGAGTGGACAGGACTAAGATTGCTAGATTTAGCAAATAAAAGTACGGACTGTGCAGTTACATTTAAACTTCAGATAAGCAATGAATCTGCTATTTGGGACACATTTATGCTAAAAAAAAAAAAAAAAAAAAAAGATTTGTTGTTTATATAAATTCAAATGTAACTGGATGTCCTCTGTTTAATCTGGCAATCCTAGATTAGGTGCTACTGGGGATGGGAGAGAACTGCAGCTAGATTGGGGGTTCCAGGAACAGTTTGGAGGCCTGTTAACCAGCGAGGGATGAAGAGGGAGGGAGGTGGTGAAGTTGGAGATCCAGGCAGAAATTTGGAAGCTGCTCAGGGTTTTGGGTTCAGGAGTGGCATGGTAATGTTCTTCTTTTCTTACAGATTATTCTGACCCCACATGGAATATAAGAAAGGGGGAGTAGGGACTTCCCTGGCAGTCCAGTGGTTAAGACTTTGCACTTCCACCACAAGACGCATGAGTTGGATCCCTGGTTAGGGAAATGAGATCCCGCATGCCATGCGGCCAAATTTTATTTAAATAAATAAAAATAAAATTGACATCTATAATTTAAAAAAAGAAGAAGAAGGGGGAGCAGTCCGTCAGGGAGGGCCAATAAGGATGCGTGTGAGGGCATGTGGTTCAAGCAGGGTTGCTCACCCGGTGGGGGTGGTGGGAAGTGGTAGGTTCGGGACATGTTCTGAAGGCGGAGCCCACGGAACCCCACCCTCAGGGCCTGGAGGCCAGTCTCTTCTCATCGTGCTTTGTTGCTCAGTTGTGTCCGACTCTTTGCAACCCCATGGACTGTGGCCCACCAGGTTCCTCTGTCCATGGGATTCTCCAAACGAGAATACTGGATGGGGTGCCATGCCCTCCACCAGGGGATCTGCCCAATCCAGGGATCAGACCCAGGTCTCCCGCATTGCAGGCAGATTCTTTCCTGTCTGAGCCACCACCAGGGAACCTTCTCATCTTAGCCCTTCCCAATCCTGCTCTCTGAACCACGCACCCTAGGTTTTGCATCCTCAGTTCTGACTTCCGCTGTTTTCCTCCTCCCTCCATGAACTTCCCACCCGGGTGCCATCTGATGGGGCTGTCCCTGTTCCTCTTGGCAGGCAGGTCCACAGAGGGAAGAGAAAGAGAAGTCATTGTGTTGTTTTTCTTGTTCACCTTAAGGCCACCGTGCCTCCCCCAAGGGACCCAGCCTAGTGGTCAATGTCAGGTTTTCCTGAGAGAAGCCTGTCCCTCTGCACCCAACCAAGGACCAAGGCAGGATGGGCCCCCTGCCAGCCCTCCCCTGGAAGCAGGGCCCCTAAAGGACCCCTGAAGAGGCTGTGTTCACCCTTCAAGTTTCAGGTAGGGTAAAGAGACCAGCACTCCAGGCCCTGACTCAGCACCTACCAACCCCACTGCAGGGAAAAGCTCCTGGATGCAGAGCAAACCACCCCCCACCAGCACCACCGCTGCATATTCTTTCCCTTACAGACCTCAGAAGGACAAAACGCTGGTCTTTCAGCTCAAGGTCAGTGACTTTCAAACTTATTCCCAAATTAGGCCATTGTGGAGGGGGAGAAGGGGAGGCAAATCCAGGAACTAACTGTCCCCCACATCAGCCACGTTTTGTAAACTGGGGCTTCTGGTAAAATTATTTTTTTAAATAACATTTTTTAAACATTAAACTTTAATTTAACGTTAAAAAATGTTAATAAAAATTTAAAAATAAATTAATTTATTTTTATTTGGCTGCACTGGGTCTTCGTTGCATCACACCGACTCTAGTGGTGCAGGCTCCAGAGTGCGCAGGCTCAGTAGCTGCAACTCTTGGGCTTAGTTGCTCTGAGGCATGTGGGTTCTTGGTTCCCCAGCTAGGGATCAAACCCACGTCCCTTACATCGGAAGGCAGATTTTTAATGATGGGACCACCAAGGAAGTCCTTAGAATTCTTCTTTCAAAGGATGCCTTGGTGAAAAATACTCCCACCTGTATGCACATGTTGAGGCCTTGTTCTCCTGTATAAAGACTCCTGGGTTCAGCTTTCCCAGTACCGTATCATCTAAGCCTGGCTCCCTTAGCTTTCATTCCTGTACTGTCATTCCACCTGAGACTTTATGTCCTGGTACTGCCTGAACCTCTCTCCAAGGGTCTCCATATCAGAATCTCCACAGCAGCCTCCTAACACCACCTGGGCTGAGGATGATATGGCCCATTTTACAGATGAGATCACTGAGGCCCAGAGGCAGCAGAACCTGAACTGGATGCTGGGAGTCTGACTTTGGATGCTGGCCCTCAGCAGGCTCCTACTGAGGCCCCAACCCCAGCTCCCTTCCAGGATCCCCATCCAGGCCACCAGAGTCCCAAGTCTTTGGATGGATTGACTCCTGCTGGAAGTCTGCCTCAGAGCTGGAGGCCATGATCTAATCAGAGCAGCCCAGACTGGCCTGTGCAGAGAAAAATATCGTCTCTGGGGTCTCAGCCCTGGAGTCCAATCCCTGGGTGGCCTTCTCCTGGCAGCACCCAGGGGCTCACTGCCTGTCATCTGTTACACAGCAGGAGAGAAATGCTGGGGAACACTTCCAGCTGAGATGGATGGCCAACCAAAGCCAAGAGGAGATGTAGAACCCTATACACAGCAGCCTATTGAGAACCCATGCAGCTCAAGGACCCCCTCACCCCCCAATCACCCTTTGCTGGGCATCAGAATCAAAACCACAGATGCTCAGATGGAACTCACTGAATTTCAGTTGACTCAGGGTGAGCCTTGGGCCTGGGGATTGTTTGAAAGCTGCCCAGGTGATGTTCTGGACAGCCAGGGTTGAGAACCACCAGCTGGTTCAACTTCTCCCTTCCACAGAGAAGAAAGCTGAGGCCCACAGGAAAGGGCTGGTGACACCTTAGGACTAGGATCCAAGACCTACGACCTAGGACTAGGACCCTGGAGCCAGGAGTCTTTGCACCCTCAAACCAGTACCCCCCACAATATTCAGACCTGGGTCATGACATGTACAAGGGAGAGGGGAGAACATACACTCTGGCCCCTGGCCCTGGAGGAAACTCTGGCCTTCACTCCTGTCCTCCTGGACTCTTCTGTGAGTCAAACAGTGTGAAAGTGACTCTGGGTAGGCAAACACAGCTGTGTCAGCCTCAGTTAGCAGTTCTGAGCATCTACTGTATGCAGACACTCTTGCTAAATACTTTGGTGGCATTTTCATCTAGTAGATCTGCAGGTTTCTGGCCAGAACTATTCCACATTCCCCAAGAGAAACAGGAAGCTGCTATCCATCACCGGATGAACTGGATAAAGAAAATGTGCTTTACATACATGGAATGAAACATTCCATTGCATTGGAATATTGTTCAGCCATAAAAAGGACATCCTGCCATTTGCCACAACGTGGATGGATCTTGAGGGTATTAGGCTAAGTGAAATAAGTCAGATGGAGAAAGATAAAAGCCGTATCATTTCACTTACCTGTGGAATCTAAAACCATCAAACTCATAGAAACAGAGAGTACAAGGATGGTTTCAGGGCCTGAGGAGTGGGGTAAACAGGAAGAGTTGGTCAACAAGCACAAACTTTCAGTTATAAAATGATTAAGTCCCAGAGATGTAATGCACAGCATGGTGAACTATACAGTCAAGTAATACTGCATTGTGTACTTGAAAAGTGGCTAAGGGAGTAGCTATTAAATGTTCTCACCATAACAATGACAACAATAAAATGGTATTTATGGGAGGTGAAAGATGTGTTAACTAACCTTATTGTGGTGAACACCTTATAGTATATGGGTGCATCAAATCATCATACTGTGCACTTGAAACTTACAACAATATTTTTTTAACTTTTTATTTTATATTGGAGTATAGCCAGTTAACAATGCTGTGACTGTCTCAGGTGGACAGCAAAGGGATTCAGCCAAACATATACATGTATTCATTCTCCCTCAAACTCCCCTCCCATGCATGCTGCCACATAACATTGAGCAGCGTTCCCTGGGCTATACAGTAGGTCCTTGTTGATTATCCACTTTAATATAGCAGTGGGTACATGTCAGTCTCAAACTCCCTAACTATCCCATCCCTCTCCCTTCCTGCTTGGTAACCATCGGTTCAAAACTTACACTATATTATATGTCAGTTATATCAATAAAGATGGAGAGGGGAATGTAAGTAAGCTGGGTTTCCCCTACTTTAGTAGTCATGTCCTGCTTAATAAAATCCAAAAAGGCCTTGCTTGAAATTTCTGTCTGACAAGGAAAGAGCTTCCATTCTTACTCTAGGCAGGCAGCTCCTGGTCCCGCCTGGCCTGAGCTGTGGTGGGCATGAAGCACAGAGTTCAGAGTCAGGACATGTGAGTTCTGGGCCCAGCTCTGCCATCAACTGCTTGTGGAGCAAGTCACTCTCCTTCTCTGAGCCTCAGTGTCACTATTCATTAAACAGGGGGTGGTGAACTCCATCAGGATACTCAAATTTGTTTTGTGCGAGCCAACACTTTCTTCCCATAAAATTGCACGTGCGTTCCACAGCTTATCATGCACCCAGTAAAAGCAGCAGCTGGACCCTCAGAATGGGCACATGCAGCCCGTCCATCCGCCTAACCACCACCCCCCTACACACACACCCCAAGGAAGCTCCCCAGAACTCCCTGAAGCTTCACTCTGCTTGGCCAATAAGGTTGCCTTTGGTTCTGTCACCTGGAATTGATGGGGGACAGGGGAGTCCGGGTGGTGGTAAGGCATCTGAACAGCAGGGTCCAGCATTCCTCTTTCCTAGAACAGAGAAAGCAATTTCTTATCCCTTTGGCATGACTCCATAGCTAAGGAGGTAGCATGAGAGGGAGGAACAATGCAGGCCAGGGGCTCTAGGGCAAGGGGAGGGGGCAGCAAGGGGACACGGGGGGCCTGGTAGCACCTCAGCTCAGAATCAGAAGATTTCCCCTCCTCTCCAGGACGCGGGCCAGATTTGTCCCACCGGTAGCTCCCTGTGACTTTTTCATCTATTTCCTAATCTGTGAAATGGGCACATCAGGGCTGTTGGGAGGGTTGGCCAAAAAGTTCATCAGGGTTTTTCCATAACATCTTACAGAAAAACCGGAACGAACTTTCTGGTCAACTCAATAGAAAGCATGCAAAGGGCTCAGAGCAGGGCCCAGCACATCCCCAGCAGTTACTACTTGTTAACTGTGGTTTTCTGTGTTGTTATTTTTCTGCCTGCGGTTTGTACGCGCCTTTGATTGGGTGGGGGCGGGGGAGAGTCATCTAATTCTTAGAGCTGGTGGAAACGGTGGAAACCTCCTTTGAGAGATAAAGAAAGAAAGTGAGTCTCAGAGAAAGAAGAGGGCCTTGCCCAAATTCACGTGGTGAGTCAGAATCGAGCCGGGGCTCCGGCGAAGACTGCAGCCTCCCTCCAGGAGGCTCTGCGCAGGCAGAGCGCGCACCGCCAGTTTCCCTCCTCGGCTCAGGCCCATTGGCCTTCGTCGACTCGTCCGCCCACAGGCCCTCCGCCCACCGGGCGGTGGGGAAACCGCGGACCCCTAGGGCGGCCTTGGGTTCCTGAGGCCCCATTCGGCCTCTCCCTCAGAGCACACACCCTCCCTTTCCTGCCCAACCAGGGCCTGTAATTGCACTAACTGCCCCCTGGGGAAGGGGAGCCTCAGCTTCGTCCACATGAGTCAGGTTTCCAGGGCAGAAACCACATCGAACAGCCTCAGCCTCGTCACCGCTCCCCACAAACCACTTCCTGCCCCTTTCCTGGCACCGCCAGCCTGAGGCTCGTGGCAGCTGCCGGGTCTTGGTCTCTGCTGCTCCAGTCCTAGCCCTCTGCAAACCCAGCTGCACACGCCCGCTACCCCCACCCCAGCAGCAGGAATCTGTCCAGGTGGAGGGGCCATGCGCTGGGTCACGGAGACTGTGGGAAGTCCCACCAGGATAATCTAAGCCCTGACTGTTCCTGACTCCTCAGTCACTGTCTGTAATTTGATTGTTCAAGCAGCCCCATGTCTCCCACTGCAGAGGGAGACAGAGATGCAGGGCTGGCTGCCCCCTGCCTGTCCACCCAGGGCTGTGGCCCAGCTATGCCCATTTCTCCACAGGAGGTTGTAGGGAGAACAGAAAGAGCATGGGCTTTGGAGGCAGACCGATCTAAGTTTGGATTCCAGCCTTGCCATCGCCTTACTGTGACTTGATCAGGGACTTCATCTTCCTTAGCCTCAGTTTTCCCACCTGTAAAATGGACAGCATAGCATCACTTCTTCCGGATGTGTCAGGAGGAGTGACTGAACTAATACACACAAAAGCCTACAAAGTACACTGTACATAGTAGATGCTCAGTAACTGCTGGTGTCCTTCCTCCACCATAGCAGTTCTGGTGAAGGATGACAGGCGGCCCAATGTCAGGAAGAGTCCTCCAGTGGGAATCAAGAGACTGGATCCAACCTTGGTGCTGCCTCTGACTTTCTGTGTGGCCTTAGGCCGGCTGGACAGCCTCTCTGGTCCTCAGTTTCCTTGGGCATAAATATGAGGGTGGGTTAGATGGTTTCCAGGGTCTCTCTGACACACCTGGGGGCTTGCTAACAGGATAGTGACCCTGGGGGAGGGGGACGGTGAGTGGAACAAGGTTATTACCATCGTCGGGGCGATGGTTCAGCTTACAGGTGACAATGACACAGGGCTGGGGATTTGAGCTCACTCAGATGGTGCCAGAAGATGGCCCCCAGGGACGCACTAGGTTGGGGGCAGATCATCCTGCACCCAGGATAGGTGAGCTCCCAGCACCTCCCTCCACCTGGGCAGCCTCACCTGCCGCTCTCTGGAGACATGCCCAGTACGTGGGGCACCAAAGATCCCACAAAAAACTAAGGCTTGTCTCTGCCTTTAGGGAGCTCTGCTGGGCAAGGACAGATTTCCCGGAGCTTTTGCTGGGGAAGACAGACTTTTCAATGCATGATCAATAACTGGATTCACAAGAGACATCATGATACTTATTCACTGATTACCGCAGAGCACACCCTGTGTTACACCCTTAATGAGCATCATCTCATTAAATTCCCCGTGACAACCCCAGTGAGGTCTTTATTACCATTATTTCTGCTCTACAGGCGAGGAAAACAAAATGCAGAGAGACTACGTTCCCTGGCTCCAGGGCATGCAGCAGTATGCACCAGGCTCAGGCTAGGGCACCCTGACAGAGCAGAGATGTGAACAAGGTGCCAAGGAGCCCAGAGGAGAGGCCTCCCCCTGTCGGTCGGGGGTTTGGGAACATGGCCCAGAGGTGGGGCATTTGAGTCAGTCCAAGCTCCCACTTATTCAGTACACCCGTCCCCGCCTCCATCAGGTGCTACCATTATTCCTGTTATAAGGAGGCACAGAGAAGTCAAAGCCTTTGGCATCAGGGGGGCCAGGGGAGCAGGGGGCCCAACAGAGGGAGCAGCTTAGAATAAACGTGCTCAGGAAAAAGCAGGCATAACTGAAGCCTTAGGTGTTGGGAACAGAGGCTAGACAGGTAAGTGAGGCCAGGTCCTGAGCCTCCACCCAAGCACACAAACACCCTGGCAAGAGGGGACCCAGGTCCTCACCTCACGTTAGAGCATGGCGTTTGAGCTTCAGGGCCTCCCCCTCCTGCAGTTCTCAGGAGGTGGCCATTACCCATCCTGTCTGTGACTTACACATACAGACTCTGAGTAAGCAAACAGATCATGGGGCTCCTAATCCCATCACACCCAGAAAGCTGGGGAGAGGCTGGGGTGATGGGCCTGGAATCTGTGCCCTCCGGGAGAGACGAAGGCAGACCTCATTCCACCCTCCTCAAACCAGTAAAGCAGAATGCCTGGGTGATTCATTTTTCTTGAAGACACAGAATAAACACAGCCTGAGAAGAAATTTGGTCTTTGTTCCCCAGGATGAAAGACAGTTGGAAAGCAGGGTTGAAAATGCTGAAACCCAGGCTTGGCAAACAGAAAATTAGTGGCAGATTAATTTCACTGTCTCACTGGGGAGTGGAATCTTGTACATTAAGTATAGGATTAAAGGGAATTAATTTCCCATCTCACCAGGCCTGGAGGGAATTCACAGGAGTTCTGTGCCTCTGGGGGACAGGGAGGTCAGTTCCAGTGGAGGAGAGGCAAGGTTCGTCCCAGGGCTTGTGAGGTGGGTCAAGACAGGCTGTGGGGTCCCAGGCCCCTGACAAATGGGAGGGAAGCTCTGACCTTTCATAAAACTGGAGCCTCTACAGTCATGATCCCTCTAGGTGCCTTTCCTGCCCTGCAAGGTCATATTCAGAACCATTCTATCCTATTTACAAGCCCTCTGTGTACCCATTCTGTCCTTCCTTCCTTACAATAATTAATCTTTATAAGGTGATTACTAAATGCCAGCACTTTTTTAAAAAAGAATCAGTCAGTTTATCCTTGCAAAAAACCTAAGAGGAATTACTATTATCATCCCCATTTTACAGATAAGAAAACTGAGGCAGAGAGAAGCAAACTGGTAACACTGGTAAATAGCAGAGCCAGGATTTGACTCCACACTGTCTGGAAACTGAGTCTTGTGTTCTTCACTCCAGCCTCTCCAAGGACAGGGTTTGCTTCAGTGGAGCAGGCCTGACCTACGTGGTACTGTCTGGGCTATTCCGGTCCCTGCCGCAGTGGCCAGTCTCAGAGGGAGCCCCGCCCTGCTCACGTCCCTCACTCACACAAGCACCATGAGATTCTGGCCAAATTGGAATCATCTTGGGCGAGGAAGGTTGTTACTGGGCCTGATGTGGTGGACCTGGGCTGCAGTTGCTACAGGTGGAGAGAAAGCCAGACCCAGCAGAGGGATCCGCCCACCCACAGAGTCAACCCTGGTTGGGGCTGGGTGGTACTGCTGCCTTCGCTGTGGGGAGGGTGGGGTGGAAGAGCCTAGGGCCAGCCAGACCTCAAATGGCAGGCTGCTCCAGCTGCCTCCTAGACCCGCGGTTAGGACATGGACCCAGAGAAGTCTAATCTAAAGGAAGGAAAGGCTATGGCTTGCCAGCTCACTGCAGCCCAAGCCACAGTGTGGCAGAGACAGGAAAGGTTTGATAAGACTCCCCACTGGGGGCAGGGATACATGAGTGGGTTCTGGAAGGACCTGTCTCTAGTCCTCACTCAGGGATGGCAAATAGCCTTCAGCTTGCAGGTCAGTGCCAATCAGGTGGCTGGAGAATTTGCCCACAGTGTCAGAGTCATATTCTGGCTCAGCAAAGAGGTCTGTGATTGATTAGCAAAGTCTGCGATGGGTGAAGCATCCGAGAGTGGCAGCATGGCCGTGGTGTACTAACGATCCCTGTTAGCTCTATCACATGGCACCTAGGATCCACTCCAACAGTTTTACCTCCCACTCCTCTCCCATCCTTCTCACCTCCAGCCACTCCCAAGTGATTAAGGTTCTCTGACCACATCCTCGAAAACAATACATTACTATACGCTTCAGGCAGCCTTTGTACAGCGTGTTCCCACTGCCTCCATCCTCAACTGCCTGGTGAGCTCATTTTCATCCTTCAAAACTCTGTCCTGGCGTCACTGCCCCGATCTTGACCTTCACGGAGTTCGTCACTTTCCCTTTTGTACATCATGATCCACAGAGCTGACATTGCTGAGTGACTCCCGGGGCCGGCAGTGGTGCATCAGCTGCAGCACTATTTAGACACCCTGCCTTACGTCCTAAAACGATCCCATTATACACACGGGGACCTGATGCTGAATGATCTTAGGAATTTTCCCCAGGTGCCCAGCTGGGCCGTGTTGGAACTGAGATCTGACCCCAGCTTATCCAAGCCCAAAGCCCATATTTTAATCATCATGCTGTGATCTGCCTGTTGCCTTCTCTCTGTATACAACACCGAGGTGTAATCTTTTATTCACTTGTCTGTCTCCGTCTCTAAACAGTTCCTTCTTAGATGGCAGAAACCATGTCTCTCTCCCATATCCTCGGCAGCTAGCCCAGGGCCCACCATGCAGGAGGCACTCAATAAATGTTGGTTAAACTGGATCCAACAAAAATGGTGGAGAGTTTACTTATTCTGTCCCAATCCTCGTCCAGGGACTTGCCTCAGCCCTGCCTGTCTGATCTGGGCATTAGTCTCTCCACTGTGTCCCACTTTTTGCGACCCCATGGACTGTAGTCCACCAGACTCCTCTGTCTGTGGAATTCGCCAGACAAGAATACTGGAGTGGGTTGCCATTTCCTTCTTCAGGGGTTCTTCCCAGGGATTGAACCCCTGTCTCCCTCATTGCACCAGATTCTTTACTGTCTGAGCCTCCAGGGAAGCCCTGTCTGATCCAGGCAGTGGATGTTTAATAGAGCCTATGAGAGGACAGAATCATGAGTCTTTTTGATGTGGGTGATTTGTCTCCCCAGAGAGATTATAAACTCACAGTGGAAAAGAATAAGGTATACATCTTTCTTTTTTTTTAATTTTCTTGTATATTTTTCTTCCTGTTCTTCACTTCTTATTGAGTGCTTCCATTGTTTCAGGCCGGGGCTGGGTCTGAGGGAACATGTAGCCTCCTGATGCATTGTGTGGGCTCTGTGGACAATCCACTGGTTTAAAACACAAGTTCCCTGACTCCCCTCAACCCTCCAGATTCTGACTCTGTAGGACCAGGGCAAAGCTGTGCACTACCCAGCTTTATCATTATTATTATTAATTTATTTATTTGGCTGCACCAGGTCTTTGTATGACATACGGGTTCTCTTTTTTTTTTCTTTTTTTAACTTGTAGCATGAGGGATCTTTTAGCTGTGGCACGCAGAATCTTTAGCTGTGGCATGTGAACTCTTAGTTGCAGCATGTGGAATCTAGTTCCCCAACCAGGGATCAAACTCAGGCCCCCTGGATTGGCAGCATGGAATCTTAGCCGCTAGACCACCAGGGACGTCCCTGCACTGCCCAACTTTGACTACATTTCTGATGCAAAGCCATCAGCAGCCGCCAATCTGTTGAAATTCCCAAGTTCTCATCTCACCATCAATGGTGCTGGCAACCCAGTGATGAACTGAAGGTCTGGTTGTGCAGGGAAGGCGGTACATTGGGTGTCCTGGTCTCCCCTCTGCCTGCAAGAGGACTGAGGGTCCTAATTCCATCTATTCTTCTTTCAGACTCAAACACCTCTTCCCTGAGGAATGCTCTCTGGTCCCTCAGGCTGGGTTCAAAGCAGTCACTTCTCCCATCATAGACGAGCCTCCCTGAGATGGCCTGGTTATTTGCCTCACACCCAGCCTAGACTATGAGCCCCCTGAGGGGAAAAGATTCTTATTAATTGACTTTGTCCACCCAGAGTTTGTTGAATTGTCACTGGCTTTTCCATGCCCATGACTGAGGAAGAATGCTGACTGGTGATTTCGTTAGCAAGCCAACCATAGCCAGAACTCCAAGGAGCATTTAGCAATGACGCAGGCCTTGGAACCAGCTAGACCTGGGTTCCCCTCTAGGGTCTTGCTATTAGCGGCGTGACTTGGAATGCATGCCGTACTTCTCTGAGCCTCGTTGTCCTCGCCAGTAAAATGGAAGTAACTACATCTGTACCTCACAAAGCTGTGAAAGTGAAAGTCGCTCAGTTGTGTCCAACTCTTTGGGACCCCGTAGACCATACAGTCCATGGAATTCTCCAGGCCAGAATACTGGAGTGGGTAGCCTTTCCCTTTTCCAGGGGATCTTCCCAACCCAGGGATCAAACCCAGGTCTCCCGCTTTGCAAGCGGATTCTTTACCAGCTGAGCCACAAGGGAAGTCCAAGAATACTGGAGTGGGTAGCCTATCCCTTCTCCAGCAGATCTTCCCGACCCAGGAATCAAACCGGGGTCTCCTGCATTGCAGGCAGATTCTTTACCAATGAGCTATGAGGGAAGCCCAGGAATAAATGATAATAAATGTATGTGGAATCTAGAAAAATGGTACAGATGAGCCTATTTGCACAGCTGGAATAGAGACACAGATGCAGAGTACAGACATGTGGACACAAAGCCGGGTGAGGGCAGGGATGAATTGGGAGAATGGAATTGATATACATACTCTACTATTTATAAAATAGATAACTAGTGGGAACCTGGTGTAGAGTGCAGGGAGCTCAGCTCAGTGCTCTGTGATGACCTGGGGGTGGGGGAAGCGGGGTATGGGATGGGGAAGGTGGGGAGGGAGGGAGACCCAAGAGGGAGGGGATATATGTATACACAGAGCTGATTCACTGCATTGTACAGCAGAAACTAGCACAACATTGTAAAGAAACTATATTCCAATTTTTTTTAACGCATATAATAGAAAAGGCCCCAAAAATTATAAAACAATTCTGGAGAGCCCATGACTCCTCCTGCCCTGCCCTGCCCTACCTTGACCAAGTCCCCCTTCTTGTGCTGAGACTCTCCCAGCTGGCCATGCACCTGCCTGAATGTCCTCTTCCAACAGGCTCTTACTTGGTGAGGTCAGCCTGCTCCTCTGGGTCCTGGTTAAGGCAGAGGTTTTCTGTCCATGCTTTTAGATGAATCATCGTTTCATTAAGGCTAAAATGTGCCTTTTCTAAGCTCCGGGCAGCACAGGATACGATTCCCCAAGAGGTCCCAAGCTCAATAAGCAAACACTGGGTTTGTGACACATCTGAATTCCGGTCGCACTGCCTCCTGATGGAGCTCAGGATGAGGGTGTCCTCTTCTTAGTTTTCCCAGGTTCCCCTCAGAGCCTGTATGCTACAGAGCTCACCACATCAATTGGCATCTTGGAATGCGGAGGCGCCTTCCACACGCACTTGATGAGCGTCGTGGGCTTTTCCTAGGCCTGGGCAGAGCAAAGGGAGACCCTGTCCCCGCCAGCAGGGGCGGGTGGTCTCCTTCCTTCCACAGAGCTGTGGCGGGCACAGTGGACAGTACAGCAAAGTGAGGTACATAGAATTCAGAGGAGCATTGCTCCAGACAGAATTTGTGGAGAGGAACGAATGTGCTATGAGCGCCTCCCGTGGGCCAGGCTGAGGCTGTTCACAGACATCAGTGTCTTGACCCTGGTGTTGATCCTAACAGATAGCCTCGTTTTACAAATAAGGACACTGAGATGTAAGAATGTAAGTGGCTTGAACCTGGCATGGGGAAAGTCAGCGACCATTCAGGATCCAAACTCCCCAACTTTGACTCCAGAACTGTCTCCCCCCAAAGAAAAGTAAAGGGTCTCAGTTCTCATGGGCTGGAATGTGATCTTCCAGCATCTTCCCATTCATCCCACCCTCCCCCGAGTGGGTCCCACCCAGAGCCAAGTAAGGACAGTCTGAGTCCCCAAGCTAGCAGGCCAGGAGCCAGCATGTTCCAAACCTGACCCCCTCACCCAGAAGCTGCTAGCAGCTATTGCTCCCACAGGAAGCCACATAACACAGTGCTCTCAAACCAGGCCTTGGTGGCACAGAGACTCAGGTTTGAATTCCAGTTCCTCCAGCCTCTGGCTGTGTGACTTTAGGTAAGTCACTTGACCTCTCTGAGCATCTTGTGAAACTGGGAAAAGAATCTTCAGTTCAGAGGATTTTTGTACAAATGCAGACAATACAAAGCACGTGGCTCATGGGGAGGGTTCAGTCAATGCTGATTATTCTCATGAGTTCCTCAGAAGGCAGCACATCCTCCAGAGAATGAATCATCACCCCCCTCCGCTGCTTCCATCTTCTCCCAGTCCCTTATCTCCCACCAGGAAGAGAGATAACTAAATATCTCTAGGCAGGAGAGAGAAAATAACTAGGTAGGAGCTGGCTGCCTCTGCATAGGAGTTTAAATTTTTATGAAGTGAGGAAATTTCCTCTCCCCTTTCCAAGCGTCTGGCTTAATGAGCCCAGTCAGAAGGAAAACATTCACTGGTTCTCTCAGGTGGGCACCTGGGCAGGAAAAGCAGGTCGTCCCTGGGGCCCACCTGTCCCAGGCCTGCTGAATGAGAAGAGGGCATTTCCTCTGTGATGCCAGGCATCAGAGGTGAAAATAGATTGAATTTTCTTATAATGGGTCTTTAACACTTAAATGTACTTCTAGGCTCTAGGAATAGCCAGGATTTGAAAAGCCCAATGTATAGAACAATTCTTTTCTTTTTAATTGCACACGCCAAGGATTAGGTGTTTTTCTGTTTTGCTTGTTTGTGTGTGTTTTAATATTTACTTATTTGGCTGCACTGGGTCTTCATTGCAGCATGCAGGGTCTTTTAGTTATGGCATGCAGAATTCTTAGTTGCAGCGTGTGAGATCTTTTCTTTTTTTTTTTCAGTTGTAACACGTGAACTCTTCTCACAGCATGTGGGATCTAGTTCCCAGACCAGGATCAAACCATGGCCCCTGCATTGGGAGCACAAAGTCTTAGCCACTGGACCACCAGGGAAGTCTGTATAGTTTTATCAGGAGACCAGGAGGTCTCAGCAATTCAAGGCTTAGGACCCAAGAGCATGCGCATAATTGCTTAGAGAGTCCCCCAAAGTCAGGAGCACCAGCGGGCCTGCTTCATGTATCCTTGTGACCACTTGTCAGGCCAAAAACCTTGACTCTGTGTGTCAGAGTCTTGAATCTCACAGACCTGCCTCTGCAAACGTGTCTTCCAAGATCACACAAGCAGCCTTTTACCAAAACTTGTGAAAAACAGTTCTTTGTCTGGGGGCAGTAGATGAATAGACGCAGTCAATGCTTTCACCTGAGAGGTGGGCCAGGTCCTGCGCTTCAGACCCTCTTTGCCAAGATCCTACTCCTCCCCTTCACGAGCCCATAGCGTTACCACGGTGACCAGGTGTGCCTAGGGGTGCAGGTGTGAGCAGGTGGAGGAGAAGGAGACCTATCACCTGCTGGTATTTCAAGAGCATGAGGCTCCCACACAAACAACCCAGAGGCACCCCAAGCCCTCCTCATGGAGCCAGGCTGGCTTTGGATCCCAGCTCTGCCATTGGGTGTGTAGCCTCCAGCAAGTCACTGAACCTCTCTACGCCTTGGCTTCCTTTGCAGGGCAAGGAGGAATATAAATGCTTCACTGGATTAAATAACAATGACTGTGCCTGTGATACCATTTGAGATCAAGACCTGGAATCTATTATTATTCACAATAGCCCTTCTGACCAAGGAGGAGGGTTGGGTGCCCATCCACTTCCTCCCCAAAGACCCACAGCTGCTGTCGGTGTACATTCTAGGGGTTCTTCCCTCATCATAGTGTCCTTGTCCCCAATATCTGCTTCACCTGGGTGCCACCTGCATCTTCTGACCTCCCTTGGCCTCATCTTACCTCCAGAAAGCACCTGAAATGCCCCAGCACTGACCAGGTGTGTTGGAGGGAAGGCTCAGGTCTCCAAGAAGAGACCAAGGCGGGGGTGGGGGGGCTTTGGGAGAAGTTCAACTAAACTGGAAGAGACTTGGGACCTGGGGAGAGGAGATCTTGGAAGTTGGGGCACAGGGGTTCCAGCCCCAGTTCTGCCATCAATCCGCTGAGTGACCTAAGCAAAGCCCTCTCTGCTGCTGCTGGTGCTGCTGAGTTGCTTCAGTCGTGTCTGACTCTGTGCGACCCCATAGATGGTAGCCACCAGGCTCCCCTGTCCCTGGGATTCTCCAGGCAAGAACACTGGAGTGGGTTGCCATTTCCTTCTCCAATGCATGAAAGTGAAAAGTGAGAGTGAAGTCGCTCAGTCGTGTCTGACTCTTAGCGACCCCATGGACTGCAGCCCACCAGGCTCCTCTGTCCATGGGATTTTCCCACTGGAGTGGGGTCCCATTGCCTTGAAACAAAGGGTTGGAGCAGAGCTGAGAATTTCCATCTATACTGTTTGGGGACACGTCCATGCCCAGCAAGGACCCAGGAGGGCAAGGTCAAGATGGTGCAGCTCTCTCTGTATCTTTTTACACATTAGGAGTCCATGGGCACTTTAACTGAGAAAAACCAACTCTTGCAAATCAGAACTGCCAATCAACCAACCTGGGCATCTGCCTAGACCCTGCGTGGAGTAAGGAGGAGGCAGTCAGTTAAGTTTCTGAATGAATGAAGGAAAGAAAGGGCCTCAGAGATGGGGAGGGCAAGCCCAATGGAAGGGAAGGTCAAAAGGAGGAAGGAGAAAAACTGGCAAACAGGAAGGGGGAGTGTCTAGAACAAGAAAGGAGATGAAAGAAGAGGGGTGGGTACAGGCTTCCAGGGCACCCACAGGCGGGCCCACACATCAGCCTCATGGAGGGCTGGCTAACCTGAAGGCCAGGAGGGGCTGCTTTCCCCGGCTCATAGCTCCACCATCTTCTGCTCTGAATATTTGATGGCTCCACCCGAAGGATAGTGCTTCCTGGGTTGGGAGCATGGAGAGGTGGAAGCAAAGCCAGTAATGAGCCCTCCCAGGTCCTCTCATGCAGTAGCCGTGCCTGCATCTGGGAACCAGCTGGGCCCTCCCTCCACAACACAGCCCCCTGCACCCAAGTGCTGCTTGTTCGTTCTGATGGAAATCCGCAGCATAAGAGCCGAGGGTCTCACACAGCTAATGGCCAGAGCTGGGGCACCGGGCTTGATGGCCTGGCCTCCATCCCACCCATTTTCTTGTTAGACTCTCAGCCTGCTATGGAGTTCACCCAGGTTACAATGCTCAATAGTTCCAAGCGCTGACATCTGATACCTCCATCATCTGGGAGACAGGTGGACTGATTTTACAGATGAGAAAATGAGGTTTGGAGACAGAAGCTTGCCCAAGTCCACACGGTTACTTGGGGTAAAAGCAGCCCTCGAGCCTGTGATTTCAAAACTGGTGCTCTTTTCAACAATAACAACCACTTCATATCAGTCATATCATGTCAGTCTGTTATTCGTTTGCACCACAAGATTAAAAAGGAACAAAAAGCCAGAACAAGGAACAAGCTGGAGGGCTTGAGAAACGAGTCTTCCCAGTGTCAAGTCCAAGGAAAGAAGGGACCGTATATTTGTCCCCATTTCCTAGATGTAGGGTGGGCCACCTACATCCTCACTTTACAGATGAGGAAACTGAGGCTCAAGAGGGTTAAAGAATTTGCCCCAAGCTTCATCACTGTAGCTGTGTCCATAAGCCATGCTCGTCTGACTCCCGACTCATCTCCCCAGGCTTCACAGAGCACCACTGGGCCCCCACTACTATGCTTTTGTTGAGAAGACACCAGAGGGCTAGATCTTGAGGTCCCTAACCTTGAGGAACCAGTGGCACTTAAGGAGGGGGTAGAATAACGTCACTCCCTGTAGGAGAGTTCCCTGCTTCTCCCAGCAGGCCAGGACTCACACACACTATTCGCCCTCGTGCTTTCCCATTATGGCCTGAATCACAGGCCTCCTGGGATGATGGGGAGAGTCTCCATTTGAAGTCTCTGCTGTTTTCTAGAACATGCAAGACCCAGGTCTGGCTGGCCCAGAACAGAGCCTGGGACATGGAGGTGTTCGTAAACCCTTGATCAAGGAATGAGCGCATGGATGGATAGATAGATGGAAGGACGAATGGACAGACAAACAACTGCTTGAAGCAGGCAGGGCAGTGGGAGGTCAGAGAATAGAGAGACAAGAATATAAACTCGGAAGCCCAGGGGAAAGTGTCAAAGAGAAAAGGTTCCTTGTATGTGCTGTGAGGAAAACAGCGGAGCAGCAGCCTATATCTAGGGCAGAGTTTACTGGAAAGAGACAAGCTCTGGGGCCACGTGGAGAGGTGGCCAGGAGACCAGGGTCAGTTTCCTCTGTGCTCACAACTCGCTGGCGACCTTATTTGGGATCTTGGCCCCTCTGAGCCTCAGGCATTTCTGCTGTAAACAGAGAGGGTGGGGTTGACCTCACCAAAGTTTGAGTTCCCTTCTAATTCCAAAACTCTATATGCAGCCCAGCCAGCAGCTCTCACAACTTTCTCCCTCGGGCCAAAAGCCCCAGCCCCAGTCCAGGGGCCCTGAAACCCTGCCTGGACTGACCCTGAAGTGACCACGCGGCTGCAGAAACCTATGATTTTCCCTAAATCACCCCAAGCCCACATGGGGCCATGGGGCCCAGCTGGATCTTACAGCCACAAAACCCGGCTCTGCTGAATCTTGGTTCTGTGACTTTGGGCAAGTCACCGTGAACCTTGGGGCCCTCATCCGTGATGCAGGATAGAAGCTATGTACCCACTCCCACCCCCCACCCCCACCCTCAGGTACCTTGAGCTCTATGAAAACCAGGTTTGTGTAAGAGTTTAGGCTCAGTGAAGCTCTGGAGGCAAAGGTCAGACAGCCGCATGGAGGAAGTTGTCTTTGAGTTCTCCGCTCGCCGGGCCCCTCTTGCTCCCACAAGCGCCCCGAGTCCTGGAGCCGCGCCCCCTACAATGATCCTAGTCCCAGTGGCAGTGACTCCAGCGTTACTTCTGTCCCTGGGTGTGTTAATGGAGGAAATCCTCTGAAAGCCAGATGCGGGCTCTCTGATGGGGCAGTTTCCTGCCAGCAGTGAAGGGAGCTGGCAGGACAAGAAGCCATTCAGAAACTATCATTCAGCTGCCCACTCCACATGCTTCTGCGAAATGCCTGGAGTCCAAACATCCCGGCGACAGGCGCACCTCCCCAGACTCCAGCATCTGACCCTTTTTGGAGCTGTTCTGGCTGGTAGGAGTGACAGAGCCAAGACGCCCGAACATCCCTCAGGGCACCTCTCGTCCACCCGTCACTGCACAGACAGGGCCTCCCAAGGGGTGGGTGAGAGTCAGCCCCAGGCCCCCGCCTCTTAACTGCACATGCTGTGTTCCCAAGGCGCTTCCCAGCTCCCCAGATCACGGTGATGACTGTGGCAGAGGGGACAGCCCTGCAAGATTCCTCCACCTGGGGTATGGGGGCATGTGAAGGGCCAGGGGCCTGAGAACTGAACCTGGCCCCCCCCATCCTGGCGGTGGGGGGGTGTTCAGGATGCCACATCCTCACTAGGAGGCTCAGATTTGGGTGCCAAATTCAAGCCATCTGCTCTCCAGCTGCAGAACACCCCCATCCCTAAGGAAGTGTCACGCCTTCACTTTCCAGCCCTCAGGTTCTCCCCTCAAACCCAGACACCACCCTCTAGCTTGGTCTTAGACACCAAAACAGTGACCCCTGCTGGTGGTTAGGTGTTTGTAACGTCAGGCTCCAGCATTCAGATGCCTCAGGGCCATCTGGGCAGCAAGATGGGCATTGGGCACAGACAGAGGAATCTGGATGCCCGTTCTATCCCTCGGCCTGGGGGCAAAGTCCCAGAGGGAGACCCCTGGCTCCCGGTCTTCAGGGGCCCTCCTGAAAGCCTCCAGGCCTGCCCGCTCCAGAGCACTTTCTTCTGCTCAAACAAGGCCTTTCAATGCCAAGGGCAGCTGTCTTCTCATCCTTACACTCTGCTGCTTATACAGACTGATGCAAAGCTGAGTGATTCTGAAAGGCAGGGCTCACTAGAGCTTCTTGAGTAATCTAGGCCCTTACTCTACTTCAGTCAAAATCCCCTTCCTTTGGGGACAGTGAGGGGGAGAAATCTGATTAAGTCATGCGCACTTGGGTGTGGCTGACAGGACTACTGAAGGGGTGGGGAGAGCTGGGGAGAGTGACTGTCTGGGTACCTTGCTGACTCCAAATACAGGGAGAAATCTGAGACAGCTGACCAACCCATGAAAGCAGACCTGAGGGTAGTTCAAGAGAGGATCCAAGGGATTTGAAAGGTCCCTGACATCCCTGACAAGGTAAGGACCTCCACAATCCATTACGCATTTGCAAGGTTAATCCTAGAGTTACAGACCCTCAGAGTGGAAAGGACCTTAAAAGCCAAGGGGAGACTGGGGTTTGTGAATCCAGACACACTGACACACATTCGCCACTTCAGAGTCAACCTGCAGGGGAAGGTCTGGGGAGCAGAGCTGGGCTGATGGTGAGCCCTGTGCTATCCAGTTATCTTCTGCTGGAAACGCCCGAAGGGGCCCTGGAGAAGCTCCAGAGAGGGCAGAGTGGCTGGCCTACTGGACGCAGCCTCAGCGGGCCAGCTGTTCCATCTCAGCCAACAGAGAAATGCGGGGAGAAAGAAGTGGCAGTGGTTTGAGCCCAGGCCGAGGCGTTTGTGCAGCCGCTCACAGCAGAGTCCCAGCCATGGGTTTTAGTAAAGGGTGCATGATGAGATGATATGAAGCAAATTACTGAGGCAGGGCCACAAAACAAATCCCCCTCTGTTCTTAGGGTAATGAGCCTATGACCTTGGCAGAGCCTGTGCAGAGAGAGGCTCTGAGGGAGTGAATGGCTGGCATTCTCATCACACTCAAAGGCCCACTGCCACCATACTCTACCCCCACAATTCAGAGGTAGCTGTCTTTTCTTCTTCTTCCCTCCCTGCTTCCTTCCCCAACCTGTTTCCCTGCCTTTAACTTGAGCTACACAACTTGAGCGGTGCTCCAGGCCAGGCACCTGTGCTGGGTATCACGGGGGCACCCAGCTGTGACTCAGGCAGGGTTGCCCCCCACGCAAGGGGCTGTTGGAGTCACATGCATAACCCTGAGTCAGCTCAGAACTCAAACTCACGGCTTGGGATGCCAAGAACAGCACTTTGAACGTTGATTATCCTCTATTGCTTGTGTAGACAGGGCTAAGCTGAGTATCAGACCTCAGGGCAGGGCCCGCCCTGCCCACAGCACTGCACTCACTGGTGTTAAAACCTGCCAAAAAGTGGATTTGAATGGAGGGGTAGGAAGATTGGTTTTTACTGAGCCTGTAGCATGAGTCAGGCCCAGTCAATAGGTATCTCATTTACTCACACTGGCCTGCAGAGGAAGGGATTAGCATCTCCAATTTGCTTTGAAGAACTAAGATTCAGAAAGGTTAAACGACTCATCAAAGCCGCACAGCCAGAAACTGGTGTGACCTCAAAGCCCCAGGAGGAGGGAGGGGGAGTGGAGGGAGCTGAGGTTGGAGTGGGTGGTGTCTGGTGGTGTGACTTCTGGCTACCCTGCCCCCAGCCTGTGCTGGCCCCGCCCACACACAGCTTGCACACACTTCAGCCCTCCCATCCACACACGTCTGGGGTGCAGAGCGCAGCCAGGCCCGCCAAGCATGAGGCAGGGTTGAATTCTGCCCCCACACCAAGACGCAAAAGAGGGAGAGTCAGGCATAGAGGCCCCTCCCAGCTCCTCCCTCACCTCCCCCAGTCTGCCGCAGCCTCAGCCTCCCCAGGGTCAGCATCAAAGATTCATCAAAGCTGAAGCCCAGCAAAGTGTGCGCTTCACATCTCTAAATGTGCTTCTTCCCAATGAAAAATTCAGTGGGAAAACGCAGGGAGTTAAAGGCAGGGAAACAGGTTGGGAAAGGAAGCAGGGAGGGAAGGAAAAGAAAAGAGACCTACCTCTGAATTGTGGTTCTGCTGAATTCGCCCACATTTATGGAGCATCTGCCTCAAGTAGGACCTTGAGCCTGACACCAAGGCAGGGCTGTAAAATACAGTTGCCCAGGCTGTGCACTGCACAACTCCAGAAGATTCATTCCCAGAGACAACAGAGGTAGTTCTGCAGAGGAAGCAGGCTGGCTCCCACCCAGATGGTGTGGGAGTCAGGAGGCCTGGCTTCTGCTCATCTAACATTCTGAGTCTTAGATTTCTCATGTCCAAACAGGGTTTACAGTACTCACACTTCTTATCTCCCAGTGTCTCAAGGAAGACTCACAGGGTGTTAATTGATGTGATAAAAAGAGAGAAAGCAGATAACTCCTCCCACAGAAAAGCCCAAACAGTGGATTCAGGAATAAAGAGGAAGAGGGAACTGCTTCCAGGTGGGGAGACTGGAGAAGGTAATATTTGATACAGGTTGTAAAGAATGAGGAGGCATTCTACAGGCAAGCCAGTGGGGTCAGGGTGCAGCATTGCAGGCCAGGCAGGGGGACAGCGTGAGCTAAGGCCTGGAGGTGGGAGTGAAGAGCTGGGGCAATGGAAGGGAATGTGTGGTTTGGCCTAGGAGGAGCTGGCGCAGGGAGTAAGGAGGGGAGAGCATGGGTTTAGTCTCCAATAAGATAGCAGAAGACCCCAGGGTCCCTGCAGGGAAGGCCTGGGGTAGCCCAAAAGTGTGCTGAGAAGTCAGAAGCCTGTTCCCCTCTGCCCCTCGCTGGTTTTGTCATTTGAGATGAGTCACAGCCTCCCTCAAGTCTCAGTTTCCTCATCTGTAAAATGAGGATTTCAGACAAGTTCCTCTTGTGGCTAATTTGGTCTGTACTTCTAGTTCTAAGAAGCTGGTTGTTGACCATGGGGTGTCACAGGAAGCTTAGACTGACAAGACCTGCCCTGTGCTTCCCTGTTCCCCAGAGAGCACTCCCATCCTTACCCTACAGCCCCATTTTGAAACAGCCTTGGGTTACTGTGCTGCACGGATGCGAGCCTCCCTGGAGTGAGGCTGCACTTCCTCCTGGCTGAAGACTGAGCTCAGCAGGACTCCAGCCCCACCCTTCAGATAAGCCAGGAACACCCACACCTGGAGCTGCCCCTGAGCCAGCAAGCAGCCTCACAGCCCTGGTGTCATTGGCTGAGACCCAGGAACCCTCAGGGAGAGCAGCTGCTCACCACATACCACACATCCTGCACACCAGCATCCCTAGTCAGACTGAACCAAAAGGTAAGCCTCCACTTCCTGGTCAGGCCTGATGGCTCCCTGTGAAAAGCAGAGCAACCCCCATGGAATGGCAGTTCCATGACACCTGGTCCCTGGGCAGGGTTAGTGGGCTTCTTGCTGCTCGGCCAAAACCCTCCCCTTCCCCACAAGGACTACGATGCTTTCTCAGCTTGATTCTGGGGGCAACACAGAGAAGTAGTGGCTTGTGGCTTGGACTTTGGGGTCAGTGGTGCAAGTTGAGATTCTCAGCCCCACTCCTTGCTAGTAGAATGATCCTGACCTTGAACCACTTCCCTATTTTTTCTAACTTTCCACTTGCTCCCCTTCATAAAATAGGAATAATAACATCTCCCTTCTAGGGTTATTGTGAAGATGAAATGTAGTCATGTTTTAAGGTACCCTGCCTAGGTGCCTTAAGGCCCCGAACATAAGGGTTGAGTTGTAGAAGATGGTAGAGTTTGCTGGTGGGGTGCCCTTGGACCAAGTGGAGGACTTGCAACATACCAAGTGGGTCTCCAGAGGGGCTTCCCATGAGGTGCAGTGGTAAAGAATCTGTCTGCAAATGCAGGAGACGCAGGAGACACCAGTTCAATCCCTGGGTCAGGAATATCCCCTGGCGTAGAAAATGGCAACCAGCTCCACTATTCCTGCCTGGAAAATTCTATGGACAGAGGAGCCTGGAGGGCTACAGTCCAGGGGGTCGCAAAGAGTCAGACATGACTGAGCGACGGAGCACAAGGTGAATTCTTCAAGGTGTGACTGGCAGGGGCAGAAGTTACAGTGTTGGGTTGCTTGGCTCCACAGCGCCCCCTTCCTACCAAGCAAGGCCACTACCACCAAGCAAGGCCACTACCACGACCGGCGCAGCCCACGACTTGAGCGCCCTCCAGTGGTCGCTCCTCTGCCCTCGGGCACCACAGCTTACCCCACAACACTCAAGACTCTGCCCGACAGCAGCAGGTGCCTTTTGGCCCCAGAAAAACAAAACAGCCCAATTGCAATACCTTGCAGGCTTCTCAAGCTTATAGTCCCCCAGATTAAGCGAGATCAAATTTTTACCATAGGCATATGAGTTATGTTAAAAAATACGAAGAAACAAGGGCTGCCTTGGTGGCTTAATGATAAAAAAAAAAATCTACTTGCCAATGCAAGAGACATGGGTTCAATCCCTGGTCTGGGCAGATCCCACATGCCTCGGAGCAACCAAGCCTGTGTGCCACAAATATTGAGCCTGTGCGCCACAACTATTGAGCCTGTGCTCTAGAACCCGAGAGCCACACCACTGAGCCCACAGGCCTGGAGCCCATGCTCAGCAACAAGAGCAGCCACCGCAATGAGAAGCCACGCATGGCAGCTAGAGAGTAGCTCCTGCTTGCCACAGCTAGAGAAAAGGCCGAGCAGCAACAGAGACCCAGCACAGACAAATAAATACGTTTTTAAAATATGAAGAAACAAATGATTTGTTTTTAAATAAAAAATATAATGGAGATGGAAGGGGGGAAGTTAGGGTGGAAAAAGAGAAAAAAAGGTCCATTTTTCATAAGCTGTGTTGTAGGGATGAAATGAAGTAGAGAACAGGGAAATTTCAGTTCCTAAAACCACTCCTGCAGTGCCTAAAAAAAGAAGAAAGTCCAGTTGGGACAAGGAACGTGAAGCTGTGGGGGGAATGCAGCCCGGCAGGCATGTGTGTGAGCAGAGGGGGCCCCAGGCAGGAGTGCAGCTCATCCAGCCCCTGGTTCTCAGGGGTGGGAGCCCACAGCACCCCCACCTCTGGGATCTTGGCTGCAGCTGGCTCAGGGCCCTCCCGTTAGTCATGTCAAGTACCTTTAAACTCAGGGTTTTAGAGCCGCCCACAAACGCTCAGGTGAGAATAGCTGTGCATTTCCTGAAATGAGGACGGGGAGATGCACACTCGACCTAAGCAACCCAAATGCCTCCATCCTCCAGATTTCTGGGGTCACCGTTCCTTTAACAGTCCCATAACAAGTCCAAGCATCCATCTCCTGTGACGGGGGAGGGTGGGGGCAGTGCTTCCCAGGATTCCTCTCTGTGGACTTCTGAGCCTCCCCGCAGAATGCAAACATGTTCATAGGACTCTGGTCGTTTCTTATTATGTGACTCCCCGTCTCTACCACCCCACACAGCTCCACACAGGGGATCACCGCCTACCAGCTCATAATCTGATTCTCTGGCCACCGCACCCACCACCCTCCTTAGTGTGTCTTCTCAGTCCTGGACGCAGGCCAGTGTCTCCACCCTCCAACTCATCCAAGACCAAACTGATACCTTACGACAACTTTACTGAAGGTGGAAACTAATTGCAACTGCTACCAGATGTTTTTGGTCTTAAAGCTCATAGTCAAAATCTGACCTAGAGTCTGCCCAGCTCCTAGCAGGATTCCAGGTAGGGGGAACAGTCCTAGGAGTCTCCAGGAGTCTGCACATCTCAAAGACCACTCATTTTGGCCCCAGAGAAAGAGAAGAAAATCCGCCTCTCCCCAGTGCAAAGCCTGTGTCCTTTATGGCCTCGGGACACACCTCTCCTTTTGGACAGCTCTGAGCCACACGCATGTGGCCTGAACAGCAGGGCCCAGATGTGACAATCAGAAGGACTCTAAAATACAGCACAAATGAATGTATCTGAGGAAACAAAAACACAACAGACTTGTGGTTGCCTGGGGGAGGGAAGGATTGGGAGTTTGGGATTATCAGATGCAAACATACACAGGATGGGTGCTGCTGTGCAGCACGGGGAACCATTCAGGATCTTTAATAAACCATAATGGAAAAGAAAAAAAAAGAATGACTTCCCATTTTCGGAATAACTCTGTTGGGTGAGGGAAGCTCAACAGTAACTCATGCCCAGTTCCACGCACAGTCACCCCGCCCCCAAGAAGATCTGTAGGTTTGGGGGAACGCAGCTCCCACACCTAGTGATGCCTGGTTCTTGGCTCCAGATATCTCGGGAGAAAACGTAAGAGAAGAGGACAGGAACAAGCCACTGTGAGAATATTGTAAATCCAGGTGTTGGATGGGGAGTGGGGTGTAGGCAGGATCCTAACTGCACGGGACCAGACTCTCCTAACGTACCAGGTACGTCCTAAACAAGCCAGAACCTTGCAGGCTGCAGATGCTGATGCTGGTACACTTCACCCATGTTTCAGAGATTCCCCAAGAAAAATGGACAGGCACTTGCTGCCCTGATGAAGAGGTCACTCCCAGAACTGTCCAAGAGATGAATTCCAGTCTTACACTACACTGCTTCAAACGTTCACAAGCCCCCAGAGGAGTTTTTCCAGCTCCAACTTTATTTTAAAATCCAGGCTCTACCTACCGGGTACCCCATTATAAACATGGAGAATTGAGAAACCCCTCATCAAAAGTAGGGAGGGAAGAGGCAGTCCACCAAAATTCTTTTGTTCTTCATCATCTAGCTTCTTTCCATCCGGGATTCTCCTCTGGATCCCAATCTATCCATCACCAATCATCTAACTATATGTCTCTATATCATCTATCTGCTTACCTACCTACCAATCTACTACCCCATGCCAATCTTAGCTGAAATGGCCACATTTTGCATCAGAGAATTTGCAGGTGCTCTCTGTAGTTGCTCACAGGCTAGTCCTTCAATTCCGAGTCTCTACCCTGCTGATTCCTACAGCATTAACCCCTTCTCTTCTGATCACTTCCAGACTTTAGTCAATATCCCAAACTAGGATCATTTGCTTTCCTTCAAAGTGTGCCTCCTGCAAAATGTTTATTTCTTTCTTTTTATTTGCATCACTTTCTTTAATTTAGGATTTTTTATTTATAAAAATTTGAAAACTACAGGAAAAAGCAATAGATAACTACTCTTGGTATCTATTCTTGGGAAAAAAATAGTATCCCATTACCAACACTCAGAATTAAAAACACTGTTAACTTCTTGGTATGGTTATGTTCAGGGGTTTCTACAACAATAAACAGAAAAGAAAATCACTGTATAGTTTTTATTTTTAAAAATATACATATGTTCATCATAAAGAACTTAAGCAAAGCAGAAAAGTACAAGATCAAAGTTAATTATCAACCAGAAATAACCATTATTAACATTAGGTAAACATCATTGCAGATAACTTTCTCTGCATTTATATGAAGAGAAAGCCAAACAATTGGATACATATGTAGAGAGAAAGTCAGAAATACTTTAATAAAAATGGGATAATGCTATATATGCTATTTTAATAAAAAGTATTAAATTTAATTTTACATGAATTTATCAGCAGAAAAGGAAACTGAAATGAAACAGAAGAAATCATTGAACTTCAAATAAATGTTCTTTACCATAAAAAAAAAATTTAAGATTCCTGTTCAGTTCAGTTCAGTCGCTCAATCGTGTCTGACTCTTCGAGACCCCATGAATCGCAGCACGCCAGGCCTCCCTGTCCATCACCAACTCCAGGAGTTCACCCAGACTCACATCCATCGAGTCATTGATGCCATCCAGCCATCTCATCCTCTGTCGTCCCCTTCTCCTCCTGCCCCCAATCCCTCCCAGCATCAGAGTCTTTTCCAATGAGTCAACTCTTCGCATGAGGTGGCCAAAGTACTGGAGTTTCAGCTTTAGCATCATTCCTTTCAAAGAAATCCCAGGGCTGATCTCCTTCAGAATGGACTGGTTGGATCTCCTTGCAGTCCAAGGGACTCTCAAGAGTCTTCTCCAACACCACAGTTCAAAAGCATCAATTCTTCGGTGCTCAGCCTTCTTCACAGTCCAACTCTCACATCCATACGTGACCACAGGAAAAACCATAGCCTTGATTAGACGGACCTTTGTTGGCAAAGTAATGTCTCTGCTTTTGAATATGCTATCTAGGTTGGTCTTAACTTTCCTTCCATGGAGTAAACGTCTTTTAATTTCATGGCTGCAGTGATTTTGGAGCCCCAAAAAGTAAAGTCTGACACTGTTTCCACTGTTTCCCCATCTATTTCCCATGAAGTGATGGGACCGGATGCCATGATTCTCGTTTTCTGAATGTTGAGCTTTAAGCCAACTTTTTCACTCTCCACTTTCACTTTCATCACGAGGCTCTTTAGTTCCTCTTCACTTTCTGGCATAAGGGTGGTGTCATCTGCATATCTGAGGTTATTGATATTTCTCCCGGCAATCTTGATTCCAGCTTGTGCTTCATCCAGCCCAGCGTTTCTCATGATGTACTCTGCATATAAGTTAAACAAGCAGGGTGATAATATACAGCCTTGAAGATTCCTGTAAGGTTAACTAAAAGTGAAAAATTGTTAGTCACTCAGTCATGTCCAAGTCTTTGTGACCCCATGGACTGTAGCCCGCCAGGCTCCTCTGTCCATGGAATTCTCCAGACAAGAATACTGAAGTGAGTAGCCATTCCCTTCTCCAGGGGATCTTCCCGACCCAGGGGTTGAACCCCATTCTCCTGCACTGCAGTCAGATTCTTTACCATCTGAGGCACCATGAAAAAGCACTATACATTATAATGAGTATTTTCTCAAACTGCTGCTGCTGCTGCTAAGTCACTTCAGTCATGTCTGACTCTGTGCGACCCCATAGACGGCAGCAGCCCATTAGGCTCCCCCGTCCCTGGGATTCTCCAGGCAAGAA
Organism: Bos indicus; assembly: GCF_029378745.1. Classification (NCBI taxonomy): domain Eukaryota; kingdom Metazoa; phylum Chordata; class Mammalia; order Artiodactyla; family Bovidae; genus Bos; species Bos indicus. The sequence goes on from NC_091769.1 coordinate 17,418,212, forward strand.
CACTGGAGTGGGTTGCCATTTGCTTCTCCAATGCATGAAAGTGAAAAGTGAAAGTGAAGTGTCTGACTCTTCACGACCCCATGGACTGCAGCCTACTAGGCTCCTCCGTCCATGGGATTTTCCAGGCAAGAGTGCTGGAGTTGGATTGCTGTTGTGCTCAGTCAGTCGTGTCCGACTCTTTGTGACCTCATGGACTGTGTAGCCCACCAGGCTCCTCTGTCCATGGAATTTTCCAAGCAAGAAGACTGAAGCGGATTGCTATTTCCTACTCCAGAGGATCTTCCCAACCCAGGGATTGAACCTGCATTTCTGGGGCCTCCTGCATTGGCAGACGGGTTCTTTACCACTGTGCCACCTGGGAAGCCTGTTTGAATAATAAACAGTATCAACTGATCTCCCACTTTGTATAAAGACATTAGTATTTTTTATTTTATGTTTATAAGGTTTAAGAGTTCATGTTTGATAACTGTAACTCTCATAGTTGTTTGAAACTTTATTTTTAAATGCATTTGTGATCACCATCAATATTTCTTAATTCCTGAATTCTTTACTTTTATTCATAACTTATTTGGCTGGGTTTTCTTACCAAGTAGAGCTCAACTAAGCGTTCATGCCTGATATGTTCACAAATTCTCTTAGACTTGAGAATGCCTGTCTGCCTGGTCTTTGTACTTAAACAATAGTATGCCTGTGTGTTTTATTCTTAGATGACACTCCATTTCTCCCAGAGTTTTGGAGACATTATTTTATGGTCTTCAGGAATTGATGACTATGACAGAGAAAGCCCATAGTCAGCCTGATTTCCTCCTACATCACTCCCCTCCCCCACCATCTCTCTAACTCCTGTTGGTGATTTGCTTTTTCTTTCCTAATATCCAAAGGTACTGTTGTTTTTATCCTGGAAGTTCAGTAGCCTACCTAAGCTATGTTCAGCAATGAGTGTTTATAATCACCTATGCTCTTCTGATCTGCAGGATTATTCCTTTCTCCATCCCAGGGACATTGTCTGGTCCAACTTTAAGTACATCCTCTTTATCCTTTGATGCATTCTTAAATTCAGGCAATACCTGAATTTAACATATTGGAGCATCTCCCTCTCAGTTGATATCTAGTAACTCTGCTCTAATTGCTGTAATCTCTTTTTCTTCTACCTCATCAAGCCTGTTCTCTGTGTCCATAATTTCAGTTTTGTCTATGTTCAAGGATGTCAGTTCCTTCCTGGCTCTTTCTAATTTATTCAGCATACATGAAGATTTGGGTCTGGCATTTAGTTTTGGGGTTTTGCAATCTCTATCCCCTTCTGTTCCTCTCTCTTGTAACTTAGGGCTAGAATTTATGGGTTTATGAAACTAGTCTGGGTAGTCTTCAAACGGGTATATGAAGCAGTAGTGGAGAATCCCCTTCTGTTTCATGATCATCTTTTCTTCTAAGTTGGGTACTTTCCTCTCTCGGTTATAACACAAACTAGTTGCCTTATCTTTTCTGTTTATTTTCTTTCCTTTGAATAGTTCTGGACTTCCTGTTTGCATCAATATAGTGAACATGCTTTTCAGCACTTAAAAAAAAAAAATTATTTGCCTGCCCCGGGTCTTAGCTGTGGCTTGCAGAATCCTTAGTTGCCACTTGGGAAATCTAGTTCCTGACCAGGGAGCGAACCCGGATCCCCTGCACTGGGAGCACAGCGTCTAAACCACGGGATCACCAGGGAAGTCCCTCCTCAGTGCTTTTTGCCACACCTGAGACCAGTGGTTTTGTCTCCTGGCTGAGGGTTGGGGAAAGCATTTCTGGCCACTTTTCTTCATCCTGAGGGATGGTGGAGGGTACGGGGTGGGGAGGAGCTGAGCTCAGGCAGGACGCACTCTTGGTTAGAGTAACTGGGTTCTGTTTTCTCGTCCAAAGTCTGCTAAGTGGCCTGGCCCAGGTGTTCCCCACCTGCTTTGAGGATGTGCTCCATCACCATGGGGAACAGCCTGAGCCAAGATCTTCCCTGTGGTTCAGAACGTAGCCCTGAAGCCTTCATGTCTGTTGGAGGGGGTTCCCCTTCCTCACTACCATCTCCCACTTCACGTGCCCATGAAGCCTTCCCACTACTCCCAAGACAGATTTGGAAAAGGGAGAGGAACCCAGTCATTTTGCATCTCTCCAGATTAGAGGTCTTCTTGGGAAAAAAAAAAAAAATCTAGATTTTTATCCATCAAAGAGGAGCCTCACTGTACTGCATCTCTCCTCCCCACTTGGAATCCTCTTTTCTTCTCTTCACCGTCAGTATTAACATTCATGGGACCAGGGCATGTCTTTCCTCATGTAGCTCCTGTCAGTGGTTGCTTGCTTACTGGAGTTCGCAATTTTTAATTCACTTTTTTAGTATTGCTGGAGGGAAATTCTGAGAATTGGCTTCCATTTATTTCCTATATTCCCCAATCCTTTGAACAGTTTTTGTCACTTTCTCAGTTTTAATAATAATAATTAATATGCACCGAGTGTCTGTTATGTTCTAGACTCCAAACTAAGCCCTTTGGTATTCACTGCCTCACCAAATGCTCCAAACGGTACTTTAAGGAAAGTATTATTAACTAGTACTATTTTAAACATGAGAAAACTAAAAGCCTTAAAATGTTTAAATAAGTTACCCAAAGTCACCAGCTAATGGGTAACACCTAGACTAGCTAGTCATCAGCCAGCAGGAGTGTTAAAAGAATCTCCTTCATTTTGATCTCTCTGCATCTACACCGGGACGGCAAGAGACATTGCAGGCAGACTGGGCTTTTATCTAAGGAAAAGGACAACTTTCAGGCTGATTATGAGCTGGAATGACCCCCACTTTTTTCCTGAGTAACAGGAAAGCCTGTGATTTCTTGACGCTTCTTGCCATGTGAAATGCGCCCTGAGATGTAGCAGCTCGAGGGTTACTGAGTCATGGCCTCAGGCTGTGGTGTGTCTCCTCCTTCTTGATTTTCTGCCTGGAATTTGGACACTTCATTGTTGTTGTTCAGCTCAGTTCAGTCGCTCAGTCGTGTCCGACTCTTTGCGACCCCATGAACCGCAGCATGCCAGGCCTCCCTGTCCATCACCAACTCCCGGAGTTCACCCAAACGCATGTCCATCGAGTCGGTGATGCCATCCAGCCATTTCATTCTCTGTTACCCTCTTCTCCTGCCCTCAATCTTTCCCAGCATCAGGGTCTTTCCCAATGAGTCAGTTCTTCGCATGAGGTGGCCAAAGTATTGGAGTTTCAGCTTCAACTTCAATCCTTCCAATGAACACTCAGGACTGGTCTTCTTCAGAATGGACTGGTTGGATCTCCTTGCAGTCCAAGGGACTCTCAAGAGTCTTCTCCAGCACCACAGTTCAAAAGCATCAATTCTTTGGCGCTTAGCTTTTTTTATAGTCCAACTCTCACATCCATACATGACTACTGGAAAAACTATAGCCATGACTAGATGGACCTTTGTTGACAAAGTAATATCTCTGCTTTCTAATATGCTATCCAGGTTGGTCATAACTTTCCTTCCAAGGAGTAAGCATCTTTTAATTTCATGGCTGCAGTGATTTTGGAGCCCCTCAAAATAAAGTCAGCCACTGTTTCCACTGTTTCCCCATCTATTTGCCATGAAGTGATGGGACCAGATGCCATGATCTTAGTTTTCTGAATGTTGAGCTTTAAGCCAAGTTTTTCACTCTCCTCTTTCACTTTAATCAAGAGGCTTTTTAGTTCCTCTTCACTTTCTGCCATAAGGGTGGTGTCATTTGCATATCTGAGGTTATTGATATTTCTCTCGGCAATCTTGATTCCAGCTTGTGCTTCTTCCAGCCCAGTGTTTCTCGTGAGGTACTCTGCATATAATTTAAATAAGCAGGGTGACAATATACACCCTGTCATTCAATTGTGTCCAACTCTTTGTGACCCCATGGACTGCAATATGCCAGGCTTCCCTGTCCTTTACTCAATCCCAGAGTTCGCTCAAACTCATGTCCATTGAATTGGTGATGCTGTCCAACATCTCATCCTCTGTTGCCCCCTTCTCCTGCCCTCAGTCTTTCCCAGCATCAGGGTCTTTCCCAATGAGTAGGGCTCTTTACATCAGGTGACCAAAGTACTGGAGCTTCTGCTTTAGCATCAGTCATTCCAATGAATTTCCTTCCAATGAATTTCCCTGGTGGCTCAGACAGTAAAGTGTCTGTCTACAATGCAGGAGACCCGGGTTTGATCCCTGGGTTGGGAAGACCTGCTGGAGAAGGAAATGGAAATCCACTCCAGTACTATTGCCTGGAAAATCCCATGGACAGAGGAGCCTGGTAGGCTACAGTCCATGGGGTTGCAAAGAGTCAGACACAACTGAGCAACTTCATTTCATCATCGTTTCCAATGAATATTCAGGATTGATTTCCTTTAGGATTGACTGGCTTGATCTCCTGGCTGTCCAAGGGATTCTCAAGAGTCTTTTCCAGCACCGCAGTTCAAAAGCATCAATTCTTCAGTGCTCAGCCTTCTTTATGGTCCAATTCTCACGTCTGTACATGACTACTGGAAAAACCATAGCTTTGACAAGATGGACCTTTGTCAGCAAAGTGATGTCTCTGCTTCTAAGTATATTGTCCAGGTTTGTCATAGCTTTCCTTCCAAAGGGCAAGTGCTTTTAATTTGTGGCTGCATTCCCCGTCCACAGTGATTTTGGAGCCCAAGAAAATAAAATCTGACTTAGAGGCATGGCAATAGTTCAGCTTTGTCCTTAGAGTGGTTCTGAGCTCCAGAAAAGAGATTAAAATCCAAAGTCTATAGCTGCAGTTATAAGTTATAGCCCAGTAACCAACCCCCCACGCACGCACACACACACTTCTAATCCAGAGTTACCCAGATTTATCTATGAAAGTAAGTCTTAGGTGGAAGTGAGTGGGTACTTCCACAGGCTGCAGTATAACTGAAAGTTCCCTTCTAACTGTGAAAAACTTGCAGATTTTCATCTAAAAAATTCATGGGAATTTTGCTTTCCAACATGTTTGAGTTTTATATTAGAGTTGATATTAGAATCTTCCAGGAAAATTAACTTTCCAGGAAAATATGCTAGGCTTATCTGGGGTTTGCTGCCCTGGAACTTTGCCTCTTGCGGGGGTGGTGGGTGAGAATAAGCATCCTTCTCTACACCCATCTCAGCAGCTTTGTGTCTTTACAGATTCTTGGTTCAGAATAGAGAACACTAGTGTTAGTCAACTTGCGGAAGTGAGCAGGGGTAGGCTGCTTGCCTAGGTCTGCCTGTCATGGCTCACCAGCCCTGGCCAGCTGCCAGAACACACCAGCCACACCAGACAGGGGAGCCTGCCTTCCCAAACGCATCTCCTGCCCTGACCTCAGAGCAAAAGGACTTTCACAGCTGGGCCCTGCCTCCCAAGAGGTGTTTACCCAACAAAAGCTGACCACCAGGCAGACTGAGCAGGAGCCAGTCACAAGACTTTCCAGGTTATTTGTATTTCCCTCCAAACTCCAGGAGTTCCCAACCACTTTCTCCAGCCCTAAGTCTTAAAGTCATTTATATGAAGTGAGGCATGTTGAATGCATTACCTTTAATCTCAGCAACCCTCAAAAACAGGTGTTTTTGTGCCCATTGTGCTGAGTAGAAAACTGAGGTGAAGAGGCTTGCTTTCAGTCATACAGTCAGTAAGGGGCCCAGTGAGATTCAAATGCATGGAAGTTTTACCTCCTGCCCCACAGTGGGGATTCTGCATCTGAGGTTCAGAGGTGTGGGTGCTTTACCTCCTTGGGAGTCTGATCAGCAGACAGTGTAAGGTACACTTTGTCACCCACCCCTGCTCTGAGATGGGTCACACCTGTGTGCCCCTTCTCTTTCCCTTAGGGTGAAATTTTTCCCATGAGAACCTCTGGTCTTCATGCAAATAGACCTCTGGTGGCCTGAGTCTCCAATTCTGCAGGCTGACCCTCTTTCTATGGCCTTGCCCAGGATGGATGTGGACTCACTGGGCAGCACAGTCCTTTTCCATCAGTCAGTTCTTACCTGTACCCGTTAGAGGGTCCCTCTACCTCTTTGCAGTCATCCTGGACTCCCAGTCACCCCTTTACATCACTAAAAACCGTGCTGGTGCTACAGAAGCTACAAATGAATGATGCGGCACTGGAGCCCACATACCAGGATTGTAGGGAACACACACATGCACATAACACACACATACACACACATACACACACGCTATGAGAAGCTGAACAGCACTAGGGGCATCTGTCAGCAGTCTTTGCAGGGAAAGAGGAATAGAAGGGGAGATAAGACTGAGTTGGGGTGGGGGCTAATCAGGGAAGGCAACAAGGAAGAGGTGAACTTGAACTGAGCATGAGGAGCCCCATCAGTCTTACATTGTGGTGAAAAGTGAAAGGACAACCACGCGAGCCAAGGCTTGCTTTCAGCTGCACAGTCAGTAAGGGGCATGTGTGTTCTTGTGTGAAGAGTCATGAAGATGCTGGGAGCTGCATCATCCAATTAGAGGAGGGAAGAGAAGGAGATGCCATGCAGGGGGAAGTCAGGCTTGCCTCAGGGGCTGCAGCTCCACTTCTCTGCATGCCCTGCTTCTCCTCACTCCCTGCCGCACCCCGGCCACTAGGAGTGGTGTAGTGGGCACCAGTGGGTAACTGCTTCAGGACTCCCATTCTTTAGGCACTGCTCTTGAAGGATGCAGGAGAGGACTCCCAGGATATAAAGGTACTCCAAGACCCTGCCCTGGGCAAGGATGACACCCTCGTCTCCCAAGCTGGGCCAATCAGACTCTCTCCCCTGATAGATTAAAAAAGGAGATACATGGTGGTCAGGGAATGCTTATGCTTGAGGCAAAGCGAAGGCTCACCAACCAGAGGCTACGGAGCACAGGAGCAGCTTGGCTCCTGCCCTCCTCAAAGAAACTCGCCTTTGACTTCTGGAATGCCCCCAGAGTCTTCCCATGAAGTTCCTTGTTTTGCTTGAGTCCACTAAAATTGGTTGCTCGTGATAAAAATAACCACAGTTGATACAGAAGGGGAGGTGAGCAATTTTCTCATTGAGCACCCACAAGTGTCAAGAAAATTAACCATGTCATCTCTCTTCATCCTTTCAATAACCACATGCTCAGTTCAGTCGCTCAGTCATGTCCCACTCTTTGCGACCCCATGGACTGCAGCACGCCAGGCTTCCCTGTCCATCACCAATTCCTGGAGCTTGCTCAAACTCATGTTCATCGTGTCGGTGAAGCCGTCCAACCATCTCATTCTCTGTCATCCCCTTCTCCTCCTGCCCTCAATCTTTCCCAGCATCAGGGTCTTTCCCAATGAGTCAGTTCTTCGCATCAGGTGGCCAGAGTATTGGAGTTTCAGCTTCAGCATCAGTCCTTCCAATGAATATTCAGGACTGATTTTCTTTAGGATAGATTGGTTGGATCCCCTTGCAGTCCAAGGGACTCTCAAGAGTCTTCTCCAACACCACAGTCCAAAAGCATCAATTCTTTGGTGCTCAGCTTTCTTTATAGTCCAACTCTCACATCCATACATGACTGCTAGAAAAATCATAGCTTTGACTAGATGGACCTTTGTTGGCAAAGTAATGTCTCTGCTTTTTAATATACTGTCTAGGTTGATCACAGCTTTTCTTCCAAGGAGCAAGTGTCAAGTTAAATAACATGTCTTTAACCACATGTGAGTAGGATTATTGTTCCTATTTTACAGATTAAGAAACAGACTGGGCTCCTAAAGCCATAACATTGCCCAGGTGCAAACTGGGAATGAGTGGGGTTGATGATAGCCCACCCATGGTCTGCCTGATTGCCAAGGCTATTCTCTTTCCAGCCTTCCTAGTGTCTCCCCACATGCATTAACCCAGGCCTGCTGTTGATATTATCTTGGGGTTAAACCCAGTTCCCTTTGGAGTAATCAGTATCTTTTAAAAAATTAGTTTAGGGGTAAAATGTGCATAAAATGTATCATTATTGACTTGTAGCACATTCACACTGTTGTACAATCCTTATCACCGTCTAGTTCCAGAACATTTTCATCGCATCAAAAGGAAAGTGTCTCCCCATTTCCCTGTCCCCCACCCCAACATGGCAACCACTCACCTACTCTCTGTCTCTGTGGATTTGCTGACCTTGGACTTTCTATGTAAATGGAATCATAGAATATGTGGCATTTGCACTTGGCTTTTTTTTGCTTAGACTTAGGTTTTCAAGGTTTAGCCACACTGTAGAGTGGTACATTACTTCATTTATTTTCATGGCTGAATAATATGCCATTGCCTGGTTATGCCACATGCTGTTTATCCCTTCATCAGGTGATAGACACTTGGGCTGTCTCCACCTGTTGGCTACTGTGAAGAATGATGCTCTGAACATTCATGTATAGGTTTTTATTTGAACATCTGTTTTCAATATGTTGAGGTATTTACCAGGAGTGTAATTTCTGGGTTCTATGGCAATTCTATGTTTAATTTCATGAGAAAATGATATAGTTTTATGTCTTTCTCCTCTTGAAAATTTCTGCAGCTTTCTCCCCAACGTCAAGGCACTATGATAAAGGACAAAGAAAAGCAGTTTTCAGAGAAATAAAGAAGCTCCCCATAAAATTTTGGAAAAGAAACAACTGTTCTACAACTGGTTGAAGGTTTACCAAAGGCAGGCACAATACTGAGCATTTTGTGCAACTTTCTCGAGTGTTCAGAACCTGTGCGACCAAAGTGAACTCTTACCCCAGCCTGGGGCCTGAGTGGGGGCTCTGGCCAGGGACATACAGCATCAGTATTCATCCAGGTCCTCACCACTCCAGCAGAGTGTGAGCGGGAGGGGGTTGTGGGTAACTGCAAATTTGCATTTCAATTCCCAAATATAAATTAAACCCAAAGTTGTCATCAAAGAAAAGATGAAGATGAGGATCAAAGTGATTCCACACTCCCAGAAAAGAAGAGATTAAAGAAGGTGAATCGAACACAATTTTAAAGAGGTTTTTAAAAGGTGTTAATGCAGGCTAATGCAGTTAATGAAGGTTAAAAAAATAAGTATTGCTCAATTAGCATTTTCAGCTAGAAAAAGGAGAGCTTTTTTGCACCTTCCCTTATATCAAAGCCTGGATTCTTCCTCTTACGAAAAGACAGCCTCGATTATTTTAAAAGGAAGGAGAGATTAAAAATAGATTTATGATAATTGCTTCATCCATAATAGTAACAATTTATTTCTCGGCTTCTAAACTCAACCTCATAACATATGGTATATTTGCCTGCCCCCAAGCAGTCTTTGAACCAGCACTGTGAGAGAGTGAGGGTGAGCTTCGAGGAACCAACGATTAACTTCTAGGATCCAGCTTTCAGCTAGACTCTCCTCTTCGCTTGACATCACGGGAAGTAAAACAACCACAGATGGACCCAGAAAGTCCTGAATTTGATCTTCTGTCACATTTTTACTGCTGAATATCAATGCATTGCTGTTGCTGTTCAGTTGCTAAGTCATGTCCAACTCTTTGTGACCCCATGGACTGTAGCACATTAGGCTCCCCTCTCCTTCACTATCTCCCGGAGTTTGCTCAAATTCATGTCCATTGAGTTGATGATGCCATTAAACCATCTCATCCTCTGCTGCCCCCTTCTTTTGCCTTCAATCTTTCCCAGCATCAGGGTCTTTCCCAATGAGTGGCCTCTTCACATCAGGTGGTCAAAGTATTGGAGCTTCCGAATCAGTCCTTCCAATGAATATTTAGGGTTGCTTTCCTTTAGGACTGACTGCTTTGATCTCCTTGCAGTCCAGCGGACCCTGGAAAACATCAGTTAAGATGAAACTTTTGAAAGTCTAAAACTCGTTCTTTTGGCATGTACAGTCAGAGAAAGTTTGCTTGATAAAATATTTTATTCAGAATTCTGACCCTGAATAAAGGAGTCTGGGAGCCAAAGAGGCACTTAGAAGACCTATGGGAGGAGGTGGCCATCCACCCCTCCAATCCTGACCTTCATGGGTCAAAAATAATGGTGGTGATGATAAGGGTGGTGATAAAGATGAAGACAGAGAGAATAACAAGGTGCTGCTGCTGCTGCTACACATCTGTTGAGCCCTTACTATTTGCTAAGTAGCATACATGCTCTTCTCATTCATTCCCCTGTGAGACCCATTCTACAGATGAACAAACTGAGGCATGAAGAGATTTGTTTCTTCCCCCAGTTTACACAGTTGCCAAGTGCAGAGCTGAGATGTTTACACAGGACTCCCTCCAGAGTCCACAGCATCATTGACTACCAAGTTATCCAGTTAAGATGTCTGCAAAACTAAGACAATTGCTCAGTGCAAACACTAATGGGACTTTCTGAGTTACCCACAGGGTGTAAGGGTCTAAGGGCAGGAACCAAATGAAAACTCTCCTCTGCTCCCTACCCCTAAGGAATTCCAGCACAAACACTCTGCATCCCACAAACAGATGCATCCTTGTCATTTGCAAATTTCCTATTCCTGATTTGGGTTGTTGACTGGCAGCCCCTGAGTCCCAAGGTCTGTAATCAGGGGCAGTTCTGCTGAGTCACACATTTAACTCCCAGGCCCTGCAAGGCCAGAGTGGAGGACGAGATCACTGAGTGGGCATGAACAAGAGCCTGGTTCGGGGCCCTCTGGCTCCTATTTCTTGTCCTCTTCACTTCAGATACAATGGCCACTGGAAAGTGATGGAGAGTTTGCTCCCTTTTGGCAAATGCCCCAGGAAGGAAGCCCGGAGCTCGTCCTATGGTGATGTTCATAACTCTAGGCCTCGTGCCTATTTCACAACTCAGCCCTCCTAGGGTCTTCTGCATTCTGCTAATCTTCGCTTATGACAATAATAATATGCTTAGATTCCTGCTCCTCTCCAACTGCCCCCAGGCACAGAAAGCTGCCACTATCTCTTACCCCTCCCTGCCCTCCACTCCCGGCCCTACGTTCCCCAGTCCTCACTGATTCCACCGTGGTGGGCATCACATCCACCCCATCACATATGTTCGTATGAGCCACAAGCTGCTCAAGGGCAGGCCTGGTCCCAGTTGTCTTTGTTTCCCCAGCACCTAACACATCAAGGTGCCATGGGAAATGGTTTGTTGAATAGATATGTGCATTAATACTTAGTGAATTACAAGTGAAAATAACACTTACCTTTACACCTCCGCTGTGATTTGACTGCGAAGGAAACTGAAGGCCAGAGAGGGTAAGTGACTTGCCCACGTTCACACAGTCCCTGAATCCCTTACTCCTGGTAAAGAGTTGTTATGCAAAGCATCAAGCCTGATCCCCAGAACACAGAAGAACTCAACCCACTCTAATCTCCCCGCCTCTGCCCCTTTGCCTGAGTGGTTTGGCAACAGAGCTGAGACTAATTCCCTCTTTCACTGTTACTCCTACATTTGCGGAATTTGCATCAAGCACCTGTCTCTTAGGGCAACCAACCCACCCGCAAACTGAAGTCAATCCTCAGGGCTTCTGTTTTGTTACAAGTGGACATCCAAGCCGTGCCTATGGCACCAGCAGCCGAAGGAAGTCAGTGACTATATGATCAGTTCCCTCCAGCACTCCTCCAACGGTGGGAAACTCCGTCCCATTTTCAGATAACGCTAATGTTGACATTTCTCCAATTCATTCTGCCTCCCCGCTCCCCTCCTGGGTCCCAGTGAAGCCTCTGAGACTCCAGAGAACCCACTCAAACCCTCTGCCCACATGGCTCCCCCAAACTTGAAAACAATCCCCTTCCCGTCAGCCATAGTCCTAGAGAACCTCGTACTCTTCCTGTTGTATCAGTGGTACTCTGGCTGGAAATGCTTAGTTTGGTGGAGAGGAGACATGTTTATGTTCTTTATTCGTCTCCCAGGCTGGACTGAGAACCCTCACTTTATGTCAAGGCCATGTCTCTTTTCAGTTTCAGGTTCCCTGGGGCCGAGGTCTCTGCCTTCCCCTTAATGAAGTCCATATAGCATCCAGGTCTCCGTGGGGCCCACGGCAGAGCTGGACCCAGCCCCTGGGCACAGGCTGGCGAGCAGAGGAGCAGCATCTCAGTTGGGAGGCAGGCCACCTCCCCCTGTGCCATCCAGACTTTGCAAATCACCCCAATAACTCTCTCCATCCAGGAGCCACGTCTTTACTGGGGGAAGGGAGTTTTAAATTGGTAGCTTCTGAACATAACAAGCTCAAGACCAGACAAAGGCTGTGCAACAGCCCCCGTGGGAACCAGCGGTTTTATGAGCCCTTCATATTTACTATTATCCAATGAGTCATCGGCGGCGTGTTTTCATTTTGAGGCTGCTGGACAAATAGGCTCTCATTGGAGCCACGCTTAATCCATTATTTACGGGTGCTCCTTGTCCTCTCCAGCGCAGCTTTGCGGACGGGACACTCATTCTTCATCCACCAGCCACGCTCACCAGCCTCAGGCACATCCTTCATTTCAAGCACAGCCCGTGATGTTTAAAAATAGCAAACTAGGCAAACACTCTGATTATGAAATTTCTAGCTGATATTTCCCTTGCCTTTCATTAGGGAGAAAACGAGCATGAAGTGAACCCACAAGGCCCATGGGTAGAAATGAAGAGCACTGTGTTTATGACTTCTGCTCAGAACTGCTTCTCAGGAAGCTTCTGTTGGTACTGGAACAAGTGAGACTGAGGCTTGAATCTGGCAGTTGTGCCTAAAGTTGGCGTCACTAAAGCCCAGGAAGGAGGAACAAATCGCTAATTAGTAAATTGGTCTCAGGTTTGCACTTAAAAGAACAAATCGCTTGTGAGTTTTCAGAATCAGACTATATGTTTTGTGCCAGGGGAAAGGAAATGTAAGGTTTATGAAATTTAAAGTGACTCATTGAATCCAAATTTGCTTTATGCTATTGGCCACCAGTGACCCGTCATCTTGGCTAAACAAGTAAACACTTTATTTTCGAAGCAGGAGGACAGCTGGTGTCTAGCTCTCCTGCTGCTGCCTGCATTGCCACTCAGAGGGCTGTGTCACTGGGACCAGGCAGAAGGCTGGAGGGGACGACTCGGAGACCCCTCATGAGCAACTGTACAGGACTGGAGGGCGACGAGTGACGGGTGGAACTGTGAGTTGTGGGCTGGTAACCAGAAAAGGATCAGGGGGCAGGGCAGTGGATGGCAAAAAGGAAGCACATTCTAGGTCCAGTTGGATTCTCCTTGGAGCTTAAATCTGGACCAGAGCAACAAAAAGACGAAAATTCATTGGCACGTTCTTGCACCAGCAGCAGAAGCAGCAATAGCAGCCTTTTAAGATCTGTCCTTTTATCAATCCTTCCTGTTTCTGAGACCCATATGTGACTTCATATGTTGTTCTGGTTCCAGGCCCTCTGGGCTGGCTCTCCAGTGTGCCCTTCAATTGCATGAGCTCAGCTCCATCTTTACAATAAACTCCTTGTGTTGACATTAGCCAAAGTGCTTTCTGTTGCTTGTACCCAAAACTTCCTAGCAGATAAGAGCTGAAAAATGAAAGCAAGAGAGAAACACACACCAAAATCAAAGGCCCAACAGTCCTGGGGGAGGGTCAGATCAGAGAAGGAGATCCCAGCCCAGGGTCCAGGGCCTGTGAAGTCAGAAGGAGCACTCCAGGGACAGGCTCCAGCAGGCCTGGAAGTCCAGGCATCATTCTACTGGCAGCTGATGCTATTGCCAACATCTTAGACCCATGGGTGTAAACTGTGAGTCACTCCCAACCTTGAGTCTGAAAGGTGCCAGATAGAGCGTGACAGCTCTTAATCTTCAAAGCTCTTATTCTAATTTTGACCAATGGTGGGAGGTCAGGTTACAAAGGTAAATATGCTTTCTGCCTAGGATGATTTGAGTTCACTGGAAGACAGCAGGGCGTTGGATTTGAATTATGTATTTATTTATTAAACAAACATTGATTGAGCTCCTGTTCTCTGCCACTATGTGCTCTGGGCCCTGGGGACATTAAGGTGACTAAGTCATAGGCCCTGCTTTTGAGCTTGAGTAAGGACAGCATACAAACGGCACTACACAGTCGTGTATGATACATGCCAAGAGACCGGAACGCATGCGCAGCTCAGAGAGGGAGCCTTTGAATCAAGGAGAACGGGGAAGATGATGGGAGACGCTGACGTTGAAACTGCTCCTTGAAGGAGGGGGAAGGTCTCACTGAGAGTGACTCCAGACACAGGGCTACACACAACATTTGGCTAGACTATCCTCAGTGCTGCTGGGAAGTGGGCTGACGTTAGACTGTGGAAGGCCAGGCTGGGAAGACTGGATTTTACCTACACTCAACGAGGAGCCAGTAAGGACTCGGAGCCAGAGGAGAACAAGATCAAAGCAATGACCTGCAGAGAATCTCCTGGCAACAACCTGAAGAGCAGACAGGAAATGGGGGAGAATCTGAGCATAGGTCAACCTAGTCCTAGGGTTGCAATGGTCCAAGCAGGACCCTTCACCTGAGTCTAAGAGTGGAAATACAGAGGAAGACAGAAAGGAAAGGTCCTGACAGTGGAAAGGTCAAGAGACGTGGGATTGGAGAGCAGGCAGGTATGGAGGGAGAAGATAACCCAAGGGGGTCCACAGGGTTTGGATCAAAATAGCTGCTCAGTTTAATTAAAAGAACACCCATTTCCTGATCACCTGCTCTGTGCAGAGCAGGGGTTAGGGATGGGGAGGAGGTGCTGAGGCATTAGCGTAGAAGAGGAAAATCACAGGTCCTGGAGGACCTGTGATTCCATGCTGAGGAGCTGGACTGCTTCCCTAAGACCGGTGATTATCACAATGTGCCCCGCGCTCCTGCATCTCCCTTCAGCAGCAGCGAGCGGACACTATGGCTCTCGGTACTCCACTGCCAGCTGACTTGAATGAAGTCTTAGGGGCAAGAAAAGGGAATTGCAACCCAGAGGAAATGTATGACTGTTACTAGCAGTGGCTATACCTTAAACCTCTTAAGTCTTAAAAAGTCAGTTCTTAAGTGATGTAAACCCAATCCCAAACCAAGGCCTTCATTGGGGTGGTTTCTGGCCTGGTTTCTAGACCACCTCCATCCTCTATCCAAAGGATTAACTTCATCCGAAGACACTAAATAGTGCCAAGCTATATTTGTTTCAGAGCAAAAAAAAAAAAAAACACCGATCAGTATTTAGCCCAGGTAAGACATTCATAAGAGTACACAGTCCAGTGTCCCAAATCACGACTGCATAGCATCCCTCACGAGGGGTCAGCAACCCAGTCAAAGCTGAGCTGTGCCAAGCCCAGCTCTCCCTTCCATCATCTGCACCGTGAAGGGCCAAGGGCAAGGACTATGTGTCCCTTTGGCAGTTTTCACCTCCTGTCTCCTGAGAGCAAAAGCTCAGGCAAGAACAGACAGACCGATACACACACATACACATATACACTCCACATACACACACAGAAACACCACCAAACGCATCCCTGTGTGTTTAATCCCTCAGTATGTCCGACTCTTTGCGATCCCATGGACTGTAGGCCTCCAGGCTCCTCTGTCCATGGAATTCTCCAGGCAAGAATACTGGAGTGGGTACCCTTTCCCTTCTCCAGGGGATCTTCCTGACCCTGGGATCGAACCCCAGCCTCCTGCATTACAGGCAGATTCTTTACCGTTTGAGCTACCAGGGAAGTCCCATACATCCCTAGAAGAAATAATAATTCGCAGATGGGGAACAGAGTCTCTCCACATTTAGAGAGAATGGTTTTCTTTAACTCCATAGGGAAGCAGTTTAGTCCTTTATACTCAACAGAGTACAAAACCGAACATTTAACACCAGCTTGAAACCACCTGCGACTGGGGCTTGCAGGAGAATGCTGAGTGCGTGTGCGCTTGGCTTTCAGCCGCCGCTCGAAGACTCCTCTGTAGCTGACAGAGCTACTTAGAGTCTCTACAGTGGTGGCACTTCTAGCTCAGAAGGGTTTCCATGCCGTCCCCATCGGTCACCATGTAATGGAAGATAAATATGCTGAGCCTCAGAAAACATGAATAAACCAAAATGTCCAACACCCAAAGCCAGGCTGGGATTCAAGCTCAAGTCCACTTGGGCAGCCAAGTGAACTCAACCAGTGAGCGTTTGGCCTCTCCTGTGAGGTGCTGATTGGTACATGATGAGCTGTTGAACATTGAAGATGACCTCTGGTGGGCAAGATGTATCTAACGTGATATGGTCAGTCAGTTATGAGATTAAACAGGTAGAAACATGTTTCCTCCCTGCACTTGGGACTTGGTGTCTAAGTCTTTCAGATTCAGGATGTGGTCAACTTTGGGCCTTGTAACAGCTGGGCCTGGCTTCCTTGATCTTGTATGAGCCAGCCCAAATAAAACGGACAAACTTATTCAGAATTGAGTGCCAACACCACCATGATGACCCACATCAAAGACTCATATCAGCCCTGTCAGCATATTTCCCTTGGCTTTTCGTTGAGGAGAAATTCAAAACTGAGATCTTAAATAGAAATAGGATTCCCTTTCCCCATCTCAAAAAAACTGTGGAAGAAAAGAGAAGCAATCATTTTTATTTCATTTTTTCCTATTATGGAGACAATGAGAGGGGAAGACTCTGTTCTCAAAAGGTCAATTGGTTAGCAGGTTGATTTGTTTCATTTCCAGGCTATAAACTCATAGGGGCCCAAATAGGTCAAGTGACTTATCCAAGGTCACACAGCCTGCAGAGCTGGAATCCTGCTGCCTGTCATGCAATACATGATTCTTGCCTGCTTTCCACTTCCTGCATCATTACCTTGAAAACCACACACACACATACGTACACATGCATGCTCACACACACATAGCCTCCCAGAACAAATTAGGTAGACTCTGGAGTGACTTGTCATAGCATCACAGGTGGGAAGTTCTTGAAAGGTTGTTAGCAAACTAATGAATTCTGTAATGACTGCTCAATAATTCCCAGGGCTAAGGAGAGTCCCGAAATATTTTTCGCTTGAAGAAGATTCAATTAAAACCACGTGTATGGTGCCGTTGACGAGCACTGCCCTTTTTCCTGAGATTATTTGCACTATGAAGAACCCGTGGAGAGGGAAGACCAAGGTTCCCTGGGGAAGCAGACCTAGGGAAAACACCTGCGTCAGGTGATTAAAGGGTGAATGCTATCTCCAGTTCATCACTAAGCCCCCACCATCCCCAGGACCACCACCATGGTTCTAGGTTGTCAGTAAGAAGTTCTGAGGACCCATTGTGTGCAGGGCTCAGTCTTGCATAGTACGAGAGGGAACAAAATGAGATATGTGGTCCCTGGAGGCAAGAAACTCTTGTTTTAGCTGGGAGACACTGTCTCTGTTCTGGGAAACCTCCCAGGGAAGCTGGGAGGTTCCCTGCCCTTGGGAAGCTCTCAAATTCTTTTAAGACACATAAACTTCTGAAGCTCCTGATTGGATAGAGAAGACAAGGACTGTACCCTTGGGAAAGACCAACCCATGTGTAGGATGGAGGGAAGGGGAAATGACTGAGTTAGACTGGGTTTGTGCTTGGGAAACCTCCAGACCAAAGGGGAAGAGAGAGTCCCTGCTGCGATAGGGAGGGACCTCTGGTCTCAGGGGGAGTCCCCACCCTAACAGGGAGTTTCATCCCAGTTTGGTACCCACACATCGTATACATCTACCTTGTAGCATCTTGCCTGGAATAATCTCTTCTGTGGCTGCCTATGACTATTCATGATTCTCTTAAATGTTCATAACCCAGCTCGGAACACCACATTTAGCCTACGTATCTCCATCTGCATTTGGCACCTGATTTATACCATGAAGACTTCATTTACCTGTCGGTGGAGAGGCCAGTCCCAGGAGGGCCAGATGCCGAGGCCTCATTCACGGACACTCCACAAGCTCTTTCATCCAGAGCAAGTGGTCCAGGTGCCTGGTGAGTCCGAGAGATGCTGGGCCATGGTGAATTTCTCAGCAGTAATAGGGAAGATGGCCAGCCAAACCAAGCTTCAGAAGGCCCAGAGCAGACAGGGGGAGAAGTCTAGGGGATGACTGAAATCCAATCTTCCCAATTTTCTCTTATGTGACTCTTGCTTCCCAGATCCCATCAGCCTTGGGACCAGTGGTGACTTGAGTGAGAATCACAGAGGTTTCTGGATTTGAGCTCCACCTTGTTCCCTTCCTGGGCCCCAGGTCCCAGGTCCTGCTGGGGCCTGTTAACCACACACGGCGTGACAGAGGTATGGGGATGGAGAGGAAACTAGCTCTGCCCTCTGGCTCCTCCCAGCTCCTCTGTTGTCGCACCCACAGGCAGGTGCACCTCTTCCCACCATCCTTGACTGGCTGCTTCTACTGAGCTCAGTCATTTCCAGGGCCCTTGCTCAGCTTCCCAACCCGCTTTCCCTAGGGACTTAGGGCAAGGACCCCCAAGGGTGATCAAAGGGCCTTTTGAGAAATGCACTCACTGGCCAGTGTCAAACCTGAACTCGGCACCCATCCAGGGTCTTAGGGACTTGACTTTCTCCTATTTCAAGTTCAAGTCCCAACCTTCAAGGGACCTGGTAACCTCCTCCTGACCCTGAGAACATAGTGGAAAATTTCCCTTTTGCTTGAAAGTCCCAGTTCCAGTGCAAACACAACAGCTCCCATGTTCCATCATTTCTGAGAGGTGGTTTCCTGATTAGATGCCACATCATGACTACACTACTTTATTTACTTTATTAAGAAATTTATTAAGAACTACTACCTGGAAAAAAAAATCAATAAACAATTCAATAAGTCAGGCAATGTAGTCTAATCATCATGAGTTAAGGTTCATTTGGGGAGGAAAGCTGTTCTAACTTGTTGACTAATCTAAATTCTGAAATAGTCTTAAATAAATACTGATTTGTAGCTCACGGACAAATCCTGACCATCTCTGCTACCACAAGGCATCAGGGTCTTCCTGGGCCAACTCCCACTGTGAGCATACAGTTGCACATTGCTCTTTCAGACTCAAATGCACAGCGGTCACTGATGTGAACTGCGCTTTCTGAGTAGAGGGAGCAGGTTGAAGGTCTCTGGGATTTCAGAAAGATGGAAGAGAAGATGAAAAGACTGAACCTGGAGTTGGAGGATGTGATGTCAGACTATGCAACTCCAAGGAAGGCATTTCATCTCTCAGTTTCTTCATTGATAAAAAGAGGGAAATGATAATTGTATTTTGGATTTCTTCAAGGTTTGTGAAAAGAGACACAAAAGAGTCAAATCAAAAAAGACATCAGATAGACCATAGCCAATCTTTCTCCTCCTGACAAAGTATCTGTGATCATTGAAGTGATAATTTTGGGGAAGAAGAAGGAGGAGGAGGAATGGAAGAAGAGAGAGAAGAGAAATCAGAGGAGATCTACTTCTACCAACACTGAAAATATGAAGGAAGGAAAGGAGGGAGGGTGAGTGGAGTTAGCAAACCAGAAATTCTGAGGAATTCCTGCAAAAGAGTAACCAGAAAGCACTGAGTTTACTGAGCTGACAGAGGAACAAGTGCAGAGAAAAATCGTCCAACACACGACGAGTCTCGCAAGAAACAGAGATTCTTACGTGCAAATGTGAAGAGACCACCAAGAACCACTGAACATCTAAGGAAAACCTATGCTGTAAAAGAGAGGACCTCACCTCACCTGACCTCACCAAGGGGGAGTGACTTCCAGAGAGGAAACAGAAGACAAATTTAGAATAAAAATGAACATGTTCAGAAAGAGTCAAGATGATGACACTCATATCCAGATTAAAAAGTTGCAATGAAAAGCAGCAATTCTTGGACATGGAAAACATGACTATAAAAATTAAAATCATAATCAATAGACTGAACAAAAGAATGAACATAGAGAATCTCAGATAAATAAGTTGAATGGTAGAATTGGAGAAGTCTCCCAGACCCACAGGGGAAGGTCAGAGACAACTGGAGGCAGAAGGGTCTGTGGGGAGGGGAGTTATATCAATGCTGGTGGGATCTTAAAGTTGTGCGTAGGGGGAGAGGCAGCCTGGCATTACAGAAATGATTCTTTCATCGTCACACTAACAGTTCTTGTGAGCAATTAAGCCCTTTTCTGTGTGAAATTATGCAAGCATAGCCTTCAGCCTAGTCCAAGTCAAAAAAATTGTATGTTCAGAATCAATGAGATCTGAGTTAGCCACATTTGAGTGCAAAGAGCTCTCCAAGGACACACACACACACACACACACACACACACACACACTCAGCCAAACCCCCTGAGCTTGCTGGTGGAAGGCCCTCCTCCTAGGGATCCTAGAGCCCAATGCTCTCTTTGCACAGATGAGAAAACCGAGGCTCAGAGGGGCAGAGCTAGTTCCCGCTCCATCCCCATACCTCAGTCTGTCTTTTCCGGAGTCTCCTTGGTGCCTAAGTTTCTGGGCTGTGTGTGTGCCTCTCCTTGAAGTCTGCCCTCCTCCCCTCTCCTTCCCTTTGGGTTGGGGCAAGCCCTAGGGCCTCAGGCAGCAGTCCAACCAAGTCAGCAGTTCTGGGAAGGAGGACATACTATGAGGAGGAGTCCTGAGAGCTGTCTTTCTGTTGGTTTGGGCAAAAAGGAGGCCAGCTGCTCCTGTTTCTCCCACGTATCAGCTCGCTGCATCGGCTCTGCTTGTCTGTCAGGTGGCGTCTGGACCCAGCTGGTTCTTATTGCCCCCGACCTTGACTTCTCCAGAGGGTGCCCTTGCCCTTCAGTGTTTAGTCCCCCTAGAGCATCATCCAAGCCCACTGTCTGTTTGCTCCTCCCTTCTGTGGGTTCTCCCAAAGAAAAGGAATCTAAAATTGATAAACCCCTCCTATGTACCAGACCCTTTGTGGGGCACTTGACATACTTCTTTTATTTTCTTCTTCTTTATATTGTGGTAAAATATGCATAACAAAAATTACCATCCTAGCCATATTTAAATATACATTTCATTGGCATTAAATACATTCACACTGTTATGTAACCATCACCACCATCCATCCCCGTAACTCTTCACCTTGTAATACTGACACACGGAGAAGGCAATGGCACCCCACTGCAGTACTCCTGCCTGGAAAATCCCATGGACGGAGGAGCCTGGTAGGCTGCAGTCCATGGGGTCATTGAGGGTCGGACACGACTGAGCGACTTCACTTTCACTTTTCACTTTCATGCATTGGAGAAGGAAATGGCAACCCACTCCAGTGTTCTTGCCTGGAGAATCCCAGGGACGGGGGAGCCTGGTGGGCTTCCGTCTATGGGGTCACACAGAGTCGGACACGACTGCTGACATGGGTCAGCAGCAGCAGACCCATGAAACAATAACTCCCCGTTCTCTACTCACCTCTGGCCCTGGCAGCCACTGTTATTTAAACTGCTTTACGTACCTCATGCAAGTGGAATCAATCATACAGTATTTGTCTTTTTTATGATCTGCTTATTTCACTTAGCATAAAGTCCTCAAGGTTCATCCATGCTACAGCATGTGCCAGAATTTCCTTCCTTTTAGAAGCTGGCTAATATTCCATTGCGTGGATATACCACACTTTGTTTACCCGCTCATCTGCCTTGAACACAGTTTGTTTATACCTTTTACCTATTATAGTAATGCTACTATGAACACGGGTGTGCGCATATTTCTCTGAGATTTTTTTCAGTTCCTCTAGGCATGTATTCCTGGATCATACGGTAATTTTATTTCTAATTTTTTGAGGAAACACCATACTGTTTTTCATAGGTTGTTTCATTTTACAATCCCATCAATAGTGCACAAGGATTTCCTTTTCTCTTCATCCTCACCAACCCTGGCTGGAATACAGGAGACACATGTTTGATCCCTGGTCAGGAAGATCCCCTGGAGAAAGGAATGGCAACCCACTCCAGTATTCTTGCCTGGTGAATTCCATGGACAGAGGAGCCTGGCAGGCTACAGTCCATGGGGTGACAAAGAGTTGGGCACAGCTGAGTGACTAACACTTCACCAACACTTATTTTCTGGTTTTTGATCATATTCAGAGCAACTATGTGATACAAGCATCTGTCCTCACTTTTATAGATGAGAGAAAGAGTTCAGAGAGGTTAAGTAACCAGCAGAAGGCCACACAGCCAACACATGTGGAAGCCAGGATTAAACCCATGCCTCTCTGACTTCTTGCTCCTCCTGTCCTCAGGCCAGGAACTTTGGGTCTCATAAGACTTCTGGGAAAGGGCATTTGGACTGCAGTGACAAGTCACCAACTCAATGGACATGAGTTTGGGTAAACTCTGGGAGTTGGTGATGGACAGGGAGGCCAGGCGTGCTGTAGTTTACGGGGTTGCAAAGAGTCAGACACAACTGAGTGGCTGAACTGAACTGAATTGACAAGTCATATAACCAAGGGACTTGAATTATCTAATTCCAGGTAACAGGTAAGTAATGGCTAAGTGGGGGCCTTGCCATGAAATTCCAAGTCCTACAATCAGGGAATCTTCATGGAGGAGGCAGACTCAGTTCATTCCTACAGGGCAGGCAGGCAGAATTTGGAGAGTCAGAGAGGAGGAAGGAAGACTATTCCATGATTAGCAGGCAAGATTTTAAATCACTTTAAAAAGTAAAAGACAGTGACTCCATCTGTCTTTAAAGAGGCCAGGGGTGTAGGATAATTTAAATCAAGGAAAGAATACATCATTGTCTGGATCCCTTTACTGATGAAGTCTGGTGGTGGGGCGGGAGCCACATGGACAATCTGATGATAGCGAAGGGAAGCTAACATGTGAGACTGTCTGCTGGTTCCTGCCCATGCTTTTCATTTACAGAAACAGGCCAGTCCAAGTAGAGGCTGGAGAGCCAAACATAGCTCTTTGTAATAAAGGGAAGGAATCCTGAGCTTCTGAGGGCAGCCCAAGAGAGAGGAGTGAAAGGGGAAAGAGAACAAAGTGAGAAAGAGAGAGAGAGAGAGAGAGAGAGAGAGAGATGGAGAAGTCCCACGGGAGTGAGGAGCCAGGAACCCAGGGGGCAGGTGGAGAGCCTGGGAAAGGAGACAATGGGGAAGGAGCAGCCCTTGGACCTTCAGGGCAGCCATGAGTGACATCCATATTGGAGTTCCCTGTGCTGTGATGTGACTTCCCTGGTGGTCCAGTAGTTAAGACTCCAAGTTTTCACTGCAGGGGGCACAGGTTCGATCCCTGGTCAGGGAACTAAGATCCCTCATGCTGCATGGAACAGGAAGAAACAAAACAAAACAGAAAAACCCCACGAACAAAAATAAACATCCCATGACCCAAAATGGAACAGACAACAGTCTAAAGTTGGGTGCTGTAGGGAGGATTCCAGGTAGAAGGAGCCACACTACGGGTTTTCCATTATTCATGAAATAAAATGGGGACCTGCAGCAGTTTTAATTAAAGAGCAAAAGGAAACCCCATACATGGGAAATTTTTGTTGTTGTTCAATTGCTAAGTCGTGTCTGCCTCTTTGCGACCCCATGGACTGCAGCACACCAGGCTTCCCTGTCCTTCACTCCTGGAGTTTGCTCAAACTCATGTCTATTGATTGAGTGATGGGAAAGTTTGGGGACAGTCAAATGGCTCACATACAGTTTACAAAAGCAGAGAGAATTGTGGAGACGTACTGTATGAATGACGGAGAAGGCAATGGCGCCCCACTCCAGTACGATTGCCTGGAAAATCCCATGGATGGAGGAGCCTGGAAGACTGCTGTCCATGGGGTCGCTGAGGGTCGGACTCGACTGAGCGACTTCACTTTCACTTTTCACTTTCATGCATTGGAGAGGGAAATGGCAACTCACTCCAATGTTCTTACCTGGAGAATCCCAGGGATGGGGGAGCCTGGTGGGCTGCCATCTATGGGATCGCACAGAGTCGGACATGACTGAAGCAACTTAGGAGCAGCAGTGTATGAATGAAGTCGATGGCTTTCATTCACAGGCAGAAGCTTGCTCCTCATCCAGCCGTGCTGGCTATTTTCATTTCATTTCATTCAGTAGGTATGCGACGCCATTCCTGTGGCCTGGCAGCAACCGAATAGCAACTGAAGCTTGTACACTGACAGTGCTGTCTGTCAGCACTGTTCTGAGCACTTCAAGTACCAAGTCACTTAATCCTCACCACCACCCAATGACTGTGCTTGTCCCCATTGTGCAGATGAAGAAACAGAGGCACGGAGAGGTTAAGTCATCTGCTGAGATTATGTAATAAGGGGCATGGCTTTGATATTCCACCCTTGACTGTCTGGCTCCACAGTCTCACTCTTAATCGCTTCATTATACTACTTCTCTTTGGCTCTCCAGTTCCAGTCACTGCCTTCTTTCCTTTGCTACTATTGAATAGATAGAGGAACTATTGAATACTTGGAGAGTAATAGCAGAAAACCCATATACTCTCATGATTCATTAAGATCTAAATTTGTCATCAATCCAAAGGATAATATCAGGATCAATAACTGGAAGAAACAAGGAAAAATATTCCAGCTCAGTGGAAGGAAGGAAGACTGCCAGCATGATAAGCCATCCAAATGAATGCATGGTCTTGAGAGGTAGTGAGTGTCCTGTCATCAGAGGGATGCAGGCAGGACTTCCCAACAGCTTGATGCAGATGCACGTCAGCTATGAGAGCTGTTAAGGTTCTCTCCAACCGGAGATTCCATGACTCCAGGAAATTTTGCTGATCTAGAAGAAATCATTCAAAAGAATAAGACACTAGGGATCATAAGAATCCACAGGCTTTGGGTTACCCCAAGTCTATTATATTGGCCATTCCTGAAATCTCCTTCCTCTCTCCTAGTCCACTTGGTGAACTTCTACTTATCCTTTAGAGCCTAACTTGAATGACACCTCCTTCAGGAAGCCTTCCCTCCTCACTCCATTCCTACTAGGCACCAGGCTCACCCAGGCCCTCCTCACTCTCTGCTTCTCTCAGTTACCTGTCTTGCTTCTCCAATTACATCTTTCCGACTACAGGTCAGTCCCTGCCTCTAGACGGTGAGCACCCAAGGGTGGAAACCAAGCCCTACTTATGTCTCTAAATCCACAGTTCTTGGCATGAGGAAGGTGGTCAGTGAGATCAATTCAATTCAGCAATTATGCTTTTATATCACCAGTCTATTCTATTCCTCTCTGGTCGTCTGTGTTTACAGACAAGGCCCCTTGAATGCCAAACACACTTTCTCTCCTGCTGTCTGGCCTGTGCACATTCTGTAAATGATTTATGAATGGGCAACGTCAGAGGCTCTCTTGGTTTATTCCTTCTGGGTCCACATGAGGTGATGTGGCCACATTTCCAATGGCAGAGCCCCTCGACATTCCACAGCCCAGAGCCCCACGAGCACATCTTACTCACCTCATACCTGTGTGGACACTTGGATGCAGATCCCCTCATTAATGAAGGTCTTGCTGGGGGGCTGTGGCATGCAGGCTTTGGCAGTCAGAGGGCTGCCACACCAAGATCTCATCTCCTCCCCTGAGGACCACAGCCAATGATATTACGGTGGAGAAAAGAGCATTAAAGGTTGACTATAAACACCCAGAGCTGTCCTCCTTTGAAGGCCTGCTGGCCAGGCTGACCCCCACTTGGCATCTGGGAACTGGGGTTTTGGAGGGTCCCCTCCATTCCCTGATGAGAGTGGCTCACTCTCCCTACACTGTGCAAACATGCTTCATGCTGAGCTCCTGCCTTCCTTCTGGGAGTCGGGAACTGGTGCAGAGCAGACAGAGGTGCCTGGATGGCCAGTCCTCGCCCCCAACCCCCGCCCAACAAAAGCCCTGGTTCTGAGTCTCTAATGAGCACCCCTGGCTGAGAACAGGTCACACGTGTTGCCACTATTTGCTGCTGGAAGAATGAGTGTGTCTTATGTGACTCCACCAGGTGAGGGGTCTTGGAAGCTTGTGCCTAAGAGGTTTATTTGTTTATTATCACTGTAGTAAACAAACCATTGCTGTGAGGACCACTGTACGCTGAGTCCTGGAAGTCCTTCCAGTGGATCATCAAACGCGGGGACCTCCAGCACAGGGTGTGAAAGTTCACTCTGGCTTCAGAGCTGTGCAAGAGTTGGGGACACTCGCCCTCTGACCACAGCTGCTTCTGCCTCTTTCCTTCCAGGACTGTTGATCCCCAGGGCATACCCTAGCTAGTATCCTGACTGCTAAACTCTGACTTGAAGCTTGGTTTCCTGGGAGCCCCATCTTCAGCAGATGCAAATGCAGCACTTCAGGGCCTACAAGTCACTGGGCGCTTTATTGTATGTTAATTTCATCACCACAACATCCCTATCAAGTTTTTCCAAAGGAGAAAATGGGAGCTGAGAGGCTAAGTGACTTGTCCAAGGTCACAGAGCCAGTTAGAATTGAGATGGATCTCGGGCAGGATGTTTCTGAAGTCTGCAGCTTCTCCTGAACCAAGCTGCCTTTCACGCATGGCTCTGAATGTCCAGGATTCTTCCAGGCTTTAGGACCAGTAAGCAAGCCCTCTCCCACTAAGTTATTCACAGAGGCATCTGGGAACCAGATCTGGGCAGTGCTGAGTAGGGGACAATTCCAGTCCCAGGAAAGAAGGCAGAATGCTGTCTCCCTGAAGGACTCGGAGGAGAGGATGAGTAAACAGAACTCCTGTACGCGAGACACCTGGAATGTTTACACCCACCCGCCAGCACACCTGCACGCCCTGGCCAGACCTGGGACCCCCTGGGTCTCAGAGCGCAGCCCTGGAGTCTGCGCAGAGGACACGAGTCACGCGGGGCCTCATCAGCCATCGCAGCAGCCTCAGGAGCGGCCCAGAGAGTGACAGCGCTGAGAGGAACTTGGCTTCAGGCAGCTGAGGGGCTGCCACTCCGCACAGGCAGCCAGCCCAGCTGTCGGCTCCAGAGAAGACGGGGCGGCTGGGAGACGTGACAGACGGAGTCCCGGGGAGCTCATGAACCCCATCTGTCCATGGCAGGTGGGGGAGAGCCGCCCTCCCCCATTGAGGTGCGGTAACACTGCTAACCATTCTAAAGTCGCACAGGGGCCCTGCAAACTCTGTCCTGCAGAATTGCCACAGGGTGCCACATGCCTCTCTCCTACGCCCTGTCCAGGGAGCAGCTCCATGTCTGTGCTCTGTGTTACCACCGACAGGCCTGCCGATGGATAGCAGGGTGGGCGTGGATTGCTCAAGTCCCCAGTGGAACAGCCCAAGGGGCCAGGGGTGTCCCAGGTTTGGAAAGGCTTTCACTCCCGGAGTCTTCCCTGCTGGGAACTCCTGCCTCCAGGTCTCTGTCCCCATTCCACACTGAGTCAACAGGAACACCAGAAGTAGCCCCTTTACCCTATTTCACAAAATACCTAAGTAAATAAGCAAATAATTGCATAAATAAGTAAATATGCTTGCCCAGTTAGTCACATACACAACTAAAGTTAATGAAGACCATGGCAGGGGCCGGGGGTCGAGGGTGGGAGTCCCATATCACAGGCCTTACTGTCAGCAACTTTAAAAGCTCCCCTCCCTTTCCTGTCCCCCTGAGTCCCCAAATTCACATGCAAATGTAAGGGATCCAGAAAAGCATAGACAATCCTTAAAAAGAAGAAACAAAGGGAAGGACTTACATGCCGGGTTTCAAAACTTATCATAGGGTGAAGGAAATAGGGAGACACGGGTCAAAGAGCAAACCTTCAGTTATAAGGTGAACACGTTCTGGGGATCTAATGCCCAGCCTTGTGACTACAGATAGCAGTACCGTATTGTGTAATTGAAAGTTGCTGAAAGATTACACCTCAAATGTTTTTACACACACATACACACACACACACACAATTGTAATGGTGTGAGGTGACGGAGGTGTTAACTAAGCTTATTCTGGTCATCATTTTGCAATGTATATGTGTATCAAGTCATCACACTGAACACCTTAAACTTACACAAAATTATATGTCAATTGTATACAAATAAAGCTGGAGACAAGGTTTTTTAATTTTTTTAAAACTTACTACAGAAGAAGGAAATGGCAACCCACTCCAGTATTCTTGCCTGGAAAATCCCATGAATGGAGGGGCCTGGTAGACTACAGTCCATGGGGTCGCAAAGAGTCGGACACGACTGAGCAACTTCATTTTTTTTTTCATTTTTGTGTGGTGGGCCCTGGAGGAAAAAGCCCCTGGATGGGGACTCACTTAACCTTGAATTAGGATACAGTTTCTTAGATATGGGACTTCCCTGGTGGCTCAGCAGTGAAGAATCCACCTGCAATGTGGGAGACCTGGGTTCAATCCCTGGGTTGGGAAGATCCTCTGGAGAAGGGAACAGCTACCCACTTCAGTATTCTGGCTTGGAGAATTCCATGCGGCCACAAAGAGTTGGACACGACTGAGTGACTTTCACTTTCACTTTCTTAGATGTGATACCTAAATCACAAACAACAAAAGAAAAGACAGATAAAGTGGACTTCTTCAAAATTAAAAACTTTGTTTGTGTCAAAGGGCACTATTAAAAATGAAAAGACAATCCACAGAAGAGGAAGAAATATTTGCAAATTATATATCTGATAAGGATTTACTCCTCAGAATATACAAAGAACTCTTACAATTCAGCAATAAAAGACAGCCCAATTAAAAAATGGACTAAGAATACAAGTAGACACTTCTCTAGAGAAGATATGCAAATGACCATTAAGCATATGAAAAGATGCTCAACATTATTAGTCACTAGGGAAATGCAAATTAAAACCACAATACCACCTCACACCCATTAGGATGGCCATTTTCACAAAAATGGACGTTGCTGACGAGGATGTGGAAGAATCGGAAGCCTTACAGATTGTTGGTAGGAATCTTAAAAAGTCTGGCACTTCTTCAAAATGTTAAACACGGAGTTGCCACATTTAATATTTCTTCATAAGCAGGAGTGTTCTTGGGATTAATACCTAGGGTTGTGACTGGGATGAAGCAGAAGTCCGGGGAAGAAATGAAGCTGGGACACAGGCCAGTGGCAGGCCCTTGGCTGACTTCGTGGGGAGCTCTGGGTCTGAAATGGCCCATCAGAGCTGTCCTGCACTGGACTAAAATAACTGATCCTTGTCCTTCCTCATGAATCAGTCATCAGATGGGGCGCCCTCCCTGCCGCCACCGGAAGGACATGACTATGTGCGAGGCAGCCCTCTGCAGCTAAGATGGCCCCCAGAGGTGGCCTGTTGACCACCCTCCCAGCAGCCTAGGCAAGACCTAGGGCGTCTGGGTGGTGCGACTATCTGTCCATCCTGCTGGTACTGAGGTATGTGTTGTTGTGGAGCAGAAGCACCCAAACCCCAGTGGAAGGGTGTGGGGTTGGGGAGGTGGGGTCAGGGTCGGAAAGGTGCCAGCAGTAAGGGACAAGGTCACAGCAACGACAGATGCCGGGACCTGCCCTGTGGAGGCAGTGCCTGGCCAAAGGGATGGGGCAAGATGCTGACAGTCTCTGGGAGGCCTGGGGGCCTCTGCCGTGAGCTGGTCAGCTGATGTGCGCGTGGCACCTAAGTAAGGCTAGTGAGAGTTCTGCTGCGGGCTAGAGGTCCAGGGGTCACGGCGTTGTGCCCTCAGTGACCCCCGGTGCTGCAGTAGGGCAGCCAGGTGGGCTGTTTGCCTGTGTGTGGGGGGTCCAGCCTCTCTGGATGCAGGTGGTTGATCCATCCAGGGGAGGCTCTGAGCTATTTCCTGAATAAAGAACCCTTGGACAGTTTATGTATCTAAAGGCGAGGTATGTGAGTAACATGGTTCCAGAGACACTGCAGAGGCTCGTCTCCCAGGGAACGCTGGCAGAGCAAGGAGTCACCCCGAGCACGGCAGAGGAAAACAAACGCTCGGGCTGCAGCCCCCTGATCAGGCTTCTGATTAGCTGTGTGACTGTGGGCAAGTTCCTTGACTTATCTGGTCTTAGTCTCCCCCACAGTTGAATGAGAAGGAAGGAACTTCCCTGGTAGTCCGGTGGGTAAGAATCTGCCTGCCAATTTAGGGGACATGGGTTCGATCCCTGGTCTGGGAAGATCCCACATGCTGTGGCGAAACCTAGCCGTTACACTACAACTAGTGAAGTCCATGTGCTCTGGAGCCCATGCTCTGCAACGAGAGAAGCGCCACAAACAAAAAACTAGAGTAGCCCCTGCTCTCCACAACTAGAAAAGGCCTGCACACAACATCGAAGACCCAGCACAGCCAAAATAAACAAGTAAATAAATTTCTTAAAAAACTTTTAAACGAGATGGGAAACGTAGATAACCTCACAGGTATATTCAGTGCTAATCCACGGGTTCATCAACCCAGCAGGAAGCTAGTCAGGGTGGCAAAGGTTCTGAGGCTTGTGCTCCCCTCCACCCAGAGGCCCCCAAAGGCAAACCAGGGCCTCCCAGGATGCTCACCACGTCTGAGCCCACCACACCCGGCTGCTCCCACTCTCTCGGGCTCTAGCTGCAAATTGGTTCCCATGATGAACACAAGCTGCCCAAATCACTCAGAGGATGGCTCGAGAAAAAGCAATTAAATGCTTTCTTAATTGTAGGATGGCAAGAGGTTAATGAGTTACTATAAAAACCAGTCCCTGCCATCTGGTGGCTGTCACCAAAGCCCACATGCAGGGAGCAGTCCCAATTTGTAAGACAGGATGACGGGATCACTCCAAGTCAGGAGAAGGGGTGGGACTCAAGAGCCAAGTGAGGCTGGGGGCCCAGAGCTGCAGAGCCCAGCACGGCCCAGCCAGCCTCCAGACATCCCCGAGCTGCGTGGAGCTTCAAAACCAAGTTGGAGGGAAATCAGATGGGGAGCCAAAATCTCTCATCAGATCCAACACTGGTCGTCTCTGGGATTCAGCTCTAGTGAGGGACGGCTGACAGCCACTTGCTCAGTGCTAGTCAGGAGGAGAGGAGCGAAAAGCGACAGATGAGAGAGAAGCCCGCCAAGGCGGAGGGAGAGACAGACAGAGGCAGGGACACAGACCCTGCAAAGACAAAGAGATGCAAACCAGCCTGGACAGACGGAGAGACAAAAGAGAAAGGATGAACTCTGAAATGCCAGGAACTGGAAAACAACAGTGACATAGATAGGCTGGGAATGTGAGAAGCCGATGAAAGGGCAGGTCATTTTTTAGAATCAGAAATGGGAAAGAACCTTTGAGGGATTTGCTTTGTTCTGGGCGAAAGTGTTCTCTCCGATATTCTGCATCTCCCAGGCATCAAGGAGAATGCCTTCTCCCTTCGAGGATGTGAAGAGCAGGCATTCAGCAGAGCCAGCCTCGGCTCTGCGCCCCACCACCAACCACACACACACACTCACATATACACAGATCCACACCTAGGCACAGCCAGTTCTCACCAGTCAGGAGCCACCTCTTCCTGTGTGCAGGAGGTCATGGGTCTCAGGCTGTCTCTCCCCTTAGCTCTGGTTCCAAGGTCCCATCTGCAGTCCCAAGCCTGGCAGAGGCAGGTCTGGTTTTCTGGTACAAAGAGGAAGGAAACCAGAAAGTTCACATATCCCAAGGGCTGCAAAGCCTGTGATTTCCGTGAGACTAAACTCACTACTAGTCCTTTCTGTCATTTTCCAGAAATTGGCTGAGAAATACAGAGGTCACTCCTCACCT
The DNA here is from genome assembly GCF_029378745.1 of Bos indicus. Lineage (NCBI taxonomy): Eukaryota > Metazoa > Chordata > Mammalia > Artiodactyla > Bovidae > Bos > Bos indicus. The sequence goes on from NC_091769.1 coordinate 17,449,677, forward strand.
GTTCCTTCGGGTCAGACTGTTTTTCCAGGGGGATTCCCCAGTGGCTCAGCAGTAAAGAACCTGCCTGTACTGCAGGAGCTGCAGGAGCTGCAGTTTCGACCTCTGGGTCAGGAAGATGCCCTGGAGGAGGGCATGGCAAACTGCTCCAGTATTCTGAAGAATACCATGGACAGAGGAGCCTGGCGGGCTACAGTCCTTGGGGTCACAGAGAGTTGGACATGACTGAAGCGACTGAGCATGCATGCACACACCCCTTCTTCCAGGATGAGACCTTGAGATAGTCACTTCCCAGGATTCTGGAAGTTTCCCCTCCCAGAGAAGGCTCTAACAGGCCATAGCAACAAAACAGCAACCAGCTTTCAGTGAGAGGGTGGGAACTCCTCTTCCGGGTGTTACCCACTCCACAATCACTGCTTCCCAAATTTGAGGACCATGACAGCTTGCTCCTGAAAGTCAAGATCTCAGCTTAAACAGAACACCTATGGCTCAAAGTAAAAACAAATAAACAAGTAGGGATGTAGAGCTGGAAGATTCCAGTATCTTCATTTTTCACGTTATCTTGAGTCCTTACTTTCCCTTCTCTTCTCTCCTACTCCATTGCCACTTGGCTGACCCATTATCCGGAAGACTCTGTATCTGATGAACTAGAGACACAGGAAAAGTCTTGTTGATCCATCCACCTTGTGTGTGCGTGTGTGAGTGCTAAGTCGCTTCAGTTGCGCCCAACTCTTTGCAACTCCATGTACCACAGCGCCAAGCTCCTCTGTTCGTGGGATTTTGCAGGCAAGGATTCTAGAGTAGGTTGCCATGCCCTCCTGCAGGGCATCTTCCCAACCCAGGGATTGAACTCATATCTCTTACATCTCCTGCATTGGCAGGCTGGTTCTTTACTACTAGCACCACATGGGAAGTTCCCATCCATCTTACTAGGGGTTAGAAATCACCCTAAAATCTCTAGGGAAATTTAGGAAAGGGATTGCTGATGTTTCAGGGTAAAATTAAAGTTTGAAATTCCTTGTCTACACTTGGTGCCCGACTAGCACAAGAGTTGACCGTAATTGTATCTTTTACTTCCAGCAGTAAACCCAAATCCCAAGGCTGCCTCTAGCTGGCCCCACCTAGCCAGCTGGTGGGTCTCTTGAGGACTCATGTCACCTCTAAGTCTCCCAGCTTCAATCTGCCAGGTCTATGAAAAGCTCCCCTGATTCTGGTCTGGGCAGCAGCCAGAGTCCAGCAGCTGCAGGCCGCAGTGCCATTGGGTGACACCCAGGAGCCAGCAGGGCATCGGCAGTGGTTCTGAGAAGTGAGTTTGCCTGTGGTTCTTCCTTCTGTCCCTGTGCCTTTGGAAGGTCCCAGTATTTCTCTTCCTGGCGATTCTGTAAACCACTCAATTGCTTTTCTGCTTCCAAAGAAAAAGAGCGGATAGGCAAACACATGGGAGAGAAACCGAAACACAAAGCTAGGGACACAGAGACAGAGAATGGAAACACTCTAATCCTTGGAACTGCCATTAAGCCACGAGCACTGCTCTCTGTTCCCCTTTGGCTTCCTTAGACTGAGCCTTCCATCCTCAAGCACACTCCTGGCGGGCCCATGAGTTCAGAGCCCCAGGGTCATCCCGTGGCTTCAAACTTCACCTCTCAAGCTGGAAGAATTACCCAGTTCCTGCTCATTATTAGTCACCCTCTCTCTGCCCACTGCCCACACCTCCTCTGACACAGAGAAAAATATACACACGTGCACACACCCCACACCTTCCCCACACACAGGACTGTGGCTTGAGTTCCACTCTGCGTTTTCCAGAAGCCATTGCTAGAAGGAAATGCCTTCTGTTCCTTCGCCCCTGGTCTGCTCGCGTTCAGTCTCGGGACTGCAGGGCCAGTGAGCACAAATCAGCGTTTTCAGTCCGAGCTGTTACACAGAGACAAATCGAATGCTGTGGATGTCTACTCCATTATTTTAAACGGTGGGAAAATCAGCACCCCAAATTTGGACCCAAAGGTTTTTCTTTAACTTTTTTCTCCTCAGGGGTAATTTTCACTCAAGTATGACATGTACCCAACCAAGGAGCACCCCCCAAGATATTGGAGGCCCCTCAGTTCCTTTTGAGCCACCACCCCGTCTTCTTCTTGGGTGCTGCTTTGTTAAGAAGGGTAATTCAACATCATTTTGAATGAACGAATGAATCAGAAGAAAGAGTTCAGGATAGAGGACTGATAGTGAACATGTCAGGAACTTTAATAAGCTCAGCCCTATGAGAAAACAAACGGAACAAACCACCAAAGGATAACTCGAAAGCAAAATAACGTACAAGCAAACGCAAGACTGAGGGAACATTTTGTGCTTACTCAGAATGTCAGGGCAGTCAGAGGAAAGGACAGATTATCACTGGAAGGGGATGTCAAAATGTGTGTGTCCCCCAGGTCTGAGTGCCATGGTGACTTGCTCTGGGCAGCTGCCACCCCCTCCCTCACAACAGTGTCCCAGTCAGTCACGACTGCCCCATCCATCTGAAAGCCTGTCAGCTATCCTGCGCTGGCTACTATCTACACAGCTGTCACCCTGCGAGTCTCTGCGGTAGCAGCTGAGAGCATGGGCTCGGAGGGAGAAGCCTTGTGGTTTGAGACCTGGCTTTGCTGCTTGCTGGCACTGTTCACCTTCTCTGGGCTCCAGTTTAAAATGAGAATCATAACAATGTTTTTGAGCGGATTAGATAAATTGATCCATATGAAGGTATATTGGTCCAGGTTCAGCCAAAAAATAAAACCAGCAGGAGATACATACTAAGCGGCTTGTTGCAAGGAATTGGCTTATGAGATTGTGGGGCTGGCTGGCTGAGTCAGAAATCCACAGGGGAGGCCCTTAGGAAGGGCAGGCTGGAACTCAGACCCAGCTACAGGCCCCAGGCAGAATTTCTTCCCCTTCAGGGAAGCCTCAGCTCTGCTCTTAAAACCTTTAAACAAATGGAATCAGGCCCGTCCGGGTTGCCTTGGATCATCTCCTTTACTTAAAGTCACTGGTTTTGGACTTTAAGGACATCTACCTTCACAGCTTCCAGGTGACGCTAGTCGTCAAGAATCTGCCTGCCAGTGCAGGAGACTTAAGAGATGTAGGTTTGATCCCTGGGTCAGGAAGATCCCCTGGAGGAGGGCAGGCAACCCACTCTAGTATTCTTGCCTGGAGAATCCCATGGACAGTGGGCCTGGTGGGCTATGGCCCATAGGGTCACAAAGAGTCGGACACAAATGAAGCAACTTAGCACACACACGCCTTCATAGCAATACCTAAATTAGCATTTGATTGAATAGCTGGAGACTCAGGTCTAGGCGAAGTGTATATAAAACTGCCCATCACAGAAGGGTAAGCACCGTATCTGGCTCCTAGTAACCCACCGTCACTCAATAACATACAGCTTTTTTTTTTTTTAAGGTTTCTAAAGCATCTACTGTGAAGTTGACATAATGAGTCTAGCTTCCCCCTTTTTTACCCTCCATCTTACATGCCCCATAGCATCCTCTTCCTCCCCTCTAAACCTTCTTCCAAAGAAGGCTGAAGACTCACTCGTGGGAACTGAAAGGAAGGTGTGTTGTTGCTCAGTTGCTAAGTCATGTCTGACTCTTTGTGATCTCGTGGACTGAAGCAACCCGCTTTTATTCATTCTCTTACCAGACGCTGCCAAACCAGCCCAGTGCCAGGTGCTGTACATAAAATACAGGTACAAGTCAGCCCTCACCCTCCTGGAGGCTGGATGCAGCAGCCCACTCTCCTGGGTTCCTCATCTCTGGTCACACAGCCCCACCAGCCCCGTGATGGGTCTGCTCTGCAGATGTCCTACATCAGCACCTGGCCTATGTCAACACCCGGCCAAGCCGAGGGGGCAGAAATCCAGCCCAAGCTCTGAACTAGGCACCCACCCAGAGGGCACTTTTTTCTAAATCACTCAAAGAAGCCAAGAAGCTAGTGGTCCCCTGCAGTTCATTAAAGCACATAAATCAGCAGAGGGGATATGCTCCCCTGGGGGTCACATGTTATTTTACATGGGACATTCCATTTCCCCATCACAGAGCACACAGGGGATGCAGTCAAGAACTCAGTCTCTCAGAGCTCTTTCCACTCCTGTTCTGGTCTGCAGGCCCCTCTCAGGTGGTCTCTGCCCTCTCTTGCTCACTCCCAGTTCCCCCAACTCTGTCTCCTCCAATCCCCAGAGAGGTGATGTCCTGTCCAGTGGCCACTCTGATCCCACTCCTTCATTCTAGCCTGAAGCTGCCCTGCTCAATGGCATGGTGATGCTGTCCACTAACCTTGGACAAACCTGTCCCAGGCATGTGGTTCTCCTGCCACTCTACCCTCATCCAGACCTCATCTGCCCTTGCAGAACCCATGACGGCCCAGAGAGCACCACCCCACTGCCCCCGACTCAAATATTTTCCAAGAGCTCAACTTTCTACATGAGCTTGGACAGGTTAATAAACCTCTCTGAACTTGAATTCCTCCTATGAAAAATAGATACTATCATAAAACCCATTTCAAGGAGTTGTCTTGAGAAACAAGTAAAATAATGTATATGAAATGCCTGACACATGAAATCCAGTCCATTTCCTGAAGGCCCAACCTCCCTGGCCAGCCTTTGCTGCCCACAGTCCCTACAAAGAGATCAAAAGAGGCAATTCTAAAGGAAATCAACCTTAATTATTTATTGGAGGACGGTTGCTGAAGCTCTAATACTTTGGCTACCTGATGTGTAGAGCCGATTCATTGGAAAAGAATCTGATGCTGGGGAAGATTGAAGGCAAAAGAAGGAGCAGAGGGTAAGATGGTTAGATAGCATCACCAACTCAATGGACATGAGTCTGAGCAAACTCTGGGTGATAGTGAAGGACAGGGAAGCCTGGCATGCTACAGTCCACGGGGTCACGAAGAGTCAGACACAGCTTAGCAACTGAGCAACGAAACAACTTCCTCCAAGCTTATAAGACACATATCAGGTATGTGAAACCCACACCTAACCCATCTGATGTCATGGCATCCTAGCTCCAGCTCGCCAGACTCCAGGAAACCACAGCACTGGGAGAAAGAATCTGTTTGCCTTCACATCTGCTGGGGAAGGCCTCCCACCCATAAGGGGAGCCTGGAATAACAAGCAGGGTTTGCACTGTCAGAGTTGTGATCAAAGGGAGACTCTGGGGAGTTAATGACAAGGAACTCGTTTCATGGGAGAATGAGAAGCAGATGTAGCCTTTCCCCTCTCCCAACCTGTCCATGACCCCAACAATATGGGGGGGGGGCGTGGTACAGAGGACCCCAATCTGTATGAACCCTAGCACAGAGGAAGCACTTTGTCACCTGTCAAGCACTGTATTAATGTTAGTCACTGTATTATAACTTAATTCCTCCCAGCTCCTCAGAAATGCAGTGCCCCAGGGAGGACTGGCCTGGTTATCTCCACCTGTCCTTAGGGCAATCTGCCTTTCCTCTAGAAGGAGCACATCACCAAGGAATTTCCACATGTGGGGCCCTCAGGACCCCAGCCTTCCTATAGCAAGACCAAACACGGAATCTAATTCCCGGCCCCATAGAGATTTGTGAAAGTGTTAGTGGCTCAGTCGTGTCTGACTCTGTGACCCTGAGGACTGTAGCCTGCCAGGCTCCTCTAACAATGGGATTCTTCAGGTAGGAATACTGGAGTGGGTCGCCATTCCCTTCTCCAGGGGATTTTTCCCACCCAGGGATCGGACTCAGGTCTTTTACATTGCAAGCAGATTGTTTACCATCTGAGCCACCAGGAGCTGGATAATTCTTGCTTTGTAGATCTTCCCTGGTGGCTCAGCAGTAAAGAATTCCTCTGTCAATGTAGGAGACATGAGTTCAATCCCTGGGTCGGGAAGATCCCCTGGAGAAGGGAATGACAACCGACTCCGGCATTCTTGCCTGAAGAATCCCATGGACAGGGGAGCCTGGCAGGTTACAATCCACGGGGTCACAGAGTCAGATACAACTTAGCAACTAAACAACAACAATAACAATTCTTGGTCTGTAGCATATTCAGAGCCTTCTTTACCTATCCCTCCCTGGATGCCAGTAACACCCCCACCCCCGCAGTAAGAACTAAAAGCGTCTCCAGACACTGCCAGATGTCCCTAGGAAGCAAGATCACCCTCAACTGAGACCCACCGGTGAAGAGCTGTCCAAGCTGCTTAAATGTGGCCTCATTAGGTTCCACGGCCCGGCTGCCCACTGCTTTCCAGCCATGGCACTGGCCTCTGCTTATACCAGACAGTCCATAGAGCACAAGGCTCCTGCTGTGTCCAGGGTCCCCTTCTGAGTCCAGTGGCTGGAGGTCTTGTGACCCTGGGACTCTGGCCACCAGCAAATGGACATCCTAGACCAGCTCCTGCGACATCCCTTGTCTGGGTTGGAGCTCTTCAACTTCGTGCTGACTCCCCACCCCAAGCAGGCTTGCTCTGGGTTTGGGGGATTAGAGTAGGATGTCATGGCAACAAGATGCTGGGAAGAAAACAAGGAGAGAAATGAAATAAATCCAGCATGGACCGTGGAACAGAGGTCCCAGCTTCCCCAGCTTCCCAGAACCCACCAGATGACCAGTTCACTCTCACAGCTCTATAACTCCACCTTTTCTACAGTGATGACATCCTCCCTTTTAAGTCATTTTTAAAGTCTTTATTTAAAGTAATATATCTACTGCTAAATACGAACTATCAAAAGCTAAATTTCCCAAACTGGGATTTTTTATTTCTGGTGTGAACTGGATATAATATTTTTCAAGGATATATTTTTGTTACAAAACCAAATATGGCTATTTTTATTTCATTCAAATCAAGTGGGCATGGGTAATAAAATAAAAGAAGGAAACTAAACAGCTAGCTTTATTGTTTTTTTAATACCATCCCTTTTTTCAAGAAAATAAATCAACCTACTCTCTCTGCCTGTTCAGTCACTCCTGCCAAATTAATTTTTCTATAATTACTGTAATGGAAACACACATATAAATAACACATATTATATATGTAGTCACATGTATTTTCATCAAAAGGTTATATCTTTCTGCACCTTGGTGTGTCACTCAGCACAACTTATATCAGTGACCCCCTTCCTGGTTGGTGTCGCAGGAGCCTCACTGCCCAGTTCAAATACCAGCTCTGACTTCTCTCAGCTGTGTGATCTTGTGGAGGTTAATAGCCTCTCTGTGCCTCTTCTGCAACGTATGGGTGATGACAACATTGTCTACTTGATAAAGTGCTGAGTGGGTTCAACAAGCTTGTGTATAGCAGTGGTCTTTAACATTTTTAGCACCAGGGACTGGTTTCATGGAAAACAATTTTTCCTCTGATGGTGGGGGGGATGGTTTGGGGATGATTCAAGTGCATTACATTTATTATGTCACCGCTGATCTGACAAGAGGCAGAGCTATAATACGAGCAATGGGGAGCAGCTGTAAATACAGATGAAGAGTCACTCACTCAACCAGCCCACCACTCACCTCTTGCTGTGCAGACCAGTTCCTAATAGGGACAGGTACAGCTCAGTGGCCCGGGGTGGAGATCGGAGACCCTGAGGCATGGGAAGCACTCAGAACAGCGCAAATGCTCAGAAAAATGTTGCCTCCTATGCACTGTGATTCCACTACACAGCAAGACCATGCTCTGCCACGGAAATTTAAACTTTTTAAAAAACTTTGCTCTTATAAGCCATGATACAATGAATGCCCTTGTACTTACATCTTTACTCATTCATGCCATGATTTTGGAGGATAAATTCCTAGAGAAGAGACCACCGGGTTATTCAATAAGCGCTGTTTAAATTTATGTGAAAGTGAAAGGCAATCAGTCATGTCTGACTCTTTGTGACCTCCATGGACTGTACGGTCCAAGGAATTCTCCAGGCCAGTACTGGAGTAAGTAGCCTTTCCCTTCTCCAGGGGATCTTCCCAACCCAGGGATCAAACCCAGGTCTCCCACACTGCAGGCGGATTCTTTACTGGCTAAACCATAAGGGAAGCCCATATCTATTGACAAATTACTCTCTTTTAAAAGGGTGTGGGGGTTTTCACTCCTACCCAACAGCGTGTGAGCGCTCACCTCTTCACTCTCGGCTCTGAAGGTTATCACTCTTTTTCACTGGATGGGCAAGAATAAAAACAATGCCACAATGTGGCTTTCATTCAAACTTTCTTAGTTATTTGTGAACTCAAACAATGATTTTTCTCCCAGTTTTAGAGGTCAGGTAATTTAATATTTTTCCTCTTTAATGGACCATTTGTACGGTGTGTGTGTGTGTGAATTGCCCATTTGCCCATCTATGTTGCTTCTGATTGATTTGAAGGAATGCTTGCTATGCTATGGATATTTACAGCTTTCCTGATAGAATGTGTATCAAATACTTTCTCCCAAGCTGTCATTTATGTATTTATGTTTTGGTTTATTTACGGTGCTTTTCACAGTACAGTTTTGTTTTGCTTTGTAAAATTTTTATGTCGTCCAATCTGCCACACTTTTCTTTTTTTTTTTTTTTGACCTCTGGGTTTGCCACCAAACTTGGAAAGGCCCCAAGATATAGATATAGAGATACAAAGATCAAGACTGAAGCATATGATGTGTGCCTTCTGCCTGGCCTTACAACACTATATGTGAGATTATCTGTTACCTGCGTTAGAGAAGGATGACAGCTTAGCTTATATGTCTTACATATACATAGTCCTATATTGTCTTTTAATTTGTTGATATTTTATATTTAATGCACAAACCTGTAATCCACCTGGGACATGTTACTGTATACATGGTGTGAAGCAGGAACCTAATTTTATCCTCTTGCAAATGGCTAGTGATTTCTGCTATGGTTCAAAGTGTCTTTGACTTCCAAGTGGTTCACCTGAAGGACTAAGGGTCTCTGAACTTGAGTCAGTCTTGCCTGGAAGAAAAGGAGCTGGAAAGGGAGTGGTTCTTTCCTCCTCTCTACCCACTCACTCTCTACCTGTATCACCTCCCTCTGTGACAGCAGGTGTCAACGAGGCTCTTCCATTCAGAGGGCAGGGCCAGGTGGGTGGGCAGGCTGCCAAGGGGGCTGTGAACACTCCATCACTGAGCATGGCATTCAGGGAATGGTAAGAGCTGAGCTATGGTTATCCTGGGACCATAGTGACTTATGTGCCCAGAGAAATCATTTTCATGGAAGATGCATTTTAGGCAGAGTAGAGGCTCCAGTGACCTTTATATCATCTGTTCCCAGGTTTCAGTGAATTTACACATGCTGGCTTCCCACAATGGAAAGAAATCTAATTACTGGTGGAATAACTTACAGGTAAGGGGACCTCCAGCATGCACCCACCAGGCTATAAATCCTTAGAGCTAGATTCCAAGGAAAGTAAACTAGTTCTCAGCCCAGGATGCTTCACGGGCTGACATTCTTCCTAACCCAGGTGTGGGCAGGAGAGCAGGTGGCTTTAGCAGAACAGCGTGTTATCAGGGCCCAGAAAATGGATCACAGCCTTGTCTAACTCAATGAAACTATGAGCCATGCCATGTAGGGCCACCCAAGACGGACAGGTCATGGTAAAGAGTTCTGACAAAATGTGGTCCACTGGAGAAAGGAATGGCAAACCACTTCAGTATTCTTGCCTTGAGAATCCCATGAACAGTATGAAAAGGCAAAAATATAGGACACTAAAAGATGAACTCCCCAGGTCAGTAGGTGCCTAATATGGTACTGGAGATCAGTGGAGAAGTAACTCCAGAAAAAATGAAGAGACAGAACCAAAGCAAAAACAACACCCAGTTGTGGATGTGACTGATATTGGAAGTAAAGTCTGATGCTATAAAAAGCAATATTGCATAGGAACCTGGAATATTAAGTCCATGAATCAAGGCAAATTGGAAGTGGTCAAACAGGAGATGGCAAGTGTGAACGTCGACATTTTAGGAATCAGCGAATTAAAATGGACTGGAATGAGTGAATTTAACTCAGATGACCATTATATCTACTACTGTGGGCAGGAATCCCTTAGAAGAAGTGGAGTAGCCATCATGGTCAACAAAAGAGTCTGAAATGCAGTACTTGAATGCAATCTCAAAATGGCAGAATGATCTCTGTCCATTTCCAAGGCAAACCATTCAGTATCACAGTAATCCAAGTCTTTGTCCCAACCAGTAATGCTGAAGACACTGAAGTTAAATAGTTCTATAAAGACCTACAAGACCTTCTAGAACTAACACCCCAAAAAGATGTCCTTTTCATTATAGAGGACTGGAATGCAAAAGTAGGAAGTCAAGAAATACCTGGAGTAACAGGCAAATTTGGCCTTGGAGTATAAAACAAAGCAGGGCAAAGGCTAATAGAGTTTTGCAAAGAGAACACACTGTTCATTGCAAACACCCTCTTCCAATAACACAAGAGAAGACTCTATACATGGACATCACCAGATGGTCAATACCAAAATCAGATTGATTATACTCTTCGCAGCCAAATATGGAGAAACTCTATACAGTCAGCAAAAACAAGACCGGGAGCTGACTGTGGCTCAGATCATGAACTCCTTATTGCCAAATTCAGACTTAAATTTAAGAAAGCAGGGGAAACCACTAGACCATTCAGGTATGACCTAAATTAAATCCCTTACAATTATACAGTGGAAATGACAAATAGATTCAAGGGATTAGATCTGATAGACAGAGTGCCTGAAAAACTATGGACAGAAGTCCATGACATTGTACAGGAGGCAGGGATCAGGACCATCCATAAGAAAAATAAATGCAAAAAGGCAAAATGGTTTTCTGAGGAGGCCTTACATATAGCTGTGAAAAGAAGAGAATCAAAAGGCAAAGGAGAAAAGGAAAGATATAAGTATCTGAATGCAGAGTTCCAAAGAATAGTGAGGATAGATAAGAAAACCTTCCTCAGTGATCAATGCAAAGAAATAGAGGAAAACAATAGAATGGGAAAGACTAAAATCTCAAGAAAATTTGAGATACCAAGGGAACATTTTATGTAAAGGTGGGCACAATAAAGGACAGAAATGGTATGGACCTAACAGAAGCAGAAGATATTAAGAAGTGGTGGCAAGAATACCCAGAAGAACTATATAAAAAAGATCTTCATGACCCAGATAATCACGATGGTGTGATCACTGACCTAGAGCCAGACATCCTGGAATGCAAAGTCAAGTGGGCCTTAGGAAGCATCACTATGAACAAAACGAGTGGAGGTGATAGAATCCCAGTTGAGCTCTTTCAAATCCTGAAAGATGATGCTGTGAAAGTGCTGCACCCAATATGCCAGCAAATTTGGAAAACTCAGCAGTGGCCACAGGACTAAAAAAGGTTGGTTTTCACTCCAATCCCAAAGAAAGGCAATGCCAAAGAATGCTCAAACTACCACACAATTGCACTCATCTCACACGCTAGCAAAGTCATGCTCAAAATTCTCCAAGCTAGGATTCCACTGTACGTGAACTGTGAACTTCCAGATGTTCAAGAAAAGGCAGAGGAACCAGAGATCAAATTGCCAATATCCGCTGGATCATCAAAAAAGCAAGAGAATTCCAGTAAAACATTGACTTCTGCTTTGTTGACTACACTAAAGCCTTTGACTGTGTGGATCACAATAAACTGTGGAAAATTTTTAAAGAGATGGGAATACCAGACTACTTGACCTGCCTCCTGAGAAATCTCTATGTAGATCAGGAAGCAACAGAACTGGACATGGAACAACAGACTGGCTCCAAATCAGGAAAGAAGTATGTCAAGGCTGTATAATTTCACCCTGCTTATTTAACTTACATGCAGATGAGAAACGCTGGGCTGGATGAAGCACAAGCTGGAATCAAGATTGCCAGGAGAAATATCAATAACCTCAGATGTGCAGATGACACCACCTTTATGGCAGAAAGCAAAGAAGAACTAAAGAGCCTCTTGATCAAAGTGAAAGAGGAAAGTGAAAAAGTTGGCTTAAAACTCAACATTCAGAAAACTAAGATCATGGCATCTGGTCCCATCACTTCATCACAAATAGATGGGGAAACAATGGAAACAGTGATAGACATTATTTGGGGGGCTCCAAAAATCACTGCAGATTGTGACTGCAGCCATGAAATTAAGACTCTTGCTCCTCAGAAGAAAAGTTATGACCAACCTAGACAGCATATTAAAAAGCGGAGACATTACTTTGCCAACAATGGTCCATCTAGTCAAAGCTATGGCTTTTCCAGTAGTCATGTATGGATGTGAGAGTTGGACTATAACGAAAGCTGCGTGCCAAAGAATCTGTGCTTTTGAACTGTGGTGTTGGAGAAAACTCTTGAGAATCCCTTGGACTGCAAGGAGATCCAATAAGTCCATGCTAAAGGAAATCAGTCCTGAATATTCCTTGGAAGGACTGATGCTAAAGCTGAAACTCCAATACTTTGGCCATTTGAAAAGACCCTGAAGCTGGGAAAGATTGAAGGCGGGAGGAGAAGTGGATGACAGAGGATAAGATGGTTGGATGGCATCATTGGCTCGATGGACATGAGTTTGAATAAACTCTGGGAGTTGGTGATGGACAAGGAAGTCTGGCATGCTGCAGTCCATGGGATCACAAAGAGTCGGACATACATGAGTGACTGAACTGAACTGAACTGAGAAAATGGTAGGACATCAAAATACCTGAATTCTTCCTTCTAGTAACCACCAGGATGACTTTAGCCTCTTGTTTAATGTCTTCAGTTTCCCTGTCCCCAAACATGGGTAAACATGTGTGAAGCCACAACCAAGGGACTATGCTATGAGTTTTAAATACAAATCTCCAACTTTCACAAGGCTGGAAAGTAGGAATGAGTGGTCCTGTTTTAAACATGTCAAAAAAATTTCAAAGAGGTTCAGGAAATTTGCCTGGAGTGACCTTTCTGGAAGGTTGCAGAGCTAAAATTGAAACCCCTTGCCAAGCCCACACTTGACCACCATCCCAGCATCCAAGTTTCCAGCTTGGTGTGTAGACACCCAAGGGTTGCATGCAGGAGGTTCTCCCAGGCTTCCCACAGAGGCCACTGGGGAGGCTCTTAGGGCCCTTCTCTCCCTTGGCCTTGGTGTGGCCTTGGTCCTGGTGACACAGGCATGTGGAATCAGCTGTGCCCTGGTCCACATGACTGCCGGGCACTCGGTCCACACCAGAACCCAGGCCCTTCTAGAACTGTGTGCAAAGAGGGGAGGAATGGGAGTAATATGTACACCACCATGTGTAAAATGGATAGCTAGTGGGAAGCTGCTGTACAACACAGGGAGCTCAGTTCAGGCCAGTTCAGTTCAGTCGGTCAGTTGTGTCCAATTCTTTGCGACCCCATGAACTGCAGCACACCAGGCCTCCCTGTCCATCACCAACTCCTGGAGTCCACCCAAATTTACATCCATCGAGTCGGTGATGCCATCCAGCCATCTCATCCTCTGTCGTCCCCTTCTCCTCCTGCCCCCAATCTTTCCCAGCATCAGGGTCTTTTCAAATGAGTTAGCTCTTCGCATCAGGTGGCCAAAGTATTGGAGTTTCAGCTTCAACATCAGTCCTTCCAGTGAACACCCAGGACCGATCTCCTTTAGGATGGACTGCCCTGTAAAGACACAGAGGGGTGGGTTGGGGGGTGGGGTGAGGAGGCTCAAGAGGGAGGGGATGTATGTATACATATAGCTGATTCATGCTGTTTTACAGCAGAAACTAACAAACACAACATTGTAAAGAAATCATCCTCCAATTCAAAAGACAAAAAGCATATAACATATTATTGATAGCTTACAGTGAACGGTTTTGGATTCCTGATCTCCGAAGAAGATTTAACTTCGGGGCCAGGGACCAGGCTTGATCACTAAAGAGCTTTTGTGTAGTAGAGTTTTATTAAAGTATAAAAAAGGACAGAGAAAGCTTCTGACCCAGACATCACAAGGAGGACAGAAAGTGCCCCCAGTCCCTAGTCTTAGCAAGGGAATTATATACTTTTTAATTGGTTATTACAATAAATCAAAAGAATGTCTCAAGGCTGTAAAGATCTTACTAGACCCACTCTCACAGCATACATTTTAAGATAACAGGATCAGTCAGAAGGTTTTCAAGAAGGAGAAACATGTCCTCTAGCAGGATACATTATTGTTATATAATCCTTACTAAAGAATGTAGGAAAAAACATTTGTCCTTTCCTCCTCCTTGAGAACTCCAGACCCCTATCTCTTCCTTGAGAGCCCCAGACCCCTTTCTCCTCTTCGGGGACCCCGGACTTCTTATCAACCTGCCTAGGAATTTACTCTCATTATTTACAAAATGTAATCAGGAAAATAAAAAGAGGGGAGGAAACAGGCCTGCCTGTGCCTGGGGGCCCCACACCGCATGTCTACATGAGCAAAAGCTAAACCACAAGCCAACTGCTACATCAGCTATAATGCTCTATGCTCTACCTTGACAAAAACATCTTCATAATAAGACATAAAAAATTAATAAAGTTGTGGCTTTTATATGACTGAAAGCCTTCCATCAAAGACAAACAAACCTAATTATTACTGTGTGTGAATGGGTGTTTCATTAATGGGCTGGTGATATTCAGATAAGCATTAAAATAAAGATAGCCATAGCTCATGTATTATTTTATATTTATTTCATTGTTTTTTGCCATCACTTCAGCAAAATCTCCAAGCATGTCCATTTATACAAAATGTCATTCTATGGACAATAATTATCTAAAATTAAAAAATAAAATGTACATTCAAGGGAATAACTGTGAATGTACTTTCATTTTTTAAATACCATAAAAATATGTGTAAAAATTGAAAAAATTCAAATTATAATTCAATAGGAGTTCAGTGAAAAGTTATTTATTTTCTATAATATTTTAAATTGCTACCAAAATTAAATGGAAAAATATAAATCATAATAGTGAATATAAAATATTTTAATCAAAGATACTTAAAGCTGAAAATTTTAATTTCTTGAAAATTCAGATATTTAATATTTTTACAAAAATTAGACAACTTGCAGTTCTATGATTCAGCATCTAACTAGTCGCCAATGTAACGAGCTGATGTCACACTTTGCACGTGCTGTGTCTTGAGCAGCATATACACAAATTTAAGAGCCATATGAATTGTTTCCTACAGTAAAATATGCTTCAGTATCTACGTGCAAGTGTTGTGAATATTGTGCTTATCCTTATCTCCAGAACCAGGAGCTGGAACATGAAGAGAAGCAAGAAAATGAATGTTTGGCACTGCTGAGAAACAATAATTTGTTATACAAGAATCTACTGCATTCAAGCTGAGAGGAAGGATTTGACAAGTTAATTAATTTGCCTTTTCTCTTACCCAAGCACTTCTGCTCAGATCCTTCTGCTTTCTGAGGCGATGTCTGCCTCTGACATTCTTGGAGGTGTTCAGCACACCACGTTCATGCAGTTTGATGAGGTTTTCCAGGACATAAAGCAAGAGATATGCAGAAGTGTTTCCTGGGGGCCTGAATGGTGATAGAATGAGGGCTGATGTCTAGGGTTGCAGATTGCTGGGCCAGCTCTGAGCTCCAGATCCCAAGTGTCAGAGGCATGTGTATGTGGTATGTATATGTGTGCATGCATGTGTGTGTGTGTGAGGTAGAGATTCAGGGCCCTCCAAAGTATAATCTAAAGCCCAAGCCAAGGCCCCTCTGTTCAGGTTTCAGAGTGGTACAGGAAAAAGGAAGGTTTGGAAGAGTATCAGGATCCCCAAGACTGGTCCCAGGAAGACTCAGAGGATTCAACAGTCCTACTCACGTGAAAGTTAAGTATTATTCACTTAGTCATGTCTGACTCTTTACAACCTCATGGACTGTAGCCCACCAGGCTCCTCTGTCCATGGAATTCTCCAGGCAAGAATACTGGAGTGGACTGCCATTCCCTTCTCCAGGGGAATCTTCCCAAAGATTCCCAGGGACCAAACCCAGGTCTCCTGCATTGCAGGCAGATTCTTTACTATCTGAGCCACCAGGGAAGTCATACTCAGGGCTATGACTTATAACTGCAAAAGGATACAATGAAAAATTAGCAAAGACAAAGGTGCATGGGGCAACCTCCAAAGAGATGGAAAGCAGGCTCAGATAACAAGAGTCTTTCCCCAGTGGAGTCACAGAGCACGCACTTCACACCCCAGCAATGAGCTATCACGACACACGTGAAATGCTGTCTACCTGGGAAACTCATCAGAGCCTCTGCCTGTGATTTTTACTGGGGGAAAGTGGGAAGGGGTGCTGGCCCCCTAGGCACCTCTGTCTGCCATGTACCAAGATTTCAGCTCCCAGGGGGAAACCAGGTGTTCAGCATGAATCATACTGTTTGGACCACTTAGGCAGAGTGAGTCTCTCTTACCAGGGGATGGTGGGGACACTTCCCAAACCCAAGTTCCCCCATGCCAGCTAAGGACCAGTCTTGCCAGCAGGCCTTCTAAAGAGAGCAGTTCTGGGCTTCTTTTCTCCGCAGGAAGTAACTGGGGTGCAAAAGGTGGAGGAAGGGAAGTCCTTTTCATTTCACCTACCCTTAAATTTCTCATAAGGTGAGGTCTGAGCAGAATGAGAGTTGATGACCAGCTTCATGCCTCACAAGGTTAATCCAAGCGGTCTCATGCCAGTATGAAGTATTCATTTCCACTTGAAATAGCACTCTGTTGGATATACATACCATAATTGATTATCCAGTCTCCTAGCAGATACTGAAACTATGACAGCATTTTTATAAAGCTCATATTCAAGCATATCTAAATAACATAGTGTTCAGGAATGCCATATGTGGTTAAACTATTTTCAAATGTAAAGGAATTCAAGACAATTTTTACCTGAGATGGGGAGGAGAGAGAGGTAAAGACAAGAATCAGAGAGGAAGCAAACTCAATAGTAATGTTTCTAAGAGAGGATAGGTTCCCAGATTCATTTTATAATTATGATTTGTAATATCACACAAAGGAAGTTATGAACACATATATTCTTTTACATGTACTAATAATACATACTTTTAATGCTTTTGAACTGTGGTGTTGAAGAAGACTCTTGAGAGTCCCTTGGGCTGCAAAGGGATCAAACCAGTCCATCCTAAAGGAAATCAGTCCTTAATATTCATTGGAAGAACTGATGCTGAAGGTGAAGCTCCAATACTTTGGCCACCTGATGCAAAGAACTGACTCATTGGAAAAGACCCTGATGCTGAGAAAGATTGAAGGCCGGAGGAGAAGGGGACAACAGAGAATGAGAAGTTTGGGTGGCATCACTGACTCAGTGGACATGAGTTTGAGCAAGCTCTGGGGGTTGGGGATGGACAGGGATCCCTGGTGTGTCGCAGTCCATGGGGACGCAAAGAGTCAGACACAACAGAGTACAACAACAACAACAACAATAACATACACAAAAACATTATAAAATTTACCTTCTGGGCAATGGCAAGGTGTCCTTTCTGATGGTGGGTGCATGTGAGGTGGAATTTTTAGGGCTGATCACTCTCAAAACTGAAAGACGTTATAATTTAATTGACACAGAAACCCATGGTCATATTAAATCAAATGACATTAAGCTTAATATCCTTTTATTATTGAATGGTCATAGCCATTCTGTTTCTCTCACTGAGCATCTCATTTTTGTGAATCAATTAGATTCTGTGAATCAATTTGATTTTCATTGCTCTGCATTTCCTTGTTCATTTAAATTTTGGGGGGACTAACATTGTTTTGCTTTCAGTGTATTTATTTTTACAGTTACATTCTGTTTATAATAAGTGATGTTGATTTCTATTTATGATACAGATGCAGTATTTCCTTTTAAAATAAGTTTCTACAAGTTAACATTTGAGGCAAATTATATACAAATGTTAATAAAATGATATCACAAGTGGTATAGAGATGTGACAAAAGTCATCTAAGAGGTGAGTGAATGACACAGCTTGGAAAGCATGGTACAACTAATCAACATCCAAATATCTATGTCCAATAAATATTTGGTGATAAATTTAAATTTATATTAAATAGATCAATCTATTTACTTTGTTAGGTTCTCTTGGAGGCCAGAGAGTTACAAGGATGTGGGGTCTGTGCGTGTGTGTGTGTGAGAGAGGACCTTTATTGTTAGATTCTTTTCCACCTGGAAAAGAATGGGCTTCCCTGATATCTCAGTTGGTAAAAATCCACCTGCAATGCAGGAGACCCCGGTTCAATTCCTGGGTCGGGAAGATCCACTGGAGAAGGGATAGGCTACCCATTCCAGTATTCTTGGGCTTCCCTTGTGGCTCACCTGGTAAAGAATCTGCCTGCAGTCTGCAACGCAGAAGACCTGGGTTCAATCCCTGGGCTGGGAAGATCCCCTGGAGAAGGGAAAGGCTACCCACTCCGGTATTCTGGCCTGAAGAATTCCATGGACTGTATAGTCCATGGGGTCGCAAAGAGTTGGACACAATTGACCATCTTTCACTTTCCACCTGGAAAAGCAACGCATAATGCTGTAGCTAAGGAAACAGGTATCGGTGAGGTTTCAATGCCAGTGCATGAGGGGGCCACACAGAAAACTGAAGCAAGGAAGGGCCAAGGTTTCAAGACAATTAAGTGTGAAGTTATGAGTCACACTGCCTTTTAAAAGGCTTTTTCTAGACATTTGGTTACAACCATGCCCCACATTTCCAAGGGCTGTGTACAGATTCACGAGCCTCCAGTGGCACCACCAATTTATTGTACTAAATACATTTTTGCTTTCCTAAGACAGGGAAACAGGGAGTAACTTTAAAATTGTAAACCAACATCACAAGGCCATACATAATACAGTCTGTCCCTCTTCTGTATTATGTTAGGTCTTGTGGGAAAAGGCCCTACAGAGCAGATGATTCATCTCACCTGCCAAGGGAAGCAGAGAGCACTGTCTTACCAGATTTGAATGGTGCTGTGCTACCAGAGGTGGTAGATACAGATGAGCCATGCTTCGATGACACCAAGAAGTAAAGCCCTCAGGAAAATGTGACCCAGGAGTGATGAGGACAACAGTCTTCTAATGTCTCCACTTCCTCTTTCCCACATTCCTCCCAAAGCCAATGGCCAATAGAAATGACTAATGGGAAGCATTGAAGAAACAATTTATATAACACTTCCAGGGATGGAGCAAAGTAGGACAGCATATGCCCTCAACAGCTATATCCCATCACCCAGACACAAGGAGACGACCACCAATAAGGCCAGACCCTAAACATTTAATTCTGAGACAGAACTGTATTATTGGAGAAGGAAACGGCATCCCACACCAATATTCTTGCCTGGAGAATTCAATGGACAGAGGAGCCTGGCAGGCTATAGTCCACAGGCTTGCAAAGAGTCGGACACAACTGAGTGACTTTCACATAGCATCCAAGGAAATTAGAAATATATTTAGCAGGAATGCAGGGAAGCCATAAGAGACTTGTTCATTGATTTAACAAACCTTCACTGAGTCCCATCTAACATTAAGTACAAATATAAGTAAGTTAGCTTAATCTTCAAGGGGCTCATAGAAATGGAAAGGGACAGGCACGTAACAGTGATACAATGTGATGATCATGCTATGTAAAAATACCACATTCCAGGAGGGAAAGCTTCCCAGGTGGCTCAGTGGGAAAGAATCCACCTGCCAATGCAGGAGACGCAGGAGATGAGGGTTCTATCCCTGGGTCAGGAAGATCCCCTTGAAGAAGAAATGGCAACCTACTCCAGTATTCTTGCCTGGAAAGTCCCATGGACAGAGGAACCTGGTGAGCTACAGTCCACAGGGTTGCAAAGAGCAGAACATGACTTAGAGACTGAACAGGCAAGCACCAGGAGGTAAAGAGCCGAGATAAGGGTCAATCACCCTGAGGGCTAATGCCTCTGAAAAAAACACTCTTTATGAACCTCGTTGCCTAGAACACAGCCCAGCACACAGTAGGTGCTCAATAGATATTTGTTAAAGTGTTGAATGGATAAGAAGCCTGAGATAGGCTAGATAATGGTCCCCCAAGATATCCACTTCCCTGGTGGCTCAGACAGTAAAAACATCTGCCTACAATGCGGAAGACCCGGGTTTGATCCCTGGGTCTGGAAGATCCCCTGGAGAAGGAAATGGCAACCCACTCCAGTATTCTTGCCTGGAAAATCCCATGGACAGAGGAGCCTGGCAGGCTACAGTCCATGGTGTCACAAAGAGTCGGACACACTGAGCAGCTTCACTTTCACTTTCAGATATCCACACCCTAATCCTGGGAGCCTGTGAATATCACCTTAGTTGGCAAAAGGGATTTTCCAGATGTGATAAAGCTAAGGATTTTGAGATGGGGAGATTATTCTGGATAATCCAGACTTGCCCTAAGTACAATCCCTTTAAGAAGCATATTTGATACACAGACAGATCAGGGGAAGACAAAGTGACCTCAGAGGCAGAAAGATTGACTGCAGAGGCAGAGGAGTGATATGGCCACAAGCTGAGAACATCAGTGGCCACCAGAAGCTGCAAGAGGCAGGAAAGGGATTCTCCGCTGGAGCCTTCCCAAGGAAGCGCAGCCCTGCTGACACTTTGATTAGGCCCCTAAGACAGTTCAGATTTCTGGTCTCCCACACTCTAAGAGGACAACTTTGGGTGGTTCTAAGCTACCACGTTTGTGGTAACTTGTTACAGCACCCACAGGTAACTAATACAGCCACTGCTCTGAGAAGAAATTAAGGCAGTGGGAGCTGCAAACGCCATCAGGGCGATGCCAAGTGCTTTGGAGAGTCTGCAGAATTTGAACTGAGGCATCCTAAGACGCACATGGAGCTTGAGAAAGAAGAGTCTGGCTTGGATTGAAAACGGAGGGACCAGAGGCGGGGAACTCTGCCAAGAGGTGCTGGAGGCAGCTCGGCGTGCAGAGGGAATGAGAGCCAGGCCTCGGGGATTAGCAGTGGGAACGAGAGAAGGGGCGGGTACAAAAAAATTTCAAAGGCAAAATTGATGGAGCTTAGTGAAAGACTGAATACAGCAGATGAAGGAGAAATTTCTTCCAGCTGTGAGAGCGGAGACTGGCAGAGAGGAGGAAATTGGAGGAAAGGGGAGACGTTTCTAAATGTTTCTAACAATAGCCAGTTCATCTCAAAACTACCCGAGTGCTATGATTTAAGCCGCTCATCCAGTGAAAGAAACAGCTAGGGGATCCACGCTCTTCAGTGCTGGTCACCAGTGGCTGAAGGAACGTGGTATTGCCAGAGCTGCTTGCTATAAAGTATGGAAGAATTCCTTCCAACCTTCCTCCTGATCTCCCCTCAACCTAATGCCTCCCAAGGCCTAGCCTTTCAGAGTAAGGATGGGTAGGGGAGGAGGGAGGAGGAGAGAAGCAGAGGAGAAAACTAGAGCTCAGGTCAAGCTCCCCACACATATCATTTAGCTGCTGTCTGTTGGCGTCCCTGGTGGCTCAATGGTGAAGTATACGCCTGACAAACAGGAGACATGGATTCAATCCCCGATTCAGGAAGATCCCCTGGAGAAGGAAATGGCAGCCCACCCCAGTATTCTTGCCTGGGAAATCCCATGGATAGAGGAGCCTGGTGGGCTATAGGGTCCATGGGGTTGCAAAGAGTCAGACATGACTGAGCACGCACACAAGCACACACACACTGTCTTGCTGGGGCACCAACCAGGGTCCAAACCAGCCATCAGAATGAGATTTAAGCCCTCACATCTCCAACAACAGGGCCCGGTTCTCACTTGCTGCTCTATTTTCATCCCTGAGGACCTGGAAGTGAACAACCTTCTGGCCAGAAGCAATCCCAGTCCTGAGAATAACCCTGAGAACACCATAATTCAAAAAGACACGAGTATCCCAGTGCACACTGCAGCACTGTTTACAACAGCCAGGACATGGAAGCAACTTAGATGCCCATCGACAGATGAATGGGTAAAGAAGATGTGGTATATATATACAATGGAATATTACTCAGCCATAAAAAGGAATGAAATTGAGTCAGTTGTAGTATGTGAATTAACCTAGAGCCTGTCACACAGAGCGAAGCGTCAGAAAGAGAAAAACGAATATCCTATATTCACATATATAAATATATATATATATGGAATCTAGAAAACTGGTACTGATGAACCCATTTACAGCACAAAATAGGGCACAGATGTAACGAATGGACTCGTGGACCCTGTCCTTGTAGAAGGAAAGGGTGGGATAAGTTGAAAGTGTAGCATGGAAATACATATATGACCATATGTAAAATAGAGAGCTAGAAGGAAGCTGCTACATAGCACAGGGAGCTCAGCTCAGTGCTCCGTGATGACCTAGAGGGGTAGGATGGGGGTAGGGGTGGAAGAGAGGCTCAAGAGGGAAGATATATATATATATATAAATATACACACACACACACACACATACGCTTGATTCACATTGTTGTATAGCAGAAAATAACACAACATTGTAAAGCAATCATATTCCAAAAAGAGAGAGAAAGAAATACATATGGATTCTGACATCCTGGGAAATTGCAAAGCACAGAAGGAGTTAGTGGTTGGGACAGTACCTGGATCAGAGGAGGACATCTATTGCAAACACCAATCATGAGAACATGATCCCCCAGATCCCACTAGGCAATTCTGCATTCGTATCAGCTACCTGTCCTGACAACTCTCCAACCAAGACAGCTGCCACTCTCAAGTCCCACTTTGTACAGAAGCCATCAAAGCTCAGTGTTCATCTTGGCTTTAGAGGTGGGGATGGGGGTGTGGAGAGAGAAAAGAGAGAGAGATTCCTGCATTTACTTATTTCTTATTTACTGAGCATCTCCTGTGTCAGCCACCTGTTGGATGCTTAGAACACTCCGTGAATAAGACAGGCCAAGGCCCAGTCCTCGTGATGCTTATAAATATGACCGAAAAGCCTTTGAAATGAGCCTGAGCAGAAACTTGAATCAGAACCAAATCTCCCTATTTTCCAAAAAGATTGACTGTCAAATGTGCAAATGTTCTCTGGACCAAACCAAGGCTTCTTTCCATTTGAGTCTCTCGTCTCTTTGGGATCTCCAGCAACCTGCTGGACCACAGAAACTCACGCAGCCCATCTCTTCTGACAAAGTCCCCTGAGGAGCGTGCTGCCATTCCTGAGAAGTCAATTTCATTTCACCACTCTCTAGCAGTATTACCTTTTTCGTTATGCGAGCCCCCTCATGGGCTCATTCACTCATTCGACCATGATTTATCAAGGGCACGGCAATGTGTGGACGCCAGGTGTGGACAAAGGCTGGCCACCCCAGCAGGTGCACACCAGCCAGTATCTTTCCCTCCCAGCTCGGCCGCTGGGCAGCACAGAAACGGCAGCCCCAGTCAGACAGGCCCACAAAAGGAACTGGCAGGAACTGGCACCGAGACCCAAGCTTGGCAAGTGGTAGAGCTGAAAACATAGCCCCAGACCCCTAGCTCCTATTTTAACAGGTTCTCGCACACGCTACCCAGATTCATGACTGAGAACCTGCCTGGCAGGCCTTTTCAGCCCCATTTTACAGACAAAAAAAGTGGAGGCATGAGACATGCCAGAATTTGTCCCAAGCTACACAGCTTGCCAAATTGAGGCATGATAAGTCCTGATCTCATGACTTCGACATCTCCTTTTCTCCTGATATTGAACTGTTTCTCTCTGTTCCTGGTATCTTGTCCTCCACCTCCCCCAAAATCACACACATACACCTCCCCCAGCCAAAATAAAAAAAAATAAATAATTAAGTTAAATTAAAAACAGAAATGTCTTTTCGGCTCTCCAGAATCTGGCAGCAGGCAGCAGCCAAGCCTCCCGAGAACACTTAGTGATTTCCAGGGGAAATCTGACCATCGCTGACATCCAAAGATACAGCGGTGTTTTCAATTAGGGGGCTGAGTGCTCTAGCTTTAGAGGCGAGGGAACAATGCAGAGTGCTCTGGGAGGGGAGGACTGACCTCTCTCAGAACCCCCTCTGTTCCCGACTAATATGTCAATAGCTTCTTAAATGGAACGTTATGTGTCTGGGATTTTACTGTCAGACTCATCCTTTTTGGGTAGGGTTTAGGGAGGTTTTTTTTTTTTTTTTTTAATCTAAAGTTGATTGCCTCTCTCATTATCAAAGCCACCATCCATCTGTTTCCACTTTTTTAAGGGCTGCAGCAAGGAATTGAGCTGGAAATGTGTTTTTACTTGAGGTTTCAGGATTCCCCTCCTCCTGCCTTGTTGAGGGTTGTTCAAGTTTTAATGTTGTCACTGCAATATGATCTTCCAGTAGTGGGTGGCCCGGCTGCGCCATTTGAAACTCATTTACAGTTTCATCTGAGACGATCGTCACTTTAAATTAATTAACCAAAAAGCACCAAAAATCATATGCTGGGAGAAGGAGGCGAGGAAGGAGATGGAGGAGAGTTTAAAGCGGTGAGAAACGAGTCCCCAGCCTGACTGCTTACTGCCCTTGGGTACCAGGCCCATCTTCCCTTTCCTTCCCACCAACTTTTTGAAACTAAAGCACACACATATACCATAAAAAATTCAGTATGCTGGTTTTTGAAAGGTTTCTTTGGGAAGATAAGAACTCTGTGTTGGCATCCACAAAATCAAGGCAAAGCTGTTACGGGGAAGAAAGGTAGGCCTGCCCCTGGCTCGTGGAAACTTGTGCAGCACACAAGGAACCCTGGATCTGAAATGATGGTGAGAGCTGTAGGGGTGGGCCCGAGGACAGGGCAGACAGGGGGCATTCACCTCGCTCCTCCGCAGGAGCCGTTCCTTCCCACATTGTAGGAGAAGATCATTTGTTCGTCTCATTTGATAAGTCTGTGCGTGTCTCCTGAGTCGTTCAGTTGTGTCCGAGTCTTTGCAACTCCATGAACGGTATAACCTGCCAGGCTCCTCTGTCCCTGGGATTCCCCAGGCAAGAATACTGGAGTGGGTTGACATTTCCTCCCCAAGGCGATCTTCTCAACCCTGGGATTGAACCCATGTCTCTTGTCTCTTGCACTGGCAGACCAGTTCTTTATAATAGCGCCACCTGAGAAGCCCTGGTAAGTCTGTTTTAACCCCTTATTCTGTGGCGAGCACTGTGGGTGAGAAAGATACTTCAAGAGGCTTATACGATTCATCAAAATGACAGCCAACATCTGCACGGCTCCTGGAAGTCTCACATGTTCACACTTCAGTCTCACCACAGCCCTATGAAGCATGCAGCGTTATCAGTCCCTTTAATAAGGGAAAGAACCAAGGCTCAGAGAGGTCAGGAGGCTCGCTCTTGACCACACAGCTATGAAGTGACAGAGCAGGAGATCAAATCAATGTCTATGGTTAAACCCTATGGTTGGGGATCATAAAATGCAAACCAACAAGGACAGAGGGGGCGTTACATCTATGGGTGCCTCTACACAAATAGAATTGGGGGTCAGCAGGCTCATTTGAGTGTGTGTGTGTGTGTGTGTGTTGTGCAGTCAAGTGTTCTGGCCCCTGCCATCTTGAGACATGAGCTGGTGATGTGGTCAAAAGAAGTGGCTCTTTGACCAGCTCTAGAGAGTTCTGGCCCCTCAACACAGAGTGAATCTATTGATGACAAAACAATGCACTTCAGCTCTGGGTTCAATCTGACTTTCTAAAGCTGAAACACTGCAGAGTGTTTGGGCAGCAACAGATTATAATCTGTCTGCTTTTCCATGGCAACAAGTATCTGAAAGTAATTTGAGAGCCATTAACCGATGCTTGCATAATGCCTGGCTCACACCAAATATCCAAAAAACACTAGCTAGGATTGTTACTCCCCAAATATTCCCTCTTTCTCACCTCAAATCTCAGAGTTGGAAGGAAGAGACCTTAGATACGAAGGTTGGTCCTCAATCCAACCAAAACTATGAATGCTGTTCTTTAATTGTGTCCAACTCTTTGTGACCCCATGGACTGTAGCCACCTGGTTCCTCTGTCCATGGGAATTTCCAGGTGAAAATACTGGAGTGGGTAGCCATTTCCTTCTCCTATGGATTCCACCCAAGGATGGAACCTGCATCTCCTGCATTGGCAGGCAGATTCTATACTGCTGAGCCACCAGGGAAGCACAAAAATATTGATATTTGCTACAGAATTAAGTAAACTCTAGTAAAATTTAGCACTTAGTGTATAGGAAGTGCTGTTGCAGTATTTACTGAAGTTAAGTCTCAGCACAATTCTGTGAGATTTTTGATGATCCCATTTTATGGACAGGGAATCTGAAATAAGGATGGGGGAGACATCCTCTTGCATAACCAATATCCAAACCCATGCAGCTTGCCTCCAAGCAAGGACACTTAGCCATGATACTATTTATCCTGCCCAAGTCCTCGCTACCGTGCTGAACATATGGTTATCTAGCTTTTGCTTGACCATCTCTGTGATGGGATGTTCTTGTTGCCTTTGAGGACAGCTCTGTTTGACAAAAAGTCCATCTTTAAAAAAAAAAACAAACCACACACACAAAGCTTGTAATTTGCTTATTTGGCCATGCCTCTTGGCATGGGTGACCCTAGTTCCCCAATCAAGGGTGGAAATAGCAAACCCTACATCAGAAGCATGGAGTCTCAGCCACTGGACTGCCAGGAAAGTCCCAATAGAAAGTTGATGTTGAGATGAAATTTTGCTTTCTGCCATTTCTACCCTTTGTGCGTGATTCTGCCCAGATCTCCCCAGAATAACTCTAAACTCTATCCTCAGACTTCTCTAGGCCCAGGGGACTTATTAAAAAGCATATCTGTTTCTAGAGATCTGCGGTGGGGCCTGAGATCCTGCATGACTCACAAGACCCCAAGTGATGGCAAGTCCAGGATCCCACATTGAGGACTGAGGTCCTAGATGAGAGCAGGGCACCAGCCTGCCACCTGTCTCTACAGACAACACTTGATGGCAGTACTTCCATGCCCACCTGTTTACACCTGTCTCCAGGTGCTACTGTGCTATAGCACAGTTGAGCAGTTACAACAGAAACCACAAGGCCCATAAACCCTAAAATAGTTAACCCTTTAAAGAAAAAGTGTACCCGCCCCTGCTAGGAGCAGCGATGCCCAGCCTCTTAGGCCTCAGGGACCGATTTGGTAGAAGACAATTTTTCCATGAGCCAGGGGGTAGGGGATGGTTTGGGAATGATTCAGGCTCATTACATTTATTGTGCATTTTATTTCTAATCTAATGCTGCTGCTGATCTGACCGGAGATGGCCTGGAGGTTGGGTACCCCTGCTCGAGATGACGGCCCTGCAAACCTGGAGGAGCACTGCCCTGTCCACCGCCCAGCTCAATGCAGGCCTCGCTACCTCTCCCACCAACCAAGCCTCAAGTCCCACCAGCATCCTGGTAACTGCTGTCACACTCAGGTTTGTCAGAAGCCACTGAAAGGAGAAGCATCACCCGAATCCTCATTGGCAGGAAAGGGTCAGGCCCATCCACTCCCTGATCTCGAGTTTCTATTCTCTGTGGGAGGATCAGTGCTCAAACCTGCCCAGTGCCTCACGCCTCACCATCCGCTTCTCCTCCCTGGAGTCCCACACTCCCTCCTAGCACTCCCTCCTCCACCCACACTCCACGGCTCCACAGACTCTCCTTGGGCTTTCTGCTTAATAATTGATAAAACTGTGCAGAATGTCAATTGTTGAGTACATTAGGAATTCTGCACCCAGGCCGACGCAGATACAGCACAGACCTCCCCTTCCTGCAGGCAGTGGAGAGTAGCCGTGACTAGCCAGAGATATCTGACCATGCACACATGCATCCCAGAGCCAGAGGGCAGGGACCCAGGCCTGGGAGGGGACCAGGGCCCTATTAATTTCCCCACAGGACCACTGCTCCCGTGACCTCAAGGCCTGTGCGCACTGCAGGGGCGTCTCTAGTGACTGGGAATGGTTCCGAGGGGCCTCCTTTCAGCTCAACAAGGAAGCCTTAAAGATGTGGCTTCTCTTGGCCAGAGCCCCTAAACAGGGGTGATTCAAGATTGAAGAAAGTTCCTGCTACACCTCAGACCTGCTTTTTAAAAAATGCCTTTTCTGGGGCTTCTCTGGTGGTCCAGTGGTTAAGAGTCTGCCTTGCAATGCAGGGGACACTGGTTTGATGTCTGGTCCAAGAAGATCCCTCACACCACAGGGCAACTAACCCTGTGTACCACAACTACTGAGCCCGAGCTCTCGAACCCATGAGCCACACCACGGTAATCAGAAGCCCAGGCACCACAGCTAGAGTGTAGCCCCCGCTCTCTGCAACTAGAGAAAGCCTGCACACGGGAACAGAGACCCAGTGCAGCCAAAAATAAGTACATTAATTTTTTTAAATGCCTTTCTTTTTCTCAGTATTGTCCAAGAGAACTTTCTGAGATGATGGAAATATGTCCCTGCATGCCAATATAGGCACTGGTAGCCACACGAGAGATGTGGCTGCTGTAACAGAGGAACTATACTGAAAATTGAATCCAGACCATGGCAATGAAAGACCAGGGAACTCTGCAGTGCTTCTGAATAAAACAGAAATGCCAGGACTGGGAACATCAGTGGGGGCTGAAGAAATTCTGGAAGGAGAGGGAGTCGACTCAGGCCAGGCAATAGGTAGATTTAGTTTTGACTAAACAAAAAGAAGGGGATCCCCAGGTGGCACAGTGGTAACGAATCTGCCTGCCAATGCAGGAGGCATAAGATAAGGGTTTGATCCCTGGGTTGGGAAGATTCCCTGGAGAAGGGAATGGCTACCCACTCCAGCATTCTTGCCTGGAGAATTTCATAGACAGAGGAACCTGGCAGACTGCAGTTCACGGAGTCACCAAAGAGTCAGACATGACTTATTCACTAACTAACAACAACAACAATGGCAAAGAAAAGGCACTCTGGGCAAGAAGATGGTCTCAGCAGATTGCAAAAGTGGGCTGAGGAGGCAGCCTGGTGAAACGGGCAGCAGATCCCATCCACCTGGTTAGGGTGACAGGCCAGTAGCAGGGAGAGGACTAAGGTGGGATGCTGGCCATGAAGCCCGACTTGGGGGCCTGGACAGCTCCAAGGCAGGAGTTTGGGTTTCAGTTGTTTTCTTGCTTTCTGAGAAAGGAGTGGTCCAGGGTTCCTACAGAGGTGCCTGGAAAGGCCCAGAAGCAATACCAAGGGTCAAGGGTGGGGAGGAGCCAGGGGCTGGACACAGCAGGCACTGGTACCATTCATGCAGGGTGCCAGGTCTGACCAGCAAATAAGATGCTTCCTGTCCAACCTCTGCTCCTGCCCCCTCTTTCTCACAGGTGTTGGAACCCTGCCTGCTCCTCATCCCTCATCCTCCACAGGTGTTTCCCCCAGTAAATCGTTTGCACCTCTAACTCTATCTTGGGGTTTGCTTTTCTTAGAGCCTGAAATAACAGAGTAGAGTAAGAGATAGAGAATCCCATTCTCTCCTAAGAGATGACATGTGCCTTGAAGGTTGAAGCATCCTCCTAACCACACAGTCCCTGACAATGTCTCTGAACATAGGATGCACTCAGAACACATCACAGTGTGAGTATGAACAGGCCCTAAAGAAGGAGTCAGGCTGCCAGGGGCTGGGGCATGGCAAAACCAGTCACATGCTCACCTGGGTAAACCCCCGAGACCACCCCCAATGTCTTCCCCATCCCATTCTCACTCCCAGAAGGGAGGGACCCCCAAAGTTATGAGCGATGTGCATGCTCCTACATCAGAGTCCCTGGAGGAAGAGAGGCAAGCGTGCTCACACCTGAAATCCACCCCCTTCACTGTCCTCAAATATGGGCACCAAATGTTCCAAACTTTTGATCCTGGAGTGATAACAGAACTGTGAGGAATGAGGAGAAGGGGAGGGAAACCACAGGAGGGGCCGAGTAGCTGGTAATGTTTTCCAGGCTTGGGGAGAGAGTGGGGGAGCAAAGAGGGCATCTGTCACCTCTGGTCCCTCCCCACCACAGCCTGCACTGTTAGGAATCGAGGCCAGCAGAGAAGGCACTTCAGCAAACATCACTTACTCTCTGGGTTCACCCATGCATTCCACTGTTTAAATCTGGGCTTTTCAGCCTCTGCACTAACAACATTTGGGGTCCGATTTGTTGGGATTGGGGGGCTGTCTTGTACATTGTAGGGTATTTAGCAGCATCCCTGGTCTCTACTGCCCAGGTTGTGAGAACCAAAAATATCTCCAGATATTTCCAAATATCCCTTGAGGATCAAAATTATCCTGGCTGTGAACCACTGATATTTTTAAAGTTTTAAAAAAATTTTTACTGGTTATTTACTTTTGGCTGCCCTGGGTCTTCATGGCTGTGCTGGCTTGTCTCTAGTTGCAGTGAGCAGGGGCTACTCTTCATTGTGGTGCTAGGGCTTCTCGTTGCGGTGGCTTCTTTTGTTGCAGAGCACAGGCTCTAGAGCACAGGTTCAATATTTGCAGTACACAGGCTTAGCTGCTCTGAGGCATGTGGGATCTTCCCAGACCAGGGTTTGAACCCACGTCTCCTGCACTGGCAGGTAGATTCTTTACCACTGAGCCACCGGGGAAGCCCCAAAACCACTGATTTAAATCATCAGCAGAAATTTCACTTTGGACAAAATAAAATAAATCCAAGTCCTATGGACTGTTTCTCTCCCCATCAATCTCCCCACAGTAAATGTTCTTTTCCGATCCTATCGAGTCTCTGCTAACCTGAAACTCCTCAAATGACTCTGTCCTGACCTGGTCATGAGGGTCTTCAATACCTTCCCAGACTCCAGGACCTTCTCTGTGTGTCCAGCCCCATCTTACCAAATCCCATTGGCCAGGCAGACCAGCCGAGCCTAGCAGACAGACACAGTGGTGCTGCCTGGCTAGAGAATCTTGAGATTGTCTTAGTTATGTATGCTAGCTCTTTCTGGGGTGGATCAATAATGTAGCTTTGCTTACCCTCGCTGCATTTAAAAAGAACTAATCCTAGCAGGGATTACATTTGCTGCCCATCACTGAACATCTCTTGATTTATTTATTCATTCAAGAAATAGTGATTGAGTTCCTTCTAGATGGCAGGCGCTGTGTCAGGAGCTAGGGTTATAATCATGCATCAGACAGACATACCCCTGCTCTACTGCAAGCTCTGAAGTCACACTGCTGGGGTTTGAATCCTGGCTCCACCATCTAATTGCCTGACTATGGCACATTTTTGACCTAAGGCTCAATTCCTCCTCTAAGATAGAAATAATGATAGCTCCCACCTCAAAGAGAGGTGAAAATTAAAATGGTGGGAGGCATAGAAAATGCTTAGCATGGTGCCTGGTTAAGAAAGAGCTCACTCTGTTGTGGGGTTGTCATTACGATTATGCAAGACACTATCTTCATGGCGTTAGAGGCCGGTGGGAGAAACAGACAAATTTAACATGCAATTATACAGAGTGTGAGAAATGCCTGGAGAGAAAGACGCAGAGAATTCAGGTGGGAGGATAAGGTTCAGGGAAGCTTCTGTTAGAAAGAAGTGCTGCCTAAGACCTGAAGCTTCAGTGAGATGAGCCAGAGAGAATGAGGAAGCAGGAAGTGTTGCAGGCAGAAGAAAGGCATGTGTGAAGGCTCAGATCAAACCAGTCAATCCTAAAGGAAACCAACCCTGAATGTTCATTAGAAGGACTGATGCTGAAGCTGAAGCTCCAATACTTTGGCCACTTGATGCAAAGAGCTGACTCACTGGAAAAGACCTTGATGCTGGCAAAGACTGAGGGCAGGGGGAGAAGCAGGTGACAGGGAACGACATGGCTGGATGGCATCATGGACATGATGGACATGAATTTGAGCAAACTCCAGGAGAGAGTGAAGGACAGGGAAGCCTAGTGTGCTATACAGTCCTTGGGGTCACAAAGAGTCAGACGTGACTTAGTAACTGAACAACAAAAAGACTGAGACCAGAGCCCGGGGGTGGGGTCCTGAGTGTTCAGGGTGGCTGGAGCATGGATGCTGTAGGAGTTAGCTGGAGTCACACCCATCAGTCCTGTGGGCTATATCAAGGTGTTTGACTTGACTCTAGACCCATGAGAAGCCATAGGGATTTTTCAGCAAAGGACGGGCACGATTAGGTTTGATTTAGAAAGCTTGCTCTGGCTGGAGAAAGGAGAAATGTGTGGAGGACAAAGTTGGATGCTGCTGTAGCTGATGAGGAGAGATGACAGTGGCCTGGCCTGAAGAGTGACCACAGGAATGGGAAGAGGTGGGTGGGGTCCAAGCCCACAGAGCAGCAGGCTTTGTGATTAGCACAGCTCCAGGCATAAGGTAAATGACCCACAAATATCTGAAGGATAAGTGAGTAAGTGAGGTACAATAATCAGGCCTTTGAGGGATCATGATGAGTTCAGAAGGGCCCCCAGAAATTCCTGTAGCATCCAGCCCAGGGGCAGCTTCAGGAAGCAGATTAGAAACAAAACTGGAAACATCTTCCTCTCTGCCTAGTCCTCCCCCGTTGGCAGCCATGACCTGTGCCAATGGAGACAGAAGGAGCAGAGACAGAGAGAGAGAGAAAGGGAAGGAATGTCAGGGCAGCCAGAGAAGAACAACAATACACAGCCTGGCTCGACGGGCTGCCGTCTGCGGAGACACTGAAGAAATTAGGTCCAGAGTCTGGAAGGGCAGGAGCTGAGAAGAATCAGATCAAAGGCTCGGGGGCCGGCCGCAGGCACCCAGGGCTGGCTGATGACACGTGCGGTCACTCAGGTAAAGTGCCTGGTATGCAAGGTGTTCTGCAGGTGTTTGGGTTTCCAAGATGGAGCACCCACAGGCCCACTCCCCACGATGCAGAACAACAGCTGGGAGCTTAAGACAGGTAGGTGGCAACCACCAGAAAGAGAAACTTATTTACATATCAATTTTTAATTAGACAACTAACTCTCATAACAATTGGAAAAATAGTACAAATAAGGCTAAAGTCCCCACGCACCAACCTCCATTCCAGCCCCTCCCTCCCCTCTCCCCAAAGACAACCACCCCTCAGCTTCCTAAGACCACCTCCAAGCCTCTTTCTATTTATTTACAAGTG
The DNA here is from genome assembly GCF_029378745.1 of Bos indicus. Lineage (NCBI taxonomy): Eukaryota > Metazoa > Chordata > Mammalia > Artiodactyla > Bovidae > Bos > Bos indicus. The sequence continues at coordinate 17,482,635 of NC_091769.1, forward strand.
CACATAATGTCGGAGAAGGCAATGGCACCCCACTCCAGTACTTATGCCTAGAAAATCCCATGGACGGTGGAGCCTGGTAGGCTGCAGTCCATGGGGTCGCTAGAGTCGGACACGACTGAGCGACTTCACTTTCACTTTTCATTTTCATGCATTGGAGAAGGAAATGGCAACCCACTCCAGTGTTCTGGCCTGGAGAATCCCAGGGACGGGGAAGCCTGGTGGGCTGCCGTCTATGGGGTCGCACAGAGTCGGACACGACTGAAGCGACTTAGCAGCAGCAGCAGCAGCAGCAGCACATAATGTGCCCCAAATAAGCAAGTGATATTGTTTTGGAGGGTATCTGTTGCTTGCTTACTGTTCAGGCTGTGAGGAGCTGTGCCCTCCATCTATAGTTGGCTTTTCTGGTTCATAACCTGTCTGGAGACCTGCCCAGGTTTGTCCACAGGGATCTGCCTCACCCTTGCTAACAGGAGCAACATATGTATATTATACAGTGGATTTGGCCAGTGGACACTTTAGACAAAGGTATAAAATCCAAAACACCACATTCTTCTCCAGTGCATGAAAGTGAAAAGTGAAAGTGAAGTCGCTCAGTTGTGTCCGACTCTTAGCAACCCCATGGACTGCAGCCTACCAGGCTCCTCCGTCCATGGGATTTGCCAGGCAAGAGTACTGGAGTGGGTTGCCATTGCCTTCTCTGCCTTTAAGGATAGTGTGGGCTAAAAACCAGAAGTATCTGGGGGTTTTTGTCATTTTTCCAAAAAATTACTGTTTATTTGTTTGGCTGTACCGGGTCTTACTTGTGGCATGTGGGATCTAGTGCCCTGACCAGGGATTGAAACCGGGCCCCTTTCATTGGGACCACCGAACTTAGCCACTGGACCACCAGGGAAGTCCCAAGAAGTATCTGTTTTTTAGGACCTACCATATAGCATAGGGAACTATAATCAATATCTTGTAATAACCTATAATGGAAAAGTATATCAGATCAGATCAGATTAGTCGCTCAGTCGTGTGCGACTCTTTGCAACCCCATGAATCGCAGCACGCCAGGCCTCCCTGTCCATCACCAACTCCTGGAGACTGCAAGGAGATCCAACCAGTCCATTCTGAAGGAGATCAGCCCTGGGATTTCTTTGGAAGGAATAATGCTAAAGCTGAAACTCCAGTACTTTGGCCACCTCATGCGAAGAGTTGACTCATTGGAAAAGACTGATGCTGGGAGGGATTGGGGGCAGGAGGAGAAGGGGACGACAGAGGATGAGATGGCTGGATGGCATCACTGACTGGATGGACGTAAGTCTGAGTGAACTCCGGGAGTTGGTGATGGACAGGGAGGCCTGGCGTGCTGCGATTCATGGGGTCGCAAAGAGTCGCACACGACTGAGCGACTAATCTGATCTGATCTGATATACTTTTCCATTATAGGTTATTACAAGATATTGATTATAGTTCCCTATGCTATATGGTAGGTCCTAAAAAACAGATACTTCTTGGGACTTCCCTGGTGGTCCAGTGGCTAAGTTCGGTGGTCCCAATGAAAGGGGCCCGGTTTCAATCCCTGGTCAGGGCACTAGATCCCACATGCCACAAGTAAGACCCGGTACAGCCAAACAAATAAACAGTAATTTTTTGGAAAAATGACAAAAACCCCCAGATACTTCTGGTTTTTAGCCCACACTATCCTTAAAGGCAGAGAAGGCAATGGCAACCCACTCCAGTACTCTTGCCTGGCAAATCCCATGGACGGAGGAGCCTGGTAGGCTGCAGTCCATGGGGTTGCTAAGAGTCGGACACAACTGAGCGACTTCACTTTCACTTTTCACTTTCATGCACTGGAGAAGAATGTGGTGTTTTGGATTTTATACCTTTGTCTAAAGTGTCCACTGGCCAAATCCACTGTATAATATACATATGTTGCTCCTGTTAGCAAGGGTGAGGCAGATCCCTGTGGACAAACCTGGGCAGGTCTCCAGACAGGTTATGAACCAGAAAAGCCAACTATAGATGGAGGGCACAGCTCCTCACAGCCTGAACAGTAAGCAAGCAACAGATACCCTCCAAAACAATATCACTTGCTTATTTGGGGCACATTATGTGCTGCTGCTGCTGCTGCTGCTGCTAAGTCGCTTCAGTCGTGTCCGACTCTGTGCGACCCCATAGACGGCAGCCCACCAGGCTTCCCCGTCCCTGGGATTCTCCAGGCCAGAACACTGGAGTGGGTTGCCATTTCCTTCTCCAATGCATGAAAATGAAAAGTGAAAGTGAAGTCGCTCAGTCGTGTCCGACTCTAGCGACCCCATGGACTGCAGCCTACCAGGCTCCACCGTCCATGGGATTTTCTAGGCATAAGTACTGGAGTGGGGTGCCATTGCCTTCTCCGACATTATGTGCACTTGTAAATAAATAGAAAGAGGCTTGGAGGTGGTCTTAGGAAGCTGAGGGGTGGTTGTCTTTGGGGAGAGGGGAGGGAGGGGCTGGAATGGAGGTTGGTGCGTGGGGACTTTAGCCTTATTTGTACTATTTTTCCAATTGTTATGAGAGTTAGTTGTCTAATTAAAAATTGATATGTAAATAAGTTTCTCTTTCTGGTGGTTGCCACCTACCTGTCTTAAGCTCCCAGCTGTTGTTCTGCATCGTGGGGAGTGGGCCTGTGGGTGCTCCATCTTGGAAACCCAAACACCTGCAGAACACCTTGCATACCAGGCACTTTACCTGAGTGACCGCACGTGTCATCAGCCAGCCCTGGGTGCCTGCGGCCGGCCCCCGAGCCTTTGATCTGATTCTTCTCAGCTCCTGCCCTTCCAGACTCTGGACCTAATTTCTTCAGTGTCTCCGCAGACGGCAGCCCGTCGAGCCAGGCTGTGTATTGTTGTTCTTCTCTGGCTGCCCTGACATTCCTTCCCTTTCTCTCTCTCTCTGTCTCTGCTCCTTCTGTCTCCATTGGCACAGGTCATGGCTGCCAACGGGGGAGGACTAGGCAGAGAGGAAGATGTTTCCAGTTTTGTTTCTAATCTGCTTCCTGAAGCTGCCCCTGGGCTGGATGCTACAGGAATTTCTGGGGGCCCTTCTGAACTCATCATGATCCCTCAAAGGCCTGATTATTGTACCTCACTTACTCACTTATCCTTCAGATATTTGTCTTCTCCAACACCACAGTTCAAAAGCATCAATTCTTCGGGGCTCAGCTTTCTTCACAGTCCAACTCTCACATCCATACATGACCACAGGAAAAACCATAGCCTTGACTAGACAGAACTTTGTTGGAAAAGTAATGTCTCTGCTTTTTAATATGCCATCTAGGTTGGTCATAACTTTCCTTCCAAGGAGTAAGTGTCTTTTAATTTCATGGCTGCAGTCACCATCTGCAGTGATTTTGGAGTCCAGAAAAATAAAGTCTGACACTGTTTCCACTGTTTCCCCATCTATTTCCCATGAACTGATGGGACCAGATGCCATGATCTTCGTTTTCTGAATGTTGAGCTTTAAGCCAACTTTTTCACTCTCCACTTTCATTTTCATCAAGAGGCTTTTGAGTTCCTCTTCACTTTCTGGCATAAGGGTGGTGTCATCTGCATATCTGAGGTTATTGATATTTCTCCCGGCAATCTTGATTCCAGCTTGTGTTTCTTCCAGTCCAGCATTTCTCATGATGTACTCTGCATATAAGTTAAATAAACAGGGTGACAATATACAGCCTTGATGAATTCCTTTTCCTATTTGGAACCAGTCTGTTGTTCCATGTCCAGTTCTAACTGTTGCTTCCTGACCTGCATACAAATTTCTTAAGAGGCAGATCAGGTGGTCTGGTATTCCCATCTCTTGAAGAATTTTCCAGTTTATTGTGATCCACACAGTCAAAGGCTTTGGCATAGTCAATAAAGCAGAAATAGATGTTTTTCTGGAACTCTCTTGCTTTTTCTATGATCCAGAGGGTGTTGGCAATTTGATCTCTGGTTCCTCTGCCTTTTCTAAAACGAGCTTGAACATCAGGAAGTTCACGGTTCACATATTGCTGAAGCCTGGCTTGGAGAATTTTGAGCATTACTTTACCAGCGTGTGAGATGAGTGCAATTGTGCAATAGTTTCAGCATTCTTTGGCATTGGAATGAAAACTGACCTTTTCCAGTCCTATGGCCACTGCTGAGTTTTCCAAATTTGCTGGCATATTGAGTGCAGCACTTTTACAGCATCATCTTTCAGGATTTGGAATAGCTCAACTGGAATTCCATCACCTCCACTAGCTTTGTTCGTAGTGATGCTTTCTAAGGCCCACTTGACTTCACATTCCAGATGTCTGGCTCTAGGTCAGTGATCACACCATCGTGATTATCTGGGTCGTGAAGATCTTTTTTGTACAGTTCTTCTGTGTATTCTTGCCATCTCTTCTTAATATCTTCTCCTTCTGTTAGGTCCATACCATTTCTGTCCTTTATCGAGCTCATCTTTGCATGAAATGTTCCTTTGGTATCTCTGATTTTCTTGAAGAGATCCCTAGTCTTTCCCATTCTGTTGTTTTCCTCTATTTTTTTGCATTGATCACTGAAGAACGCTTTCTTATCTCTTCTTGCTATTCTTTGGAACTCTGCATTCAGATGCTTTTATCTTTCCTTTTCTGCTTTGCTTTTCGCTTCTCTTCTTTTCACAGCATTTAATAAACATGTATTTTTATTTAATTTTTAAAAATAGATTAAATCTAGAGAGAAAAAATAAAAACACACAGAAGTACCTTCAAAAAGCTCAAAATAAGGCCCAGATTGGTAGATTCAGGAGCAGTCTTGAAGCTTGGAGGGAGATGGGGTGAGTGTCCACCTTCCACAGTGAAAACCATATTTAGGGAACAGTTCAAATGGATGATTGAAAAGAGCTGCCATGGGTGAGAAGCTGGGCGGAGAAATTGCTTCCAGCCTTGCACATGCTTGGTTTAGCCAATACCACACCCAGCTGAAGTCTTAAAAGAAGATTCTCTTAGCCCTTCCTTGGGGCGGAGTTGCAGTCCTACACTGGGGCCCAACCTGACTTCTGAGCTCAAGTAGAGAGACCTCCATCTAACACGCTGGCAGAAGGGAAGATGGAGGTGACTAGGAGTCAGTGGTTTGTGCATGTCTTCATCAGGGCGCACTGACCTGACTCCTCATCCACAAGCACACATACCACTAGATTCTTGGAGACAGACGGGTCTTGGATCATTGTGGCTTCTATACTGGGTCCCTTCAGATCAACACCTGAGCTTGGAGGACAGTCCAGGCTACACTTCATAGACACATCAGGTCAGAGGGTAAAAACCAATGTAAGGCCAAGGACACTGGGGTGGGGCAGCAGGACCTCTTGAGTGACCCTATCCACAGGTCAGCACACTCTGACCCACGATGCCTGAAGTTCCACACTACAGTTCCAGAGCTTGCTCAAGGCCCTCTCCTTCATCCTCTAACTCCACTAGCCTGAACTTCAACCACCTGGGCTGAACACCCACTACTCCCACATGGATGAGCTGGGTGGGTTGAAGACCCACAAGGAGATATCTGTTCTGGGCTGCCACCCTGTCTTCAGGTCACTGGCTTTGATCCTTACAGTGGGTTTCAGGCAAGTGACCTGCACTCTCTGGAGCCCACTGCCCCCATGATGTAAATGGGAGCCCAACAGTGCATTGCCTGCCTTCCAGGGCTACTGATGGCTCAACATAAGCTCTGGTGTGCTGCCCAGATGAGCATGGGATGGGCGAGCTGGTAACATAACTCTACATTAAGCTTCAGTCTTCTTATCCATGAAAAGGAATAACAAGAGCCTCCACCTAATAGACTGTTATGGAGACTGCTGTAGATGCTGCAGGAAGCACCCAATACAAGGAAGGTGCTACTAACCATAACCAAAATAATAATGATATGCAATGAAGATTATGAGCACGAGAGCCTGGGCTGCGTCCCTAGCATCTCACTGAGGATTTAGCCTCCAAGCAGACAGAAGATGCTCAGATGAAGAAGATTCCAGGTTCTTGACTCAGTTCTTCTGATAAGAGGGCAGCCCCACCCTATCAAGCCTCCACACCCCCCCCCCCCCACCTTATCTCAGTTCTCCCAAAATCTCCTGACCTGGGTCACCTGGGCTCTGTCACAGCTAAGTTCAGCTGTAACTAACTCTTGGGCTCCAAAATCACTGCAGATGGTGACTGCAGCCACAAAATTCAAAGATGCTTGATCCTTGGAAGAAAAACTATGGCAAACCTAAACAGTGTATTAAAAAAGCAGAGATATCACTTTGCCAACAAAGGTCCATACACTCAAAGCTATGGTTTTCCCAGTAGTCATGTATGGATGTGAGGGTTGGACCATAAAGAAAGCTGAGCGCCAAGAATTGACGCTTTCGAATTGCAGTGCTGGAAAAGACTCTTCAGAGTCCCTGGGACAGTAAGATCAAACCAGTCAATCCAAAAGGAAATCAACCCTGAATACTCATTGGAAGGACTGATGCTGAAGCTGAAGTTCCAATACTTTGATCACCTGGTGCAAAGAGCCAACTCACTGGAAAAGACCCTGATGCTGGGAAAGATTGAAGGCAAGAGTGAGGTAGAAGTTACTAGGCAGTTAGCGTAGAACTCTGAGACCTCAGTCTTGTGTTCAATAAACATCCTACTCCTTTGTCTTGAATTCCTGGAATGTGTCTTTAGTCTGATAAATTATCAGCACTCAGATCCAGGGAAGGGCAATAATTAAATTCTGTTCCATATGCTTGAGGGAAAAACAACTGGTGATCATTAATCTTAAACCCATACATCTGGTCCATGGTAAAATGGCCAGAGGGTATGAAAAAGGGTGGTGACTTAATCCAAGGATCAAGAGAAGCCATAAAGATGTTAAGTATCTTGACCTTTAAATTGATTGGTTAGAAATAATGTGATTTAAGGAAAGATATAAAAACTGCTGTAAGTCCCACCTTGGGGGGACTCTTTATCCACCTCTTGGTGTCTATGCTGAGAGCTTTGTACTTTCCTCCTCTTTAATAAATCCTATTTGCTTGCTACCATGAGTGTTTGTGTCTTCATGGATTCCATTCTTCAGCTCTGTGGATAAGAACTCAGATTCCCGTCTCAAAAGGAGAAGCGGGCAGCAGAGGATGTGATGGTTAGATAGCACCACTGACTCAATGGACATGAGTCTGAGCAAACTCTGGGAGAGAGTGAAGGACAGTGAAGCCTGGTGTGTTGCAGTCCATGGGGTCACAAACAGTTGGACACAACTTACATTCTGAACAACTCACTTGGTTACCCCTACCCTGGACTGCAGGCAGGGTGGGCAAGACAGAGTGTGACAAGCAGGCCCCTCCCACAGTTCACACCGCAGGTTAGTGCCCACCACTTACTACAACAACGGCTGATGGTCCTGGGGTGGCAAAGGGTCTTGCAGCAGGAGGTCCTAAGGAAACCTCAGGATGGTGGGCCAAGTAGGAGAGTAGAGTCTTTGCACTCCCTCCTTTGGTTGTTTTCGTTTCTCTTGGTCCCCAGGCAGCACTCACTGTGCCGTACTCCCTCTTCCTCCTCCCCTGGGGCCTGACACCACACCAGATGTCTGAACTTTATCTTTACCTCCTCTCTAAAGCCTGACATCAGAGGCTCTCTACCTCCCTTACACTAGACTGGAAATAACTTCCAGAAAAACTCCTAAGCTACCCACCCCAATCTGCTGAAACAGGTGGCCTGAGCTCAACTGTGTGGCAAGGAGGGTTGTCACTTCCAGAATCTCAGACGCTCCAAGCTCAAAGGCCAAGTCCCAGCCGCATAACAGATGAGGAAGCTGAATCCCTAGACAGACGCAAAGCGCCCAAACCACTGCTAGCAAGGGACTACCAGCCTTTCGGCTTTCACCGGTCATGCAAAATAAACTGCGCCTGGATACCTCCATCACGCTTCTCAGCAAAACGTGGTTATAATCCTGTTCGCAGATCTTTCTTAAGTGGGATCTCTTGTAGCTGTGGCCTTGGTGAGAATCATCTGGGCAGATTCCACATTAAACGTGGCCTTGGAGGTGGCAGAGCCCTGCGGCCCCCCATCACAGACCCAGGAAAAGCGGGACAGGACACCCCTAGAAGTCCCAGCGTCTCCACGTGACCATGCCACACGCTCAGGCGGCCCTGTTCCTGCTGGGAAGCCCAGGTCTCCGCTTCCTGCCCTGAATGCACGGGCTCGGCTGTCCTCGCTGCTCTGGAAATTCGGGGAATTTCCTGTGAAGTCTGGAAGCCCTTTCATTCCGGCACCCTGTTCTCTAATTCCTGCCGGAGCGCTGAGTTTGGGCAAGCTGGTCGAGAGCCCCACCCCCAGGCCCGCGGCCAGCACTGTGCCTTTGCCTGGGTGCGCAGCGCCACCTGCGGACCGATCGCCGAGCCCTCTCCAGCCGAGGGTCCGGTCCATCAGCCGACACCACAGCAAAGGCCGAATTGGGCGGGTGAGCACTGAGAAGGCAGTCGGTCCGGCAAGCACAGGATTCCAGGGGTTCTGAGTTCGAGGTCAGCCGGACGACTTGAACCCAGGTCACCTGTGAGGGTCACTCATTGCACAGATGAAGGACCGCCAACCTCCCGGGCTGCTGTGAGGCCCGCAGCTACTGAGGTAGCGTCCTTGGCAGCGCAGCGCCTCCTCTCCTGCAGTCTTCAGTCTCCCTACACTCCTTTTTGATGCCCAGTGGCTCACCCCTTCCCCTCCTGAGCGGCCTCTGCCTCCTTGCAACCTCTCTCAACCCTTACCACTGCAGCCAAGTCTAGTTGCTGCTAAACCTCAAAGCCCCTCAGCAATCCTGCTCCCCAGGACAGGGTCGCCTTTCTTCCTAAGGCAACAGTCAAGCCAACCGGACGGACAGACAGACAGAAAGGTACAGTCCCTGAGCTGAGTGAACACTGATGTAGGAGGCAAGAAACTAGTTCAGCAAACATGTGACCCTTGGGGAATTTCCTCGACTTTGAAACAGGAGAGGTTCTGTTCATATCTGAAATGCCTTGATTAAAGTTCTCTTTCCAGAATCCATACACAATGGCAAGAGGTCATCTGGCCTCACCCTCCCCGAATTACAGCCCCTCTCCCCTCCCCCGCTCCTGGGTTGCATTAGTATGGAGCACCACCACAGACTCATCACCTGGACAACAGACCTGGGGAGGGGGCAGCATGTACTCTGCCCCTGCATCTGAGAGTTTTGGGGGACCCCTTCCCTCCATCCCTTCCCTTGTGCAGCCTTCATTTCCCCCTGCACCCTCCCTACTTCTCTGCCTCCTGTTTGAATAACCTGTGCCCCCACGATGGGGCTGCCAGAATGGCCATCCAAAACACAGGTCTGACCAGGTCACTCCCTGAGCAGCACCCTCCAGTCACTTCCCAGAGCCTCGAGGATGCAGGCCAACATCCACATCCTAGCAGAGACAGCTCCTGACTATCTGCTCCTGCTGCTGTTTTCCATTTCCCTTCTGACCCTTCCCACCTTAGGCTTGAGGGTCCCCATACACAAGCCTATCCGTGATGCACTGTCGTAACATGGACTCTGTACTCACCCTCGCACTTCACTTACAGGGGCCCCTTGCCAAGGAGGGCCCTTCCCTCTGCACAGCCACAGACGCACAGCCACATGAGCAACTTCTGCTCTGGGGCTCTTCCCCCTCCCCAGCCAAGCTTTCTTGCCTCTGTGCTCAGAGCCCACTGTGTTCACTTCGATCACTTCTCTTAACCCCGTTACATTAAAATGCAATTCAATGTTCTTGTTGTTCCAATTAGGTGCTCGTTTCCCCCCACTAAATTGTGAACTCCTCAAAGTCTGTCCTATTCATCTCCAAATAACTCAGACTGCTCCTGGGATCTCCCAGCCCATTTAGCTCTAGTTTAGATGAGTTTCATGGCAGACACAGCTAATTGCCTACCCAATAGCCATTTTCCAGTTCCTCCTTAATGATGGAACCAGGATTTTGCTCAGGGAGGCAATATGCCTGGCTGAAATAATCTCCTTCCTAGACTCTCTTGCAGCTAAGTGTGACCATGTGACCCACCCCTGGCAGAAGTCACTGGATGGGGCTTCTGGGAAAGCTTTTCAAAAGAGCACAGATTCATGCATCTGGCCTTTTTCCTTTCTTTCCTGGAACGTGGACAAGAGGTCTGTAGAAGAACAGCAGCCTTGCAACCATGAGGACAGAAGCCACACATACAGTGCAGTAAGACAGAAGGAACCTGGGTCCCCATAACTTGAGACACTGTACCAATTCTTTGTTTAAACCACTCCTTGGAGGGTTTTTTCTTAGTTGCAGCTGAATTCAGTCATAACTGATACAAACCATCTCCTCACACAGGAGAATGAGCTCACATTCTCATCATCACCACTGATATTCAGCTCCTACTCATTTTTCTTTTTCATCCTGGAGCCTGAAGTGACAAGCCACCAGCCTTCCATCTTCACAATTTCACAGTGGGAGGTAGGTTAAGTGAAAATATTTTCGGTAAAGACATAGACATGCTACATTGCAGCATCTCACATTTATTCAGACCAAAGAGTAGTAAGCTTCATTCTGAGAAGTCCTTCATTCACTCCACACCCCTAGGGAATATATTCTGACCAGGTCCATTCATGTAGTCCCCAGGCCTCTTGCCTCTTCTCCCCTCTGTCCCTCTCCTCTGATCTTCCCTCCCTAGCCCTCAAATGAGCAAAAACCAAATTCCTCGCATGTTCTCACTCACAGCAACTTAAACATCACCTCTGTGGCTTAGACTCCTATGAGCACCCTCACCTTCTGTCCCAGTTATTATTCCAAAGCTATTGTATTCCTCTCTACGATGAATTCTGTTACTAGAGGTTAAGAGCACTAATTTTTCACTCTCACTTCATTTATCTTGATACCATGTTTCGCACAATGTAAGGGCTCCATAGCATACAATTGACTGAAGGGAACCCTGAGATACACACCCTGCAATACTCAACCACTATTTTAAGAGGTGCACCAACTCGATGGACGTGAGTTTGAGTGAACTCTGCGAGTTGGTGATAGACAGGGAGGCCGGGCATGCTGCAATTCATTGGGTCGCAAAGAGTCGGACACGACTGAGCGACTGAACTGAACAGATAGCCTATAAATCAAAGGAACAATTCTTCTGTGAGAAATGATCAGGCAAGATCAGGCAAGAAAAAGGGTGATGCCAGATAGGTCCATCAACTCTTCTGTCCCTGTTCAAGTCACATTTAGTCTTGGAGCTCAAGTTTCCCATGAAGAACTTAGACCAAAGTTAGGAGGAATTTTAAATCTCATCTTTAAAAAGCTAAGAATGATATGAGACCCCTGTTCATACTGGAGAAGGGAATGGCCACCCACCCCAGTATTCTTGCCTGGAGAATCCCAGGGACAGAGGAGCCTGGTGGGCTACAGTCCATGGGGTCACAAAGAGTCAGATATGACTGAGTGACTAACACTTTACGTATTGGGGTTACTTTTCCATTCCTTCAACTGTGCCCCTTTTTTCTTGATCAATCTTGACAAATGTTTATTTTATTAATCTTTTCAAACACTAACTTATAGGATTTTTAAAATGACCTCTAGCTTATGTTTCTTTTCTCTTTCTTTGCTTATCTTTATGATCACTTTCCCTCACTTTCTGAGTTTATTCTAACTTCTTAAATTTGATGCTTGGCTCAATAATTTTTAGGCTTTCTTCATTTCTCGTATAATTGCTTTTAAGGCTATAAACTTTCCTATACATAATGCTTTGGCTGCATCATCATGTTTTGATGTGTGATATTTTCATTAGGGTTAAGTTCTAAACATTTTCTAATTTATATTATGATTTCTTTAACCCATGAGTTATTGAGAAGTGTTTCCTTTTTCAGCTTTCAAAATAATGGGGTGGGGTGTGTATAATTTCCTGTCATTATGGTTATTGACATCTTAATTGCTTTGTGATTAGATTATGTGGTCTGTATGACAGTAATCTTTTCGCAGTTTATGAGGCTTACTCCATGACATTTCTTATAGTTAATCTCCATAAATATTCTGTATGTACTAATATTTGAAAAGAATGTGTGTTGTTTTTTTGTGTGCAAAAGTCAGTCCATTTCTATTAGGTCAAACTTTGTTTTGTTCAAATATTCTCTATCTTTGTTAATTTTTTATCTCCTAGAAAAATCATTTAATAGAAGGATGTTAAAAATCTACCTTGGTCATAAGTTTGTGAATTTATCCTTACAGTCCTGTCCATTTTTGCCTTACATATTTTAAATCTTTTTTTTTGGCATGTCACTTAGAAGTGTTACATCTTTCTGGTCAAGAATGTCCTATGATTATGAGATACTCTGCTTCTGTCAGTTACACTGTTTCCCTTAAATACTATTTTGTCTGATAGCAGTATCACCACACCAGTTCTTTGGCTTAGTACTTACCTTGCATGTATTTTCCACATTTCTACATTCAGTTTTTGTGTATCCTTATATTTTAGTTATGTTTCTTGTGGACAGCATATAAGCTGAATTTTGCATATTTAAGGAATAAATTTTTATCTTTTACCGAGATTTTTAGCTACTTTATGTTTATTGTGATTAATGACCTATTTTAATTTATTTTTTCTATCTTACTTTTTACTCTACAAATGTACCACTCTGGTGTGGGACATTGATTGTGGGGGAGGCTGTGTGTGTGTTGGGGTAGATAGAGGGTATCTGGGAACTATTTGTACTTTCTGCTCAATTTTACTGTGACTCCAAAACTTCTCTAAAAATTAAAGTCTGTTTTTTAAAAGAAAGGGAAGAGAAAGAAAATGACAGACCCAGATCAGGTAGCAATCAACTCAAGGTTCACTGTGAAAGCCAGAGGGCCTCTGCGGACACCTTCATCTCTTTTACTCAAAAGGACTCCTGGGCTCAAACTCAGGTCCCAGATCTAATAGGAGAGGTGGCAATGCTACTAAGAGGACAAGTCTTTCAATCAAAGTCAAAACCTTCGTAGCAAGAATTGGACCCTGAGATATAGAACAGATGACATTGGGTGAACAAGCCCAAGAATGTTGAACCCCAGATGACCTGAATCCTCAGGATAAAAAAGAAGCTCCTTCCTCTTTGCTAGAGAAGAGTGGCCTCCCTAGGCCTGGAGACCACAGAGAAACTTTACCTGAGACAGACACCTCCCGAAATGATTCTTGGCTTTCTCAGGATCTTCATGCACCATTACTCGTCTTAAGCCAATAACCAGGGTCGGGGTTCAGCACAGCCCAAGAGGAGAAGCACAGTGCCTGCTCTGGGAGAAAACTGCTCACACATCAGAGGAGTGGCAGTCCCTGGCTGCCGAACACCTGTAAGAACCATGGGACCACATGTGGGTGTGAATCCTGAGAGTCTGGGCTTGCTCTAGTTGGCTAAAGATAAGGCTGAATATCTTTTCTATTTATTAACATGGGAACATGTCTGTGTCTTGGCAAGGACTGAGGCCTTATTCAAGGCTGGGCTCAGTGATGGCCTATGGCCCAGGAGATAAAGATGATAGAATGTTGGCATGATATTGAGGAAGGGGTACAATTCTCAGAAAGGTGGGACTGTTAGAATGGGTCTATTATGTGAAAGAACAGAGCTCACTTTGTTTTATCAAAGCTACCAGAGCCTAACCTCATTCTAAGGCAATAAAGATGGCACTGGAAAGGGGTTCACCAGCATCTTTTAGCTCAGTGGTGGTTGTGGCAATTCTCAGCAGGACAGTGTTGAAAATAGCAGATACTGCCATGGACTTGGAATCCCTAGAATCCTAGTGGAGATGCCAGGATTCCAGGCAGGATGATGCTAAGGGGAGTGTTCAATCAGCAGGAGCAAGGTAGACATAATTACTGTAATAGGCAGCAGGGCTAGAGTAGCAATCAAGCCACCTTGTCCTGTGAGAATCTAATTGGTGATTGCTAATCGGTTATGCTGTTCTGAGGGGCATGGTAGATAGACAGTGGACTAGAGCATTATTTGATATATATAGCCAGAAAGAAAGGAAGGAAGGAAGAGGAAGGAAAAAAAGGAAGGAAGGAAGACTCCAAAAAAACAAAAAAACTAAGAGCTAGCAAGGAGAAGCTGTCACACTGAAATGCAGTGTTCCTGCATCCAGTTTCCATGGTTCTCAGGAACCCTGAGTTTGAAAAGGAGAGCCATGATTGGAGAGGAGATCAAATTGCCTTGAGAAAGGACCCAGCATTATGATCCCAAGTATAAATGGTAAACCATTTCCTGATTCCTTCCCCCAAAGTCCTGCAGCCAGTTCCTACAGTAACTGTGCAGGGAAAGGAGAACACTCAGACTTTTCAAGGAATCTTGGACACCGGATCTATCTGGCACTGATGCCAGGGGAGCTGAAATGGCACTGTGGTCGTCCAGGTAGAGTGGAGACTTACGGGGGTCAGGAAACACAGGATGGTAAGAGGGGTGGACCCTCTCAGATCACGCCCTCGGTCTCTTCCTGCACAGTGGTGGTCATGACGGCACTAGCCACACAATGAGAGATCTGAATGACACCCTCACAAGTCCACATAATCATCTTGACCAGTGATAAGTGCCCATTTATTTTACAGCTTAATAATAAGAAAGCTGGCCCCTAAGCCAATCATGGAAAAGCAGAAATATTTAGGGACTCCCCTGGTGGCCCAATGGCTAAGATTCTGTACTCCCAATGCAGGGGGTCTGGGTCCGATTCCTGGTCAGGGAACTAGATCCCACATGCCGAGACTAACAGTTCACACGCCACAACTGAGACCCAGTGCAACCGAATAAATAAATATTTTTAAATTTTATTTTTTAAAATAATAAACTTATAAAAAATAAACAGTCTTCTCACTAACTAGTCTTGAATACCACTCAATACCCCAGGTTCCCTGTGAGAAGGGACTATGCCTTTTCATTAACCTTTCCCAGTTTCTCCTGGTGTCTCTACTCTCCGATTTAAGAGCTTATTTTCCCATAGCATGGATGTGGAATGGAGCACAGTTGACTGGGAATCAGGAGCCAGGGTCCTAATCCCGGTTCTTCCCCAGCCAGCTGTGTGACCTGGGAAAAGTCCCTCACCCTATTCAATTCCCAGTGTGAAATAAGATGCCTACCAAGCCCTTTTGTTCATCTCCAGGGCTGCCATCTATGGGGTCGCACAGAGTCGGACACAACTGAAGCAACTTAGCAGCAGCAGCAGCAGCAGCAGGACCCATAGACTTTACCAAGACCAAATTTCGATGCATACATCTTTGGGACCTCAGCAGTTCAAGGAAACTGAACTTAGTTACAATGGTCTCCTTGCAAAGACCTCTAGAGTGATTATCTAACATAGTGACCAACTTGCTTCTGCTGGGAGGTACCCTTCCAAGTTCCCAGGTAACTCAACCCAGAGCTAAGAAGCCTACATGAGTTTTGCCTTGAGACAATCCAGGAAGAAATCTGTTTCCCACGCCCGCCCCCAGGCACACCACTCTTCGGCCATCCAGTCCGTGCTTTCTGCCATCTTGGAATTCTGCACGACCTCAAACTTGCCATTTGTGTCCTCTTTATGATGCTGTTTGCTGCCCAGGCTGGAGGGCAGGTGGGAGGGAAGCAGGAAGCAGGGTGGAGGCCCCACGAGTCTCACTCCCAACCCAGCCGTGGGCTCCCTTTAATCAGAGACAGGCCTGGTTAGCCTAGGAATGCCTATCTTAGGCAGATGTCTGCTACTTCTAGAAACCTTTTACAGCAGCCACTTTCTCCTCGCAGACTTTTGGCAGCGCTCTCGCCATTTCTTCATATTAATAATGAAAAAAGAAAAACCCTCAACAAATGTGCAGTGAAATGAATCTGCAATTAATTTTAAATAAGCTTAAAATTCCATCGAAATGCCCTCCCTTGGTATTTTTATGGGAAATGGTTTTTGCTAGATATGCACACCGTAAAGATCCTGAAACATACGATAGACAAAATCCTCTTAGGCATGCTAAAGGATAATTTGGTTTTTCTCAAAGCGACATTTAAAAAAATAATAAATAAGGGATAGAAATAAGCCAGCTTTTAAGGAAATATTAACCACTAACCTATAAACTGTCCCAAAAAGCAATCTTCCTACTCAGGAAATTTAGCATATGGTTCTCTCCCAGCTTAACCCTTTTGCTGTTTCACATCTTCATGCATCTCTGACTTAAGCCAAATCACTTAAAATTCCTCATCTCCAGAGGCCTAAGAAGGCCTTTTCTCGTGCATCTAAGATCAGCAATGGCCCTGAGACCAGAGGATTCGCCAAGTTGGTCTGGTTGCAGGTCAGCCCTGTGCCAGCCAGGAGAGGCAGGCACTCCAAGGCACTGGGAAGCTTTCTCTTCCCTGGCCTCCCAGACATTTTCCAGATTCAGTTCTCAGGCATCCCCACCCCCCATCTGAGCCCAGGCCAAACCTTGGCTCCAATAATAACAAAGAGGCCCAGAAGATGAAAATCTGAAGTCCTCTCCCTTCCAGTTGAAACCAGGTGTGATGCTGGCAGGGAGCTGTCCCAAGCTCCAGAGAGCCAGATGAAACAGTGCTAAGGCAATAACCCGAGAACAAGCCCCACGTGGGGCCAGATGCCCAGACCTTTCACTCATTTCACTATAAATGAGTTTCCTTGGGCAAAATAATTCCTTCCTTCAAAGAAAATAACAGTCAAAGGCCAAAGAAAAGAATGAGGAGAGGGGGGGAAGTGAAAGGAGAGGAGAGAGAGGCAGGAGGGAGGAGCCTCTGGGTAGATGGTTCAGGACTTCCCAGAGAGCTCAACCAGGCCTCTGCATTCTCCTGCTTGGAAACTCCTACCTTGATGTTTACAATGGGGAACAGCCCTAAGAGGATGGCCCAGACTTTGGGCGAATGATGTGTCCCTCAGCAGGGAGACATGGCTTTGGGATGGTTTCCTGGCCTCCCAGAGAGCTGGATCTCCTGGTGCCCTGGCGTTGGCAGAATCCCAAGGGAGGCATCTGAATACCAGAGTAAGGCCTGGGCAGGTTGAGGAGGGGGCGGTGGATGCAGACAACAGGGTGAATTAGAAGGCTGCTCCCATCTCCTTGTGCCTAGGTGGTCACTCAGATGCAGGGACTTAAGAAGGCAGCATTCAGCCCGGACTGCCAGGAAACCTTTGACCTTCCTTTACAGTCTCAGGGTCACATATATTTGGAGCTTTTGGACTCAACCACAAAATGAAAGCCAGACACCCTGCAAAGCTGCTTCTACCTGATCATTTAGAGTGGACAGTTCTACAGGCTGAGCCAGAGCTGTAGTCACCAGTCCGGGAAGGGAGGTTTTGTGCAGTGACCACATATGGAGACACAGAGAATGATAAAGGATCTTTCTTCATTGCCTTGGTAACAGCTCATTCAGGAAGAGAAGTAGGTCTGGCTGGTGGCTGCCATGCTTTCTAAGGCCTCAGCAGTCTCGTGGATCTTGAGCCACTATGTGGAACTCAGCACACTCAGTTCATGTCCGACTCTGCGACTCCACGGGCTGTAGCCCACGAGGCTTCTATGTCCATGGGGTTTTCTGGGCAAGAAGACTGGAGCAGGTTACCATTTCCTTCTCCAGAGGATCTTCCAAACCCAGGGATCAAACCTGTGTCTCCTGCATTGGCAGGAGGATACTTAACCAATGAGCCTCCTGGGAAGCCCATTCGGTGCCAGAAAACCACCATATCCCTCTGGTCAGTTTTCTCTTTAATTGCAACTTGGAGAAGGCTGAATCCTCACTCCATCACATCCACCCTGCCAAGATGAAGGGAGGGCTTGAGGGAGTCATCTGTCAATGGATATTTATTGAACACCCACTGTGTACCCTGTTGCAAGCACTGGGGATGCTGCAAGCTGAGAATGAAAAGGTTCTTTTCTCCAAGAAGTTGCTGCTTGGGGTCCCAGAATATGAATCTGCAGAAATTATCCAATCTAACAACCCCAATTGCCAAGGGGGTCCAAGGCCCAGAGGGTGGCAGATCCTGCTCAGAGCTGCCGCTAGCATGAACTGGGCCTCCTGCCTTCCAGACCAGTGTTCTTTCTGCCACCCCACACTCTCACTCATCAGTCTCACAGTCTTTATGGATCATCTACTGTGGACCCAACCTGGAAGACCTAGAAGATCCAAACATAAGGCAGGAAGTGGGTTTCAGAATTTATCAGATCTGTCATTGAACATGTGACCCTGAGTGAATCACTGAACTTCCTGAACCTCCTCCAAGAGTGGGATCTGACAGCTGCTGGCTCGTACTAGTGAAACTGTCATGAGTCTTTGGGAGAATGTTTGTCTAGCCTCTGTGGCTCAATAGCAGCTGTGTAAATGCCAGATGCTTTGTAATGTAAATGTAAATTACTAGGTCATGGCAACTGGCCTGTCCTCAGGGAGTAGAGAGTCTAGATGAAAAGATAGGACATGGGCAAAGCAAAGTTAGAATGCTGCCACTGGATATGTACTACATCTCAGTGACTGGTGCAGAGAAGGGAAAGAGCACCCCGTCCTCAGTTTCCTGAAGGTGATGGGCCTTGGCCTGAACTCTGATGATAGGGTAGACTTTGGATCATTCTGAGCAGACTGACTATTTCAGAGGGAGGGGCCTTCACGATCATGTCATCATTCATTTATTCTTCCACTTGTTCAGTTGACAAATGTTTTTTGAGCAACAATTATGTGCCAGGCCCTGCTGTATGCATTGAAGGGATAATGGGAAATAAGACAGGTGGTGTCCCGGCCTCCGTGAAGTTTATATTCTAGAAGGAGAGGCAGTCAACAAATCAGTAAACATGTAAATTAACAAGAGAATGTAAGAAACAGGTTGATGTAACAGAGAAACATGGGTAGAGAGGAACCTCCTTTGGATAGGGAAGCCAGGGGATGGCTCTGTGGTGCAGTATTTGGGGCGGGGGTAAGGGGCAGATGCAGTGACATCACTTGCTTAGGATCCTCCATGGAGAGGAAAAGAAAGCAAGGTATCAGGATGTTTCCTTAGTTTGGGGTTGAAGCAGTTGGATGATGATACTGTGTTTTACTGAAATTATGGGTTCTGTTCAGAGCATGCCCTGTTTAATATGCTTCTTAGATATTCAGGTCAAGAGAGACATGGGGCTGAAGACACACAAATCAAAATGGAAAACTAAAGACTCTAGGGCTGGGATCGATCACTAGGGAGAGGGTAGAGAAAGAGCAGAGGACCCAGGATCGGGCTCTGAGGCCCTTTGCACGTAGAAGTCAGGTGAGCAGAGACTGAGAAGCACTGGACTCTAAGAAGGGATGAAAATTAGAAGAAGGTGGGGGACTTCCCTGGCAGTCCAGTGGTTGAGAATCTATCTTCCAATGCAAGAGATGTGGGTTCGATTTCCAGTCAGGGAACCAAGATCCCACACACTGCGAGGCAACTGCACCAGTGTGCTGCCAACTATAGAGCCCATACACTTTGGCTCCTGTACACCACACCTATAGGCAGAGGTCCACTCACCACATCAAAAGGTCCTGAGTGCCACAACTAAGGCCCAATGCAGTCATAAGTAAATAAAGTTTTTTTTTAAGAAGGTGGTATCAGAGTAACTGTGGCTCATTTGGTTCCATTCCCACCTGCTTGCAAAGACCCAATGCACTCATAAGTAAATAATTTTTTTTTTTTTAAGAAGGTGGTATCAGAGTAACTGTGGCTCATTTGGTTCCATTCCCACCTGCTTGCAATGAGCTTTCTTGCCCGCTAGGAGGATGGGAAGCGAAAGAATATCATACCCATGGCCCCTGCAGCTCAGGTCTGCATGTGACCTAGATTTCTTCATGCAGGCCCTCACAGTTTGGAAGATGGGCCAGAGCATATATCTGTCGCACCTCCTGACAGGCCTGGCCATGGGGGGCATTTGCTTTTTTGGAACAGTTATAGCAGTATTCCTTCAGTTGGCATGGACTACAGTGGGGGCAAAATGGACCAGTTGCAGCATCCTAGCCATGGCCGATGGAGAAGGCAATAGCAACCCATTCCAGTACTCTTGCCTGGAAAATCCCATGGGCAGAGGAGCCTGGTAGGCTGCAGTCCATGGGGTCGATGGGAGTCAGACACGACTGAGCGACTTCACTTTCACTTTTCATTTTCATGCATTGGAGAAGGAAATGGCAACCCACTCCAGTGTTCTTGCCTGGAGAATCCCAGGGACGGGGGAGCCTGGTGGGCTGCCGTCTATGGGGTCGCATAGAGTCCGACACAACTGAAGCGACTTAGCAGCAGCAGCAGCAGCCATGGCAGAGGCAGCAGCTCCTATGGCAGGCCAGTTCTTCAGTGTTGTTCTAGGAGGTGTTTCTGCTGGTGGGTGACAATCTCCAGTGGCCTCTCCAATCTGTCCAACGCTTTTATAAGCACTGGACTCTCCTTATTAAATCTCTTTCTGCCTAAGCTAGCTGGGGTGGATTCTCTCATCTGCAATTGGTCCTCAGATGAGTCAGAAGTGAAGGGAAGTGGTGTGAGACTGGGAAAGCTATGCAATTTTTTGAGCTTCCTCTGTAAAATGGGAAGAATAATTGTCCCCTTGGAATGGAGTTGTAAAGGTTAGATAAGATTACACATCTTGCCTAGTGCATTAAGAAGTTCTTAATGAATAGTAGCTACTGAATCAGAATTCCTAGAAGAGGAGCATAGGATCTGAATTTTTAATAAAGTTCTGAGAGGTTATTAAGTGTTGGTTCTTGAAGTCTTCAAAAACAGCTTGTCTTGGGCTTTTTTTTGGCGGGGTGGGGTGGGGGGGGGGGGGGCTTTTCATATGACCTGGAAGATAGTAGGAGCTCAAGAAGTATTTGTTGAGTGATTAGATAGATAGAGAAGAAGGAAAAGGAGAAGAAAAATACTGTCTTAGTCTGCTCAGGCTGCTATAAAAAAAAATACCACTTATAAACAACAGAAATTTATTTCTCACAGTTTTGGAGGCTGCAGAGTCCAAGATCAAGGCACCAGCTTGGTTTGTGAGGGCTCTCTTCCTGGTTCGTGGCTGGTGTCATTTTACTGTGTAAAAAGTAGAAGCAAAGGATTTATCTGGACTCTCTTTTATGAAATATTAATCCCATTCAAGAGGGTTCCACCCTCAATATTTAAGTTCCTTCCAAAGGCCCCACCTCCTAATACCATCATCTTTAAAGGTGAGGATTTTTAAATGTGAATGTGTTGGGGACACAAACACTTAGGCCATGATGGGTAGGTAGCCAGTAGGTAGGTAAGTAGGTAGACAGATATGTAGATAGACAGACAGATATGAAAGAATGAACATAGATAGGTAAATAGAACTGGTTGTTAGGATTTCAAAGTATGAATGTGGTGGGGACACAAACATTTAGGCCATGATAGGTAAGTAGGTAGATAGATCGATAGATAAGAAGGAACAAACATAGCTAGGTACATAGAACTAGCTATAAAAATTTACCAAATCAATTTGAAACATTAAAATTTAGACCCTTTCTTGTGACAACTTGCCACTCTCCTGTAAATAACAAGGCCATAGCACATGAGTCATTTCCCTCTTTGAAGAAAAATCTCAAGGGAGGGCTTTATAATCACATAAAATTCAACACCAGGCGAAGCCAAATGAGCCGCAGACTAAGTGCACACAGACTTTCTATCTTCAAATAGAACAGTTGAGGTTTTCAGCGACGTCCTTGCAAAGCTGATCTGTTTGAAACAAACATTTCATCTGGAAGCAGAGCAATTCTGCTAGCCCTCATTACACTGAATCCACTTCAGGGTGTGATTTCACCTCTCCATCCCGAGATAAGCCAGAACGCAGAGCACAGACAGCCGGAGAGATTTCTCTACCACGACCCCAAGCCCCACTAAGCCAGTGCTGACTCAGGCAGGAAGAATCACTTTTAAATTGGCCCCGATGCAGATTTTCACCAATGCCTTATCATTCACCTAATTTATTAGTGTCTGGAAACCAAGGCTTTGGAATCGTCCTAATTTCACTTCTTTCTGCCTGGCTGGCAACTCTCCTGAAGTTTAAATAAGCCAAAATTTAAGTGTGTGTGGGTGGATTGGGGGGTGGGGGAGAGCGGAGATGATGAGGAAAGAAAGTCCAAGAAAAAAAATAGCCTGCCTGACATTTTCTTTCAGGAGAATCGTTTGTTATGCCATTAAAGCTCCCTCTCTCATCATTCTTGGTGAATGTCAGTTTGAATATTCAACTTTTCATCAACCTTGATCTCGAGTTGATGCCTCTTCCTCCCTGCAGAGCAGGAATTTTGAAAGGTTAGAGGCAAACAGCCTCAAAACCATAGCCTATTAAAGGTTTGGAAGCCAGACTGCATCTCCTCCAACTCCATCTCTTTGGGCAATTGTTAAGTGTCCCCGGCAGCTGAGCCTCACTTGGAAAGAGTTCCCAATGGCTACAACAGACTGTTTTTGGTTTTTTTTTCCAATTTTTCAGTGAACATGACATTTTGAACCTGAAGCTAGGGTATTAATAAAGTCTGCATATGGAACGGAGATCTGAATGACCTGAAATTTGCAGACTCAATTTCGGACAGTAATTGTTCCTACAGCTATTTTCTACTGACTGCATTGGAATGCCAAAGCATCTTAAGAAGAGTGGGAGACATCTTTAAGACAAGCTCAGACAAACGAGCTGAAGCCCTAGTGAGTCCTGGTATAAAGCTTAAAAATATTTTTCAGTTTTTGTTTGAGTGTGGCAGCTCAGTGTGTGAAAATTCCACCTGGGATGGGATCCTAGCATGCTCATGAACTAGCTGTGTGACCTTGGGCCAACTGTGTTTTTATCTGTAAGATGGGTGGGAACAATGGCCTGCTTCACGAGGGCAAGTGTGAGAAATATTAATACAAGCCAGACCTCACAGGATACTTAGTCCAGCCCTTGACATGTGGTTTCAGCTCAGTCCAAGTTCATCTCTCCTTCCCACCCTGGCCCTCTTCCTCTGACTGGACTCCCAGGAGAACAAGGGTGGGGCGCAACAGAACAGGTTCTTCTCAGAAGAT
Organism: Bos indicus; assembly: GCF_029378745.1. Lineage (NCBI taxonomy): Eukaryota > Metazoa > Chordata > Mammalia > Artiodactyla > Bovidae > Bos > Bos indicus. The sequence continues at coordinate 17,505,567 of NC_091769.1, forward strand.
GCTCACTGCTCAGAGAGTTCTCTTCCCAAGGTTTTATCCCTGCATAAACTCAGCAAGCAAAGATGCCTTTCATGCTGGACAGAGAACACTCTGTGTCCTCACCCTTGGTTATAGCTTGTTCAATATCAGCCCCTTATTTTACATCAAGAGAGACAAAGGCATTGGAATTTTAAATTCCTCTGAGTGCTACAAGATAATAATCGACACTTGCAAAAAGAACTGATGCATTAATCTTTTAAAACTTGAGGGATTTTTTTTTTATACACAGTAAATGAACACAGATTTATTTTTCTTCCCTGAAAAGACCTTCACATACACTGCTTAGACCTTGCTAGCATCCATCTAAACAGTGGATATTTATTTTTAGGACACAGTTACACTTTTCGCTTAAGAAAAAGAAGCTCTAGATTTTCTGAAAATCTTTTTTAGGCCATGCATAAAATCTCACATGTGCTGCACCATGGGTTTCTCATGCAAAAATATCCCCCCATTAGACTGTCCTCTGCCAAAGATTCCACTGCTACCAATCCACTCTTTTTGGGTTAAGCATTATCTTTCCATTTGGCTCCTGGGAGTTAGTGAGTCTAATAGCTGCTAATGACAGTGTAGCAGGGGTGAATATCTACTTGTAAATTTAAACATGCAATAAATATAATTATATTTTCCTCAACTCAAACTACTTCCAGACCCCTGAGTCCTGAATCCTTCCAGAAGGTCCCCCCTTCCTCCTGTTTCCCGGCCCCTTCTCTTATAGAAGTCCTGACTTCTAATTCTAATAAGGCTTGGGTAGAAAGTGGACCCCAACCAGTAGGTGTGTACCTCATTTGCCTGATCCAGGCCCCCGGGGGTGGCCGTAGGTGCCTTCACATCCTCCCTAAGATAAGCAATACTATGGTGACCATCTTACATCCTAGTACAAGGGTTCCAGTGAGGTTCTCTGGCTTTCGAGAGCAGATGGCTGGGCGCTAGGGTACACCTATGCCCTGCCAGATTACCCTTTAAAACCTTAGAAATCATGGTTTCTGGTTCCCCATCGCCTCCCCAACATTTGGCATAACACGGCTTTCTCATTTTTGTCAACCTGCTGGATGCAATGTGTACCTCATTTTGGCTTTCTCATTTTTGTCAACCTGCTGGATGCAATGTGTACCTCATTTTGGCTTTACTTTTTGCTTTTTGTGATTACCAATGACATTAAAGATTTCTTCAGGTACTTGTTACCATCAGGTTCCCTTTCTGAGAAATGCCAGCTGTGTCCTTTGCTCATTTTTCCATATCGTTCATCTTTTTATTGTTGATTTTTCAAGAGTTCCTTGTATATTCTGAATGTTATTTTATTTCCACCTTCTCTAAATTTTTATTGTGAAATATTTCAAACACAATTACCATAATAGAGTTTCCAACTGTTGATATGGCTCCACATTTGCTTTATTTATCTTTCTTTCTCTGATATAAGCACGCTGCTGTGTGTGCTCAGTCGTGGCCGACTCCTTTGTGACTCCATGGACTGCAGCCTGCCAGGCTTGTCTGTGCACGGGATTTCCCAGGCAAGAATACTGGAGTGGGCTGCCCTTTCCTACTCCAGGGGATTTTCCCCAAAGATCTCACTCACCTCCCCTGTGTCACCTGCATTGGTACATGGATTCTTTACCATCGCACCACCTGGAAAACCCATAAGAATAGATATAGATATATAAATATATTTTGCTGAAACATTTGAAAATAAATCGCTGATGTTCAGACACTTCACTAAATATTTCAGCATAAATCTTCTAAGAACAAGGACATTCTCTTATAGTAAAATTCTTCCACTCAATAAATTTAAAACAACACGAATGTCTAATTTAAGGTTCATATTCAACATTCCCCATTTGTCCCAATAATTTTGACATCATAAAATGACCTCCCAATCTGTCTTTATTTATTAGCATCATTTGTGAAGATCATTTAACAGAATCTTTAATAGTTATGCCATCAAATGCATTAATGTTTTTTCCTGAGAAGAGAAATTTTAAGGATCTCATTTAAGAAGTTTTTGGCCATCCTCAAATTGCAAGGATATGTTTCAATAGTTTCTCCTGTTAACTTTACAGTTTCACTTTTTAAAAGTAGATCTTAAATCTACGTGGGGGTTACTTTTATATAGGATAAGAAGTAGGGAGTCAACTGTTTGTTTTTTTATAGAGTTTTTCTGATGCCATCTTAAAAGTAGTCTGTTCTTCCTCCGTTGTTTGTGGCACTCTGTCACATACCAGACTCCCATGTCCAGGGTCTGTTTCCAGGGCCCCTCTTCTTTCCGTATATATCTATTTGCCCCTTCCTGCACAGGAACTGCTCTTGGCTTTGACATATGTTATCATATCTTTCTGTCTGATAAGTTGTACTCTCTCTTTTTACTCTTATTTTTCAAGCTTGACAGCTACTTGGGGATTTTTATTCTTCTACATCAATCTTAGATTATATCTTTTAAGCTCCACAAACATTCTGCCCATAGCCAGCCATTGTAATAACCTTGATACACAGCTGCCCTGATACTAAGTGGCAAAGTTACAAATGAAGGTTCTATCTCTGAAAACTCATTTCATATCATACCACAAAAATGCCAAAATTCATCTTGAAAATAGACAGATAAAAGCAAATATTTGTGAAGTGATTTTGAATCACTTCCCAATTCACAAGTTCAAAGATACAAGGAAGGACACTTTTTCTAACATCTCAAAACTGACCTGTTTCTTTTTGGAGCTCTGCTGGAGTAGTAGAAACTTAGCTTCAGTTAATCTGAGGGGGGGGTTCTTCCCACTTTCTCTGGGATGGTGTTTGAGTTCCAAAGGACTTTCAGAGAACCAAGGCTTCAAGGGGCAGGGAGGTCTATTATGTCATCAATATCATTAAGTCAGGCAAGCATCATTAAACGTCTTTTGTCCCCTCTGCTCCTCAGTCATTGGTCTCCAAAGGTCTCTCTTTACTCCTGTCTGTTCCTTTCTCGGGCTCCTGACAATCATCCTGTAATTTCAAGGAGGGGACTAAGAAATGCTGTGAGACCCCGTCTGCCTAGGTGTTCCACACAACCTTCTGGGACCTTGGCACCTCTCAAAACTCTACCAGGAAAGCTAGCACAGGGTCCTTGTACTCTCAGATCCCACCAATATACCTGTTAAGGTGTCAGCAAGCTTCATTCTCCTCTCCCTGGGACCACCTTCATAATAGGATTCTCCAGAGAAATGGAACCAACAGGATGTATGTGTCTATATAGAGAGAAATTTATCACAAGGAATAAGTTTTGGAAGCTGGCAAGTCCAAAATCTTTACAGTAGGCCAGCAGGCTGAAGACCCAGGAGAGAAGTTGTTCAAGTCTGAAGGCTGTCCACTGTAGAATCAGGAAGAGACTGGCAGAGGAAGCCCAAAGGCAGTTTGCTGGAGAATTCTCTCTTGCTCAAAGACTTGTCTTTTTATTCTATGCAAGCTTTCACCTGATTGAATAAGCAACCTGCTTTACTCAAAGTCCACTGATTGATTATAAATGTTAGTCTCACCCAAAACGCCCTTATAGAAATTCTCAGAATAACATTTGACTACATGTTTGAGTATTGTGACCCAGCCAAGTTGACATGTAAAATGAGCTACCACACTGTCCTTGATTAATACTATAGCAATCAGGTTCTAGTCAAGTAATTCAACATAAAGTATTTATATTTTTAATGGGCATATAATTCACACACCATAAAATTTCTCCTTTTAAAGTGTAGGCAGGAAGGCTAGGGTTCTCCAAACGGAAGAAATAGGCTGCAAGTGTCAGACGTTTTCTCTCTCTCTCTCTTAAGCGGCAGGAGGAAACAAACCACCAGTGTTCCCTTCTCTATACAAATTTAAAAGGAGGTTTCTCTTAAAATTCTGTGTTGCCATGATGACACCTGGTTCCACCTGAACTTAACTTTTCTCGAACCTTGAGCTAACCAAGGTGTTCTTCTTATGGAAATGCTTTTCTTAAGCTGTGTTAATGAACTGTGTGTTTACCTAAGACTCTGTCTTTCTTCAAGCTGGTTCCGCTTAAGACTCAGAACCCATAAGGGCTCAACAAACCAGCATGTTTTACACATACATTGTTCTCCTAATCCATGTTAATGAAACTATATATTTACTTGGAAACCTGCCTTTCTTCAAGATTCGTGTCAATCGTTTTATGGCCCAGGATGCCTCACCTTGTACCAATGTTATCTCAAAATGCATGTTGTAGGCGAGGGGCCTGGTACCAGTCTCTTGAGTTTTGAGACATTTCCTTTCTCTAATTAGCAGCCTGCTGGTAGCTATATAAAATCCAGCTAAAGACCAGCAGGGAGACACTCTTTCTGCCCCCTTCTGTTGTCTATATCAGAAGCTTTGTCTATCTCTTTTATACTTTAATAAAACTTTATCACACAAAAGCTCTGAGCGATCAAGCCTTGTCACTGGCCCTGGATTGAATTCCTCTCTTCCGGAGGCCAATAATCCCGGCATCTTTCACGGCTCAACAACAACCTTTCACAACCATCACCACTGTCTAATTCCAAAAATGTTTCCTTACCTGAAAGGGAAAACTCATACCTATGAGCAGCCAATGGGAGGATTTAATATAGGAAATTGGCTGGATAGCTACCAAAGGACTGAAAAGGCAGAAAAGAAACTCTGATGTCATGCAAACATGTAACTTTAGGAAGCAGCTACCACTCTGAGCACTGGGGGCACAACGGGAAGAAGTTGGGGTGACCAGAACCCAGGACCCTGGAGGAGGGGTCTCACAGAACTAGGACTTGGATCTCCAAGAAGGGGGCATGAGCTAATTGCACTACAGAGTGCAGAGGAAAGGTCTAAGTGACCTCTGATGGAACATAAACACTGGAAACTGGACCCAAGTCTGCTGCCTGGCTGATGCTGACCAGAACAGCAAGCACATAAGACCACTTTCCAACCTCCTGCCTTCTGGGCACCCTTTAGTGCTCCTTTTTGGTAGGACTTGGCAGGGAACTGCTGGCAACAAGGAAATTGAGTTGCAAAGTTATAGCTTCACTGTCATAAAGCAAAGTATAGAAGAATTTGTGAGGAGTGGAGAGATGATAGCTTATACTCTCAACTCTGCATCACCCCAGTCCCAGGGGCAGGGGCAGAGAGGAGAAGTCTTATCTGGAGTTTGGACAACAGGGATAGCAGAAGTCTTGCTCTTCCCTGAGATATTTTTTTTCCTGTTTCAAGTACTTTCATACTGTATCCTCTCCCTGGTCCTAAGGCCTGTAAGCACAATTCCCAGAGATGCCTGGGGTGAAGCTTGGGCTGCTGTGGTGTGGAGAGGTGAAGGATGGCAAAAGGGAGCCTTGTGCCAAAGTGGACTGGATTATAGTGCATGCCCTTCGAGCCACATAGCACAGAGTGCCTCCTGAGACTGATGAGGGCCTCTGTCTCAGATGAAGTGGTCCTGGCACATCATCACGCTCACCCACATGCAGAGCTGCTCCCATTGAACCCCAGAACTACCTTGCTCAATGAAGCAGCTCTCATCCTAGTGACTTGGACCACACTTATCCTCAGTAGGGGCTTCCTCAGTACACAAAACTGGCACTCACAGGGACATTTCTTGCCCTGGGTTATAGCTACATGGATGCTCACTGTAGCTGCACATTTTTGTTTTGTGAACTTCAAAAAAGTCTGCATTGACCCTCAGACATTATCATACACAAGTGAGAACCCATTGTGTGGCCACCTCTGCCTGTCCCAAATAACGCTGCTTGTCTCTCCACCCTGTGTCCTGACTGCGTGGCCTCCTTCTGTTTACTTTAGATGAATAAACACTGTTTGATTTACCCAAGTAACGTCTGCGTCTGGGTTTTCCTTTCATCCAAGTCCACTGTTGGCTTTTGTCTTTTCAGTATAGTGGACGTGCAATTTCCCATTACCTGAAGGGCTGAAACTTTGAAATGCAAAAAGTCAGGGGGGAAAGGCTATTTTTAATTTGTACTTTTGCTATCATCTCCTCTCCAGAAAGACTCAGCACAGAATGGCCTACTTGCTTCAAAGTAGGTGGCAGAGTGGGAAAGAGATGTGTCATAATTGCTTTTTTTTTTTTTTTTAACATTTTGATTTTGTAATATGACATACATTCTGTTCACAAAACAAAAATGTACAGCTACAAAGTGAGCATCCATGTAGCTTTAACTGAGGGCAAGAAATGTCGCCATCACCCCAGGAGCCCCCATGTGCCCCTCTATTGCTCTGCTGACCTCGGGGTTTGGATCATGCCAGTTTGACTAAACTGAGATGAGGCTCCCTGGAATCCCCGAGTCACCTGTACAACAAATCAGTCTCAGTTGTCCCCTCTCCTAACCTCCAGTTTTTTCTTGTGCAGAGTTGGAAGATAGAAGTGACGGAACTGCCCCTACTTTCTAAAGGCCGCCGTGGTTAGATGTGCTGGCAGCCAGATGCAGAGGTCCCTGTGAACCCCAGCTTGTCCTCACCTTTCCCTGCCTGCTGAGCCAACAGCGATCCCCGCTGCAGATTCTCAGAACTGGCTGCCACACAGGGGCACTGGCCTTCTAGAGACTTCTCCCATCTACCTGTTCTAGTCCAGCAGCTGTCCACAGTGTCTGGTTTCTGGATCCCCTGGAAGGCTCTGAATATCCACTCCATGCCAAACAGTGCTTCAGGGGATTGGTCAGTAGTGTTTCTCTCTCTCCTTCAACTCAGATGAGGTGGTCCTGGCACATAATCCCACTCATACGCAGAACAGCACTAGCTTTCTTTATTTATTCTATTTGTTGCCTGTGCCAGACAGCATGCAGGATCCTAGATTCCCAACAAGAGATCAAGTCCACACTACCTGCAGTAGAAGCATGGTTTCTTAACCACTGGGCCACCAGGAAAGTCCTTAAATTTTTTATAGGGTTTACCAACAAAGCCTGGAGTTTTCTTTCCGGGAATTTTGTTTGTTTGTTTATTTTAACAGCAAATTAAATTTATCTAATAGATATAGGAACTAAAGAGCCTCTTGATGAGCATGAAAGAGGACAGTGAAAAAGCTGGCTTGAAGCTAACATTAAAAATAATAAGATAGTGGCATCTGGCCCCGTCACTTCATGACAAATAGGGTGAAAAGTGGAAGCAGTGACAGATTTTATTTTGGGGCTCCAAAATCACTGCAGATGGCAACTATAGTCATGAAATTAAAAGGTGCTTGCTCCTTGGAAGAAAAGCTATGACCAACCTAGACAGCATATTAAAAAGCAGAGACATCACCTTGCCAACAAAGATCCATATAGTCAAAGCTATGGTTTTTCCAGAAGTCATGTATAGAAGTGAGAGTTGGACCATAAGGAAGGCTGAGTGCAGAATTGGTGCTTTTGAATTGTGGTGCTGGAGAAGACACTTGAGAGTCCCTTAGACTGCAAGGAGATCAAACCAGCCAATCCGAAAGGAAATCAACCCTGAATATTCATTGAAAGGACTGATGCTGAAGCTGAAGCTCCAATACTTCGGTCACCTGATGCAAAGAACCAACTCATTGGAAAAGACCCTGATGATAGGAAAGATTGAAGGAAAAAGGAGAAGCGGAAGGCAGAGGATGAAATGGTTAGATAGCATTATTATACATGAAATGAGCAAACTCCAGGAGATAGTGAAGAACAGAGGAGCCTGGCACACTTGGGGTTGCAAATAGTCAGAGACAACTTAGTGGCTGAACAACAACATTCTATTTTGAGTTTCCCCTTCATTTTGTGGGGCTTCCCTGGTAGCTCAGATGGTAAAGTGTCTGCCTGCAATGCGGGAGACCTGGGTTCAATCCCTGGGTCGGGAAGATGCCCTGGAGAAGGAAATGGCAACCCACTCCAGTAATCTTACCTGGAAAATTCCATGGGTGGAGGAGCCTGGTAGGCTACAGTCCATAGGGTTGCAAAGAGTCGGACACAACTGAGCGACTTCACTTTCACTTCATTTTGTGACACTTCTTGTAAATTCTGTTTTTTTGATTTACATGTCCATTTCTTCCATCGTGTTGAATTATTTGGCATAAAGTTATTTATAACACTTTCTTACTTTTCATGTTTGTGGCCTTATTTATTCTTGATGTTAATCATTTGTCTTCTCTCTATATTTTCACGATAAGCCTAGCTAGGAATTTACGAATTTTGTTCTTTTCAAGGAAACAACTTTTGACCTGGTTAATCTCTTTGTTTTATTTGATCTTTTCCATATTAATTTGCCCTTTCATCTTTTTTTAAAATTTTATTTACTTTGGGTTTTATTTGCCTCTCTTTTTTTTTCCCCCTAACTTTTAAAACAGTACCCTTGGGCATTTGTCTTGGACTTTTCATCTTTTCTACTATAAGCATTTAAAACTATACACGTCCCTCTAAATACTGGTGTAACTAAATCTACAAATTTAGTTATTTTATTTTCATTTTCATGCAGCTGGAAACATTTTGTAATTTACTTAGGATTTCTTCTTTGACCCAGGGATTATATAAAACTGTGTCGTTTAATTTCAATATGTAGGTGTTTTTCTGGGTGTCTTATCATTATTGATTTCCCATTGGAGTCAGTGTTGGTCAGAGAACATATTATGAGCAACCCCAATTCTGAATTTACCTCTTGGAGTTTCCCTTCTCCACCTATCCTCTTCACCATTACATCAGCTGCCTAAAGTCTTCAAGCAGATTTTTTAAAATAGTATTGTGTCTGGCTTTTCTTACTGTGCTAAGTGGGAGAATTAATCCAAATTACCTAGTCCTTCATTATCAGGCATCACTAGTTGCATTCACAGAAGTGTCATTCAGACTAAATCAATCATTCAGCATCAAAGCTATGCTTTTGGTGGAGTTTTTCTGCATGGAATAGACTAGCTCACTTCTTGAGACAGAGTCAAAGTTTGGGCCAGAGGTACTTTCTCCCTCTCCTGGCACAACCTCCAGAATCAAACCTGGACAATCTTTTTACAAAGACTTCCAATAGGGACCCCACATTGGGGTCCTCTGTCTCAACCATTTTTCACTGCCTATTCAGTTTATAAGAATGTCTCTGGCATGTATTAGGTGGTAATTTCTGAGGAGGAAGAAACTTAAATTTCCTCTCTTCTTCTTCTATGCCTTGGTCCCTGTTTAATCCACTGAAAGGACTCATTTTAGGCTACCTTCTCTTCAACAATTAAAAATAATATTTTCTAGAAAAGTCTACAATGCTCTAGCTAGTCTTCCAGTTTTCCTCAACCCCCAAGGTCATTGTTGAGAGGAGAAGCCTCTCATGTCTCATTCTGCATGGAAGGGCACCATTCTTTGTAATACTCTTGGCCTTGCTCAGATTGGAGGGTAGGAAAGTGCCAGCCCCTTCTGCCCTTTCTCTTGGGCACAGGTTGTCTTAAGGAAGCACAGCTTCTGTTAAACTGCTCCAAGAGCAATCATTCCCAAGCCAATATTTCAGGGGGCTACATCTATCCAAACATGAGTTTAGAAAGCCCAAATACCAAATTCACCACTCATCAAGGAGCTATTTTGGTGTTTATATACTTAATCTCTTGCCTTACTTCTCAGGACATTTGGAAACTAGGGTGGGGTAGCGATTAGCGTTTCCGATATCTGAGTTGGTAATGAATCCACCTGCAATGCAGGAGACACCGGTTTGATTCCTGGGTCGGGAAGATCATCTGGAGAAGGGATGGGCTACCCACTGCAGTATTCTTGCACTTCCCTCATGGCTCAGCTGGTAAAGAATTGTCCTGCAATTCTGGAGAACTGAGTTTGATCCCTGGGTTGGGAGGATCAGCTGGAGAAGGGAACTGCGACCCACTCCAGTATTCTGGCCTAGAGATTCCATGGACTGTATAGTCCATGAGGTTGCAAAGAGTCAGATAGGACTGATTGACTTTCACTTTCTTTCACTTCCTAGGCTCTCTTGAACCCAGTAGATATGCAAACAAGTTCTCTTCCTAAAGTGATCAATCCATCCTTTATTTAAAAAACACAACAGTCTCATGTTCTCCAGTATTCTATAGAGAGACTGTGGCTCTTCTCAAGTGGTTCCTTGGTGCAGAGGCACATGGATGTAATTCATCCATAGAAAGGTTTTCCACTTTGTGAATCAGCTCACCAGATTTTTTTTGTCACCATGGATTACCTGGACTAACAAAAAGTTGCAGTTCAGTTCAGTCGCTCACTCTCGTCCAACTCTTTGCGACCCCATAGACTGCAGCATGCCAAACCTCCCTGACCATCACCAACCCCCGGAGTTTACTCAAACTCATGTCCATTGTGTTGGTGATGCCATCCAACCACCTCATCCTCTGTCATCCCCTTCTTCTCCTGCCTTCAATCTTTCCCAGCCCTTATTTCATCAATTAATTTAGCATAAGGAGTTTTACTTGTGACAGATAAGAAAGATCAAAAGTGGGGATGGGGCAGTGAAAATATGAGTGTGTGCAAGCTCAATCATGTCTGACTCTTTGCAACTCTATGGACTGTAGCCCACCTGGCTCCTCTGTCCATGGGATTTTCCAGGCAAAGAATACCGGAGCAGGTTGCCATTTCCTCCTCCAGGGGATCTTCCCGACCCAGGGATCAAACTCACATCTCTTGCTTCTCTGGTATTGGCAGGAAGATTCTTTACCACTGAGCGACCAAGGAAGCCTGAAAATACGAGTTGAGCATCTCCAGTGAAAGAAAAATATCACTCTTGACTCTTCAGTGTGATGTGATGGGACAGAACTGAGCTCAAAAATCAGCTCTGCAGCTTTGAGCAAATATTCAGTGCCTCTGAGTTCCAGCCCACTCTCTCAGGAAAACAGACAAATAATGTCCATCTTAGAAGCCTTTAAGTGAGGTAACATATTGGAAGGCTTGAAAGGTAATGAGTACTCAATAATGGCAGTTGCTTTTTCCTTCCAAAAAACCAACTGGATCAAATTTTCTTGACTATCATAGAAAGTCTTGGGGAATATTCTCAGTAATACTGAAAACTAAAGAAATAGGAAGATTGGCAAAAGCAAAATAGACAAAACAAAACAACAGATTTCAGAGAAGAAATAATTCGCTAAGGCAGCTTACATCTGTACAACTTAATGCTTTGCCAAAGGGCTCCCCTAACTGTTATTTGATTTGAGCCTTACAATAGCTCTATGAAACTGATGGGGCAAATACTACTGGGCCCATTTGAATCAGGAGGAACTAAAGTTAAGAATCATATGTGATTGCTCATGGCTCTTCTATGTCCAATCTAGCATATCTCTCCCATGGTACCCTCTATGTGTCACAGCTACTCTGAAATAATGACCATAACGACGCCACCTGTGTGCCTATATGGCACTTTTCAGCATGCAAATCGCACATTCATTTTCTCATTTTGTCCTCACAACAAGGATTTCTGGATGTTTTACAGAGAAGAGCCACAAGCTTCAGAGAGGCCAAGCAACCAGCCCCAAATCACACAGCTCATGCAGAGGCTGAACTGGGGCCTTCTGACATGCACTGGGCTTCTGTGCTTATGGATATTAATCACATGGCTCAAGTGGTAAAGAATCCACCTGCAATGCCGGAGACACAGGAGTCGTGGGTTCAATCCCTGGGTCAGGAAGATCCCCTGGAGAAGGAAATGGCTACCCATACCAGTACTCTTGCCTGGGAAATCCCATGGGCAGAGGGGCCTGGCAGGCTACAGTCCATGGGGTCGCAAAGAGTCAGACATGACCGAGTACACATGCCCATAGATGCACTATCCTATCCTAAGGACATCAAGGGCAATAGGGAGATGGACTCATGTCCAGAGCGAAAGCAGAGCATGTGTTCTTCAGCCCTGAGGCTCACTTTGCCCAAGGCCCTGGTACTTGTGGTCACAGCGACTGTCACAGCCAGCACTCTGCCCTGGTCATTTAGCAATCGGCAGCAATGGTGTGATTTATTGATGGCTTTCATTCCCCACTGGGATGGCATGGAAATAATCAGATGAATAATGAGCTCGTGAAGATGGATGCACTGTGAGCCAGCTCCCACAGAAGGGAAATATATGCTGGGGTTCTGCCCGGAGCAGCACAGGACGATGAATGTTTCTGCAGAAAGCTGGGCCTCATTTGCTCCTTTGGCAGAGAGTCACTACTCTCTGCAGACACAGAGAGGCTTAAGAGGTAATAGCACTGGCATTTCCCTGTTCCAGGAGTGGAGATGAGATGAGCACTGATGGGCTCTGGGATGACAAAACAGAGCCTCATCCTTGGGGGAAGAAGCTGCATTTAGCCCTGTGGTAGCTGGCAGGAAGGCCAGCGTGGGCTCCTGCCCTACTTGGTTATGAGCCATGGGACTGTCCTGCTGGTGCAGCCAGGTTGTTTTATTGCTGAATCACAAACCACCCCAGAACTTAGGGACTTCACACAACAATCATTTTATTCCTTACAATTCTGTGGGTCAGAATTTGAGTGGCTCAGGGGGAATGCTTATCTCTGCACCCCGTGGTGCTGTCTGGAGTGGCCTGACTGGGACTCAAGGACCCCAGGTGACCTCACTCTGTGTCTGGGGCCATGCTGTCCACTGTTGGCTGGAAGCCTCAGTTCTCCTCTGCACAGCCTTCCTCCAGTAGGACAGCCTGGACTTGTTTACATGACAGCTGGGTTCCAAGGGCAAAAGAGAAATTTGCAAGTCCACGTGGGCCTGGACTTCTGAATTCCCAGAAAATCACTTTTACATATTTTCCTGGTCAAATCAAGACAAGACATGAGGCCAGCTCAGATTCAAGGGGTGGACACACGGACTTCATCTCTGCATGTCACTGCAAAGGGGTGTGGACATAAGAGGGGCCCCCCAAAATTCCTTGGGAGCCACTGGGAAGCAGACTCTGAGTTGGCATGTAGTGAGTGAGCAAGATATGTATCAAGGAAGGCCCTTGGAATGGTCACCAGTAGAAAGGAGGGGAAGGAGCAGGCGGGGGGGGAGGGAGGTGTTGAGCAGCAGTCAGGTCCACTGACAGCCCAGCCTACGCCACAGACACGCTAAAGGGAAAATGGCCCTTCAGAGCTGTCCCGAGGTAGGAAAGATGGCCAGGACTTCATACGCACAAGTCAAAGGGTGTGGGTGCCTGGAAAGGGGCATGACCTTGGGTGAGGCAGTCCCTAAAGGCTGCACCCCCTGCAGCTGGGACCCTGCGCTGAAAGGCATCTGGGTGGCCCTCATGGTGTCCACCTTGCCTTCTACCATGCTTGCCTTCCCAGAGAATCTATTTTCCTCTCAGCTCCCCACCACCCAGAGGACAAGGCAAGACAGGGGAGGTCAAGGTAAGACACCCTGGACTCCCCTGGACCTCCCTCTCTGGGTCTACCTGCTCAGCATTCCCCTCCCCACGTGTCCAGCCTCTCCCTCCCGACCCTACCTGGTCTGCTCTTACCTGGATGACTGAGATGTACTCCTACCAGAAGGTGTCCCCCCTTCTGCCCTTTCCCCTTCAAAACCCCTGTTTCTGCAGCAGCCCCAGCTGTCTTTCTAAGACAGAAATTGACCCAGGATACTCTCCCACTTAAAGCTCTTCCCTGATCCCTACAACCTCAGGACCAAACTCTGGCTTCCCACATGGCTGCCCAGGCTGCATGGCCTGACCGTGGCTCTGGCCACTTATCCCTTCACATTCCCCCTGACCCTTGGGAGCTTGGAGCATGCTCTTCTCCCTGCTCCGTCTGCCTGGACACTCCCCCAGTCCTGTGTATCCCCCCTTCCCATGCCCCTCAGCCCCCCTAAGTCCGCCCCTCAGCCCACTCTTCAGCTAGCAGCACTCCTGTGCTGGCAGCCCTTCCAAGCCCCCAAGTCCACCCCAAGTATGTCAAGTGGCCCTTCCTCACATTCCTGTGGCCCCTCCTCTCCCCCACTTCAGCAATCTGCTCATGCGGGCAGTACAGGGGCCCATGATGTCTGTCCATCTCCCACTAGACGGTGAGCCCACAGGGGCCGGCCCCATGTTCACTTCACCCCAAAGAGGAGGACCAGCATCACCAAAACTGTGTGCACAGCACAGCACAGCGGCCCAGTCACGTGTCCTCTGGGTCACGTGTGACCTAAGAGCTGGAGGGGTGACAAGAGGAAGGGAAACAGGGGCTATGCCTGAGGTCTCAAATTAGACTAGCCCCAGGAGATGAAAGCCCTTGGCCGAGGATGGAGAGTGGCTCTGGAAAACGGGCCTGACCTACAGCATGTGCCCGGCCACAGGCCAGCATTTGAGAGCCCCTCCTTGGATGCAAGGTTGACCAGGGCGATGGGAGCCTGGGGGATGCCCAGCGACAGTGGACAAGCTGTGGAGGGCACTACTTCCTTGAAGATGATGCCCATGTCTCTACTCCCTACTGGGCTTTTCCTCAATGTTTCCTCACAGCCTATCTTCCCCCCATCCCAGACAAATGCTGCCAACCCATAGCGCAAGAGGACTACCTGCCCATCATTCCTTGAGCTCGCACCCTGTCCAGCGTACTCTACAGGGATTATAGTCCTTGTGTTCCAGGTTAGGTAACGGAGGCTCACAGGACATAAGTGACTCACCCAAGGTCCTTACAACTAGCACATGGCAAAGCTGGGGTTTGAAATCAAGCCTTGTGTCCTCTGAACACCTGAGACTTTACACGAGGCCCAGGCAGGGCAACCTGGAAGAAACCGAGCTAACGCCCCAGGAAGGCACCCACAACCAAAGAGGGATGGGGCCTTAAGTGAACAGACCACCAAGTTCATATTCTAACCTCTGTAAACCACTCTACCATTCGCAAACACAGGACTGAAAGGGAATGTGGAGACAGTCTTGTCTAACTACCTCTGTTTGTATTTAATTTTATGTTGTGAGCCCTCTGGGTTATGGTCTTAAGATCCATCCCTGTTTCTAAATGAACATCTGGCCTGTTACTTTTAAGTGTTTCCAGTGCTGCATCAACCCTGGTTTACTGCCCACTGCCGCGAGGATGGACGTCCAGATTGCAGTTCACTACAGACTCCACCGCGCTCACTCATAGTCTTGCTTCTGTTTTAAAGGTGAGAAAACAAGGACCAAAGAGTGGGGAATGGCTGGCAGCCATGTTCATCTGTCGTAGCCATATCTAGTTAGCTCTATGCAAACCCAGGGGGTGAGGCATATCTGTCTCCTAATTTTTGCATGTCCTTTAATGACAGGGCTCTGAGTGATATTGTTTGCATGTTTATACCCTTTGCAATGGTGGAGGTGGTGGGGGGTGGGGGGGTGTTGGAGCATTCTGATAGGCTGAGCTGGGCCATGTGACCACTTTGGTTAGGGGTAGGTTGGAGCCATTTCTTACCTCCCTACCGGGGACATATAGGATGGGGAAAGGAACACTGAATTCTTCAAAGAAAGGAAGAGTCTTGGCAGAGAAAAACAGCTGGTGTCCACCCATAGCCTCATGGTCACTGCTGGGTTGGGTCAGCTGTGCCAGTCACAGGGGTAGGGTCCTCTGAGGGGTGGGCACAGTGCAGTTCTCCTAAGAAGCAGGGGTCAGCACGTGGCCCTAGGCTGCCCACCAGGAATAGTTCATCTCCAGTGATGTGCCACCACACAGGGTGAATAAGCCTGATCTGATCCCCCTGCTGTCCCTCTGAGATGCTGAGCAGTGAGAAGCAGGACTCCTTGTTTACCATACGCCACTCTCTCCATCTTGGTCCCAACCAGAGCATGGAGATGGCGAACCTTGGCTGACACCCTCACCACATTGCACACAGCAGGCTCAGGGCAGGGAGAATCTCCAGACCCAGACCCATAAGGGAGCTTCATTCTGCTAAATGTAGAGTCCGGGCTGCGCTGATAATGTCACCTGTCTGTCAGCTGTAAATTGGCACTTGCCATTGGCACTTGCCATCGACCTCTACAAGGATTAAATCATGTGCTGCTAAAGCTGCTGATTCTCAACACCTTCTGAAAGGAGTTCAGGGTGGAGAGCAGAAATGAAGCACTCTGCTCAGGGAAAAACTGCCAGGACAGGTCTTCAGATAGATATTTTCAGGACCTGATTTTATGAGCCCAACTCTTACATCTCCTCATATCTAGAAAAGCACTAAAATTTTTCATGGTGAGGACTGCTCCTTATAACCAGCAGAAATATTCTGAAAAATAAAATAAAATAAAATGTGCTCAATTTCATGTACCCCTGCCCCCTTCCCCAAAATCACATATATATGGACCTTCCCAGTTACCTCTTTGGAGCAGTTTCTTAGAGCTATCTGAGGTGCTGTCTCCCAGGCTATAGTCCTCACTTTGTCCCAAATAAGACTTAACCTTGCAACTTTCACATTGTACATTTTTTTTAAGTCAGCATCTCAGAACATAGAGGAAGGAGAGTGACTCCTTCATTCTGGTCCCCCAAGGACTCTGGTGGAATGGACAAGAAAGGAAATTGACCATGGTCACCCTAGCACATGGGTGTAGACTAGGCTGTGTCCACACCCCACACCCTCCACTGGGCCCAGGGCACACCTGAGACTTGGCACCAGGCCCAGGCAGGGCAATCTGCAGACACAGAACTAATGCCTCGGGAAGTGTCCATAAACACTGAGGATGGAGATTTGGTGAGTCAACCTCCAGCCTCCTTTCCCTCCTGTGGGGTGGCTTTGAGTCCCCTCTCCTGGGGCTCCCAGGGCTCCCACAGGGATAAAGTTTCCTTGACCACAGTGGATATACATGGGCATAACACACGTTCTAGGAGCTTCCTTCCTTTCTTGACTCATTTCTTCACTCCCTTACCCATGTCCCTGCGATTGCTTTTCAAAAAATGACTTACACACAAATCCTTCTCCAGATCTGTATCCAATTTAAAGGATACTTTCTCAATCTCAAGAATACTTGAGAAAGTAAATCTAGAAACCTGGAGATGAAGCAGTAATAGAGTGGATAACCCTACTCTGGGTTTGGAGTCATACAGTCTGTGTTTAATCTGCCTCTACTAGTATATAAATATTTAAAATTAAAATGAGTGTTGTTTATAGACTTTAGGAAGTAGATTTCAGGACACGCAGAGCTGGGAACTCTAGAGACAGGAAGATGTCTCAAAAAGGATGGGAGACTTTTACAAATTCTGAGAATATACAAATAATTCCTTCCTCAGAGGCAAAAAGGACAAAGGGCAAAAGAAGCCTTGTGGTAGGCTGAGAACAGAGACTCCACCCCCAGCCTGTAAGACAGGTATTGGGAGAACACACTTGCTAATATCCCCAGGACAATAGAAGGGGCTTTGTTAAAGTCCTTCCACATGAATTGGACTTCAAGGAGATCAAACCAGTCCATCCTGAAGGAAATCAACCCTGAATATTCATTGGAAGGACTGATGCTGAAGCTGAAGCTCCAATACTTTGGCCACCTGATGCAAAGAGCTGACTCATTGGAAAAGACCCTGAAACTGGGAAAGATTGAAGCAGGAAGAGAAGGGGGCGGCAGAAGATGAGATGATTGGATGGCATCACTGACTCAACGGACATGAGTTTGAGCAAACTCAGGGAGATGGTGAAGGACAGGGAAGCCTGATGTGCTGTAGCCATGGGGTCGCAGAGAGTTGGACATAACTTAGAGACTGAATAACAACCACAAAAACATGAACTGGAGGAGGAAGGGCCAAGCTGGTGCTTGTGACAGAGTGGGACTTTCACAGGTGACAGCAAGAAAGCAGAGCTGCAAAAACCCCAATTTTACTCCTATCTTTCCTACCAAAGCTACTGAGTTAAGAGAAATTAACACACAACTAAAGTCCAGGTGCTGGGGCTTGACAGGATTACAGGCTGGTAGACTTAGTGAGGCTGGGCTTGACTCCCCAGCTGACGAATCTCCATCCTGAGGGCAGTCGGCAGGTAGTAACTGAGGGGCGGCAGGATCCTGTGCTTCGTTTGAGCATGTTTTCCACAAAGCATGACAACCCTAAGCACAGTGCTTGTCATAGAGAAGGCTCCAAACCCAGGATATTTTCTGGGTCAGGAAGACTCCCTGGAGAAGTGAATGGCTACCCACTCCAGTATTCTTGCCTAGAGAATTCCATGGATAGAGGAGACTGGTGAGGTCGCAGAGTCAGAACAACTGAATGAGCACATAAAAACCCCACTAGGTTGTCACAACTGGGGGTGTGTGGTGCTGTTGACATCCAGTGGCCAGAGGCCAGGGACGTTGCTTAACTTCCTGCAATGGGCAGGATAGCCCCTACCACAAAGGGTTACCTGTTCCAACATGTCAACAGAGCTAAGGTTGGGAAACCCGGCTCCACATGAATGACTGCTGAATGAATGAGGAGTTAGTGAGCGCCTGCAGATGTACAGATGATTAAGACACAGTCTCTCCCCTCAAGAGCTTATACTCCAGTACAAGAACTAGAGGCAGGGGGCTGTATAACAACAAGATGTTCTTTCATGGAGGGGATATGAGAACAGAGATAAAGGAATCACCAGTCCAACTAAGCAAAGTGCCATGTGAGCTGGGCTTTGGAAGATAAAGCTTGGTTAAGACACAAGGTGGAGATGAAGGGTGAGCAGAGGCGTGACGTGTGCCTGGTGTGCTGGGGGCACCACAAGTAATCCCACGTGACTGGTGTGCAGGGTTCTTAAGGAAGAACTTTGGGGACCAGGTGAAGGGTGGCAATGCCATGGTGAGGGCCCTTGACTCTCTGCCTTACAGGCACAGGGTTAAGGATGTTGTTAGGCAGATGTAACATGGTCAGAACCATCTAGTGAAAATAAGAATATATTCATTATCTCTTTGGTTAAAAAGAAATCTTTTACGTAAAGAATTAGTGTAACATTAATCTCATTCACAAAGCCACCAGGATGATCTCACAAAAAACACATCGGAATATGCTAGATCCTCCTAAAGCACACCAGAACCCTCTGCCCCACCCACCCTCCTCAATCCCACCCTTTGCCCTGTATATGCACCAGATTTTTTTAAGTGTATGACTCAGTAATTCTCGGTAAATTTACAGAGCTGTGTAACCATTACCATAATCTGGTTTTAGGACATTTTTATTACCTCAGAGTCCCACGTGGGTATTTGTAGTCAATCCCCATTCCTACCCCTGGCCCCAGGCAACCACTGATCCACTTTGTCTCTATACATTTGCTATTTTTAGACATTTCGTATAAATGGAATCACACAACGTGAGGTCTTCTGTCTCTAGCTCCATTCACTCAGCATCTTGTTTCGAGGCTCATCACACGGGAGCATGAATCAGCAGTCTGTTCCTTTTTATTGCTGAATGATACTCCAGTCAGATGTCTGTTTCAAAGAACGATGCTGGTTGTAGAAGGTAAGATGGATAGAGGAAGAAGAAATAGAAGCCAAGGGACAAGCTAGAAGATCCTGGTGGTTCTTCCGGCTGGAGACCAAGGAGGCCTGAGTTGGCCAAGTGGCAGTGGGCATGGAGAGAAGAAGGGAGGGAAGTGACAGGGTCTTCAGACAATTTGCTCATGTGAGCTGGATGGGGAAGGTGAGAAGCCTGGGTGAGGTCCGGATTCCCACTGGGTAAGGAAGGGGCGAGTGAGCGGATAGCACCTCTGGGCAGATTCATACCTGGCTAAAGGGGCCTAGTGTTCACAGATCCAGCCAGCCCTGAGCAGCCTCCTGGCAACCTGCTGAGAGGTTGGGTCCTTGAGCCATTGGGATGACAACACTGAGAACATGCCTGTCCTTGTGCTGATGGCACAGAGCTATGAGGGACAGTGAATCTGTGATGACTCAATTCAAAAAATCTTGGCGGGCTCAAATGATGGGCCATGGCAGAATCTGGGCAGCTCTGTGGTAGTGAGACCTACAAATGCCAGTGGACTGTGGTTTTCTGAACACCCATCTATCTTCCTGGCATGCTGTGTGAGCTGTAGGAACAAAGACAGTGCCTGAGGATACAAGGAGGATCTCATGAAGATGACCCCAAAAGCTGGCTTTGGTTGTCAGGGCCTCCTCTTTTCAGCTTCCTATGGGAATAAAGAGCTCCTTTGCTTCACAAGACGGTTTGCCCTGCCCGAAACTCCCACAGGCCCCCAAGTTCCCACGTGAGGGGTGACAGCTTTCCTCACTGCTCCTCTAGTGCCTCTCCATTGAACAACAAGCCCAGCATGCCTCTCCATGGGATGCTGACAAGATGGGGAGCTCATGTCCCTGCTTCCTGATCTTTATTTTGGTGTTTCTCCCAATGAATTCTGCTCCTTAACCCTTACTGTGTATTGTGGGAGAATTTATGATGCTATTAATCACAGTAGCAACTACCAACACAATAGGGGTTTCTTCACTTTTGAATCCATGCACTGCCAGCAGAGCGTCTGACTCTCTGTGACCCCATGGACTGCAGCATGCCAGGCTCTTCTGTTCTCCACTATTCCCCAGAGTTTGCTCAAATTCATGTCCATTGAGTCAGTGATGCTATCTAACCACCTCATCTTCCGTGGTCCCCTTCTCCTTTTGCCTTCAATCTTTCCCAGTATCGGGGTCTTTTCCAATGAGTCAGCTCTTCACATCCCTTGACCAAAGTATTGGAGCTTCAGCTTCAGCAACAGTCCTTCCAATGAATATTCAGGGTTGATTTCTTTTAAGATTGACTGGTTTGATCTCCTTGCAGTCCAAGGGACTGTGTTTGATAAGTAGCTATGGGCAAATAAAAGCACAGACCACTTGGATGATAGGTACCTGCCTTAAAAGCAATTGGTTCAGAATTTCAGGTGTTAAGCAAAGATCCTATCACCACACTCTATTCATCGAGTCCTAGTTCTTGGAAACTGGAGATCTGATAACATTTACTATAATTTCCAATTATAAAAGTAGCATATGCTCTCTGAGGCAGATTTGGACACTATAAGCAATGTTAACTTTTTGATTGATTTCTTTCTCGATACAGAAGGAATGTTCAGAATATTTATTCATTCATACATATACATAGGATACACATACACATACCGCAGATCCTTACTACATAATTGGGATCAACAGGAGGATTTAAATTTCAACTTAAAAACATCTTTCTGTCATTAAAACTCTTTGGAAACACGCTTTTTAATCTGGCCGGGATAGTCTATCACATGTAGGTGACACGGTTTATTTGCCCATTCCCCTCTCACTGACCTTGTCGGTTGCTCTGGGTCTGGGGGCTGGCTTCGGTGATACCTAAGTCTGCAGGTGCCAGGTGGGGCTCCGGAGTCCTTCCCCACCACATGATTCTGTTATGCTTTTTAGCCCACCTCGCTCAGCTCCTGCAGACTCTCCTGTTCTGGCTACCTTGCTCAGGTTTATGTGCAACCTTACCGCTGCCCCCGCTCCCCACCCCAGGGGCCAGTTCTTTCCCAGTCTCCTGTTTCCTCCCTCCCAGCTGGTGTCTAGGACTCCGCATCTTCACAGTCCTGAAGGCCATGGTGGTGCTTGTTCCTGGCTCTCTCCTGCCATCTCCTGCCCAATTGCAACATCTTTAGAATCCTAGCTTCACTCTTATGATGCTGGGCCAACTGGGAAAGGACAGGTCTAAATCAAGAGGACACCATTTAACAGGTTTAATTGTAAAGTCCCATACTTATTTGTTCTCAATTATCTGTAGAGTAACATTATGAAAGGCCTGATTTAATTGTATCTGAAGGAGGCAAGGGGTCGGTCCCTGGGTTAGAAAGATCCCCTGGAGGAGGAAATGGCAAACCCACTCCAATATTCTTGCCTGGCAAATCCAATGAACAGAGCCTGGCGGGCTACAGTCCATGAGGTCACAAGAAGTCAGACAGGACTGAACGATTGAGCAGGAGCACAAAAACAGTCCTAGAGGCTTTACTTGGTAATAAGCCCTCTAAGAATCACTAATGGAATGTGGCTGTCAAAAAAAAAAAAGAAAGTCATACCATTTCCAGTCACCTTTATGTACTATTTTGGGACTCAGGATCACCAGGGGGATGTCTTGGGAAGGCAGATTTCAGGTTAAAATAAGGAAAAAGCTTTGTAACAGGAGCCGTCCTCCAATGAAATGAACTGGCAGTGACTGTTAATGTTAAGAAAAGATGGGATCCCTTATGCCTCCAAGATTTTATTGCTGCCCACACAAACTCATTACACAGGCTTCTTAAGTGACTGCAGGGAGATTGAACACCCACGCTAGCAGTGGGAGGTGTGAGCTCTGGGTTTACATGTGAGCCTTCATTATGCAGCTTGTTCCCTGCCATCACTGAGAAGAATTCAAAGGCTAAGTGAGGCGTGTGGTAGCTCCCTGGGGTGGTAGCTCCCTGGGGGGGGTCCTGGGCAGGCCCTGAGGCCAGCTTTCCACCGCTGCTAGGCTTTGTAACTGTGAGGCAGCAGCCAGTCTCATGAGCTAGGATAATGGTACCTCGGGTGGTGGTGGGGAAGGGAGGGTCCTTCACTCTCCCCAGCCGGGGCAGGCCGTGCCACAGGCCCCACCCTGCCTTCCCATCTACCCCAAGATGCTCTGCTGCTATCACTGTATCCATGCCTGTGCGTAGCCACCAAGCCGTGTCTGACCCTTTTGCGACCCCATGGATTGCAGCCTGCAGACTCCTCTGACCATAGGATTTCCCAGGCAAGAATACTGCAGTGGATTGCCATCTCCTACTCCGGATCAAATCTGTGTCTCCTGCGTTGGCAGGCAGATTCTTTACCTCTCAGCCTTCTTGGAAGCCCTGTCTGCATTCATATAACCCACAGCAGCTCCAACAGACACTTGCCTATTACTCATTGAACACAAATTTCCTTCCTCTAGGCCTGTTGTGTGGGTAAGTCTGCAGAGGAGGTTCATGACTGCATAAGGGAAAGGCTCCATTTCCCTTGGGGAGAGAGAGCAAGACAGCAAAGTCTTCAAGGGCCAAGGCAGAGGACATGTGAAAGGATGCTTGTGCCAGACAAGAGCAAGTGCAAAAGCAGAGGGGGCGGAGTGGCTTGGGCTGGGGATTGGGGAAGAAATAATTCAATATGGCAAGTGGCTTAGCCTGGCTCGGACTGAGGTGATGCAAAAAAGGGTGGGTGAGAGATGAAGCTGGAGAGGTAGTTGGGGCTCCAAATAAGAACAGCCATACTAAGGAACCCGGATTCCAGACTGAAGGATGTGGGGAGCTACTGTCAGAGAATAGTACTAACACCCTGAGAATTCAAGGACTGTGAGGTGTGCCGCTCCTTTTAAGAGCAATGACCAGCTGAAAGAAAGACTGAACAGCTCTGAACCCTAAGTTCTTGATTTTATAAGCTCACCTTGCCAATGGTGACCAACCAGAGGCTTCATGGAGCACCCTATGGAGAGCGTGGTGTTTCGTCCTCACCGATACACACTTGGATTTGTGTCCACGCACATGATGCCTCTGCTAGCACACCCATCTGTGGACTCACCTTCTACACATTCTCAGGATCAAAGACCACCTTGCTTCTAAGGAATCCATCCTTTGTGCAAAATTAGGAAGTTGGTTGATAGATCTCATTCAAAAGTTTTTACCATGTACCAAATTATTCAGCGGCAACTGGCTTTATTGTTGTTGTTTAGTTGCTAAGTTGTGTCCAACTCTTTGCTACCCCATGGACTGTAGCCCACCAGGCTCCCCTGTCCATGCAATTTTTCAGGTAAGAGTTCTGGAGTGGGATGCCATTTCCTTCTCCAGGGAATCTTCCTGATCCAGAGATCAAACCTGCATCTCCTGCACTGCAGGCAGATGCTTTACCACTGAGTTACCTGGGAAGCCCCACTGGCTTTACAGAAGGGTATAAAACTCAAGTTGTAATGCCACTGGACAGATGACACCTGAGGTTACCACACTGACTTACAGCATATGATACATGCTTTGAACCAGCAACTAATACTCAGGGCCAGGAACCAAGCCATGGAAGTGGAGGTGCTCACTTGTCACTTTCATAACTAATGACTCCCCAAATTTTTGCTTCCCATCCCTATAACTCAGGGCTCTGTTTGTTTTGAGATTTTAGTCTTGAGAGAATGTTTCCATCAGGAGACAAAAATAAAGGTTTCAAAAACGTGGCTGTTCACCACCTCATACTACTGTGGTGTTGTAACATAGTATGTAACGTAACCATTTGGAACACACTGTCCGTGGAATTCTCCAGGCAAGAATACTGCAGTGGGTAGCCATTCCCTTCTCCAGGGGGTCCCCAACATCTACGACATAATTCAGGAAGGGAAAAGTATAGATGTAACTTAGAAGATCCCCTGGGACTTCTCTTAAAAATGAATGAAAACAGTAATCGATGACATTGAATTGTATTGTTTGCCAATTTCCTTAGAGTAAAACCTCCTCCTGTGGCCAATTTCAAAGCATCAATATGACATTACAGCATTCTGAACATGCAATTAAGACAAACAGCAGCCCACCGTTATGTGGTTTTTATACAATACATACAAAGATAATAAATAACCCCAAAAGGATAGATAATATAAAATAACTAGAAAGTGATGAACTTGGGGTATTTATTACATTGTTTTTAATATAATTTATTTGACTATGAGGGTTTCCCACATGGTTCAGTGGTAAAGAACCCACCTGCCAATGCAGAAGACACAGGTTCAATCATGGGGTCAGGAAGATGCCCTGAAGGAGAAAATGGCAACCCACTCTAGTATTCTTGCCTGGGAAATCCCATGGGCAGAGGAGCCTGGCAGGCTATAGTCCATGGAGTCGCAAAAGAGTTGAACATGACTTACCAACTAAACACCAAAGTCCCACAATAACACATCATCTCTTAAGGAAAACCAGGATACAGCACAATCGGTGACTGCCTCAGGCATCTGACCAACTCTGTTCTCAAATGGAGGTGGGCTTAATTTGTCATCTTCTACTTCTGCAGCAGGAGGGAGGAATATGGAAGGAGGATGAAGCAGAGGAGGAAAGCAGCAGGCAGCCTCTTCAAGAGAGAGCTGGAGGCTCTACTCCTATGTCACTCACTGGTTTTCTCTCCAGATCAGGGCAATTAGATGAGAACTGACTAAATAGGAGAGTTGCAGAATCATTGTAACTGCTCTGGAATCCCTGCACACTACAGAATCCAGAATCCTTCTCTTGACATTTCAGCTGGAGCTGACAGCTGCCCCCAGTCATGCCATATGGCAGCTAGGACATGGCCCCAGTTGAATCAGGCAGCGGGGACTTTCAGAATCACCATCCAGCTAGTTCTGCTATCTCACCCAGTTATTTTTAACACGAATATATTCCCCATTTTACAAGAGTTGAGTTTGGAGGGAATTTACTTATAACATTGCAACAGGGGTTTACTGGATTGGACACCAGAGGGAAGTTGGTGAATATTTGTATTTTGTTGGCTTGATTTTGGGCTTCCCAGAATTTGAAACCATTTACTTAATTGGGAAACTCCCACTGTATGAATCTTAGTATGAGGTGGTGCTGATGATGCCCTCAGCTCATCTTCCCAGCCTCCCTCACAATTAGCAGGTTAGGGGCAGCTGGGATGCAAACCTGCCTGTGGTCTGGCACTGAGTGGTATCAACAGTGGCATCTCCACCAAAACAATTCCGCAATGGGATTTGCTGTCCAGCCTTCAGATTCTGTCTTTCCATCTTTCCAGTGATTCCATGAGCTTCCCAGTATTTGTTTCAATCAATTGCCTTTCATCTTGGGCTTCCCAGGTGGCGCTGGTGGTAAAGAACCCACCTGCCAATGCAGTAGATGTAAGACATGAGGGTTCAGTCCCTGGGTTGGGAAGATCTCCTGGAGAAGGAAATTACCCACTCCAGTATTCTTGCCTGAAGAATCCCATGGACAGAGGAGCCTGGTGCGCTACGGTCCATGGGGTTGCCAAGTCAGTCTGACACAACTGAAGCGACACAGGCCTTTCTTCTTAAACCAGACAATTGTTCTTGTGACTAAAACCCTCGGTTGATATCATATAAATAATTCTCAGGGGAAGTAGCAGAGTCTTATTCTAACTTCTGGACTAACGACACAGGAAGTAGGGCCGTCCACTAACAGAGTTCTGTGCATGTGGTGGGTTGAAGCGAAATGACGAGCCACTTTGAACAACTCTGAAATCCTTTTTGAATGAGTCTATTTCCAGCCTCGATTTCCTACTTCTTTGGTGAGCTCTTTGAACTCTCTCTGCCTTTAATCTTTCCTGTCATATGGCTTGTCTTCCAGCCACCATTGTAGAGGCTGGAAGGGAGCTCTTATACTCAAAGTGGCTTGATTCTCCCCCGTATTCTTCCTCTCTGTTAATACACGTAAGCAAGGACTGACTCCTTAACACCAGTGGTGAGGGGTTTGGGGACACGCATACCAGCACACATACATCTCAAACCAAACTGAGTCAGAAAAAACAACCCTGAAGTTCATAATTCAGAAAAACCAACAATCATCCTAGGAGTAGAACTTTTCATAAAACTTTTATGCCAAGAAGAGCTGTTGTAATAATCAAAGCATTTCTCTTCCCACTCAGGTCTGGATATCAAGTCACACCAATCATCAAGAGTATACCTAGGAACCAGAACAAAATTTTGCTTACATCCATACATTTCACAAAACTTTATAAATTCTCATCATTAAATACATCCCAGAAAAGCCCATGGATAATATCTAACATGACCATATACACATACATGCATATAGTATCCAGTAAGACAAAAAGGCTTTCTATATAAAGACAAGTCCCAACTTCCAGCTAAGCTCACCAATTTCTAAAAGACATCCCTCACTTGATCTAAAGCTAATTTCTTCCCCCAGGACTTTAATCTCTTCTCCTACATGATGTCATTTTAGAAGATTCTCAGCAGACTTTGCACTTTGAAATTCTAATGTTTAGTTTTTCCATCATGGGCCCTGGCTTTTCCTGTTGACCAGCATAGCCAAGGCATAAACTGGGAAGTCCATGATCTTGAATACACCCCCGTTCAAATGCAGAAGAGAAAGGATACGGGCCACTGCTGAATGTTTTCACTGTAACACAAAATAACAGAAAAAGTTCTTTGACCTACCAGGTGCTAAAGGAGCTATCCTTTGGATTACAGTAGTAGCCCAGGGAAAGACACAGAAGACCCTAACAGAGCCACTTTTTCCTTTGGACTCCAGAAAGCTCAGAGCCAACTCTGCAGGTCAAGTTTAGTTATGCTATGAGGACATTACCCTCCCCTTTCTCTTCACCCTCAATTTCCTAATATAATTTTACCTTGCCATATATATTTCTTATTTTTCTGAGAAACAAGGGGAATTTATTTTTACCATATTTAAATTTCAAATAATTACAGAGTCACTGAAAGTTTTAAAGGTATTAGAGAGGCCCTGCTTTTCATTTCCCAAGAGCAGGAACCACACTGCCCTGGCTCTGCCACATTCCAATGGAAGGCCCCTGGGATCAGCTTTCCTTGTCCTGAGAAACCTTCGTGCTGAGGCAAACCAGGCCTGAGAACCGCGCATGGCTGGGTGGCTTTAGCTGTTTCAAAACAAGTGTGTAAAAGCCTGAGAGATTTGACAATGTGGATGCAAACTCTAATTCCCCAGCCAGGCCCCTCAGGATGCAGACCCTGTGTCCTGCATTCTATATGTTTTCCTTCCTGTACCCTATTCATTCTATTTTCTATATTCCCTTGCTGCTTTCTGGAGAAGGCAATGGCACCCCACTCCAGTACTCTTGCCTGGAAAATCCCGTGGACAGAGGAGCCTGGTAGGCTGCCAGTCCATGGGGTCGCTGAGGGTCAGACACGACTGAGCGACTTCACTTTCACTTTTCACTTTCATGCATTGGAGAAGGAAATGGCAACCCACTCCAGTGTTCTTGCCTGGAGAATCCCAGGGATGGGGGAGCCTGGTGGGCTGCCGTCTATGGGGTCGCACAGAGTCGGACACGACTGAAGCAACTTAGTAGTAGTAGTAGTAGTAGTAGTAGTTGCTGCTTTCTTCATAAGACTCTTTTTTGAAAGGGTAGAAGCCTTCAGTGAATTTTTCTGTATTTTTAGCTGTTTAGCCAATGGCAACCCACTCCAGTACTCTTGCCTAGAGGATCCCATGGATGGAGGAGCCTGGTGGGCTGCAGTCCATAGGGTCGCTAAGAGTCGGACACGACTGAGCGACTTCACTTTCACACATTGGAGAAGGCAATGGCAACCCACTCCATCGTTCTTGCCTGGAGAATCCCAGGGATGGAGAGCCTGGTGGGCTGCCATCTATGGGGTCGCACAGAGTCAGACACGACTAAAGTAACTTAGCAGCAGCAGTAGCAACAGCCTTGTCTTATGTTTGACCAAGAAGACCCGAAACCAAAAAAGCCCCAAAGAGCAGGGCAGCCTGTTTGGATAATAGGCATTTTTGCTTGTATGTTTATTCCCAAGATCCTCACTTGACTGAGGGGCATGGAGATTAAAGGTTTCATTCTGTACCATTTTGTATGATTTGAATTTTTACCCTATGCCTGTTATTAATTTTTTGTTTGTTTGTTTACAAAGGTACACTTCATCAACTTGTTGTAGGTCACAGCCTAAGAGATAAAGGTTTTCTGGGAAACAAAGATTAAAGCTAGTATATTTTCCCAAAAGTCACACAGCTGTAAATGATACTCATCAGTTCATTCAGCCCCATGTAATTAATTCCTATTGATCTGGATGAAGTAACCAGGTTTTTCAGTAGAGTTTTGTCATTTGTTGGGCTTTCCAGGCGGTGCCATGGTAAAGAATCTGCCTGCCAATGCCAGAGACAAGAGTTCAATTCCTGAGTCAGGAAGATCCCCTGGAGTAGAAAATGGCAACCCATTCCAGTATTCTTGCCTGGAAAATTCCATGGACAGAGAAACCTGGAGGGCTACAGCCCAGGGTGTCACCAAGAGTCAGACACAACTGAGCACAAGCTGCTTTTCACTTACCTAGTTTCTTCCAATGGTTTACACGTCATATAAATATAGTACAACACCAAAACCAGGAACTTGATACCAGTACAATGTGTGTGTAAAACTCTAGGTCATGTTACCACATTCTTGTATCTCTGTAACCTCCACTGCAAGTGAGATACAAAAGCATTCCATCTCCAGAGACCTCCCTGTGCCGCCCCTTCCAGTCACACTCCCTCCCGTCCCTCCACGGGCCCTAACCCCTCGCAACCATTAATGTGTTCTCCATCATTACAATTTGGTCATTTTGAAAATGGTATATAATCCAGAATGCCCAACGCCTGGCAACCACTGATTTGTTCCCATTGCTATAATTTTGTCATTTTGAAAATGTTGTATAATTGGGCTTTGTTGTCAGCAAAGGTGAATGTAATTTTGAAGTACAATTATTTGTTTACTCATCTCTTTTTCTCTAGATCATTTCAATTTTCTACTTTATTTGTACATTCACTTATTCAAGTGGAAGAGTCTGGGCTGGGGTAGCCACCACTTGGAAAGAGTTTTTCTTCCAGGATCTCTACTGTCCAGTAGGGCTTCCCTGGTTGCTTAGCCGGTAAAGAATCTGCCTGCACTGCAGGAAGCCGCCTGTGGTGTTAGAGACCAAGGTTCAATCCCTGGGTTAGGAAGATCTCCTGGAGAAGGAAATGGCAACCCACTCCAGTATCCTTGCCTGGAAAGTTCTATGGACAGAGGAGCCTGGTGGCTATACGGTCCTTGGAGTTGCAGAGTCCGACACAACTTAACAACTAAACCACCACCACGTCCAGTAGCTTATAAATGGTTCAGGAGATATTAATAAAAATCAATGAAACTTATTTTGAACTTCCATCTTCCTGAAGGTAAGAGGATAAATTTCTGTTGTTTGAAACCACTGCACACGGTAGTATGTTACAGTCATCAAAAGAAACCAATAGGACAACTAAGAACATCCCTTTCTGATACAAGGCAAGCACTCAAGAAATGTTTTGTGAACTTCTTTGTATTCAGAATAAAAGGAAAAACTCTCCCAAAAGCTAATTCCTAGAAGGCTTTATGGGAGTGAAGGTCATGGGAGTTTAAGTTATTTCTTAAAGTACTCTTGCCTGGAAAATCCCATGGATGGAGGAGCCCAGTAGGTTGCAGTCCATGGGGTCGCTAAGAGTCGGACACGACTGAGCGACTTCACTTTCACTTTTCACTTTCATGCATTGGAGAAGGAAATGGCAACCCACTCCAGTGTTCTTGCCTGGAGAATCCCAGGGACGGGGGAGCCTGGTGGGCTGCCGTCTATGGGGTCGCACAGAGTCGGACACGACTGAAGCGACTTAGCAGCAGCAGTAGTAAAGAACCGGGTAAATTATAAAGGGAAGAAGTGGAGTGAGAGATCATTTTAAGTGGGAGGAATACAACGGGGAAAGCAAGGACGTGGGCAAGCCTAGGACTCTGAGGGCAACGACCCTGGCCCAGTCTATCTGGGATAGAAGAAGGCCCTTATGGGGAAAAGTGGGAAAGTACTGCAGTACAAATGCCCTGGTTCCCCCAGCCTACGTGTGGGTTTTCACCGGTTTTCCTCCAATACAACCAATCTTATCAATAATCTTAAAGACTATTTGTCTAAGACCTGAGTGTAAGCAGTGGTATTCTGTGGTGTGCTGTCACAATCCAAGTGGGTTTTCTTGGGTTCCCTACCAGAAAGCTATCTGGAGTGAAGCAGGAAAGAAAGAACCTTTTTCTTCCCCTAGGAAACGGCTCCATGAATTACTGATCAACCGTTTACCATTGTCTTGGTTACCGTAACTCGCAGCTTAGCGTAGATCTGGTAATGCACATAGCCAACTGATGGACTTGCCATCTGTCTCCCAGGACCCTGACATTCACTTCACTCTCAGCACTCCAAAAGCAAATTCAGTCAGCTCTGCTGTATCCAGTATTCTGCCCAAGCTCTGTTAATGAGGACATCAGTGCGTCTAGAGCATAATGATAATTAGTGTCTGTGCTGTTGCTGATGATCCTGAAATACAATAAGGTCTTGACAGCCCTATGCATTCTCAAAGGCAAAGTCAAATTACTTCAATACACTTGCTTCTTTACCAAAATTCTACATTAACCAGAGTATTCCATCTCCTGCTCACATTAAAGGACAGTTTTCCCTAATGATGGTTCTAATCAATAGGTTTACCTCAATCCCTGCCTATTTATCCAATATTATTCTTTATCTTTCTTAGAGTAACTGCCAAAAGATTTGGAACTTGAGATAACATATAGATTTTTGAAGTGGAGGCTAACAGATATATAGACCCGTGGAACATAATAAAGATTAAAAAACAGCCACAAATAGAAACTTATTGCACTTTTGAGTGGAAAAAACCAATATTATTGCATTGAATAAAAAAGATAACTGAATTAATTAGACAAACTGGATAGAAATATGGATAATAATTAAGCTGAATCTGTACCTCATGTGATAGCATAAAAAAGTACAAATGCCTTGTTTAATATAAACAACAATATAATTAAAGAACTAAATAAAATATAGATCCATATGTTGAGAAAGCTTAAGGTATGATATCAATGCCAGAAACCATAAAAGACTGACAAATTTGAATACAAAATCTAAACTTGCAAATGAGAGAGAAAAGCCAAGTTAAAAGGAAAATAACAAAATCAGAGGGGAAAAATTACAGCCTATTTGGCAGAGAATTAACATCCTTTTGAAGGTGATTCTTAGGTTAAATTTAACCATAATTTAAACTTAAAGGAGTTGAGAGCAAATGCTTGCCTACATAGTCCAACTCAATTAAGCACTCTCAGCTTCAGACTCTTCAAACAATGGGAGGAAGCCTATTTATTGGATTCCCTGATCAAAGAAGGAAGTGCCCCCAAATGCTATACTATTATTGTTTTACAGGATAGTCTTCCTTGGAAAGGACACATACAGGAAGCCTGGAAAAGAGACAAAGCAGTAACCATGGGTATAGCAAGGTTTGGAAGGGTTGGAGGGTGAATTGTTTTTTTCCTTTTTCTTGTCTGTATTTTCTAAAAGTTTTCAAATTGAATATACGTTTTTTTGGAATAAGGGGGAAAATGTTTAATCAGCCCTGATTCTTATTTGCAAGCAACAAAACTCAATTCTGGCTGTTTTAAATAACGAGGGGATTTATTAAGAATGCACTGGATTAGAAAATTGTTTTACATAATTTTTAAAATGCATTTGGAAGCTCATTAAGTTATAGAGAAGGTGGAAACCAGACTTGGGCCTAAGTGGACAGAAAAATCTTCCAAATTATATTTGAAAGTCTGAGGAGAAGACAGCAGTGGTCCCATCAAGGACTAGATGGTAATCTTTGGGATCACCTCCATCTCAGCACCAGGAACTTGTCTTGGAGCAAACCCAACTGTCCCTGCAACCAGAAAGAGAGACCAGTGCCATCTCCCCCTCTTACTTTCAGTCCCCCAAAGTCAAGGGCACAGCTGGCAAAATTACCTGGCTTGGGTCACGTGCCTACATCACAGTATGCTGGGGAAAAACAAACCCTTGGCATTTGCAGCCTTTATAGTGGGTGGATATCTCTTTATCTCATTAAGATACACGAGGCAGAGAATGCCCTAGACACGGAAAAGTGGTTCATAGGCTGGTGGTCAAGGGAAAAGTAATTGGCCACTACATAATACATTTTGGAGATTTTCATAAAAAATATAGAGGGAGGTAGGAATCTGAAAAGCAATAGCAGTTTAGAGGGAATTGTGATGGGGTAACTCAGGCAGCCAAGATGGCTCCTCGTGTGAAAAATTATCTCCTTCTCCCCTTAAAAATAGAATTTCTTCCAGTAATTTTATTACTGTCTCTAAGATTATCTGCTAATTAATACATTATTTGGGGTTAAACATAACTTTTTTAAGTAAAACATTTTATATAGTAGTTAACGTTATAAATAATTTACAAATATATTCCTTTGGTCATACTGCTTTTTTAACTCCTGTCTCTGAAAGCTTCACCATTACTTTTCTTGGAATAGAGGTGAGGGAGATAAAGGAAAATTGGAGTCCATGTGAGGCCTGGATAAGGGGGTGCAAAATGGAGGATTCAGGGTATGGTGAGAACATAGGAGGCCAGAAAGGACACGGGCAGTGAATGCACAAAAAGAGCGGAATGGAAGGCAAAAAATACCACAGACAGACAGCGACTTTAAAACTTTGTTTGCAGTATCTGTCAACCAAGAAAAAGGAGAGAGCCATCTGTTAGAATGGCCATCACCGAAAAGTCTACAAATAGCAAACGTTGGAGAGGGTGTGGAGAAAAGGGAACCCTCATACACTGTTGGTGAGGCTGTAAATTGACGCAGGCCCCATGGAAAACAGTATGGAGATCTCTTAAAGAACTAAAAATAGAACTGCCATATGATCCAGCAATCCCACTCGCGGGCATATATCCAGGAAAGATAGAAGCTCTAATTCTAAAAGATACATGTACCCCAGTGTTCACAGTAGCACTATTTATAATAGCCAAGACATGGAAGCAACCGAAGTGCTCATCAACAGATGACTGGGGATCTTCCCAACCCAGGGATCAAACCCAGGTCTCCCACATTGTAGGCGGATTCTTTACCAGCTAAGCCACAAGGGAAGCCCAAGAATGCTCGAGTAGGTAGCCTATCCCTTCTCCAGCGGATCTTCCTGACCCAGAAATTGAACCAGGGTCTCCTACATTGCTGGCGGATTCTTTATCAACTGAGCTACTAGCGAAGCCATATACAAATGAGTCTATATACAAACAGAAACAGACTCACAGACATAGAGAACTTGTGGTTACCAAAGAGGGGAACAAATAGCGGTACGGGATTAACAGAAACTATGTATAAAATAGGTGAGCAACAGGAATTTACTGTATAGCACAGGGGATCTCACACAAATCATGGAATCACCTACAAGGGAACATAATCTGGAAAACTACAGAATCACTACGCTATCTACCTAAAACTAACACAATAATGCAAATCAACAGTAGTTCAATAAGAAATATAAGGTGAAAGAAAAATACAAATTCTTCCTCATGGACCCAAGTGGATCCAAAATGTGGA
Organism: Bos indicus; assembly: GCF_029378745.1. Classification (NCBI taxonomy): domain Eukaryota; kingdom Metazoa; phylum Chordata; class Mammalia; order Artiodactyla; family Bovidae; genus Bos; species Bos indicus. The sequence goes on from NC_091769.1 coordinate 17,539,433, forward strand.
GCATTACTTGATTCAGTCATACCATAGGTTAATTATTCCAAAATTTAGAAATTATTACAAAATAGCTTAAACTTTTACCATCAGGTCTGATGGAAGCACTTAGGAAGACGCACCCTGTTCATCCCACTGCATATCCTGGAGTTTTCACTCCAGTTTGAAATGACATGCTGCACACATGGGGGAAAGGCTGGCCAGCTTCAGAACCAGGAATAACTGCTCTACGTAGTGGGCACAGTGTCTCACATGTGTGATGTCCACTTCCTAACACTGGCTGCCAGAAAGTTCCGTCAAATTGAGGTCAGTTCCAGAAATGTAAGCAGAATATTATAGTGCTTATGGCATGTTTTCTAGATCCCAAGTTGTTTCTTGTTTTTCCTGTCTTTTTAGTATTTACCACTCCTCTTTCCTTCTCCCATATTAAGAAAAAAAATTGCAAGCCACCTTAAAATCCTTTTTTTGTAATGAGGTAGGGCAAAAAGTAATAAATATGCATATTGACATTTGCTTGGGAACCTAAAATGTAAATTCAACGCACTAGCTCCCTATTCTGGTTAGACATCAGATCACAATTAAATCTTCCTCAGATTCTCTGTTGTCCTGGTAACTGCTCTCCGCTTGGAGAACACAGAGGGTGATGTCGCCCAAAAGGGTCTGTGGAAGGAGAGCAAGAGCGTACTAAGGAATTCCTCCTGATGTTCATAACCACACAGCAAGCTGTGGCAGCATGGTAGCATGGAGCGGAGACAAGCCCTCCTCAGGTTACTCCCGTTGCTGTGATGTAGTCGGGCTTTGCCGCAGTTAAGTGGCTATGTACGTTATAATAACAAGATTGGCTATGGCACACCAAAAATATTGACAATGAATAGTACTTTGGATAATCACAGATTGCAAATCCTCTTAAACGCATTCAACTCTAACAGATATATTTAGACTTAGATGAACAGTAGCTGGGGGAATTTCTCAAAGTGTCAACTGGTGTGAATGAATAAAGATGGCTTTAAAGGAGCTATACTGCTTAGGGATTGAGGCCAACTGGAACAATTCACTTTTACAAAATAAGCCTCCAAGCTCAAGAGAGCAGCCCTTCTTTGTTTGATTGAGGCGTATCACTTCAATCCTCAGGACGTGTGCTGGCAGTCCTGTGATGGTTCATCCCTGTCCATTTGTACAAGAGGTTTTAATTGTACATTGATGGGAACTCGCAACTCTGTTGAGACAATCTTTGTAGCAACAACAAAGAGGGAAATTTTTTAAGTAGCCGTCATTTTTATTTTGGCTTAACAGATTTTAGCAGGAAGATTCTGAATATGAATCGGCTTCATTTTTAAATCCTAAAGAGAATTTCTGAAGCAGCCCAGAAGGTGCCACTTTAGTCGGAGGCAATTAAAAAAAAAGCCTAGAATAGCTACCAAGAAAGAGAATCACACAATTTGTTTGGACGTTGTAGGGAAAAAAGTTACAAATTACATGAAGTCCTTTCCTCCATCCTCCCTGAGTGTATTTGCTCTTGTTTACACTCTTACATAAAATTCTTCCTCAGTGTTTGGAGGTGGGGATGGGACAGGAGGTATAATGTAAATAGTAAGAAGAGTTTATATTATTTAAGATACAGCTTGTCGCGTTTTAACTGCAACAAAGTCAAGTGTTGCGGGCACTTAACAAAAGGGCCAGTGCAGTGACTTTCCCGGTGATCCAGGGGCTAAGGCTCCACACTCCCAATGCAGGTTTCATCTCTAGTCCGGGAAACAGATCCACGTGCTGTAACCAAGAGTTCACGGGCTGCAACTCAAGGTTCCCCCATGCTGCAACAAAGACCCTGTGTGCCATAACTGAGACCCAGTGCAACCAGTTAATTAATTATAAAAGGGGGGGATGGTACACTTTTGGATGGTACAGAATCTCTTCCCATAGGGGAGTTGTTTTTCTCGAGTTGAATTCCAGCCTTTAGAAGGTAATGTGGGCATCAGTAGAGAAAAGTAGAAGCTGATTAAGTCATTTCTCTCTAGGTTCCCCCCGCCCCCCCCACAGTTCTTAAGGACCACCAGAGAATGCATTTTCAAACTTAAATTCTTTATAATGTTGAGCTACCTGAAACTACTAGACATATGGTTCCTCAAAGTGAAATGTCTACAGAGAGTACCCAGCTCCTGGGATTCCCTGCACGTACCACTTTTAAAGTGGCCTGTACCATGTTCCTTCAGTTTGTGAGAAAGCTACTTAATGATGCATAGAACTAATTATTATAAAATAAGACTGAATCTGTATGGTAGCTGTTCACAATGTGGAAAATCACACTTTTTCATGGCTTATTTTCTTTTAAAATGTATGTCCTTTTCCCATCCTTAATGTGTTCTGTATATGTAAAATAAATACTCTTCGCAGCAGGACCTGGGCTTGGAGGCCTTAAAACCCAATAAAAGAATCCTGTAGTTTAATGGTCCTTAAATGCTCGACATCTTTTTCACTTAATGTAAAATCCATCTGATCTAATAGCCGTGACTGAATTATAGATATATAATTTTTTTCTATTAAATGTTAATCTTCTGACTTGGCAGAGCAATAGAGGCTCTAAATTATTAAGAAGGCAATAACCTCTCTAAACTCTTTCCTGAATTCAGAATATTCCCAGGACTGCTATCTTGAAAAAAAAAGAAACTGCAAACCTATTTAAAATATAAAATAAAAATTGGACCTATTAAGTACAATTTGATGCTAAATATCAGTTATAAGGAACATTATTTTTATAGATGTTTATCTCCTTTACTATTTCACTATATATGTGTTTGTAGGTATGTGTACACAGATACACACTTATAACTGGAGAAGCAACCCTCACAAGTCCTGGCTCTTTTTCATTTACATATGACATTTTTGTAACCTTGCCTTTTTGGTGGAATTCATTCATCATCGATGTTTGTTCATGCAGGCATAAATAATGAAAGTGCCCTCTAATGCGTAAGTGATGCCACGCGTCCAATTATGCTAAACACAGTCTTAATGCCCAGAGAATCTTACTGGAGTGCCATCTTTGCTGAAGTTTTTTTCTTTAAATCTCTACATTTATGATTCTCATGAGCCAAAGATCCATACATGCAGTAGGAAACAGAGCCACATTAAGAAGCAGGTTAGTATGTACCTGGAGAGGCTAGTATAGACACTCTTGTTTCAAATAGTCAAGCCCAAAACATAAGGAAGAATTTAATTTCCAACAACAAAGTCTTAAATCCAGTTTAGTTGGGAACAACACTGAATGAAGTGGGAGCTGAAATATCTATTTAGCATTTTGTGCACGACATATCTTCTGGTGCCGTTTGCTTTTTTTGTTTTTCTGAAAATTACTCACAGTAATTGTTTTTCCTCTCTGAAATTTATTCACAACATTCAGCAGCCAGGAGCAAGGTCCAGGTTCTTCTTCCCTTGCCATACGTGTGCAACCATAATTTGCACAATTATCACAGGCAATTCTCTTTCAATCCTTATTTTGGTGCCTTTACTTTGATACACAGAACTTGTAGGATGAAAAGGATCACCACAAGGTTGTAGAATCCAGTGATGAGGAAGATAAAGACACTGCAAGAAAGTTTTCTTCACCATGGGGAAGCAGATGTCAAAAGAAGTCTGTAATCACTACTGTCAATACTGCCCACTTGCATTAGTGTAAGCAGGCACTGATGTATCTGGTCATCATGGACACCAAAAATTAATTGGAAACTCTTCCCTTTTCTGCTTTGAAACAAGCAAACTGAAAATATGAACCATGTTCTCTGTAGGTAAGAAGCGCATGTATGAGACCAATATTCAGGTCTTTGTTAGAAGAACGGTGGTAACACTGGGGGAAGAAAAAGTGCTCATGTTCTAAAGCCGCAAGCTTTTTAAAGCACCAATGATCCAATGCATTCAGAATTACAGAAAAATTTAAACTGTATAATATTGGTTAGGGACAAGAGGAAAGGTTTAAATAAAAAACAAGCTATAAGAGAGATTAACCTTAATTCCAAGTGGTGCTAGTGTAAGGAATCCACCTGCAAATTAAAGAGATGCAAGAGGCCCAGGTTCAATCCTTCAGTTGGGAAGATCCCCTGGAGTAGGAAATGGCAACCTACTCCAGGAACCTTGCCTTGAAAATCCCATGGACAGAGGAGCCTGGGGGGCTGCAATTCATGGGGTCACAAAGAGTCGGGCAAGACTGAGCACACGCGCACGCACACACACACACACACACACACACACACCTGAAGTTTCACAATAGCACAGGTGTAGCTAGTGCTTGATGCTGCAAAAGTGCTGCATTCAATATGACTACCCCAAAGCCTTATGTTCTTTGCAGCCAAAGATGGAGAAGCTCTATACAGTCAACAAAAACAAGACCAGGAGCTGACTGTGGCTCAGACCATGAACTCCTTATTGCCAAATTCAGACTTAAATTGAAGAAAGTAGGGAAAACCACTAGACCATTCAGGTACGACCTAAATCAAATCCCTTATGATTATACAGTGGAAGTGAGAAATAGATTTAAGGGCCTAGATCTGATAGATAGAGTGCCTGATGAACTATGGAATGAGGTTCGTGACACTGTACAGGAGACAGGGATCAAGACCATCCCCATGAAAAAGAAATGCAAAAAAGCAAAATTGCTGTCTGGGGAGGCCTTACAAATAGCTGTGAAAAGAAGAGAAGCAAAAAGCAAAGGAGAAAAGGAAAGATAAAAGCATCTGAATGCAGAGTTCCAAAGAGTAGCAAGAAGAGATAAGAAAGCCTTCCTCAGCGATCAATGCAAAGAAATAGAGGAAAACAACAGAATGGGAAAGACTACAGATCTCTTCAAGAAAATTAGAGATACCAAGGGAACATTTCATGCAAAGATGGGCTCGATAAAAGACAGAAATGGTATGGACCTAACAGAAGCAGAAGATATTAAGAAGAGGTGGCAAGAATACACAGAACTGTACAAAAAAGATCTTCACGACCCAGATAATCATGATGATGTGATCACTGACCTAGAGCCAGACATCCTGGAATGTGAAGTCAAGTGGGCCTTAGAAAGCATCACTACGAACAAAGCTAGTGGAGGTGATGGAATTCCAGTTGAGCTACTTCAAATCCTGAAAGATGATGCTGTGAAAGTGCTGCACTCAATATGCCAGCAAATTTGGAAAACTCAGCAGTGGCCACAGGACTGGAAAAGATCAGTTTTCATTCCAATCCCAAAGAAAGGCAATGCCAAAGAATGCTCAAACTACCGCACAATTGCACTCATCTCACACACTAGTTAAGTAATGCTCAAAATTCTCTAAGCCAGGCTTCAGCAATACGTGAACCATGAACTTCCTGATGTTCAAGCTGGTTTTAGAAAAGGCAGAGGAACCAGAGATCAAATTGCCAACATCCACTGGATCATGGAAAAAGCAAGAGAGTTCCAGAAAAACATCTATTTCTGCGTTATTGACTATGCCAAAGCCTTTGACTGTGTGGATCACAACAAACTGTGGAAAATTCTTAAGAGATGGGAATACCAGACCACCTGACCTGCCTCTTGAGAAATTTGTATGCAGGTCAGGAAGCAACAGTTAGAACTGGACGTGGAACAACAGACTGGTTCCAAATAGGAAAAGGAGTACCTCAAGGCTGTATATTGTCATCCTGCTTATTTAACTTATATGCAGAGTACATCATGAGAAACGCTGGGCTGGAAGAAGCACAAGCTGGAATCAAGATTGCCGGGAGAAATATCAATAACCTCAGATATGCAGATGACATCACCCTTATGGCAGAAAGTGAAGAGAAACTAAAAAGCCTCTTGATGAAAGTGAAAGTGGAGAATGAAAAAGTTGGCTTAAAGCTCAACATTCAAAAAATGAAGATCATGGCATCTGGTCCCATCACTTCATGGGAAATAGATGGGGAAACAGTGGAAACAGTGTCAGACTTTACTTTTTTGGGCTCCAAAATCACTGCAGATGGTGACAGCAGCCATGAAATAAAAAGACACTTACTCCTTGGAAGGAAAGTTATGACCAACCTAGATAGCATATTCAAAAGCAGAGACATTACTTTGCCAACAAAGGTTCGTCTAGTCAAGGCTATGGTTTTTCCTGTGGTCATGTATGGATGTGAGAGTTGGAGTGTGAAGAAAGCTGAGCGCCGAAGAATTGATGCTTTTGAACTGTGGTTGGAGAAGACTCTTGAGAGTCCCTTGGACTGCAAGGAGATCCAACCAGTCCATTCTGAAAGAGATCAGCCCTGGGATTGCTTTGGAAGGAATGATGCTAAAGCTGAAACTCCAGTACTTTGGCCACCTCATGCGAAGAGTTGGCTCATTGGAAAAGACTCTGATGCTGGGAGGGATTGGGGGCAGGAGGAGAAGGGGACGCCAGAGGATGAGATGGCTGGATGGCATCACTGACTCGATGGACGTTGAGTCTGAGTGAACTCCAGGAGTTGGAGATGGACAGGGAGGCTTGGCGTGCTGTGATTCATGGGGCGCAAAGAGTCGGACACGACTGAGTGACTAAACTGAACTGAATCAAAGCTATAGTTCTTCCAGTAGTCATGTATGGATGTGAGAGCTGGACTATAAACAGAGCTGAGCACCAAAAAATTGGTGCTTTTGAACTGTGGTGTTGGAAAAGACTCTTGAGAGTCCCTTGGACTGCAAGGAGATCCAACCAGTCAATCCTAAAGGAAGTCAGTCCTGAATATTCATTGGAAAGACTGATGCCGAAGCTGAAACTCCAATACTTTGGCCATCTGAGGCGACGAATTGACTCATTGGAAAAGACCAATGCTGGGATAGATTGAAGGCAGGAAGAGAAGGCCGATGCGATGGACATGAGTTTGAGTAGGGTCCAGGAGTTGGTGATGGACAGGGAAGCCTGGTGTGCTTCAGTCCATGGGGTCGCAAAGAGTCGGACATGACTGAGCAACTGAACTGAACTGAAACTGAGCCAGTGCTTAGAGTCACTGGATTATTAAATTTTAAGATGTTCATTGCATTAATATTTTATTTTAAAGGTTCTTTATAATACTAACCCTCTGTTAAAAGGAATGAGCTTTTCTGATGAAGTAAGAGTGATTTAAAAAAAAAAACAACAAGCAACAAACAGTAATAAAGCTTTCAACGAAGGGCTGCACTCCCATAGGGATTCAGTGATTCTTTCAGAGAGCACTCGTATCTTAGACAACTGACATTCCTCTTGGCCTAAGTTCAGACTTCAGTCTTTCTGAATACAGAACAGCAAAGAGACCAGCATCACACATTGTATGTTTCATTTGTTAAGGCTTGTACGAGCTCTGCATTTGACATCCAGAGGTGAGTGAATGAGAAAATGAGGTTAATTCAAGGAGGTTACTTGATATTGCATTCTACATAGCTAAATGAAAATAGGTGTCATGTGATGAACATGGGTTTGAGTGAACTCCAGAAGTTGGTGATGGACAGGGGGGCCTGGCATGCTGCGGTTCATGGGGTTGCAGAGTCAGATACAACTGAGCGACTGAACTGAAATGAACTGATCTGTACTTTGCACCCCATCATTCTCTACCCAAAATTCTCCAAAAATAGCAAATGGACTTGATCACCTTGTAAATCTCTTACAAGGATGTTCAAAACAATATTCCACAGAAAAAAAAATTTTTTTTTTGATGGCTGAAGACAAAATAAAACATATATAAACCCATACAGGGGTTCCCTTACCATCCCTAATAAGGAAAGTATAACACTGAAAATTATTCAGTTAAGAACTTCTCTATTCCAGAGCTTCAATAGGTGACTTAAAACTCATGAAATAGAGCTCATGCTGAAGGACAACATTTAACATAAAATTTAAAGAATCTAAATATTGCTTATGAAAACTGTGTATACTTAACTAAAGAATTAAAAATAAATCCATTTCTGACTTTTCGCTGTTGTTTCTATATTGAAGAACTATGATAGTTTATCCTTTGGTGGGATAAGTTATTCTGATGGTCCTTTGTCCTTGTAATTGATAAAAATGGGATCAAAAACCTGGTTCAGGATGCTCAAAGATTATTGCTAAGGCACATTTTGCAATTTAAAAAAAAACTTGCATTGAAATGATTCATTTGTGTAGTTTATTTGCTAATAGTCAAATTAGTAATTTTTAATCTGAATTGTAAATAAAATATTAATAAAATAACAAAACATATAAACTTTCCTTAAGGAGACAGAAATAATAAAAATGGTTGGTTATAATATTTACTATAAACATGTCCAATTGCATTATTTTCTTGCTATCTATATTCTTAGAGTTTACTATGTTACTGCACTTTGTCTAAATCCTTAAAGATCTGTCCTCTAAAATCCATTCTCAAATGCTAATTTTGCAAGAAAACTGCCTTTTACATTATTAATCTCATTAGTGCAATTTTCCTATAAATAAGTACAAAACATTTGGAGGATGCATACATAATGAATGCTTGGTTACTATAGTAGCAAATGTCAGAGTAATTACTAAAAAAAAAAGTCTAAAACTTTTGACACTTTGAAAAATCTAGTATACCATTAATCACAGTTTTCTACATACTCTGGCAAGAAAAGTCACCACAAGTGAAAATCAAGATACCATTATGGAGATTATGAGGCAATTTTATTATGAATTCCTGATATATTCCACCCTTGCCTGTTCTTAACCTAAATGTAATTTAGCACTGCAAACCATCTGTGAAATGAAATTTACTTTAAAAGGCATAAACGTTACTAGTGTAAAAAGAAAAAAAATGTGTATCTCCAAAAGAAGTCAAAGGCACTCATTAAGTTACTTGAATAAAAATGGAACTTGGCCAAGTTACCATGTGTTCCTTGAAACTTCATGAGGTCTCATGGCTTGACTGAAGACCTGAAAGATCTTCTGATGCACTTAAAAGAGTCTCCCAACCCAATTAATTTCTCTGGAAGAAACCTTTAAATAATTATTTCCGCCTAACCCCTCTTCAAATGGACCCACTCAGTTGGCTCAGGTTTTACTGGGTACTCAAATCAATTCAAACAATCCAAGGCAAAGTGTTAATGTTGTTTGTCTAATTGTAAAATTAACATACACAGAATATAAGATTTGAACTCATATTGAAGAACTCAGCAACATATCTGTCTAAATTAAAAACCTACTGATGGATCAAAATACACTTTATTTTAATTATACTAGCACAGCGAGGCCCAGAAAGGCCATGAAGTTGCGCACAGAATGCTCAGCACCAGCAGGGAAAGCCACTGTGGGCTGGGGGGTGCCGACTAGCACACGAGCCCCTGCCGCATCTGTATGATCTGCAGTAAGGCGGCCTGCACATCCTCATCCATGTGACCCTGGGAGAAAGAGGAGAGGGGAGAAGTATTTTATGTCATCTTCATTCACACACAAATTCTTAAGACACAGGGCTTTATAACAGGACCTTATTGGTTGTGATTCACCAAATGCTAAATCCTCACCATCGTGGTGACATTCTAAACATTTTATTGGAAAACAGAGTAGAGCTCTATCATAGAAAGGACAATCAATGTAAAAGTAGTGCACACCAGTGACTCTAAATGTCTAGTATCAGAGAACAGATGGACAAACTTCTTTCTCTCTTTTTATTAACGGCTCAGGTGATAGAGGCAGCGTAAGTTACAGATGAGCAAAGTAAACTACTACAAGGAAAAGTTTCTTTTGCTTCTGCCAAGTTTTTTTTACCAGAAAAGTAATTAATGAAAATTCCTATATTTATATTTTTTACACAAGTAGGATCATATATATTATTTTGCAATTTGCCTTTCCACCTAGTGTTACAGAAATCTTTTTCAAGTTACTGCTTATTTTTATTCATTTATTTATTGGACACACCACATGGCTTGTAGGAACCCAGTTCCCCAACCAGGAATCGAACCTGGGTCCATGGAAGTGAAAGCCAGAGTCTTAACCACTAGAATTCCCTGCCTTAATTATTTTAAATTATTGTATAATATTCTACTGTGTGTATGATAATTTCTTTATTAATTCTCTCAAAAATAGACATTTATGGAGTTTCCAATCTTTCACAGCAGGTTCCTAGAGAAGAAATTGCTGGGTCAAAAAAGCAGCCTCAATTTTTAAATTCTGCCAAGTACTACAAAATTTCCCTCTACAGAGATAATGACAAGCTACACTCCTACCAACAGGGTATAAGTGTCCATTTCCCACAATGCCCTGGCCAGTGCTACAGATTATCCTTTTGTTTAATATTTGCCAATCCCAGCAGTGAAAAATGGTTACCTCCTTGTTTATTTCCCCTTTTACTAGTTATGTTGAGGTCTTTTAACATGAATGTTATCTGCTTATATTTAGAAAGAGCACTTTAAAGTTAAAATGATGGCAAGAGGTTGATTAAATGCAAGTCAATATGGTGGGCTTATAACAGCCACCCCCTTCCCTTTTCCTTTGCTTGAGCACTTGAATGGATTTCAGCATAACACTTCCTATTAATATAAAAAGTTTAGCTTCCAAAATCTGTTTCTATAACAGCAGGATGTTTAAATTCCAAACATTAGCCATAGTTGACTAAACTGAATTTCTTAGTTAACTTTATGATGCCAGAAGGCAAGACTATTTCATATGCCAATTGCTTTTGTTATGTTTCATTAGGAGTCAGTAGAAAAAAATTTCAAATTTCTGAAGCATACATGATAAAAAGTTGATAGGCTTGTTAGGTTTGCTGTCTTTCAGTATGCTGCTCCCTGCCTTGGCCAGAAGCAGAGCCAAGCAAGTTCCCCCTCACTAACACAGAGCTTCCATACTTTTCTACTATTTTCCCTCCAAAGAACTCCCCACCCTGCTACCCGTCAACAGTCTTCTCTAGTAATTACAATAATAACTTTCAAACCCCAGCTCATCTTCTATCTACTCAAAAGAAAGCAGCCAAAGAGACTTTTCCATATTATTCGTCCTTTTCCATTGGTTTCCCCTTTATCTCCTACAGAAAAGGCAGGCCTTTTTAAGAAATTGATACTGTAAAAATCTCTTTTTATTTTACCTAGTTCTTTTTCTAAAAATGACCTTCTTTTTTGTTCCCCAGTGTGAACACTTCAAATCCTAAACAATTTCTATTACATCTCACCTCCTATTGCTATTCTAACATTGTCTCGACTGTCTTCCCAAAAAATCTACCCTGAGAATTTTGGAGATGCTGATGGTGTTTCTACAGAGTATTAAGTATAAAACACTTCATATGTTAAACATATTTCTTAGTGTGATTTTTTAAATAGTGTTCTCATTACACCCCTCAAGAAGGCAATCTGTGGTCTTCACTGAGATTAAGGCTCAAAAAATAACTACTACTGATATTCTAACAGAACCTCTCTTTCTTGTATTATTACAATTCTGTGCACACTTGTCACTTTTTTGGTATTCTCTACATTTCAAAGAAACACTTCTGAGCTACCAAGAAACAGTGAAGTTCTTCCTCCTCTCCTCTTTCAGCAACAGCCATGTGTGGATGTCAGGCACTCTCTCCAGCTAGCGATACTAGAACTGTGTGCTGCCGTCACATGTTGCCAAACTGTCTACAAAATGAGTGACAAGCAGATGGAGACAACACTAAATTTAAGATGCTGTGTTGCCACACAGCTTTGTAAATTTCTCCGGAAGACATGCAACCCATGATTAAAAGAAACAATTATTTTAAAATAAGCATATGGGGGTACAACTACTTTAAACATCAGTGACTTTCACATAAATTTACTGGAAAATAAAGAATTATTTTCTCTAAAATGATATCCTATCCAAAGGAGTAGTTCTACTTTACCTGTGCAGCACTAAGAAGGTGTGTCCGATAAATTGCAATTACTTCTTGGTGCTGTCTGTCGGCATCCTACAAGTGTGGAAAGATGGGGAGGTCAGACTATCAGCATTCATGTTTTCAAACACATGGAGGTTTGTAACAATGCTGTCCTCAGGCCTGATGCTTCTAAGCAGTAGTATTATTAAAGTGCTCCTGCTATATTCTGATAACAAACCACCTTGGACCCACCAGATGCAAAATTCCATACCAAAACAACAGTATAAACTTTTCTAAAGAAAGTTTTGGAACATTCACAGTGAAAGCAATGCCACTCATCCTAGGTAATATGAAATTATTGCCTTAGATTACATCTAATGCCAGGAAATTATCCAGACACTTACTAACGTATGCTTTAGATTATTGCAAAAACTTCCCGTCTCATCACCTGTCTCTAGACTTTATTCCTTTCATGCTACTGAGACTCAAGTAACTCTGTCCTCACATCACTTTTCACTCAAAAATCTTGGGTGATACCTCATCAGCTAATACCTAATATTTCATATCTGTAAGAGGGAACTGGAATGCATCAGCTTGATTCTCAACAGCCTCCACAACTGGGCCTCAGACGCAGCTCCCAGGACTGGCCAACCTAGAGGCCTTTCATTGCCCTGAGGCACGCACGCCACTTGATTCCATTTCCAGGCCCTGCTTCACTCTGTTTCCTCTGCCTGAGGGAGGCTCTGCTTTCCTTTCACCTACCAAGACACCATCCGTATACAAGTGCAGCCCAGGTACTCCCTCCCTCGTTCAAACCAGCTCCACCACATCAGTAACCTTTCCTTCCTGGGAGTTCATATCCCTTAGATCCCGGGACTGTAGACTCAATTCTATATCTGATATTTTTGTCTCATTATTTTATTTTTTATGGAGATACACTTTGCCTAACTACCCGGAACCCTTGGGGACAGGGACTGTCTACTCTCTTTATCCCTGACAGTGCTTAGCACAGTGTCATGAACATAATAAATAATAAACAAATATTTCCGAATACTGAAAAATCTACCACATCCTTTTGGTAAGATCCAAATCAGCAATATGTCATCATTAATCTATAGGCCAAGAGTGTTATAAAATGAACACTTGAAAAAATAACTTTCTTCTATTCAAAAACAACTCACAACAAATTCCTATACATTAGAAAAATAGTACCCAACAATTTACATTTGATTGGGCTACATTTTACTTAGCTTCACAGCTCATTCAACTAAAAAAAGGAAACAAGCAAGCAATCAGTTCATATTATCCTATTCTAAGGATGAGGAAGCCAAGGATTAAGGGGAATGTATCATGTCACTCTCTTTTAAGTGGCAGGGTTTAGAACTGAGCTCCCAACTTTACCTTCTTAATCCAGATGTTTTCTTTTAATATATAAAGGAGATACATAACCACACAGGTATTTATGAATGTACATACAAACAGATATTTTCTTTTAATATATAAGGATATAATGTATAAAAACCATAAGAATGCCTACCTTTATTCATAAGGATAAAAGATTATTTTAAAAAGTGTGCCCTGTCATGTCTAACTTTTGTGATTCCATGAACTGTAGCCCACCAGGCACCTCTGTCCCTGGAATTTTCCAGGCAAGAATACTACCGTAGGTTGCCATTTCCTACTCCAGGGGATTTCCCTGACCCGGGGATCAAACCCAGGTCTCCTGCGTCTCCTGCATCGGCAGGCAGGTTCTTTACCATTGTGCCACCTGGGAAGCTTCCTTTAGTTTGAAAGTGAAAGTCGCTCAGTGGTGTCCGACTCTGTGACCCCATGGACTATACCATCCATGGAATTCTCCAGGCCAGAATACTGGAGTGGGTAGCCTTTCCCTTCTCCAGGAAATCTTCCCAACCCAAGGGTCAAACCCAGGTCTCCCACATTGCAGGCAGATTCTTTACCAGCTGAGCCACAAGGAAAGCCTAAGAATACTGGAGTAGGCAGCCTATCCCTTCTCCAGCGGATCTTCCTGACCCAAGAATTGAACAGGGGTCTCCTGCATTGCAGGCGGATTCTTTACCAATTGGGCTATCAGGGAAGAAGTGGACCAGTATTTTAGAGTCTGCAACAGTTGGAAAGCTATCAGATTTGGAGTAAATCCCAGGATTAAATCCTAGCTGTATGACCTCAGGCATATTTTCGTCTTTGTTTCCTTAAGAATTAAATGGGGGGCTGAATGAAACCTTGTAGGACTGTGAAGAAGATCAAGTTTACAGATCAAGTACACAAAACGCTTAGTATAGTGCCTGGTACACAACAAGCACACCATAATGATATCGCAGCACTGGTAGAAATAACTTCTGGCAAAAATGATTATATTCTTGGATCTGAACACAGCCACAAATTAATCTGATTTCTAAATAAGATTTTACCAACAAGCAAAGGTGACCCTGCACATCCCAGCATGAAGCCCTGCAGGTCCCAGGTACTCACCGCCAGCTGCTGCTGCAGGGACCTGACCTGCTGCTGCAGGCTGTCAATCAGCTGACTCTGCCTCTTGCTGGGACTCCCACTTCCATAGGTGAGCTGGGAAAGGCCATTGAGGGCCTGTTTTAATCTCTCCACATCATTGAGCAGTTCAGTTATCTTATGGAAAAAAAAAAAAGATTGTGGGAAAAACACGTATTAGTCATCTATTCACTTATAAGGAACATCTTTACACAGACTCATTCTCTGAGACACAAAATTTACCTTTATATACCAGAAAATTGAGGAATGAATACTGTTAAGATTGTTTCAACAGTATGTGCAGTATATGATTTCCTCCCAGTACGGGGAAAATCTTTCATAGTTAAGAAAATCAAGTAAAATCCTAATATATGTTTGGTGTATGGGTGTGCGTGCTAAGTCACTTCAGTCATGTCCGACCCTATGAACAGTAGCCCGCCAGGCTCCTCTGTCCATGGGATTCTCCAGGCAAGAATACTGGAGTTGGTTGCGATGCCCTCCTCCAGGGGATCTTCCCAATCCAGGGATCGAAGCTGTGTCTCTTACGTCTCTTGCATTGGCAGACAAGTTCTTTACCACTAGTGCCACCTGGGAAGCTCCTTGGTATGTAGAATGTGCTTAGTAAGTGGCAACAATTATAAGTGGAAATTAATAATTTGTTATTATATTCATAACTGATTTCCAAACAAGGTGAGGGCACTAAAGTTCTAGGTCATACGAGCAGACATGTCAGAAGGTCAGGACTTGTACCACTCGACTGGGCTGAAGCTGTGGCTGTGTCCCTGTATTCCCAGCACTGAACACAGCACCTGGCAGGTAGAAGGCATTTAATAATTATTGGAATGGGTAAAATAAAACTGCATCCAATCTCCCTGATTTCTCATCTTCCTAGTACATACTTTATTCAACTACCAGTTTTGAAAATGTTATTGAGCACCTGTTCTGTAAATTGTACAATGAGGATGAACAGTAAGAAGGAAAGAAAAGTTATGAATCTGCTCTTAAAAACTGGCTGGAAGACAACCCATATCATTCTGACATGGTAATATATATGCTGTAAATAGATGTCAAACCCAAAACACAACATACATTTTAGGAGATGAACCGTTTACTGTAGGCTAGATTGGCCAATGAAGGCTTTAGGAAGGAGAGTTAAGTGATGATGTGGGCATTAGGGAATGTAGAGAATTTAAGCAGGTAGAAAGGAGGCACAAAGACATTCTGTCTAAAGGAAGATAAAATGTACAGTGAGTTGGAGGGCTCAATTTACTGGTATGAGTGAGTTTCAAGATTCTGGGAGGCTTCAAATTCTGGGAGGCTCTGCAGTGTCTTCAGCTTCTTGCAGCCCAGAAACATAGTTTAATTTTTTTTCCTTTCCCATTCTTTAGGTGGCCTAAAACTCCCTGGGTTTTGATAATTCATTTTTGAGGCAAGTGAATCTTGAGTCTCCCTATCCGTCCTGGTTCAGTTCTTGGCTGAACCAGATGAGAAAACAAAAAGAAAACTGCTTTTGATTTCTGTTTGTGTAACTTTACCTTCTTCTCAACTCTGTTTTGTTTTTGGCATATTCATAGCCAGACTAAAAAGGTGGCATTTAATGATCACTTTGTCAATGCTTTGGTAAACCTGTCTTGTGGAGTGCTACAGTAAAGAGTCCTATCGTACCCTGGCAGTTCTGCCCTGGGGTTGCCAACACCAAGCCACGCTTCCCTAAAGTATTATTATTACCTTATTATCTTTTGCTTCGATTTGTTTGGCAGATTCCTGTATTCTTCTCTGTAGCTCCGTGATGGTTGTTAAGGATTTGTCACATCGTTCCTGCTGATCTTTGATTTCTTGCTCTATGCTGAAATGGAGCAATTCCTTCTCATCTTTAGCAGACAGTTCCTTCTTTTTGGCATGCAAAACCTCCTCACATACTTCCTCATACTTCCTATTCAGATTGGCCAATTTTTCGTTTAAGTCGGAAATCTGTGTCTCCAAATCGCTTTTCGTTGCTTTATATTTCGACAAATCAACCACCTCCCGAGTCTCTAATTTTTTTAACGCTTGTTTAGTATTCTGAATCTCAGACTGGAGTTTGGAGACCTCTTCAGTTTTGTTTTGGCTTTCTTCTTCCTTTTCTCTCAAGCTAGCTTTTATGATTCCAACTTCTTTCTCAAATGCTTCCTTAACCTGCAAATGCTCAGCCAGGGGCACAGAGGAGTTCTTCTGATTCTCCAGCATCTGCCGCAGTTGGGTCACTGTCTGCTGCTCTTTCTCATAACATCTCTGCTTAGTCTTCAGTTCTTCCTTGAGTGTCTCGATTGTACCACTAAGGGATTTTTTCAGGGACTCAACCTGCTCCAGCGGAACATGCTGCTTCTGCAAAAGAGTTTGTGCTGCAAGGATCTCAGAAGTCTGCTTGGCATTTTCCTCCACGAGCTTCTCTTTCTCCTTCTTTGCCTCTGTGTATTTCTGCAACAGGTCTTTTAACTGTCTGTTCAGCTCTTCTGTTTTTCTGCTTAATGCTCTTTCTGTTTCATGAGAATTCTCAATGTGAACATTCTTATCCTTTAGATCCTTCTGAAGAGTGAGGATCTCCTTCTTTAACTTGTCATTCTCTTGCTTGCACTTCTTGGCCTCTTCTTCGCTGGTATTATACTTCTGTGTCTGCTGGGATAACTGTTCTTTTAGTTCTTTCTCAGTGGCTTTAAATTTTCTCTCACACTCTTCCAAGCTGATGATCGGAGCATATTTTAGCTTGATGCATTCCTGTATCGTGTCGAGTTCTCTCTTCTGGGCTGCAATCTCCTCATGCAGGGTGACAATCTCCTCCTGGCTTTTTTTGTAGTTAGCCAGTATTTCAGCGCTGTTGTCCTGGACCTTCTTCATGCTCTTCCTTAGGCCACTCATCTTTTCTTCATGCTCTCTTAGGCTGATGTACTCAGCTTTTACTTGGTTCTGAGTGTTCTCCAGATTTCTTTTTAATATTTCGTTCTCATCTTTTATTTTCACAAATTCTTGATTTATATCTTCACACTTCTTCTTCACATCTACTAATTCTCTATTGGTTTTATCCAATGTGCTACTCAAGGCAGTTTTAATCTCTTCATGGGTTTTCACGGGCACATACTGATGACTCATGGTCTTTTTCAAATCATTGTTTTCAGACATGAGTGAATATATTTTCTCTTGGTCTTCACCACATTTTTTATTAAGTTCAGACAGCTGCTTCTTAAGTTCAGTGATATTGGATTTCAGAGCCATCATTTCTTTTTCGTGTCTCTCGGGAGGTATGAACACAGTTTCCAGGCGGCTGACATTTTTACTTAAACTGGCATTTTCCATAAGCAACTTCTCCATTTCCAACTTCTTTTCTGTATATTTGTGTGTCACATCTGAAAGCTTTTTATTCAAATCATCAACAATTACATCATGTGACTTTTTCATTTCTTCACTTACTTTTAAAGGGACGTAATGATTTTTCATTTCAGTTGTTAAGTTATTTACTTGTTGTGTAAGGAGCTTATTATCCAGGCAGACCTTTTCGATTTCCTTTTGTAACGTCTGATTTTTCGATGTTAACTCAGTGATCCTCTTCCCAAGTTCTCCTGACTTCTGCTCTAATCTGCTCTTGAGCTGCTCATGTTCCTCTGGTTTGACGTGCTGAGCCAGTTTGGCCTTCAAATTCTCAAGTTCTCTCTTTAATGGTCTAGTTTCATTAAGTGATCTTTCATATTCTCTTTCCACATCTATTAATTTTTTTGCCTTCTCGTTTAGTTCATTTGATAACAAGCTCTTCATGTTTTCAAATTTCTCTGCTGGAATAGAAAGGGCCAGCTTGGCTGACAAGTCCTTTAACTGGCCTTCCACCTCAGTGAGCTTCCTTCCTCTCTTCTCTCGCTCCAGTTCACACATGCTCAACTCCTTCTGCAGTTGCTTATTCTCTTCCATCAGCTTGCCCTCATCTCTCTTAAACTCTTCAACTAACATTTCATTTTGTTTGATTTGGTTTCTCAATTTCCCCACTTCTGCGGACGCACCTTCGTATTTCACTTTCATGTCTTTCAACTGATCCTTCAGTTCCTCCATCAGCCTGTGGTTCCCAGTGGCCGCATCACTTGTCAGGTGCTCTTTCAAGGCAAGAAAATGTGTCTGCATTTGTTTCACTTTACCTTCCGACTCATACATTCTCTTCTGCACGTCTTTCAAGGCATCTTCTAGTTGCTTTATCTGCTCATCTGAATCCTCTTTCACCCTTTCACATTCCAATGCTAAGGCCTTGCACTCCGCCACCTTGTGAGCCAGTTCATTTTGGAGTTTGAGTCTGTCTTGTTTTGCTGAATCACAGAAAGTTCTCATTGCTTCTAATTCTTTCTTTAAAATTTCGTTTTCCGAATATGAGGCTTGATTAGGTAAGGCTAGCTCCAGTGGTCTTAACATAGATCGGCTTTGCATATGGACTGGCATGCCTGTGGAAGTACACTGCAAAAATAATAGTAACACAATAAAATATCAATCCCAAAGCCTAAAGAAGATACTTATTTACCAAACTTTAAAGTTGCCACATCATCAGTAGCCAAAGGGTTTCCAGGCTAGTATATTAGAAAAATATAGTAGTACTGATTTTTGAGGTAAGAAAAACAGTTCTAGGTATGATTTCCTTGATGCAGTGACATTTTGAAAGCCTGTTCACTTTACATGTATTTCTGGCAGACCAAAGAAGGAAACAGTTGTGGCCTCTGGGGACTTTTTTCTCTTTCTCTTTTCATAATATCTACCAATGAATGTCAACTGATCAAAATACATTTACTATTTCTATGTTTTACAGAACATGATGTGCTTAGAACTTCAAATTCTGAAGAAAGTCATCAGAGCCCTTGAGTAAAAACAAGGGTTTTGCAATTTTAAATCTGCAAATAACTTTATACAATGATATATTATTATCTAATAACATATATTGACCTCTGAGTTCCCTCAATGCTAACTCAAGTGTAATGTTTAAATTATAAAAATAATACCAAAATAAACCTAGCTAGTATAAGAATCAAGAGAATGATATTAATTAATTCACAAAATATAATCATGTTTTCTTCTTTCAAACAGAATGATAAATTAGAATTTAGCATACGCTCTTACTACAAAATTGAATCAACATCTTGTTTCTTCTATTAAATGCTGACAAAAAGAAGTATAATTTAAGTTCTCACTGAAATATTTCATAAGTACCAGAATACAGAACATATAACCATGAAATATTAAATTTAACTATTTCTATTTTTCCCTATCCACCATATTACAGCAAGGGCTCTTTTAAAGTACTGATAAAAGCCATGTGCTATGAGTGTGTCCCACTATTTTAATAGGCAGGTTTTACTGTTGTTCACTTCAATTAACACTGCCTTCCCATTGATGAAGAAGAAAACCATGCTGTGCTTAGTCACTCAGTCGTGTCTGATTCTTTGCAATTCTATGGACTATGACTTGCCAAGCTCTTCTGTCTATGGGATTCTCCAGGCAAAAATACTAGAGTGGGTTGCCATTTCCTCCTGCAGGGGCTCTTCCCAACCCAGGGATCGAATCCATGTCTCCTGCGTTGGCAGGTGGATTCTTTACTACTGAGCCACCTGGGAAACCCAAAGAAGAAAATTAACAACATGGAATAATTTCTCAGCCTCAGTCTGCTTTCAACTTACCAGTTATCTTTAGACTAAGACTACTATAATTTACCAACTAATTACTTACACAGGTTCACAATTTCCATACTTATTTTACTATAATCAAATATTTATCTTATCTTCTTAAATATTATTCAGTTAATTGACATCCATTCTCTCAACTTAGAATCTTAGAAATTTCCAACTTAGAGTGATCCTAGACATCATAAAGGCTAACTCACTCTGCCTATGGATGATGAAGGTATATATATATAAAACCTTTAAAAGACCAAATATTTATCAGTCCTGCAGTCCATAGAGGGTACTAGGAAGGCAAACCTTGTATCCACTGGAAACTAAAAGTGAAGAGCAGTTAAGGAAGAGAATCAGACAACACTCCCTCTCGGAAGCTTTATTTTGAGATAAATTTCCCAAATATAGAATACACATTTGAATTCAAGGAACAATACCTCTCAAAGTCAAAAGAATGCTTTTTGAATTGTTCATAGCTGTCTCCCCTGTAAATGGGCAAATACTTAGAGTTGGCCAACTGCTGTTAAAGAATAGAGGCCTACTATCAAAGACAATGAAACTGTAACTCAAATCTTTTAAGTCACTGTCACCAAAAATACTCTAGAGGGCACTAAACACAGCGTATCTGCTTTTATTAAACTCAAGACCACAAGACCAATTTTTCTTTGATAATGAAAACTTAATTCAATGTATATACAGATGATAAATAATGTGGCTTTCCTCTTTTTAAAAAGGCACAAATATTTTTATAAATATTTTCTAAAACAAAACATTACCTGTGAGTCTGTCATGTACATTTGACCTTGTTTAAGAAGCATATCTTCTTTCCCTAAATAAATCCAAATAAAGGATACCTTAAATATCCATACCAAAGAAGGCTAAGCATTAATTTGGTGTTATTATCTCCTTTATTACTCAAACAAAAAAGAAGCATGACTTACAAAATAAAATTATCCTGTTATAAAATGGCCATATTTTTACTTATTTTTCTATATACATAAGGAAAGTATGTATAGTCTTTTGACTAGATACAAAGTTGGCTTTTAGAATTATGTAAAACTGTTAGACTAAATAAGTTAAATGATTATAAAACATGTATATTATAGTCAAAATAAAAATGGTATCATTTGCAATTTATAGGATGAATATTACAACTGTACTTAGCTAAGGAATAATTTAATATTCAATAGGAAGCAAAAAATTAGATTTTATAGAGAAACTTTAAAATTGGAGAATAAACACAGTGAAGATTAATTATGTAAAGTCTTAAAATAATAAAGAAGTATTTATGGAACATCTAAACAATTCTAAAATGCTTACCTGCGTGAGGCTATATCCAAAGATTTTTCCAAATCAGAAAACTACGTTTATGTCTCTTTCAATAAAGAGCAAATCCCAAATATCACAGGTTAAATGTCTTAACAATCAATATGCAAATTTGGTAATTTGTACAATACACAATTTAAAAATTTAGGTCCTAAGGAAAATCAGAGCCTTAGTGATTACCCGATTTTCTGCTAAGAGACTATAGGAGTCATTTTAACCTCTTCCCTGTGCCATGCTGAGGTATAAGATACAAGCAGTTGATGAAGTTTTACAGCAGGAGTATCATATAGTCAGACAAAATAAAGAGGCATAAACATTCTTTTTTGCTTCAACTGGGTGAACTGTAATGATAATCTATACTTTCATACTTACTGAAATGACTTCCTGATCCTAAATGATCACTCTGAAATCAGAAGAATACATTAAAACATTTTAGATGAATCAATTTTGTTAAATTCTGTATCTATTTCAGCTCTAAATGATCCAGCCATAAAACCATATTTTCAACATTCCTTGTTTCTCCTGGGCATTATTCTACTCAAACTCACAAAAAGGCAAAGCACAATTAGCGAGATCAGTTGGGAATAAACTACTTCACTAAGCATTTTAATAAAAGCAGACAAGTATTTCAAGAAAAAACTTTGACTGTTCAAAAGAAAAGCAAGCTCCAAATGAACTGAAACAACTCTGAATACGTACTCTCTGCTGCTTCTTTACCTCAAAAGGAAGGAAATGCCACAATCGCACCAAGAAATCAATTGCTATATCACGGTTGGGGAGCAGAAACCTTACCTCATCAACTATGAAACATTAGCCTAACCCTTTCTTTCAGATTTATAAAACACCAAAGAGCTGAGGCAAAGAGCTGCATACAGTTTATAATAAGCCCACCAATGCATCAGTTAGGAAAAGGAGAATAATAGAGAAAATTTAGATACTCTGAGTTAAAGTATACTTGGATTGCTCCCTATCCCAAGTAAGCCAAGTACAAAGAACCTAACAGAAAGTAAAATACTATACTGTCAAGAGTAAAGATATGCAGATGTACATCATGTTTCTATATTTTTCTATATTCATACTAATGGCTGTGTGTCAAACTCTGATAAGTGACCATGATAAAAACGGCCCACAGTTCAATAACTAAATTAATGTCCCACTAATACTTATTGCCCCAAGGGTATGGAAAAAGATCTGTAAACTAAGGTAAGCTCTGTGTTCTAAATAATATTTAATACTAGAATCTGCAATAGGTAGTAAATGGGCTTACACATGTATGGGTGAAGGGAGGCCATGGCACATAAGAAATTCAAAAAACTTAGTTTGGACATATTACCTTGCCTTGATGACTCAAATGACAACAAATGCATGAGTTACAACATAAAATTAGCATTGTTCTAAAATATCCATGTTTCCCAAACTTGTTCTATAAAAATAAGGAAAATGCCTACATAAAGTACCACACAATTGCACTCATCTCACATGCTAGTAAAGTAATGCTCAAAATTCTCCAAGCCAGGCTTCAACAATACATGAACCATGAACTTCCAGATGTTCAGGCTGGTTTTAGAAAAGGCAGAGGAACCAGAGATCAAATTGCCAACAGCCGTTGGATCATGGAAAAAGCAAGAGAGTTCCAGAAAAACATCTATTTCTGCTTTATTGACTACGCCAAAGTGTTTGACTGTGTGGATCACAACAAACTGTGGAAAATTCTGAAAGAGATGGGAATACCAGACCACCTGACCTGCCTTTTGAGAAATCTGTATGCAGGACAAGAAGAAACAGTCAGAACTGGACATGGAACAACAGGCTGGTTCCAAATAGGAAAAGGAGTACGTCAAGGCTGTATATTGTTACTCTACTTATTTAACTTATATGCAGAGTACATCATGAGAAATGCTGGACTGCATGAAGCACAAGCTGGAATCAAGATTGCCGGGAGAAATATCAATAACCTCAGATTGCAGATGACACCACCCTTATGGCAGAAAGTGAAGAAGAACTAAAGAGCCTCTTGATGAAAGTGAAGGAGGAGAATGAAACAGTTGGCTTGAAGCTCAACATTCAGAAAACGAAGATCATGGCATCTGGTCCCATCACTTCATGGGAAATAGATGGGGAAACAATGGAAAGAGTATCAGACTTTATTTTGGGGGGCTCCAAAATCACTGCAGATGGTGACTGCAGCCATGAAATTAGAAAACACTTGCTCCTTGGAAGAAAAGCTATGACTAACCTAGATAGCATATTAAAAAGCAGAGACATTACTTTGCCAACAAACTTCTGTCTAGTCAAGGCTATGGCTTTTCCAGTAGTCATGTATGGATGACAGAATTGGACTATAAAGAAAGCTGAGTGCCGAAGAATTGATGCTTTTGAACTGTGGTGTTGGAAAAGACTCTTGAGAGTCCCTTGGACTGCAAGGAGATCCAACCAGTCCATCCTAAAGGAGATCGATCAGTCCTGGGTATTCATTGGAAGGACTGATGTTGAAGCTGAAACTCCAATACTTTGGCCACCTGATGCGAAGAGCCAACTCATTTGAAAAGACCCTGATGCTGGGAAAGATTGAAGGCTGGAGGAGAAGGGGATGACAGAGGATGAGATGGCTGGATAGCATCACTGACTCAATGGATATGAGTTTGGGTAAACTCCGGGAGTTGGTGATGGACAGGGAGGCCTGGGGTGCTGTAAACCATGGGGTCGCAAAGAGTCGGACATGACTGAGCAACTGAACTGAACTGAACTAAGTATTACACATAATACAGCAATGCTGGTGGCAGTTAATGAAGACTTTCAAGCGAGATGAGATAGCAGTGGATATTCCATACAAATTATGATTCCTTAGTTTTTAATAACGGCTTTCATAAACACTTTATAATTTTCTCTTGGATGGTTAAAAATCATTTCTAGCATAAAAATTCATTTGATTGGGGAAAATGTCCCCATTATACTGAATGCAAAAACTTATAAAATAGGATGTATAATAAGAATCCATCTGAAAAAAAAAAAAAAAAAGAATCCATCTGATGAATTCATGTGTATAACACAAGTTATGTACAAAGAAGGGGCTTCCCAGGTGGCTCAGTGGTAGAGAATCCTCCAGTCAATGCTAGAGACACAGGACATACGGGTTTAACCCCTGGGTTGGAAAGATCCCCTGGAGGTGGAAATGGTACCTCACTCCAATATTCTTGCCTGGAAAACCCCATGAACAGGGGAGTCTGGTGGGTTGCAGTCCATGGGAGTCACAGAGTCAGACCCTACTTAGAGACTGAGCACACACACACACACACGTACAAAGAAAGGTTTGAAAGGATGGTCAGGTGCTAAGAATGCCGGATCAGCATAGATGAGCCTTGTATCAGCATAGATGGGCCTTGTATCGGCATAGATGAGCCTTGTGTCGGCATAGATGAGCCATGTGTTGGCATAGATGAGCCTTGTGTCGGCATAGATGAGCTGAGCCTAGTTCTGCACTTCATAAAAAAGGAATGATGCAGTATGTGCTCTTTGCGTCTGATTTCTTTCATGCAACATTGTATCTGTGAGTTTCATCCCTGTCTTTATATTCTTCTTCATAGCAAGTACCCGTTCTTTTTTTTATTTATTTACAAAGAAAAAACTGACTTTTGTTATGTATTTTGGAGTTGTATCTCACAATAAAAAGACTCACATCGAATCGGCTACTCTCTTCAGTGACCCCAGTGCTGAACAACATTTATAAAAATATGTATTATGGCCTCGAAAAATACATCTATACAGTTGCAGGTGTGGAGAGTGGTCACCCTTGGTGCAGGGAGCATGAGGAGGCTTCTGGATAAAGGTGATGTGCTATTTCCTGATCTGGGAGGTTTGATTTGTGAAATTTGTGAAAATCCTTCAACTTATCCATTTTAACATGTACTTTTTAACGTATATTGTATTTTGATTAAAAGTTTTTAGAAAAACATAGTCTTGGAAAAACTAAGAGCTAACTGAGTCAACAAAAGATAAGTATATGATCTGAACCTTATTAACACACTACCCTCACCAAACAAGTTTGTATATGCACAAGGCTCTTTCTGAGATAATCCTGGAATTACCACTATTCATTTAAATGATGCTTTTTATTAATACCATCAGAATCACTGTAATTTTACAGGTAAAAGTATGATGTTTTGAAATGGTAAAAATGGACAAAGAGGAAGGTTGGGGAAGAGAAACTGGAACTGAACTAAATGTTGGTTTAATCAATTTCAATTATTTCATTTAACCTTTACGACAACTCCCTGGGAAAAGGAACAATCACCCCAATTTTGCCAAAGCAGCAAAAAGCTCAGAGACTTTAAATGAATCACCTGAGGTCACACTATAAAAGAGAGAGTGATAATTCAAATTCAAGTCTGACTTCAAGCCCTTTACCACTTCCATTGTAAGTTACACAAAATACTTAAGCTTTCTGTACCTCAAAATACTTAAATCTACTTTTCAGAGCCTCAATAGTTCTTAGGCTTTCTTCATGCTGCTTTTCTTTGGCTGCCAAAAGGGACTTCAGCTTTTCTTTCTGAAATGAAAAGGAATAAACACAGCACAAAATCATACTGTGCTTGAAATACATGTGCGTGAAATGTATTACAGAAAATGTGCATTAGAATTACTTTGAGGACTATCATTAATGAATTCTCTAACCTGGTAGATTTTTTAACTATTAGTCAAACTTCATACCAATATACTAATAATATACAAAATATATAAACAACATTATGAAAAACTCAAATTTCTGTGGTTTGTTTTAAGTCATATTATTTTCAGACATTTTCTTTATAATGCTTAGAATTTTATATCTTTTCATGACAAGTCTCACGGAAAATGAGACAGAACAAAATGCCTATAATAACCCATGCCACTATTCTCAAAACATGATTTTACAGTGACACATAGGTTTTGTTTTTCCCTTTGAACAATTAACCAAAAGATAAATTCTGTCTCCATCTCAATTTAGGACTTAAAACTTCTACTGCAATATTCTCTTCAATTTACATAATATTTTATAGCTTTAAAGTAAAACTTAATCATCCTACCTCACTTTCCAGATCATCAGCCACCATTACTTCCTAAATTTAAAAAGAAGAAGAAATATATTTTCACTCTTGAAAGTTTAAGAAGCATGAGCTTAGCAAATATCTTCTAAAAAGATGTGCATGTCATTAAGCGTGGGGTCAAGGATGTGAGAAGAAAATGCCTGTGCCACCACGTCTGTGCTCTCCACTGTCATTCATTCATCTCACTAACCTTGTTCACAAGCACTTTACACTCGTCTGACAACCTATCAATTCCTTACAACTCTTACTCGCTCTTCCTCCTCACTTCTGCCCATTCCTTCCTCTCCAATCCCACAACTCCAGTGTTAGGACCATAGACCAACAGTGTTCTCTGTTCTTAGATTTGACATTAAGTTTCACACAAAGGTCTCAATAAGATATAAGTTTCCTCAAGGGCAATGACCTGATTTTACCTCCTTTAGCATCTGGCACCGTGACTTGCTGGGAGGGTTTGATCGTTAACAATTTGTTATTGACAATGATGAACACTCACAGTAAAATAGTTCTGGATGTTTTTGGTATCGTGCAGATTATTTACCTCATTCAGCTGTAGCTGTAAACCATTGACTTTATCCAATAATATTCTCTGTTCTTGCTGAATTTTTCTCAATCTC
Source organism: Bos indicus (assembly GCF_029378745.1). Classification (NCBI taxonomy): domain Eukaryota; kingdom Metazoa; phylum Chordata; class Mammalia; order Artiodactyla; family Bovidae; genus Bos; species Bos indicus. The sequence continues at coordinate 17,566,379 of NC_091769.1, forward strand.
TCTTTCAGATCTTCATTTTCAATCTCCAGATCCTTCAACAGTAAAGATAACAGGCGCTAGACCAACTTTAAAGGAGCAACTCTTAAGGAAGAAATTTCTAAAAGCAGCTCACTATCATATACATATACAAACAGCTTTAAGTATAAAGATACAATAATTTCAATGACATTTAAATAACAAAATCTATACATGAGAAATAATGTAGAAAATTACAGTCCTATGATAACTAATAAACACAACTATATATATAAGATAGCAAATCATGATTCTAATAAATAAGAAATAAAAGCATCATCTAGAAATAGAAAATAGAAGAAGAATATGTCATTTTAACTTTTCTATAAAATCCTCCCAAATTGTTTTTGTTTCATTGTACAGAAATGGTTATTCAACTTATATTTTAATGGTATTTGTCACAAAGTAAACCATTTAATTATGGCTCATCTTCCAATGCAACCCAAATAATAATTATTTTCTGAACACTTTAATGAACATAAAAGGTAAAATTACTGTATGGATAACAAAAAATTTTTTTAGTCAAAATTTTAAAATTTAAGAAAATGTTCAGATTTTGTTTTATTCACAGTGATAATCATTTTGTCATTACAATTAATTTTCTGAAATACAAATGTATGATTTATGGCCTAAAACAGACATATTTATATCAACAAAAAGTTATATAAAGTTATTTACTTCCTAATGTATATTAAAACAATACTTACTGTAAGATAATACTGACACAAACATTCATATCAAAAGTCAATTCATTTAGAAGGAATTATGCAAGAAACAGAATCACAAAACATAACAAGCTTTTCTTTCTGCCCTTACTTATCCACACCACTTCCCATTTTTGCTTCCTTTCTTGTCCCAAACCTCACTACAAACAACACTGGAATTCTCTGCAAAGGAAGATACCAATGTTTTTCTTTTTACCTGAATGTTTTGATGCTCCCTCTGATTTGACTTCGTATTTACTTCATCTAGCATCTGAGACAAATTTCGCTTTGGTAAAACATATGAAAACACAGGTTAGCAAGTGTGAGAATAAAGAAAAGTACATTTTCCTCAATAGGAAATATACCCAATTAGTGATTTTCAGCTTATCCAAGTTCTAATTTTCCTGTGCAAAACACAAGGTGGCAGTGTTTCCACTTAAACTCCAAATGGAAAAGATTTAACACAGGTTTTAAATGAATCAAATGTAGTCTGTTTTTAAATACTAAAAAATAACAGAATTTAGAAATCTCTATTATTAACTATTTATTTTCACCAAAGTCACAAAATTTTAAAAAGAAGACTTTATACTAGAGGCAAAACTCAAGTTATACTAAAAAGCATCAGCTACTATTCCCAAAACAAGGGAACTGGTATTTAAAAAGAGAAGGGAGAGTTATATTAATATTGAAAGAAAATATGGAAATTATTTCTTTGAGTACTGATGAAATAAAATATCAAAGGGTGTGATAAGAAAGAGACAGACAATGCACTGACGAAAGCTACATGAAAGACTTCTAAATGACTTGGCTGGTACATGATCTGTTTCTGTACACTTACTGCTTTGAAACTTTATTCCAGCTTAGAGACTTGCTTTAATAAAAACACAACACAATCATTAAACAAGAGAGAAAATAACCTTTTTTTGCCCAAATTGATCTGTAAATCTACACAATAATTTGAGAGCTAAAAAACCAAATAAAAAAGTAAATGCGTTAATTCTCTAAAGTAATTATGTTTTGCATTATTTGTTGAGTTTTGTTTAATCAAGTGTTTAAACTATCATTCAAATGAACTTGGATTTGGAATTAGAGTGAAAAAAAGTTCCCATTAAGATGATACTTCGTATCCACCGTTTGGCCCAAACTACATTTCTAGCTTCATTGCTTCTACCAAAGGTCCGTTCTCATGTGGAATCTGACCAGTCTCATCATACCATGTTCTGCCCTCGCCTTCCCTTCTGGTCCCTAGTTCCTGTCCCTCTGTCCCTCTACTGCCCCTTGGATGTGTTAGACATGTTCCCTCGTCAGAGGCTTGGTACTTGCCATTCCCTCTGCCCTTGAGGCTTCACCCACAGAGCTCCTGGCTCCCTCTTCACTTCCTTCAGACCTCTGCTGGAATGTCACTTCCTGACCACACCATCTAAAATAGCTTCCTGCCCTCTGTCTCTGCCTCCCTTCATCCTGTTCTGCTGGTCTTCAAAGCATCTCCTAGGATACTAAATACCTATTTGTTTATTATTCATCTCTCTCACTAGGCTAGGAGCTCCATGAGAGCAGGACTTTGAACACTGATATTCCCAGCACTTACAACAGTAATGGGCATAAAGTCAGTAACTGAATACATCTTATTTTTAAACTATAGGCTTCTTAATAACAAGGATTACATACCCTTTAGTTCAGAAACAAATCCTATTTATAACAGCTATTATAAAATGTATTGAATAAATAACTGAAATAAGTTTCGTTGTTCTTAGAATATTAATTCCATGAATTCATTTAGATAACTTATTCATTAAGATACCATTCCCATATTAATATTCAATAATTCTTTCTTTTAAATACCTGTATATTTCAGAATCATTTTTCTCTGAATCTGGGTGAGATGACTGGTACAGTTATAAGAGTATACATTTTATTTCCCTCTACCCCAACTTAGGTTATCTAAGGAGACAGCTGCTCCAGATGGAAAAAAAGTGACAGCAGACATGACCCATGCATGGACATATCACTTAATTCTGATGGACTGAAAGGGCAGCATGCTTTCATATAGCTTTCAGATTCAGGTGCAGGCTAGAGAAATGATGCAGAATGATGACAGGATGGCTGAGAAGGTACCTGATTACTTTCTCTTCAGGGTTTGGAAGTGTTCAGGTCCTTCTCACTAGAGAAAAGCTGAAAGCCTGGAAGGGAACAGCCAGCAGAAGAGGAGAGTTGCCTACACTAGCTTTGGGCAAGACGGTTAGAGTGCGTAAAGCAACCCCACTCGTTTTAACTCAGAGATCAGGGGAAATAATCAGACATCTACTGAGACACAAAACCAGGGTTAAGTAGTGATCTGATAATTAAGTTAGTGCAAGGGATGAATTACTTCATGTACTGTGTTTTTTTAAAAGTCAGTGTGAAAGTCGCTCAGTTGTGTCCGACTCTTTGCGACCCCATGGACTATACAGTCCATGGAATTCTCCAGGCCAGAATACTGGAGTGGGTAGCCTTTCCCTTCTCCAGGGGATCTTCCAATCCCAGGGATCAAACTCAGGTTTCCCACATCGCTGGCGGATTCTTTATCAGCTGAGCCACAAGGGAAGCCCCTTTTAAAGTCAAGTCCTCATTAAATTAAATACACACAGCAAAAAAGAAAACCAAAATGTTAACAGTGGCATTGAAATCACATACATAATCTTTGTTGAATTGTTTTCTTCACTTCTTGTTGCACTGACAGAATTTTCCCACATCAGGATATATTTGGTTCTGTTACTAAGCGAGAATAGGAAGCTGTCTACAGTCTGCCAGCCTAACATTCATCATCAAAGAATCTCAACAAGGCGCAACATTTCACACTTGAAAGTGCTGGATGTTCAGCGATCAGGAGGTTGCTTATTGCCCACTGGATATATTCACTGTAATTCAGACCCACTGTCTCAAGCTGAGTGACAGTATCTGTATAAAGCCTCAGGATCTCATGACCTAGGTTCTACATGGGCATGATTAACTGAGAAGAGAGAACAACATTAATTTAAACTCAAAACAGTTAAATATAACTATTAACCAGGTTTGCTAAGCACTTCACTTAAATTGTACAATATACATAATTTTTAACCTGTTGTAAAGATGGTCCTTTCTTCCAAAGTTCTCTCCCTGAAGATTTAAAGAGAGGGAAAGAGAGGAGAAAGAGGAACAGTGAGACAGAAGGTTAACTCAGGTAGATTTCCATTCCCTAATTATATAATTAAGTCAATATTAAAGAAATAAATTTCAAAGTTTCTTTATAGCTTACTACCTTACAGTTAAACAACAGTGAAACATCACTTTTGCCTATCTAATTGGTACAGTATTTTTTTCCTATGATAACATCCATGTAGATAATATGCAATGCTAGGGAGGGGAGGGAGGTGAAAAATGAAAAATTGAAAACACTCCTAAATGAGAAGGCAACTTGTTGATATATATCAAAAGCTTAAAGAAATGTGCATAACCTGAAACCACCTGACTCAATTTCTAGGAAGTGATTCTGCTGCTGCTGCTAAGTCACTTCAGTCATGTCCAACTCGGTGCGACCCCATAGACGGCAGCCTACCAGGCTCCCCCGTCCCTAGGATTCTCTAGGCAAGAATACTGGAGTGGGTTGCCATTTCCTTCTCCAAGAGATCTTCCCAACCCAGGGATTGAACCCGGGTCTCCCATATTGTAGGCAGGCGCTTTACCATCTGAGCTACCAGGCCAGTGGCAGAATGAGTGGCTAATTTTACTTGCTGTGTTTTTCTGTAATTTCCAATTTCTCTTTAATAAGCATAGAAATGTACTTGACACAAGTATTCAATAAATCTTGGTTGAATATTTTATATACACGTTTAAACAATGATTCTTTAAAACTTTTTAAGTATAAGACCTTAAATCCCTCACCCCTCATCAAAAAATATGTATTAGTAAAACCCTTTATTTGGGTCTTTCTTTTCAGTTCTTTAATTACTCCACAGTAGAGTAGGGTTGACTGGATAAGCTAGATAGTAAATGTAACACACACTGCCTCAAAATGAGTGACTAAAGTGTAAACCCGCACAGCTCAGGCAGAGAGGGAGATGAACCAGTACTGCTTAAGGTAAGGAGTGTTTTGCCCCTTACAAATACTGTAGCTCTACCATGTAAATCTTAAAAAGCTATTCTTTATTAGCACGCTTTATTAACTAGCACTTTTCTAATGACAGAAAACTGCTGGTACCTTTGTTGGAATTTTCTGATGCAGTCTTCAGTAAGGTTAGAATGTCCAGATTGTCACCAATTCTTGCATAGTAAGAACTGTCATGGCCAAGGGCGTCCAGCAAGGTCACGTCAGCGCCGTTTTTGATTAAGACTTCTACTGCATCTTTGCAACCATACTCGCATCCTAGCATGAGAGCAGTCCTACAAGGGAAGACGGAAGAATAAAAGACCATAAGGAGGATCCAAAAAACATTTCAGAAATCTCTTTCAGAGGCCCCATTCTTAAAGAACAGATATGACTTTAAAAAGCTATATTGTTACACACACAGATTTGACTTCATATTTTATATTTTAACTCCATTGCATTTATAAAAACATGTGCTTGTGTCTTAGTTTGCAGGGCTTCTCTTAGTTTACAGTGGCTCAGATGGTAAAGAATCCTCCTGCAATGCAGGAGACCCAGGTTCAATCCTTGGGGATCTTCCTGACCCCCTGAGAAGGGAATGGCTGCCCACTCCAGTGTTCTTGCCTGGAGAATTCCATGGACAGAGGAGCTCGGCGGGAGACAGTCCATCAGGTCACATAGAGTCGGACGTGACTAAGCACAACACAGCAATGAAAAAGAGACAAACATACTTGGAAAAACATCAGATCTATTAAATAAGACATTATATACATCGATCAGCCAGATCACACCTCTCTGATCTAAAGTTTATTTTTATATCAAATTTTATTAATCATGCTTGGAGCCAGATTATAGTATCACAAAAACAAAGTAATACAAATAAAGTCACTTTCTTAAAAATCACACTAATGATTTAACTGCTTAAGAATTTCCTCCTTTGGGATGCCTGAACAGTAAAAACGATCAGAGCTATAAAATCTGACATCCAAAGACTATTATACTTATCTACTTCCAGGGAACTGCAAACAATAGAATACATGTTTAAAAGAATAAAATTAACTGAAAAGAAACCAATAATTTTACTAGTAATCATCTATAAAAGTCTCAGAAACTTGTCATAAATTATTATAATGCTTCACCTGGTGAAATGGGCATATTTTAGATACTTTGTTGTCAGAAACTCTGTGACTGTAAACATCAGAATTACAATATAGCAAGTAGCATGATACACTAAGCCCAGAAAAGAAGACAGGGAGAAATACAGACAGAAATTGTTCGTGTACATCAATTAAAATAACATCAAATACAGATGCAGAAGTAAATGAATGGAATCTGTACTGGGGTACAGAAATGAACTCAGTTTCAGAGATGGAGGTGGCATGGTGCCCAGGTAGAAAGGAGAGAAAACAGCTTGAGAAAATCTACACTGAAACATGTCCATCTCCAGGACAGCCGAGAACTCCTTTACTCTCAAAAGATTCACTAATGAAGAAGTAGATTGTAGATGTAGCTTTTTATTCTTCTTCCTTATTTGAGCCCATTTCACTAAAGGTTATTTTAAAAGTTAAAAATAACTAGGATATAATTCCTCTTTCTTCAGTTCTTTGACTCAAACACAGGCCATAGTCACTGCATATATTTCGAGTTCATCCTCTCATCATCCCCTATTTCCCTCTCCCCTCTTCTTCAGCCAATTCTGAAGAAAAATAAGTAGTGAATGCTAATTCCAAGGAGGGGAGAACCACAGGGAGTGGAAAGGCCAGGTCACAGGATCACTGGGCATCCAGCTCGTGTCTAGGGAACCTTGATAAAACAATTACCTGTTTTGTTTGTCTCTGGAATTAATATCCGCCCCTCTATCTATCAGCAGTTGACATATTGTTGGCCTACACATCTGGGTAGCCAGAACAAGTGGTGTCCGCCCATCCTAAGCAACAAAAAAATAAGACAGCATTAAGACAACAGATCTCCCAAAATGTGAAAGTTAGAGCCCATGAGTTGAAATGACAATAAACATAAAGTGACTTACTACATCTTTGGCATTCACCGAGGCCCCATGGTCGCAGAGCAGCTGTATGCTAGAAGGACAGTCTGCCATAGCTTTGAGGGACAAAGGAAGATGATAAATGGTGAACATCTGCTGCTAACACGTGGTGTTTTGCAAGACCCTATAATATAAGGCCTAAATTCTTCAATCCCTAGAATACCAAGCTTTACATCCTCCACTCTCAGTTTAGCACTATAAGCATCAATTTTTCTATCTGAAAATGGATTAGACAAGATCATTTTGTAAGTTTTGTATAATTTATTAGAACCAAGGAATACTGTCATTCTTATAGAAGATAAGAATATACTGCTGTTCTAAGGGTAAACACTGACAATGAAAATCTAACTTAAATTTTCTATTTAGAGTATATTTTAAAATATGGCTATGACTGACTGGACCCTTGAAGTATTAGCTGAGGTTTCTTTTTTTTTTTTAAAGAATCATATCCTTTCTTTTTTTTTTTTTAAATAGAAGAGCTACAGTTAATAGAGTATGACTCATACAGTTCACATGCCCTTTTCAAAGCAGAAACTGCAATGTCTGACCTTAATTATGCAAAAAGCAGGGTCATTTTGCTAAAAATTATATTACAAAGTCACATCATGCTTCTCTGATTGACACTGGAGTTCATTTTTGTATCAGGAAAAAATGGTCAAATTCATAAAATGTGTTTATACTTCCCATGAGTTTTTACAAATTTCTATGAGTTGATATTAGGTTATCTGTACAAAACAACTAAGTTAATTTTCTTTTTTTTTTTGGTAAAATTCAATAAAGTAAAACCAAACATACATTAAAAAGATCAAGTAAATTTTTCATGTCTGATGTCTTTAATCCAGCAATCTTTTATATAAAATATACCATCAACCTTTTAAAAAAGATAAAACTGAAATCAAATACATTAATTCCAGAATTATGAAATGAACAACCATTCAGGTTCAAATAAAAATGAACAAATGTAATAGATAAAAAATTTGAGAGTTATACCATACTGCATAAGTCAAGTCAGTATTAGAGGTGCTATGATGGAGAATGTTAGCTGTTCTCCCTTCTTCCGTGGTAATAACTGTGCCGGTCACAGCGTGGTTCACCTAGACCATAGGTCCCAGTCTCCTCTGCATGCAGGCAAGACTACATGAGTTAGGTAGTGCCAGTTGAGTCTGACTGGAGGGATGTGTGCTACCTTCTGAGGCTAGGGCTGCAAAATGTGGTTATACATTCCTCCATAATCTTTCTCTTTCCTGTTAGCAGGAAAACAGATACCTGCAGTCAGCTTCAGCCTTAAAAGAGGACAACACCCCAGGCAATGGCAGAACTGCAAAATGGAAGAAATCTGGGTCCCTGCAGGACCATAAGGAGCAGAGGAACAAGCCAATCTGATCATCAGGGCTGGGACATGAAAGAAACTGTGTTTTTTTTAAAGCCAATGTTATTTTGTCACAGTGGTAGAATCTTGTCCCTAATAAAGACAAAAATTGCTACTGGGAGTCAGGTGCTGCTAATAACTAAACAAATAACTAAATTATATGTCACCGGTTTACTGGATGGATACTAGGTAGTCAGTAAAATGTATTTCAGGCTAGGAACCTTGTGATTTTTCTCATGCTGTAGCAAAACATTTGCTAGATTTATCTTGTGTTCCAATTTAAAAGGTACACCATGCGACTATGGAACCTTTCTAGGTGAAGCAAAAGAAAAGAGCCAAAATTTTAGTACATCTTGACAGCTGCTTACTGCTTTTAGTAAGGGATTTTAAGAAAGTGATGAGGTTAAGCAAGAATTAGTTATGCACACTGTTGGAAGCAAACAGAGTGCCTAGATATTTGGGACCTCACAGGTATAGGAAGCCAATTATTTCTCTATACCAAACAGCAAGATCTAAAATTATTGCTGGGCACAACTTTTCTCAAAGACTGCACAATAAGGAAAATAAAGAAAGGGGGGGAAAAAAAAGGTCCAGTCCTGGAATAAAGATCAAATTGAGGATACTATATTCCTATACAAGACTGTTATTTCAGATGACTTTGAGACAGCAGTATTAAAATGAAGTAGAGAACAAATGAACTTATTTTCAAAACAGAAGCAGAGACACAGACATAGAGGACAAACTGACCGTTACCAGGGGACGGAGGAGAGGGATAAACTGAGGTTGGAATCAACATATACACACCGCTCTACACAAAATAGATAACTAATAAGAACCTACTCTATAGCACAGGGAACTCTACTTAATACTCCACAGTGGACTATATGGGAAAAAGTCTGAAAAAAAAAAAAAGAGTGGCAATATACATAACTGATTCACTCTGCTGTACACTTGTACACTATAAATCAACTATACTCCAATAACAATTTTTTAAAACCTTGTGAATTAATCTAATGTTCTACACTATATGGAACATTTGATAAATAAATAAATGTTCTAAATTTTGGCCAAAAAAATAAAATGAGGTAGAGAATCATGACTCTAGAAATAAAGACAAGAAATAAAGGAGGGTTAAAATTTTTATGTCTAGAAAATAAATGGTTTCTGGTATATGAAAGTGGCTGGCAACAAACAGGCGAGAAACTTACCAAGGTTTTGAGGGAATGAATATACTATCCCCAAATCCAAAAGCCCAGGCAGCTAAACCAATAACTCTTCCTGCACTTAAGCTACCTTTATAGAAGGCATACCTTCCAGCATTTATTTATCTGTGTCTTAGAGGACAATAGACAAGTAAGAACCTCCGAGATGGCAGCCCTAGGGCCCACAGATGACAATGACAAGGGATTTCTCACAGGAAACAGAACCAGGGGGGCACATGGAGCAGTTAACCAAGAAATTTACTCCCAGACCTCAGCTGAAAGCCTTTGCAAGTTTTGCTCAGCAGCATTTGATACCTGCTATTGATTAGTGATTGCTGTGTATTTCCCAGTTCTCCCTTTTCTGAAAGACACTTTAGTTTATTTATCCTGTTCTTGTTTCATCACTATATATTATGAAGAGTAGATTTCTTTTCTTTGAGTTTACAAATTGTTGGACCAGGAAGAGCCATTTCAGAGCCAACAAGAGCACAGCACCCAGAAGCCCGACGTTGAGGTGGCCTCAGTAACTGGATTGGTTATGTATCCTCTCCTTGGGGAGGGGGCAAAGGTTCTATATGTGGGAAGTAGGGCTGAGGGAATATTTGGAAGGCCAGAAGGCTGGACTGTGGCGACTGTTACCAATCTGTTCTCCCCTTCTTCTACAGTGGAGCAGCTGGGCCGTGACTAGTTATCTAGAGATTACATTTCCGGGCCTCCTTTGCAGGCCACCAACTGACTTTTCTCTTGTTGATGGATTATGAATAAAGGGCTATTTACCACTTCCAAATCTGGGCCTTAGATCACGGGCATTTGCTCCCCCAGTTCTCCTTCCCTTTGCTGCTAGCTGGAACATGGGTATGACTACAATCCAGCTGCAATGACGTAGCTGAGAAAGATACCAGAGGAAAGTGCAGCAACAAGATGGAAAGAATTCAGTGCATGAAAGACCTCAAACCACGTGCTAACCTATATACCAGTCAACATTTTTTTAATAAGCAGCTGGTACTGAAGTTCTTTTATTACATCAACTCAGTCTTCATTCTAACTTCATCAATATACCTAATGAATAAATATTTAGATTTCAATTGGTTAAGTTGTACCAGTTTTTTTTTTAATTTTATTTTATTTTTATACTTTACATAATTGTATAAGTTTTGCCAAATATCAAAATGAATCCGCCACAGGTATACACGTGCTCCCCACCCTGAACCCTCCTCCCTCCTCCCTTCCCAGACCATCCCTCTGGGTGGTCCCAGTGCACTAGCCCCAAGCATCCAGTATCGTGCATCGAACCTGGACTGGCATCTCGTTTCATACATGATATTTTACATGTTTCAATGCCATTCTCCCAAATCTTCCCACCCTCTCCCTCTCCCACAGAGTCCACAAGACTGTTCTATACATCAGTGTCTCTTTTGCTGTCTCATACACAGGGTTATTGTTACCATCTTTCTAAATTCCATATATATGCGTTAGTATACTGTATTGGCACAAAAATAAACTCAAAATGGATTAAAGATCTAAACGTAAGACCAGAAACTATAAAACTCCTAGAGGAGAACATAGGCAAAACACTCTCTGACATACATCACAGCAGGATCCTCTATGACCCACCTCCCAGAATATTGGAAATAAAAGCAAAAATAAACAAATGGGACCTAATTAACCTTAAAAGCTTCTGCACATCAAAGGAAACTATTAGCAAGGTGAAAAGACAGCCTTCAGAATGGGAGAAAATAATAGCAAATGAAGCAACTGACAAACAACTAATCTCAAAAATATACAAGCAACTCCTACAGCTCAACTCCAGAAAAATAAATGACCTAATCAAAAAATGGGCCAAAGAACTAAATAGACATTTCTCCAAAGAAGACATACAGATGGCTAACAAACACATGAAAAGATGCTCAACATCACTCATTATCAGAGAAATGCAAATCAAAACCACTATGAGGTACCATTTCACACCAGTCAGAATGGCTGCAATCCAAAAGTCTACAAGTAATAAATGCTGGAGAGGGTGTGGAGAAAAGGGAACCCTCTTACACTGTTGGTGGGAATGCAAACTAGTACAGCCACTATGGAGAACAGTGTGGAGATTCCTTAAAAAACTGGAAACAGAACTGCCTTATGATCCAGCAATCCCACTGCTAGGCATACACACTGAGGAAACCAGAAGGGAAAGAGACACGTGTACCCCAATGTTCATCACAGCACGGTTTATAATAGCCAGGACATGGAAGCAACCTAGATGTCCATCAGCAAATGAATGGATAAGAAAACTATGGTACATATACACAATGGAGTATTACTCAGCCATTAAAAAGAATACATTTGTACCAGTTTTAAAAACAGGATAATAAAATCTATAATATACAAAAAATTATACACACTTAATGTATACATTTTGATGAGTTGGGACTAAAGCATACATTGTAATACCATCACCACAATCAAGATACTAAACATATGGATCACTTCCACAAGTTTCCTTGTGTCGTTTTGTGTGTATGTGTTTTTGGGGCTTGAGGGGCTTTTTTTTGGTGAGAATATTTATCAAAATATTCTGCCCTCTTAATATATTTTAAATTATACAATATTATGTCATTAATAATATGCAATACATTATTATAGTATATAATTATCTAAATTCTTGTATAATAATTATACCTCAGGTATTTAAAAAAGTAAAAATAACTGGGGAAAGCTGAACATTGAGATGATATTGAAACTATTTTCAAACACACCAAGTGTGATAATGATATTATATTTAGGTTACAAAATAGAATCATTATCTTTCAAAGATAAAAACTGAATTGTTTATGTTTTGGATTTGATTTAAAATATGTCAGGACAGTAGAATAATGGGTGGTGGTATAAATAAATCAAGATTGGCCACATGATCACAACTGTCTAAAGTGGATGAACAGTATAAGGTATTTTAATATGATAGTTAAACATTATGTTTGAAATTTTCCATAATAAAAATTTTTTAATAATTTAAAAAACATGATTATTAATAAGGTTGGATGGATTAAAAAATAACTATGAAAAGGTGGTAGGAGAAGACAAATATCACATGACACAAATTCATACTTCATTAAGCAGCAAAATCATTTTAATATTTCTATCAAGCACAATAAATTAGTGCTACAGAAATGAAGTGTATTTATTTTATGGTGTCAAATTTAAACAAATCTGGTGACTCCATTACTACACAAGCTGATAAGTATATTACATACGAATCTAGGCTTATTTTTTTTAATTACTTAATTATTTTTATACAAGTAGCAATACAAAATTATCATAAAAATAAAAAACTACAGAAACTCACAAGGGTCATTGTGAGGCTCAAATGATAATGTATGTAAAAATTCTTTGCAAATAATAGTACTCTGTTCCAAAATTTTTAAAAATGCACTGTGTAAGAGATTAAACTATCATAAAAATACATATTTTTTTAAAGGAAGAAAATCAAGTTATGAAAGTTTGAAGGAAATTTGAAGTATAATACATTTTTCAAGGGACCACTCTACCTACCACATTATTCCATATACATGAAAGGAAACAGTGTGGTTTTTTTTTTTCCTCCTTTTCTTTGAACTTCTATTTAACTAGGAATTTCAGTCTTAGAAGAGTCCAGCCAGGGGTCAGACTATCTTACATTCCAAAACTCCTTAAATATTTAACTTTTTCTATTCATTTTCTTTAAGACACCTAAAGAATAATGCAGATAAACTTTGATATTAATAAAATCCTTGAAATTACTAATATAAATCTCTTTTAAAATAGAGTACACTGCAATGATATCAGATTCAGCACTGATACCTCTAAACCAAAACAAGCACCACCACCATTAATTGAGAAGTTACTACACGCCAGGCACTATTCATGATTCAGTTATAACCACTACTGGGCTTCCCTAGTGGCTCAGACAGTAAAGAATCCGCCTGCAATGCGGGAGACCTGGGTTCGACCCCTGGGTTGGGAAGATCGCCTGGAGGAGGGCTTGGCAACCCACTCCGGTATTCTTGCCTGGAGAATCCCCATGGACAGAGGAGCCTGGTGGGCTAGTCCATGGGGTCACAAAGGGTCAGACACGACTGAGCGACTAAACACACAAGGCAGTAGCATTATTAACTTCATTCAGTAGATGAGGAAAATGAGGCACAGACATGTTCATGAGGTGAACACAGTTTTTAAGAAAGAGAAAAGTCTTCCTTCTTCCATTTCTCCTACCAGTCCCCAAGCACACACATGGTATTTACAGCTCCTTGAGAACAAGGTTATGGTTTGTTCATCTTTGGACTCTCAGTATCTAGCATCTTGGCCCGTAAATACTGTCTGAATGCATCTTTTTAAGCTGTACAATCTACCCAATTTCAAACTTGAGTAAATAAAAAATTCATAACATTCTGTTTCTCCATGGATTACAAAAACATATGTATGTTAAACTCTGAAGTCAGTTTAAATGCCCAGCCATTTTAACAAAGATTTATGTCCAACCGAAACCTTTGCTTACCTGCATCATGAAGTGCAGTTCTTCCCTGCAGGTCTACATGTTCAGTGGGACAATTGTACTGTTAAAACACAGAAATTTAGTCATGTAAGAAGTTTTATTTTCAAATTAAATATCGTGATTCAAATGAACAGCTGTTATTGCATCTCAAAAATACTGCATTTATCAAAAACTCTAAAGAGTACTAGACAAGTCATAAATAATTTGACATGTGACAAATACAATAACATTATACTATAAATTTAACAGTATTCCAGCAAACAGGAAAACATATGGTACATTACAATAGCATGGAATATAGAAACGGCTATTGTTTGGGTTTTGCTTTTTTTTCCTGTAACGGTTAAAACTTGAACAATTGAATCAGAAAAAAACAAATGAGCTCTGCTGTGAAACTCAATAGCAAACATGTTAAAGGAAACGTGTGACTAGACTCTTCAACTAAAAACTTAATCTAGCCCACTAGTTCATAGAACTTTGTGGTTGCCCAATTACAAGCTTAGCTAATGATGCTATTATACAGTCTGACTTACTGGTGTTTATACAGAAACATATAGATCCTACGCTGTGCCACTTCATCTCAAGTCATATACCAGACCACAGAAAATTCCAATCTCTAGCTAATGTCAACAGGAAGGTCAAGTCTTTGTTGTTTATTTTTAATACACTGAGTTATGCAATTCACTTCCCTCAGAGTTTTTGCTCTTTATTGTTCACATTCTTTCACAAACGATGGAAAAAATATTATGTAAGCTAACAGTCAAAGCTAGCCTACTATTTTCTTTGATCTCAAGTCCCAAAAATGCATTGAAAACACATCTACTATTTGCAGTCCAAGTAATAAAGTCAAAGTATTAACCACTTTTACTACCTGTAGAAGTTTTTGTAGACACAGTGCATGCCCATACTTTGCAGCCAGGTGAAGAGCATTCCTTCCTAGAAAAGAGATCATTTTAAATATACGATAAGGGTTATTTTCTTCACATGTGAATTCCCCTTAAAAATGTGATTGATTTTTCCAAAATCAGTTGACAGATGACTTCATTTATAGGCATGCTTTGGGTTTGTGCTTTATTTGCACTGAAGGAAGGACGGCAAAAATCACTCAGACTGTTCACTAGGCAAAACATCCAAAGCAGAAAGAACACAGACAAAAACAAGAAAGACATATGTCGGAGTTGGAATCAGCACAATACACATATAAAGTTTTATGAGTTCTGAAAAGGTATGGTTAGTCCAAAATTTCTAAAAATGAATATTCTGCATCAATGGAAAACACACACGTGTGTGTGTGTGTGTGTGTGTGCGTGTGTGTGTGTGTGTGCGTCTGTGTGTAATAAACAGTTTTTTCTTCATTCAAAGGTGGCAAGTAAATAAAGTTTGGTCTTCAATTAAGAGTTTGATGTACCTTTAGGTAAAGATTTACCTCACTAACTCATCTGTGATGTCTCTCTTTCTCTCCCTCCCTGCATTCCATTTCCAAACAGAGCTTTATTGTCCACATATGAAGTCACAGGATAAAACATTAAAGTTGTTAAGGAAACTCTCTGCTCTAGGTCAACTCCCATATTTCACTGAGTAACAAAGTATAAGTTCTAGTGATTGTCTATGTGAATGGAAAATTAAAACATTCACTAAAGAAAAGTGATAGCTATATTCAAACACTTAAAGTCTTCCTGTGATATGCAAACAAACTTATGCTATAGTATTTTAAAAGACAGACATAGGTATGACTAAGTTTAAGCAAGCGGCCTGTCTAAAAGAAATAATTTTTTATAAACATAGCTAGCTAAACAGACCAGGTCTCCTCATGAGACCTGATGGTTAAGAACACCGACTCTGACTGTGACTCATACACAGAAGGACCCTGGCATGTGACTTAACAACTCAGTGCCTTGCAGACTCATTGGCTTGATGTGAGGATAAAATGAATTAGTACATGTAAAGTGCTTAGCAGAATAGCATCATCTATTATCATGTTAAAAAAGCATCATCTATTCTTGTTATGATCACTATTGGTGATGCTGTTATGAGGCAATTAGTTCCCCAACAAGTCTAACCAAAGGCCTTAGGACAGCAAGAATTTATATACTGAATAGTACATGCATGTGTGGTGAGTTGCTTCAGTCATGCATGACTCTTTGTGACCCCATGGACTGTAGCCCGACAGGCTCCTCTGTCCATAGAATCCTCCAGGCAAGAAAACTGGAGTGAGTCACCATGCCCTCCTCCAGGGGATCTTCCTGACCCAGGGATCGAACCCACATCTCCTACGGCTCCTGGGATTGCAGGTAGATTCTTTACCACTGAGCCATGAATAGTACATAAGTATAAATTAAATGGCCCCTATAGATTCTTTTAGAATCCTGTAACACTACCAAGACAAACCCTAGACTTCAGGTCTCCATCTGCTAATCTGTTCAGTCATGCTTTCTGCTACACTGCCCTCTCCCCCACAATACCTAAACTAATTAGAAACAAAGTTACGGCCTTCACTCGGTAAATCACATTTAAGTCTGACTGAGAGCGTTATCAGTGGACAGCGCTTGTCTTCTCTGTACTATGGAGGCAAACATACCTGCGGTGTCACTGGTTGTAATATCAACTCCATGTATGAGGATGGCATTCAAACACTCAAGATTTCCCTTTGAGGCCACAACATGAAAGCTAAACAAAAAGAAAATTTTGTTACGCCATGGAAACTACCCAAGGTCAACTTTAATGTTACATTCATGCCATCTTATATTCAATGCTCCTACATACACACACGTACACACATGCATTTTAAAGGCTACACTAAACACCTACATATTTAATACAAGAAAAAAAGAAACTTATTTCACATTACTGAAAAACTCATTTTAATCCATATTTATATCACTACCCCTATAGTTTATCATTTCAATAGCAGAGGCACTGGTATTTAAACCTTAAATGCACTGAAAATTTTCTATCAGATTATTTTACTTAATTTCAAATATACGGAAACTGCCAAAACAAATGAAGATACCACAGAATGCTAAGGCCAAAGAGAGATCAAAACACTTATCCATCTCTTTAGAATTATTATATTAAAGCTGGCATAGAAAAGTTTTCAAAACAAGCTAAGCTATACTTGAAAGCCACAAAAGATCTGGCATCATCTTCTTCCCCCAAAGTACTACCACATAATTCCTCCTTTCACTCAAGAGATCTGTGTGACTGGTTGAAATTTCACACAAACAGGCAGAATTGAACACTTTTTCTAATAAGGCAAGGAAAGCCTACTTAAAAACATAACTTTAAGTCATCAAGTATTCAAGATACAGGATAAAATATCCCAGTGTTTCTTTGATCATCTAATACTTTTTCTTAATGAACAAACACAGAAATACTTTGTGTGCATTAAGAACTGATACTGTATGTAAATACAATAAGACTTATTGGCAAAGGACGTTGAACTCAGGCCATAAACAAGTACAGTAACCACTGTGAAGATGCCAGGAGGTAAAGGCTCAGCAAGGTGCCTGGATACAGACACACTCGGCAGCATACCCTGCAGTAGGGGTCTTCCCTCACCATACCACTTAAAAATTTTATACTTTCCCACTCCCTAAAACCTTAGTACTCCTAGCTCCCTCATCCCTGCTTTCATTATTTTAAATGTAACTATGCATTTCCTAATATATATAAATTCAAATTTTATTTTCTTTATGGTCTATTAATCTCCTCTAAGAAAGCAGGGATTCTTGGCTGTTCTGCTTCCTATTATATTCCCAGAACCAATTAAAGTACCAAACAGATGTATTGTTTTTTATTCACTAAGTCGTGTCCGACTCTTTTGAATCCCCATGGACCACGTAGCCCACCAGGCTCCTCTGTCCATGGGATTTACCAGGCAAGAATACTGGAGTAGGTTGTCAATTTCTTCTCTAGGGGATCTTTCCAACCAAGGGATCAAACCCGTGTCTTCTGCATTGGCAGGTGGGTTCTTTACCACTGAGCCACTTGGGAAGCCCACCAGACAGATGATAGACCCTCAAATATTTGAATAACTGAATGCTTAGAGACAAAATGTAGAGATACCTTGCAAATTCATTTTCAGATATTCAATTATGCCTCCATTAGCATTATGATGAATATAAATGCAAACTAGAGACCAAGCACTAAGTAAAGTAAACCAGGTTTGTGTACAGTTTGAATGAGAGAGAGATACTTCTGATAAAAAGAATATACTGTTCTTAAAAGTCAGATAAGTTCTCCTTATAGTAGAATTAAACTGCAATAAGGCTGAGGGTATCAATTCTTTCTGCAGCACTGAAGTGGGGAATTATATTATGCAATGCACTGAGAGAACTTTTTGAGGAATGGTAATCTCCTTCAAGCAAAGGTTTTTCATCTTCAAACAACTTTGGAGATCTCCTTCTTTGTCTACCTGTTTTCACTTCTTAGCTCACAAAATTGGAAAGACTTCTTTTCGCCAAAATAACTTCGCATTATACCAATGATGCACTACGAGGGCAGAAATCAGCAAATCTACAATGCATTATTAATATGGGTGTGCTATGAATAGTAGATGTGCTTCAGAAAGAAGATACATCAACCATTACACTGTATGCAGAGTTGCAAAGGAGATCTGGAAAACTGCTTTATAGAAATATGCTTTTTCAATAAAAAAATCAACTTTCTCTTTTTAAAAACAAGACAAGTATTACTACTATAATAGGAGAGCCCCGTAATTTGGACAGTCCCCAAATCTGAAGACAACCAGAAAAGCATACAAAATAAGAAATCTGCCTGAAGGTATCAGTGAGCTAACATGATAGTGAAAAATTACTAAGACAGTATGCAGGGAAGCACAGAGGCCCAGAGAGCTGAACCTGGAATACGGGGCTACTTTTTCTCTAGGAGCATTTGCTGGTTAGAGAGAAAAGAACTAAGAGGTTGAACAGTCCTTTGACAGCCTGAGGGGAAGGCGAGTCAGGAACTGGAACCCACAGCTCTCCAAGAGCCAATAGGGATTCTAGGTGAACTTGCCCCATTTTGTATTGGCAAAGGGCTACATCCCTGGGAAAGAGGTGACCAGGAATAAAATAGATTCTTGTAATGACTATCGCAAAGCCTCAAATATTTCATTTTTGAAACTGTATAGAGATCAAGAGCGGCTTTGCTGATGGCTCAGACGGTAAAGAATCTGTCTGCAATGCAGGACTGGGTTTTATCCCTGAGTCGGAAAGATCCCCTAGAGAAGAGATTGGCTACTCACTCCCATGTTCTTGCCTGGAGAATCCCACACACAGATGAGCCTCGAGGGCTGCAGTCCATGGGGTTGCAAAGAGTCAGACATGATGGAGTGACTTACACTTTCACTTCAGAGATCAAGAAGGACTTGTTAATTTTGCCTTACCTTTCAAAAATTAAAAACCAAAAAAAAAAAAAAAAAAAAATTCAAAATTAAACTATTTTTACTATAGAAAATATATTTGTAGTATGTCCTGTACTTAACTAAATATGAAATGCTTTAATTAAGAAACCCTTTGTGTATGAATAACAAAAGGAAAATATTTTATCCTGTGAATCCTAGAAAGACTTCTAATTCTATAGAGAATACCTCAAAAATTTACACTACTCAAGTATGTCATAAACTAAAGCTCACAGTTCATCATAAACTAAAGTTCACAGTTCATCATATTACACCAGATTTGCACAACTATGCAGGTCAGGAAGCAACAGTTAGAACTGGACATGGAACAACACACTGGTTCCAAATAGGAAAAGGAGTTCGTCAAGGCTGTATATTGTCACCCTGCTTATTTAACCTATATGCAGAGTACATCATGAGAAACGCTGGACTGGAAGAAACACAAGCTGGAATCAAGATTGCCGGGAGAAATATCAATAACCTCAGATATGCAGATGATACCACCCTTATGCCAGAAAGTGAAGAGGAACTCAAAAGCCTCTTGATGAAAGTGAAAGTGTAGAGAGAAAAAGTTGGCTTAAGGCTCAACAT
Organism: Bos indicus; assembly: GCF_029378745.1. Taxonomy (NCBI): domain Eukaryota; kingdom Metazoa; phylum Chordata; class Mammalia; order Artiodactyla; family Bovidae; genus Bos; species Bos indicus. The sequence goes on from NC_091769.1 coordinate 17,586,326, forward strand.
TCAGAAAACTAAGATCATGGCATCCGGTCCCATCACTTCATGGGAAATAGATGGGGAAACAGTGGAAAAAGTGTCAGACTTTACTTTTTTGGGCTCCAATATCACTGCAGATGGTGACTGCAGCCATAAAATTAAAAGACACTTACTCCTTGGAAGGAAAGTTATGACCAACCTAGATAGCATATTCAAAAGCAGAGACATTACTTTGCCAACAAAGGTTCATCTAGTCAAGGCTATGGTTTTTCCTGTGGTCATTTATGGATGTGAGAGTTGGACTGTGAAGAAGGCTGAGCGCCGAAGAATTGATGCTTTTGAACTGTGGTGTTGGAGAAGACTCTTGAGAGTCCCTTGGACTGCAAGGAGATCCAACCAGTCCATTCTGAAGGAGATCAGCCCTGGGATTTCTTTGGAAGGAATGATGCTAAAGCTGAAACTCCAGTACTTTGGCCACCTCATGCGAAGAGTTGACTTATTGGAAAAGACTCTGATGCTGGGAGGGATTGGGGGCAAGAGGAGAAGGGGACGACAGAGGATGAGATGGCTGGATGGCATCACTGACTCGATGGACGTGAGTCTGAGTGAACTCCGGGAGTTGGTGATGGACAGGGAGGCCTGGTGTGCTGCGATTCATGGGCTCGCAAAGAGTCGGACACGACTGAGCGACTGATCTGATCTGATCTGATCTGATTAATATAAGTAATTTCCCTCAAAACTGAACCTTCGATCAAAAAAGTCTGAACAAAATCTCAAGTAACCATTCATTCAAAACATGCAAAGCATGGGCAGACAAAACTGAAATAAGGTTTCACTGAAGATTTTCATCACAAAGAAGATCCTTTGAACTCTTAACATCATGGCACTTGGGGGAAAAAATACAAAAAACAGTTTTGATATTAAATTTTTACTATTTATACTGTGAGCCCTATAAATGGCTTAAAATTTAGCAAAAATAGAAGCAGGACTCAAAATAACCAGTTTCTGCAGCCATCAAATTGCCTACTTTACAAAACTGAAACAGTACAAAAAATTGGGACTTCTCAAACTTCAATGCTCTTATAAGTAACTTAAAGTCATGCTCTGCTATTTTTATTATATTTATGTATCTAAGCATTCTACATCAAACATTAACTATTCACTTCCTAATATTCATTTCTATATTTAGTATCTGGTTTCTAGAATTCTAAAAAAAAAAAAACAACTCTCTAAAAAAAAAACTCATGCAAGTATAAGGCAGAGAGGAATTTAAGGAAATGAGACTTTTCACCTCTAACTTTGGAAGGTTTCCCAGATAAGGTTTGAATTGCTGTATTTATAGAGGATAGGAACAGAATCTAGATCTACCCTTTAACCCAACCGCTCCCTATCCTCAACATCAAGGGAAATAATGAAGACTAGGAAGCGGTGGGAGAAAAGATACCTGGTTTATAAGCATATAGACAAGCCAGCAGCCTTCAGTAACACAAAAGGGCAGGATCAATGCCTGTATCTCCCTAAGTCACACCAGTTATTCTGCCTCTCTATTGTCCTAGATGTCTTCATTTAAATTAATTACCCCAATAGAAAAATGGATTGGGGTTAAGGGGGAAAGGCAAAGTAATTTATAGAACTCTTCCAAAATAGAAAACTTGGGTTTATACCCCAGGCTGTGAATTTTAATGAGACTAGACACCAAGTTATTTAGCCTCTGTAAACTTCTTTCAGAAGACCACTGTGAGGATCAAACATGATAAGGAATATTAAAAAAAAGCTTATAAACAAAACTGCACCAAATAACCCAGGCTGTGATTTGCCATAGGGCCCGAACAACTAGACCGCTGGGTAGTATTCTAGTAGTCTCTCTCTCACTTTGAAAATCTTTCATATTGAGGACAATTATTAGTCCAAATTGATGAAAGTCATGTCTGAAAGATTTTAGAGTGTGGGTTTTGATAAAGACTTTTTAAATTGCATGTTGATAACCGTAATCCACAAATTTCATTTGTATGCCAAGGGTGTCCCCTGGAGAGAATTACCACCAGCAATACTCACGCAGATCTGCCTTCTACATCTAGCTTGCCTGGATTGACTCCCTTTTTAGCAAGGATTGAGGACACTTTTTCTACATCTCCCCTTTCTGCTGCTTTCATCAATCGGTCATCGTATTTGTTCCAATCTGCTGCTTGCTACAACAAAGGAAAAAAAAGTAAACATAGCACACTACATACTGTATTAGAAAGGCTCTCCAAAGGGGGAACGAGAAGGGAAACAGTGCTGTCTAATGCATCATTCGGGTGTCAAATGTGTCTCAAATTCCTTTCTCCTCGCTATTCTAACTTGATGAAAAGAGCCTTTCCAAAACACACAATATACAAGAAATATTTTATATATTATATATTTGAGAAAAAGGGGGTTTCTCATGTTTTCTGCCCTGTTTTCTTTGCCTTCGGAGCAAAGAAAGGAAAGGAATTAACTGTTGAATACCTACCATGTGCCAGGTATAAATTACTGGAACAACCCTAGTCAACTCGATTTATCACCTCCATTTAACAGGTGAGAAAAATCAAGGCTCCAGGGATATTAAACGACTTAAGAGGCCAAGCCCAATTCTGACTTCTCATGACTTCCCAAAGCAGTGCGCTTGTTTCCTACTCTGTAATTCATGCTTTTGAAATTGGCCCTGGTTACCTATCGCCCAAGACCTTTAGCGGCAGTGGAATTCTGTACACATTTAAGAACACTCACCCCTCTCCCCTCAGCATCAGTTGCTTAAAAGGTACTACTGCAAATATAATTATAGAAGCAAACTGTACACACATACATGCAATTAGAAAAGCAATCCATTATGCTTATATATTAGGATAAAAAGAAACATATACACAGATTATTTTTTAAAAAGCTCTAAAAATATTAACTACTTAAAAACCCTAAAATTATAGGATCAGAGATGACTTTCATTTTCTTGCTTCTTTACATTCAACATATACTGCTTTTTATTAAAAAAAAAAAGTTTGATTTCAACCAAAACAGTGCATATGTATTTCAAAGGAACATTAAAGGCAATTTTTTTAAAAATAGAAAAACATATCAAATGATATATATTTTAATTATATCAAAGTTATCAAGTTTTAATTGAAGAAAATACATTCAAGATATTAGATATTCTGAAGCCAATAACTTTAACCTTTTCTTAGTAAGTAGAAATGTATTACTCAGAACTAAAATATACATTATTTAAACAAGTAAGGTTTTAGCCTTTTAAAATTCTGTACAGTAAACTTATTGCTAAATTCTTCTTTGCTAAGTTCAATATCATTTTTAGAACAAAAAACAATGTACACATCTTTCACTTAACTTACAAAGCAATTCCTATGTCCACAAATACAATAACAAATCTCTGGAGGAAAAAAATGAATCACCTTATATAAAGCAAATGTTTGATCAACAGGATTATTTTATATCCACTCTTCTCTAAAACAAAACAAAAAAGTAACCAATCTTCTAGCTAAATAAGTAATGTATTCATTAAATACTTGAAGTGAAAAATATAAAAACTGAATATGAAAAAAGACAGATATATTAAAATTTTAACCCACCAATGAAATGTAACATTTCAATGGAATCTGGTTCAAGTATCTACACAGACTTCAGAATTGTTGTCTGCAGTCAAATTTGGAGATGAACTACTTCCTTCTAACTTGAAAAGTTCAAACTATCAACTATGATATGAGTCCTAGGAGCCCTACTTACTGCCTCAGTCTAAACAACATTTTCAGCTTCCCCTTTCTTTAGCTTTAAAACAAAACGATCAGTGTACTGGCTCTAATTTGGGGAGTGGTAGTAGATGCAGGCTTTTGTGTTTTCAAATGCCTAAGGGATTAAGTCACGTTTAGCAAACAAACCCTTGCTCTAAATTGATTAGTTTACCCTTGCAGTTAGAACAATCCCAATTTTATTTCCAAGTAAACTAGTCGGTGGAGAAAGGAGCTATCTAAAACACTAGAGCAATTGCAAAATCCCAAGGTAAGGCTCTTTAAAAGATAACTAAATGAGATTAAAGTCTGGTATTAATCCTGTGATTTTCAGTTCTTCTCTACCAAGCACTTTGGTCCACTGTCAGTTAACAGAAATACTGCTCAATTACTAAAATTCTATTATGAGCTTTTTCAATCCAGAAAAAGAAACAAGCACTTTTGTTTTCGATCACTAGCCCCAGCCTGCTAATCAAATAAACTAGAGAGAACAGAGTAAGACAAAGAAACCAAATTTTTAAAAAAGTAGTACGTTTTAAAAGAATACAGTTCAGAAAGCCTGGCCAAGACGCTTTGGTTTCACTGACTACAGGGATACCTACTCTGTTCTTAGGAGCACAAGAAAACCAACAGCTCATCATAGACAGGATTTAGTTTCTTGTTGCTAACAGCAAATTAGTTCGCATTAAGTTACAAATCACTGTGGCTCACAAAGCGAGCCCTCAGAGAGACTCCTAACTAGTGACTCAGTCCTTCTTCTTAGAACTCTTCCTGTTCTGCAATCTTCATGCTGCACTACACTTAGCTTGGATCTCTAAGGATATTTTCTTCGTCTTCGGAATCCTTCTCCGCCTTCATAACGCTTGAAAATTATCTTCCTTGCAGCGGCAGCACTTGATTAAGAGCAGCCCCAAGTCAGGTACTGTAACTCCTCCTATTTGTTATTTAGAAGATGTCTTTCTCTGCCTTCCCTTTTCGGGGACTCCACTGGAAAGCTTGAACAGCACTCTACATCCTGCCGCCTCAACACTGCGGCACAGACCAGCGTCTGTGCACAATAAAGCTGTCCACATCCGAATCATCCCGTAAACAGCGTGTAGACTGTCTCCCATTGGTCAGGATCTATTTTAGATTCCATAGGCCTTGACAGCTGAGTGATGGATAGAGAAGAGCAGCTAAGAATATACTGTAAATGCATGCTTCTCCTCTGAGTAATAAACCTAAGGTCTGCGAGGGAAAAATGACTCAAACACATTGTAAAACATGCTTTTTATATCAAAGCAACTTGCGTGACATTACAACAATATTGTTAACAGACAAATTTGGTTATTCCCACAAAAAAACATTTTAAACCCGTTTCAGTCTTAGGATTGTCTAAACAGAAGTTATAATAACCTTGATAAACAGAATATAAAATTCTATTTTTGGCAAATAGAATCACACTTTAAGGAAACACACACACAAAGCAACATTTTCAGATTTTTCTCCATTTTCCTTGTACCCCCTCAGTCTCATTCTGCATGCAACCAGGTTTCAGCTTACAACTGCTGCCAGTCTGTCTCCTAACATGTTAAATGAGAAGAGCGAGGCACTGCCAAGACATTAAATAGTCTGCATTATGATGAATACTTTTCAACAAATTTTAAATTTAACTCACTGCTCTTAATTTCCAAGTTTAGCACCCTGCCTGATATAGCAAGTAAATATTTTATCAGTGGAAAATCAAATTATCTGGATTCAGGGATTTTAAAAAACAAATAAGATGATTAAATATTAAAGGAAGCAAATGCATATTAACCACTGAGCTAGACTGTAAATAAAACTCCACTTGGGGACAAAGTAAACAACCTCTTCACGTCCTCCTCCTGATGTTTTACCTGCTTGTACTACAACATCCCTTACATTATCAAGGACGGTGACAAATTTCCACAAGCTCCAGGGATTGCTTCTGTTCTAGTTCCCGCATTGGCACAAGAGTAATTTACACTTCCTCCAAAAAGTCAGATTTGGGAAAACCATTCCATGGGAATGAAAAACCGCCCAATACAACTGTGTACAGGAAGGAGGCAAGGGCTACACTGCAGAGCATGCCGCCAGCTAAACTCTGTTACGGATATCATCAAGAAAGCCATTTTCTACCATGCGAAATATTAGGCACATATTCTGAGATATATAAGATCATATGCCATCATGTATTATTTTTGAAACAACTTTTTTTTCCCCCCAAATCACGTTAGACATCACAACGGATTCTTGGCTGGACCCAGAGACTCTGCCCACTCCATTTCACCCTTCTTCAGAGGAAATCTGGGTGGGATAGAACTCAGGCCCCATCCTTTGGTTAACAAAGCAAGCACATCCTTTCTAGAAATAGGACAGCAAAGGCAAAGCAAATAAAAAGAAAGGGGGAAATCTGCAAGGAGTAATAACAGCTATATATGGAGCTGTCTTCTGTAATAACTAAGGCTCAGGAGACAGGATGATGGACCCTCCTACACTGTGGATATCCTGAACCTCCTCTGTTTCTCAATCTCCTTTTCCTACTCTCTCTCTCCTTCTCAGCTATTTCCCAAGAGCTCAAGACAAATTCCCACCTCTGCTGTCCCCTGTGCCAATAAGGTTCTTCCCTTACCGTCATTCTAGTTCTTAAACACCACTTCCTCAGAGAACCTCTCAAATACTGTATCTACAGCACTAGCCCCATGCTACCCTTGCCCTCTTTATCTTTCGGCCCTGGTTCATCCATCTTCATAATACTTATCAGTGTCTGCCAGCATATCATATGTTTACCCATTTATTAGCCTACTTCCTATTTCTGGTATTTACTTCAAAAATAATCAAAATAATCAGGGGGACAGACTGAATTCAACAGCACATGGAAAGGATTATACACCATGACACCACATATACCAATGCAGGAGACATGGATTCAATCCCTGGTCTGGGAAAATCCCACATGGCCCTGAAGCAACTAAGCCTATACGCCACAACTATTGAGCTCATGCTCTAGAGCCCAGGAGCCACAACTACTGAATCCTGCATGCCCGTGCTCACAAGAGAAGCCATGGCGATGAGAAGCCCTTGCACTGCAACTAGAGAAAAGCCCATACAGCAATGAAGACCCAGCAAAGCCAAAGATAACTAAATCATAAAAAAAGAAGGAAATTACCTCAACATAATAATAGTTATATGTGAAAAGCACATAGGTATCATCATATCCAATGGTGAAACACTTCCTCTACCATCAGGAACAAAATAAGGATGCTCACTCTCACTATTTTTATTCAACAAAGTATTAGAAGTTCTACCCAGAACAATTAGACAAAAAAAGGAAACAAAAGGCATTCAAATTGGAAAGGGAGAAGTAAAATTATTCTGTTTGCAGACGACATGATGGTATATGTTGTTGTTGTTTAGTTGTTAAGTTATATCTGACTCTTTTGCAACCCCATGGACTGTAGCCCGCCAGGCTCCTCTGTCCATGGGATTTCCCAGGAATGAACCCTGGAGTGGGTTGCCATTTCCTTCTCCAGGGGATCTTCCTGACCAAGGATTGAACCCAGGTCTCCTGTATTGGCAGGCAGATTCTTTATCATTGAGCCACCTGGGAACTTGATGTTATACGCAGAAAATCCTAAAAATTCCACAAGAATAAAAAATTTAGACCTAATCAATGAATTCAGCACAATTACAGGATAAAAAAGCAACACACAACAATTATGCTTCTGTATACACTAACAAGGAGTAATCCAGAAATGAAACTAAGAAAACAATTCCACTTACAATAGCATCAAAAATAATACAATAATTAGGACTAAACCAATAAAGTGAAAGACTTGTATACCAAAAACTACAAAACATTGCTGAAAGAAATTAGAGAAGATAACAAATAAATGAAAAGACAGTTCATGTTAGACTGGAAGATTCACTATCATTAATGTCAATACTACTGAAAGCAATTCACAGATTCAATATAATCTCTATCAAAATTCCAAAGGCATTTTTTTTTTTCAGAAATAGAAAAATTTATCTTAAAATTCATATTGACTTTCAAGGGAACCAAAATAGCCAAATAATCTTGAAAAAGTTTGAGGTCTCACATGTTCTGATTTCAAAGCATGCTACAAGGTTACAGTAATCAAAACAGTATGGTACTGTCATGAGAACAGATACATAGCTCATTGGGCTTCCCTGGGGGTTCAGACAGTAAAGAATCCGCCTGCAATGCAGGAGACCTGGGTTTGATCCCTGGGTTGGGAAGATCCCCTGGAGGAGGACATGGCAACCCACTCCAGTATTCTTGCCTGCAGATCCCCATGAACAGAGGAGCCTGGTGGGCTACAGTCCATGGGGTCGCTAAGAGTCAGACACAACTGAGCGACTAAGAACGCACACAGCACAGATCTATGAAGTAGAATAAAGGACCAGAAATAAACCCTAATATATAAGGTCAAATGATCTTCAACAAGGGTGTAAGACCAGTTGACGGTGAAAGGACAGTCTCTTCAACAATTTCTGTTGAGAAAACTGGATATCCACGTGCAAAAGAATGAAGATGGACCCTTACCTTACACCATATAGAAAACTTAATTCAAAATGATTAAAGACTAAATTTAAAGACCTAAATTTAACATTCAAACATAAAACTCCTAAAAGAAAATACAGGGAAAAGCTTTATGACTCTGGATTTAACAGTAATTTCTTATACATGACAACAAAAGCAAAACTGGAACTAGATCCAACTTAGAAACTCCCGTATGAAAGACAAAGAATGAGAGACTATTTCCAAATCATGTATCTGATAAACAGTTAATAAGGAGACTATATAAAGAACTGTAACTCAATTATAAAGAAACAAATAACCCAATTAAAAATGGGCAAAGGAGTTAAATTAGACCTTTCTCCAAAGATGATATATGAATGACCAATAAGCATATAAAAAGATGTTAAACATCCTTAAATTAGAAATACAAATCAAATCGTAATAAGATATCACTTCACGCCCATTGGAATGGCTACGATAAAAAAATTAGAAAATGATAAGTTCTGCTAAGAATGTGGAGAAATCTGAACCCTTCCCATAGATGGTAGAGAAATCTGAACCCTTCCCACAGTTGGTGGGAATGAACACAGAGTAACCACTACAGAAAACGAGATGAAGATTCCTCAAAAAATTAAAAATAGAACCACACAATCCACTAATCCTTTTTCTGGGTATATATCTGAATGGATTGAAAGTAGAGTCTCAAAGAGGTATCTGCACGCCCATGTTCACTGCAGCATTATTCACAATAGCCAAGAGGTGGAAGCAACCCAAATGTCCATTGATGGATGAACTGATAAACAAAATGTGGTATATACATGCAATGGAATAGGAATCAGGCATAAAAAGGAAGGAAATTCTTCACATATTACACCACAGATGAATCTTGACATTATGCTAAGTGAAATAAACTTCAGCCCTCCAAAGACAAATACTCTATGATTCCACTTATGAGGTATCCAAAGTGGTCAAATTCAGAGAAACAAAACATAGAATGGATCTGGGGAAAGAGGGAAATGGGGAGTTGTTATTTAATGGATGTATTTTAGATTTATAAGGTGAAAATTTTCTGATGATAATTTGCACAACAGTGTGAATATACTTAATATGACTGACATGTTCACTTAAAAATGGTTAAGATGGTAAACTGTCTGTGCTTTTTACCACAATTCAAAAGAAAACAAAAGGAATGCAGTCTCACAATATCATTAGCATGATTTACATTAATTAATAAACTTTTAAAAACAAAATTAAGAGGGTGAAGATAGAGATGAAATGAGATTGACCACAGGTCAATAATTGTTAAAGCTGAGTTACAGGTTCATCAGGGGTTCACTAGGCTAAACTATTCTCTCAACTTCTGGTTCATGCACTTTTGACACTTGGTCCAATAAATGTGGTTGATGTATAAATTTTTTAACATGCCTCTCACCAAGGCCCTTCACTGATTCATTAATTTGGCAGGAAACACAGTATATCCTTTCCACTCAGTCCTCTCTGGATTAAAATGAAGCCATTTTCATTCACAGCCATATACTTACAAGATGAGTCCTGTGCTACTGAATGAAAGGATTCTGAAAAGAAGCAGTTTTTTTTTTAAAGCATTAAGTATTTACCACATATATAATAAATATGTTTCTGTACTTCAGTACTGTACTGTTTGAAAAGAAGCTATTCATTAAACTCAGAATGTACCAAGCCAACACATCTATGGTAAAAATCAAAATACAGTTGTTTCTAGAGAATAAATAAAACATTCTAACACAAAGATTCTAGGTAGACCTAAATAGATGATACCTTTAAACACTAAATCACCATAAAGAAAATCACTTAAAAGTTTCAACAGTGATTTCCTCATACTAGCATCAACTGCAAATTCATAACTTTTCAGAAATTAAATGAAATTTTAAAAATGTTTACATAATACATATCTAATGTAGAAAATTTGTAATACATTTAACTTTACATATAAAAATAGAAATTCCACCACACAGAAAAAAAATTACTAAAAATTTTGTATACTAACCTCTAATTTCTTCTCTGTTAAAAGGTCTGGTTAAGATTTTTAAATATAAATGAGTCCAACAGTTGCTTCATTTATTCAATATTTAGGAAAGAAGGTCTCTTGAGAAGAACTTTATAGAAGCAAATAAGCAAGTAGACTTTAAAATATATGCAAATTCATATAAAGTATTTATATATTTAAGGGATAGACTCAATAGGTCACAGGTAATATTATTTAAAGACCAGTTTTAGCCTAAAGGCCATTTTAGATGCATTATCCAAAAGAGAAACATACAGAAAACTTTCACAGATTACCACAAAACTTTCATAGAAACTGCTTAAAACCAAGAAAAAGACATGCTAAACTAATTCACAGTTGTTGATCATTCTAGTGTCGCAGACCCCTTCAAGAATGAGATGAAAGGAATGGACACTCTTTTTAAATGTATATATAAGCACATAATCAAAATAATTTACATTTATTTTTGGAGGATCACTGATCTCTCTACAAATATGGAATCCAAGAACTCCAAGTCAAAAACCGCTAACACAGATAAGGAGAAGCAGCAAAGGAGTTTTGTCTTTCGTTTCTAAAATACTGAATAACTGTCAGAAGATGGGATAATTTATTTTGTTCAGTAAAAATTTACCAAGCATTATGTGTAAAGGGATATATTTAAATACTCGACTCAGGATTTAAATACACATTATCATTTGGTATGTGCTATGCCACAAGTCAGGTGCAGGATATAAAATAGGGAACAAAATATACATGAGACCTGGCCTCAGGCAATTCACAGGAATAAAACCCAGTTATTTTCTTCAATTGCTCTCACAATATGAAAAAGACAGATACATATGTAAACATGCAAATAATCATAATACACTGCCATCTATGTTCTATGCTCAGATGCTCAGTTGTGTCTGACTCTTTATGACCCCATGGACTGTTGCCTGCCAGGTTCCTCTGTCTATGGGATTCTCCCTGCTGTAATACTACATTAATTACATGGAAGGTATAGAAATAGTTCCAAAGAGAGAAAATCAGAAAAAAAAAATTGTAGGAAAAAAAGTAGATAGTTTAGTAAACTACCTACTAAAAGATGAGTAGGGAGACAAGATCAGAGGCCGAACTCAGGATCTAACAAGATGGCCGGGCTGCCCCACAAGATTATCAAGGAAACCCAGCATCTGCTGGCAGAACCAGTTCCTGGCATAAAGCAGAACCAGAGAAAAGCAATGCCTGTTATTTTCATGTGGTCGCTGCTGGCCCACAGGATTCCCCCTTTGAGGGAGGGACTTTTAAACTTGAACTATTCCTTCCAGAAGAGTACCCAATGACAGCCCCTAAAGTACATTTTATAACCAAAATTTATCATCCTAATGTAGACAAGCTGGGAAGAATATGTTTAGATATTTTGAATAGGTGGTCCCCAGCACTGCCATATGAACAGTTCTGCCATGGATCCTGGCTTTGTTAAGTGCTTCCAAACCAGATAATCCATTAGCAAACAGTATAAGAGCACTGGAAGGCCAACGAAGCCCAAGCCATAGAAACAGCTAGAGCATGGACTAGGCTATATGCCATGAATAATATTTACATTGATCCGATCATCAAGTCTGCATGACTTCTGTTCTGCCAAGACGTCTTCCTTTTTTGTTTGCATTTAATGGACACAGTCTTAAAAACATTACAGAATAAAAGCCTAGACAGGTTCAGTCCTTTGGTGATTAAATACACATTAGCAAGTCTATGTCTTGCCCTGATTCACTGTTGTAAAGCCTGAGTAGAGGCTTCAAGTATTATCTGGATGTTGTGAAACATTCAAAAGCAGTGACCCCTCTCTGCTTTTACTCATTTCCCCCATCACGGTTTAAATAGAAAGCACTGTGAATAAAGGTGGTGGTCAGGGTTAGCAGCAGGGGTGCGGGTGTTATACTTTTTTTTGGTGAGGGAGAAGGTAGTTTTAGTTTATTTAATGAGTTCCTTTCTCCCGTCTTATGGTGATCTAACTGCATTGGGTAAAAACAGCTAGCCAGTTTTTTAGAATATGCTCTCCAGCCAAGTCTAACTTTATTTAGACACTGTAGATGGACAAGCTCTATCATTTGAACTAAAATGGAAACATTAAACAAATATCACAGCCCTTATTAGTAACACTGTGACCTTCCTGTCAAGTGTAGAATTCTCCCTTCAAGAAAAACCTTGTGATCATTTTGTGTGGCTTGTCTGGAAACTTTTGTAAATCTTATGTTTTAGTAAAATAGTTTCTGTCATTCTAAAAAAATTAAAATTAAAAAAAAAAAGATGAGTAGAAAAATCACCAGGTTTGAAATAACACCACAAATTAGAAAATTAAACACAACTTGTAGACAAAGCACTTCATCATATTGTAATTAAAAAATCTGTTCACATACGACTGCCATATACACATCTGCAACCCAGGCTTCTCTAAGCTTCAGGCCCACATATTCAAATTTCTTCTTGACAATCCCTCTTCAGTGTCTTAAAAGTACCTCAATGTTTCAAACTATAAACATGTTCTTCCTCCTGAAACTTGATCTTACTCCAACTTTCACTAACACAGTAAATGATACTATTATCCATCTAGTTGTACAAGACAGAAATATAGAGATGAGTCTTGACACCAGACCCTCCTTGTTCCCCTGGCACCAAATCTCAGAGACTTTCAGTTCAGTTCAGTCGCTCAGCCGTGTCCAACTCTTTGCGACCCCATGGATTGTAGCACGCCAGGCCTCCCTGTCCATCACCAACTCCCGGAGTTCACTCAGACTCACGTCCATCGAGTCGGTGATGCCATCCAGTCATCTCATCCTCTGTTGTCCCCTTCTCCTGCCCCCAATCCCTCCCAGCATCAGAGTCTTTTCCAATGAGTCAACTCTTCGCATGAGGTGGCCAAAGTACTGGAGTTTCAACTTTAGCATCATTCCTTCCAAAGAACACCCAGGACTGATCACCTTTAGAATGGACTGGTTGGATCTCCTTGAAGTTCAAGGGACTCTCAAGAGTCTTCTCCAACACCACAGTTCAAAAGCACCAATTCTTCGGCGCTCAGCTTTCTTCACAGTCCAACTCTCACATCCATACATGACCACTGGAAAAACCATAGCCTTGACTAGACGGACCTTTGTTGGCAAAATAATGTCTCTGCTTTTCAAAATGCTATCTAGGTTGGTCATAACTTTCCTTCCAAGGAGTAAGCGTCTTTTAATTTCATGGCTGCAGTCACCATCTGCAGTGATTTTGGAGCCCAAAAAAATAAAGTCTGACACTGTTTCCACTGTTTCCCCATCTATTTCCCATGAAGTGATGGGGCCAGATACCATGATCTTAGTTTTCTGAATGTTGAGCCTTAAGCCAACTTTTTCACTCTCTTCTTTCACTTTTATCAAGAGGCTTTTGAGTTCCTCTTCACTTTCTGCCATAAGGGTGGTGTCATCTGCATATCTGAGGTTATTGATATTTCTCCCAGCCATCTTGATTCCAGCTTGTGCTTCTTCCAGCCCAGAGTTTCTTACGATGTACTCTGCATATAAGTTAAATAAGCAGGGTGACAGTATACAGCCTTGACGTACTCCTTTTCCTGTTTGGAACCAGTCTGTTATTCCGTGTCCAGTTCTAACTGTTGCTTCCTGACCTGCATATAGGTTTCTCAAGAGGCTGGTCAGGTGGTCTGGTATTCCCATCTCTTTCAGAATTTTCCACAGTTTCTTGTGATCCACACAGTCAAAGGCTTTGGCATAGTCAATAAAGCAGAAATAGATGTTTTTCTGGAACTCTCTTGCTTTTTTGATGATCCAGGGGATGTTGGCAATTTGATCTCAGGTTTCTCTGCCTTTTCTAAAACCAGCTTGAACATCAGGAAGTTCACGGTTCACGTATTGCTGAAGCCTGGCTTGGAGAATTTTGAGCATTACTTTACCAGCGTGTGAGATGAGTACCTCCCCATTATTCAAATCCAACTGCTCAGCTCCATGTCAATCAACATCACCCTACTTCAAGTCAGCACCATCCTTCACCAGGATTACTGCATTAATTTCCTAAACAGTCTGTCCAGATTCATTCCAGCCCCTTCCCTTGTATTCTCCACACTGTAGCCAAAGGGATTTTCAGAATGCACACCAAATCACACCACCACCACTCCCTTTCAAACGCCCTCTGCCACCTCACTGAAAATCTTTCAGTAGTTTCCTATTCTTGGAGGAGAAAAACAAATTCCTTCATGTCCTGTTGTTGTTCAGTTGCTTAGTCATGTCTGACTCTTTGCAACCTCATGGACTGTAGCACACCAAGCTATGCTCATGTCTACAAATCCCTGAATAGTGTTATCCCCACTACCTCCTTCAGCCTCCTCATATTGAAATGCTAACTGATTCTCATATTATATATGCAGAAACTGAGTCACTGGGAGATTATGGGATTCTGTATAAGGCAATTGCAGTTAGCTGCAGAATGATTAGAGAATTCTTTTGTTAGACCTGTCCACTGGTTTCTACTAATTAAGAAATTTCAACTTCTCAAATCATCTGAAAATAAATCTTTGATGTAAAAAGCAAGTATCTTTTAAAAATTTAAGCCTCAGAAACTTAGATGTCCTTTACATCAAAAAAATAAAAACTTCCATATTTGCATGCACAAACTTCAACGAAGCACCTAATATATGTCAGGCATGGCACCAGAGATATAGAAGTGAATAAGACAGCCAAAATCTCTCTTTTTTAAACCACTTTATTAAAGTATAATTGACATGTAAAAAGCAGTACATATTTAAAGTACATAACTCAATGAGTTTAAGGCTTCCACAGTACACTACAATTATCACCATTCTCATTACTAAACCCAAGACAAGCCCCAACTGAAAATGGAGCGAACAGCAGAAAGCAAAGCTCATGAAGCATAAACATTCCTTGAAGATTAGGCTGCACAATTAAGAACTGTTCTACAGTTCACTGGATTGATGATAGTTAGAAATATTTCCCCCATTCCATTTAGTCCAAAGGTTATTTACTCTTCTTTCTTATATAACAGCAAGTTAGATCTTACATAACAGAAAAAGAAAAAAAAAAAGAGAATGTTAAAATAAAACAGGAAAACAAAAGCTGTGCATCCACTATCTTTCTCCTAGATGCCAGGCTCTCTTCCCTTTCTGATTTTTCCTTTTCCTTATTTAATTAGGCCCCATCTTATCTACTCAAGTCTTCCACTATGTCATCTGAAAGCACTATTTAGTCAGGACTCACTGGAACAATTAGAGGAAGGGGAAAATTTATCCTGTCAACCATTTTTCTGACCAAGACATTAACAGGCTAAATCCTGCTTTCCTGAATTTCTCTACATAAAAATGTCAAGAAAAATCAACAATAATTATTATTATTACTTAAATAACAAATCTAACATCTTAAATACTGAAGATGCTATAAAATTTTAAAAATAAATAAATAAATAAAATAACTTTAAACAAACTACAGTCTAAAAGACTCAGCACTGCCTTGATAAGATTTCCTGACCACTCCGTTTGATTCTATTCTAGTCTGTCGTATAAATACCAGACTGTCTACCACGAACTATTGCAGGTATTTGCTCCTTTATTAGAGCTGTCTAGGGGCCCAAAACAGGTTGTTTAAAATAGATAGGAAATTGCCTCTCCAATTTTAATATGTATCATTTTTTTCATAATATTACATATTTCACCCTTCCTGTTTTATTTTAACATTCTTCTGGTAACAGAAGAAGCGTCAAATTCTAAAGTAAATATATACACAGATCTTGAACACAACAAATTATAAATGTGTATCATACAAGAATAGAGCTCTTAGGCTGGATATAAAAGATCTTATTTAAGATCCCCTTTAAAATGCTAAGCAACTGGTTATTTGGGAGAAAAATTTCTCCCGAGAAAATTTTAGAGAAAAATGTATTCAAATTAGTTCTAACATCTAAGTGTCATGAGTGAATTTTATTCAGTATAAAGGTAAAAACCAAGAAGGGTCTATTATGCCTCCTACCCCACCTTATACACACCAAAGAACACAGTAATACTTCTGGTAAGTTTTAACAAACATTTCTGCTAATGTCTGAAAACAGGACAGATTTAGGAAACATTCTATGTTTATTCTTGATGAAGTAAAAAGCAAAACAGATACACTTATAAAAGAGCCTCTGATGCTATTTGACTACAGTGAAAAATAAAGAGATATTTTTGTTTCTTTGGTTTTCTATTTATTCTTGGCTTTGCAGAGAAACAGCTAAATAAAAATATGTTTGCTAGAACTAAAAAGACCCTTCGAGAATTAAACTGATAATAAATCTTACCCTACTAGCCAGTATTTTTAAAATTGAAAGTTGGAAATACAAAGATATGTAGACAGAGGGTCATAAGAAAATACATGTTTTTACAAACACATTAGAAGTTAACTGCTTTTCTTTTTAACTATGAAAAAGATAATAGTTCTACACATATGCCTAACTCTTCCTGCACAGTTATTTTACACAGGATTTGTTCCCAATGAGTCTTAATATGTTTCTCTTCATTAAAAATACATGACAAAATTAATAATGAGGACGAATGACTACTCTGATGATATTTAAGCATACAATAATAAAACACAGCATTTAAAATAAAGATTCAATTTCAAAACTCTTTAAGAAATACTTCGAAGTGCTTTACAGACATAATTGTTACACTATAAGAAAAACTCTCTAAGTCACATTGTTATTTCTACTTTCCAAACGGGGCATAAAGGAACTAAGCAACTGATGGTGTTAGCTTGGGCAGCTACTATTAATTCCCTCCTCTCCTGTAAACCCATCCTTTGCAATATGACTTTGCCATGATTCTCATCAAAAGATGGCATTTATTTCCTCATCCCTTAAATCTGGGCTGGACTTGACAAGTTGAACTGTGGCAGAAGTGATCTTGTAGAACTTTGAATCTAAGTCTCAAGAGACCTTGCAGCTTCCCCTCTGGGGCTGCTGCTGACACAGTGTAAGCAAGCTAGCCTCCTAGAGCATGAGAGATCTTACGAGAGGAAGAGCCCAACCACCCAGTCATGCAATCTAGCAAAAACTGCCAGACACATTAGCGTGGCCAACTTAGACCACCCAGCCTTAGAGGCACTACCAGATGACTTGGCAGCCACATGAGTAATCCCAGACAAGACCAGTGGAACAACCAAGCAGCGGAACCCAGCCCAAACTGCTGACCTATGGAGTCAGCAGCAAGTAAAATAGCTGTTGTTTCAAACCACTACATTTAAACCAAGGGCTGTCTGAATCCAGGACCTAGACTCTCTCTACCTACTAAAGCTGCAACTTATTATTTGGCTGGCAAACAAATGTATCTTGTAGTCTGATTCCATTTTATAGATAAAGAAGCAAATTAAAAAATAGCTTACTTTTTTTTAATCCATTATCTAAAAAAAGGGGGATGAGCTGGGCATAGAAATATACCTTTTTACCATCTTAAAAGAAGGAAAATAGAGACAAACAATGAATTCTGCAACTGTAATAATATGAAGCTGACCAAATTTTGTACAAAAAGTACTTTCTCTTCATTCCCAAAGATACACAAGTGTTCATTTAAAAACTAACAGCATTCATATATATTTTATCCATAAAAACTGAATTCAGCAAGTGATCTAAGAGAAAATTTGAATGTCCATGCAAAGAAAAATTAAGAAATTATTAAATTTTATGAAACTAGTAAAATCTGTGGCTTTCAACAACAAAACATTGCTACTGTAACGTTTAGTAAGTATACATTCATACTTGAAGGGAAATATTGAACTAGGAATGAACCATAACAGAGAAGAACCACAAGCAGCATTTCTATGTACTCTTTAAGCACTGGCAAGCACTTTCTATACAGGGCTAGATGGTAAGTACTTCAGGGTTTGCAAGCCATGCAGTTTCTCTTATAACTGTTCAACTGTCACTGCAGAATGAAAACAGCCACAGACAATATACAAAAAATAAGTATTGCTGTGTTACAATAAAACTTCATTTATAAAAAAACAAGCAGTGGGCCACAGTTGCCAACCACTGTTTTAGATGCTCAAACATCTTCAGCCAAAATACATCTAGTTTATTAGTTGTGATCAAACTAATTTGTTTGCTGCCTTATCATGAGATTTATTAGAATGTACTTTCTGTATTCATATTCCACTCTCTTCAAAACAGCACATGAGTCTAGATGTTGCTATGAAGGTATTTTGTAGATGTAATTAACATCTGAAATCAGGTAAAGGAGGTAAAGGAGATAACCCTTGATAATGTGGGGTAGGGCCTCATCCAATCACTTGAAAACCTAAAGAGCAAAATCTGAAAATTTCCAGAGAATAAGCAATCCTGCCTCATGGCTGTAACACAGAAGTCCTGCCTGAGTTCCCAGTCTGCTGGCCTGCCTTACATCAGATTTTTCAATCCCATATTCACGTAGGCTAATTCCTTAAAGTAAATAAGTATCTCTCTCTTAGATACAGATATCTTTGAGATAGAGATATATAAGTATCTTCTATTCTATTTCTCTGGAGAACCCTACCTGATTCAATAATGGGGTTTTCCTGGTGGCTCAGTGGTAAAGAATCCACCTGTAATGCAGGAGACCCGGATTTGATCCCTGGGTTGAGAAGATCCCCAGGAGAAGGGAATAGCTACCCACTCCAGTATTCTTGCCTGGAGAATCCTCTGGACAGAGCCTGGCTGGCTACAGCCCATGGGTCGCAACGAGTTGAACATTACTGAGCAACTAACACTTTACTTTTACATACTCCCACTTTAGATGCCAATCACAATTCCAGTCTTTTCACCAAGTTGTCTAATATTTCACACCTAACCTTTTTGTTTACCACTACATTATGTGGTTTGCGCTTACAGTTTCCTTGCTGTCCCACCCCCTGGCCTCCATGCCTACATCACATATTTTTATTATTTTTGGTGGTACTGGTACTGAAGGTAGCACCCTACTTCTGGTTCCAGTTCCTGCAGTGTTCATTTTGTTGTAATAATTACCTCCGAATTTCAGTGGTTTCTCAAAATAACAAACTTGTATATCCTATTAACATTATGTTGTAGACTATGGGTCAGCTCTGTAGAAATAGCCTGAGACGCCCCTCCAAAACCAAGGCTGAAAGAACAACCCTTATAGGAAGGGCATTCTTTTGATAAAGTATTGAAACAAGAAGGCTGGCCCAAATTTGGCCAAAGCATATGACATGAGCAGTCCCCAAATCAATAACCGTGGGAGGTCTAGTCTTTGTGAGATATGCAAAAGTCATACACGTGGGGATATATATTATACACACACACACACAGACACATATATGATCATCTTCAAGGAAGCAGGGGATTGGATAATCTGAAATAATTATACTGTCTACCACAACTTTCTTACAGAGTTTTGGATAACATACAAAAATCAGAGTATCCTTTTTAAAATTTAAGGTCATTATTACCTTAATGTTGCTGTTGTTTAGCTGCTAAGTTGTGTCTGACTCTTCTGCGACCCCGTGAACTAACCAGAGCCACCAAGTGGGAGAGGAGCATCTATAGTTCCATGACTGATCCCTGAAACTGTGAGGTCTGAGCTAGTTCTGGGTAGTGCCAACACTGAGTTATAGTATAGGACACCCAGCTGGTATCCAGAGAGAACTGCGTGGTGTGGGAAAAACCCACACATACTTGGGAATACAAAACTATTCAGTGAGTTGTGAGTAAAGGAAACAAATGTTTTCCTTTCACCCAGTAAACTCTTTCAGTGGAACAAAATGGCTTGGAGGGTAACTCCCCACAGGAAGAGACTAAGGATGTGGTGCCAGAGAAGCCTGATAAGCTCAAGATAATTGTACTGATGTCTAGAGAAAAATGCATTTCTCAAGGAATTGAGGATTAGTTCATAGCACATGGATCTGACTGAAATCAAATAGATAAAAAGACAAAAGACAACTTCCAAAACAATCCCTAGCCTGAGTTAACAGACCTATTACTCTCCTAGATCATCATGGGTCCCCACATTTCTACAGGTGAGAAGCTGGCCAGGAAAGCTGCTCACCATTTACCCATTCCCCAGCTGAGAAGGGTATACCCTCCAACACTCTGTTCCAATATGGATGAGTATATTAAAGGAAACACTTCACAGACGGCACAGCCAACGGCCACAGAAAATGATGACCTAGGGAGCCTCACACAGGAGCACAACCAGGGCCTAGTCAAGGAGCATCCCCTAGTGTGAAGAAAAGGAGGCCTCACTGTATTTACCCAAGAATATTCTTATAACTGGGGCTGCCCAGGTGGTACAGTGGTAAAGAATCCACCTGCCAATGCAGGAGACACAAGAGATGTGGGTTCAATCCCTGGGTCAGGAAGATCCCCTAGAGAAGGAAATGGCAACCCACTCCAGTACTCTTTCTGGGAAATCCCATGGGCAGAAGAGCCCGGTGGGCTATAGTCCATGAGGTCTCAGAGAGTCAGACATGACTGAGCTACTGAGCATGCGTGACACACGCAAGCAAGCGCGCGCGCACACACACACACACGCACACGCACACACACACACATACACACACTCACATTCTTACAATTGCTAGGATCCAGTGATTGCTGTACCCTGGCAATTCTAAGAATGTGTTGCTATGGCTTCCTGGTAGCTCAGTTGGTAAAGAATTTGCCTGCAATGCAGGAAACCCCGGTTTGATTCCTGGGTTGGGAAGATCCCTTGGAGAAGGCATAGGCTACCCACTCCAGTATTCTTGGGCTTCCCTGGTGGCTCAGACAGTAAAGAATCTGCCTGGAATGCAGGAGACCTGGGTTTGATTCCTGGATTGGGAAAATTCCCTGGAGGAGGGCATGGCAACCCACTCTAGTATTCTTGTCTGGAGAATCCCCATGGACAGAGGAGCCTGGCAGGTTGCAGTCCATGGGGTTGCAAAGAGTTGGACACAACTGAGCGACTAAGCACAGCACAGTGATTGCTGTGTGCCTCCATTCTCCCCCTTTCTTAACAAATGGGTTTACTGTGGACAGCCTATCCCTGCTCCATCATTGTACACTGGGGAGACAGAGGGTGGAAGATGACTTGTCTCTGGATCAAGAAAATCTACATACAGAAATGATGTAGAAATTTTAATGTGCTTCAAGACTTTAATATGATTGGAAGAAATTCATGAGCTATTTTTCCTGAGGAAAGGATAAATAAATCTAGTACGCAGAAAGGAAGAAAGTTAATATTTGTAATCAAGAGGCGAGATTGTGGCAGATTACATTACTGTTCACTCTTTACCATACCCATCCTTGGAAAAGGCTCTATATCCCTGCTCATTAATTCTAACTTGCCTATACCCTCCAGTGGGAACAATATTTGTCCCTGTGCCTCACTGACTTTGAACCTAATCATGTGACATGTTTTGGCAGTCATGAGGCACTCCACACCTGAACCGAAGCTTTAAGGGCTATCACAAGTTTCAGTCAGCCCTCTGAGCTCTCAATACCATGCAAATTGCAAGTCCAGACAGAGGCTGCTCCTTCAGTCTGGGTCTTAGACTGAAAACACATGGAACAGGGCCACTCTGCACAGGCAGCCCGAAGTCTTTGTGTAAGATAATTTGATTATAAGCCACCGAAATCTGGGAGTTATCTATTTCTATAGCCAAGTTGATTAACACAGAAATCAAATGAAGCAAAAGGTAAAAAAAAAAAAAGGTGGAGGGATTCTGTGATGCGAAGCTATTACTTTAGTAGCTGAATACAGGGCAGGATACCTATGATTATAGGCTAGCACAGTTAGTGAAAGATGTGTATTTCTCTAGCAGCTGGGGGTATGAGTAAATATAGAGTCCATAAAGAATAAATCAGTTCAGTTCAGTTGTTGGAAGTGAGGTTGCAGCAAAAAAAGAATTAAAGTTGCAAACCCGATAAGTTAACATTTATTATTAATAATAAGCACTTCACATTCCCTTCACATAATCCTCAACTTGAGCAAAAAGACTTTTATTTACCATCTTCATTTTCCATGTAAAGAGAAAGAAAATTAGAGACATTCAGTAACTTGCCAACGTAAAACAGCTACCAAATGACAGAGTAAAAATTCAAATTCAAGACTCTCTAATTCTAAATTTCAATGTTTTTGTATACCAATCTGTCAAAAAAAGGGCAAAGATTATCTAGTCATCAGTCCATAGAAGAGTTATCTTGGTTTTAAACTTTTTACATTTCTACAAAATGGATGCAAGAGAAAGGTGATGCCATGAGCTCAGTTCTAAATCCAAATCATATTAAACATATTATTCAGAATGAATTTTTTCTTTTATACTCTAAGATGTCCCTATTAATATGACAACCAAGAATCTAAAATAATACATCTTTTATTTCTACTGAATATATTTTCTTAAATGTAGATTATAGTAACTCAAAATTTTGAAGATTCAGGTTAAGTAATGGCCTAAATTTACCTAGTTAATATGAAAAAGATTTCCCAAGCAAATCAACAATGCAAGAAAATGACTGGCGATGCATTTTAGATTAGAAGAGCATTTAAAACACTTGATGAACCATTTAATAGCTCTTATCTCACCCATATAAACAAAAAATGACAGCTATTTTTATCATATAACACACAAGTTATACAAAACTAATATAAACTCAAGAAAAGGGTAGACAAATTATACAAGACTGATATAAATTCAAGAAAAGCAGAAAAGACAACCTAGCAAAACCACAATTAAAGAGATAATAACAACTTTACATTTTGTTACACATCCTTCCTCATTTTCAATACATAAACATTTACTTTTAAATCAAAATACACATATTTCATTTACATGGTTATTTTTAATATGAGTTCAACAGAATTGCTTGTAAATGAATATTCCTAACTTGGAGAACTCCACTGTATTCAAATACCAGTCTTTCTGGCTCCCTCTGCTGGACACTAAGAGAAGCTTTTTATTATTATTCATTTTGTTTAAAAACTAACTCAGTCTCAGAGAAGCACTCATTTATCATTATTAAAAACATCTTTGACAACTTGTTTGAATGTATAATTTGGCCAGAAAGAGTACAATGGCCTATTACTGAGTGTGCTCCTATTAGCCAACAGGGATTTAGCATCAGAAAATCCTCGACTGAGTTCCCAGCAAGTTCCCAGCTTGATAACTTATTTGCTAATGACCTTGGTCAAATTATTTATCCCTTCAGAGTTTCAGTATCCTCATCTGTAAAATGAAGCTAATATCATTTAGCATTTATAACCACCCAATTAGTTATAAAAATTAGAATCAATAGACTAAACGCAAGATACATGGCAGTTAAGTATTACTGCTATTACCATCACCACCACCACCAAGGGGTTAAGTCGGGATTAGACAACATACCCTCTAAAGAACTATTAATACTATACAGTTATCAAATTCAAATAGATTAACTTTTAAAATGTAAACGTACTGTACTTACTCTCCGCTACTTCCCACTGCTCTCAAGATCAAATTCCTTAAAATGATCGCTAAGATTCTTCATGGTCTGGCCCCTTCTAACTTCTGGAGTGTAATCTTGAACTTGGATACTCTCCCTTCAGTCCTCCAATCTCTTTTCATAGTGAAGTTCTTCAAAAGTACCAGGTTCCTTCACAGAGTACCTAATTACAGCATTTCCTTCCTCGATGCTGCTTAACAATAACTCATTTTTTTAGATCTCAGTTCAGCTTTTGCAGAGACACTTGCTCTGCCTTCCCAGACCAAGTCAGACCTTCCCTATTATGTATTATCCCTATTACGTATTACCACACAGAGCTGTAACTGTATATTTAAATGTGTTAGCCCTGTAATACTGCCTCCTGACCCGCCCTTGTCTGTCTACAAGTTCCTCAAGATCAGGGAGTAGTATTCTGCACCCTCATAGCCTTGCCACTTGGCTGCATAGAGTAGGCACTTAAGTATCTGTTGAGTGACTGAATAAACTTAATTAACAAATACTGAAATCAAAGAATTCTTTCTCAGCCTGACTACTTCACACAGAAAGGTGGCCATATAAATGTAAAACAACATTATGGATATTTTCCTTTGTATAACTTCTCAGGCAGGCTGCTCATAAAGCCTGTTCATGAAGTTAGACAATAATACACAGAAATATCTTTAACTAAGGTGTACACTTCAAAGAGAAGAATTTTTAAGAACACAGAAACCTAAATATATGATAATCCTTTAATACTTATGATTTTTCAATTAATGTCTGTGGCTTGCTTTTGTAACAAATATTCAATTGAAAATCTGTCTAAAATTGAGTGTTTTACACTGTATTAGAGTTTTACTTTTCAAGGGGATTTGTGCTTGGCAAATTAGTTGAGCTAGCAATAACCAGCTAAAAGCTGTGCTTCATGGTTTCTTCCAGAAATATGTATATTGCTGCTGCTGCTGCTGCTGCTAAGTCGCTTCAGTCATGTCCGACTCTGTGCGACCCCATAGACGGAAGCCCACCAGGCTCCCCCGTCCCTGGGGTTCTCCAGGCAAGAACACTGGAGTGGGTTGCCATTTCCTTCTCCAATGCATGAAAGTGAAAAGTGAAAGTGAGGTCGCTCAGTCGTGTCCGACTCTTAGCGACCCCATGGATGGCAGCCTACCAGGCTCCTCTGTCCGTGGGGTTTTCCAGGCAAGAATACTGGAGTGGGGTGCCATTGCCTTCTCCGAGTATGTATATTGCACTATTTTAAACCAACACCTACCTCCAATTGCCTTAAAGAGTGTGACCTTTCCATAGATTTAACTCCTTCCTTATATAGTAAACGTTCCCGAGTATATAAGTTTTGCCCCAAACGGCTTTTCCTCAACAAGGAAAGCCCCAACCAAACAAAGCAATGTTTGCAACACACCTCCTAGACTCAAATCTTATTTGACAGAATATCTGATAAACTCATTTGACAGATGTGTTGGATAGATTTTTCTCTTTATTGATGATTTTAGCAGATCCTATGACTCCAAAATAGGCTTCCCTGGTGGTTTGATCCCAGGGTTGGGAAGATCCCCTGGAGAAGGGAACAGCTACCCACTCCAGTATTCTGGCCTGGAGAATTCCATGGACTGTAAAGAGTCGCACATGACAGAGCAACTTTCACTTTTCACTTTTATGACTCCAAAGCTGCATTATGACATATAGAAAATTAAAAATTATTTCCTTGTTACGTTAGGGAAAATCAAATTTTAAAATAAGCTCATATATATAAAATAGAATCAAGCTGTTGGGGGATCATCCAGTTCAGGAATGGTAAATAATTAGCATTATATGTGGCCACTCCCATGGCAAATATAGATAAGTCAGTCTTGGCCCTCTTTCCTTTAGACCAAAGATGTCCACAGACCTCCCTGAAAATAAAGCAGTAGTCCAAAATGTGAGAAAAACATGTGATTTTAATTGTTACAGGGAACATTTGCTGCTGATGGTTGTGACAGGAGGGAGATAGCCAACAAATTCTGGTAAATCTCCCTCCTCCATGTTTGAAAAGGAAATCCTTCAACTTTCTTGATGGACTTTCAGCCTTGAGGAGGATCTCTGGTGATAGATCTCTTAATGCACCACAGTCTCCACAGAGGTGGATGGGCCGTGATCAGGCTCAACCATGCCTTTCCTATGTTGTCATTTAACCAAAAAATAGGAATCAAGAGTGAGAGGCACAACTAAAGTCACTGTGAACAAACTGGAACAAAAGGAGAGGTGCATTAAGAGGGAAAGTTTCAGAAATTCAGGTACTGACCTTGCAAGAACAAACCAGGGAAGATGACAGGACACCAAGTCATCAAAACACAATGGTGGCTTCAAACATTGGAA
Source organism: Bos indicus (assembly GCF_029378745.1). Lineage (NCBI taxonomy): Eukaryota > Metazoa > Chordata > Mammalia > Artiodactyla > Bovidae > Bos > Bos indicus. The sequence goes on from NC_091769.1 coordinate 17,612,430, forward strand.
CGGTATGACTCATTCCCACTCTTCTGATACTGCCTTCACCAAGAAAGCTTCTGATCAACTTGCTTCCCTATAGGGAAAGACTGGATGAAGTATCCAGCCCACTAGTCAGCTGCTTACTTCTTATAATACAATAAGATGACATTTAATACTTCAGTGAACTTTCAGTGTAACTCAGCATCTTCGAATCCAATCAAGATTGAGCTTCTGCTCAAACAAGCCTAATGTGAATTTATCAAGGTGACAAAAAGGCTTCCCCTGACAAGAGGAAACTGGGTCTCCCTTAACAAAACTTGAAATTCAAACTTTTACAAGACATGTATGAGCAACACTGAGGAAATCTGTAAAAACTGAAAATAGCAACGATTTTCTCACTAGCTTAGAAGCATCCTCTTTGCTGCTCTTTTAAAAATAAAACTAAATCTCTCCAAAATTCAGGTTTTAAAAGTACATACCTACTAGTCTCTCCAATTCTCGTTTCACTTGGCTTTAATTTTCATCTGAAGTAGAAATAAGATCAGAGAGCTCAGTACACCGAAAAGGCATGCAAACATTAATCTAGGTTGTAAGACCACAATTTTAAGGAATAAACATTCAGAAAAATAATGAAAGGAAATAGCAAAACAGTTAACAACTATGGAATGTGGGATTAGAGAAGACCTGAATTCTTTATATTTTCTGTATTTTCTACAATGAATATTGTTTTATTCAAGCTTCTTTACTTGCAAGAAAAAAACACCCATTCAGTAGCCTTAAGAAAAACTGGATTTATCATAAAGCTATATAAACAAAGAGCTGGAAGAGCAATCTCACAGAAAATGACAGCTGAGCTGAGCTCTACAAGTCCGGAGCTAGGGTGAACCTGGCATCAATTCTGCTCCAGAAAACTCAAGAAGAGGTCTGAGTGAAGCTGCCTACCAAAGCTCTGCCACGTACATTGTTCAATTCTAGTCCATGCATGTCTTCCACTCAGTCAGCCATGGACATGCTTTCTTTGCTTCCACCTTAAAGTCCAAATTTCCTTCATTTTAAGCAGAAGACTGTGTGTTTAGGTATAAGAAGGTTAGGAAAATAAGCAGCTTTTGTTTACGGACTGAATTGTACTTTTTTAGATTATGTGTTGAATACACACACATGGTTTTTAGACAGAGCCAACATTACAACTTTCCTGGTGGCTCAGTGGTGAAGAATCCACCCGCTGATGCAGGAAACAGAAGTTCAATCCCTGGGTTGGGAAGATCCCCCTGGAGAAGGAAACAGCAACCCACTCCAGTATTCTTGCCTGGGAAATCCCATGGATAGAGCAGCCTGACAAGCTACAGTCCATGGGGTGGCGAGAGCCAGACACGACTTAGTGACTAAAGAACAACAAGCCAGTATAGAGAAAGGACTACAAAAAGAAGAGGTCTCCCTCTCCTCCCCGACGTTTGGAGGTGGGGAGGAACAACCAACAAAAGGAAAGTTAATATTTATGTTTCTAAAATGGTAAAAATACTATTTAAGAAAGCACAATATCCTTAGTTTCTCCTTTTACTACATAAACAATGATTATACAACAATTAGAAAATGCACATAATCAAAACAGATTACTTTGAAATTATCTGATACTGCATCACATATAAATAATATGAAGTACTATAAAACTGATTGGTTCCCTTTTAAATAGATATTTCTTCTGAACTTTACTGTCCACAGAGCAGATTAATTTATATTGGCAATCTATTTATAAATTATGTGAAATATTTCATCATGGTAGAAACATCTTCTTTTCTAACACACTTTCCCATCCTGCTCAGATTAAATTGATTAAAATGAAAATAACAGAAAATGTTCTCAAAAACTAAAAACTCCAAATATATGTAAGGTAGAAACATTTAAGTTTTAATTACTAAATACCCTCAAACTGTTCTAGAACTTCTACTTGATGTGGACAGCAATCTCAGATGGTGGTTCAGAAAAATTTTTCAAAGAAGTCCTGAAGTGAATCAAGAAGAGGAGTTTCTCTTTGAAAATAGGGTCCCTTTGCTGACTGTTTTTTTTCCTTTGTCCTCTACCACCTAAGATACTCACTCCATAGAGCAGTTCAGCCCTGCAAGCTGAGCTGTATGTAGCAGGTAAGCCATCAGCATCAAAATAACCTGGTACGTGAGTTTATTCAACACACAGAATGATACCAAATCTAACCCACCTCTTAAAGTGTGGTGCAGGAGTATCTTTGAGAACCCCATATTCCTGTACTCCTTAAATATAGGAAACTACTTTTAAGAGTTTAATAAAGAATTTAGTATATATTTTTCCAATTAAAAAAAAAATTCTCTACTAACCAAACTGCTGCTAAGTCGCTTCAGTCGTGTCCGACTCTGTGCGACCCCATGGACTGCAGCCTACCAGGCTTCTCTGTCCATGGGATTCTCCAGGCAAGAACACTGGAGTGGGTTGCCATTTCCTTCTCCAACTAACCAAACTAGGATTATACTAATAGGCTATCCTCCAACTTGCTTTTTTCACAGAATAAATATATCTTGGATATCTTGACATGTCACATATATGTAAATATGATGATTTCACAATCTAAATGTTAATCTCTAAGGATTACAATTTTCTATAATCAGAGAAAACAAAGTTTTTAAAAAGGAATGAATAACAAATGCTTCCATTGGTGTTTTTGTTATTTTGAGTACTGTGAATTGATTTTAGAGTTTAACGTTAGGGATTATAACATTAATATTGTACTGGAAGGTACCTTTATGGGAAACATGCCTGGTTTGGGGTCTGGACGTTCACTGAAAGTGAAAGTGTTAGTCACGTCCGACTCTTTGTGACACCATGGACTGTAGCCTGTCAGCGTCCTCTATCCATGGGATTCTCTAGGCAAGAACACTGGGGTGAGCAGCCATTCCCTCCTCCAAGAGACCTTCCCCACGCAGGGATCGAATTCAGGTCTCCTGCACTGCAGGCAGATTCTTTACCGTCTGAGCCACCATGGAAGCCCTGGCAGATTTCTAAATTGGATAATTAGTTTAATTATAGTCTTCATGTTTTGGAAATATTTAATAACTCTTACTAGCAATTTTGAATTTTTCACATATTTTACATCAGTCATGTAACTGCATATGAAGAATAATTTGAATTTAGCACGAATAAGTAGTTTTCAAATTAGTATGATTTAAGTATTATTTTATAATGAAATTATAGCAAACTATTCTAACTGTATTTCACTATACAATTGGAATTGGGATATTTTGTATTGATTTTAATAAAATAGTGGCATACTCAACAGATTTCAAATAATACTCTGTACTTATGAAATTATGGAGCTTAAAGTTCAGTATCTTTACTCTCATCTTAACAAAGGATTGTAGTTACTTCTATTGCAGTGATTATTCCAGTTGGAGTTAATAAATGTTTACGTTTATAACCTCTCAGTTGACAGTGACAAAGCTCATGACTTTGCTAACGGCAGGGCTAGGCGCTGTGAGCAGTAAGAGTTTCAGGTCACTGGTTCTCACATGTTGCCCAGTGATCCTATCAGGCACTGTGAGAGGTACAAGGGTGGCTCATATTCATCACCATATTTTTCTGAATTTCAAGGATGTTTAATGAGGCGGAGATCTAAGATCTAGCACAGCTGCGGTGCTTTAAAATCACTACTGTTCAAAGCTGGGAAACAAATCTGAATAGGCAGCTATCAGGGCTCAGAGTGTGAGACTGAGAAGACTGTCTATCCCTTTGGAGTGCAGCAGGACCCTTTTTGGGGACCACTTTCATACTGTGAACAAATCAAGAAGAGCAAGCTATTTCATCTGAAGTCTTATATAAAACATACACATTAAAGATTAAAAAAAACCTGTATTCTCTTGAGGCAAAAATCTTAAACTTTATTACATTCTTCCTAATAAGTTTTATTCAGTTTTAAACTTGCACAGTATTTTTTTCCTATATTCAAAAACACTTGCTAAATCTACTTACTTATATGTATTTATACAATATAATTATTTTGTTAAATACGAGATGGTTCAATTCTTTTTAAGAATATCTTTTGTACTTCAATCACAGCCTTTTCCTTAAAAATGAAAGAATTTCTTTTAAAAAGAACAAGTTCAGTCATAGTACTTAAATACAAAGCAAGCCAAACTCAGAGGTTCACTCTTACAATAAAAAATTTGCTTAGACTTTTCTAACAATATAGATATAACACAGCCTCACACATTTTATAGTTTGTTATTCCATTCTCATCTTTCTCTTTAACGTTTGGAGGAAAGATGAGCTTTTAAATAAACCCATGAGTTTATTATTTTAAAAGGCCAATTTTTAAACATTTCATTATTTCTCAAGTGAGAGTATATGGAAAATACAGAAAACGTTTTAAATAGCCTACAATAAAATTGATTTCTATTAATTAATGGCAATAAGAAGAACTGGCACAGTAGTAAAGAATCCACCTGCCGATGCAAGAGACACAAGAGATGCAAGTTCAATTCCTGGGTCAGGAAGATCCTGTGGCGGAGGAAATGGCAACCCACTCCAATATTCTTGCCTGGAAAATCCCACAGACAGAAGAGCCTGATGGGCTCCAGTCAATGGGGTCACCAACAGTTGGAACCAACTGAGCCACTGAGCACACGCACATGTTATGGTTTTGCTCGGGAGTTTTGTGTTTTTTTTAGTTTCTGCATCACTGTGGACTATGACGATAATCTATGAATTGGCCTCCCCACTCTATCTGTGCCCCTTGACTACTTGTAAGCTACAGTTTACACTCTACACAGTAGTCAGAATATTTTTTAAAATCGAAGTCAGATCATATCACTCCTTTGCTATTACTGGAGGCAGTAGTTAGTATTCTCAAATATTTAACCTGAAAGTGATATTAGGAAACAATCAAGACAATTCAAACTGTGGGATGTTTTGTAAAAAGCAAACAAACAAACAGAAGAATTGGCCTACTGGACTTTTTAGATTGGGATCCAAATACAATCCAAAATCCTTACCCATGATCTGTACCTGCAAGAGATCACTGACAAAATTTCCTTCCACTTTCTCCCCTTTGCTCACCTCACTTCAATTTTAATGGTCTCCCTGTTTTTAAATTACAAAGAAAACAAATACAATTGCATCTCAAGGCTTTTAAACAAGACATCTGCCTAGAATTATTAATAATTAGAAGAAAAAGCAGATACATTCATTCCCTTCAAAAAGCTTACTATGATAATTTATCAGTTTTCCACTGCTGCAAAACCAGACAGAGACTTAAAATAGCTACCATGAATTAATATTATTGCTCATGAGTCTACATGTCAGCGGGGCAGTTCTGCTGTGCTGGTGAGGCTGGGTAATCTCAGCAATGCCTGTGTCTACCGTCAAATGGCCTGGCTGGCTGGACTGGGATGGCCTCTTTCCCATGTCTGGTGATTGCTGAGATGCCTTCTGGGACAATAGGAGCAACTAGTAACCAGCAGTCTAGCCAGGCAAGTGTGGGCTTGATCACAAGAGAAAACAGAAGCCATAAAAGGCCTTTTGAGACCTAGGCACAACACTGTGCAAAGCAAGGCGCTTGTACAACCTATATTCAAGAAGCAGGGAAACAGGCCAAGTCACATTGCAAAGACTATGGATACGGGGAAGGGTAGAGAATGGAACCATTTTGTAATCAGTCTACCACACATCACGCCTGACAAGAGCACGATTTCAAAACGCTGGTTCATCTAAGATGTGGGGGTGAGGAGAATAAAATATACACAGGATGATATAAACTATGTGTTGCTATAAATCCTATAAAGCATGCTTTCTCAACCTTGGCACTATTGAAACTCTGCGCCAAGTAAGTATCTGTTGTGAAGGGTGTGTCCTATGCACTCTAGGATGCTTAGCAGCATGGCTCCCTGGCATCTACCCACTACACACCAGTGGTACACTCCCACGTTGTAGTAACCAAAAGTGTCTCTGCTGCTAAGTCGCTTCAGTCGTGTCTGACTCTGTGCAACCTCATAGACAGCAGCCCACTAGACTCCACTGTCCCTGGGATTCTCCAGGCAAGAACACTGGAGTGGGTTGCCATTTCCTTCTCCAATGCATGAAAGTGAAAAGTCAAAGTGAAGTCGCTCAGTCGTGCCCGACTCTTAGCGACCCCATGGACTGCAGCCCACTGTCCATGGGATTTTCCAGGCAAAAGTACTGGAGTGGGGTGCCATTGCCTTCTCCGAAAAGTGTCTCTAGATATTGCCAAATATCTCTCAGGGAACAGAAACCACTCATAGCTGTGAACCACTGCTAAAAAGGAATGAAATAAAGTATGGACAACTTGGTCTTATTCCTGCCAATATAACCTAATTTTACTTTAAAAGGCCATTCAAATGAGTCTAAAAGGTAAACTTTATTTACAGATATATAAAATGTATACCAAATTCTTAACAGTTTACATATTAAAAATTCAAAATTTCACTGATAATACGTAAGATTCCTGCTAATTTAACCAAAAACACAACCATATTTCGGCAATCAATATGAAAGAAGTTAATTATCAGAAGTTCAACTAAACTAATAGTACTACCTCTAGGATTTGGCAACCCACTGCAGTACTCTTGCCTGGAAAATCCCATGGACAGAGGATCCTGGTAGGCTATGGTCCATGGGGTCACAAAGAGTCGGACATGACTGACCCACTTCACTTTCACTAGGATTTAGTATGGTGCATAAATAAATCCCAGATTGGTTTATTATTTATATTTTACAACAAATAAATACCAAGAAATGGTGATATTTCTCTCCCAATCTCCAAAGGTAAAATTCTGTCTCAAAACTACAGTTCATGTTCAATCCTCTCTCTCCCCATTTCAAGGCAATGGCAATATACATCCCATTTCCACCCCTCACTCTAACAGCAATTACAAAGATGAAACACACCATGCAAACCTCTGTCATAAATTACAAGAGTACAAAGTCTCAATAAAAGAAGGAAGAAAATAACAAATCAGAACATTCCTGGGCATACTGGAAGACCTTGCAGTCACAGTCACGAAATATTTATTGATCTCAACTGTTCTCACAATATTTATGTTCTGGAAATGCTACATACAAGCCAAACTACTTCAAATGCATAAACTAAATATCTTCTAACTTATATTCATATACATATCTGTGATAGCATTGGCCAAGTGAAGTCATATATACAAGAACCAACTTAAAGACCCTCCTTTTGGATTCTCTGGGCAAAAATCTAATAATTTCTCCTTCAGAGAAAAGAAAATGGGATAACTTGCTAACCCAGTGATGCACCAATGAGCAGGGCTGGGACCAGGGTAAGGGGAGTAAAGTGCTAAGGACACCAAATTTAAGGAAGGGCTCATCCTAATGGCCAGGTAATAAGCTAAAATGTGAGGAAAGCAACTGCTATTTTAATCTTACCTCCGGTTCAGCAGGGATTGCACTTAACAGCAGGAAACAGCACCCTGATTTCCGCATCTCCAAGTTCTGTCCTGTCCTGAGCCTTGGCACTTATACCTTTCTCCTTATTTCTGAGAGCCCTCAAAGAACCACAGGGCCTGCCTAGACTGTCAGTCTGATGGTACCAAACAAGGAACTGGGGAATCCAGCAGAAAGAGTCACCCACATGGATACAACTGGAACACCTAAATTTTGAAGGTTGGGGGAAAAAAAAGGGGCATTTCAGGAACTCCAAGATTGTCCTTTATAAAGTTGGCCTTGCGTTTATAAGTGGTTTATAATTTTTAAGCATGTGTATTCACACTTTCAATGGAAATGTTATCATTTTCAACATCTTTTCCCAATTATCACCATTTAACTGAATCAGTGTTATCAACTAGAAACACTGAAAAGCAATAGTATACCTTGTGGTTAGCAAAATTAGTTTTAATAAATCAGTTTCAATCCAAAAATAACTATAGGGTAGGAGTTCATCTTCATGATGCAATACTATTCTTTTCCTACTTATGGTCTTCAACGCTACTGAGGAGCAGACAAAGGAAATTTATCTTAAAAGTTAGAATCACTGACAAGAAAAACCCTACATGATAGTCTCATTACATAAAACGAGACACTTTTTTGTCTCAGGAGTAGACCCAAACACACCACCACGCCCAGAAGTGTTTGTCAAGGGTCCTAAGTATAGTTCCTTCCTCTTTTGTGACTCACCCTTTCCCACACTATCAAAACAGTTCAACAGCAGGAATGCTATTAGATCTAAGCAATTAGGAAAACTGCTGTTCCATTTCCTCAACTGTGCAGAGAAAGAGTTCTGATAACAAAGCTTACCTTGCCCAACCCCCTGCAATAATGCCAGTTATTAAGGCTAGATCACTTTAAGTGCCTTGGAGACCAGTAATGTTTGGTACAAGTCCTTTCACATCTTTATTTTAAAGGCCACATGTAAGCAATTTAAATCTATCTTTTCAACGGCCACCTCATGACCCCTACACAGAATCTCTTTTCCAAAACTGTGCAGGCCTGTGTGTTCCCCTCAACAACACAGGACAGCAAAGGCTACTTCCTCAGCAAATCAGTGATGGGGTGAATGCTAAGGAATATAGGGGTTTTAGCTTATTGCCAATGGGCTCTTTCTACCAATTTTCTTAATTATATACATTCAATAATTAAGGCAAGGGAAACCACTCAGAAGCTTTTTACATGTAACACTTGCCAGCAAGAGTCTTTGAGGCCTATGGACTTACATGTTCCCAGTAGTAAATCCCCAAATAAAATTAAGCTGTTAGTTTTCATAAATAAGTGTATTAAAATTATATTAATATAAATCTATTTTAATTATAAAAATTAAAATCATAACAAAGAAGTGAAACATAAAACCTTCATAATCCATAACGATGATCACCTTTGTGTATTCCCCTGCTGGTCTTTTCCCATGTGAATTTTTATATGACTATTATCAAGTTGTACCTATATTTTTTATTCTGATTTCTTTCACTTATAAGATTTCCATTTCTTCCATAGAATTCATTTATATAGCAAAATAAGACTATGGCAAAAGTCTTACATTGTTCTACTGCTGTGTAAAAAAAATTACTACAAACTTAGAGGCTTAAAAACGAAACTTATTTATGAGTTCACAGGTCAAGTCCAGTGGGGTTGACTGGGTTTTTTACTTAGGGTCTCTCAAGGCCAAAATCAAGATGCCAGCCAGGCTGGGTTCTCGTCTGGGAAGAATTCACTTCCGGTTCATTCAGGTTATTGGTAGAATTCCGTTCCCTGAAGCTGTAGGTCAAGGACTCTGTTTCCTTGGTGGCTGTCAGCACAGAGCCTCTCTCTCAGCTCTTCAAGGCCTCTTGCATTCGTTCACACATGGCCCCATCCATCCTCAAGCCAGCAACAACATACCAAGTCCTTCCTGTCCTTCAGATCTCTCTGCTTTCCAATTCTGCTGTGAGCCAGAGAAAAATCTGTTTTTTAATTCTCATGTGATTAGAATAGGTCACCTGGTTAAACTCCCTATTGTCTAACTCAAAGTCCAGTTGTTAGTAACCTTAAACTACATCTGCAAAATCTCATTTGCCATGTAACAGACATAACCATGGGCATAATATCTCATCAAATTCAAAGTCCTGGGGATTAAGGTGGGAAATTAGGGAAAGCCATTTTTAGAATTCTGCCCACTACCTCTCTGTCACAATAGAAAATGTATTCTAACTGTGGATAACAGTCAAACTTTAAGGTCCTTTCTAATCCTAAAATGCTTTTTAAAAATCTAATATTTAAACAAATTACAGAGATAAAGTGAAGGGCTATTTTAAAACTCATTAAGAAAATCAAATTATATGAATTTAAAAATTAGTTACATTAAAAAGGGAACTGAACTTTCCCCTAGTTAAAAAAAAAAAAAAAAGACATGTAAGACATGTTTTTGCAAAATCATCACCTTTTGGAGCCAATTTTCTACACCAAAAGGCAAAGCATGGCTATAGAAATAAAGGTTAGTGCCAAATCATAATGACTGGGTAAACCAGACGTGAAGAACCCTAACACCAGTGACAGCTTCTATAGTACAAAACTCCAGTCTGATTCTTGCTCTAAAGAGCAGAGGAGTAAACCGGCCAAATGAAAACCTGGCTCTTAGGCTATTCCACCCAAGGTTCATTAAGGAAAACGACGACTAAAGATACAACCCAGGGATCAGGGTAGCAGCGCATCTCAGAGGGATTCAGCCAACTGACTTTGGTATGAGACAGTCATGCCCACCACAGAAATCTAGCCAAAAAAAAAAAAAAGCAAAGGGGAGGAAAAGTAAAGAGGAAGGGAGAAGGAAGGAACCAAACCAAACCAAACCAAATCTGGCACAAAGAAAGTACTAAATAAATATGTGTTGAATGAAAGCATAACGTAATAGACAATAAATATGTATGTTAGCCTTCAGGAACTTCACTCCTCTGAACAGAGAAGACAAGTCTTTGTAAATCTCAGCTACTAATGGGCTAACCATTACCAATAGGCTACTGATAGACTGACAGTGGGGTCCAAGGTGGGGCAATCTGCAAGGGACTGGAGAGCAGTTCCTGAGAGTGAGAGAAGAAAATGAGGGCAAACAACAGAAGTTTTAAGCCCAAGAAAGAAAGTCTGACAAATATGAGCAGAACTGAAATTTTCAGTCTCAAAGTAATTATAATTTATACAATGGCAGATATATCAATACAAGTAGATATAGTATGTTCCACAACAGAATTCCAAAGATTTGTTCCCAGCAAAATAAGCCAGATCCTGCCTATCTGTATTAACCGGTGGGAAGAGTACACTGATAGATATGAATGATATCATGGAATGATAAGCTCATACAGTGGTAAATATAAAATACTAACTATAATGTGACGCAGTGAGGCCAAAAAAAAAAAAAAATACCAACTATAGCTTCAACTCTATCAAATACAAGAGTAATGTCTTCCACGGCTAGCAAAATGCTCTAAATTGAGGGTTCTTATAATGCTTATAAGAATTATACAAATTGCTTATAATGATTATTATAAACAATGTGTGCTTATAATGTGCTTATAATGTTTTACTAACATAGCATGTTAAGCTTTCAAAAGTATTTTTCAAACAATATCATCAGAACTTTGAACTATTCATCCAAACTATGAATCAGTGTACTTTAAAACAAGGCTAAGATGTTAGGATACAGGAAGATGGAGATGGCATTCTCTCCAGCCACCCCTCCACTCCCACCTTGAGAGTTACTACCTCCAGTCTGGGACTGTACCTTCCCCACACTGCATCATCAGGGGCAGGGGGCTTAGTGGGACTTGCTCAAGGCAAGTTAACTGTATGACTGGCAAGTCACAGCTTCTCTGGTCTCAGACAACCCATGTTTCTCTAACGTATTCTCTCTTCTCTGTCCCATCCAGCACTGTTATGATTCAGGCCCTCACTAATCCTTGCCTATCCTATGGTAGTAGACTCATAGACAATCTGCCCACCTCTAAGACAGACCCCCTCAAATCCATCCTGAACACAGCTACACAGTAATCCATCTAATAAAACACCTGTGATCATATGATTCGCCACTTCTGCGTACACAGGACAAAGTCCAACACTAACAACTGGCCTATTTTAAGCCATTCCAAGATTTAGCCCCAACCGCCCTTCCTGACTAGCTCCCCTTCAATCCCTTGCTGATTATTTTGGTGGCAAAAAGCTGAGCTGACAATCCAACTGCCCCTTCCCCCAACTCCAACATTTCTTCCCTTCATGCCTCTGTTCTTGCTGTTCCCTCTGAAAGGAATGTCTTCCTTTCCTGGATCACTCCTACCCACTTCTTTTAGCTTCAGATGAAGAGGCTCATCCTGCAGACTGGTGGTTGGGGCTGCCAAGGGGTAGGTGAGAAAAGCTGGAAAGCAACTGCTTAATGGGTACAGGGTTTTCTTCTGGAGTGATGAAAAAGATAGGGAACCAGAGATGGTGCTAACACAATACTGTTACTATATTATATGCCATGGAATTGTTCACTTTAAAATGACTTCTGTTGTGTGACTCTCATCTTAATTTTAAAAAAAGCAGCAGCAGCCCAGCCTACAAAAAACACAGAAAACCTTCACCGACTCCTCAGCCCCAGACTGGTTCAGCACCTTGTAAACTCCTCTATCACAGCACTTATTACTTTGTATTATCCATTAATAGAGTTTCCACACAGTATTTTGAGCCTCTTTATCTTCCTCATCTTCTCATCTCCCTGTGCTTAGCCTAGGCCCTCAAGAATTAATTTTTAATCAATAAAAAATAGAGATACCACTTATCTCCCTGGGGGCAAAAGGCTAGGGGCAAACAATCTTTTGAAGATCTCAGTTCTATAAAAAGCCTACAAGAGCATGTATTAATTGCAAAGAAAAAGATCAGGAAGACTGCTATTTATCTAGTTATAAAGGACAAAAATGGAATGAGCTCAGGTGAGATTTTTCAGGGAGTAATGAAAAGAACCACCATTTATTGAGTTAACTGCAATTATTAACCCCACATTCCAAATAAGGAAACAAAATATATTGAAGTAACTTGCCCAAGGTCATAAAGCTGATTATTGGGAGCAGCAAGATCCAAGTTCAAGTCTACCAGACTGCAGAGCCTGACCCTAGGACACTGCCACACCAGCTGCCCCTTCACACTGCTCCAGGCAAAGTTTCAAAAACTATGCATAGTTGGGCCCACAGTGTGCCTTTTCTGAGGCTGAGAAAACACTCCACATTCCACATTTATCTACTTATCCATTGCCATGAATGTTGTTTATATTTTATAAAGTGTTTTTAAAATACAAATGTAATTTTTTAAAAGAATCCAACAGTCAAAAAAATAGAGGTGAATCATAAAAAAATCTCCCATTTAAAAAAAAAACTTCTCATGTGTCATTCAGCGAGTGTTTGTGAGCTATTTCTCATGTACACAGCAGAAAAGATCAGAGTGCATCAGTCTCACTAGAACCACAGGCATAAGACTCCCACACTAGAGAGGCTGCGGTATTTTCATGATACCCCAACCTCTACCAGGCTAAGTATTATGTGGATGAGAAAACCACAGAATAACCAGAACAAGCTAGAAGAAAATTTACACACACTTTTTTTTAGTTTAGAAAGCATGATTGTTTTATGTCCTTCCTCCCTTCCGCTCTTTAATAATACCAGAATCTGGTAAGAAAAAAATTAACCAGAAGTCAATGAGACTTTTTAAAATATGTTTGTGCATCCAAAAGGAAAAACTTTACTACAGAAGTAATGTCGACCTTGACAACATATCAATAAGGTCAATATTAAAAACATATCTCCCCCCACCCCAAAAAGCATATACCCTTTTAGACACACATGTACACAAGCATGCACTCACGTGCACACATATACACACACCCCTTTCCAGACAGTAAGCCAACAATTTTTAGTTCTATTGGACACTCAGGACTTACCTCACCCATACATCCTCCAACTAATGCTAAAGCCAAGGATGATGGGATAGTCTATTGGGTGAACATACACATATATACAACAGCAAAAGGCAAAGAGGATACAATATGACAGTATTAATATCAACAATTCAAGACAAAATTATAATGGGACAAATTCAAGATTTTTATAATAACTAGTTAGACTTTACAACGAATATAAAGTAGCCAGGAACCTTAAAATATCAATTAAAACAAAATTAAGTACATAAAGCAAAAACTGTTTGAAATATAAAGGGGAGAGGACAGAAACGCAACTATAGTCAAAGATACACTACTCTCAAAGCTATGATGGGCCATAAAATAGCAAAAATAGAGATATAAAGCTCTCAAAGATCAATATGAACAAGGCATCAACAGAAAGAAATGGTCAAATAACATGCAAGTGCAAGAGCCAATAATCACAAGAATATTGTCGCACTCCCTGGAAAATAAAGACACAGATTAAAGCAATAATATTTTGGCTGATAAATAAACATGTTTTAAATCACAGTATGATTATTGGAAGGGTATGGGGAATGCAACTGCTGGATAGAACACAAAATGGTTTTGAGACTTACCATAAAAGGTCTTGCTTCTGCCCAAATACCCTGCCTCCCAATATTTTAGGTCTTTGGCTTAAGACACAAATGTCATAGCTTTCAGTTTGAAATTATATCAGTTCACGATGGTTAAAAACATGGTTCCAGAGTCAGACCACCCGGCTCTCCACTTTTAGCCATAGCACCTGGGCAAGTAAATTATTTAACGTCCATCTATAAAATGATGGCAACAGTACTCACTTCTTAGGGTTAATGTGAGGAGTATGTGAGTTCATGTAAAGCACTTAAAATGATGCATGGACATCCACGTTCAATAAATATTGGCTATTGGCACTTGGACTTCTTGTATGTCATTTATTTTTAAGAAAATTCACTAGCATTTACTGAGTTCTTCTAATGGGACATTTGAATCTGCTCAAAGCATTTCAAATTATTTGTAGTTTTAAGTACAAAATGTCTTAGAATCAAATATTATTCAAAAACATACACATATCATTACTGTGGTATTAAGGTCACTAAATGCTAAGTGGATAACAAAGAGGTACTATGGAATCTTTCAATAAATATCATTACCTGTGGTTTAAAATCTGATGAACAGAACTACAATTGACTTGTTTTGTTCTTTATCTTCAATTATATTTTGTTTTCTAAAATGAGCATGTGTGACTTTTATGGGGAAAAAAAGGTTTTTAAAATCTACAGCCATTTATCCTCACTGGTTCAGTCTAATATCTACTCTCTCTCAAGGGCACTGCCAGCCTGATTCCATTACATAAACACAGCTCATCAAATCCCAGCCTCGGTCAGAGCTTTAGTCACGCAACTGCACTGGTTCATGTTTTACACTTCATTTTAGAGACTACACTCTGTGGAAATAAGTTAGTCCACATCAACAATAATCAGGATTCCTGAGAATAGAAAAAAGCCCAACAGACAAAACTGTTTTTGTAACTACAAACCAGTGAGTTTACCCTTGTGTTTTTGTGTTATATTTTTAAACCTTAAAGACCTATTACTTTTTCCAACTACATAAAAACTATGTAAAGCTTTTAAATGATGTATGACTTAGGAAGAGACACAATGCATATATTAGCCTATCATTCTGCTTATAATTTCAGGAAGTACATTTCAAACATCTATTTTTAGGCAAATTCATTACAGAAATCAATTTGATTTCACTCACGCAGATAGCTCACGCAGGTAGGAATTTTCACCAGTCTGTTAGATCCCTTATGTGAGGACAGACAAATGTTTGCATGATCTGTAACAGGACGCTAAAGGTTTCCATATGATACTGATACAGAGACCACATGAGTTATGTTTAAATCTAATATTCTGGGATCTAGATTTCTTCAACAAGGATACAACCATAAGTGAAACAGGGCTGATGAGAACAAAACTTTGCTGGCTGTTAGCTAATTCTAGAGGAGAGGGGATGAGAGGGAACATGAACTTGTTATTAACAGGATAATTTCTGAAGATGAAACTTAAACTGACTCTAGTCAGAGATCCCTCTAAACAATGGTTAAAACTTGTCAAGAAATTCGAAGTTTTAATTCAAGGCAAAAAAAAAAAAAACGAAAAAAGAAAGAAAAATCTTCCTTTCACTCTCCTCGCAAGCTGTCACCCTCTAACTCCTGACTTGCACTGAAATCCTTCTCAGTAACTCATCTGCACCATCCTTTACATGAACACCAAATTTTGTTTTCAAACCTAATATGCCCACAATTGGCTATATAATTTCACGACTCCAAAACATTGTGCTCACTTCTCTTTTGCCCTCAATGCCCTTCGAACTCTGTCTGACCCATGTTCAAGCTTCACCTTTCTACCTTTACCCTTGACCCCACCCTATACATCTGTGCTCTCACAGCAATGTATACACACCTATATTACGGCTCTTAGCATACTAGAGTACTATTTTATGTCTGGCTCTCTGAAAAAACTTCATGAAAATTATGATTTTATCTTTCTTATTACAGAAGTTTTAAAACATATACAAAATAGTATCACAAAAGTAAATACAACAGTATCATTATCCAACCGGTTACAATAATTATTAACTCACAACCATTCCTATTTCAACTATATCCCCCACTTACTTCTCCCACCCACCCACAGATTATTTTGAAGCAAATTCCACACTCCACATCATTTCATCTGTAAATAGTATACTCTCAAATGTTTCTCTGAAAGACAGACCTCTTTATAAATGTAACTGTGTTGCTAGCGCTGTCACACTTAAATCTTTTAAAATAATAATATACTATCAACACAAATTCAGATGGTGTTCACATTTCTTCCACTGTCTTATAAACTTTTATTTTTACAGTTATTTAATCAGGGTCAAATGAGGTCTACCACCGTAGTTAGTTAATATGTCTCCCTAAATCTACTAATATATAGATTTCTCCCCCATTTTTTTTCTTCTTCTTAGAATATATATTTTTTAAGAAACTAGGTCACTTACTCTAGAGTTTTCCATGATTAGAATTTTGTTCATTGCACCCCCATGTTTCTCTGTCCTCTGTATTTTCTGTAAACTGGTGGTTAAGGTCTAGAGACCGATCATATTCAGGTTTGGCATTTTTGGCAAGACAATGAGTAGCAATGAACATTTCCATCAGGAGATAAACTATGTCCAACTGCCTTTCTGAGACATTAGTAGCCACTCATACATGCCTGTCGGCACTCTACAGCCATTGATTCATGAGGAGCTAAAAACTATGATATGATTCTATCATCCCATCTTAATCTATTAGCTGGGGTAAAATACCTTTAGTTACCCTGAGAAAAAGCACTAGTTTCATTCTTTCTCTTTATTTTAGTCCTGATCTTTGATGACTTCTTTGCCTTCTAGTGTGATGAAGGATGCCATGGTCATCTTGCACATTTTCTGCTCCCAGTTTGGAATTATCCATATCTTCAAAGAGGACCTAATTATTAATTCAGTCTTCTTGAGCCTAGCTTATGTGTGCCATAAATGTGCCACAAATGTAAAAAAGCAGTTGCCTTATTACTAATGAATTAAAATTTGAAAAATGTGTATGATGTGGAATAAATAAATGCACAATCATTACTCCACTGTTATTAAAAGAAGTAATTAAAATGCTTAAGTACTCATCATTTAAGTTCTTGGACTCATTATATACTAAAAGACATACCAAAGCAATTCAACCTTCCTGCTTTGGTATTATAATAAAGTTCAGCAATTAAAGTCAGCACGATGCTGAGCAAAACTGCTGCTGGGTTGAAATCCAAAAGTATAAAAAGAGGGCTTCTTTACTGCGATCTTCCTGCAAGAAATTCTTCCTGCAAGAAACCGCAAGAAATACAACACAGGAATAATCCTGGGAAACTATCTGAATAAAGTTTTAATTAAGGTAAACATTTTGACTAAAGGTTGGCATCTTTAATGAAAATGAGTAAACACTGCTCAATTAAGTATCATGAGTTTAAAAACAATTTGTGATCTTAATTTTCTTATTACCACAAAATCATCAATACAAAAATAACAATAACATCCTTTCAAACACACCCATATCACCAAGTGGAAAACACAAATGCCTCATTCTCAAAATTACAACTAAAACAAAGTAATACTTAATCCTTTATGCTTTTCAAAACATCTCAAACTTCTGCTCTTGGTGGGAACCAAAAGAAGGTTTTTGAAGATTTTTCAGTTGCTATATTTATAACTCCAAATTCTTTTAGAAATACCAAAATGTTTTTCAGGGTACTGAGACATTAATGAGATGCTTTAGAACATATTTGGTTGCTGATTTATAAAATTGATTGCCCCATTTTAAGAGCGGCCTAAAGAAATGGCAGCGAAAATTGTCACTGTGGAACTTCCCAGGTCGGAGATTAGTAGTATAGGTACAATTTAAAGCGGAACCTCCTTCCAAAATGTGTGCTTGCAATACGGGTTTGCAGTAGTCCTTTTAATTACTACTCAAATTTCCTAATCTGAACTAGGTAAAAATGGAACAAGCCTCTTCTCATTGTACATATAATTGTACACATAATTGACTGTACATATAATTGACTAGATCTGAAGTAGCATTTATAGTTATTTAATTATCCCTTTCAGAAATCTGAAACTCCAATTTAGTAATTAAAAATAAATCTGACAACAAAAATTGTCTTATGATTAAAAGATGCAGCTATCTCTAGATTTAGCTAGTAAAGGACACTTACATGTATTCTATGCACAATTTAAAATTGTGAACTATATTTATTCATGTATATAAACACACCCTCTTTTCGTGAACTCTAAACTCACTGACATATTTATAACCACGGTACTACTCAGAATATTTGAAATTCCTTATATAGCATATAATTATAATTTAGCATGTTACGTTAATATGCTGTATTTTTCATACTATAATATCATAAAATATTTACATAGTTCATTTCTAATGTGTCTCCAGATCAATACCTTAAATACTATAAATGCATGACAAAAACTATTTATGAAATACACTTTTTAAATCTTTAAAGTTGTACAAATTGTGATCATCTCCATAATGATTAAATGAATGCTTTAAGATTCAATTAGGCAGCCACAAGGGGGAAATGGAAGAGAAGGAAGAAAACAAGATGTATACCTCTTATCTTACACCAGAAAAAATTCTATATGGATTAAAGAGTTAAATATTTTTAAAAATGAAACAAAGACTACATGAAACCAGGGAGATTTTTCTTTATTTTTGTTTAATATTGCAGAGTGGAAAGGCCAAGATAGAAAAAGTCACAAAATAAAAGGCTGATAAATTCAACTGTATAAAAATAAGCCACACTCTGCATAGCAAAAGCCACCATAAACAAACTCATTAGACAAAAAACCAATTAAGAAAAAAAATTCATATTGAAAAGGCTAATTTCCCTGATATAAAGTACATACAAATGAAAGAAATTGACAACCCAATAGAAAAATGGAAAGAGTAAACTCTTCACAGAAAAGAACATGGAAGGGGCTCTTAAAAACATGAAAAGATGCTCAACTTCACCCACAGTAAAAGAAATGCAAATTCAAACTATCCTGAGGTACCATATTTACTTATCAGGCTGACAAAACTTAACAATTTGAACAAACTTTAAATAAAAGCATGGGAAATGATACTTTCTTATACACTGGGTACATGATGCACAGAGGAAATTCAACAACATTCTTTAAAATCATACATGCACATGTCCTTTAATCTAGCAATTACACTTCCAGGAATTGATCCCGCAAGTATACACACACATGCTTGCATATACACAGGCTTACTCATCATAGCATGATGTACATTATAGCAAAGATTTGAATGGGGATGCTCTAAATGGGCCTAGATTCTACAGTTTAAAAAAATATATGGAATAGCAAGTACAGTGTATTACCATTTACATAAAGGGTGAATACTTATATTAATATTTGCTTGTATATGCTAAACTCTCTCTGGTGGGATATACAAGCAATTGATAACACCAATGGCCTCTGAGGAATGGTGGGGGCAAGCAGAAGAACTGAAGTACACAGGTGGGAGAAGGGCTTTCTGCTGTAAATAATTTTGTTCCTTTTAAATATGTTACATTATCTATTTAAAAACTAATAAATTTTAAATAACTCTGAAAGCAAAAAGATTTTTTTAAATGCTCAATCATAACAATACATACACATGTGACCAAATAGAACATTAGGGTTTATGGTTTATGCACTGAAAAGCAGAATCTATTTCCCCTGTTCCTTTATTAAACTCTATCAATGTTTAGTTTGGTTTTATTACTCATCACACTTACATATTTTCATTTAAATATTTTACAAAATGTATTCGAAAATTTAGCTAAGACTGAGAGATGTTCACTTTTTCTAAGCAGGTAGGTTCTATTTTTTTATACCATGTACTCTTCTTTATTTTTTATGACATTATTTTTTAAAAAACAACAATGCCCAGTGTAACAAGTGCTAAAGATTTACACTCAGAAAGATGCATTTTCTGCAAACCGGCATGCTGGTAGTATCAGTAACAACTAAATACTCTGCATCTCTAGAAGAGAAAACAGGCTAAAATTAAGGTGTACAAACTTAGTGCAAACCAAATGGGGTAAACATTGTGAATAATGCTAGAAAAGTAACTGTTAAAGCTGAAAACAACCTGCACTACAAAGAAACTGAATCTTCAACTCAGCTGTGTACAGTGATCTGATATCACTAAATCACTAGTCTGTCAATTATTTTCTTTTAAAAAATCTGAAAGTAATCGTCCCTTCTATGGGCTACTTAAACGACTTCATGCCATATTAACCAACATCAAAGCATCAAATATCATGCTATCTGAAACTATCCCCTCTTTTTTTTTTTCAATTGGGAAGTAAAGAGCCAAGTTTCACCACAATTTCCTTTAAGCCCAAGTAAAATCATCCTAGAAGTAGTCAAGTAGAGAGAAGGGCATAATTCTGAATTCACTCAAAAACCAAAGCAGATTAATGAGTAGTCTCAAAAAATGCATTTAATCATTTGGTAAAACCTATGTTAAATTATTAAAATCTGTTTTAATGACTCCACAGGGACAACCAGGCAGTTTGAGCATTACACCTCGTAAACGTTTCTGACTCTCAAGACTTTTAAAATAACGTTTATTCCAACAACATATAATGTGGAAGATATAGCCATTCTTCTACTTGCCAAATTATCTAAATCCCAACATCTGCAGTCAGGCTGTTTCTCAACATTTCTGTTCTCCTGCCAACTGAAGAGAGGCCCTGAGAACTTCTTAGCTTGCAAAGGCCGGGCTGCGGATCAGCACCGAATGCAGGTCTGCCGGGGGTCTGTCTGTCCCACAGGTGAGACTTAATAAGACAATTTCCCAACTTCACCACCACTTTCAGGATCACCACCCATTTGGGGCTTTGTCTTTACAACTACGCCAGATGCATCTGCATCACTCAGAAATCAAACTTCTGCGTGTTTGATTCTGAGTCCCAATGACCCAGCGACAGCGGCCAGCACACGGCGTCCACCCAGCCCAGCAGCGCTCACCCACGAAAGGTCCGGAGTCTGGACGGGGCGACGCCGGGTCCACTGCTCTGCCCACCTGGACTGTGGGGCGCCAAGCCCCCGCCGGACCCGCAGGCCCGGGGACTGAGGGGCGCCCGCTGTGCCCAGCAGAGCCGGGACGGGCCTGAGCGCGCGTGGGGTGCGGGGGTCAGCCGGGGAGAGGGCAGGGACTAGGGTCACCGGAGAAGGGCCGAGGTGGTGGACAACCCCGAAACACCGACTTGAGTAAGAGCGAACAATTCGATCCTAAAGGCCAGGAGCTGGGAGACCTAAGGGTGAGGGGTGGGGAAAGGGGCCCGGAGAGCCCCGGAGGCAGCGGCGGGGAGGGTCCCCGGGGTCTCCGGGCCAACGCGGAGCCTTAATCTGAGGAGGGAGGAGGAGTCGCCGGGGCCGACCCAGCGGGACACTGTGAAGGAAAGCCGAGCAGAGACGGGCTCTGCGGTTCGCCGGAGGGCAGCGCCGGGCGCTCGGGCGCGCACTGGCCATGGAACTCACCGCGCTGACGGCGGCGGCGGCGGCGCCGGACGGCGCGGGGCCGGGCGCGTCCTGCCTCCTCAGGCGGGACTTCAGGCTCTTCATGGCCAAGACCTGGCAGTCCCACTCCCGCCGAGCGCGGCGCCCCCGACCTGCGCGCGAACCTGAAAGTCCGCCGGCTGGAAACGCACGGAGGCGGCGGCGGCGAGGGCGGTCCCGGCCCCACCTGCCACCTGGGGGCCGCCGGGCGGCCGTCGGCTCCAGGCCTGCGGCGGGACTCCACTCCCACAGCCAATCCGCCCATGATCCTGGTGGGGATGGGGCTGGCTCTGACCAATAGGAATCCGGGAAGGGGAGGGACTTCCCTTTCAAACTTAATAACACCCTTCCTCTCCCCTCAGGAAAAAGTTTGGAACTTCAGCTGGGGAAGCGGTGGAGGTGAGCAGCCAGCGATGTGGAGTGACTCTAGACGCTCCAGGTCGTGGGCGCCACGACTACCTGGATGATGGAGCGTCACATCTAGAGAGAGCATGGAGTCTATCCGACACCAGCTCTCATCTACCCGGACTCCCCTCCTCTTCCCACCCACGTGCTCTTTCCCAAGTAAATTTCTCTTTCTTCCGTCTGATCCCAGAAAAGACTCTTGGTCACTTGCACACTCACCGGCTTCCAAGAACAGCTTCCCTTACATCGGTTGATGTTTCGCTAGACAGATCCCAGTATCTGGAAACAACTACGCGCATCCAAAACTCCTGGAAAAAAAGAAAAGGAAAAAACAGACTTTGAAGAATAAGGTAATAAGGTTGTACAGAAGGATTAGGAACAGACTGAAAACGTTATAGAAAATCAAAGCACGTGTCATGTGCTCAATAATTATTTGTTGAGTCCAGAATCTACTGCTTTGGAGGGTAAGAGTTGAAAGTTGGAGGGGGAGAGCTTTAATCAAAAATGACCCACGTGGCCAAAGAGATACATAAAAAGCTGTCAAAGAAAAAAACATTGTCTTTTTTCCAAAAAAATGATGGTGTTTCCTGTAGAAACACGTTACAGGTGAAAGTATACAATGAAATTAATTCATCCTGTCCAGAAATCTGGATGGATAAACAGGCAGGTGAGCAACACCCAATAATTTGCTGTTATAGTGACATCTTCAGAAGTCTTCCTGGGAGTCAGTTTTTCCCAGGAAAATATTTATTCTAGCATTCACCCATTTGAAAAGATAAACAGTCCACATTTCCCACTAACAAAGGACTCTTTTTGTCTGAAAGGTCAGTTGCTTCTTTGGAGTTTCCTTAGAATAACTAAAGATTTTATTCAAATAGTGTAAGAAGGTTTTCAGAACTGTTTTGGAGAGACAACACCCCTGTGTTTACCCTTAACAAAACACTAAGTAACAGTTAACTTCTTTACTTTAAGAGAAAGTTATTAAATTTTCTCTTGATTAGTTCTATGGAAGTAAGTTTTCTTCCACCTCCTTCCTCAAGATCTGCAGTCATTCAGTTTTGTTGGCTCTTTATAGTGTCTGTGGATGGCTAGTTACTCTCTGTCCTCATCTGCCACTGCAGATCCAAAATAATCTCACACCTGGATGTTATAGAAGCTTTCCAACAGAGGTTGCTGACCTCTGAACTACCAATCATCACAAAATTTTACAAAATAGTCCTTCTTCGTTCAAACAGCTTCACGGCTAATAAAATTTAACTCTTTTACTTGGCATTTAAGGCCGTATAATATGTACCCAATCCTGTTCTCCAGCTGATACTCCAAGCAAACTCTTCAGCCCATTCCTCAAACACGGATCTTGCCTTTTAATTTTCACATCTTTATGCATGCTAATCCTTCCTCCAGTAATTTCTCTCTGTCTACATTCATCTAACAAAATTCTACTGCCCCCCGCCAAGAATGATCAGAAAAGAGCACAATGGGAACTTCTGGAGTATTGTACTAGTCTATCTGGTAAAGTGTGCGGATTACATAACTAATGTGTTCAGTTTGTATAGAATCAGTTAGCTTGTAGTCTTTATGATATGTGCACTTTTATATATACTTGAATTTAAAAAGTTTTTTAAACTCATACATCCATTTCAAGTGTCCTCCCCTGTAATAGAGCATTTTCTGATCACTCAACTGAAAGTGATTTCTCCAACTTCAGAATGATTAAATTGAACTACTCAGATGATACTAACATATGTTAACATGTAACATGTAACATATGTTAACATATAACATATGTTCTGAACAAGCATTATTTCACTGCTGCTGCTGCTAAGTCACTTCAATCGTGTCCGATTCTGTGCGACCCCATAGACAGCAACCTACCAGGCTCCCCCATCCCTGGGATTCTCCAGGCAAGAACACTGGAGTGGGTTGCCATTTCCTTCTCTAATGCATGAAAGTGAAAAGTGAAAGTGAAGTCGCTCAGTCGTGCCCGACTCTTAGCGACCCCATGGACTGCAGCCTACCAGCCTCCTCCATCCTTGGGGTTTTCCAGACAAGAGTACTGGAGTGGGGTGCCATTGCCTTATTTCACTACTAGACTTCAAACTCTTCAAACCCAGGGAGTAACTGATACATGTTTGAATTCCCTAGAGTGCTCAGCTGGAGAATCCCAGGGACGGGGGAGCCTGTTGGACTTCCGTCTATGGGGTCGCACAGAGTTGGACACGACTGAAGCGACTTAGCAGCAGCAGCAGCAGAGTGCTCAGCATGTGTCAGGTGCTTGATAAATATTTCTGAATAGATTGATGCATTTTTTTTTTGTTACTAACTGCATTACAGTTTGTTGTGTGTATTCATGTAACACAGGATTGGTACTTGCCCTGTGGTGAATGCTGAGTGTCTCTTGAGCATCCAAGTTCTCGGAGTCCTAGTAACTGGTTTCTTTTCAGTTGTTACTGGATAAAGCAAAGGAAGCAGACAGAGCCACAAGTACAGCTTACATCAGTTTCCAAAAATGCGTGGGCAAGTTATTTTTATAAACTGTCTGCATGATGTCCCCATGGTGTCTGTGTTCAGTGGCCTTTGTGGATTTTTCCAGGCTAGAAACTTGATAGCTGTTGTCTGCGAATTCCCATTCGAGAGCTGCTAAGTAAATAGCACTGCTTTGAATGTGCAGTACATCTTTTTTGTATTGATCTGGAAGCTCCCCACATGAAGTAAAGGCACTTTTATTAGTATTCAGCCAGATAGGTTTTTTTTTTTTTTTTTTTAACCATTATCACTATTATTTATTTTTTATCTCCCCTTCAGAGCAAAAGACACTTATCAAATCTAGATGGAATTTATTTGGTACCATGCTGAATCTATGTGATTTTTTGGTTGATGTTTTGCTTCTTATAATATGTGAGATCTGGAAGGGAAATGCGTTTAAAATTATTTTAATAGGTTATACATTCATAATATAAAGACATCTCAAGTAATACAGAAGGGGGAAAGTGAGTCTCCTTACCACCTCTACTCTGGCTCCTGCAATCAAGGAACTTGTATTCTAGTCTGCGGGACAAAGCTAACATACACAGCTCAACTGGAGAGCAACTACTTCCTAAACTATGGTAGAGTGCAGATGTGGGTGGTATTTAGGGAAGGAAAGATCAGGAGAAAGATCGGGAGAATAGCCAAGGTTGGGAGAAGATTCAGTGAGTGTACTGAGAAGGAACACCAAGAAGGCAAAGGATTCCCTGGGGACCAGCCAGAGCAGATAAGAGAGTTCCGTTGGGAGATGCTCGTTGATAACCATGTGATGATAATGGCAACATGATGACAAAGACAAATTAAGCACAGAGAATCAAAAATTTACAGTTAAAATGATCTACTTTTAATCGCGAATTTTATGAATTTTATGCCCAACAACTTCCCTCTTCATTTTCAGAACTTCCTGTCTCCCCTGGTAACCCCGGGGAACCCTGCCAACAAAGTCAGTCAGTAATTCCATGGAGAATCCCAGAACATCAGTCATTCTCTCCCAGCTCAGATACCAAAGCAGATTAGTGGCAGACCCACGTGTGGCCACAGGGTCATGAGGAAAGACATCTGCACCCACAACTTACAGGGCAGCCCCAGGAATGAGAGACCTGAGGCAGTTCTCACACCCTCTTCTCTTGCCACAGTCAAGACTATAAAACACATTGCATAAGACAGCTTTAAAAAAAAATAAATAGGTCATCTTTGGCACTAATTTTAAACCCATCTGCATTTCTAGTAAGCTCTCCAATGACTCCATCCTGGAAAACTAGAGTGGGAAGAAGAAAAGTAGGGAGAGGCGGTAGCTGCTCCCCTCTTCAGAGACGCTTTAATCTCCTGCTGAGGGCTGTTTTGCGTTCTGCTGTAGCAAGCTTGAGCCTACCAATTATCTCCTGAAGAGGACTGCTTTCCATCTCCCTGTCCTCCTTGGCGTTTACAGACTGTCATTCATGTATGACACATCAAATGTGTCATGAGCTTCAATACTGAAAGAGGGAGCGAAAGAGCAGGGAGAGGCGTTGTCAGGAACAAAACCAGACTTCCCTGCCATAACTGAGCTTACACTTAAAAACAGCCATAACTTTTTCTCTGAACTCAGTCAGAGTTAAAGTCAGAAAATCCAACCCATCTCCTTTGGTGAAAAGTAGCCTTTATTATCGAGTCTTGATTACACAAAGCTCCAGAAATACCACTGGCCTCTCTCTGTGAGACTGATGGCCCTCAGTGTGAGTGGTAGAAGGTCTGGATTGCCTTTTTTAAAACAGGCTACTCAACCTGGAACCCAGATAAATGCAAGGCATTTGGTTCAGGAACCAGTAATCATCCGACTTCCATGATAAACTTTCCTGGATTCCAGACCCTGGATTTTTCTTATCTTGGCCAGCACACCAGGATATTCACAATGAGCCAAAAAACTCTCAAGACTTCAGCACTGTTGAAGAGGAATAGAAAGGTTTCTTGCTTTTAAATTGAAAATATGGTAAATAAAGAATATCTCTATAGAGTTTAAATGATATTTTTGATTGAATAATTACTGGTAAATTATGTTACTTGTATACCATAAGTTGTTCCATGCCAATCTTTGCTACTTAAGCTAATGAAAGAACATCCCAGACAATAAGTCAAGGTGAATCTCACATTCAAATATGCTTGGTAAAGGTCCCAGGCTTTATGATACATATTTAACAATGATCTTACAGTCATTTGAATTAAAACTATAGTGGTTTAGGTTATGCTGAAAGAAAGGTCACAGCAAAATGCTGGATAAATAGATGTTCTAAAAAAGTTATATGTAAACACAGCCTATGATGTATATTAGATACTATATCATTATATTTCACATTATACAAGATTATATTATTATTTTTAAGCATTATTTAGGACCCATTTTTTTTTTGAGGCAAGTAATAGTGACTTTATTCAGAAAGTCAGCAAACTGAAAATGGAATTCTTCATAAAATAGCTTCACAAATTAACAAATCTTGATGTAAGTCCTAATTTTCGTATAAAAAACTGAACCATATTAGTGTGGGTAAATTTGTATTTCAAAAGGTTAATCTTCAAAATCAGTTACTTGCACAGTATCATACAGGATTTATGTATTATGTGTGTTTGGATTTGGTTACCAAATGACTCAGACTTTTGCTTCCTGTATGAGAAAAGCTTGCAAAAAATTTTTGTCTGTACCCTTTTTTCAAAACTACTTGCATCAATGTTTAAATTACTATCAAAAACTAAACTTTAATTTTGTATCAAATTTCTAAGTAATGCTTAATTACAATGCTTATTTGAGAGAAAAGTTTAAGTTAAGATACAGTTCTTGTGTACAGTGGCACTATCCCACCCTGCACATAAGCAGTAAGGGCAGTTTTAAAAGCATTCTTTAACTATTCAAAGAGATTTGTCCACCCTCATGCCCTCATGAATTAACCACGTATATATTCTTTACATCAGTGATATCAATTTACTATAAGCATCAAGATATTCAATAATAATGGATCAATTTATCCTTTACTTACATAATTGCTGTTTTATGAATGCTGTTGCTACAAGCAAAATACATAAAATAATTAATTAAAATATCAACACACTCTGGACTTCAAAGAGTTACATTCTAATTTTGTAATACTAAGGAGAAGCATTACATATTATCTTCCATAAACTTCAAGACCATCCCTAGACCTAAATAACAATTAAGAACTATTCCTTTGAATCTTAGGAGGGTGTAGTTCATAAATTACCCTAAGTTCAAGGCATAGCATTTTAAGGCTAAACTGAAAGGCATCTTTCTTCCGCTCCTGAGACATGAAGAGAATAATAAACTCTCAAGTGCATCAGCTTTTTGGCTCATAACCCTGAAGTGACATTCATTGAGTCAACAAATACAAATAAGCCTGACTACCCTAATACCTGAAGGGTTGGGCTCTGATTAGCCAAGTAAATCCTAATTAAAGTGACCTTGGGGAATCCCCAAATATGAATCACAGCAAACCCCTAACAATAACAAAGTTCACACTGCCACATGAGCCCTTATGGCCAGAAAGCTCCCATCCAATATCTCATTGCTCCAAGTAAACACTAGATGTCCACGCTTTCAAAGTTGTCGTTTAAATCACACTTCTCTCCAAAAAGAAACTAAGGTGACATAAAAGCCTTCCCTGATGGTTCAAACAGTAAAGAATCTGCCAGCAATGCAAGAGACCCAGGTTCCATTCCTGGGTCAGGAAGATCCCCTGGAAAAGGGAATGGTTATCCACTCCAGTATTCTTGCCTGAAGAATTCCATGGACAGAGGCTGTTGGCTGACTACAGTCCATGGGGTCACAAAGAGTCAGACATGACTGAAAGGCTAATACTCACTTTTTCAACAAATCTCACTACTGTACTTTCCTTAAGAAAAGTAGGAAATAAACCAGAGGAAGGGACTGTTAAAACAACTATTATTGCTGGCCTGTTTTTTTTAATTATTATTATTATTATTAATTTATTTGACTGTACTGTGTCTTCACTGCAGCATAAGGATCTTTAGTCATTGCATGCAAACTCTTAATTGTGATATGTGGGCTCTCCTTCCCTGACCAGGGATCAAACCCAGGCCCCTTGCACTGGGAGCATGGAGTCTTAGCTAGCCACTGGACCACGAGGGAAGTCCCACTGTTCTGGGTCCACAGCTAGGGCAAAACAAAAATGGAAACAATCAGTGACAGCTTTAATATGAGGAAAGAAAGAGGCACAACAGGTTCTTCCCAGAAGTCAAGTTTCCCAGATGCTGCATTCTAGAATATATTTCTCATATGGGTGTGGCGTCGCATCCAGAACAGTGAGCGGTGTGGTGGACAATCTCCTCACTTATGTCTACCCTCGCAGTATTTAGAAATACCTTTGTTAAGCATCCAGGATGTTCAATCATTCACTCAGCAAGTGTTAGTTAGTCACCGATGACGTGTGAGACAGTGCTGAGGAAACAAAGGGGAGCAAAGTGGACAAGGGACTCGCTCTCATGGAGCTTAATTCTCGCAAGAGTGGTGGAAGGGAGGAGAAAATGTAAACACACAAATAAGTGACCAAGATAAATTCAGATAGTGGTACATGAGGAAAATAGGAAGAGTCATGTGCTAGAGAATAAGGGAGGAGGGGGTTACTGCAGATTGGGTACTCAAAAAGGTCTCTTGGAGAAGTGAATTTGACCTCAAGTTTGCATGAGATCAAATTAAGCCTCCTGAAACAGGCTTAAAGGAGCCTGCCAAGTATAGATATGGACAGGACTTCCCTGGCAGCCTAGTGGTTAAGACTTCGCCTTTCGATGCAGGGGGTGTGGGTTCCACCCCTGGTTGGGGATCAAATATCCCACATGCCTTGTGGCAAAAAAAAAAAACACACCATAAAACAGAATGTTGTAACAAATTCAATAAAGGCTTTTAAAATGGTCCACATCAAAAGATCTTAACTAAAAAAAAATGTGTAACTGTGGAGGCAGAGGGAACAGCAAATGCAAAGGCGGAGGTCCAGGTTAGTCTGCTGAAGGAACACACTGAAGGCCAGCATGACTGGCACATAATGGGGAAAGAATATGAGCAAGATGAGTGTGGAGATGCAGGCTGAAGCCAACACAAGTAAGGCCTCTCGGGCCAATGTAAGGTTTTGGATTGTTTTCTAACAGGAAGCTAATTAAGCAAGAGATGATGGGATCTTTTTATATACTAAAAATATCTTTCTATTTATGGGGAAAGAACTGATCATAAATGACCAAGAAGGAAAGCAGGAGGGTATGAACAGGACTGGAGCACAGTCTAGAGTTAGAACTAACTTGCTAGTAGACTGGATACAGAGAGGAGACATTAAGCGACTAGGTGGATGGTGGTGCCATTTACTGGGTGGGAATGACTACAGGAGTTCTGTTTCAAAGGGAAACTTTGAATGTTATTTGAGTGTTATTTTTTGGTCATGCTGTTTGAACTTCCCATTGGGCATCCCAGTGGGGATATATTAGTTTGGCCAAAAAGTTCATTTGGAGTTTTCCCATAAGATGTTATGGAAAAACCATGAATGAACTATGTTATGGAAAACACCAAAAGAACTCTAACTAGACAATCTAAACAGCAGTATTTAACTAGACAATCTAAACAGCCAGAGTGAAACTCACTGGAGAGATGGGGCTGGAGACACAGATTTGGAAATTAAAAGCTAATAAATGAAATGTAAGGCCATGGGACCAGATGAGCTCTATTATGGAAGAAGAGGGCCAAAGGCCAAGAACATGGATACTGCAGCACTTAGAAAACAAGA
Source organism: Bos indicus (assembly GCF_029378745.1). Classification (NCBI taxonomy): domain Eukaryota; kingdom Metazoa; phylum Chordata; class Mammalia; order Artiodactyla; family Bovidae; genus Bos; species Bos indicus. The sequence goes on from NC_091769.1 coordinate 17,642,670, forward strand.
GAGGAGAGGGTGAGGAGGAGGAGACTGAGAAACAATGGCTAGAGAGCAGGCAGAACCCCAGAGGGTGGCGATGCAGCAGCCAAGAGAGGATGGATTTCCAAAGGTCAGCTCTGCCAAACAGTGCTGAAAGATGGAGAAGCGTGAAGACAGATGAGAGACCATTGGACTTGGCATCAAGTACAGTAAGAATAGCCTTGGCAAAACAATTTCCATCAGATTTGGCTAAAATAGGTTCAAGACAGAATGGAAAGTAATGGGGTGGAGATTATGACCAACATGGTGTAAAAGGGAGCAGAGAAATGGGAATAATAGCTAGAGGGCAACAAGAGGTCAGTAGAAGTCTTTTTAAGGTGGGAGCTATTGCTACTGAAGCTTTTCTGTAAGCTGGGAGGAGAATGATCCAGGAGAGGGGCAAGGACTCATGAAACAGAGAAGGGAGCTGTTCATAGGGATTACGTCCTTGAGAAGGTGAAAAGGGGGTCTGATTCTTCAGACAGAAGCCTGAACTCATCATCTGTATTAACGGGAAGGAAGGTAAAAAAAAAAAAAAAAAAATACAGGCACAGGTACACAGAGGTTGGTATATTTAGAGGAAAGAAAAATAGAAGGTCTCAAATGGGTTACATCTATTTTCTTATGAATCATCATCAGTTAAAGGGAAGATGAGCAGTGAGGAAATGGGGTTTTTGGAAGTCTGAGGAGAAATGAGAAGGTGTGAAAGAGCCAATATCTTTCAGTCTTACGACTCCAAAATATCAATTTTCTCTGCCTGACCTGAGATCCTCAATGTTATTCTGGGAGCATGAAATAACTATTCAACTGATAAATTTCTACTAGTAAAGGGACCCACTCAGACACGGTCCCCCAATATCTAAAGCACCAAGCAGCACATATTGGTTAATTTGGGTTCCCAGGCTGTAAAGCAGGGATGGGTTAAAATACTGAGCCACCAAAGGACCACATCTCACCTTTTTGTGTATGTACCCCACCGCACAAAGTGCTACTAATGAGTACTACTATTACTGTGCTCGTGTTTAGTTGCTCAGTCGGTCTGACGCTTTGCAACCCATTGGACCATAGCCCACCAGGCTCTTCTCTCCATGGGATTTTTCAGGCAAGAATACTGGAGTGGTTGCCATTTCCTTCTCCAGGGGATCTTCCTGACTCAGGGATCTAACCTGCATCTCCTGTGTCTCCTGCACTGCAGGCAGATTCTTTACCTGCTAAGTCATCAGGGAAGTCCAAGTGGCTTTACTACATGAGTCAAATGTATTGAGGTACCACCACGTACCAAGCACAGTGCTAAGTTCCTTACCTATGTTGTTTCTTTTAATACTCCCAACAACTAAATGAGCAGCACATACTATTATTATCTCAGTTTTATAAGTAATTATATGAAGCTTACAAAGGCTAAATTGTATCAACATGAGAGACGGTGAAGTTGTCCATGAGATGGGAGAGACAGAGAGTCAACCATTATTAATCATGCCATATAATTAGAAAAGATGTTGTGTAAATGAATGCAAAACCAAATCTATTAGTAAATAAGGTATTCATGCTTGTTAATAATTTGCCCACAGGGGGGGAAAAAAACTATAAAGCCAAAACTGAAATAAAAGACCTATACCTATAAAGGTATACAATTTGCTATAGAAAGTTAAAATCCTTCAGAAAGTCCAACATGGATAAATGGGAATTTAGAAACCCCAGTTGATTCTACAAAGTCTGTCAAGTGACTTTGTAGAAGTGATTCAACTGGTGGTGCAGAATTGGTAAAATGTTTAACAGTTGGCTTTTTAAATTTTCTTGTGGGGTTAATGGGTTTGCAGTAATTGCTCAATCCCATAGTGTAAATAATCCCACTTTGGAGTTCAAGTAGCATGGAGTTCAGCTTGTAAAAATTCCTTAAAATTTAAGAATCAGCTCTTATAGCACACCATTGGAAAAAGTTAGTAAGAGACCTTCTGGGACCATCAGACCTCATGCTTCCTCGGGTATGTTTAGCAAGGATGACTTTGAGATCTCAAAAGTTCAGTTGTTCTGAGATTATAGCACCCCTTCTATGGGCTAAATGAATAAAACAAAAGGAAATCTCTCACTATAAGAGCACTGATTCTAATATACTTTTGATACTAGGATTAGGAATAGGTGTAAGAGATTATCTTGTTCCAGTGTTTGCATTTTGTTCAGATCTTCTGTCTTTTTCCCCAAAATATTGAAATAATGAAATGAATAAGGTATAATCACATATAGAGAGTCAGAGTGGTCACTTTCTGTGTTTTAATATATCTGTATAATTTGAGGCCTACAGCTTCCTCAAATAAGTGCTGAGAAGTTGGTGTTGACATTGGGTAATGTAAGCGACTGAGTTTTCTGTCTGAAAACAACTCACACACAAAGATTTAGGTTAATGTCACCTTAAACAAAGGATTCATTGACCATCTTGTCTCAGGTTTAAGATTATGAATACTCACCAAAGTGGTGCATTTATAAAGTCGCAGGTGATTGATGATTGGTATGTGAAATTCCAAAATTATGTCTTCCCGCTTTCATTCCTGATTCATGTCAGAACAAGCAGGACTTAGAGTGTAGGGTTGAAAAAGACTGTTCCTGGTATTGTAGGAGCCCTGCATTCTCTTGTCCACTTTAAGCAAAAATCTAGCCAATGCTGTCTAAAATTGAGATTCTACATAAACATTTCAAAAAACAATTGAAATAGCAAAGAGCATCATTAAAAACAGGAAAAATTAGCAATATGAGAGTTTGTGATTGAGAAAATGGATTCACTCATTCATTCATTCAATACTTGCTGAGTACTTTTCAAGTGCCAGGCACTCTTCAGACTCCTTGAGATTAATCATTGTTCCTGAAGGACAAAGAACAGAAAGTAAAACGTGCCCATGTGACTGGAACAACATGAAAAAGGGCAAGAGATGGATATGAACTGAGATAAGTAAGGTGGAGTAAAAAGTTACATCACGTAGTTCCCAGCAGGATATTGTAAGGGCTCAAGACTTTTCTCTGGTGCTGAGCTAGAGTTGCCTATAACGCATCCTTATCTAGCAGCACAGAGGCTATTCTGGTCTGGAACTAAAGATAAAAATCTCAGGTGTTGTCAGCAAATACAAATGATAATCTGAACCACAGGAATAGATAAGAAGGCCCAGGAGGTATGTAGAGTAAACCATAGGACAGAGCCTAAGGAATGGTAGTCTTTAGAGAATGGATTCAGAAATGCAGGCCAGCAAACTTTAGGGTCGAGAGGCCAAATGCCAGTAAATACTAAGTGCAAGTGATCCAGATAGAAGTCAACAGCTACTTTTCTACTGTCATTCTCACAGAGCACAGCTTGTCAAACACTCAGAACACTTCTGAGCCACACCCTATCTTCAGTCCTGAGAGAACAGAGAAACCTAAGGCACCCAACATGGCCTGACATGGCAAGACTGAATTTGCAGTTGATCACAATTATTTGGGACATCTGTTTGCTTTACTTCTTGGTATTTCAATTAAACAATGTGCAGAGAAGTTATTAGAACAGTAAATCCTCTATTCTAGCAAACGCTCAACCCATTGACATGAGAACCACAGGTGTATCTACATAATGGAGGAGGTCTGTGCAATGATGTTTCCTCAAAGAGGCCACAGGAGATTCAGTGACTCTTGGAGGTCCTGCATGCTGGTGTCCCTGCTCTCTGTCCTACACGCATGACACATCCATTGCCAATGGACTGGCTCAGTTCAAAGCTGACGCTAGCCAATTTGGGGTCGAGGGACCATTAGTCTGTTTCTCACCTGTAGCCACATCTTGGACTATTTCCTTTGCACTTTATGTGCAACTTCTGTCCATGGTTCAACATTCGTCTCAAGTCCAGCTGCCATCACAAACCTTTGCTTGACCATTTCAGTCTTTGGATCTTTTTCCTTCCTATGAACTTTTATCACTGTTTCTGTTGTTCACCTGGTTCTTGATAATATCTGGTCTGAGATTAACTTCACTCTTAATCAAATAACTCTGAGTTATTTGCTGTCACCAGGAAGGATATGGAAGGCCTTGATAGCTTCTAGTCATTCTCCTGGAAGCTCACAGATCCACCTCTGTCCTTGGCATAGATATAACTAATAGCGAATGACCAATTATATATATATATATATATATATTTAGAATCATATGTAAATTTATTCTAGATCTTACATGATTGTGGCATGTTTAGAGTGTTAAGGTCAAAGGTCATCTCACTCAGAAGTAGTTTCAGTCTGAAACAATTTGTTAACTATTGAGGAAGGCATAGAAAAATAAGCTGAGATCATGTCTAGGCTCGGTACAATACAGCTGATTTGCTTTTTCTCTTACATTTTAATGTAAAAACTGAACAAATCAAAGAGTCACACATTATATACTGATGATGTGTCAGTTATTGACTTATTGCTTCTCATCTCCAAATTCACCCTTCATTACCCAGCAAACTGGACCCTCTAAAACATGCCTCTTTATCTGACAGCATGATGGAAGCTTTGACCGCAGAGGGTTCTGGAGAGAGACTGTGGGAAAGTAGGGGAAAGGGACTTCTTTTCCTGGTTCTAGTGTGATTTCTTTCCTTTTTTAAATTTTCTTTTTTTAATCCTACTTTAGATCTTCGTTCCCCAACCTGGGATCAAACTTGAGCTCCCTGCAGTGGAAAGCTCGGAGTCCTAACCACTGGACCACCAGGGAATTCCCGGGTGTGTTTTCTTTTCTACTTACTCCTGCGGCTTTCTTATGGAGACAAGGGGCTGGGGGCATGCTCACCTCAGGTGAGTATCAGGAGCGCCCCACAGGCACATCTGTGTAATTCCACCAGCACCCAAGCTGACTTCTCCGTGAGACAGGCAGCTCCTCGATGAGTTTTTCTAGTACCCCTCACCTGTCAGCCCCATTCTGTAATACCCCAGTGAATCTCTGTGCCATTGGTCGGGATACAGCTAAAGGTCTTTATTTCAGCCTTGGAAGTGGGTATTCTCCAAATGTGTTCCTTCCTTGGGTACTCTGCCTCAGCCCCTGGGGCAGGCCCTAAGCTGTTCCTTCTGTCTGTGGTTCCAGTATTCTTAGAAGTTTGCTTTACCCCTGAGTTGCTAGTTCCTTGTTATTAGCCAATAAATCCTTATACGAAACCTTCCCTGTTCCTAGTATGGTGTGGTTTCTGTCTCCTACCTTGAATGACAAAGATAGAATGAAAAAGAATCATTTTATATAACTCCCTCACTTTTTATGTAAGGAGATTAGAGCAGAGGGACCAGAAAAGTAAATGCCTTGCCCAAGTCACAGTGAGCAGTAGAATCAGAGGAAGTCACATCTCCCAGGGGTCTTTAAGTAGTGACTTCACTGTACTAAGCCAGCGAAGTAGATACATTTTGTGAGTGGATTCATGGATTCAGGCTCTGAGAATAAGGCTTCATTGGGGTAGATCAGGAAAGAGAAAGTATGAAGCCCAGGAGTCTTTGATAGTAATAAAGGAAGTTATCACTGAAATAAGAGAAGTGTACAGTTAGGAGAAGCCAAGAATTTGCTAGATACTTCACAATGGAACAAGCTAAACCAATGGCTTGACTTCAGGCCACAGATGCCCAGGGGATTGGAGGTAATTTCTTAAAGGTATTTGTCTTCCAGGTTCCTGAGCCTGGAGCATCCTTGGCCGTAAGTCCTGTCTGTGTATCCCAGTGACCACCCACTGTCTTTTCAGATCACCCAAGCTGCCTGAATATTCAGCAGATGGTGACAGTTTCCTTGGAAGGGTCCCAAACTAATTGGTTTGTGGTATCCTAAAGGAGGCAACCCTCTCTGTTGTGGGTGAAACCTAATGGCAGTGGAGAGGGCCCCTCCAGAAACACCCCCATCTCCCACCATGCTCATGAGATCCCCACAATCCACAAAGCAATGGTTTGGTTTTTGTATTAATAGTTTGTATTTTACAAGATGGCTTTGGCATAGTGGGTGCCAATACACAGTCCCTTTGAAGCATTGGCCAAGGCCCAGAAGTTGCTTCTAATTTATAATTGGGGCATGTTCGGATAGCAAGAGAAGAAACGCATGTCTAGCACTGAGATTAGAAAAAGGAGGAGGTGTGAATGGTTAGCCTCAGGGAAACTTATACACATTGTTCTGAAAAGTTTGATAAAAGGGAGGGAATTCTATGGGTAACAGGATACAGTAGAAAGTACACTAACCTTGAAGTCCAGCTCCCAGGTGTCAAGTCCCAACTGTGTTACTAACTGGTTATATGATCCTGGATGAGTCACTGCACCATTCAGTTCAGTTCAGTTGCTCAGTCGTGTCCAACTCTTTGAAACCCCATGAATCGCAGCACGCCAGGCCTCCCTGTCCATCACCAACTCCCAGAGTTCACTCAGACTCACGTCCATCAAGTCAGTGATGCCATCCAGCCATCTCATCCTGTGTCGTCCCCTTCTCCTCCTGCCCCCAATCCCTCCCAGCATCAGAGTCTTTTCCAATGAGTCAACTCTTCACATGAGGTGGCCAAAGTACTGGAGTTTTAGCTTCAGCATCATTCCTTCCAAAGAAATCCCAGGAAGGAAATTCTGATCTCCTTCAGAATGGACTGGTTGGATCTCCTTGCAATCCAAGGGACTCTCAAGAGTCTTCTCCAACACCACAGTTCAAAAGCATCAATTCTTTGGTGCTCAGCCTTCTTCACAGTCCAACTCTCACATCCATACATGACCACAGGAAAAACCATAGTCTTGACTAGACAAACCTTTGTTGGCAAAGTAATGTCTCTGCTTTTGAATATGCTATCTAGGTTGGTCATAACTTTCCTTCCAAGGAGTAAGCGTCTTTTAATTTCATGGCTGCAGTCACCATCTGTAGTGATTTTGGAGCCCAAAAAAATAAAGTCTGACACTGTTACCACTGTTTCCCCATCTATTTCCCATGAACTGATGGGACCAGATGCCATGATCTTAGTTTTCTGAATGTTGAGCTTTAAGCCAACTTTTTCACTCTCCACTTTCACTTTCATCAAGAGGCTTTTGAGTTCCTCTTCACTTTCTGCCATAAGGGTGATGTCATCTGCATATCTGAGGTTATTGATATTTCTCCTGGCAATCTTGATTCCAGCTTGTGTTTCTTCCAGTCCAGCGTTTCTCATGATGTACTCTGCATATAAGTTAAATAAGCAGGGTGACAGTATACAGCCTTGATGTGCTCCTTTTCCTATTTGGAACCAGTCCGTTGTTCCATGTCCAGTTCTAACTGTTGCTTCCTGACCTGCATACAAATTTCTCAAGAGGCAGGTCAGGTGGTCTGGTATTCCCATCTCTTGAAGAATTTTCCACAGTTTATTGTGATCCACACAGTCAAAGGCTTTGGCATAGTCAATAAAGCAGAAATAGATGTTTTTCTGGAACTCTCTTGCTTTTTCTATGATCCAGCGGATGTTGTCAATTTGATCTCTAGTTCCTCTGCCTTTTCTAAAACCAGCTTGAATGTCAGGAAGTTCACGGTTCACATATTGCTGAAACCTGGCTTGGAGAATTTTGAGCATTACTTTACTAGCATGTGAGATGAGTGCAATTGTGCGGTAGTTTGAGCATTCTTTGTCATTGCCTTTCTTTGGGATTGGAATGAAAACTGACCTTTTCCAGTCCTGTGGCCACTGCTGAGTTTTCCAGATTTGCTGGCATATTGAGTGCAGCACTTTCACAGCATCATCTTAGAACAAGGACTTCACTTGTATCTATAGAGGTATAAATGACCCAAAATGCTTTTTGTGCACATTCATTAAATTATTCTCTGAGCACCTTCCAGGCCTGAGGGAAGCAGTCAAGTTCTGATTACTTGAAGATTCATACTCAGAGCTCTCCTCTATAAAGCCTTCCTGCTCACTGGCACACTTTCCTTCTTTTCTGTGCTCTTACCTTTTAGTGTCTGTTCAACTCATTTCATAATTCGTCCTATAGGCCTGTGGAGTTTAGCAATCCAATTGTTACTTTATATCTCAAGCCTTTCTCTTAGAGCCTTCATTCATTAATCCATTTATAGAGACATATGTCCTGTCTCTACTAACTGTGAGACCTCACAGGTAGGAACTGGATCTTACACTTCGTATCTCCCACAGGATCAAGTTCAGTGTCCTGGATATGGTTAGTGCTCAATTAAAGATCCTTGATTAATTGGTCCATTTAGCATGGTGGATGTACAAAGGCATGTTAGAGGAAGTTCTTGTCCTCAGGGAGGATTCAGTCTAAATGAAGAATACAGTCCAACCTGAAGAGCTGTGCGACAATGCAAGCAGTACCCTTGACCTGTGATTCATTGCAAATGAATCCATAGACCAGTGATTCACAAACTTTGGACCTCAAATCTCTTGTAATTTATGGGTTGAACGAAGCCTCAGAAATCCACATATCTATAAGATGACTTAGACACATCTCAAAAAGTACACATATTTACTTTTCAAATACATATTATGATTGGTGAAATACATAGCTATTTGCCATGCTATCCTTTGGTCATCATGAATTTTTATAATAGGTACTAAAAGAACAATTATTGTGATGTAGGTTATGCAAAGATTTTTTGAAGTTAAAAAAGAGAGATGATCATACCCAAATAGGATTGTTCAAACCACTGGTATAGACAGACCAAGTTTAGAAAAGAAAGTGAACATGTTAGCCTAGGTGGGTCAAAGGATTTTTTTTTTCCTACCTGAAAGAGATAGGATTTGAATTTATCTTTGAATAATGATTAAGTTTTTAACAGCAAGAGCATATCTGAGGTTCAACCCACTTCAGGAGTCCTGGTGTATGTGAAGGACTTTCGTGGTGGCTCAGTGATAAAGAATCTGCCTGCCAATTCAGGAGATACTGGTTTGATTCCTGGGTGGGGAAGATCCCCTGGAGAAGGAAATTGGAACCCATCCCAGGGTTCTTACCTGAGAAGTCCCATGGACAGAGGAACCTGGCCAGCTATAGTCCACAGGGTCACAAAAGAGTCAGACATGACTTCTGACTAAACAACAACAATGCATGTGAAAGGAGAAAGGCCACAAGAAGCGCCCATACCTACATGCTGCAACTCCCTCCCTGACAGGTCATGATACTTCAAGAGCAGGAAGCACACATGTGGATTGGAGCATGGGTGGATGTAGACCTCAGGGTAACTTAAAGAGCATCCAGACAAGTTGCAAAGACATAAGAAATCATTCACCTTAGTAATGTATGCCAATCAGTCGGGAGGCTTTAAAATTTAACTTCTTTCAGATTTTCTTAAGTGCACCTTCTAAGAACTGCAGACAGCTACATACATCCTCAAAACTTAATGAGGGAAATGTATACAAGGAATCACGTATACAAAGATTGTGCTGAACTGTTACACAATGACTTTTATTTATCATCAACTGTGGATGGAAATATGGGTACTAGTCCAACATTTTCCAACAAACTAGCTGTGAGTCACTTCTTGGGTAAATCACATCATTTGTCTAGACTTTGATCTGACAAAATGAAGGATTGGACCAAAGAATTTTTCAGATCTCTTTCTTTTGGCAAGTTTCTGCCTTTTGGAAGGTGACTGTGGTAGGAAGAGCCATCTGTCCACAGGGGAGCTGACTGCTGTGCCACTGTCCTAAGAGAAGTGGACAAGGGCGTTATCCATAACGTGAGGGGAGGAATAGCAGATGACTTTCCAAACTGATCTGGAAAAAGTCCCAAGAGTCTCATTCCTATGACTTTTTTTGTGAAAATTCTTCTCTCTGTGGGCTTTTCTGGTGGCTCAGACAGTAAAAAATCTGCCTGCAGTGCAGGAGACCCAGGTTTGATCCTTGGGTCAGGAAGATACCCTGGATCTTCTCCGGGATTGTTGCCTGGAGAATTCCACAGACAGAAAAGCCAGGAGAGCCACAGTCCAAAGGGTTGCAAAGAATTGGACATAACTGAACAATTAACACACTGCAAAGATAATGCTTCACTTTCTCCCTTTCTGACTTTTTCCTTTAAGTTACTATTTGCCAAAGAATTTAATTTCTTTTTCTTTTTCTTTGAACTTGGTTTCACGCACATCAAAATGCTGACTGCACTACTGGGAGCAGATCACGAAAGATGACCCAGGTCTTTTGGAAAGCTTTTTGGCAGGAAGGCTCACAATGTTTAAGAATATTCATAGCCTTTTATCTTATAATCCTAAGATACCAATCTTAAGGATGTAATTCTAAATGTCATTAAACATTCAGGCATAAAGATGTTCATCATCAACTTGTATAATTTATAGTTGCAAAATATCAGAAACAACCTCAAAAGAGGGAGATGGAAGGAAGTCAAGATGGTTAAGGAAATCATAGTTTATTGAAGCAATGAAATACTGTGTTGACAAATGATTTTAAAGAGTTTGAAATAAAAACTTGGAGACTGCTTATTTTGCAAAGTGATAAGTGGAGAGGGTGGGAGACAAAATTGATCGTATGGTATGATTTTAACTCTGTAAGCCAAAAAAAGAAAAATTTTTAAATACCTTAAAAAATTATCGGGTTGACCAAAATGTTCATTCTAGTTGTTTTGTACCATTTTACATAAACCAAAATGAACTTTTTTGCCAACCTAATATGTCAAAATATTAGCAGTGGTATTTCTGGGGGCTAGGATTCTTCCTTGCTCATAATCATCTTTTTTTATCAATAAGTTTTATTATTATCAAAATAAAAATATGATTTAAATATAAAGAAGCAAACCTGAACAAAATATTAACAACAAAACCTCCTAACAAAGGGAATGAATTGTTATTTTTTTCTTTATATTTTTCTGCATTTTCCAAGCTATATATCATTTGTATAATCAAAGGAAAACAACGCAAGAAAGCCCTTAGCTCAGGAGACCCTCTCGGGATGATTATCAGGAGGCTCCCACATACTCCCCACCCCGTTGGTGCTGAGAGATGGTGCAGTACAGCTCATCAGCAGCTCAGGGGCCTGCCAGAGTGACCCAGGCCGGAAGGTGCTCTACTGTGCTTGTCTCTAAATTTAGACTACAGGTGGCAGGAAGGACACAGGAGGAAGGATAAAGATCCAAGGGGGTGGCTGCTTAGCAGGTCTCAGAAACCTAAATCTGGGTTGTGCTGTTGAATGGAAACGGCGCTTGCAAACATCTTGGCCAACCAGTGCAGCTTGTTTATCCTGAGAACTGGAGGTGGACTCACTGATCCCCACAAATGCCCAGCCCAAACACCACCAGCAAGAGTCAGCTGAGGCCAGCTGCCAGCTGGACAGGTGACTCCACTAGAGATTGTCCCTTCCCTCTGCTGCTCCAAAGACTGTCAGACTCCAGCTGCAGGGAGGTCAGATTCCCAGCAGATTCCAGGCTGAACAAAACCCAGGAAACGCTCAAGGCTTCTGCTCTTCATCTCAAACATCTGGCCCTGAGGCGAAACACAGGGGCTCTGCAATGGGAGTCACGCTTGTCCTCTAGCTCTTCCATTGCCTAGCTGGGAGCCCTCAGACAAGCGGCTTTATTGGTGCCTCAGTTTCCCCATTTAACCTTGAGATAGGACCTGGCAGGTAGCTAGTTAAAGTGTTAGTCGATCAATTGTATCTAACTCTTTGTGACCCCATGGACTACAGCCCACCAGGCTCCTCTGTCTATGGAATTCTCCAGGCAAGAATACTGGAGTGGGTAGCCATTCCCTTCTCCAGGGGGTCTTCCCAACCCAGGGATCAAACCCAGGTCTTCTGCATTGCAGGCAGATTCTTTACCATCTGAGCCACTAGGGAAGTAGTTGATGCTTGATAAATGGTGTTGAATGAATGACAAGGGTAAGGTAGGGTAGTCTCATCCAGCAGGCCCTTGGGGAAGGCTATGGGAACCTCTCCCCTTTGAGAAGAGGCATATGGGATGGTGCTCCCTTCCTTACCATACCCATACGCCACTTACTGCAGACCAGTTCTCTTCCATCCATGAAGGCACTTTTCTGGATTTCCTCTTGGTGGGCGGGCACAAAATGGACAACCTAGCCTACAAGTAGGCATTATTCAGTCTTGTCTCCAGTGTCACCAGCACAACTTCACTCAATACCTGCTCAAATGCATGTTAAAGGCAACGGTCATAAGCAGAGCTGGAAGCATAGATGAAAGACCCAGTCCTTGTCTTTACCAAGCTCATTTTTCAGTCCAAGGAGAGAAAACTAGTTATGATTCAAAATCCTAGGTATAAAGCAGAAGCCTGGGGACTTCCTTTGATGATTAAGAATACATCTCCCAATGCAGGGGACATGGGTTTGATCCCTGGTCAGGGAGCTAAGACCCCACAAGCCACAGGGCATCTAAGCCCACTCACTCTGCTGCTGCTGCTACTGCTGCTGCTAAGTCGCTTCAGTCGTGTCCAACTCTGTGCGACCCCATAGACAGCAGCCCACCAGGCTCCCCCGTCCCTGGGATTCTCCAGGCAAGAACACTGGAGTGGGTTGCCATTTCCTTCTCAATGCATGAAAGTGAAAAGTGAAAGGGAAGTCGCTCAGTCATGTCCGACTCTTAGCGACCCCATGGACTACAGCCTACCAGGCTCCTCCATCCATGGGATTTTCCAGGCAAGAGTACTGGAGTGGGGTGCCAATTGCCTTCTCCGACTCACTCTAGAGCCCAAGAAATGCAACTAGAGAGAAGCCTGTGCCCTGCAACAAAAGATCCCTTACGCTACAACTAAGGTTTGACACAGCCAAATAAATAAAATAGTGTTCATTTTAAAATAATAATCAGTTCAGTTAAGTCACTCAGTCATGTCCAACTCTTTGCGACCTCATGGACTGTAGCACACCAGGCTTCCCCATCCATAACCAACTTTCAGAGCTTGCTCAAACTCATGTCCATTGAGATGGTGATGCCGTCCAACCATCTTATCCTCTAATGTCCTTCCCCTTCTCCTCCTACCTTCAATCTTTCCCAGCATCAGTGTCTTTTCCAATGAGTCAGTTCTTCAAATCAGATGGCCAAAGTATTGGAGCTTTAGCTTTTAGCATCAGTCCTTCCATTGACTATTCAGGACTGATTTCCTTTAGGATGGACTGGTTGGATCTCCTTGCAGTCCAAGGGACTCTCAAGAGTCTTCTCCAACACCACAGTTCAAAAGCATCAATTCTTTGGTGCTCAGCTGTCTTTATAGTCCAACTCTCACATCCATATATGACTACTGGAAAAACTATAGCTTTGACTAGACAGACCTTCGTTAGCAAAGTAATGTCTCTGCTTTTTAATATGCTGTCTAGGTTGGTCATAACTTTTCTTCCAGACACTTGTTCCTTAGAAGAAAAATAATAATAAGCTTAAAAAAAAAAAAAGCAGAAGTTGGCACCAAGTAGTCCCTGGAAACCTCGAATTGGGAGGGGTGGGGGAGGAGGATGGGAAGGCTGAGGCCAATCTTCACCTTTGAACAGACACTGGCAGAGAAGCGATTTGCCTGACAAATGATTCACAGTTAAATGAGAACTAAAGGAAGAGGACCTGGTGCCTCATGGCAGAAAAGGGGTAAGTCTGATGCTGAGAAAGGGAGAAAGTGCCAGGGATAGAGTGAAGGGATGCAGGGGCAAGGAGTGGAGACCCTAAGTGTCAGCAAGAGAGTGTGCTGGATCAGGAAGAGAAGCTGGAGCACCTGTCCAGGAGGCCAGGCATGGGAGATGGAGATGGTGCGGAGATGCTGTTGGGAAACCACTGCAGGGCTGAGGTGAGCCTCTGTTGTTGTCATGGGGCTAAACAGAGACATGCTGCAAGAAGGACTGCAGACATAGAGAATGGACTTGTGGGCACAGTGGGGGAAGGAGAGGGTGGGACAAATTGAGAGAGTAGCATTGAGATTGTGTGTGTGTGTATATATATACATATATACATGTGTGTGTGTGTATATATACATACATACACTGCTGCTGCTGCTGCTAAGTCACTTCAGTCGTGTCTGACTCTGTGCGACCCCATAGACGGCAGCCCCATGTGTAAAACAGATAGCTAGTGGGACACTGCTCTACAACACAGGGAGCTCAGCTTGGTGCTCTGTGATGACCTAGAGGGTTAGGATGGGGTGGAGGTGGGAGGGAGGCATAAGAATGTGGGGGCATATGTTTACTTATAGCTGATTCACATTGCTGTATGGTCGAAACGAACACATTATAAAGCAATCATTCTCCAATTAAAAATAAATTGAAAACAAAAATTAAAAGAAAGAAAGACTGCAGATGCAGGGAGCAGAGGAATCTTGGGAAATAAGCCCCAGGACTCTTAAGAAATCCCAAGGAGAGCTTTGTTGTCACAGGCAGAGGGGAGGTCAAGACCTAAGCTGGTAGAGTTGGGGCTGCAGAGCCTCCACCACTGGTGGGTCGGGTAGCTTTTCCCCATCTGTCTCACAATCTTGCTTTCTCTTATATACTGAGCGACTGAACTGAACTGAACATATTTCCATTCTCGTCTTAAGCATGATGTTATTATATTATCTTTAAAGATGTGGAAAAGTCCCCCACCCCCATTTCCCACCAGCCCTACCCTGCTACACTGCTTCTGGTCACACACACAGTGGGGTCCAGTCTTGAGCCAAGTGTAACCAGCCCACAAGAGTCGAGGGGACCCCAGGGGACCTTAACATTAAAGGAAAAATAACAGCACATCCAGGCCTTCCTAAAGAGCCAGCCAAGTAAATGCTGAAGCCCAGGCACATTTCTTGAAGCACACTGAGAGGTATGGAAGAGCTTCCTTGGGTGGGCCTGAGGGGAAAAATAAACAGAAAGGAAAATCAGCATTCGGGCGAGCCAAATGCAGGGAAAATGGCAGGGTTCCCTGTGAGATGGAACAGTGCATCCACAGCTCGCAAAGTCACTCTGGATCCAAGGCTACAAGTGCCCCTGCTGCCACAGGGGCTTCCCTTCAACCGCTGGAGTAGAGACAGGGGCACATCAGGAGCCAGCCCTGGCGACCGGTCCACGCTGGGAATTCAAGAACGAAGGGCACGTTGTCAACCGATGCCTGGACTTTGTGGATGTAGGGGGCGAGGGCGTGTGTATAAAATGGAGTTTGCCCATCTGCTGATCAGGCCCATGAGCAACAACTGCAGCATCACTTTCTCTGAGTCCACTGCAGCTTATTTAAGTCATCTGTCTGCTGGAATTTAGTTAAAATGAAATTTTAGTAGAATTCTTCATGTGGGCGCTGTGGTTAAACAGAAATTCCTTTTAGATGAAGTCTGAGGAGTGAGGCAAAATAAGCAGAAAGCCAGGGATGAGTAACTCCAGGATGGTGCATGAGCTAGGTGGGGAGGATATCCACGTGGGAGAGTACAGGCCAAAGTCAAGGTGATGGTGGCTCCCCCAGCCTCAGCCCAGGGCGAGGCATCCTTCCCTCTCGCCATCCCACCACTGTTCTATCGGCATTGGGTCTTCCTTCCAGAATTCTTGGGCATGACTGAACTTCAGCAGTCATAGTCAAGCGATCCTTTCTGTCAAAATAAAATTTCTTTTACTGGCTTTTTCTTTTTTAAGGTTTTTATTTGTTGGCTGCGCTGCGTCTTCGTACCGGCTTGTGCTCTTCTCTGGTTGTGGCCCAGCAGTTGTCTGGAGAGGGTTTAGTTGCTCCGCAGCATGTATGAATAGCATCTTAGTTGCCTGACCAGCAATATAACCCAAGCCTCCTGCCTTGGAAGGTGAATTCTTACCTTAGCAACCAGGGACGTCCTGTTGTTTTCTTTTTAAACAGCACCACTGCTCATTAGAAATAAGTGAGAAAATACAGACAAGTGAAAAGAAGAAATGGTCAAATATCCATAATCTCACCTGTTTTAAACAATTACCCTGTAGTAACACCATGTTAGATAGCTAAAATATCCCCCTATATAAATAATGATATTAATTTTTTTTATAATTGGTATAACATTTTACACTATTAACACCATGTTAGATAATTAGAATACCCTCCTCAGTAAATATATATATGTATATATGTATGCTGCTAAGTCACTTCAGTCGTGTCCAACTCTGTGCGACCCCATAGATGGCAGCCCACCAGGCTCCCCCGTCCCTGGGATTCTCCAGGCAAGAACACTGGAGTGGGTTGCCATTTCCTTCTCCAATGCATGAAAGTGAAAAGTGAAAGTGAAGTCTCTCAGTCTTGTCTGACTCTTAGCGACCCCATGGACTGCAGCCTACCAGGCTCCTCCATCCATGGGATTTTCCAGGCAAGAGTACTGGAATGGGGTGCCATTGCCTTCTCCATATATATGTATACATGTTATTATATATAAGGAATATATTGTACTATATAAAATACATAATGTACTATATATTATATATAATATAATTATATACACACACACCCCAAATGTACTTTTTTCAAGCAAAAATGGGTTCATCCTGTTTATACTGTTTTTGTAATTTTTTTCCCTGCCCCTTACCTAACATTTTATGAGGCTATAGATATATTTCTCAACATCATTTTAATGCCTGCATACATTCCTACTACCTAAATTACTCAGTTTATTTAGCCAGTTCCTCATTGCTAAACGCTTACGTTATTCCAACTTTTTCTCTATTCATAAGAGTGTTGTAATGAACATTCATGCAGCTAAATATTTGCATAAATGCTTAATGAGTTTTTGGAATCCATTCCCAGAAGTCAAATTGCTTGCAACTTTTTGATCTCCATATGTTGGGAAAATGAAACCCAGAGATTGGCCAAAAGTGCTACAAAAGGAATAAAACTGGGGGGTGGTGGCAGAATAGACCGCCCAGGCCCAGAGCCCAGACCTGCTGGCTTCAGGTAGAGCGCTGTCTGTGCTGTGTGAGATGAGGAAGGGACGCACCAGATTCCTCCGACTGTTAGTGTCAGAGGAAGGGGGCCAGCTGTGCACACGGGGGACACGATTGCACTATAGCTTCTTGTAAAAGCAAAGGCTCTTAATTTCGTGTCATCTATGGGACTTACTCACCTTCTAGAGCCCCAGGTCCTGGGTACTCTTGGGCTACTCGGTTACTTCTCACTTCACACCTCTACCCTGAGAGGGCTCAGAACAGAAACACAAATTGTCGGATTTGTTAGAAAGCAGGACAGCAAGGAGATCAAACCAGTCAAGCCTGAAGAAAATCAACCTTGAATATTTATTGGAAAGACTGATGCTGAAGCTGAAGCGCCATCTGATGCTCTGGCCATCTGATGCGAAGAGCTGACTCATTGGAAAAGACCCTGATGCTGGGAAAGACTGAAGGCATGAGGAGAAGGGGACCACAGAGGATGAGATGGTTGGATGGCATCACCGACCCAATGGACGTGAGTTTTGTAAGCTCTAGGAGTTGGTGATGGACAGGTAAGCCTGGCGTGCTGCAGTCCATGGGGTTGCAAAGAGTCAGACATGACTGAGTGACTGAACAACAACAGGGTAAGATTCTTCCCACTCACCATCCCCCACCCCCAACTTCCTAGTATAATTTATTTATTTTTCACAATTAAAAAAAATATATTTATTTTTGGTTGTGCTGGGTCTTCATTGCCGCACTCAGGCTTTCTCTAGCTGTAGTGAGCCAGAGCTACTCTAGTTGCAGTGCCCAGGCTTCTCAATGTGGTGGCTTCTCCTGTTGCAAAGCACCAGCTTTAGGGCACACACGCTTCAGTCACTGGGACGTGTGGGCTCTGTAGTTGCAGCTCATGGGCTTAGATGCTCCTCAGTATGTGGGATCTTCCAAACCAGGGGTAGAACCCATGTTCCCTGCATTGGCAGGTGGACTCTTAACCACTGGTCCACCAGGGAAGTTTCCCTAGTACAATTTAAACTGAGCTGACTCTTTAAACTAATAATCTTCCCCACCAAGGAGGGAGGTGGCTGGATAGGGAATGGGTGCTGGTGCCGGCAACAGGTTTATAAAGGAATACTGGTGTGGGGAGGGCTTCCCAGGTGACTCAGTAGTAAAGAATCAACCTGTCAAGCCGGAGATGCAGGTTCGACCCCTGGGATGGGAAGATCCCCTGGAGAAGGAAATGGCAACCCAGTCCAGTTTTCTTGCCTAGGAAATCCCACGGACAGAGGAGCCTGGCAGGCTACAGTCTGCAGGGTCACAAAAGAGTCAGACGTGACTTATTAACAAAACAACAAAAGGTGAGGGGTATAGAAGAAAGGAGAGGGTATGCAGTGAATCCACAGCATGTTACGCTAGGAGTGAGGAGACAGGGTTCCAGTTCTGTCAATGTGCTGTGTGGCTTTGAAGAAGTTGCTTTCCTACTCTGGTCCCGTTCCTTCATCAGTTAACCAGGGGCACCAGACCAAATGAGCTCTGCTATCCTTTTCTCCCTTAGCTGCTCCGCTGTTTTCCTCCCTCATGTGATGTTTATTTAGTAACATGGTTTGGAGCACTCCTTTTGTGACTACTCACAACCTTTTGTGCTTTCTGAATCTTACAGCTGAGTACTGATCCTACACTAATGGCCTGGAGAGACTGCAAGGCAAACTTTGATGTTCTGATGTTGAGTGTCAAAATCCTTCAGTCACCTCTTCTATAGCCACAAGCTCTGCTTTCTAACTGATCACGCCCCCTGAATTTAAAACCTAGCACATGGGAGCCTTTAGGAGAGAGGAGTGTCCACCTCACATGTACCTGAATACTTTCCCACTTCTTCCTTTCTGCAAGGCCTTTGGGTCACAGGGAACTAGGGAATTAACAGAGGGATTTCATTCAGCATGGCAGCCTAATCAAGGGTTATACCGAGAAGGATGCTAAGCCGCTCCCATTCTCAACCATAGAGATTGCCATGTCTGCCCCAAAGAAGGAATGTGGGAAGCAGCAGTACCACGATCTCTCTCCCTCCCTGACCTTCTGCACGAGAATCAGTATATTTGTTCCAGTTCCAGCTTTCCAAAGGGTTCCTGTGCTCTAGGATGGTGATACAGAAAACCAGTTCTCTCAAGAAAAATGAGTTTAGGAAGAAGGAGCTGACTGGTGCTAAGGAGCAGACCTGCACAGCACCAAAGGCTTCTAGCAGCACGGAGGCAAGGACTTCGTCAACTCGCTTTTTACTCTTGGATGTGACTTATCCTCTCCAAGCCTTCTCTTGATGTTAATTTAAAATTTTCTTCTGTATCACATTTTGTTTTGAGGAGGCTCAGTGGGTAATCACAGAGCCATTGGCTCCAGGCCCCTATTTTTCCACCAGGAAGATGCTGCCTGGATCATTTATGGCTCGGAAATTGGAACTTCAAAGAGAATCCTCTATCTTCTGGTGACAAAAGATTTAGAAACTGGTGCACAGGGAAATGTTTGATATTTCCCTTCAATCTTTCCATGGAGATGAAAGTAAAGCAACTTTTAAATGGCTATTGGGGCTTCCCTCGTGGCTCAGTGGTGAAGAATCTGCCTGCCAATGCAGGAACTGTGGGTTTGACCCCTGATCTGGGAAGATTCCACCTGCAGTGAAGCAACTAAGCCTGTGCGCCACAACTGTTGAGCCTGTGCTCTAGAGCATGGGAGCTTCAACTACTGAACTCACCTGGTGGAACTACTGAAGCCCCTGCCCCAGAGCCCGTGCTCCACAAGAGAAGCCACCATGATGAGAAGGGCACACACCACAAATAAACAGTAGCCTCTGCTTGCTGCAACTGCAGAAAAGCTTGAGCTGCAATGAAGACCCAGCACAGCTGAAAATAAAAATAAATTAATAAATACTTTTTTTTAAAAAATAAATGGCTATTAGTAGTGTTACTGAAAGAGTGTGTAGGGTCCAATTGCTTGCCACTCAAAAGTCAATAAACAGGCTAGGTTGGTGGAAAGGAAAGTTTGCTTTATTTCAGATGCCAGCAACTGGGGGGGGGGATGGGATGGGGAGGGCAGATGTCTGTCCAAAGGCTGATGGCCCCCAAGAAACCAGTGGGAAACCAGTGGGGCAAGAGCTTTTATAGACAGAAGGAAGGGGCTACATGGAGAAATAGCACAATCAGCTCTGACTGTCACCTTCAGATTGGTCATCGGTGGTCTGACCAGAGTCATCTTAATTGTTTTAGGTAGTTAATTTTCAGTTTCAGGGTCTTTTGTTCATTCTAGGGTCCGTTTGTTCTTTGAGGCCAGTTCTCAGAATTGTGGCACCTCATGTCCTGGGTACAGTCTGATCATCATGTAGTTAACTTTGCCACCTGTGTGTTTTAGTATAAGACAGCTCACAGGATATGGCTCAGAATATTGTCTATAGCCCTTGAGAAAGAACTAAAGGTTCTTGACTATGCTAAATGATTACATTTTTATTATCTAGTCTCCTTTGATTGTTTTCCCTTGTTTCTACATTTCTCTCTGCTCTGATTAAACTTGTTCTTTGACCAAAGTTGCCCACAGACAAAAGGCAGGCAGAGGACATGGGTGGGGAACAAGGACCATAGGACCCTGCTCCGTTTCAGTAGAACTATTAAGGTATGGAGTAGAAAACCCCAGCAGGATTTCAAAGCAGGGTTCCTAGACCTGGGAGGAGGATGCAGCTCAGTTCATGGCTGAGTAACATATTGGACATGCGGAGATCTAGAGTGGGAAAGCTGGAGCTCTACTTTCAGCCTTGTCATTCACTGAGAAAGTCACTTCCCCTCTCTGGTCCTCAGTTTCCCCATCTGTTATCTGCCCTGCCCACCTCAAAGGGTTTTGGGGATGATCTAATGAGAGGAAGGATGTGAATATGCATTGGAAAGCAGGCTCAAGAGCTATATAAGTGGAAGGGGTGATTGTTTGTTTTCCTAAGTGGAGTTGTCTCTTTGCCATCACCGCTGGAGAGCTATTTGGACAGTAAGTATTTGGCCTCTGAACTTTCACTCTGCACTGGAGCAGCTGTGGGTGGCAGGAATGTGGGGAGGGAGGAGAGATCAGAGTTAGCAAGCCTGGGCCTCAGCCTAGGACTTGGCCAGGTTTCTAGAGGAAAAAAAAAAGCCTGAAGTAGCTCTTTGTAATCATGAAGACCACACTTCTGTGATTGTTTTGAACGTTTTAGAGTCTGAAGAAAAGCTTTAGAGGACAGATCACAATGGACAACAATAGCGTTACTCATTCAACCAAGGCTGCATAGATCACATGAAATGGAGAATAGAAAAAAATTTCTGAATGATTCAACACTCTTCTTCCTTCTAGTATGTACACACATGTGGGCATAGAGGCAAATGCATCCATCATGATTCAAATAGCAGTTTGGGGACTTCCTTGGTGGTCCAGTGGCTAAGAGTCTGCCTTGCAATGCAGAGGACTCAGGTTCAATCCCTAGCCAGGGAACTAAGATCCCACGTGCCACAGAGCAACTAAGACTGTGCAAAGCAAGAAAGATCCCACATGATGCAATGAAGTGCTGCAAGTAAGATCCAAAGCAGCCAAATAAATAAATATTTAAAAAAACAGC
Organism: Bos indicus; assembly: GCF_029378745.1. Lineage (NCBI taxonomy): Eukaryota > Metazoa > Chordata > Mammalia > Artiodactyla > Bovidae > Bos > Bos indicus. The sequence continues at coordinate 17,664,029 of NC_091769.1, forward strand.
AGTTTGAATTCTTCCCTCTTTGCACCTAGTCAGAGCCTTTCCAGTCTTTAAAGTTCTTCCAGATTTCTTTGTCATTTTATACGCTGTGCCAAGCATAGTATCTGCCAATCAGTAAGTTCCTGATCAATGAAGTACCAACCAATCTGGGGTGTATGGTTACAGAAATGATCCACAATGAATCATGTCTCTCCGAGTCCATGTCCTTGTATGTCTTCTACATTGACTCTGGGCTTGGCCACATAATTTGCTTTGGCACCGATGGGACCTTAGCAAACATGATACAACACGGGCTTGAAAAGCACATCAGAACATGCACACCACATGAAGAAGCCTGAGCCAGGCTGCTAGAGATGCACAGTCCACAGCCAGCTCTAACCACTGTTCATGTGAGTGAGGCCGTTTTAGAACCTCCTGTGCCTACCAAGCCACCAGATGGCTGCAGTCAGACAAAGTCGGAAGAAGACTTGTCCTGCTGAGCTGAGTTCAAGTTGCTGACTGACCCACAGAATCAAAAGAAAATATAATTGTAGTTTTAAGCCACTGATTTTTGGGTTGGCGTGTTATACAATAAGAGATAATTGAGATACTACTTCTTTGTAAATATATATATATATATAACTTAGACCAGCAATGATAAACAAGTTACATCCCATCTATCAATTTTGTTGATTGGTAGTGTCTTTCTGGAGGCTGTGTTGAGAAGAATTTGAGGACAACTTGGTGGAAAAGAAAGCCAAGATTCTAGCAATGTGTACAAAGAACATGGGTGGGCATAGAGGCAATATGTCTGCCTTAGATGTGCCATCCTTGTTCCATATTATCAGTCAGTGGTCAGTGAGTAAGGAAAGCAGAATCATCAAAGTTAAATGTTAATGGGTCAATTGGAAAGGGAATTTTCCAATGAATTAGGTAACATTTCCTGGGAACAGCGATGGTGAAGGCAGAACCTGAGTGAACTCAACCAGACATTATTCAGGGCCAGCCTCCGGGCCACAGACTGGTACCTCCTGTCAGATTAGTGGTGGCATTAGATTAGAAATAAAGTGCACAATAAAAGTAATGCTCTTGAATCATCCCGAAACCATCCCTCCACCTCCACCCCCCATCCATGGAAAATTGTCTTCCATTAAACATATCCCTGGTGCCAAAAAGGTTGGGGACCGCTGACATCACCAGGGAACACAATTCTGTGACTAAGGAAACCCAAGATTTGGGACTCTAGCTGGCAATCCAGGTTTGCCTGGGGCAGTCCCAAGTGACTTTACTAGAGCCACAGATCTCTTCACCAGCTTCACAGGTCCAGAAGTTCATTGTTGGTAGTGCATCTGGAGCTGCTTGGTCTCTTGGGAGGAAACCAACAAGAACCACATTTGTGAGATACTGACAGCAAAATAAAACGTGAGGACTCTCTGAGGGTATAATGAATCTTATCTGCTCCCGAGACTAAATTGGTCATCACAAAGACTCAGTCCCATGAAGAGGGTGGAATGAGAGGAAAGTAAGTGGGAAGGCTCAGAGCGACTATTTCACACGAGTCAGAAAAGGAGGATGAAATGCCTCTGTCTGACAACAGTGCCCTCTCCCCGGCAGTGGGAAAACCGCAGACTCTCCGGTCCAGTGCCTGTCTCCCTTGAGAATAACAGGAGGCACACTGACAGCTTGTAGACAGGGATTCCTCTTCCAACATCTCTGCAGATCCATTCCTTTTGGGAGACATGTTTCCCCAGACTGGTGAAGCTCTTGCTACTGTTTTACTCAGAAGCACCTTATGGGAATTCAACTTTAAAAAATAAACAAACAATTACTTACTTCTTTCTTTTTGGCTGTGCTGGGTCTTCGTTGCTGTGCCTGGGCTTTCTCTAGCTGCAGGCAGCGGGGGCTACTCTTCTTTGCGGTGCACGGGCTTCTTTTGTTGTGGAGCAAGGGCTCCAGGTGTGCAGGCCCCAGTACTTGTGGCCCACGGACTTAGTTGCCTTGGGGCATGGGGATCTTCCCTGACCAAGTTTTAAACCCCTGTCCCCTGCAATGGCAGGTGGATTCTTAACCACTGGACTACCAGGGAAACCCTGGGAATTCAACCTTATTTAGAGTTTGTTTTCTCAAGTTTCTAAATATCATTGCCACCTTGATTTATAAGGCATCTTACCATCTTCAAAGATTTCTACGTAATGCATTGATTTTGTCCATCCACCCATCCATTCATCCACTATTTCACCTATTTATCCTGTAAATACTTAAAATACACTCAGGTGCTAGGAGACCCAAAGAGAAATGAAGCATGAGCCTTTCAGGGGGTCACAAAGGTGGGAAAGGAGATGAGAATTCAGGAGCGAGATCATTCTTAGACAAGTCCAGGAAAGACATGAGGGTACTCTGACCAAGACTGAGCAGAGGTGACTGGGAAGCTGGGGCAGACGTCAGAGAGAGGAAGTGTTAGAGATGGAAACTGGAAGGTGACTGTCTAGTGGGTGGGAGTGAGGGGAAGGAGGAGGAGACCAGAACAATAAAAATGTTTGATAACTACTATGTAGTGTTAGTCTCATCACCATTATTATCAATCAGTTCAGTTCAGTTCAGTTGCTCAGTCGTGTCCGACTCTTTGCGACCCCATGAATTGCAGCACGCCAGGCCTCCCTGTCCATCACCGACTCCCGGAGTTCACTCAAACTCAGGTCCATTGAGTCAGTGATGCCATCTCATCCTCTGTCGTCCCCTTCTCCTCCTGCCCCCCATCCCTCCCAGCATCAGAGTCTTTTCCAATGATGCCCTGGACACACAAAAAGCTCCTAAATAGCAGTAAAAAAAAGACAAAGAACCCAATAATAAGAAGTAATTCAGAGAAGAAGCATAAATAATCAAAAAGGGCAAAGAGGTGATTGATTCTGTTAACAATAAAGTAATGAAAATCACAATAAAATAGGACCTCTTGTTTTTATGAGATCCCTAGAAACAAACAAACCAAGGCCTAGTCAAGGCTATGGTTTTTCCAGTGGTCAAGTATGGATGTGAGAGTTGGACTGTGAAGAAAGCTGAGTGCCGAAGAATTGATGCTTTTGAACTGTGGTGTTGGAGAAGACTCTTGAGGGTCCCTTGGACTGCAAGGAGATCCAACCAGTCCATTCTGAAGGAGATCAGTCCTGGGTGTTCTTTGGAAAGACTGATGCTAAAGCTGAAACTCCAATACTTTGGCCACCTCACGCGAAGAGTTGACTCATTATTATTAATAGCTGGTGTTTATTGAGCACGTGCACCACGCCCGCTACTATTCTGAGCCCTTTATAGGCACAAATTCAATTAATCCTCACAATCCATCAAGACAGGAACTATCATGATGCCCATATTTCAGATGAGGAGGTGGAGGCACAGAAAGATAGGTCACTTGTCCAAGGTGACACTCAGAGGTGGAATGACCCTTAGATGTCCAGCTCAGGGTCCACAGAGAGAAGAAATATAAGAGGAAGATGCACAGAAAGGTCTTGGAAATGTGCAATGTGGGAGGCCTGGACCATTTCAGTGGACCCTCCCATAGGGAGGTATGTGTATAGGACAGAATCTGGGGAGAGCATCGGTGCTGGAAACATAAACTTGGCCACCGTCAGTGTCCACAGTCATCGGAGGAAGCCACGGGTGTGGTGTGGAGTGTCAAGGACAGGGCTGAGGTCAAAACCTGAGAGAGGCCCCAGGAGTGAGGGAGCATTTGGAGGAAGAGGAGACAGGTGGGGACTATGGAAAAGAATGAGTCAAGAGTCAGGATATGAACCGGGAACAGAGGGCTTCACAGAACATGAGGGAGTGAAGAGATTCAAAAAAGAGGCCATGCTCCTCCGAGTCCCAAACCACCAAGAGCCGGAGAATGAGGCCTGGGAGCAGCTAGTAGACTGAACATTCAGAAGGTGTGACAACGAGTGACCTTGACAAGCACAGGTTTCAGTAGCATGCACTCCAGCTCCCAAAACACCTGGATCAGTGGTTCTCAAAGGCTGGTGCAGAAAAACCTCCCAGCAGTTTATTAAAAGGCAGATTCCTGGGAACTACCCCCAGAGAGCTAGATTCAAAAGGCTTGAATTTGAGCCCTGGAGTCTGAATTTTTAACAAGTCCCACCTCCCGACCCCCATCCCCAGGTGATTTTGATATGGTTGGATCACAAGCTGTATTTTGATAAGCACTGCCCTGAAGACATAAGAATTTCCTTTCCCACCTGCCACAGGTTCTGGCTTCCTGTTAAATGAACCATAATCTCCTCTGAGACCAACGCTGAGAGTGACCAACCTTTTCAGTTCACGCCTTCCCATGAGGGATTGCCCCACAGACCTTTGTGGCATAAATCATATTTCAACACTGTAATCAGTAAAACTTTCATACATACCACAAACTTTCACACACACATTCCTAGGCATACACAGAATAAAGAGAAACATTTGTCTCAGAGACTTACAAGCAAATAAATATAAACACACAGGACTAATTCAATAAAGGAGAGGAGGAAACTATTATACAATAACAAAAAAGGCAATGCTCAAGAGACTCAAATACCACCTAAGAGAGCACCTAAATGAGGTTGAATTGTGTGTGTTTGTCGCTCAGTCCTGTCCAGCTCTATGCGACCCCATGGACTGGAATCCATCAGATTCCTCTGTCCATGGGATTTCCCAGGTAAGAATACTGGAGTGGGCTTCCATTCCCTTCTCCAAGGGATCTTCCTGTTCCAGGGGTTGAACCTGGGTCTTCTGCATTGCAGGCAGATTCTTTACCATCTGAGCCACGAGGGAAGTGATGAATGAGGTTATAAACATTTATATTTACTCCTGTTTTTTTTCTTTTTGGCTGTGTTGGGTCTTTGTTGTGGCATGGGGGCCACAGGTATGTGGCATCTTAGTTCCCTGACCAGGGAGCGAACCTATGCATTGCAAGCAAGATTCTTAACCACTGGGCTTCCCTATATTTACTTTTATAATACATTTATATTTCCTCTTAGGAAAAAGGAGCCAAAGGAACACAGAAGAAGGGGTAACAAATTCAGCTTGGAGGACACGGTTAAGTCATCCTTGAGAAGGTGACGTTTTAGTTAGGCTTTGAAGGGTAAATAAGAATTCCCAAGGAAGAAAGGGAAGAGAATTCCAGGCAGAGGAACAGCAAGCGTGAAAGTGGGGAGGCAAGAAGGAGCACAGTGTTTCCAGGAAAGGTAAGGAGATTAGCGTGGCTGGAACAGAGAAAAGAGGGTGGAAGGAGGGAGAAGCAAATGCAGTAACAACGGACTAGGGTGGAAAGCGACCCTGGGCCGCCCACCCTTTGGAGGCTCTTTGATGCGCGCTACGGAATTTGCCCTTGATCTTGGAAGAAATGGAGAAGTGTGTGGTTTTTTCCGTAGGGGCTCTGTCTGCAGTTTCCTGGAGCTGAGGATATGACAGTGGGGAAGCTGGCAGATCTCTTCCCTTCCATCTAGTACAGCATCCAATTGAAGGAAGATCTCTAGTAGAAGCAGAATCCTGAAGTCACATGGTCCTTGCAGACACAGTTTCTGAGTTTGCTTCTCATGGGCTGTGGAACCTGAAGAACGTCATTTGGGAGATAAACCATGGGGAATGAGGAGAGAGAAAAAGGGGTGGGGTGGGGTGGGGGGCAATTACCCTCAACTCCAATTCCCCAAATGGACAGAAGAGAAGTATGAGATCTCTTTGTCTAAACACGGATTTTAAATAATCACAAAAAATCAAGTTTAGTTTCTGCAGAATAGCCGGGGGGTGGAGAACCAAAAATGATCAAAGAACAACAAAGCAGAAAAAACAAGCAGAGGAGGAAAGAATATAAAAACAGGAAGTCAGTGGGCAGCAGTTCCCCATGAGGTCATTGGCACAGCCCCCAGGGGCTGATTCTCTGGAGGTCACGGGGTGGTGGCTGGGAGAAAGCGGGGGTACAACCCTTTCTCACAGCTGTGGGCACTAGAGCAGGCCAGAACATGGGGTCAATGCCAGACACACCTGGGAAATTTCATAAATTATTTCTGTGTGGGCTGGAGGAGGGATCGCTCCAAGCTGCCCAGCTGAGCCTTGGGTGAAGTAGGAGGCAGAGGCTGAATTCAGGTCAGAAGCTGAGCCCTGTGTCTGGCAGGTCTCTGTGACTCTGGGCAAGGGCGTCTACCTCTGTAGGCCTGTTTCCTCATCCAGGATTTAGTGTGGTTGGCCAAGCCTCTGTGCCCGGTGGCCAGAGGACACTTGAAAATCCAGATGTACACTCTGGTGTGAGCTGTGACCAGGAAGAGTGTTTTATTTTTCTAATTTACACCCAAACACCATTCTGCCAGCCAGAGCCAGAGCCACAGGGCTGTGGCCACTTAGAGAGGTGCCTTTTTCTTATTCATATGTAGGTGCTTCGTGGGCTGATGGTGGCCCTGCCTGGGGTGTGGATGGAGGTGCTGTGGACTAGCTTGAAACAATAGGCTAGGGCCACCCCATGCAAGGTCCTGGATGCATGCCGAGGAAATTGGATGTAGACTTAAAGGGAATGGAAAGTAAATTTGCTCCAGCCCACAGGCCTCCCACCAAGCTCTTTTCCTGTCCCTGCTCATTGGAGAAGCTGTGCTGTGACTGTCCCTTACCTCCTAACACAACAGACTGCCTCAGCCATCCTCGGGTCATTTTCGGGTTTGGGCATGACCTTTATTATGTCCCCCATGATCGGAGGAACTGAAACAACCCCTGGACACATGTCCATCCAGACCTGGACTCACTGAGTCTGGCCTCAAAGCTGCCCAGGGGGCCCAGCTACACAACCCATAAGTTCAGTTCAGTCGCTCAGTCACGTCTGACTCTTTGCGACCCATAAGTACAACAGAGTTAATGCCCCACAGGCTGAATTTTGACCAACAAGAGACCCAAGACAGGGAGGAAGCAACAGAGATTCCTAAGTCTTCTCCCGAGCAGACTGTTCCTGGGTACAGTGACTTCACATGGTCTTCCAGAGACATTCAGCATGGCTGAGCCATTCGTTCAGTTTCTCGTGGCACCGCAGTCAGTTCAGTAATGGACCGCTTTGCATGTGCTTTGCTCTTTGTCTGCCCAGTCCTAGTTCCCTCAGTATCTGGCCTGGGATTAACTCACTCCCCATAAAGCTTTGGCATATCAGTTTGCCTCTTGTTTTCAATTGGAAAAATGAGCTTAGGTGAGAGCTCCCGGTAACAGCTGGTACTAGCATCTTGCTGTTAGTATATGACTTCTCCTGCGCCTGCACGTGTTGAAACAAACTCATCCTTGTTATAGCCATTTGGGCTATAGAATCAGAAGGGCATGGAGCCAAACAGCTGTGCTGCGCTCAGTCGCTCAGTTGTGTCCGACTCTTTGTGATCCCCTGGACTGTAGCCCTCCAGGCTCCTCTGTCCATGGGGGTTCTCCAGGCATGAATGCTGGAATGGGTTGCCATGCCAGGAGATCTTCCCAACCCAGGGATCGAACCCAGGTCTCCCGAACTTCAGGCAGATTCTTTACCATCTGAGCCACCAGGGAAGTCCAAGAATACTGGAGTGGGTAGTCTATCCCTTCCCCAGGGGATCTTCCCAACCCAGGAATTGAACCAAGGTCTCCTGCATTGCAGGCAGATTCTTGACCAGCTGAGCTACCAGGGAAGCCCAGAGTCAAACAGAGTGGGGCTCAAATTCTGGCTCCATTGCTCATTAGTCTCACACATAAACTTGGGTGGTGACTTGACATCTTTATATCTCAACTTCCTCTTTTATGAGCTGGAGATCATAAAACTTACTTCATAGTGTTGGGGATGATTAAATGCACTGAGATGAGGTATGCAGAATATTTAGCATATTGCTGGACACATAGAATGAGCTCAGACAATGCTGTTTTTGTTACAATGATTAGGGCAATTGAAGAGCAGGCACCCAGGAGGCCTTCGAGTCAGTGCCCAGCAACAGCATCTCAGAGGGGGACACACTCAGCCCGAGGCAGGGGCATGACTGTGACGCCAAGGCCAGCCTGAAGACTTCCTGGACAAGATTCTGAGCATGAGGATTCTCTGCTCTTCGAACTTGGAGAGCGACTTGAACATTACTCCAAGCCCCCTCTCGCAATTCATTTCATCTCCAGGCAGCACCTGCCCATTGGCTACCCACTCTGGCCTCGGCCCGGAGCACACCCACCCATCCCTCACCCTGAGTGCTCCTGCCTCCGTTTGATCTCAGAAAGGACAGGCTTCTTGCCTGGCTCGTGTCCACTTGGGCCTCGGTCTTGGAGACTGAAGGCGAGATTTGGCAGGAGGCAAGGCCAGGGGTAACCTAGGACAGAGGCTTTCACTGCCCACAGAAGCCTCCAATGCCAGCTCGGATGTCAACAGCTCAACCTCAAGGTCACTGTCACATTTGCTCAGCAGTGCTGCTGCTGGGGCCCTGCGTCTCCTTTCTCTGCTCCACCGCTGAGTGGTAACAGACCACTGATAGGGTGGGGAGAAGAAGGGGAAGGGGCTTCTCCCCCTCCCTCACCCCCTGTGTCTCTACACCTGCGCCCCATCTGAAGCTGAGTGCTTAGGAGTGAGGGACCTGAGACAGACTTGAGAAAGGGCTACAGTAGTTTTATTTTGTTTTGTTTCATTTTATTTATTCATCTGGGCATGTCAGGTCTTAGTTGTGTCATTTGGGATCTTTTGATGTGGCCCACAGGCTACCTAGTTGCAGCATGCAGCTTCAGGAGCTATAGCGCTCGGGCTCTCTGGTTGTGCTTTGGACTCTGGAGGGCGAAGGCTCAGTATTTGTGTTGTGTGTGCTTAACTGCTCCGAAGCATATGGGATCCTAGTTCCCCAACCAGAGATCGAACCCCTGTCCCCTGCAGTGAATTCTTTAGCACTGGACCACCAGGGAAGTCCCTGTTTCATTTTTTTTTAAGATGGGGGAGTTTGCACGTGGAAAGAGCCAGAAAAGCAGAGAGAGATGAAAGCTGGTAGAGCGAAGCCCCAGAGGAAGCCTGGGAGGAGCTGAAGGCTCTGGAAGCCAGAACATAGGCAGAGAGAATCTGGTCTCCATAGAGTGAGACACCTCTGCTCTCTGACGTCACTGGGAGGGTGTGGGGGGCCACAGACATAAATACCTTTGTAGGAGGGAAGCTGGAAGTTGAGGGATTTCGTGGTGCACAGTCTCAGCTTTCTCTGGGAACTAGGCAGCAAAGCCATCTGCTGACAAGGGGAGTCAGGACGGAATGAGAGCATAGTGGTGAGGATCTAGAACAGTCAACCTGGAGAAGGGGCAGGATACTTCCTAGAGACATAGCGAAGGAGGGCTCAGATGCCCTGAAGACTGCATTTATGATTTCCTCTCCAGAGCATCCAGCAGTAGAAAGATTTTAGTCACCAGTAGGCCATCCCCACGTGCCATCTCTGCCTCCTCTCCCCTCCAGGGTCAAGTGACTGGCTCCCTGGTCAGCTTGAGTGCTGCAGGAGCAGATGGCAAGGGAGGCAGTCCTGCCCCTCTGGCCATGATGGATCTCCTGGGGCCCAGTGTTCCAGAAGCAGCACGCAGCCGCCGAGGCAGGGTGGAACCGCCCATCGCCTGGAGTACACACTCTTTAGATACTAAGATGTAGATCTCAGCCTGTCAATCAAACACTGCTCATGAGATGTCACTCCCCTGCCTCTCCAAGCACCAACATGTGGACAAGAAATCCTACCAAGCTTCCCCAATGCCAAGGCCAACTTCATTAAAGGGGCTTGCCCAGAGGTTTTATTAACTGATGTATGTACTTAGTTACTCAGTCGTGTCTGACTCTGTAACCCCATGGACTATAGCCCCCCAGGCCCCTCTGTCCATGGGATTCTCCAGGCAAGAATACTGGAGTGGGTTGCTGTTTCCTCCTCCAGGGGATCTTCCCTATCCAGGGACTGAATCCATATCTTGTATTTCTCCTGCATTGGCAGGCAGATTCTTTTACATAACTGACTGTATCTTTGTTTCCACAGATTAGCTGTTTCCCAAAATTCCCCAGGTGGTGAAGAGAGCGAGAGACCAGCGTAACTTGAAAACATGTTTTCTGGCAGAGGATTATTGGCAGAGCAACCAAACTGGGGCCACTTATTGTCCTTACATGTAAAGTAGCTTAGTGCTTGGCCCTGGCCTACCTTCTGGAAATGCCATGAGCTCACATTTGTCAACCAAGGAGCTTAGCCTCCTAGGAGAGAGATGAACCATGTGAATTCACTGCATTCTCTCTTTTTTTTTAAACCACTTTGAATTTTGTTGATCCACTTTTTTGAAGGGATAAATAGAGACTTCCCTGGTGGTCCAGTGTTTAAGCATCTGCCTTTTAATGCAGGGGGCACGGGGTTCGATCCCTGATCCAAGAACTAAGATCCCACATGCCGCGAGGCAACCGAGGCAACTGAGCCCTCGAGCCACAACTACTGAGCCCTAGAGCCTGCACTCCGCAACAAGAGAAGCCACCGCAGGAAGAAGCCTGCTCTCTACAATTAGAGATAGCCTGCGCAGAGCAACAAAGACCCAGTGCAGCCAAAAATGATAAATAAATAAAAAGGATAAAGAGCGGAAAACAAAAGCCATGGCTCCCCTCCCCACCATACACCCATACATCCAAAATATGCTGTTTTTTATCTTCAGCTTCTGCTGTTCACCCCTTTTTCTGTTTTGGCGGAGTTGAAACACTGTTCTACACTGATCTTTTGTAAGGTCGCCATCTCGTGGTATAAGAGGGAAATGGCCCATTAATGCTCTGCTGAAATAATTCATTATTTCAACAAGTACTGTATCTGTTGAGAGTCCACTCTCTATCAGGCGCTGTATAGTAACTGCAGCCATTTCCTTATATTAAAAATAAGAGTCTGCTAATGCGGTGGGAAACTTTCACTGGGACGGATGATAGCAGTCATCCCAGACCCTCCATAAGGGCTGCATCATAGGAACCCAATAACCTCCCTCTTCACTCTATTTGAAATCTCACTGAGACTCTTGGAAGCTGAAAGGAGCCTGATGGAACTAGACTGCCTGGGGCTGCAGAATTCATTCCAGGGGCAACAAACGTGACCTTTTCCAGCTGTGATCATTTCCCACCCCCCACACATCCGTGATTCTCAGCCCTGCTGCCCAGCAGAATCACCTACAGGCTTTTAAAAACAGCAATGCCCAGATCTCACTCCCAGAGATTCTGATTTAATAGTTCAAGGGTGAGGCCTTGGTATTTTTAAAGCTCTCCAGGTGATTCTAGTGTGCAGTCAGGATTGAAAGATGCTGTAAAAATTGGTGAGCACAGGTCAGACATCACCCTTTTTATTGCTATTATAACTGGGAGAATTACTCCCTTACATACACATGCTTTCCTCACTACCCCCTTTCATACAGGAATTGAGAGCAGCATGGGCCCATCAGCTAAGAATTTCATCCATCTCTCACATTGCAAGGAATATGTTCCAGGTCTCCAGAGGGGGTGGTCTTTGAGAAGCCCCACAAGCTACTAATAAAAAGTATATGGCCAGTCGGCCCCTTTTCTTATTCTTAGCCAGACTAAGGGAGTACAATTGGAAAGAAGAAAGGGTGGAGAAAGCATTAAGCATGGAAGTATATTCTGGTCACCAAAAGAATGCTAAGTGAAATTTCAAGGGGGCAGCCTTGCAAAGTACAGGAAGTTAGGGGGAAAGTGTTTCTTTTCTCCTTAAGGGTCTATAGGTACTCTATGCTATCCTAGGAACTGGGCTTCTCTTGTGGCTCCGCTGGTAAAGAATCTGCCAGAAATGCGGGAGACCTGGGTTCGATTCCTGGGTTGGGAAGATCTCCTGGAGAAGGAAAGGGCTACCCACTCCAGTATTTTGGCCTGGAGAATTCCATGGACTGTATAGTCCGTGGGGTCGCAAAGAGTCAGACACAACTGAGCGACTTTCGCTCACTCACTCATGGTGTCCCCACATCCCCCACAGCTTATCTGGCTCTGAAGGACTTGGAGGGTCCAAGTGCATCCTGTATGACTTGGCTGGGCCATTCTGGATGGAATAACTAAAGCCTTGGCTTAATGAACTCCTGGGGAGTTGCATGGGGGTGGGTGGAGATCCCTGTGTCAGACCAGTGCCTATAGGTGGGAGGTGGTATTTCTTAAACATGGGAAGGCACGCACACCCCAGAGCTGAGATGTTTTGAAGAGGAAACTGCCTCTCCAAAAGGAAGGCAGATCTAAGATCAAAGGAGCAAAATCAGGTTCTAGAGAGCCCCCACCAAAAGAATTTCCTCCTATAAAACATTTAACTTCTTGGATGTTTTTCCAGGAAAAATGGTGTTAATGGCTGCTTAAAATTCTGTCTAATTTGTTGTAACTTTAATTCTTAAAACCTTTAGTAAAGTCTGTAAGTGTGAAAGTGAAAGTGTTAGTCACGCAATCGTGTCCAACTCTGTGACCCCATGGACTGTAGCCTCCAGGCTTCTCTGTCCATGGGATTACTCAGACAAGAATACTGGAGTGGGTTACCATTCCCTTCTCCAGAGGATCTTCCCAACCCAGGAATCTAATCCAGGTCTGATGCATTGCAGGCAGATTCTTTACCATCTGAGCCAACAGGGAAATGTGAAACATTTATTTATTCGTGATTGTGTGATAATATTGTGGAGAGAGAAGAGACACATATCTATGCCTTTCCCTGCAGGTAGACCATTATTCAGTAAGCAACAGGATGTTGGGGGTGATCGCTGACCTGAGTCGTGACCCACACAGAACCCAGAGCCAGGAAGAGAGCCAGACTCAGAGGGACAGAGGGCAGGGAAACTCAGACATGGGACAAGGGAAACAATGCTTACTCTCCCAAATATAGAGGGAGGAAGGGAACACTTACGAAGGAAAGGAGGGCTATCATTTAGGTTGTACCATAAATTCCTTCATCACTGAGATAAAAGGCGGGGAGAAGGATGGTTGACTGAGAGGGCTGATCCAGAGGTGTGATTTTTAACTTGATTGTTTTGGTTTAACAGCAGGACATTCAGGAAGAGACTTCCCATAGATACAAGGATATATATGGTGAGTAGAAAGTCAACAATTTAAGACCAAAATAAACATTTGAGCGTCTAAGCAGGTATGGGGCTTCCTTCATATCTCAGTCGGTAAAGAATCTGCTTGCAATGCAGGAGACCTGCAATTTCTGGGTTGGGAAGATCCGCGGGAGAAGGACATAGCTACCCACTCCAGTATTCTTGCCTGGAGAATCCCATGGACAAAGGAGCCTGGCGGGCTACAGTCCACGGGGATTGCAAGAGTTGGACACAACTGAGCGACTAAATCACCACCAAGCCAGTATAGGAATTTTTGGAGATACAGATCACGTTCTAGTTGTTAATTTTCCATAAGAGGAAACTGAGAAGCCTGGGGGGCAAGGGTCACTGACATCTGAGATCTGTGTCTAGAGCCCACCTCTCCTGACATCCAGATCAGGTCTTGTATTTTTTGTTTTGTTTTTGATTAATTTATTTATTCGGTTGTGCCAGGTCTTGGTGGTGGCATGTGGGGTCTTTGATTTTCTTTGAGGCATGCAGGATTTTTTTAATTGCTGCATTCAGGATCTAGTTCCCTGACTAAGGAATCTAGTCCTGGGGGGACCCCTGCATTGGGAGCCCAGAGGCTTAGCCATTGGACCATCAGGTAAGTCCCCAAGTCTTATTTTTGTTCGCTATTTTCCTAGGTGTATCTTGGTCCTGTTTCCACTTTAAAATTGACTCTGATGAACACATTGAAAGGCAATGCATTAGATGTTCTGGGGAACTCACCAACCAAGACTCCTGCACTGGGTTTTCTGGTGCTAATTAAAGGAAATTTTTATTTTCAGTTTTTAAAGTCTATTTTTGCCTTGTTTTGTTTTTAGCAGAGTGATTACCAATGTTTGTGTAGGCAGAGAATTAAATCCCTGAGTCAGAGACTCCACTTTGTTTTCAGTAAACTCAGTGACTAGGATCTCATGGGCAAAGTGTGTCCAGTGGTTCCATTTAAAAGGGAACTTGAAATTGAGCCACGGAGCTTGGCTGCAGTCCTCACGCTAAGTGATTCCAAGAGGAGACATTCGCTCATGACCAAGGTGACCAGGGCTTTGAAGAGGAGAAACAAAGCAGGAAAGAGGTACAGAAACAATTCAGGGACTAAATGAAATGCCCCCTTTGAATGGGAATTGGCTACATGGGGGAGACAAAAAGGAAGGAATCCGTGATGTGCAGGCTTAAACCTCTCTCTCTCTCCTCTCTCTCTCCCCCTCTCTTTCTCTCTCTGTCTCTCTCTCACAGGATTAATATCTGTATAGCCATTTTGTTGGTATTTGAGTTGGCATTTTTGCTACCAGCCACAGGGTCCAGCAAATAGACACTTCTATTGGTGCTTAAGCATCATCTCTTTTCTGCATTAAATGAGAAGACACTAAAGTGGTGACTCATGGGCCTTCCAATAGTCTCATTTTCCAGTGCTTTCTGAGGTCAGAGGTGCAGGCCCTTCCTGTGATGCTCTGTGCTCCACGGTTGAGCCTCCTTTATCCAGGGGGAGTCAGGATGACATAGAAACAAGTTCCAGTAGGTGTTCAAACTTGCCCGGGGCCTCCTGAGTGGTGTGTTTATAGCAACAGGACCCACACTGTAAACTGGCTGTAAGGCTCCTGTGGTCTGGGTTGGATCACCCTGTACCTGGGACCCTCAAGAAAGCTTGGAGACACCACGTTTGTTTATTCTGAGACAGAAAGCCAAGAAAAGACATCGAGAGGAGCCCTGACCCTTCATCCTCAGAGTTAGCTAGACATGGAAATTCTCTCTAACCGCAAGACAAAACCACATTTTAAATGCAGACTGTTTTTTGTCCCTCCCAGTCCTCAGTCCCAGTTCAATGTTCCAATTATTTGGACCTCTCTTCTCAAGCTATGATAACATTTCTTTTTAATCAATCTTTTTTTTGTAATGAAAAATCCCTTTTCCCATAATTCACTGTTACAGATTCATTTTCCACATCGCGGCACGAACAGATTCCTTTCCAACTCTTTCTATGGCTCTCCATGGGCTCACCCTGCCCTTCTGTCTGAATTCACTGTATCTCCTCCCATCCCCTAGCTCCAGCCACACTGGCCTTGGTACCAAGTGCTTCAGGTCTGGGGGACTGATGAGGATGGGCTTCCCAGGTGGTAAAGAATCTGTCTGCCATTGCAGGAAATGCAGGTTCATCCCTGGGTGGGGAAGACCCCCCCAGGAGAAGGAAATGGCAACCCACTCTAGTATTCTTGCCTGGAGAATTCCACAGACAGAGGAGCCTGGAGAGCTACAGTCCATAGGATCACAAGGAGCTGGACATGACTGAGCATAGCACAGCTAGCCAGCTAAGGATGGATTAGGTGGCATATACTCATCAACCATTTTCATTACTTTTTAAAAAAATTTACATACAGTAAACTCCATTTTTGTTGTTGTTCAGTCCTATGAGGTTTTATACATGCATAGATTTTTGTAATCACTGCCATAAACAGGATACAAAACAACATGTACACCCAAAAGAATCTCCTCATGCTGCCCTCGTATAGTCAGTTTCTGGCCCCTCCCCATGGCAACCATTCATCTGTTCTTACAGTTTTGCCTTTTCCAGACTGCGATATGAAGGGTGTCATACAGTATATTATCTTTTGAGGCTGATTTCTTTTACCTAGAATAATGCATTTGAGAGTTATGCAAGTTGTTGTGTGGTAGCAATAGCCCATTCCTTTTTTTTTTTTCCTGACTAGTGGATATATTGGAGAAGGCAATGGCACCCCACTCCAGTATTCTTGCCTGGAAAATCCCATGGATGGAGGAGCCTGGTAGGCTGCAGTCCATGGGGTCACTAAGGGTCGGACACGACTGAGCGACTTCACTTTGACTTTTCACTTTCATGCACTGGAGAAGGAAATGGCAACCCACTCCACTGTTCTTGCCTGGAGAATCCCAGGGACAGGGGAGCCTGGTGGGCTGCCATCTATGGGGTCGCACAGAGTCAGACACGACTGAAGTGACTTAGCAGCAGCAGCAGTGGATATATTTCTATATTCTATATATATTTCTATATATCCACAAATATATTTCTATTTGTGGACAGATCACCATTTTTTTTTCCAATCCATTTACTCACAGGAGAATATTTGAGTCATTTCCAGTTTGGGAAAATTATGAGTAAGGCTGCTGTTAAAAATTAATACACAGGTTTTTGTGTGGATATAAGTTTTCACTTCTCTGTAATAGATGAATATCTACAGAGGAGATAGCTCAGTCAAAAGGTAAAATATATGTTTTTAAGTATATTTTTATCTTTATAAGAAAATACCACACTATTATCTAGAGGCCTGTCCTGTATCATATTGCATTCTCGCCAGCCATGTATGAGAGTTCCACTTGCTCCATATCCTTGTGGACATTTTGTATTATCAGAATTTTTATATTAGTTGTTCTGATAGGTACGTAATGGAACATCACTGTGGTTTTTAATCTACATTTTTGTGATGACGACTGATGTGGATATCTGTTCATATATTTACTTGCCATCTGTATATCTTCTTTGGTGAAGTACATGTTCAATTCTTTGGTCTGTTTAAAAAATTGGGTTGTTGGTTTACTTACTGTTGAGTTTTGAGAGTTCTTTATATACTCTGGATGCCAGTCTGTGGCTTATCTTTTCATTCCCTTAACAGTGTCTTTTGTAGAGCAAAAGTTTAAGGTGTTAGTTGCTCAGTCATGTCCGACTCTTTGTGACCCCATAGACTGTAGCCCTCCAGGCTCCTCTGTCCATGGGATTTTCCAAGCAAGAATACTGGAGTGGGTTGCCATTTCCTTCTCCAGGGGATCTTCCTGACCCAGGGATTGAACCTGGGTCTCCCATATTGCAGGCAGATTTTTTTACTGTCTGAGCCACCTGGGAAGCCCCTTTAATTCAATAAACTCAATTATTTAAAGGATCTTTTGTGATCCAAGAATCCAAGTATTTTCTCATATATTTTGAATCTAAGAGTTTCATAACTTTTAAAATTTTACGTTTATATTTATGATGCATTTTCAGTAATGTTTGTATATAATTTGAGGAATAGTTGAGGCTCAAATTTACATATGAATATCCAGTTGTTCTAGCACTATCTGTTGATAGACATCTATTGAATTGCTTTCAAACTGTGAACAGACACTTCACAAAAGAAGATATACCGATGGTAAATAAGCATGTGAAAAGACATTCAATTTCCACGTTAGGAACATTCAGATTAAAACCACAACAAATAATCATCATGCACTTTTTAGGCTAGCAAGAGTGTCACAGAGCTGGAACTCTGCTGGTAGAAATGTAAAATGGTATAACAACTTAGGAAAACAGTTTGTTAGTTTCTTTGAAAGTTAAACACACAGTTCCCATATAATCCAGCCATTATACTCCAAGATATTTACTCAAGAGAAATAAAAGCATATTTCCATACAAACACTCATACAGGGTATTCTTAGCATCTTTATCCCTAAAAAGGAGACTAGGTAAGCCCTGAATGCCCATCAACAAGAGAATGGATAAGCATGGTTACAACGGGGTACTGCATAGCAATAAAAAGAATGAACTATTGATAGATGCTACAACACGGATAATTCTCAAAGTGATTATATCACATTCAAGAGGCAAGACAAAAAAGTACATTCTGTGTGATTCCATTGATATAAAATTTTGAGAACTGTAAGCAAATGTAAATGACAGAAAGCATATTGGTGATTGCCAGGAGATAAGATGGGGAGGTGGAGAGGAGAAGACATAAGGCAACCTTTGGAGATGAGAGATATGTTCATTACCTTGATAGATGTGATGGTGTTACAGATGTATATGTATGTCAGATTTATCAAATTGGACACTTTAAGTATGTGCAATTTGTTATGTCAATTGTACCTCAATAAAACTACTTAAAATTGACCATATTTTATGAATCTATTTTTGAAGTCTCTATTCTGTTTCACTTTTAGTCAATACCAAGGTATTTTGATCACTGTAGTTTTATTATATATATATTAATTAAATATACATATTATATAATATATTCAGTTCAGTTCAGTCACTCAGTCATGTCCGACTCTTTTCGACCAGGCCTCCCTGTCCATCACCAACTCCCGGAGTTCACTCAAACTCATGTCCATCAAGTCGGTGATGCCATCCAGCCATCTCATCCTCCGTTGTCCCCTTCTCCTCCTGCCCCCAATCCCTCCCAGTATCAGAGTCTTTTCTAATGAGTCAACTCTTCGCATGAGGTGGCCAAAGTATTGGAGTTTCAGCCTCAGCATCAGTCCTTCCAATGAACACCCAGGACCGATCTCCTTTAGAATGGACCGGTTGGATCTCCTTGCAGTCCAAGGGACTCTCAAGAGTCTTCTGCAACACCACAGTTCAAGAGCATCAATTCTTCGGCGCTCAGTTTTCTTCACAGTCCAACTTTCACATCCATACATGACCACTGGAAAAATCATAGCCTTGACTAGACAGACCTTGGTTGGCAAAGTAATGTCTCTGCTTTTTAATATGCTATCTAGGTTGGTCATAACTTTTCTTCCAAGGAGTAAGCATCTTTTAATTTCATGGCTGCAATCACCATCTGCAGTGATTAAATTATATATATAATATATATTATAGAAAGCCTTCCTCAGCGATCAATGCAAAGAAATAGAGGGAAACAACAGAATGGGAAAGACTAGAGATCTCTTCAAGAAATTTAGAGATACCAAGGGAACATTTCATGCAAAGATGGGCTCGATAAAGGACAAAAATGGTATGGACCTAACAGAAGCAGAAGATATTAAGAAGAGGTGGCAAGAATACACAGAAGAACTGTACAAAAAAGAGCTTCACAACCCAGATAATCATGATGGTGTAATCACTCACCTAGAGCCAGAGATCCTGGAATGTGAAGTCAAGTGGGCCTTAGAAAGCATCACTACGAACAAAGCTAGTGGAGGTGATGGAATTCCAGTTGAGCTATTTCAAATCCTAAAAAATGATGCTGTGAAAGTGCTGCACTCAATATGCCAGCAAATTTGAAAACTCAGCAGTGGCCACAAGACTGGAAAAGGTCAGTTTTCATTCCAATCCCAAAGAAAAGCAATGCCAAAGAATGCTCAAACTACCGCACAATTGCACTCATCTCACATGCTAGTAAAGTTAATGCTCAAAATTCTCCAAGCCAGGCTTCAGCAATACTTCCAGATGTTCAAGCTGGCTTTAGAAAAGGCAGAGGAACCAGAGACCAAATTGCCAACATCTGCTGGATCGTCGAAAAAAGCAAGAGAGTTCCAGAAAAACATCTATTTCTGCTTTATTGACTATGCCAAAGCCTTTGACTGTGTGGATCACAATAAACTGTGGAAAATTCTGAAAGAGATGGGAATACCAGACCACCTGACCTGCCTCTTGAGAAATCTGTATGCAGGTCAGGAAGCAACAGTTAAAACTGGACATGGAACAACAGACTGGTTCCAAGTAGGAAAAGGAGTACATCAAGGCTGTATATTGTCACCCTGCTTATTTAACTTATATGCAGAGTACATCATGAGAAACGCTGGGCTGGAAGAAACACAGGCTGGAATCAAGATTTCCGGGAGAAATATCAATAACCTCAGATATGCAGATGACACCACCCTTATGGCAGAAAGTGAAGAACTAAAAAGCCTCTTGATGAAGGTGAAAGAGGAGAGTGAAAAAGTTGGCTTAAAACTCAACATTCAGAAAACAAAGATCATGACATCTGGTCCCATCAGTTCATGGGAAATAGATGGGCAAACAGTGGAAACGGTGTCAGACTTTATTTTTGGGGGCTCCAAAATCACTGCAGATGGTGACTGCAGCCATGAAATTAAAAGATGCTTACTCCTTGGAAGGAAAGTTATGATCAACCTTGAGAGCATATTAAAAAGCAGAGACATTACTTTGCCAACAAAGGTTCGTCTAGTCAAGGCTATGGTTTTTCCTGTGGTCATGTATGGATGTGAGAGTTGGACCGTGAAGAAGGTTGAGCGCCGAAGAATTGATGCTTTTGAACTGTGGTGTTGGAGAAGACTCTTGAGAGTCCCTTGGATTGCAAGGAGATCCAACCAGTCCATTCTGAAGGAGATCAGCCCTGGGATTGCTTTGGAAGGAATGATGCTGAAGCTGAAACTCCAGTACTTTGGCCACCTCATGCGAAGAGTTGACTCATTGGAAAAGACTCTGATGCTGGGAGGGATTGGGGGCAGGAGGAGAAGGGGACGACAGAGGATGAGATGGCTGGATGGCATCACTGACTCGATGGACGTGAGTCTCTGGGAGTTGATGATGGACAGGGAGGCCTGGCGTGCTACGATTCATGGGGTCGCAAAGAGTTGGACACGACTGAGCAACTGAACTGAACTGAACTGCACTGAATATATATTAAATTATGTATAAACATATATATTATATTTATATATAATATATATTATAATATATAATATATATTAAAATCAGGTAGTAGAGTCTCAACTTCTTTTTCAACTTTGTTTTGGGTATTTTAGTGCTATAAACAGCTTATCTATATCTATAAATAATCATACTGGGATTTGTTTAAGATGATCTTAAATTTATGGATCCATTGGTTGAGTGTGACATATTAGCTATAACGAACCTTCTAATACATGAACAGAATATGTCTTCCCATTTATTAAGGTTTTCTTTGATTTCTTTCATCAGTGTTTTGTGGTTTTTACCATATAGACCCTGCACATGTTTTGTTAGAGGTATAGCTGAGTATATGATATTCTTTTGGATGCTATTATAGGTGTTAATGTTCTTAAAATTTTGAAAACCTTTTGAATGCTTTGAATTTCAGTTTCCAATTGTTCATTTGTTGGTATAGAAAAATGGTTGATTTTGTGTGTTGACCTTGATCTTGCTAAACACACTTAGTTCTAGAAGTGTGTTTTATAGATTCCTTGGGATTTTCTTCATAAACAATAATGTCATCTGTGATCCCAAACAGTCTTATTTCTACCTTTCCATCCCAATGACTTTTATAGGCTGTCTATTACTTGCCAGGATTTCCGGTGCAATACGGAACAGTTGTGGTTAGAGTTATTATGGTCCACTGATCATTTTTAACATAACAAAAACAGAGACAGCCAGACAGCAAGCAAGTCAGTTTTAACATGATGCACAGTCAGCTATGAGGTATTTTTGACAAAAAATTGAGCCTGAGACCAATCAAGCCTTTAGCCAGAGCTGATACTAGGGGATGCCAAAAAAGTCAGTGATCAAGATAAACAACATTTTAATGCAGGTTTTTAAAAATAGAAATTACTGCAAAACAATTAGGAACAAAATAGTTTAAATAAAGACAGAATCAGAATCACTGATTTCTCCTTTGCCCCAGGCTCCATTACGGCTCAGCACCATTGCTGATTTGACCCTGGTCTAGAGTCTGGATCTAATAACCATCTTAGAGAACAGATAGAAATAGAAGAAAGATTGAATAGGTCTGGTATGTGGGAAACTATAAAACAATGAGATATTTCTTTAATAAATAAATTGCAAAAGAAGAACCCTGAAATGCCATAGTAGTAGTTACACAGATGTGTTCACTTAAGGACTCTTCAGCCAACTATAACCTTATGATAAAGTGTACTTTTCAACAGTATGTTATATTGTAATAAAAATATTTTTTAAAAGATGGAAGAAAAAGCATCTAGGGACTTCCCTGGTGGTCCAGTGGCTGACTCTGCGCTTCCACTGCTGGGGGCACAGCTTAGATCCTTGGTCTGGGAATTAAGATCCCGAATGCTGCATGGCAAGGCCGAAAAAATAAAAAATACAAAAATAAATAAACTGTTTAATAGAGAAATAAGAAAACTCACGTCTCCATTTTTTTAAAAAAAGCACCTAAATTCAAATAGTCACTAAGTTTGGGTGACTAAATTATAGCTATTACATAATTTAATTTTTAATGTTGTTTTATAATGTTAATTATTTAATAATTTATAACTTTATAATAGTATATATAATTTCTATAACTATTATTAATATTAAAATGTAAGGTTATGTTGTACTCTCATATGTTTATAATTTATACAATTTTTATGAATTACAAACTTATTTCAACAAAAGTTAAAAAAAAAAAACCTTACCTAGCCCTTAATTATTACAGATGCATACTGAAGAATGTAGGGGTGACGTGAATGAAATCTGGAATTTATTTTTAAATATTTCAGAAAAAAAGAAGAAAAAAGGAAGGGAAAAATGAAAGAAAATCGGAATATGGCCAAATGAAATAAATGTGGAGAACACTGACAATCGTTAAATCTGGGGAATGTACTAGTATTCATTGTACTCTACTTTTGGATTTCTTGAAATATTTTCATTATAAAAATAAATATAATATACAGCCTCTCACCCTCACCTACTGTCATCTTCTGCTCCATTACATTGTTATATTTTTAAAACTATTATCTGAAATTATCTCATTTATTGGTGTATTGTCTGCCTCCTCCCAGAGGAGGCAACTGCAAGTACCACATACACAGAATGTACCTGAGCCACATTCACGTCTTTACTCCCAGCACAGCTTAAAACAATGAACTTTATCAGCATCTTACATCTATTGTGATTGCCCAAACAGGGGATGTGTTGAGTTGGTAGGTATTTTATTTTTGATACTATTTAAAGAATGGGCTTTCCCGGTGGCTCAGACAGTAAAGAATTTGCCTGCAATGAGGAGACCTAGGTTCAGTCCCTGGGTCAGGAAGATTCCCTGGAGAAGGGAATGGTAACCCACCCCAGTGCTCTTGCCTGGAAAATTCCATGGACAGGAGCCTGGCGGGCTCCATGGGGTCACAAAGAGTTGGACACAACCAAGCAACTAACACTTCATTTAAAGAATAAGATCTCAGGATGGCCTCACTCTTTGTCTCAAAGTGATCCCAGCCCTTCACACACACGCCCCAGCTCTTTTCTCCTTGGATGGACAGCAAGGATTATGATGATGTAGGGACTATGTGCCCTCCAGAAGCTCTTCACGGTCATTTCATGGCCCTCAGATTTGGTTATCTGCCAATATGTAAAAGGCACCAAAGCCCAGCACTTTCATCTGACCTACTGTTAAGTTCCCCTGTGAGGTTGTTGATTTCAAAGATGTTTAGGTTTTATAGGTTCTATCTTCCTTACGTTGTTTCAAGGCTATACACGAAGAACAGATGGTGTGCTCTATAAATCTGCAATTAACAGCGTCTAATCAGTCAGTTCTCAATGCCAAATTCACCTTCCCCATCTTGAGAAGGGGCTGTGCAACTCACAATAAGCACGTGTCTCTTCCAAATTTAGGTCGTTAAAACTGAAAACACAGTGGACATTTCTGCGTATTTATTGTGCTTAAAACTAATCTATTTGTGTCATTTATTTCCTCTTCTGGGTTTTGGGTTTCTGGACTTGTGATATTAGAATAATCATTTTTGGATAAAGAAAATATTCATGTTCCTAACAGTTCCTATTCATTCTCTCTGAAGTCTGCCCCATGGCCACTCAAGACAACATTTACAGACATAAAGATATGTGTATAATGGAATTCATCCGGGTGCTTGTTAACTGGGGTTGACCTTTCATGTGTACTCCAGGTGCTTCAGGTTAGGACCATCACCCTCTTTTTATCGAGAGAGGCAGCTTGGGTGGTCTTTTGGTCCTGACTTCCAAAAGTCTCTATTGCATCGCCAAGTTCCCCTGCATCCATCCTAGGGACTCATGCTCATTTTCAGATTCCTCAGTGATTCAGAGCTCAAGAGTCCCCATTCCAAACTTAATCACACAAAAGATGCTTTTCCATACCTTTGACTGGATACTCCAAGGTGGAGTCCAGGGTCAGAGTATTTCAGGACAAGGTGAAGTTGTCAAATGGTACAGGAATGTAGAGCCCTTAGAATCTATATGCCCTGCTTGGATGTTTGGAAACACTGAATTTATATTATAGTGCACAATAATTTTAAGACTGGAGAAAATAAGTTTTTATTCGGGATCCATTCAACAACGATTTCCTGAGCTCCAGCCATGGACTAGATTCTAGAAGATGTTTTGAGATATTGATTCTTACCTTGTGGTTCATAATCCAGCAAAGAAATGAGCAAAACAGCTGCTATAATGCAAAGTGATTAGTGCTCTGAATAAGTCTTTCCCACTCTTATTAGGATGAGTTTACGGCCAAGAGTTATGATTATGATGTACTTTGGGGAACTGTTGGGTTTTTTTTTTGGCTGTGCCTGGTCATTTTGGTGTCTGGCTTTTCTCTAGTTGCTGTCAGAGCACAGGCCCTAGGGCACACAGGCTCAGTAGTTGTGGCTTGGGGGCTTTTGCTGGCAGCATGTGGGATTTTAGTTCCCTGACCAGGGATTGAACTCAAGTCCCCTGCGTTGGAATGGTGATTCTTAACCACTGGACCACCAGGGAAGTCCTGATGAGCTCTTTATTCACAGAGAGAAATTTCCATGTATTGCAGTATCCCCTTTAATCCTTACAAGAACAGTGATGTTGTAGTATTATCATTCTCATTTTACAGATGAGGAAACTGAAATTTAGAGATATGAGACAGGCCTCATAATTTGACAGATGGCAAGATTTTCATTTGTTTCTCAACCATGAGAATACGCGCTGGACTCGGACTCTGCAGGTGCCAGGTTATGCTCCCCTTAGACAGGGCTATGTCCCAATCTGGACACTAGAGGGCACTGAGAGAGTATAGGAATGAGAAGAATTTGCCTCTGGGCTACCTCTCCGTGAACAGCTACAACAAATTGCCCTTCCCAAAGTCATCTTTGAAGGTGGATTAACTGTAACTACAACAGTGAGAAGGCAGGTCTGAACCTACCGCACATTCCAGTTACAGAAAAGGGCAAGGTTCACTTAGGATTCATCTTTCATCCAAAGCACTTCAGCTCACTACTACTTTTACGCATTGTGGGGAATGTGTGTCGAATTTAACTGATGTTTGTGTACAATTACAGTTTGTGTACAAGCCTGTACACCACGACAGGCTTGCTTATGCTCATCCTGTAGCTGATGCCATAACAGGGCTGTTATGCAGATAGTTGATCAAAAAGAAATTCATCCAAGCAAAAGTAGCCTAGTTCATCTGGGGGCTACATACACTCTCCTGAATCGTCCCCCACAACCCCATTTATTCCAGCTCCCAGAGCAATGAGTGGCTGGCATAGCCCCCATTCCATTGGCAGCATTTAAAAGACTGTCCATCAGCATGATTCTCAACCTGAGGGATGCTCCACAGGGAGGAAGTTCTCAGGCTGTCACCTGCAGGATTACCTCTCTGCTTAGAGAAGGAGCACTTGATGGTATCAATCAGTATTGGAAACAAGAAGTCAACATTCCCTGCTGTTTCAATCCTTTCCTTTTTAGAAAGTCAAAGTGGTAGTTGCTCAGTCGTGTCTGACTCTTTGCGACTCCATGAACTGTAGCCCACCAGGCTCCTCTGTTCATGGGATTCTCTAGGCAAGACTACTGGAGTGAGTTGCCATTCCCTTCTCCAGGGGATCTTCCCAACCCAGGCATCGAACCCAGGTCTCCCACATAGCAGGCAGATTCTTTACCATCTGGGCCACCGGGGAAGCCCCTTCCTTCTTAGAGCTTTGCCATTAGTTGCTAGGTATTAATAGCTTTTCCAGCATGTTTACAACTCATAAGCAGAATATGTAGCTGAAAACTACTGGAAAAAACTAGTTCACATTTTAGGGAGAGGATTTAAAAACAATCAGTGACCAATGTATCTTCAAAAAGTACTTTCTCACATGGTTCAGTCCCGCATGGCAAAAACCAAACAGAGCCTTCTCAACCCACCACACCCTGGGGTGATGCAATAGTAAACAAGACAGAGGCATGGACATGTTTCTGGATGTGAAGCTGGCCAGCAGCTCAGGTCACCCTACAGTCCAACAGGCTGTGGATCAACCAAGCTAACGATCAGACTTCCCTCCAAGATGAAAAGCATGGCCGGAATTTGAGGCAGTTCGGCACTTATTCTACGTTCAGGAAAGGGGCAGCCAGCAACTTTTTAAGTAGGGAAATTATGCAAACAGAACTCGCCTTTAGTAAGATGGGTTTGGTGGCACGATGGGGGATAGATTAAAAATGGTGACTGAAGTCAGGGAGGAGGGTATGTGGATGTAAGTAAGCACATGGGAAGGGAAAGAACATGTAAGGAACATTTCAAGGATGGAACTAACAGTTCTGAGTTGTTGATTGAATATGGGGGAAAAATGAAGAAGGTATAAACATGATGACCTCACATTCTTGGAGCATTTACTATATGCCCATTCACTATGGGCTTCCCTGGTGGCTCAGACAGTAAAGAATTCACCTGCAGTGCGGGAGACCTGGGTTCAATCTCTGGGTTGGGAAGAGTCCCTGGAGAAGGGAACAGCTACCCACTCCAGTATTTTGGCCTGGAGAATTCCACGGACAGAGGAGCCTGGTGGGCTAGTCCATGGGCTGGCAAAGAGTCGGACATGACTGAGTTACTTTCACATGTGCAAGATAGTTTGCATTTTATGGGAATTGACTCATTTAATTATGACAAATTGGAGGTGGGAATTATCATCCACTTTTCCTGGGACAGGAAACTGAGGCACATAGAGGCTAAGTCACTTGTCAAAGTGACTAGGATCTGAACTCAGGTTGTCAAAGTCCTGAACCTCCACTTATCACATCGCACAGTCTCTTCTCCAGTCTGGGGGACGAGGATGACAGTGATGTCACTGGCTGAGATAGGAAGTCAGGAGCAGTAGGTGTCAGCGTGTGGGTCGGTGGGAGTGGGAGGAGGGCAGACAAGGTGATGTTTTGGACTTGTGAGGAATCTGGATGTTCTGCCAGCACCTCGGGCTTCCCTGGTGGCTGAGTAGTAAAGAATCTGCCTGCCAATGCAGATGCAATCCCTGATCTGGAAAGATCCCGTGGAGGAGGGCATGGAAACCCACTCCAGTATTCTTGCCTGGGAAATCCCATGGACAGAGGAGCCTGGCGGGCGACTGTCCATGGGGTCGCAAAGAGTCCGACACAAATGAGCAACTCAACAAGAAGCTGGCACCTCAAGTGCTGATGTACAGCAGGCTTCAGGTCCCAATTTGGAGAGGGAGCTGGTTTTCATTAAAAATATGAAACATCTGTAAAAATGCTGTTGGCTGACTTCCCTGGTCAAACTATTCCAGAAAGTCCTGTTATGCTCACAAACAGGAAGCCCATGCCCCAGCTGAAGGTTTGGCCAGAAATTTAGGAAGGTCAGGTTCATCAGCAAGGTGCTCAGGGTCTCTGGGCTGCAGAGAGGTCTATAAAGGAGACCACACCCCAACCTGAATAAGGAGGAAGGATCAGTGTCTCTGAGACTGTCAGTTATCTCAAGTCCTCTCCTTGTTCCAACGAAGCAGTGCTTCTCAACCCTGCCCACTCATCAGAATCACTCAGGGAGATTTAAAAAGCACTGATGCCCAGGCTGCACCCCAGATCCAGTTAAATCAGCCTATGTCAGGGTGGGCACAGGCAGTTTTGAAAAGCTCTTTAGGTGACTCCCGTGTGAGACTTGAATTAAGCACCAGAGCACAGGAGGAGGACTCCGTCTGGAGATGATCAGAGAGCAGGGAAATGACCAACATCTATAAAGTACTTTTCAATTCATAAGAAACTTTCACATACATGGCCTTATGGCCTTTTTTAAGGAGTATCGTCTCATTATCTACAAGTTAGAAGGGGAAACCATGACTTAAAATGAGAGAACTGACTTGCTCAAGGTCAAACAGTTACTGACTGGAAAAGCCATGACTAGAATCCAGATCGGCTGAAGTCCAGTCCAGAGTTCTTTCATAAGGCCACACAGGGCAGCGCCACAGAAGGAAGGCCAAGCTCATCTGCATTCACATAAAAAGGTGAGAGTGTAGCTACCTTTTAAAGTAATAATGATCACAGGAGCAAATCTTAAAACAAGAGCTGCAGCTGTGGCCAGGGCATAAAGGAGTGGGACACTGGGAATGTAGCCAGGCCAGAGATAGTTGGTGAGGTCTGGGCGTCCCATTGTCAGGGGGTGATGGGAAAGGTCAGGGAGACGGTGAGTGGGACTGAAGGTAAGAGAGGGAAGCCCAGGGCAGGACCCGGTGTGGCACTGTCCAGAAGGCCTGGGGGCCTGAGCTCCAGATATGAGTCTTGGGCGACCTCAGTTGTAGTGGTGGAAACAGCAAATCTGAGTAATTCCTGGAGGCATTTACCAGTTAATAGGAATCCTTCTGGAAATTTAGAGACACATCATCTTACTAGCCAGATAACAATCACCTGCTAATTTGCATTGAGCTGTGCAATTAAGAATACACTTTCTCCATTTTCACAGTGGCCTGAGGTATTATCCTGCCATAGCAGCTTCATGAGTAAAACTGTATAATAATTCTTCATGGAGACACAGAGGATAAATGAAAGGATGTGTCTAGCTAAACGCCCAGCACATGCTGTGCTGTGCTCAGTCACTTCAGTCGTGTCTGACTTTGCAACCCCATGGTCTGTAGCCCACCAGGCTTCTCTATCCATGACATTATCCAGGCAAGACTACTGGAGTGGGTTGCTGTTTGCAACCCAGGGACTGAACCTGGGTCTTTTGCGTCTCCTTCATTGGCAGGCAGATTCTTTTACGACTGTGCCATCTGGGAAGCCTGTCTAGCCCATAGGAGGTGCTGAATACATGTTAGCTCCCTTTGTGGTTGCTTCTTTTTAGGATGTGGATGGTGAGGTCCCACATGCTGAGTCCCATCTGGTAGTGAAGAGTGTGGGCTCCACAGCCAGACTGCTAGCTTCAAGCCAGCTCCGCCAATCATCTAGTCCTTAAACCTTGGACAAGTTAGTTACCCACACAGAGCTTGTTTCTTCCAGTAGGAAATAGAAATAACATGTGAATCTTTCTTGTGTGGTGGTTGGGAGGGTTACATGAGATAAAGCATGGAAAGCTCTTGGCATAGTCCCTGGCATCCAGTCGCTGTTCAATAGTTGTTGACAAATTTCATTAAGGATGACTTGCCTAAAATACCCCCAATAGCAAGTGGATTAGCCAACACTGGAATCCAGCACAACACTCTTTCTGCTACACTGTGGCAGCTTCCATTGAAAATGAGCTAACATTGATGGAGGACCACCATCTCAAGACACTGACATCAAGGCAAAGCACTTCACAGGGATATTATGAGCTGAGGAGGGGCGAGTAAGTCTCTTAACGTCACAGAAATAGTTAGCTGGGAATATGGGAGTCAGACTGTCTGACCTCAAGTCCCACAACCACTGTCTATGCCAGTCACTCTTAAAATTCTAGTGTGGATCAGAGTCACCTGGAGGGCTTGCTAAAATTCAGATTACAAGCCCTTCTTCCAGGGATTTCATGGGGTTTTTTCTTTCACTTCTGAAATTAAAAATGGGTTTTATTCCTAAGAAGGAAATATGGCTCTGATCCTACTACTACAGTCTTAACAACTTTCAAATATACAACAGGGTATTACTAACTGCAGTTACCAGACTGGACATTTTATCCCCGGGACTTATGTATCTTATAGCTGAAAGTGTGCACCATCTTAAAAAGTTTTTTTTATTGGTGTATAGTTGTTTCTCCCAGAGTTTTTGATTCAGTCAGCCTGAGGTAGAGCCTGAGAATTCGCATTCTTAACAAGTTCCCAGATGACGTCAATGCTGCTGGTCTGGGCACCACATCTAGAGAATTTGGCCTATACTAAGCTGCCTTTGTTGGGTACAATTCATTGTGATGAGAGATTGTGGTGGTCTACCCTGAATAGTCATTGGAAGGACTGATAGCTCCAACACTTTGGCCACCTGATGCGAAGAGCTGACTCACTGGAAAAGACTCTGATGCTGGGAAAGATTGAGGACAGGAGGAGAAGGGGGTGACAGAGGATGAGATGGTTGGATGGCATCATTGACTCAAAGGACATGAGTTTAACCAAGCTCCGGGAGACGGTGAAGGATAGGGAAGCTTGGGATAGGGTGCTGCAGTCCATAAGGTGACAAAGAGTCGGGCACAACAGAGACTGAACAACATCTGCAAAAACTCCGCTGACCTCTCAGGCTGCTAGGAGCCCCAAGGAGAGCCCTGGGGCACATTCAGGAAATGTGTCTCTGTTAAGCTCCTTGGAGCCTCATGACACCACCGACACCTTGTCAGATGCACATTAGGCACAGTCTATGGGTTCAGAGCCAACACTCCCTGTTAGGTGTTTTATTATTTATTCACTTGACAGGAAACATACATTTGGTCATATAAAACACCATGCTACTGGCTTAATTCGTTGCGGTTGTACAACAGAACTCCTTTGGGCATTCAGGAAGCCCTTGCATGGCCAACTGAGGACAGCTCAGTCACTGGAGAGAAGAATCCTGCCCCGAAGAAGAGACCCACTGCCAGGCCCTCTCTGGGCAGCCTCTGTCCCAAAGCCCTGCAGAGCCATTCACACAAGTTGGGTATTATCAAAATAATGGTCATGCTGGGAGGAATGGGTGTTCTGAACTAGAAGATGGTCTTAAAACCAGAGCATACCAGGCAATTCATATATATTACAAATATATAAATTAAGAGGTCTACAGGTATACAAAATCTTTCCAAGGGGACATTAATTTCTTTCAATGTCATGCCAGGTATTTGTCAGAACCTTGAAAACAAAGGCGATGTTCAGTGGAGCTGGTATTAAAATTAGAAGGTATTTATACACAGGCCCTGCTCCTCTCGTGTCCACCATGGAACCCTCTGGTGTTGTCAGGGCCTCTGGGCAACCTCAGTACCCCCACAGGTAGCCCATCTGCAGTCTGCATCTTCCGAGAGAGCAGGGGACTCGCTCGAGGGCTCTTCTCCTGCGGCCCCATCTCGGCTTGACGGCGCCTGCGAACCCAGGGGCTGCCAGAGGGAGTGACGCTGCTGTCCGAGGAGTAGTCCGCGCATTTGCGGACGATCTCAGGACTGGCGCTTGTGTTCAGCCTGCCTTCTTCGGCCAGTGGGGATTTTCTGGAGACCCCTTTGCGCTGAGCCAAGGGGCTGCTCCAAGGACTGGAGCACGGGGAGGCATTGGGGCTCAGAAAGAGATTCTGGTGGCTGGAAGGGCTGAGCTTGTTGGCAACGGCATGTCGCCGGCCAGCCATAGGGGATGTCGGATTACTCTCAGGGTCGGAGGAGCTGTTGGCGGAAGACTCGTCCCCCATGTACTGCAGCTCCTCGACTCTCCTGTTGAGGGACTTATTCAGGTGGATGCTCGAGGTGGGTTCTTCGTCCTGATTCTTCTCTTTGGATGGTTTCTTTTTGGGTGGCTTCATGCCAATCAGGATAGCTTTCATGCTTTCCCTGCCCTGAGACTCTGTGATCATGAACTCGTGGGCTTTGATGGCTGCTTCCACCTCCTCGAACTCCACAATGGCACACTCTTGGGTCCCCACTTGGCTGTACCGGTTGCTGATCCTGCGGATATCAGGGGGCAGCTCTCGCCCGGGTTTGAGCATTCGCACTGACGAGATGACTCCGAAGGTCCCGAAGAGCTTGAGCAGATGTTCCATCACCTTCTCCTGAACCCTTCCATTCTTCTGGGGGGTGGCCAGGGCCCACAGCTTGGGGGACAGGTAGAGGTCATAGACCAGGAGCATCTTGCTGGGGAGGTTCTCGTTGGGGAAGAGTGGGACAGGGGTGGTCCTCCTCACCTTGCGGTGGTCCTCGTTCAACTCCAGGGTCACTGAGTACTTTAAGGCGTGAGCTGTGGTTCTCCAGTCCCGGGTAAGGTGTTTCACCTGAAGAACACAGAGCAGATTGGAAATGGTACCTATTGTCCTTGTCCTCCTGGCGCCCTCTATAATCGCCCTCCCTCCTTTCCCTACCCCCGTAACACCAGGATCTGGAATCATACCTGGTGTGTGCAGGCACTCAAAAACCTAGTGAGTGAACGAACACACTCTCTATAATTATGAACAAGGTGGGATGGTTTAGAGCACTGATGCCCAACAGACCTTTCTGAGGTGATGGAAATATTCTATTCTGTGCAGTTGGAGAGGTTAAATCCAAAACAAGTCTATTGGATACAAAATTCCAAGGTCCACCTCTGGCTGGCAGTAAGACCTGAAGACTAATTCAGTCTCTCAGTACCCCAACTTTCTCATTTGTAAAATGGAGATATTAATATTGCCTACCTCAGAGAACTGTCATAAGAATTAAATGAATAGAGAAATATATACATATCTACACCCAGATACACATTTATATAAAACTTAGGGCAGTGTCCAGCTCACAGAGTATTCAATAAATATTATGTGGTATCCATATTTCAAATATTACATGCTACCGTTTTGACAGGATCTGGAGATTTTAACATTCGAATCCTTCTCTGAAGTGATATTTCTGCATTTAATACACAGAAGGTGCCAAAAGATCTTTCAATATCTCCCTCACTCCTCTTCTTTTAGTGGAAATTGTGTGTATCAATGCTACAGCCCAGGGAAGCTATATTTATACTGTAAAACAGTAATTTTCGAGAGGCCCACTTCCGGGAAAGGGAATGCCATGGAGAATGAGTCATCTCAAAGAGCCAGCGGAGGTGGGTGGGGTGGGTAACCTGAGCCAGTGCAGACAGTGGGCAGAGGCACCCTGACTCAAACAGAAACTTCCCGGAACGAAGAAGGGAGGGCTCCCAAACAGGGCAGGTGTGGGAACTGGTACTGCCAAGCTCCTGTGGAGAGGGCACTGTCCACTGTCCTGTGGCCTCTGGGTGAAATGGCCCAGACTGGGGCTTGGGATTTGGGAATCACGTGTCACCTACAAACAGACTCAGGGCTGATCACGGTAGCATGAGCCAAGGGCAGAGAGAAGCAGATCCAGGCAAAAGGTTGGACTTCAGGTGGACAGAGTCAATGAGGGACCCAGAAAACGTGAAGAAAATGACCAAGGGACAGTTCTGGGTCATGGGACACCCACACAGTGGCTCTGTGGGGTGAAACATAGGGGAGCCTTGTCTGTTGCTGGTCAGGGAGGGAGAACTCAGGAGAGAGGTGAAGACAAGGAGTGTTGGGGGAGGCCAGGGCAACCTGGCTTTAGAGGGCTGGAGAAGCTGCTGGAAGACCATGCCCAATCCAGAGAGAAGCAGGACCCAGCACCTGCTGCTCAAAGCCAGGAGTCAGGGCCACTAGAAAACCTCAGTTAGGACCAAGCATCCCAAGCCTGGGTCTGTGAGCCTGGAGAAGGAGTGTCCAGGTATAATCTGGGAAGAGGAGCCAGGCAGCTGCCATCTTTGTACAGTTACTAGAGCTTGGTAAAACTTTGTGAAGCTCTGTGATTGCCCTGTTAGTTACCTTTGTAACGCTTGGCAGGTTAAGTTGCTTCAGTCATGTCTGACTCTTTGCGACCCTATGGACCATAGCCTACCAGGCTCCTCTGTCCATGCGATTCTCCAGACAAGAATACTGGAGCGGGTTGCCATGCCCTCCTCCAGGGGATCGAATCTGCATTTCTTACGTCTCCTGCATTGGTAGGTGGGTTTTTTACCACTAGTGCCACCTGGGAAGCCGCCGCCGCCGCTGCTGCTGCTGCTGCTGCATCACTTCAGTCGTGTCTGACTCTGTGCGACCCCATAGACGGCAGCCCACTAGGCTCCCCTGTTCCTGGGATTCTCCAGGCAAGAACACTGGAGTGGGTTGCCATTTCCTTCTCCAATGCATGAAAGTGAAAAGTCAAAGTGAAGTCGCTCAGTCGTGTCCGACCCTTAGTGACCCCATGGACTGCAGCCTACCAGGCTCCTCTGTCCATGGGATTTTCCAGCCAAGAATATTGGAGTGGGGTGCCATTGCCTTCTTTGTAGGAAGTCCCTACCTTTATTATATATGCTTCCTATTATGATTAGCAGGAAATCTTTTAGAATGAAAAAGGTCTTTGCTATTATTTTGGAGCTGTTGGAGAGTCTGTGTCTATTCTGCAGCCAGTTTTCAACAGAGGAGAACGCTCCTAAACAGATCCAGTTAAGTGGCAGCTTAAAAGTGAAACAAAATACAAGTCAAGTGCGTCGCTAAGTTGTGTCCGACTCCTGCGACCCCATGGACTATAGCCTGCCAGGGTCCTCTGTCTTTGGGATTCTCCCGGCAAGAATACTGGAGTGGGTAGCCACGTCCTTCTCCAGGGGATCTACCCAACCCAGGAATTGAACACAGGTCTTCTGCATTGCAGACAGATTCTTTCCCAACTGAGCTACATGGGAAGCATGAAACAAAATTAGGCTCGCTTTAAGAGTCCCTGTGGAGGAAAAAAAGGAAGGTACAGGATGATTCCACTGGGGTCCCCCACAAACACCTTCCATGTGAGGGCTTGCTCACTGTTCTCTGGGCATGTGTGATACTGTGATTTACATTAAGAAATATATTTATTTGGTCTTCATCCCTGGTATTAGCACTGAGTTCCTAAGACCTTTGTAACTTTTCTGAGTGATAAGAGCACAAGAAGCAGCTTTCCAGAGGATGCAGTGATAAAGAATCCACATGCAATGCAGGAGACTTGGGTTCGATCCCTGGGTCAGGAAGATCCCCTGGAGAAGGAAATGGCAACCCACTCCAGTGTTCTTGCCTGGGAAATCCCATGGATAGAGGAGCCTGGCTACAGTCCATTGGGTCCCAAAAGGGGCGGAAGTGACTCAGTGACTAAACAACCACAGGAGCACAGGAGCATCTTTTGTTCTAATAAGGTGACTCTGGGTGGGCTCTTGGATGGGGCGGGGCTGGTTACCAGAAAGACCAGTCATGATTTGAAGCTTGGAGCTTTCAGCCCAGCCTGCCATTCTCCAGAGAGGGGAGAGGGGCAGGAACTGCAGTTATAACTGATCATGACGACTTGATGAAGGCCCAATAAAAAGTCCAAACACGCAGGGTTTGGAGAGATTCTAGGCTGGTGAACACATCCAACCTGCCAGGAGGGTGTCACAGCCCAATTCCATGGGGACAGAAGCTTCTACACTCAGGACCCTCCCAGACCCTGCCCTATGTGTCTCTGCATCTGGAGGTTCATCTGTATCCTTTACCTTATTCTTTAATAAACTGGTAAATGTAATTAAGCTTTTTCCTAAGTTCTGTGTGCTGTTGTAGCAAATAATCAAAGCCAAAGGGTCATCAGAACCTCTGATTTGTAGCCGGGTTGGACAGAAGTTGTGGATTCTGGGGATGTGCTACTTGTGATTGGCACCTGAAGAGGGGTGCAGAATCCTTAACCTGTGGGACCTGATGCCATCTCCAGGTAGATGGTGCCAGAACTGAGTCAGACCACAGGAGATCCAGCTGGTGTCGCAGAATTGCTTGGTGTGGGTAAACCTCCTTCACATCTGGTGGCAGAAGTACTGTGAGGAGGCAGAGTGGGCTGTCCTTCATAGCCTGAAATGCCCCTTCCCTTCTCCTCTACCTTGAAAACTCCTACTCATCCTCCAAGATCCTATTTCAATGTCACCAATTCTGGGAAGGCTTCTCAATCTTCCACACAGGGTTAGCTGTTCTGATCAATTAGCTCCAAATAGTACTTTGTTCTTTTCTGTTGCAGGTTGATGGTCTATTGTGATTACATTGGTGGCAATCTCTTGATGTGATCTATTGATGGTCATATTGTGATCCTTCACTGGTCTCTCCCTTTGATTGGACTTTGCCAGGGCATGGAGAATGCCATATTCATTCTGTGTATCCTATGACTAACACAGCACTCAGCATATAGAATAAATATGTTTGGTGAATGAATAAAGGAAGGAGATCAAGAGAAGAGGGCAGAGAATTCTAATAGGCAAGGCAGAGAAGAACTCTGGGAGGAAAGCTCCTTCCAGGGCTCTCTAACCAAGTACACCAGCAGCATAGGCTGGGACCTACTCGTTACACATCCCGTTATGCAACAGGCCACATGGGCTTTTCCATTCTAGTAAATACACTTCCCCCAAGGGAGACACCGAGTTCTTACTCCAACTGGCCTGTCACCTCATCAACAAGTAGGAAAAGTACAACCCAGTTGCTGGATCTATACAGCAGAGAAATAGATGAGGATGTTGGCATTACACAGCAAAGGTGGCTGGAGTCTTGGAGAAGGCCCATCTCCCAGACTGAGATGGGCCTTCCTGAACCTGAACCTCTTATTTACTCAATTCCACAAATGAAAAGCTTAGATTTCATGTATTTCTAGGCCTGGTAGCTGAAGCTCCAATACTTTGGCCACCTGATATGAAGAGGCAAGTCATTGGAGTCCCTGATGCTGGGAAAGACTGAAGGCAATAGGAGAAGGGGGAGGCAGAGGATGAGATGGTTAGATAGCATCACCGACTCAATGGATACGAACTTGTGCAACCTCCAGGAGACAGTGAAGGACAGGGAAGCCTGGCATGCTGCAGTCCACAGGGTTGCAAAGAGTCAGACAAACTTAGCGACTGAACAACGACAAGGCCTGGTAGGTGTCTCTCAAGGCCTCTGAGCCCCCCTGTCCTGGCAAAGCATGCTCCCGGCCACCCACTTGCCCAGCAAGAGTGCTTAAACTTTGCTAAGACAAGGAATGTCATGTCATAACTGCTACCAGCTGAGATTTATCTCGATACCCAGGACCCTTTCAATGGTGTAGGAGGACATTCTTTTCATTTATTTATTTGGTTGTGTAGGATCTTAGTTGCAGAGCACAGGCTCAGTTGCCCAGTGGCATGTGGGATCTGAGTTGCCCAACCAGGAATTGAACCTGTGTCCCCTGTAATGGAAGGCAGATTCTTAACCACTGGACCACCAGGGTAGTTTCTTGGAGGACATTCTTAATAATGATCCTAAATCCCTTCTTTGGATCATTTTTTCCCTCTTTTTCAGGGCTCAGAGGAAATAAAAAGTTGTTAGTTATCAGGTTTCAAGGGGGTAAAAAATATTTAGAACCACAACCCACAGCACCCCTGAAATCCTCAGAGCAGCTTCTGAGAATGAAGCCTCACCTTTTTGAAGGAGGTGAGTAGCTTGACACTCACATATCCCAGCTTGTTCCTCCTCACGTGCTTGAGCAGGAAGGCGTCTTTCTCCAGGTTTTCATCAGAAAAGTAGAATTCGATCTGGTCCACCAGCTTCTTGATTAACTCCTCGTCCGGCGGCTGCCACTCCTGCTCCAGGTCATCACGCTCATTCTCACCCCAACTTGTCGTGGCGCCACTGAGAACCAGAGGGGACATGAAGTGTTAGGGGTTGAACTCTAATCTCCCCAAGTTTCATATGTGGAAGTCTCAACCCCCGATGTGTCAGAGTGTGATGATATTTGGGAAAAACGTCTTGCAAGTGTAATGAAAGGATGAGATCATACTAGAGTTGGGGGTGGGCTCTATTCCACTCAGAGTAGGGAGAGTACCGTGTGAGGATGAATGAAGGCAGAGGTCGGGGAGGTGTGGCACAAGTCGAGGAGTGTCTTAAGATTGCCAGCAAACCACCAGAAGTTAGGGGACAGGCCTGCACAGACCCTTCCCAGCACCTCAAGAGGTAGCCAGCCCCTGCTGACATCTTGATCTTGGACTGCCAGCCTCCAGAACTCTGAAGCAATACACCTCTGCTGTTCTAAACCACGCAGTTTGTGGCTCTTTGTTAGAGCGGCTGCAGGAAACTGTAATGGCTCGTATCTGAACTGGACTCCTCAGAGGTGAGAATCACATGGCCACAAGGGGATGGTTTGCCCCTAACTAGCTAAGAAATCAAGTTTTTGTTTAACCGTCTATTAACAGTTATGTTGCTCTGCCGTTGACAGCATGCTTTTCATACACCCTGCTTATTCTTCCCTCCCCACTCCACCCTACAAATCCCTATTTCTACAAGACTGTTCAGCAGAGTGACTAACAGCCCTGGGGTTCTAGAGTTAGGCTGCCTGAGTTTGAATCCTGACACCAACATTTATTAGCTGAGTCAACTTAGGCAAGAACTCCACTGCCACACCTCAGTACTTACTAGCTGTAAATCGGGATTCACGATTATCACTTTCTTAATAGGGCTGTATGAAGATTAATTAATTTGTGGAAAGATCTATGAATACCCTGACAGCTCAGTAAGTGATACATTCATTTATTCATTCATAAGTGCCAGATAAAGGATTAAAACTCAAATTTTCTGTCTCCAAAGTCAGCTCAGATGATACCTTCCATATTATGTTGGGACACTGCGTGGAATCTGGAAACAATCTCATTCACTGGGGCCCCTCTGAATGAATCCCTTTCCCCAGCAGCTCCACCTGGACACACTTCCTCTCCCTCTCTCCCAGAATATTAGGACAGGAGGACTAGGCAAAGAAGTACTGGGGCAAAGCTTTTTTAAGAAGGCCAATATTTCATGAAGAGACTACAAAATCTTCATAATATTTTAAGGAATTTCTGGTTATCCACATCATAGTTGATACGATTATTAGAAGTTATCAAAAGTGAATTCTCTTTTGTATATTTAATTACCAAATTATGTATTATATAAACGCTGTATTTATAATTCAATACAAAGGACTGGTTAAAATTACTTCCAGAGAAAAGAAAAAGAACTGCTCTCCTTTGTGGCAGTTTGATGCCTAGGACTTTGATGTCTAGGACATCAGACCCAGGACTTCTGTCAACATGTTCTGAGCAGAGAGCATCTCTTGGGATGGAGGCACACACCTAATCCCCTAAATGATCCTACTCTTTCTAAAGCACTCAAGGCACTTCCAGTGTGTTGGGAGAACTTGCCAGGCTCCCCAAAGGGCTTGGTGGGCGCATGCGTGCTCAGTCGCTCAGTCGTGTCCGACTCTTTGTGACCCCGTGGACTGTAGCCTGCAAGGTTCCTGTGTCCATGGGATTTCCAGGCAAGAATACTGGAGTGCGTTGCCATTTCCTTCTCCAAAAGGAATTAGAGAGTTCATATAAACAATGAACCAATTAAAAATGAGGTTCGTAAAGTAAAAGAATCTATGAATGTGACAGTTGATAGTCAAAAAAGACTCATACACATAAGTCCTTCAACTTCAGTAAAATTTTCACTGTCTCACAACCTTAAAAAAAAAAAAGCAATTGTGTAAGAGTCAAAATGAGAACAAAAATCAAATATTCTGGCAGGAGAGGAAAAAACTAAATAAATCTACCTTAATTTTTCAAATCCAGAAATTATATTTAGCATAAAATACAGACATTGGTTGATTTTTAAAATGAAGTGTTTTATTTATTTGCCTGTAGATAGTTTGGAAGTGGTTTTTTAAAATACCTTACTGATGTCACAAGACAAATGTGTACATTTGTAAAGAAAAAAAAAAAAAAACAACAGAGAGACTAATTTTAAGACTATGTTTTTTACAAAGGCTTTTTAAAAATGTGATGATAAACTAGGGGCATACATTAAGGCAGCCCATTAGAGACAACAGGTCAAGTGCAACTTAAACAGATAAGCTGAATGTTTCAGAAGTCCTAAAGGGCACCTGTGGCAGACACCAGTCTGACTCACCTGACGTTTAACAGCAAACTCTTTCCCACTTACCCTCCTTTACTGTGGAGGCTATGAAAACTAAATGCTCACTTTCCCGTCTCTCTTACACATGGCAGCCATTGGTCACGTTATGGCCAATAACATACCAGTGAACATCTCTTGGCCTTGTCCTTTCACCTTTTATCTGTTTTGAGTGTGGATGTAATGGCTGGAGCAATAGCAGCAATTTTACTACCATAAGGAAAAGGCTAAGAGAATCAGCTTGGTCTGGTTTATTTTCATTATTGGTTTTCTGACATTACCAAGTTACTGAACCAACTGATACAACTAACTACTTGCAGAACTATTATTATAAGAGAAAGATAAAATTCTGTTTAATTCACTTGTTAGTTGGGTTTTCTCCTACTTACAGCCAAATCCTAGGATAGTAAACTATACTGAGAAAAGAGGTCTTCAAAACATGCCACAGGAAAAATATCAGTGGGACAATGAAATGAAAAAGGTAATGCAAGATGGAAAGATAAATTTTCATTTTAGAGAAAGTGTCTATTGCCCTAGACAATAGTTAAAATAGAGCAACCTAGATGTCCATCAGCAGATGAACGGATAAGAAAGCTGTGGTACATATACACAATGGAGTATTACTCAGCCATTAAAAAGAATACATTTGAATCAGTTCTAATGAGGTGGATGAAACTGGATCCTATTATACAGAGTGAAGTAAGCCAGAAAGAAAAACACCAATACAGTATACTAACGCATATATATGGAATTTAAAAAGATGGTAACAATAACCCTATATACGAGACAGCAAAAGAGACACTGATGTATAGAACAGTCTTTTGGACTCTGTGGGAGAGGGAGAGGGTGGGATGATTTGGGAGAATGGCATTGAAATATGTATAATATCATATTTGAAATGAGTCGCCAGTCCAGGTTCGATGCACGATACTGGATGCTTGGGGCTGGTGCACTGGGACGACGCAGAGGGATGGTATGCGGAGGGAGGAGGGAGAAGGGTTCAGGATGGGGAACACATGTATGCCTGTGGCAGATTCATGTTGATATATGGCAAAACCAATACAATGTTGTAAAGTTAAATAAAATAAAATTTAAAAAAAATTTAAAAAAAAAAGAGAGGCTGAATATACAAGGTAAAATAACTACAAATGCACACGGAATTCTAGGCCCAGCTGACAAGAGTGACAATAACTAGCAGGGAATGTGGTGATATGTGCGATAATGACCAGCAAAGAGTTTTGGGTGGACTCAGGGGTATGAGCAAAATGACCAAAGTTATGACAAATGGCTAATATCAGAGGTGACCAGACCATCGAAAGGACCCACAGACCAAGAAGTCCTACTCCCAAACCAGAGCAGTTGATGCTATCACTAATCAAATAAAACACAGCAAACAAAACATAACGGAAGGAAGATGATGTGCCTTCTCCGTTTCTTCAGTGACTATGCTAGATCTTCCCATTCTTCCCAAGGTTGCTATTCCCATGGGAAGACTTTATTCTCTGCAGATGATTCTACCTCCAACTTGACTGAGAAAATAAAATTCATCCAGTCAGATTGCCCAGGCCTTCCTCAAGCTTATCTGCATGTCTGGACGTCCACCAAAAAATTCATTCGCTCTACCTGGGTGCCTTTTCTCCATCTTAGTCTCCCACCCCCAGCTATAGGATGGGAAACAGTTGGTCACCTTCTTCTTGACAGTCTCCCTCTGGACTTACATGAGTTGTTCTTTTCTAGTTTTTCCCCCCATTTGACTGCCCTTTCAGGTTTATCTTTCTCCTCCCATTTCTAAATGCAGGTATTCCCCAAGAATCTTTCCTTGGGTTCTTTATTCCCTGGCAATCTCCACACTTCAGCTGCTGGTTGGTTCATCTGATTCAAGGCTGCCTCTCCTCCCACCCCTCCATCCTGCTCTCACTCAAGTCCACTCATCAATTCCCAACTGCTGGCCGGATGTTTCCATGTGGATAGGCCGATATTGCTTCAATATCAATATATCCAGAATCAAACTGTCACCTTCTGCAGAACTCAGCCTCGGGTAGGACTGAGCCTAGGTCTGCTCACCAGGAGACATTCTACATGGGCAGCTCATCTTATTTTCACACAGTCTCTCAGTAGATAATCCATAATGTGTTGGGAGGTGACTCCTAGGTTATTTGCACCTGGTGGGCAAGTAACCAGAAATTCCAGAGCAGGTGGGCAGTACTGGAAGGCGATAAAAAAAATCCCTGTATGAGTGCAGAGGTGAGCTGCTTGTACTCAGAGGACCCCTCCCTCTGCATGGGTGCTGTCAGAAGCAACTGTGCACCTCCCAAGGGGAATCACGGAAGAGCAGGAAGGCCTAGTTTAAATATGGGAGCCTGCTGCACTATTTCCTGGTTCTTGTGACAGCCTTTGAACACAAAAGACCATGTATCCTTCACAAACATTAAAGAAGTTTATAGTCTTTATATACGAACATTGGCAACTTTTTAATCATTGTGCAACGATCCTGTAATAGCCACATATCTTTCCTCCCAAATTGTCCTGCCACTTTCCCTATACTCTCTTCTCTGTGCTTAGACTCAAAACCTAAAATGCATTTTTCAGCCTCCTCTTTTGCCCCCAAATTGAGTCGTTATCAAGTGCTGATTTTATTCTGCAGTGTCTCCCATCTGTTCTCTCTTTTTCATTCCAACTGTTCTCATTACTTTCCCTTGGACCCTATTAATAGCTTATAAAAAATAATTCTTAAAATTAAAGTAATACATATATATAGAAAAAATTAAAATAGTAGAGAACCTGGAGAGAGAGCAACAATCTCCCACTCCACCCCTTCCTAGATGCAACCTCTGTTCAACCATTTAATTTCTATAGGAGATCCTTATAGTTCTCTAGACTTTATTTTTCTGGGCTCCAAAATCACTGCAGATGGTGACTGCACCCATGAAATTAAAAGACGCTTACTCCTTGGAAGGAAAGTTATGACCAACTGAGATAGCATATTGAAAAGCAGAGACATTACTTTGCCAACAAAGGTCCGTCTAGTCAAGGCTATGGTTTTTCCAGTGGTCATGTATGGATGTGAGAGTTGGACTGTGAAGAAGGCTGAGCGCCAAAGAATTGATGCTTTTGCACTGTGGTGTTGGAGAAGACTCTTGACAGTCCCTTGGACTGCAAGGAGATCCAACCAGTCCATTCTGAAGGAGATCAGCCCTGGGATTTCTTTGGAAGGAATGATGCTGAAGCTGAAACTCCAGTACTTTGGCCACCTCATGTGAAGAGTTGACTCATTGGAAAAGACTCTGATGCTGGGAGGGATTGGGGGCAGGAGGAGAAGGGGACGACAGAGGATGAGATGGCTGGATGGCATCACCAACTCGATGGACGTGAGTCTGAGTGAACTCCGGGAGTTGGTGATGGACAGGGAGGCCTGGCGTGCTGCGATTCATGGGGTCTGAAAGAGTCGGACACGACTGAGTGACTGAACTGAACTGAACTAAAGTTCACAGCTCTACATACCACTCGGCAATTTCCAAAGTTCTCTGTTCACATCCTATTATACAAAATGATTTCGGGGGGTGAAAGCCTCCTCTTCCAACTTTTAAATTTTATGCTATTTTTGTTTTTTTCTATTAGCCTTCCCTGTATTTTTAAATAATATATTTAAAATTCTGTTTCTTATTCCACCAACATTAAAAAATATTTCTCAGTTCCTCATAACATACAATGTGCATATTATTATCTCTCCTTTTCCTTCATCTCTTCTTACATTTCCAACTTCCCAAATTTTATCAGATGTGCCTTTATTTCCTAGCATCATGGTTCTTGATATTCATTGTCTCTTCCAGAACAACTATTTCATTCTTTGTCTATATTTAGTAAACACTTAAAAGTCAATCAGTTGTAGGTTATTATTAATATTATGACTACATAAACACTGGTCACCACAGGGAGAAGGCATTTGCTAAGATTACACTTCTTTTCTTAAAATACTGTTAGTTGGTTGACTACTTGTGTTGATCCTCCACATCTATTATTTTCACTCATATTTTGTCTTTGAATGTAAATCCAAGACATGCTAAGAGATTTCCTTGACATTATTTTCTAACCTTTTCCAGTAAATTTTAAAATTTCAGTAATTATTTAGTCTTTAAAACATTTTTTTATTTCTTCAGGCTGTTCGTCTTTAAGAGCATCCTGTTTTTACATGTATGTCTTATTTTATTTCTCTTTTTTAAATTGGAGTATAATTGCTTTACAATGTTGTGCTGGTTT
This sequence comes from Bos indicus, assembly GCF_029378745.1. NCBI lineage: Eukaryota > Metazoa > Chordata > Mammalia > Artiodactyla > Bovidae > Bos > Bos indicus. The sequence goes on from NC_091769.1 coordinate 17,707,749, forward strand.
CTGCTGTACAACAAGGTGAATCAGCCATACGTAAACACACATCCCCTCCCTCTGGGGCTTCCCTCCCATCCTCTCCCCAGCTCACCCTTGCAGGTCATCTCAGAGCACCGAGCTGAGCTGCCTGTGCTACACAGCGGTTTCCCATTCACTATTTTACACACGGTCCTGTTGCTGTTTCATGGATACACTATCTTAAATTCCCCCAGGGCACTAACTGGAGTATATGTAATTTTTAACAGTCTCCTTTGTTTCAACAGTGTTGCCTCTATATCCTCTGGGGTCGGTTTTCCCATTTAATTTTCATGTCATTGATTTCCTTCGCATGACAGGTAAACAAGTCATCTTTTTCTGCTAAAAGGTTTTTCTAAATTAACTTACTTTAGAATAGTTTTAGATTAGAGTTTAGAGAACTTGTGAAAATAGCATAGAAGTCCCATATACGCAACACCAGAAGTCTCCTATTATTATCTTGCATTAGTCTGGTACCATTAATGAACTAGTATTGATACATTATTATTAAAGTCCACACTTTATTTCTTAGTTTTCACCTGATATCCTTTTTCTGTTTCAAGATTTCATCCCATACTACATTTAATCACTGGGACTCTTTTCTCTCGGCTATGACACTTTCTCAGACATTCCTTGCTTTTGATGCCCTTGACAATGTTGAGGAGTACTGGTCAGGTATATTGTAGAATGTCCCTCAATTCAGATTTGTCTGATATTTTTCTCATACTTAGACCAGAGACATGAATTTTTGGGAAGAGGGCCACAGATGTAAATGTCTATTCTTATCATGTCATATGGTAATACTGTCAACATGACTGATTATTGTGGATGCTGACCCTGACCACCTGGTTGACATATTTGTCAGGTGACTCCACTGTAAAATGACTCCTTGTTCTCCCTTTCCATACTGTACACCTTGAAAAAAGTGAGGTTGCTCAGTCGTTCCCGACTCTTTGTGACCTCATGGATAGTAGCCTGCACCAAGCTCCTCCGTCCATGGGATTTTCAAGGCAAGAGTACTGGAGTGGGTTGCCATTTCCTTCTCCAGGGAATCTTCCCAACCCAGGGATCAAACCCAGGTCTCTCACATTGTAGACAGATGCTTTACTGTCTGAGCCACCAGGGAAGTCCTCGGAAAGAAGTCCATATATAAGGAGTATGGATCTATGGTTCCATAGCTATTCATTTTGAAGAATGAAGGTCTAAGGTGTGCAGGCTCCTCTCGCTGTATGCTCCTATTCCTTTTCTACCTTAGGTGGCTCTACATATGTGGGTGGGGCATGCCAGATGGCAGACATTGCTTCAGAGTGAGCAGGAAGGGAATCATTAAGTAGGAGCCTTAAAACAGGTGCCAGCTCTATCTTAGCAGCCCTAGATCACCAGGTAGTTCATTCAATTCCTTTAGAAAATTATCCGGTTTCTTTTTCCCTGAGAAGTAAAAGGGCATGTTGCTTGCTATCTTTCACTGACAAGCAGAGAGACTGGGCAACTGTTCTAAAGGAAGAATTTCAATTATCTCTCAGATATCAGCATCCCTTTTCACTGTTGCATCCTCTGCATACTTCCCCACAACAGCCTTTCTAGGCTCCCACCACCTCCTGTTGTATTTTGGGCTACAGTCTCTTCTATTTTGTGTTTTATTATACGTTTTCAAGACCAGCTATAAAATACCACTGCTCTGCATTAATACTAATAATTTTTCTATTTCTTATTAAATAAAAGCACAATCCTTAGCTCTTTATTCAGATGCACTTAGAGTCTGGCTATAACCAGCTTCCAAATTTACTTCTGTCTACTTTCATGCAGATCCTTTGAAGCAAATAAAAGACTTATAGTTCCCTGTAAATAGCACAAGGTTTCTGGACTCTATGCCTTTGCGCATGCAGCTCTCATCTCCGTGAATACCCCTCTCTCTCAGGTCTGAATCCTAGCCACACATCAAGATCCATCTCAAATGCAACTCTCCCAGGAAGAAAATGATTTCAACTTCTCCAAGTACTTGTGTCTACTTGTATTAGAGCTACTTGTGTGCATATATTAGTGTCCTGAGTTCTAAGTTCTGGGATGGTAGGATTCATATTGATTTTTTTTCATTCTACCCAGAGTGTTGCACATAGCAGAAATTTAAAAAGCATCACCAAGGTAAGATGAATTGTTTTTGTATGGGCAAATTACTTATCAGGATTCCTTTAGAGATAAAGTATGGTTTCTAGTGAGTATGTCATTAGTGGGTTTCACTGTGAAAAAGTTTTATGCTTATGTTATTGTTTTGCTTTAAATAAAACACTATAAACTGGGAGTGGTGATCAGTTATTATATCATGACTGTAAACCTGCTAGAAATGGAAACAAAGCATCGAAATAAGGGATACATTTTAAATAGATGACTGGGCTGCACAGACCAGTGGTGAAATATTTATTACATTTGTAAATTATTTGGAGGAACAACCCTGGGGGCTCAGATGGTAAAGAATCTGCCTGCAATGTGGGAGACCAAGGTTTGATCCTTGGGTTGGGAAGATCCACTGGAGATGGAAGGGCTCCATGCTATGTATGGCTGGTCCATGGGTTCCTACATACGTATTACAGAGATCAGGACCTTCCTTCCTCTGTAATCCTGTCTTCTGCAATCCTGTCTTCTGCTATGGTGTTCTGGCATATTTCCTAGGGCCTAGGAAAAGTATAGCAAGTGAATGTCTCTCCACATCTAAATAATGGTTTGTGGTGCGGAGCAGAGATAATGTATACAAGGTACATAGCAACAACCCTGGCCCACAATTGGCATTAATAAATGCTTCTATTAGCATCACCCAGAACAAGGGAAAAGACAGCCTTGTGCAATGGCCCTGAAACATCACAGAGAGAAAGAAACCTAGATGTTTTTGTTTGTTAAATGAAGGGCAGGTATGCTCAGTGGTTTTATTATTCATACTGATATTTAGAATTATATTTTAAATCATTTTTACATACTGTAAGACAATGCAAATAAGTAAATGTAATGTTACCAAGAATCAGATTTTCAGTATTAAAAAAACTAAATAAAGCAAAAACCCTGAAATGTTAAATCTGAATTGGAATTATCAATATAATCTTATTTGTTAAAAATATATTTCCTAGCTCTATTGAAAGGACTTGAAAGCAATGATGCCCCAGTAGAGATTAGCACTTTTAATTCCAGGCCTTGGGTTCTAAATACCTCCCACCTAGTATTTGAAAAAACAGGGATTCCTGTGGAAATGGATACATATCATGACAAAAGTATAAATTAAGCCTAGACTATCTAGTATCAGAAAGCAAAGAAGACACAGAGATGGCCAACAGGCACATTAAAAAATGCTCAGTATCACTACAGGGACATACAAATCAAAGCCACAATGAGATATTACCTAACAGCTGTCATAATGGCTATTATCAAAAAGACAACAAATAACAAGTGTTGGCAAGGATATGCAGAAAAAGGAACCCTCATGCACTGCTGATGGGAATGTAAGTTGGTGCCACCACTATGGAAAACAAGATGGAGAGTTCTCAAAAAATAAAAATAGAACTACCATATGATCTAGGAATTCTACTCCTATTTATTTGAAGAAAATGAAAATATTAATTATAAAAGATATATCCACCCCTATGTTCACTACAGCATAATTTAAAATAGCCAAGATATGGAAGCAACCTAAGTATCCATAAACAGATGAACAGATAAAGAAGATGAGGAATACATACACACACACACACACACACACACACACAGGAATTTCAATCATTAAAAAAAAAAAAGAATAAAATCTCCTCATTTGCAACATGAATGGAACTAGAGGGTATTATGCTGAATGAAATAAGTCAGACCCAGAATGACACACGCTGTATGATTTCACTTATATACAGAAGCTAAAAAACAAGTGAACAGACAGAACAGAACAGATTCAGGGAACAAACTGATGGTTGCAGGGGAAGGGGCAGAGAAGGAGAGAAATGGGTGAGGGAGATGAAGAGGTGCAAACTTTCAGGTGCAAAATAAATGAGTCACGGGTATGAGATGTCCAGCATGGGGAATATAGTTACTAATTATGTAATATCTTTGTTTGGTGAGAGATGGTAACTAGACTTAAGTGGTGATCATTTTGAACTGTTCAGAAGCATTGAATCACTACAATCACTGTGTAACAGGAAATAACATAGTGTTGGAGGTTAATTATACCTCACAAACAAGCTAACAAAGTCAGAAAAAGAAATTAGACTTGTGGTTACCAGGGGCAGAGGATGGGTGAGAGAAGGGGGAATTGGATGAAGGTGGTCAAAAGATAACAAACTTCCAGTTATAAGATAAATAAGTATGAGAGATCTAATGCACAACATGATAAATATAACTAACACTGCTGTAGGTTACATATGAAACATGTTCAGAAAGTAAAGCCTAAGAGTTCTCATCACAAGGAAAAAATTATTTTCTATTTCTTTAATTTTGTATCTATATGAGATGATGGATATTCACTAAACTTACTGTGGTAATCATTTCACGATGTAAGCAAGTCAAACCATTATTTTGTACACCTTATACAATGCTGTAGTCGATTATATCTCATTGAAACTGAAAGAAAATAAAAATAAACTTAAATAAACTTTCAATAAATGAGGGGAGAAAATAAACTGAGGGAGAAAAGGAAAGGAAGTGCTCGTTTCTGCTTGCCTCTTTTTTTTGTTTAATTGTAGGATAATTGCTTTAAAATGTTGTGCTGGTTTCTGCCACACAACAACACAAATCAGCCATAAGTATATGTATAGCCCTCCCTCTTGAACCTCCCTCCCACCTCCCCATCTGCTTGCCTCTTTAAAAGGAACACTTGTTCAATCCCAGATGATCAGGGAGAGCTCTATTTTACATAAGAATGTCAGCTAATAAATGTACCAAGAATAATAAAATGAGAAAATCATCAATGTGTAATTTCCAATGAACTGACTCAAGTAAGTAAGCATCGATCATCCGTGGATGCTAACAGCATTAGGTGAAAAGTCAAAGAAAATCCACAAGAAGCCCAGATGTTGTCAATCACAATGGAGGGATCACCTTAATTAAGAAGTCGTTTAGCATCACAAATGCTGGATGCTGCCTGTGGTCATAGGACAAGTTCATGGCAGTGCCCACAAATTGTTCTTGCCAAAATGTTTAACTGAATCTAACCAGTCCTTTAGCACTAACTTGAGCTCATGGGAAACGCGTGGTACAAAGGAGCAAGTTAAGCTAGAGGATGAGAACATAACCAGACCAGTTCAAAGAGTGAAACATTCATCAAGACATCTGGGCTCTCATTTCTAAACTAGGAAACCATTTTAAAAAGTGGGGATGCTCTAGATTGAAAGATTCTAAAGAGAGATAACAGGCGACTGTTTTGATCTGGCTTGTGTTCTGGTTTGAAGAGGAAAAGAGCAGCTGTAAAATGTAATGTGGGACAATTAGGGAAAACCTGAACACAGAACTTGGCTATCAGATTATTTTAGGGATTATATTAGGTAGTTATGAAGCTGAAGCTCCAATACTTTGGCCACCTGATGCAAAGAGCCAACTTAATGGAAAAGATCTTGGTGCTGGGAAAGATTAAGGGCAGGAGGAGAAGGGGGCGACAGAGGATGAGATGGTTGGACGGCATCACCGACTCAATGGACACGAGTTTGAGCAAGCACCGGAAAATAGTGAAGGACAGGAAGGACAGGGAAGCCTGGTATGCTGCAGTCCATGGGGTCTCAAAGAGTCAGACATGACTGAGGGACTGAATAACAACAGAAATGGTTAATTTTCTTAGTTGCAATAGCAGTATCATGATTTTATAGGAAAATGTCATTATTAAAAGCTACAAAATGAAGTACTTAGGGGATAAATCTTGTGTACAACATACTTCCAAATAGTTTAGGGAAAAATCACACATTATATATCCATCAAATAAATATGGCAAAATACTAACAACTCTTTAATTTAGATGGTAGATATACAAATGTTCACATTATTTCTCTTTCACATTTATGTCTGATTTTTTTTTTATGTTAAAAAGGTGAGAATAAGAGAAAAGACACTTTTTTAGTAAGCAAGGTGAGGGGTAAGACTAGTGAACATTTGGAGGTTATAAAGATTTTTCCTTAATTCCATTTTTCCCCTGTTCCCCAGGGATAAGTCAGGAACTGGGCTAGGTACTGGGGATATGAAGATTAAGACAAAGTTGCTACTTTCAAAGACCTCACTGTCTAGAAGAGGAGAAACACACAACTATTTCAACTTCCTGGAGTGACTGTGATGAGAGAGACATTCATCCAACAGATATATACAGAGCACCCACAAGGTGCCAGGTGCTGTGCTGGGGAGCTAAGGATACAGTGATAACAAGGTCAATGTGGTTCCTGAATTCATGGAGCTCATATTCTTACGAGGGAGACAAAATTAGCACCGTGGTGTGTACAGAGTATTAAACAACACAAAGAAGAGAACACAAACTCGGCTTTGGGGTAGGGACTGAGGATGGTGGGGATGATGCAAAGTTTTAAGGTGACTAGAAATTAATCAGAGGGATCAGAGGTGGGAGTGCAAAGACAGATGGACACAGAACAGCACCCCGTGTTCAGGGCTCTGGAGGGGCTCAGCACTGGGGAGCAGGAATTGTTAAAACAGGCAGGGAAGGAAGCAATGGGTTGAGGGATGATATGGGTGGATGCCCACCTCAAGGAGTGGGTTTAGGAACCTGGGCTTTCTCCTGCAGGCTCTGGGAGTCCAGAAGTATTCATAAAGGGCGGTGGCGGCTGCTGTGCCAGGCTGGCCCAAACAGGGGACAGCATGGTTCCTATTCTTGGCTGCACTCTCCTTGTGCTCTGGGTGTTTGCCGGCTGGGCTCTGTCAGCTCCACCACCCTGAAGAGCCCCAGGGATTATCTGGGGTCAACTCTATGCCAGCGGGCAGCAGGAGGGTTCAGGCTGAATACTCCACGACACTCCAGCCCTGGAGCTGGGAGAGAGGATGGCTCTGGAGGGAAAGCGTTAGGGGTGAGGATAAGAAGCCCCTGCCCCCTGAAAGAAGGGGGGCCCGTGTTCTCCTAGGGCTCCCTAGGGAAATAAGGAGGGCTTTGATCCCTGCTAATGGTACAGTCTCAACGTGTAGTCCCCAGGATATGTAACAGCTCTTTGCCACAGTCATAGGCAAATAAAGGCAGCAGAATAAGTCACTCTGGGTTATTTGACACAAACTCTGAAATTATTTTGACTAGGTAGCTGCCTTTTTAAGACTGTGAGATGTCAGTGACTCATTATTTTTATACTCTCAATACTCAGCATGGGGACGTCCATGGTGGTCCAGTGGTTAGGACTCTGCACTTTCACTGCAGGGGGCCCAGGTTCAACCCCAGCTCAGGGAACTATGCTCTCTCATGCTGCAATCAAAAAATAGGAAAAAAAAAAAAAAGCACAGAGCTGAGTGAATGATTAAATCAGACCTTACAGTAAAGTACTGATATTATGTACTAATCTCTTGTGTCATCTGCTATGGCCCCGCTTTCCTGCACTAAATTGCTGGGCTGGACTTTCCTCCTAGAATACTCTGGGTCCTTAAACCCAGATCTCTTCCACTAGGAAAACATCAGGTTGTGAAAGGGAATAGTTCTGGCCCCTGTATCCTCAAACCCTTGAGTATTCTCCCAATGAAGTAAAAATGAGCCTGCCAGGGAATAATGCTGCAGAGCTCTGACAGCTCCAAGTGTGTGCACTGAGTCCCTGAAGAAAGAGGGCTCTTAAGAAGTGCCTCGTGGAATTTCCCAGAATTTACAAGTTGTAGCACTGCCCTACCCTCATTTCTATGGATGCTCCATACCGCATCTCCTGTCAACAGCAGTTAGAAAAACCACAGTCCTGAAAGGCCTGGGTGTTAGTGGAGGCAAAACTAAGGTCTCTGGCTGATAATAGAGATGAGGGCCCAGAGGTGAGGTTAGACAGGTGGTTTCTTGCGCTAGACTGACCACCCATTACCCAGGAACCCCATGCCAAGGCAGCAAGATGATGATGCAAGCTCAGAAATCTGTAGAAGGTGAATGAAAACGGGAATCCCCCAGCAGGGCAGGATGAAGCAGCATGCCCTGAACTGATCCCAAATTGGGGCACGTGAGCTCTCTACATCATGAAATCAACTGTCCTCGGATCTCCCAGCAGCAAGTGTCAACTCTGCCTGGCCTGCCCCCCACGCCCCAGCCCCATTCGGACCGAGAAGCACACATGGCAATGGTGCCAGTGAAGGCTAGGTGGGACCACTCTCCTGGGGAGGCGGGGCGGCTCCGGAAGTGAAGGCTGGGCTGGGTTAGGCTTTTTTGGAGGGTCTTTGGTTGAATTCAGCAGGCAAGCAGAGTCTCCTCCGGAGAGAAGATGGCGAGGCTGGCCCAGGAAGGACTTACCCCGGGTCCCAGAGTATGCCCACGTCCAGGCCCCTCAGATCCCCGTCGCCAGCCCCGGGAGTCTTGGTAGGATTCCCGGACTGCGGACCCGGGCACCGACTACCGCCCAGAGCCGCTTCCGACTCCGCGGGACGGCCCGGGGCAGCGCCCGGGCGGCCGGGCCGACGACCCGCCGGGCCCGCGGAGTTGTGGCCCCCCAACTCGGGTTCGACCAGGACTCGGGGTCGGCGGCTACCACCCCGGCCCGGGCCGCGCCTACCTGTGCCCGCGGCTCGGCTCCTCCTCGCTGGCGCTGCCCCAGCCCGGACTGAGGTACCGAGCCGGGTCCCCGGCGCCCCGCGCCTCCGCCCCCTCCTCCTCGTCCTCCGGCTCCTCCACGTCCTCGGCCTCCTGGATGGCGACGCGGATCTGCACCGCGGTCTCGGGCCCTGGCAGAGTCTCCTCGCCGGGCTGGGCCATGGCTCGCGGGCCAGCCGGGACTGCGGCGCGGCCGGATCCCCGCGCCGCGAGGCCGAGCCAGCCGGGCGGCGGCTAATGCGACGAGGGGCGGGGGCGGCGCAAGCGCTCGGCCCCGGGAAGGACGGGGGTCGCGGCGCCCCGCCCCGCGCTGCAGCCACCACCCCGTGCGCCCGCGCAGGCGGGGCAGCGCAAGGGGAAGGCCCTCTCTGCTGTCTTCCCGCAGGGGGCTGTCCGGGACCGATTCCCCGACCCCCGATCCTCACAGTGCGCGCCCGCGGCTTGCGCGGCCCAAGCCCGCGAGGACGTGCCGGGGCTCCCTCCTCCCGCCCGCTCCTTTCCAGGCTGCCCGGAGGAGGGGAGCGGCGCGGCACATCTGACTTCACAGTTTGTGGATGAATCTGAGGGTGGCAGGTACAGAGAGGAGCTTAAGGGGCTTCTGTGCTTCCTGCGCGTCTCCCCGTCTGCCTCGCACAGACGACTGAAGTCTCCACCTTAGGTCTCTTTGGCATAACCACCCTATACTGTGCGTCCTGTGAAGTCAGGGATTTGGCTCTGGCGGTGCTCCGGTGCAGTGGTGCCCGGAGTGTGGTCCCGAGACTAACAGCTTGAGCTTTACCTGATTAGGAAGCTATCAGCATGATTCAGAATTTTGTGTTTTACCAAGCCCTCCAAGTGACGTTGAAATTCACTAAAGTTTGAAATCCACTGCCCTATATATGCCTCTTAGAATATGCCCTGCACATAGCTAGTAAGCATCCAAATATTTGTTGAATGAATAAATGAAGCTATTGAAATGCCAGTATGGTCGAAACCCTGCCACTTTTCCACCTTTAGCTTATATTGAATTTTATCTCAACCCTTCAATTGTGACCCAGAATCTAGGGACGGGGCCATGCTGCTGCTGCTGCTAAGTCACTTCAGTCGTGTCCGAATCTGTGCGACCGCATAGACCGCAGCCCACCAGGCTCCCCCGTCCCTGGGATTCTCCAGGGAAGAACACTGGAGTGGGTTGCCATTTCCTTCTCCAATGCATGAAAGTGGAAAGTGAAAGTGAAGTCGCTCAGTTGTGTCTGACTCTTAGCGACCCCATGGACTGCAGCCTACCAGGCTCCTCCATCCATGGGATTTTCCAGGCAACAGTACTGGAATGGGGTGCCATTGCCTTCTCCCGGGACGGGGCCATAGCTATGTATAAAACCTCAATCTGCTTTCACAAAGCTCTTGATTGAGTGACTTACGCATAATCTGTTGTGTTAATTTGCCACTGTAGGGCTTCAGAAGAATACCTTTTGACTCAGGAAATGGGGTCTTGGAAAGCAGCATCCTTGAAAAAGAACACCACACAGGAGGCTCTTGGCATCTGAGCTGGGCCTGGAGAGACCTGGGGCTTCCCTGTGGCTCAGCTGGTAAAGAATCTGCCAGAAATGCGGGAGACCTGGGTTTGATCCCTGGCTTGGGAAGGTCCCCTGGAGAAGGGAAAGGTTACCCACTTCAGGCTACCCAGGCCAGTATTCTGGCCTGGAGAGACTTTGCAACTTTCACTTTCAGGAGAGACCCAGGGGTGCAATAGAATAGCCGCTCAAGATCTCACTGGAATCTGCATCCCTTTCTTTTTCAGATCTCTCTTTAAAATTTTTTTTTTTAACTTTTTATTCTCTGTTGGGGTATAGCCGATTAACAATGTTGTGAGAGTTTCAGGTGAACAGCAAAGGGATTCAGCCATACATATACATGTATCCATTCTCCCGCAAACTCTCCTCCCATCCAGGCTGCCACATAATATTGAGGAGAGTTCCCTGTGCTATACAGTGGGTAGGTCCTTGTTGGTCATCCATTTTAAATATAGCAGTGTGTACAGGCAACCATAAATTCATTCTCTGAGAGTCTGTTTCTATTTTGGAGGTAAATTCATTCGTATCATTTCTTTGTAGATACCACATATAAGGGGCATCATATGATATTTCTCCTTCTCTCTCTGACTTATTTCACTCAGTATGACAATGTCTGCTGTTGTTCAGTTGCCCAGTCGTGTCCGACTCTTTGCGACCCCATAGACTGCAGCGCACCAGGCCTCCTTGTCCCTCACCATCTCCCGAAGTTTGCCCAAGTTCATGTCCATTCCATCTGTGATGCCATCCAGCCATCCTTTCCTCTGATGCCCTCTTCTCCTGCCCTTGATCTTTCCCAGCATAGGAGAATTTTCCAATGAGTCGACTGTTCACATCAGATGGCCAAAATGCTTGGAGCTTCAGCTTCAACATCATCAGTCCTTCCAATGAGTATTCAGGGTTGATTTCTGAGGATTGACTGGTTTGATCTCCTTGCTGACAATGTCTAGGTCCATCCATGTTGCTGCAAATGACTTTATTTTGTTCTTTTTAATGACTTTTTAATGTTCTTTTAATTCCTTTGTGAGGCTTCCCGGTGGCTGAATGATAAAGAATCTGCCTGCCAATGCTGGAGACCCAGGTTCAATCCCTGGTCCAGAAGATCCCCTGGAAAAGGAAATGGCAGCCCATTCCAGTATTCTTGCCTGGAGAATCCCATGGACAGAGTATACCACATGTTCTTTGTCCAATCCTCTGTTGATGGACATGTAGGTTGCTTCCAGGTCTTGGCTGCTGTAAATAGTGCTGCAGTGATACATGGGGTGCATGTATTCTTTCAGATCTCTCTTTTGAAAAAAGAGGTCCTAGAATGAGTAAGTGAAAGAAGAGGGAGACCCTTGGTGTTCTGCTCCAGAACAGCTCACAGCCTGCAGTCTGAGCTACTGGAAGAGGCAAAAAGTTAAGGGGATCTTTTTCCAACTCAGCTGTGCCTCCCTCCAGGTCTACAGTGGTTATAGGACCTCTGCACACCTGGTTCACAACTGCAGTGAAGAGCAAGAGAGAGATTTGTAAGCCGCTCCACACATCCTGATCTGATAAATTTAATTCCTAAATTCACAAAACAATATGCATCTTCTCATTTGAACTGTTCTGTGTGACAAAGACTTCAGGGATTATTGTCTTTACCCATGATAATGGCTCCATTGTTTTAATTTATGTAGAATTTATGCATACCTTATATCAGGGTTTCCAATTGCCTGATCATAAGAGTCCCCTGGGGACTGTTCTGAAAATGCCAATTCCTAGTCCCCTATAATTTGAAAACTGGCAGCTGGTAAGTATATTTGATCCTCAGAAGTGTTTTATTTGGTTGGAGTTTTGAAAAAATAAATTGAATTTATATGTCCTTGAGTGTGTGTGTGTTAGTCAGTCATGTCTGATGACTGACTAAGCTCAGTCTCTGTTCATGGAATCCTCTAGGCAAGAATACTCAAGTGGGTAGTCATTCCCTTCTCCAGGGGATCTTCCCTACCCAGGGCTCAAACCTGGGTCTCCTGCATTGCAGGCAGATTCTTGACCGTCTGAGCCACCAGGGAAGCCCTTAGATCCAAACTGTCTACCTATGCCCATTCTGGTATTTTTTATTTCTGACTCTGAGTAAAGGAATTTTGGATTTAGAAAGGATGTAAGACACCATCCAGCCCTGAGTTCTTCCTGTTCTGCACTGGGTACAGCAGAGTACAAACCTTTCTGCCAGGCTCCCACTGAGAGAATCAAATGCAAAACTTGCATGAAATTTTTAAGGCAACTTCATGTTTGATTTGATTAATCCTACCCACACACCTCATCATCTTGCGTCACTGATGAAGGAACCATGCCTTTTAAAGGGCCCCTTCTGGTTTCCAGCTTCTTCCTTCACAGGGCTGTGTGGCCAGGGAGTGAGGCCAGTTCCACCCAGGCCTGTGTTTAGCATCATTGCTGGCAGTTTGCATCAGTATTGAGATGATTAGCAAAGTCTCCTTCAACAAAATCATGACCTCAGCTCACAGTTGGCACCATTCCCTTCTCCTGGAATCTTGAGAGCTCATTTTTATAGTAAACTCAAACTGGGACATAGCTTTTTTCCATAGTTTCTGAGGATAAAACAGAAGGAAAAACACTGAGAAGGCATAGAGATGGCCTGAGGTTAAATTAAAGCAAAAACTTAACTCTGAAAGACCCTTCCAATAACTGTAGGTGCAGGAGGCATTTTATTTACTTATTCAATCATTTGTTTAAGCATGTAACAAATACCAGGCCCTGTGCTGGCCTCAATTTTGTAAAGTGACTAAGACATGATCCATGAATACCAGAAGATGGAGGAAGCCTGGAAAAGAGAGCCTTCAATAACAAGAATGTGTCCACTGCAATAAATGTTGTAGCAGAAACCTGAACAAAGAGGCACAGCCTATAAAAATATCACCAGGGATGTCTTGACACTTACTAGAAAAGCAGCAGAGTGTAGTGGAAAAAGTACTTGCTCTGTTATCAAATAGACCTGGAGTCAGACACCAGCCTTGCCACATCTTAGCAACATAAAGCTCCTGCTGCTGTTTTCACACCTGTAAAATGGTCTGAATGATCCTTATCTCATCAAGTGAGAGATACAGATTAAATCAGGGTGTTTGTGGAAAATGCCTAGCACAGCACTTGGCCCAGATGAGGTGCTCAGTGTATGCTGGTATATGCTATGATACGGCCTTCTAAGTACTTTCATTCAAGGAAAGTCTTAGCCTGTGTGGGGAACACAAATGTTTCAGTTACTACATATGTATCTTCCTCCATTGTAAATCAAGAAATTGGTATTTTTTTGTCTAAATGCAAAAATCTTTCTAAATTGAGGTAGCCTTTTAGAGCCAACTTGATTCTGAATATACTGACAAAACAGAACATCTCTGGGCAGGAAATCAGGATCTTTTCTTTTTATAGTTCATTTCTGGCTTCAGTAAGAATTAAGACATTCATCCACAGATATGAGGTGTTTTAAGAGCCTTTTCCATCAATATACTGCTTTTATTAAATAATATAAATCCCCAATAACCACCCAACTAGAAATTATTTTTCCCAGAATGCTTTGTGTATTGTCCTAATCATGTGACTAAATTCTGGTCGATGAGGTGGGAATAAAATGCTTTACATGACTGAGGCGACTTAGCATGCACAATCCCTTTGCAATAGCATCACCAGCATTACTAGTGGAAGTCCAGTCATTTTTGCACATGGCAAAAACAGTGGGGGCTTCCAAAGCTCTCAGATACTGTCTCCTACTCCCTTAAGTTTGAGGTTCCCTCTCCCCAAAAGAGCAACACCCCAAGCCTGCATCCCACTATTTCAAAGTAACACCTTGCTATTTTAACATTAATTTCTTTGTGGCATATTATCAAATTGTTTTGGCACAACTTCAGAGAGATAGCGTTTAAACTTTGCCTGCCAGTATGCCTTGTAGAAGACTAGTCTATCAAACTGCTGGGGAGTATGACACATTAAAAATAGATGGATTTTGTTTGGGATGGGAGGGAAGTGAGAAGAGGGATGGTTCTAGGAGAGTATTCAGAAATGTCAGGGGTAAAGGTGATTGGCAGAAGTGCCAAAAAGCACAAGCAGAGATATTCAATTAGGGAAAGTCTGAAGAACTAGAACAAAGCTGGATCACTCAGACCAAGAGAGTCAGTTGCATTCTCTGATCAGAAAGATGAGTGCATCCCCAATCCTCCAGTTCCTAGGAAGATACACAGCAGTGAAAGCTTCAGCCTGATTGGGGTGGGAACCCTAGTGGGTCTGAGATTCTTGTACATTAGTATCACCTAGGGAGCTCTTCAAAAGTCTGATGCCCAAGTTGTACCTCCCTCAATCTGGGGGTAAGATTCAGGCATCAAAATCCCCCGGAACTCTCAATTTGATTCTAATGTGTGGCAAAGGATAAGAACGTCTGTGTCAGATTCAAGTTCATGTTCCTTCCCAGGCCTCTCTTAAAAGATCTGGAGACTGGCTACTGGCTCACCTGATTCCCAGGTGTGAGTAAAGAGTCCAATTCAATCCCAGCAGTTTCATAGAGTTAATTGAGAAACTAGATGACTCAAAGGTGAATTACCATCTCTTAGCAGAAACAGACTTCTGACCAGTTTGCTGCGAACAGTTGTGTAGGTTGTACACAGTACAAGGATGCTTGGTAAAGGGTAGGAAGGGACTGAAACTACAGCTTAAACTCTGCTCAGCAAGCTGTTGCCCTGGCCTTGGACTTGATACCACTAGAAGGGGAAACGGGGCCTATTTTTAATACTCACAAAGGAGCTAAAGGGCTAATAGTGTCTATATTTTAGGCCTGCCTGAGGTTGAAGCAAAGGGAGATTCAAGAACCATCTGTATTGGAATTACCTGCAATTTTACTAAAACACAAATTCCTGGACCTTTATTCCAGATCTAATGAATCAGATGTTTGAACAGGGCTGAGAAATCTGTTTTTTAAACAATATCCTGAGTGTATTCCATCAAGCTGAAGTTGGTGACCACAGGTAAGTGTATGGGATGTTCTTTCAATAAAAATAAATTGAGTACCTTCTACATGCCAGGTCTGCGCCACCTTTCAAGGATACAAGAGCAAGTAAGATCCTGTCTCCTTTCAAGCATCCTGATCTAGTGGGAGACACAGACAAAAGTGTGGGTTCTGCTGGGGCTCATATGGATCCGGCACATTCAGAGAACCAGCCAGCAGGCTCAGAAATCTCTACAAGAGGAAGCTCCTCCCAGGAGAATAGTCATCCCAGGGACATAGGAGCCAGGCACCACCAGCCTGTCCCACTAACAAAGGTTCCACTGTCTGAAAGGAAGAGTGATTTGCAGACCACTCAGTGTCTGATGTGTGTTTGCTTATGGGCCAAAGCCCTGCGACCGAAACCCTGTTGATGCTCTGTGGTTATATATTCAAGTTCCATGGAAAACTGGGGGGCCCGTGTATTAAAATGGGAAGAGCTGTTTTCTTATAACCAATATAAACTATTTGGGCAGAAGGAAAAGGACCGTGGAACCCCACTAGTTGACATACACATAAACGGGGAGGCATTCTTTGCCGCTTGCCAGAACATTTCACAGCTTTGGCACCTCCTGTGCCCCTCCTCAGCTGCAGGACGGAGCCTGTGGTGCCTGGTGGACACAGCTGTGCCCAGGGGAGGGGGCACTGTGTAGCCGAGAAACACTGGGCAGCAGAGGAAGGAGGACCTACAACCACCAGGTGATGACTAGGTACACTCACCTGTGGACACATGTGAGACCCACCCCCACCCAGGGAATTCCCACTGGTGCTTGGCCGTGTTTGGGGTGGCGCAGGAATGAGGATCCATATTAATGGCATTAGTGAGTGAGAAGGGGCGGGTGGAAGGAGCCCCAAAATCATGGGTAACAGATACAGAAGATGGGGCTTTCCTTCATTGTCACCCCTTTTGCAGAAGGAACTTAATGCCCAGTCAGAGTGACTTCTCATTTGTAGCCCAGACCAAGCACTCTGGGATCCCTGAGGCTGAAAGCTCTAGCACATCCTGGCCCCTGCCCGCCTTCCCACCCTTATCTCCTGTCACCCTGGCCCTAGGTCTCTGCTCCAACCACATGGAGCTTCTCTCAGTTTACCTTAAGCCACCAACACTCTCTTAAGCTTCAGGTGCTTGAAATGCTAATTTGGCACCCCCTCATCTCCCACTACAGGCCAGTTCCTACTAATCTATCAGCCAAAATGTCACTCACTCAGATGGACCTTTCCAGAGTCACCAGCTCAGGGTCTAGGACATTAAATGCAGTCCATAAACTCAGCAGAAAAAAAAAAAAAAAAAAAAAGACGCTTGCTCCTTGGAAGAAAAGCTATGACAAACCTAGACAGTGTATTAAAAAGCAGAGACGTCACTTTTCCAACAAAGGTCTCTATAGCCAAAGCTAGGGTTTTTCCAGTAGTCATGTACAGATGTAAGAGTTGGACCATAAACAAGGCTGAGCGCCCAAAAACTGATGCTTTCAAACTGTAATGCTGGATAAAACTCTTGAGAGTCCCTTGGGATAGTAAGAGATCAAACCAGTCAGTCCTAAAGGAAATCAACCATGAGTATTCATTGGAAGGGCTGATGCTAAAGCTGAAGCTCCAATACTTTGGCCACCTGATGCAAAAAGCTGACTTGTTGGAAAAGACCCTGATAGAAGATAGAAGTCAGAAGGGAAAGGGGGCCACAGAGGATGAGATGGTTGGATGGCATCACCAACTCAATGGACATGAATTTGAGTAAACTCCAGGAGACAGTGAAGGACAGGGAAGCCTGGTGCGCTGCAGTCCGTGGGGTCACAAAGAATCGGACATGACTTAGAGACTGAACGACAACATAAACTCAGATGTGGAAAAAGTGTAGCTCTTTGGGTTGCTGGAAATTGAATCTCAGTTTTAGTTTGCGCTTTTCTTGTAACTTGGATTTGGATCAAAATTCCACACAGTCATCTGGTCGCCAGTTGTCTGTTTCCCCAGGAATCGATCTACCAAGATCATCCTCAGGCGGAAGCTGTCTTGGCTGCCTCAATGCCAAGTTTGCTGCTGCAAGGCCCAAACTGGAGCATGGGGATCTTTGCTGGGTTTGCCATGATTTGGTGTGCCTAGAATCAACACCCCTGACACACACCCATTTTCTTCCTTTCTCCTCTTGCTTTCCTTCTAGAGGAATCATTTTCTAGTTCCCAGAGAAGTTACTCTCATCTCAAATCGTATTCAGCTCAATGGTCGCTAACTTCTTTCCCAATACTTTTTATTATTCTCATAGATAAAGGAAGGTTGAAAGAATAAGAAAAAGTGATCATCCTTATAAACTCTACTGAATTAAAAGATTGTTGATATTTTGCCATCATTACTTCCTGAACGCTAAGTACTCCAGACTATGTTTTCTAAAAATAAAGTCATTTGTCTTCATAACCACAACAGCTCCATCACACCCAACAAAATTATCAATATTTCCACAAAATCATCTAATATCTACTTTGTATTCAAATTATTCCCAAATGTATCATTCCAATAATTTTTATGCTTAAAAACAAAAACCAGAGTCTGAGTCACACATTCTTAACCTTATACTGTTCTAGAATATAGTTTTAATCTAGCAAACTTTCTCTGCCTTTTTATATTGTGGCTGATATTGCTTTTTGAAATTGACTTTTTTGAAGGTTTTACGCCAGTTAACCTGAAAGACTAAGGTTTTTGTAAACCAAAGTCAAAGAACTCTGCTCCAAAGTTTCCCTAAGACAAGTGCAGCCAACTGTCATGGTTTGCTCAGGACTGAGGGTTTTCTCTGACCACAGAACTTTTCTGTCCAAATCAAGAACGTTCTGGGCAAACCCGGATGAGCTGATCACCCCAGAGGCAAAGAGGCACAGACTTGGATATTTACTTTAACGGTTATAAGGTTCAGATAAATCCCTAATAATAATAATAATCCAGGGACTTCCCCTGGTGGTTCAGTGGTTAAGATTTAAGACTGTGCTTCTAATGCAGGGGGTAGTTTCGATCCCTGGGGAAACGAAGATCCCACATGCTATGTGGCACAGCCAAATAAAATAAAATAAAAATTAGAAAGAGGCTACCCTTAAAAAACAATAATCCAATATTATTCAGCCACACTTGATTGATAAATGGTTTGATAAGCATCCTATGCTTATGCTTTTGCAAAACTCATCATGTTTTTGACTCTGCTTCATGTCTGATTTTTCAGTGGACAGTAAACTCCATGAAGGCAGGGACAGGCAAGTCTTTCTCCCTACTCTAACCTCACTGTATTCCCATAGTTCAGGTACATAGCAAGTTTTATTAACTATTTGTTGAATGAAGGAATAAGTTAATGATGTCAATACTTCACAATTAAATATAGAAAGCAGAATTCAGCATATATTTTCTGAATGCCCAGCAAAGACAATTTTAACCAGTATTTAAAACTGCAGCCCTGGTTGGTAGATTATGTTGCCTGCACGGAGATCTGGACAAGCATCCCATGCAATCATCCTAGCCTTCCAGGTAAGATTCTGGACGTTTAAATAATCTTCAACATCAGATGCAGATCTTAGCCTCTAAGACCTCAGAGGCTTCATGCAGTGAGGGTACAGATAAAAGTAGGGGGTATTAGGGAATCAGGAGACACTTTACCCAATGCTAAGCAGCACTGGTCCATGTACAAGGGTCCTAAGGAGATCAGTAACACTGCAAGAAAATTAAACTAAATCAAGTAGAAATTAAAATAGTTCCACTCAGTCCTTGTCCCTTTCTCCAGAGTTGAACCCCTCAGGGCCGTTAAATGATTGGTCTCTGATAGACCAAGAAGGAGGGGATAGGGTTAGGAGGGCAGTTGAAAGGTGGTTCAATTCTGGACCTGGTCTGAGCTTCAGATGGACTCAAAGTCATGTCTGGCCTTTGGGAAAATCTGGGTTGAAGATTTGGTGACAGACTTGAAGTAGCACTGGGTCAGTTGGAGGCTGACCTGAAGTAGAATCTTGAAGGCACAGCGCCCTGGACTGGGAAGTCCAAATGGGCGATACACATCTCAATGCATGCTCTCTCACTCCTTTCTCCCTTACCAGAGGAACATCCGGGTGGGACCCAGGCTAAGTCATAAAGGGATGAATTAGTGGCAAGAATCCTTAGTTTAGATGCTCACTGGAAAAAGAGGTGTGAGGGGCTCTATGAAGTATCAGTTAAAGACTGATAGACAAGAGTATTTGGAAAAGAACTTCCTAACTGTGAAGGAGTTTCGAAATGTATGATGAGATTGGTTTTTTAAGCATCAGCGGAGTACTTTGCATGTGTCTGTCACACTAAAGTGGGGGACAGAAGTACTAAGACACCAAAGTACAGTAAAGGAGATAAAGGGAATGACCACTTAAGAGCAAATACTGTTTGCTGTGCAAATGACCTTACTGAATCCTTGTAGAAATTCCAATGAAGCCTTTTTCAGGGAAACTGAGGTTTAGAAAAGTGGCTTTTTCTAAAGGTCATATGGCTGGGATGCGACAGACATGAAGAGTTATGCTATCTGACTTCAAATCTACACTTTTCCCATTATACTACCCTGCTTTCTTTTGGAGATGCAATGGCACTAAGGTCTCAACAGCCTTAGAAATGGGGAAATTATTAAATCTGGGTGAAGAGGATCATCATGGCTGCCATGCTATTCGAAGGGCACTGCAAAGACTTTTATCTCCCTAATTTTCTCTTCTACACTCAGCACACTGCCTGAAATTCTGGCACACATTGCTTTGAGATGAATCCTGGGGTCATGGTGCTCAGAGTCATTCTGAATGGACTAGTCTGATCCAGAGGTCGTAGGGCGAGGTGCTCTGTATTCCTCCTCTCTGTCACCTCTATTCTGATATGTTCCAGATGCTCCAGCAGCGCCGTTTCTCAATATTAGCTGGGAACTCGGAGCCCTGTTTTCTCTTCTCTTTGGTGAGATTGTCCTTTGCCCTTGAGGGAGGGGGAGGGGTGCAAATAGCCTGGAGGGTGGCCAGATTATTCCATTTTGCAATCTCCAGCCACAGCTGCTAAAGAAAACTTATATTGTGTTTTCATTCAGTGGGGAAAACATGTTTTGTTTTGCACTCTTGCGTAACCATGAAACATCTGGGGTAACTTAGCTTAAAACTTCCCTCCAGTGTCACATTTGGGCTAAATGATATAGAAAAAATGTTCACCTTGAAATGTAAGCTCTAACAGTATAATAAGTCATTATTACACGTGTTTGGATGCAAACCCAGTAGGGAGTCATCCAGGACTTAACAGCCCCGGCCCTCTAAAATAAAGCCCTGCCTTCATGCTTTGTCACATTGGCCCTTGTAAATAAATGTTGTTATTGTTCAGTGGCTCAGTCGTGTCCAACTCTTTGCGACCCCATGGACTGCAGCACATCAGGCTTCCCCGTCCTTCACCATCTCCCAGACCTTGCCTAAACTCCTATCCATTGAGTCGGTGAAGTCATCTCATCCTCCGTAGTTCCCTTCTCCTCCAGAAAATGGGTATTTGGATACTCAAAAGGGAAAACACTCAAGAGAGCTTAGAAAGGACACTTCAGTGCTTTCAAATGGTGGTTCTCAAACTTGGGTGGGCAGCAGAGTCACCTGGAAGACCTGTTAAAACTCAGGTTGGCTCCCATCTCCTGGGGGTTTCTGATTCAGCATCTCAGAGAATTTGCATTTCTAATCAGTTTCCAGGTGATACTGAGGCTACTGGTCTGGGACCATATTTTAAGAATCTTAGTTTTAAACCTTGGTCAGCCTGAGTGAGGAATTGAATGCAATACAAAGATGGGTAAAAATTGTACACACTGGCAATGCCCAGTTTCATGTTCTGTTTTGTTTTTATAAATGGGTAAGAATTGGTGACAAAATGAGATGATGACACTTAGTCATTGATGGTGAGAGGGCCTTTGATACAGACTTTCTAAAAAACTGCTGCTGCTGCTGCTGCTAAGTCGCTCCAGTCGTGTCCGACTCTGTGCGACCCCATAGAGGGCAGCCCACCAGATTTCACTGTCCCTGGGATTCTCCAGGCAAGAACACTGGAGTGGGTTGCCATTTCCTTCTCCAAGCATGAAAGTGAAAAGTGAAAGGGAGGTCACTCAGTTGTGCCCGACTCTTAGCGACCCCATGGAGGACTGCAGCCTACCAGGCTCCTCCATCCATGGGATTTTCCAAGCACTCTAAAACACTAATTGGGGGTAAATAAATATTTACAGGTATTGAACTAGTAATCCCACTTCTAGGTATCTCTAAGGAACCCATCAGAAATGTATGCAAAGACTAAGGTATAGGAATATTTACCGCAGTTTATATAAAGTGGTAGGGACTTGAAAATCACACTGCTGCTAAGTCGCTTCAGTCGTGTCCAACTCTGTGCGATCCCATTGACGGAAGCCCACCAGGCTCCGTCCCTGGGATTCTCCAGGCAAGAACACTGGAGTGGGTTGCCATTTCCTTCTCCAATGCATGAAAGTGAAAAGTGAAAGTGAAGTCGCTCAGTTGTGTCCGACTCTTAGCGACCCCATGGACTACAGCCTACCAGGCTCCTACATCCATGGGATTTTCCAGGCAAGAGTACTGGAGTGGGGTGCCATTGCCTTCTCCGGAAAATCACACAAATACCCAATATTTCATAAATTCCAGTAATATCCATACAATGGAGTATTATACCACTACCAAAGGAAATTTTTTTAATGATGAGAGGAAAGGTTTGTGATATACTATTAAATGAAAGCTCAAGGCACAGAGCTACATATATAGTACATCAAATACAAAATTCATATATCCTGCTGTAAATAGCATATTAAGTAAGAAAATGCACTGAAATGTTAATAGTCATGAATTCTGGATTGCATTACATTTGCACAATAGATATTAATCATTTCCTCCCTACTTGATCTTCTAAAACAACATGTCCTACCCATCGCCCCATCCTTCCAAATACAGAAGGGGAATTTTAGGCCGCCATATGTGTAGCAAGTGGCCCCACCCTTCCAGTGATAGGTGATTGGACCTGAAAGTGATTGACCCAGGGTGAACCTATCAGAGGCTTCAACACAAAACTGGACTACCAAATCCAGAAACTGTGGTTAGGAAGCTGTGGGATACATATGCAGACTTAGGACTGGTGACCCCCTCGGGTTGTGTGTCATTAGAGGCCGCTGATCTGTAGCTCTACTGGTTATTATCATCTACAAGTTCAGTAGCTAAGCAGCACATGCACACACACACACAAATCCTCTTTAAAAAGCATGGGTGGGGAAAGGTTGTAAACATTAAACAGTAACACTTTTGTCCCTGATACATTTCCAACAACCTCCCTTTTTTTTTGACTGGAGCTAACTAGTGTGTGTGTGTGTTCAGTCACTCAGTCCCGTCTGACTCTTCGCGACCCCATGGACTGTAGCCTGCCAGGCTCTTCTGTCCATGGGATTTTCCAGACAAGAATACTGGAGTGGGTTGCCATGCCCTCCTCCAGGGGATTTTCCCTGGGTTGGGAAGATGGAAATATAACAGAGACAAAAGTGTTACAGTTTAATCTTTATAAACTTTCCCCACCCATGCTTAGGCAGGGTCTTAAATTAATAGGTGACTTTGTTTATTCTTGCCTATTTGTTTATTCTTAATCTCCTACACTCAATACATTGTCCCTTTAATAGTAGGAAAATATTATTAAAATTAAAACATTGAGTTGCAGGTAGAAAAAAAATATTTACTGAAATGTTTCCTAGTTAAGGAAACTCAGCCCCAAACCTTCCTATTTTTGACACGCTGAGCTTCAGAAACTGAGAGATTGTCTTGGTTTCTTTTAGTTTGGTTCAAAATCCAGGGGACCGTTTATTAAGTTTGGAATGTGTCCAGGCAAAATTCTTGTTGTATGCAGAGCAAAGCCCTGTCATTTCCCCCAGCAACTCTCTGAGAATTCCAACAGCAAAGACTGATGCTGAATCAAAGATGCAGGGCGTGGTTTTCCCCATTGATTTATAGACTTGAAAATTGGAGGCGTGAGTCATCAGCAAATTGAATTGGGATTGTTGCAGAGCATCCCACACTTTGTCATAAAATTCCTGCTGCAGTGTCACGCTAACTCCACTGTGGTTTTTCATTTTTAGAAATGAGCGAATGCCATATAGTTGGTTACCACTTTTTGGTGACACGTCAGATTCGCGTGAAGTTGCATCAACTCCAAAGAGTAAAACAGTTCAGGACAGAACTATTCTGAATAAGCCTATTAGGTAACTCTTATCCTATCCTATCTTATCTTATCAAGGTCATCATTTTATCCTCTTCCCCACTGGGAATCAAATTCAAACTAAAACATGATTGGAATTGGTTTAAAGAATTTTTAGATATGCTGTAAGGTCTTTAAAGGAAGGCCTGCTTCTGTCATGATTGATTTTATCCTCAGTTTGTTGAATCAGTGAAAAAACATTCATATAGTGCTACGAGGTTAACCCGGAGGATGAATACTTAGAAGGAACTTCCTGAGTGGTCTGGTTTAGGGATCCAGAATAGTGGTGTAGAAGCCTGGGAAGATGTTGGGGATCAAGTTGTGATACAATTTAGAGTTGCCAAAAGTGTGTGTAGTCTAAAAGGATGAAAACATTGTCAAAAAGGAGAAAATTATTGTCACTTTAATACAAGAGGAAATCTAGACCAGGGCAGTTCCATAATTAGAATCTAAGAAAGATGTCATGACCATGAGGAGAGTAATTTTGATCTGAAACCATGGAGTGGATCTATGCCTTGAGTGAAAAGGGACCTTATTTCTGAAGAGTTTCCAAGGCCTGAGAGAGAAACAGCCCTTAACAATGGATTGCCAAGCAGAGGTAATCTAAGTTTGCAGTTGAACCAATACCTATTGTACTCAGCTATTCCCTCATTGAAATTAAACATCATATACAGTCAAAAGAGCTAACTAAATCTATGATGATAGAAGAATAGGAGGATGAGGGTTAAGATGAAGAAGAAAGAACTGATGGACTTTGCCTTAGGGAGCCTTTACCATGACATATACATCAAGTGATATTTGTCACATAATGTGTAACTCCACAGTGTAATGACTTAAAACACAACCAGTAATTCAGCTCACAATTCCATGGGTTCGTTGGGAAGTTCTTCAATTTGGACAGGCTTGACTGATGCTATTGGACTTACTCAAGCTTCTCTAGTCGGTAGGCACATTGGCAGTGGCTAGATGATCTAGGATGGTCTCATTCAGATGTTTGGCATTTCAAGGCTCTTGTAAGAGTCTGATTTCTTCTGCACATGGCCTCTCATCCTCCAGCAGGCTAGCCTGGACTCATTCATATAGTGATATTAGGTTTCCAAGCACAGGAGGAGGACAAAGCTTGATAATCATGCGTTTTCAAAGCTTCAGTATGCATAACTTTTGCTAATGTCCCATTGGTGAAAGTGAGTCATATAGCCAAGCCAGATTCAAGGAGTGGACAAATAAATTTTATCTCTTGATGAGAGTAGAAGACTTTATGGTCACTTAAAAAATGTATTGTAGGGTTGGTAAAGAAATAAACTGTTCCTTAGAACTTAGGTATATCAGGGAGACAGTTCTTGGATATAGAAATTCTTCATTTCCTAGGTGGTGGTAGCAAAAATACCTGAATGTCATTTAGTCCAGCTGAGGCACACTCTGTTTAGGGACGCCCAGGGTTATGTTATCACACAGTCCAGCATAACGTTTGAGACCCTTAATAGAACCATCTTAGAACAATCCTGGAGGTGTTCTAGATGTCTGGAATCTGTCTGTTCTGAAACTATTAATAACAAGGCAGGGACAGCCTCCTAGAAATATCTGAAGACCCATCCTTGCCCGCATCAGTGGAAAGAGGACCTACTGTTTCTTCAAGGGCAGGGATTAAGATCCAGAAGGACAAAGGGTAGATGGGTGAGTAGCTGTGATAGGGCAGGTTAGTAGTTTGAATGGAATCCGGGGGGGGGGGGGGGTGGCGCGGGAAGGATATGAAAGGTAAGCTTGATCCCAGAGGGAAGTTACAAAAACATTTTTTTTTTCAAAATTAATAATAAGCTGGTGTCATCTGTGACCTGGAGGAAAGTTTAGGGAACATTTAAAAGGAAAGGTGGAAAAAAAAATTGATAGTTTCTTAAAGCAGTTTGAATTTTTATTAAAGACCATGAGTTAGGGAAAATTCTAATCTCTGCTCTGCCACTAATCAGTCAGTTAGCTGACCCCGGACAAATCACCTCATTTAGTTTTCTCGTTGACAATATGAGGGATTTTGGCTGGATGATTTTTCCAAAGTTCTTTTCAGCTCGGACATCTTCATGGAAGCTAGACAGAGAAGAATAGACATGTATGTCAAGGGAATCCACTTCAGACAGCATGGAACAGATATTGAGGAAGATCTAAGATCTCTAGAGCTTTAAAAACATGGTAGATCCCTATCATTCACACAAGAAATATTAACTGAGGATCTACTATATGCCAGACAGAGCAATCAGTGAATGACAGCAGCTTGGTCCCACCTCTTTGGAGATTTCAGTATCATTCGGGCTTGATCAAATTATTTTAGCAAAGAAGTCAGATTTGTAGACTTATCCAGCTTCATTTTCCCATCATTTCTGATAAGAAATTGGATGAGGTTTACCAGAAATGAAGAGACTGGACTGTTGAGAAAATTTCATGCTGGGGTTACATCAGATAACTTCCCTGACCTTTAGTTTCTTAATCTGCAAAACGAAAAGAGCAGACTGGATCATCCCTAAAGTCTCATTCGACTCCAAAGTTCTGCTACGGCTGCCCAGCCTTTCTTAGGTGCTTTAGCTCAGCAACCCCATCTAGTGTCACTGTGTGACTTTATTTGAAAACCTCCAATAGTCCTATTGACTGATGAGAGGCCACTGAAGAGTATGGACGCAACTGAAGACAGGCTTGAGAATCAAGATCTAAGGGGTATAGGGTTGATGGAAGTTACAGTTAACACCGACATCATGTTTATTCTGTGTTGGGCACTGTTCTCAGCAGTTGATGTTCATTTAGTTTTCACAACAAGCCCATGAAAGGTACTCATAACAGATAAGGAAACATGGTACAGAAAGGTAAAGTAACATGCCTGGTAAATGGCAGTGCCAGGGTTCAAGTCCAGATAGTGAGCTACAAGGTCCATCCTCTTAACCACCGCACATCCCCGATTCTAGCTAAGAGTTATGCAGTTCTTACCCTCTGTCAAGCACTGTTTCTGAAAGTTGTGCATATTGTGACTTACTTAACCCTCTCAACAAAAATAGGATGTCTGTACTAAAATCACAATTTCTTAGACGAGAAGGCTGAGGCCCAGGGAGATGAAGTAACTTGTCTAAGCTCATATAGTTGATAAGTGGTGCAGCTTGCACTCAAGTTTCAGTATTCAGCCAGGATAGGTGCATTCAGGCTGCTGCCATCTTCCCAGAATTTTTCTCCTACTTTCTCAATGTCACTGCTTCATTATTCTTGGCACAGAAAGGGAAGAGGCAAGCATCAAACACCAGACAGAGTCGGGGTCTTTTTGTTTGTTTGATTTTGTTTTGCCAGCTATCTATCTCAAGAGCCAGTTCCAGAATACTCAGAAGTTGTTGATTAATAGATAGCGCAGGCTTGTACAATTTTCTTGGTCTCTCCTGCTTCTTATTTTGGAGCAGTTTCGCTAGGTAAGTAATGAAGACATTAAATGCCACAGGAGTGTTATAAGCTCTCCTTTAGGGATTCTACATCATGGCTTCAAGTACTACTTTTCTGTAAATGCCTCCCAAGGCTACATCTCCATGCCTCACCACTCTTAATTGCCTGAGAAAGGCATCTGCTTTCCTGCTCCATTATTCTCTCAAATTCAACATTCAGCATTTATTAGCAAATAACTTATAAACATGCCAAGCACATCTGCAAACCCCTTAGACCTTTAGAACAGTGCTTGGCACATGGAAATACTAATGAAAGACAATCCTCACATTCAAGATAGAGACTAGTGGGGTGATATTGATAAACAGTCATTTACAGCAAAGTGATAAATGCTCTGGTGAGTTAAGCATGACATGCTTTGCTAGATGCAATGACATTTCATCCAGTATTAAGGGACAGTAAGAGTAGGGTCATGGTAGGTCTCTCGGACAACTGATTCCTAAAATTGAAATCACTATCTTTCTCCACAAACTGGCTCTTTCTTATTTTTACTAATTATACTGCTGTTTTTATGTACCCAGGCTTAAAAACTCAGTCATAGTGTACAAGTCTCTCCTTGCTCACCAATCCAGTGTCTAAATTAATCACTGTGTCCAATCAATTCTTCTTTCTTGTTGCCTCCGTTCTCTATCTTCCCCTACTCTGCTGCTGGTGCTGCTGCTGCTGCTGAGTCGCTTCAGTCGTGTCCAACTCTGTGCGACCTCATAGACGGCAGCCCACCAGGCCCCGCCGTCCCTGGGATTCTCCAGGCAAGAACATTGGAGTGGGTTGCCATTTCCTTCTCCAATGCAGAAAAGTGAAAAGTCAAAGTGAAGTCGCTCAGTCGTGTCCGGCTCTTAGCGATCCCATGGACTGCAGCCTACCAGGCTCCTCTGTCCATGGGATTCTCCAGGTAAGAGTACTGGAGTGGGGTGCCATTGCCTTCTCCTTCCCCTACTCTAGTTCAGTCTTTTATGTCCTCAAGCCAAGACCATTGCGGAAGTCTGTCATCTTAACCCTAGCCAATTCGCGCGCCCTTTTTTTTTTGCGGGGCGGGGGAGGAGCAGTGCCGGCTGAAGCATGCTGGATCCTAGTTGATCAGGGATTGAACCCTCCTCTCGCCAAGAGTCGGACACGACTTGAGCGACTTCACTTTCACTTTTCACTTTCACGCACTGGAGAAGGAAATGGCAACCCACTCCAGTGTTCTTGCCTGGAGAATCCCAGGGACGGGGGAGCCTGGTTGGCTGTCATCTATGGGGTCGCACAGAGTCGGACACGACTGAAGCGATTTAGCAGCAGCAGCTGCTACAGTGGAAGCCAATTCTCTCGTCAATTCTTTTCACACCATATTCCAGATTCATTTGTCTAACATACTTTCCCATTAAAAAATTGCAAAAGGTCATTCAGAGCTCAAAGGGTAAGGATTAATCCCCTTGTTTTGGCAACATTCTGCCTCTAGCTTTATCCTCCCACATCCTAGGAATCTCATTCTAAGAGCCTCTGCTTTCAATCTAATAACAATAGCGTCTGCCTGCAGTTCAGGAGACCTGGGTTCGACCCCTGGGTTGGGAAGACCCCCAGCCCAGAGAAGAAGAAGGAAATGGCAACCCACTCCAGTACTTTTGCCTGGAAAATTCCATGGACTGAGGAGCCTGGTAGGCTACAGTCCATGGGGTCGCAAAGAGTGGGACACGACTGAGCGACTTCACTTTCACTTTCAACCCTTTTAGAGGAGATAGCCAGCCTTTTTCCACCTGTGAGTGGTTTCATGGAAGACAATTTCCCACTAACGGGGGTGGTCGGGTAGGCGGGGGAGAAGGTATGGTTCAGGCTGCAATGCGAGCTGAAAGGAAGTAGTGGATGAATTTTGTTGAATCACCCGCTGCTGACCTCCTGCTGTGTGACACAGGCTTCTAACAGGCCACCCACTGGTAGCGATCTCCAGACCCGAGATTGGGAAACCCTGCTCTATCCCATTCTCTTCTGCATTCATGCCAGGGTTGACTTTTTTTTTGCTTTCCATTTCTTTTTTAAAAATATAACATACCTATATCCTATTTCTCTTCAAAGGGTCATTGGAGTTTTACCTATTCTGTGAAGCCTACTTTGAATTTATTGAATTTATTGTTTGTGTTGGTCATTTGGTAATTAGCGTGTATTGCTTTTTTCTTTAGTCAGCTTCACAAAGGTGTGACTTACACAACTACAACTGTGTGTACCAATGTAACTTTGAACACATCAGAATATAAAAGTCTTGAATAGCCCCCAAACACTTCCTCTACCCTTTGAGGTTCTATTAATACAGGTTTTTCTCTTTTCTAAACTTTCACATAAACAGAAATACTGAGTGTGTACTCTTTTTTGAGTCTGAATTTTTTCTCTCAGTGTGTTTTCAAAATTCATTCATGGTGTTACATGTAAGTTTGTTCGTTTGTTTGTTTTCTTTGCGGAGAGAATTTAATTGTTTGAATATAATACTATCTGTTTATCCATTTGTCTGTTGATGAGCATTTGGGTTGTTTTCAGATTTTGACTTTTAAGAATATTTGTGTAAAAAGTCTTTGTGTGACTATATATTTTAATGTCTCTTGGATAGATACCAAGGAATGAAATTATGTGGTCGAATGATTTGGATATGTTACTTTTATGAAAGTTTGCCAAACTGTTTTCCAAAATGTTGTGACGCTTTATGTTCTCAATAGCCATGTATGAGAATTTCAGTTGCTCTTTCTCTCTCCAACCCTTGGTTATTTTAAATACTTTGCACTTCCATATTATGAGTGGTATGGATTTTTTTTTGTTTTTGTTTTGCCCTGCCATGTGACTTGTGGGATCTTAGTTCCCCAGGAATTGAACCCAGGCCTCCTGCAATGGAAACATGGAATCCTAATCACTTCACCGCCAGGGAATTCTTATGTAAGTGGTATGGATTTCTAAAATTTCATTCTCCATAATTACTTATTGCTACTATATAGAAATAGTTGATTTTTGTACTTTGACTATTAACTCACTTATTGGTTTTAGTAGTTTTCCTATAGATTCTATAGGCATTTCTATGTATATAATCGTGTCATCTATAGAAAGAAACAGATTTTTATCTTCCTTTTAAACATCTATGTATTTTCTTTCTTTTTATCTTTACTGAACTAATTAGGATCTTTAGCAGAATGTTAAATAGGAATATTGAAGAATGGATATTTTTGCCTTGTTCCTGATCTTAAGAATAAAGCTTTCAGCCCCTGAACATTACCTATGATATTATTAGTGTATACTTCACAGCTGCCATTCATCAGATTGAGATATTAAGTTCCCTCCTATCCTATTTTACTAAGAGGTCTCCTTTATTTTTTTTTTTTTAATTATGAATGGATGTTGAGGTCAAATATTCCTTCTAAATCTAATGAGATGATATGATTTGTATCCTTTATTCTCTCAATGTGGTGAATTACATTCATTGGTTTTTTTTTTTTTAAAGTATTTATTTATTCACTTGGCTGTTCCGGGTCTTAGTTGCAGCACACAGAATCTTCAATCTTCATTGTGGTATATGCAAACTCTTAGTTGTAATATATGGGATATGGTTCCCCAAGCAGGGATTGAACGTGGGCCCCCTGCATTGGGAGTCTTAGCCACTGGACTGCCGGGGAAGTCCCTACATTCATTGATTTTTTTAAATGTAAAGGTAACCTTGCATTGCTGAGCTGAACTATACTTGGACATGTTATATTAGTCTTATATTGCAGGATATGTTTGCTAAAAGTTAAATATATTTGCATCTATTCCACAGGGGATGTTGGCCTGTAATTTCTTTTAATTTTTTTTTTTTTTTTTGCCTAGTTTTGGTAATAGAGTGATGTTAAATTCATACATGAAATCAAGTGTTTGCCAGTCCATTTCTCTTGAAAGAGCTGTGTAATATTGGCATTTTTTTTCTTACGGGTTTGATAGAATTTATAAGTGAAGTCATCTGGGCCTAGACTTTTCTTTGTGAAAGGAAGGATAATTATAAATTCAATTTGTTTAATAACTATAAAGCTATTCAGATTTTCTGTTTCTTTTTGTGTCAGTTTTGATAGTCTGTTTTCAGTTCTAGAACTTCCATTTGGCTCTTTTTTTATAGCTTCCTTTTCTATGCAGAGATTCCCTAACTCTTCTTTCCACACTGCTATATTTTCCTATTAAACATATTTATAATATCTCCTTTAAAGTTCTTGCCTGGTAATCACAACATCTGGTTATCTTGGGGTTGGTTTCTATCAATTATTTTTGTCTTGATTATGAGTCATGCTTTCCAATTTCTCTGCATAAATAATAATTCTAAATTTTGCACAGGATATTTTGGATGATAAATTCTGTTTTCTTCTTCCAAAGCATGATGGATTTTGTCCAAATAGCCAGTTAACTTGGCTGGAGTCAAACTCCCTGTTCCCACTATGATGGATAACAACTAAAGTAAAGCTTCCAACTGCTGCTTTTTGCTGGGTCCCCTGAGGTCTCTCCATAAAACATAAAAGTGATTAGTCAAGGATCTGGGTAGAATTTGTAAGCAGATTTTGGTTCCCCCTCCTGAGTGGCTTCTCATTTTCCATGACTATTACTTTTCATTCTGATAGTGCTTAATTTTCACCTTTGACTCAAGCCAGTAAGGCTGCAGTTTTCCGCCTGAGTTCTGCCGCTTTCACAGTATGGAACAGGGAGTGTACCAGGTGGAAAGGCACATAAAGGACATCCCCCCAGTGCAGTTCAACTCTTGAAGACTAACTTCATGGTCCTACTTGCTGTAGATGCTCCCTAGTTCCCGCCTCCAGAGCTGTCTGGTATGTTTCTTCCCCAAATTTACACGTCATCCATGGGAGGGTTAATCTGGTACAAGCTTCTTTGCTACTAACAGAGTAGGAACTACTCTATTTGCTTTCATGGAAAAATTTCAAGAGATTTAAAGAAATGACACCGTTCACTGCTACCATCTTTCCAGAATTCCTAGAGGCTTATTTTTGACTGATCAAATTTTATATTCACATTTGCCATATCTTTCTTCTCTTACCTAAGTCTAACGGTTTTACATGTGTATCTAATCAAGTTTTTTAAGAATAAGAAATAAATACTAGCTAAGCCAGCTCAAAGAACACATTCAAAACAGAATTTAAGCCCAGAATAAAACGCTTGTGACCTTAAATGTCTTAGGTGGTATGGCCCTATATACCACTCCAATCTCATCTCTAATCATTCTCTGCCTAGTTCATTATCTCCAGCAACACCTTAGCCTGCTTGCTATTCCTCAAATTCCAGAGCATGTGCTGTTCCTGGTAGCTCAGTTGGTAAAGAATCCCCGTGCAATGCTGGAGACCCTGGTTCAACTCCTGGGTCAGGAAGATCTGCCAGAGAAGGGATAGGCTACCCACTCCAGTACTCTTGGGTTTCCCTGGTGGCTCAGCTGGTAAAGAATCTGCTGCAACGCGGGAGACCTGAGTTTGATTCCTGGGTTGGGAAGATCTCCTGGAGAAGGGAAAGGCTACACACTCCAGTATTCTTGCCTGGAGAATTCCAGGGACTGTATGAGGTCACAAAGAGTTGGACACAACTGAACGACTTTCATTTTCTTCTGATCATTCAGGTCTCTGATCATATATTGTATCTTCATAGAGGCCTTTACTGACTATACTACCTAAAAGAGTAAATGCTCTCCTCCACCTGAATGATGCTCTACCATCTTACTCTGCTGATCTTTTATTCATTTATTTCTTTGTTTCTTGTCTGGCTCCTCACTAAAAGCTCAGCACCAAGAGGGCAGAATCTTTGTGTTATTCACCAATGTATCCTTAGTGTCTAGGGCAACTGTCTGGCACAAGTATGTTTAGTAAGTATTTATTAAATAAATAAATGAAGAATAATATGGAAGATGTTGAGGTAAATATAACCCCCCCCAATAAACTCATCCAATAATAAAAGAAAATTTGATAATCAAAAATATGTATGCAAAAAGTAAATAGTAATATATAAACTATAAGTTCCGTATATTCTATTTAAAATAAAGCCACAGCCTTTGCACAGCAAAGGACGCTATCAATAAAACTAAAAGTCTGCCTACTTAATGGGAGAAGATATTTGTAAATGATATATCTGATGAGGGGTTAATATCCAAAATATAAAAAGAATTCAACTCAATAACAAAACTCAAATAGCCCAATTGAAAAATGGGTAAAGGATCTGAACAGGCATTTTTCCAAAGAAGACATACAGAGACCAACAGGCACATGAAAAGATGCTCAACATCACTAATCATCATGGAAATGCAAGTCAAAACTATGATGAGACATCACCTCATACCTGTCACAATGGCTATTACAAAAAAGATAACAAATAACGGGTATTGGCAAGGATGTCGGAAAAAGTGAACCCTTTCCTGCACTGTTGATGGGAATGTAAATTGATGCAGCCACTACGGAAAATACAGAGATTCCTCAAAAAATTAAATATAGAACTACCATATGATCCAACCATTCCACTCATGGGTATTTAGCCAAAGAAACCAAAAACACTAATTACAAAAGATATATGCAGGCCTACATCCATTGTGTTTGTATAACTTGATTCTCACATGCAATCTAAAAATATAAATCAGAAGAGAATTATATCAAAGGTAAGGTCTACTTTATATGATTTTATTTCTTTACAGTTATAAGTAGTAAAAGAGTACAGATAATACTGATCAATGTCACATATCAGGAAGGCTGGAATTTGAACCTAGGCAAGCTGGCTTGATAGGCCAAGTTCTTAAGAACTCTGCCATACTGTTCTTTACTATTTCTAAATTAAAAATTGCTAAGCACCCTGGTCAAGCAGAAACCTATTTGCTATTAAGCTATTTGTTTACAACCCATTATATTTTCCCCCAAATTAACAGCTGGAAGAGATACTACTACTAGCTATTATTGTAACAGCACTAAATATTAGAATAAAGCAGTAACATTATTTTAGAAAACATAATCATCAGCCCTCTATACATTATGAGGAATACTTCAGTAAGACGACATGATTGGCTTTAATGTTTTTAATACTTTGCTGAGAAAAATTACAGTGTGAAATGGAAATTTTTATTTGTAGGGAAAATAAGAGGTAGAAAGGAAGAGAATTTGGATATTTAGAAGGTAATATAAAACTGAGTACCTACAAATTACGTGGAGAGGCTAAGAAAAGGTATATGGAAAATGTAAGAAGGGTTGTGGGAGGAAAAAACAAATGAGAGAGAAATGAAAAGAAGTGCTTTGTAATTTTACCTAGACCACTGAAAAAATATTTCAGTGAGCACTTTTGGTTGCTGTTCAGTTCAGTTCAGTCACTTAGTTGTGTCCAACTCTTTGCGACCCTGTGAACTGCAGCATACCAGGCCTCCCTGTCCATCACCAACTCACAGACTCCACCCAAACCCATGTCCATTGAGTGGATGATGCCATCCAATCATTTCATCCTCTGTCGTCCCCTTCTCCTCCTGCACTCAATCTTTCCCAGCATCAGGGTCTCTTCCAATGAGTCAGCTCTTTGCATCAGGTGGCCAAAGTATTGGAGTTTCAGCTTCAACGTCAGTCCTTCCAATGAACACCCAGGACTGATCTCCTTTAGAATGGACTGGTTGGATATCCTTGCAGTCCAAGGAGTCAAGAGTCTTCTCCAACACCACAGTTCAAAAGCATCATTCTTTGGCGCTCAGCTTTCTTTATAGTCCAATTTTCACATCCATACATGACTACTGGAAAAACCATAGCCTTGACTAGATGGACCTTTGTTGGAAAAGTAATGTCTTTGTTTTTTAATAGGCTGTCTAGGTTGGTCATAACTTTCCTTCAAAAGAGTAAGCATCTTTTAATTTCATGGCTGCAATCACCATCTGCAGTGATTTTGGAGCCCCCAAAAATAAAGTCAGCCATGGTTTCCATTGTTTCCCCATCTATTTCCCATGAAGTGATGGGACCAGATGCCATGATCTTAGTTTTCTGAATGTTGAGCTTTAAGTCAACTCTTTCACTCTCCTCTTTCACTTTCATCAAGAGGCTCTTTATTTCTTCTTCGCTTTCTTCCATAAGGGTGGTATCATCTGCATATCTGAGGTTATTGATATTTCTCCTGGCAATCTTGATTCCAGCCTGTGCTTCTTTCAGCCCAGCGTTTCTCATGATGTACTCTGCATATAAGTTAAATAAGCAGGGTGACAATATACAGCCTTGACATACTCCTTTTCCTATTTGGAACCAGTCTGTTGTTCCGTGTCAGGTTCTAACTGTTGCTTCTTGACCTGCATACAGATTTCTCAAGAGGCAGGTCAGGTGTTCTGGTATTCCCATCTCTTTCAGAATTTTCCACAGTTTATTGTGATCCACACAGTCAAAGGCTTTGGCATAGTCAATAAAGCAGAAATGGATGTTTTTCTGGAACTCTCTTGCTTTTTCCATGATCCAGTGGATGTTGTCAATTTGATCTCTGGTTCCTCTGCCTTTTCTAAAACCAGCTTGAACATCAGGAAGTTCACGGTTCACATATTGCTGAAACCTGGCTTGGAGAATTTTGAGCATTGCTTTACTAGCGTGTGAGATGAATGCAATTGTGCGGTAGTTTGAGCATTCTTTGGCATTGCCTTTCTTTGGGATTAGAATGAAAACTGACCTTTTCCAGTCCTGTGGCCACTGCTGAGTTTTCCAAATGTGCTGGCATATTGAGTGAAGCACTTTCACAGCATCATCTTTCAGGATTTGAAAGAGCTCAACTGGAACTCCATCACCTCCACTAGCTTTGTTTGTAGTGATGCTTCCTAAGGCCCACTGGACTTCATATTCCAGGATGTCTGTCTCTAGGTGAGTGATCACACCATTGTGATTATCTGGATAGTGAAAATCTTTTTTGTATAGTTCTTCTGTGTATTCTTGCCACCTCTTCTTAATATCTTCTGCTTCTGTTAGGTCCATAACATTTCTGTCCTTTATTCAGCCCATCTTTGGACAAGCTATTAATACCCAAGTTAAAGAAACTTTATGAAGAAATTTTAGTAAAGAGTCCCCTTGTAACATGAATAATTACACCTACTATTATTGAGGATTTAAATAAAAATTGAAATCTTATCTTTGTGTTTATAAAATTATGACTAATTTTGACAGCTATGTCTACTTCTAAACCAAGCATTATAAAAGTCTAGAATAAGTATATATTTCTTTACAAAACAGATGTACAGCGGGTAAAACAGAGTTTTAGGAATTTATTAAGGCTTTAAGAAATAAGTTTTGTTCTCTTTATAACAACATTTTATCACTGAAGAAAATTTGTGGCAAATGGAGAAGGAAAAAGAAAAAATTAGCCACAAATCCATCATTTATAGCTAACAGTTTCATATTTTGCTATATTTCTTATCTTTGTCTTTTATTTATTAAAATTCTGATCATATGTTTTATAATCTTATTTTCCTCTTTAATACATGTTTCTATGTTATTAAATAGTTTACATATAATTTTTATGGCTGTATATAATCTACTGTACAGATAAACTATAATTTATTAAAATAGTCCATAAATTAGAAATCTTTAAATATAAATCTTTTTTGCACATACATGATTACTTATTTATATTAAAAGCTTAAGAAACAGAATTTCCAGGTATGTATTAATCAACTGGAACATGAGTCAAAAGAAAATATTTAGAAGTAGGGAAAGAAAGACAAAATGATGGTAACTATAGAAAAGGTCATTAAAACAAATAGCAGATAAGATGAAAAAGCATAATATGTAATATTAATTGTAGCCCCAAAGTAAAACAGAGAAAATGGGACAGAAACAATATTTGAACAAATAATATCTGAGAATTTACCAAAATGAGTAGAAGGCATTAATCATGGTTTTACAAAAGTACTAAATGTATTTACTAAAATAAAAACAAAGGGGATTTCCTAGTGGTCTAGTGGTTAAGAATCTGTCTGCCAATGCAGGGGACATGGGTTTGATCCTTGGTCCGGGAAGATTCCGCATGCCATGGGGCAATTAAGCCCTGCGCTACAGCTGCTGAACCTGTGCATCTAGAGCCCACGAGCAACAGATATTGAGCCCAGACACCCTAGAGCCCATGCTCCACGACAAGAGAAGCCGCCGCAATAGAGGCCCACCCACCACAACCACGAAGTAGCCCCACTTACTGCAGCTAGAGGAAGTTCACAGGCAGCAATGAAGACCCAGCACAGCCAAACACAAATGAGTAAATGAAAACAAAGGAAACCATATCTATGCATATTACAGTAAAATTGGAAAATGAAGAGAAAAACTCGGGAGGAGACAAAGATATATTCTCTTCCAAAGGACAACCTTTGGAAGACACAGTAATGCCTAAACTCTTAAGGATACAGAAAGACTGAAATAAAAAGAGTGTAAAAAGATGTACTATGGCAACATTAACCTACAGAAAGCTGGCATTGCTCTATTAATGCTATATAATAACACAGCTTCAAAATATGTAACACAAAATTGTTAGAGTTAGAAGGCTAAATATGTAAATTAAAAACTGAGGTGGAAGATTTTTAACATACCTCTCTCAGTAACTTGTAAGTAGGCAAAAATTCCACAGGGATAAGAAATTTAAACAACATGATTAATAGACATATACGGAGAAACGTACCCAACTGCAGAATGCATGTTCATCTCAAGTGTACACAGAACATTCATAAAAACTGACCCATGTTAGGCCTCATATAGTTTCAGTACATTTCAAAAGATTAAATCCATATGTTGTATATTCTCTGGTGACAGTATAATTGACCTAGAAGTCTTAACAAAAATACAACTACAAAATGCCTGCACGTTTGGAAATGTTTAATATACTTCTAAACCCATGATAAAATTACAGTGGAAATTAGAAGATGTTTTCCACTAAATAATAAAAATAATCTGAAATCTAAAACTTGTGGGATTCAGTCAATGCTATGCTTATTATGTACATTAATGCTTAAATGTACATAATACTATAGACAAATTTTATTAGGCTTGATTAAGTTAGATTGCAGTTTTAACACCATTTAAAAAAGTATTTCACAAGGTATTTCTAATGTATCTTCATTTCAGGAGTTTTTCCTCAAATAATACCACTCTACTGAACTCTACTTTTGGGAAATAAGCATGTCAATCTCAGCTGCTCCATCTGCCATTTGCTACAAAAATCCTGAAAATCAATGGTGTAATTTAATGTTCAAGAAGTTAAAGAGAAGAATGGTAAATAAAAATTGAAAAAGTAGAAAGATGAGAGAGTGAACTGTAATGTTAAGGATGGACTTTGGGCGATAATGATATATCAATGTAGGTTCATCAGGTGGAACAAATGTACCACTCTGGTGGGGGATGTTGATAATGGAGAAGGCTATGCATGTGTGGGTGCACTGGGTAAATGGGAAACCTATCTTCCTCTCAATTCTGCTGGGAACCTAAAACTTTTCTTAAAAAAGTAAGGCCTTTAAAAATTAAATAAAAACACTGTAAATCTTTCAATGTGCAGCTCAATGTTCATAGCAGCATTATTTACAATAGCTAAGATATGGAAGCAACCTAAGGGCTCATCAACAGATGAATGGATAAGGAAGATGAATGAGGTAAGAGGAATTAATCATCTGGATATTAATTTTCTTTGGCTGTACAATGACCATGTTTTATTTTCCATGTTCTGTGATTTTTAATCTCAATAGTAACCTTCATATAAAGTAAGATTACTTACTCAATTACCTCAACTTTGATTTAGATTAAGGGCTTATAAGAATTAAGAATTTTAGAAAGTACATTTAAACTAATGGCATAAAAAACAAT
The DNA here is from genome assembly GCF_029378745.1 of Bos indicus. Lineage (NCBI taxonomy): Eukaryota > Metazoa > Chordata > Mammalia > Artiodactyla > Bovidae > Bos > Bos indicus. The sequence continues at coordinate 17,746,518 of NC_091769.1, forward strand.
CATTATTGAAAATAAGCATTCATCAGGAAAATATGCCAAATGAGTATTAATCATTATTATTATTTTTTAATTTATTTGGCTAGGCCGGGTCTTTAGTTGTGGCATGTGGGATGGCATGTGAGATCTTTTTTTTCAGTTGTGGCATGTGGAATCTTTGGTTGCAGCATATGGAATCTAGTCCCTTGACCAGGGGTTGAACCTAGGCCCCCTGCATTGGGAGCATGGAGTCTTAGCCACTGGACTACAAGGGAAGTCCTGGATATTAATTCTTAACATAAGCTATAGTAATTAAAGCTCTGAGATAATGGTGTAAAGATTTGCAAACAGGTAAATGGAGCAGAATTTTAAAATGCGGAAACAGGCTAATGTGTGTATGACAACTTGATTTATGACAAAGTTGACACTGCAGGACAATGAGGAAGTGCTACTCTTTTCCATAAAAGACGCTCAGTCAATAGTGATCTCTCTATGAGGAAAAAATGAAACAAACTCCACCTCAGAGAGAAAAACACTGAATGGATTGTAGATATGAATGTAAAAACTAGAAACAGTAAGTTTATGGAGAAAAGCAAAGTAGCATGTTTTAAGCATTAAGTGTTCAGAAAAAAAGATTGTTGGTTTGGCTTACATTAAAATTAAGAACTAAGTTCACCAAAAAAAGAAAAAAGCTCAGTACAACAAAAAACACTATTAAGAGTGAAGAGAAGAGATGTGAGGACAAAATTTATTAAGAACTCTAAATCAATAAGAAAAAGATAATCCAACAGAAAAATGGGCATTATCACTCAAGAGGCTATCCAAATGTTCAATTAACATTTGAAAAGTTGTTCCTTAATTTCATTTGGAAATGAAAAATGCAAAGTAAACCCTTCAAAAGGACCCAGTGTGAAAGAGTGACAACCTAAATGTAAGGAGGAATGTGAAACAACATAAACTCTGATTATGCTGCCAGTGGTCTGAAACCTGTATGCAGATCTAGAAGCAACAGTTAGAATCTTGTATGGAACAACTGCTTGGTTCAAGATCGAGAAAGGGGTACAAGGCTGTCTGCCATCACCCTGTTTGTTTAACCTATATGCTGAGCCCATCATGAGAAACGCCAGGCTGGATGAGTTACAAGCTGGAATCAAGATAGGTGGGAGAATGACAACAACCTCAGCTATGAGGATGATACCACTCTAATGGCAGAAAGTGAAGAGGAACTGAAAAGCCTCTTGATGAGAGTGAAGGAGGAGAAGTAAAAGAGCTGGCTTAAGGCTAAATATTAAAAAACTAAGATCCTGGTATCTGGCCCCATTACTTCATGGCAAATAGAAGGGGAAAAGGTGGAAGTAGTGAAAGATTTCCTCTTCTTGAGCTCCAAAATCACTGCAGACAGTGACGGCAGCCATGAAACCAGAAGACGATTGCTTCTTGGCAGGAAAGCGATGACAAACCTACACAATGTGTTGAAAATTAGAAACATCACTCTGCCGACAAAGGTCTGTACAGTCAAGGCTATGGTCTTCCCAGTGGTCATGTATGGCTGTGAGAGCTGGACCATAAAGAAGGCAGAATGCCGAACAATTGATGCCTTCAAACTGTAGTGCTGGAGAAGATTCCTGAGTCTTGGAAAGTAAGATCAAACTAGTCAATCTTAAGGGAGATCATGTGAAAAAGACACATAGAAGGATATTTACAGCAGTGTTACTTAAAATGGCCCTCAAACATTAACAATCTAAATGTCCAATAGAAGAGATTTTTTTAAAAATTTGGTATATTTGAACAATGGATTGCTATATAATAATGTAAACAAATTACTGCTATATTATATGCAACAACATAGATAAATCTCACAAATATAATGTTGAATAAGAAAGCCAGATGCAAGAAATGCCAACAATATGAATTTACTTATATTAAGTTCAAAAGAAAGCAAACTTGCTTGCTTTGAGGAGGGCTGAGGGGCTGAGGCTTGGGCTCTTGAGTTGCTAGTCATGTTTTATTTCTTTGACTTACATAGTGGTTACACATGCTCAGCTTCTGGTCATTTAATGATCTAAGCACTTTGCTGTACTTTGCTGTATCAGAATTTAAAGTTTAAAAAATACAGTTGGGTTAGAAAAACAAGGATGCAAAATTAATAGTTAAGGAGACACAATAATCCTAGCTACATGAAACAAATTGCCAGTGTATGGTGCTCATCAGAACCCCCTTTCTTCCTTAGGGGTGGTCCCTAATCTTTCCTCAAGCTCCCTGAAGATAGCTTACATTCATACTTCTATTTATCTACCTATAGCACCAAGCACCTAAAACAGTGTTTAAAATTGTTGTTTAGTTGCAAAGTTGTGTCTGACTGTTTTGTGATCTCATGGACTGTAGCCCAACAGGTTCCTCTGTCCTTGGGATTTCCCAGGCAGGAACATTGGACTGGAGTGGGTTGCCATGCCCTTCTCCAAAGGATCTTTCCAAACCAGGGATTGAACCCAGGTCTCCTTCACTGAAGGCAGATTCTTTATGTCATATGTCAAGGCTAAAAATATTTACTGCTATCAAGTCTATTTATTGCTATACTTTTAAAGTACTATTGTTAAAACCTACACAGTCTCCTAATAACTCAGAATATATAGTAATGTAATATGGACTGTTAGGAATGCTGGCTGGATATCTTTATTAATTGAAAAACAGAGTTGGTATATATTCTGGATTTCTTAATAGTTAGCCTTTGTTGTATTATAAAACATTTGATTGTTTTATTAGCCTGGCCCTTCTTCTCCCAGTTTTTGATTAGATGGTGCTATGCTATGCTAAGTCACTTCAGTTGTGTCCGACTCTGTGCGACTACATAGACGGCAGCCCACCAGGCTCCCCCGTCCCTGGGATTCTCCAGGCAAGAACACTGGAGTAGGTTGCCATTTCCTTCTCCAATGCATGAAAGGGAAAAGTGAAAGTGAAGTCGCTCAGTCATGTCCGACCCTCAGCAACCCCATGGACTTCAGCCTACCAGGCTCCTCTGTCCATGGGATTTTCCAGGGAAGAGTACTGGAGTGGGGTGCCATTGCCTTCTCCGTGATTAGATGGTAGAATTATAAAAAAGAGAAAAGCAGTATAAAGGTGTGTGTGGCACATGTTTAACTCTTTTACTACATATTTACATATATCTATAGATAGATGTTTAAGTATGGGCTTGGGTAAAGACTGGCTAGGTAACGATGGTGGATAATTGGTTCAAGGAAAAGGCAGAGATTTCTTGAGTGCTATACCGTTTGGTGAAAAGGGAAACAGGCAGAGAACTGAAATTCCACTGTACTAAAGAAAACTGTTCCCATAGTCATATAATCATTCCACAAATATTTACTGAATTCCTTAAATTTGCAAAATATTGTTCTAGTTACTGTTAATAATGAACAAATCAGATAAGAGCCCTGCGGTCAGAGAGCTTCCATTCTAATGTGAGGACAAACATTATATTAAGCAAAATACATAATTATTTCATGACAACTGTGATGAGTGCAACTGAAGTATATGTGCTACCGAAGTGTTTGAAGAACGAGACTATAAAATTAGGAGATGAAAACGGAAAGATGTTTGAACAGATTTTTGAAGTAAAAGGATTTAATCGGTGATGATGGGGAATGGCAGGGGCATAATTCCAGGGCATTATATGAAATAATTCAGAAAAGGCTTGGTAGGAAAGAATATAGTATGTTCAAAAACGGAAAAGATCAGCAGGATTGGTGCACAGTGAGCAACAAAGACCATGGATTGGAGCAGGACTGCTGTCGCAAGCAGGGCCAAAAACCATGCAGGAACTTTGTTAATAATTTTATTCTCCACCTTAATAATTGCTGGACGTCATGAAAGGGTCTTAAGCACCCACCCCATGTAGGAAGGAGGTTGGTATTGCAGAAAGTTTCTGTCTGGTGATTGGACCTAGAGAAAAGATTATAAGGTCCTGAGGAAATTAACCTTGGATTGGCTTCCTTGTGCATAAATTGTGAATCTAGACTATATGATCACTTAGGTTTTCTTCAGCTCTAAAATTCAAGAATACCTCTGTATATTCACAACCAGAATGTCAGTTACAGGTCCGCTGACTTCTTGGTGAACTCTTCCTATCTCTAAAACTGAACACCTTTTAGATCCAATGAAGAGTCATAAATTAATCTATGTTATGGTGATAGGGCTGAAGTTTGACTAACTCAAAGAAGGCTGAGAAGTTAGGAAGTTGGGAAGAAGGCAGTAGTGACCAGATGCAAAATAAGTGTAATCAATCTTATGAGTACCGAGAAAGTAGGCAGAAGAGAGCAGGATAGGAGAATTCAACTCACTGGAACGACTTAGTTTAAAGGCAGCTAGTCAAGAGGAAGTTTAGGAGGGGGGAAGGGATGTCTATCAGCAAAGCCCTATCTTCATCAGCATCTTGCATTCCCATTCCCCCACCATTTTGACGGTATAATTGATAATTCTTGCAGCTTATCATGCAATGATATGCTATGCAGAAAGTTTAAAGTACCTCATCTCTTGAGATTTACTCAAATTAAATGCTTCGTATTTAAAAACTCAGGAGCGGAGAGTGAAGGCTTCTCTATAATGTGAAGGAAAAGAAAGAGTGTGCGTGTGTGTTTCGGGGAACAGGAGGTAGAAGAAGCTATAATTCCACAGTGTTAATACTTAATGGGCTCTTGGAGATCACCGATTAACAAAAACCTTCGTGGTGAGGTGACTTTCCCAAGATAACATTAAGTAGAGGAGCCTAGCCACAGACTGGGGTTCTTGCAAGACCCTCGGGGGACTCTTTGAGTGGCCCTTTATCTGTGAAGCCGAAAGCCCTCTTCGTGGGCCAGAGGAGTGTACACGAGGCTGGCCCTGGGGTAGCCTGGGGCTGCCTGACTGCCTGGAGCTTTCCTCCCTTCCCAGGCCGCCCGCACAGTCTCCCTCTTCTTTCCCTGTAGGTTTCAGCAGGGAGGATACGGAGTGCAAGATGGACGCGGCGCCCGCCACGGGTCTCAGGCGCTCGGAGAAGGGCAGATTCTTCTGGATAACCGAAGAGACATCAAAACAGGCGGGAGCGAAGTGCTCGGAGCAGATGACGGAGCTGTCACTGCCCCGGTACCAGTTGGCCGGAGGCCCCGCACGAAGCGGTCCTACAGCAGTTGCACGGCCCGGTCCTTTGGGGAAGCGAAACAGCAACTTCCCGGACTTGGTGGTGTTGCCGCAGCGCATGGGCACGGCAGCGGCCTCGGGGCTGGGAGCTGGGGACCTGCATCCTTAGCACGGTCTCGCACTCCCAGAGCCCTCACCTGCCGACTCCGTGTCGGCTGCTGCTTCTTCGGCCGCGAGAAAGTGCCAAACTGCGGCCCCTACCTTGGAGAGTACCCGGCTTTTGGAGGTCCTTCTCCTTCCAGCAGTCTTCCCCTGAGAGCAGGCAAAGGGATACAAATTTCGCGCGGGCCCAGCTGAGGTGGGAGGTAAAGAGGGACGGACCGGAAGTGGTGGTTGTCATAGCTACCTAGGTGTCCGGCCTCTTCCTCGTTTTATTCTCCTCTCCACCCTAATGCTCTGTTTTTCTGAAACTGGGAAACTAGAACGAGGAAATGCTGATATTTTGGGCCCCTCAAATATAACCAGAGGCTCTAACGAGTGCACTGATCGGTAGATTTGGGAGAGGACCAGACCGGAAATGGCAGTTTCCATGGTAACTCCTGAGCGGGTTGCCTAGGAGATGACCCCTTTCGGTCTCTGAATCTGTGCTGTAGCGTCATTTCTAAGGCAGATCTAACTGATCTTCTTGGACTGTCTCCTGCCATGATTCCCGGGAAATACCGCTCTGTTTCTGGCCGGGCTGCGAGCAACGTAGGTTGGGTTCCCTACTTTCTCTTTATTTCCATTCGTACCGTCCTTTCTGACTGGCGTCTTTGTCCTAGGTGATGAGCTGTATTGTTGAGACCAGGACCGCTCAGTCTACTCAAGCTATTGTCTGACCGAGGCTTAAGGTTCCTGGAATGGACCAAGGCACTTGGAGGGTATTTAACATTGTGTGATGGGTATTCAAAGTCTTGTCCAGGATCTCCGCTTCCCAGAAGGTGGAGCTGGTCTGCTGTGAAAGGCTAAGCTTCATTTAAATTCCTTTAACTGATCAATTCCTTTTTTTTTTTTAATTAAGAAAATATTAATAGGCACCCCCACCTCCTTTACCTGTCTCACTGAGATATTTACTTAGACTTCAAACGGCAGGTGACGAAAGCCTGAGGTGCTAAGTAGAGGGTTAAATTGCAGACATTTTGGAAGATAAATCACAGTGAAACCTTTTAATTATTAGTTGTAATTTTATTGTTTTCAGCAAATATCCAGAACATGCTAATTTACCAGAAACAAAAAGCGAGCATTCTGTTTCATTCTAATTTTTTTGTTATATCTTTATGTACTGTTTTGGGGAGGAGTGTGTGTGTGTGTTTAAGTTAAGAGCATATTTTATGGTTTAATTTTTACATTGTAGGTGAACTGTGGGCTTCATCTGGTTATTCAAACATCATCGCTTCCTGAAAAAAACAAAGTAAGATTCAAGCAGATTTGTATTTAGATTGAATATAAATTGTTTTATATTCTGCACAAATAGCATGATTTAAAGAGCAGAGTCTAAACTGGAAAATTTAAGTATATTTACTTTGGTCTCTACTTTGAAGCTAATTTTTATTTTTTGCCTACACAAATCCAACTAGTTTACCAAAGAGAGGGAAGGGGGAGGGGCAAATTAGGGGTATACGATTAAGTGATAAAAAATATTGTGTAAAAATAGATAAGCAAGAAGGATATATTGTATATCTCAGAGAATTATAACCATTATTTTGTAATAACTTAATAGAGTGTAATCTATAAAAGTACTGAATCACAACATTGTGTATCTGAAACTAATATAGTATTATAAATCAACTGTACATCAATTAAGAAAAATCAAAGCAAAACCAAAAAAACCTCACCTCCTTTACAAACTGAATCTTATTTCATCAATTGCAAGAGGTAATATGAGTTTGTTTTTTTTTCTTTTTTGACATTTTAAGCATTTCTTAAATCAGGATCCTTCTTGAAACTGATGGCAGATCATATTATTATTTTAATTGGGAAAGTTTTTCTTTCTTAGTAGTGGGTAAAATGATGGCATGTTTTACTACTCATAGAATCTTATATTAGATAAAATGTGATAATTTGGGGTCCCATATCTAACATTCCAGAAAAAATTGATTAGCAGTGGAAATTTTTTAGGCCTAATGAGATTTAGAAATTAAGATTTGAACATTCTTTTCCCCAAACAATTTGCCCATATTCTCCCTGGGATTTCCTTAATTTCTGGCTTTTGATTTGATTTTTGAGATACACACGTTTTCTTACCCTCATGTCACCTGAGCACTCAGATATACGTACCCATGTCCCACACAACTGTGTCTTAAGACACAACACAAATTTTTCTTCTTTGACCAAGTTGGGCACCTTCAACTGGCACAATTCAGGTTTTTCCTAAAAAGTTTTAAAATAGATGTTACTGGAGGAATTCTTAAATGAAGGACAAAGAAGCTGTGGTACATATATACAATGGAATATTACTCGGTTATAAAAAAGAATGAAATAATGGCATTTGCAGCAACATGGATGGACCCAGACATTGTCATACTGAGTGCAGGAAGTCAGACAGAGACAAATGGCATATGACGTCACTTAAGTCTAGCATCCAAAAAGGTACAAATGAATTTATAAAACAGTCTCTGAATCTTGTGTCTTAACTAATGTTTTTTAGGTTGAATTCAAGCTAAATAGAGAAACGCCATCATTCCCTGGTCGACTCTTACAACATGACCTTGAAAGAAACTACTCAAGTAGACAAGGTATTGGCAGAGAATAGAGATCAGATATGATTTGTCATCTTTAAGTAATATTGTTTAATAATATTGAATTTCTGCATCCAAGTAGACTTCAGTTAAAGATGACATTATTCATTGGTTACCAAATTCATTGGGCATTTGTTTAAATCAGAATTGATTTTATGTACACAACATAGGTTATTTCTAATATAGGAAAAATTGTCATATTTTAGTTTGGAGTGCGCTATACACAAGAGAATTAGAAAGAATCTACCAAATAATGTCTTAGAACTAAGAAAAATAGCTAATTAGTGAGGGTAAGACTATGGGAACACATATTTAGTAAGTAAGGACACTGGAAAGAATGGAAAGTCGGGAGTAGAAAAGAAGCTATCTCTTTCCCTTACTAACACATATAATTATAGAATTATATCAAAATTATATCAAAGAATTATATCAAATTATATCAAATTTGTGTGCATCATGCAAGATCTTATTAGGATTACAGATTCTTAGTGCTTCCCTCATCCCCTTCCCCATTCTGACTTTGTAGGTCTTGGGTGGGATTTGGAAAAGTGTGTTTTAATAACTTCTCAAAAGACTCTGATGGATGTGGTTTGTGGACCACCCTTTGAAAAATAGCCTCATATGATCTGGTTATATTTCTGAAATGTATTGTTCAATTAAAGGAGAAATCTTCTTTAGAACTTTTGAGTTGTTACTTCAGTTCAGTTCAGTCGCCCAGTCGTGTCTGACTCTTTCTGACCCCATGAAATGCAGCACGCCAGGCCTCCCTGTCCATCACCAACTCCTGGAGTTCACTCAAACTCATGTCCATCAAGTTGGTGATGCCATCCAGCCATCTCATCCTCTGTCGTCCCCTTCTGCTCCTGCCCCCAAGCCCTCCCAGCATTAGAATCTTTTCCAATGAGTCAACTCTTCGCATCAGATGGCCAAAGTATTGGAGTTTCAGCTTTAGCATCAGTCCTTCCAAAGAACACCCAGGACTGATCTCCTTTAGAATGGACTGGTTGGATCTCCTTGCAGTCCAAGGGACTCTCAAGAGTCTTCTCCAACACCACAGTTCAAAAGCATCAATTCTTCGGCGCTCAGCTTTCTTCACAGTCCAACTCCCACATCCATACATGACCACTGGAAAAACCATAGCCTTGACTAGATGGACCTTTGTTGGCAAAGTAATGTCTCTGCTTTTGAATATGCTCTCAAGGTTGGTCATAACTTTCCTTCCAAGGAGTAAGCGTCTTTTAATTTCATGGCTGCAGTCACCATCTACAGTGATTTTGGAGCCCCCAAAAATAAAGTCTGACACTATTTCCACTCTTTCCCCATCTGTTTGCCATGAAGTGATGGGACCGGATGCCATGATCTTCATTTTCTGAATGTTGAGCTTTAAGCCACCTTTTCCCTCTCCACTTTCACTTTCATCAAGAGGCTTTTGAGTTCCTCTTCACTTTCTGCCATAAGGGTGGTGTCATCTGTATATCTGAGGTTATTGATATTTCTCCCGGCAATTTTGATTTCAGCTTGTGCTTCTTCCAGCCCAGTGTTTCTCATGATGTACTCTGCATAGAAGTTAAATAAGCAGGGTGACAATATACAGCCTTGACATACTCCTTTTCCTATTTGGAACCAGTCTGTTGTTCCATGTCCAGTCCTAACTGTTGCTTCCTGACCTGCATATAGGTTTCTCAAGAGGCAGATCAGGTGGTTTGGTATTCCCATCTTAGTTGTCAACAATTGTTAGCTCTCTGTAATGTACTAGAGTTAAGCACTGCAAAATACTTACATACAGTACTGTCCTCATCTAGGAGTTATTATATGAGAAGGATAATTGGTATAGGCCTCTCTAGATTGTTCATCTTGCACGAACACGTGGCAATTTTGAATATTAGCTTTCTTTTTTTGTTTTGTAATTTCTGGACTTTCCTCTTGGGCCCAGCTAATCTGACATCACTTTTCTGTTTCCTGTATCTTGAATTCTTCTCCTGGTCAGTTGCTAGACATGACATCAACCTAACCACTGTTCCACAGTGCAGAGAGCATCTGTCTTCCCTTCTTTGGTTCAGTTCAGTACATATCTGTTGAGTGTATTCTGTGTGCCAGACACTGTACTAGGCTCAGACCTATAGATGTGAACCTGAAAATTTTCAAGTAGAATTTTCTTGTGTTTACATTGTGAACTTCCTTTACATTTTTGATAATAACTCTTAAATTTGTTTTCTGACTCATGAGCCAAACTTAAATACTTTCCCCAAGGTATTCTTGAGTTAGAGGATGATGTTGGTAGACAGATTTGTGTATGTCTGGCTGAATAAATTTATTTAAGTGTTTAAGTATTTCTAGATATTTGCTAATGAGGAAATAGTATAGAGGCACTGAATTTTGAAAACCTGAAAGATGAATAAAGTCCTGTACATAAATAATGTATATTTAATGTAAAATACAAATTAATTCCTTAGGGAAAAATAAACCTATTTTTTTCATTAAAAGATTTTATTCAAAATCATTCTCTCTAAAATGTGTACCGATTGTTTCCAAATGTGCCTCCTTCCTAGTTCCAGGCAGTTTTATGCAAAGAAGACCTCACCGTGTATAGCTGTATTCTTGACGTCTGTACTCACTGTTCTTCCTCCAAAGGCAAAAAACTCTGGAAAAATTTTAATTAGCAATTTGTCAGGAAAAATGAGGGAATCTCTATCTAATAAACTGCATTCTGATACTGAATTATTATAATTAATTTTATTTCATTTCATATTTTTTATGTTTTTCAAAATTAATTGAACATATACCATAAATTAACCAGTGGTACTCTCAACCCAAAGTAAAGATACTCTTTGTTGGAGTTAGGCTACTTGGTCTTAAACTTGGTGTATGATTTCTTTTAGGCTTTTTATATTAATATTAAGAGTTAAGCCCTGTATCCTTGAAATTTTGTGAGAGTCAGGGACTGCTATACAGTAAAATCTCAGTTCCAGACCTTAATTGATTAAATCCCTTGGGTAAGAATGCCAAAATATGTATATAGAGAGGAAGAGGTAGTGCTTGACTCTTAAGATCATGATGAATCATGAAAAATACAAAATCAGGATTTTGATTACCAACACAGTCTTAAAGATAAGGCTAAGTGGACAAGCATATGAACATGTACTGTATTATCCATCTATCCAGCCAACCATCTGTCCATCCCCCTGCCCATCTCTCTGTCTGTCTTTCCCTCTATCCATCCACTTACCTATCCATCTCATCTATCCCTCCATCTATCATATATCTAGGGTGTGGTGTAGTAAAGACTCATACCAAATATATACCATTATGCCTTTAAACACTTTGGGATTCTAAGTATGAAAGAATTCATTCAGAATTTTTATACTAAAATGCAAATATTTCTGATGTTCTTTTTTAACAGAAATAACATTCACAAAACCGATTTTTGATTAACTCTCAATAAATTGGAAAATCAGTTAATTTAATGATTGCCTACTGAATTTAGATTCTGCAAAGAATATAAAGAATATAAAATGAGCTCCATTTCTCCAGGAGCTTATAAATTTAATTCGGAAGACAAAAGCTACTATTTGGTACGTTAAATAGTGATATATGAAATTACCAGTAAGAGGAAATGTTTCAATTAAAATTTTGCTTTAAAGCAGGATGAAACAGTCCACATATATATATGTATGGGTGTTTGATACGTACATCTACTGTATGTATATGTGTGTGGGTATTTATTGTGGATGTTTCGACTGCAGATCATTCTGGTCCCCAGTTGTTTAGAGGGTCATTTGTGTATTTTAAGGCCTTTCTATCTCATCATTCTCGTATTCTGCTATTTATTGTAAGATGTATGTCATACTGATCATGATAGTAAGCTCATCATGCAGACTGTGATTTTGACTTCTGTGCATAATAAGAGGTGGAAAGAGTGAGGATGAAATTCCTTTATTCACTGACTGTAAGTGAAATTTACTCCTTGATTATTGCCTCTACATCCCAAGTCTTATTAAATTTAAATTTGCTTTCTAAATTGAGCACTGGTTGAAGCCTTAACAAAGTAATTTTAAAAACCTAACTCTGACACTAACAAGGGAAATCAAGGCTGTTTATTGTTTGGAGTTTTTCCTCTATTATTTTTAGCTGACCAGTTAATCCTTAACCAGTTAATCCTTACTCTAGTTTTTGTTTTTTTTAACTATTCAGTTTTTGATTTCCAAATCAGTTTACTGACTTATGGTTGCTTGGGTATTTTGCTAGCAACTGGTCATTTCACAAGACCAGCTCATTTATGAATATGATCTTTGTTCTGAATGCTTGTACTCTAGAACATCATTGTTAATTATCTTGATATTTCATGATACTCAAAAAAGTGGGGTGTGAACACTAATATTTTGTTCAATAAGCCAGGTATGTGCCCTTTGGTATATATCTTGCACACCTGGAGAAGTTAGCAAATACCATTGCTTTACAGCTCTTTAATATGATATGTATGGAACTTGATTTTAAGATGGCCTCCCAAAGAATGATAGCTTCCTATATTTAGCTTTATCTTTTTGTCTTATCAGTCAGTTTAAGCAGTAGAATTCTGTGGCACTTTAGGTTCTATTTTATTGCTTTTTGCTTCCATCAACATCAGTTGCTGCTTTCAGGAAATTTTCTCTTGGTAGAAGAAAATAGTTTTTTCTGGTGTTCAAATTGGTACCTTTGACCCATTTCTCAAGTCTTACTTCATTTCTGGAGCTTCTCAGCATCTTTTATTAACTATTCTACATTTTTCTAGGTCTTTAGAATATATCTTAATATCCACCTCCACTGAAACCCATCTGTGATCTTCTTTAAGTGAAAACTACCCAGACACATTAATGTGTGAATATATAAATAGGTATTGTTTTTCCTTCTGCATTTTGTGCACGTTGTTCTGTATGGTTTATTACTTTCCTATGCCCACTAGATTGAAAGCTACTTAACGGCAGGGACAACGTCAGACCAACAGCTTATAAGTCTCATACGGGTGTCGAATACCTGTTAGACCCTAACTAAAAACCTAACTGCAAATGTACAAGATTTATTGACTCCACTTGGGTCTCTGCAATATTCTCTACCAATAGTAGCCGAACATACAAAGAAAAAAAGGATGATTCGAGGTTTACATTTGCTATCCAAAACTACTTTCTCTATATTTCTCTAAAGTCATGTGCTGTGTAGCTTTGTGATAAATGTTTTGATATTTTGAAGGAGATGGAAGAGTAATAAGTCCTTCGCCTCATAATAAATCATCCTGCATCTCATCCACAACAAATGTGACAGAACTATGTGGGCTGGAAATGAAAGCTGCCACGAGCTCCTTATCAGCATTTGGAGATTCTTCCATTCAGACACCTTCAAAGTCCAGAATCCGGCAGGGCTGTCATAGTGCTGGCCCCAATGTATCTGGTAATGAGGGAACTATCATCTCAGTTACAAGAGAGTTAAGATATAGTATTAGGAGTCAGGATTATAAGGGATAAATGTAGCACTAGAGTAGTCCTGTACTTTCAACCAATCTAAAGACAAGGGAAAAATTATTTGATATGTACAGAACATGTAGTTTAGACCTGAGGAGGAAAACAAGCTGAACTTTAGTTTCAGATACAGAGAGCTATAGAAGCTGTGTTTTCTAGAAAGGATATTGGTAGGTGCCAAAATTCTCCAAATATAAGTTTCAAAATCTGAAAGATTTTTCTTATTCAAGTAATTTGTATATTGTTTTTAATAGGTGATCATATTAATTTGGTGAGCTCATCAATGCCTTCATTTCCCATTCTCCAACGTTCTTCTGAAGAGAAGATTCTTTACTCAGACAGGTTGACCCTAGAAAGGTGAGGACAACTTATTTAATTTTTTTGACTACAGGATTTGAAAGGTACAAAAGTCTCTCTTCCTCCCCCTTGTTTTTCAACCTTTTAGTTCTCCTACCTAGGGATAATCACTGTTGCCAATTTAAAATTTATCCTTCCAGGAGTATGCAGAGAAATTTTATATCTGTGTAATGTAAAGGAGCTTGACTATACTCCAAAAGAGTACTATAGAGGTTCTAAAATATGACATTGATAAAAATGGGTTTTAGGATAGGGGAAAAAACTTCAAAATACACTCCTCCAATGGGCTTCTCAGCACTGTTAAGTTGAGTTCCCCTTTACCTTATTGACCTCACCTGCTCCTGGTCTGGCCTTCACTCACCCTGCTACTGCATACCTGCTCCTTGAATACACCAAGAGCGCTTAAACCTCAGGAGTTTTGCGTTTGCTGTTCCCTCTGCCTGGAATGCTACTTCACCATGTGTCAGTAGGCTCACTTTCTTACCTCCATCAGACCTTTCCTCCAGGGTCACCATACAGGGACAGCCTTCCCTGCCCCTACTCTCCAAAGCAGCAACTCCTTCAACCCTGACAGTTCCAGCACCTTTCTCTGCTTTTCTTCTCAGCACTTATCTCCCTCTCACACATTAAATATTTAACTTAGCATATTTATTGTCGTTCATTGTTTGTCTCCTCCCAGTAGAATGTAAACTCCACAGACATGGGGAGTTTTGTTCAATTCTGTATCTTCAGCACCTAAAACAAAGCCCTGGACAAAATAAACCCTTAAGAAATCTTGAATGAATAAGTGTGTTTAGGACTTAATCCCTATCTTTAAATCTAGCAAAGTATCTTCAGTAGAATGGTGGATGAAGGATTTCAACCTTACCTTAGCGTTATAACCAGCAGAGAAACCTTCTCTGCAGAGAAACCTTCTCTGCTGTGCATGCCTATAGCTCAGCAGTACATATGTAACAGCAGGGCGTTAAGCAAACTTTCTAGCTTAGCAATGCCTGAGCGGTGTTTATATCAGTGGGTTAATGGCAAGCGCATTTCTCTGGTTATGTGACATGGTTCCTTGAATCATCTCAACCTTTCCCACAGAAGGCAGTTACACTGAGTGTTTTCTGATGGTTAACTTTATATGAAATAATTAATACTGGAGTTTTTTTTTAACACTATGAGAGCTAGACTTAATTTTAATAACTACCCTTGCCAAAGTATATCAGTTTTTATATCAGTGATTTACAATTAGATCTAGAATGCTTGGTTCATGAAGGCAAGAAGTGGTTCTGTTTTTCTTCTTCTCATGGCGTGGGCACATAAAGATACTACTGGTAATATTCTTGAGAAGAGGCAGACTGCTGAATCAGAACCTTACTAACTTTAAACATGTTTTCTAGGCAGAAGCTGACCGTGTGTCCTATTATTGACGGGGAAGAGCACCTTCGTCTCCTGAACTTTCAGCACAATTCTATAACTCAGATCCAGAATATCTCCAATCTTCAGAGGCTAATATTCTTGGATCTATATGATAATCAAATTGAAGAAATTAGTGGACTTTCTACTCTGAGATCCCTCCGTGTCCTTCTGTTGGGGAAAAACAGGTAATTGTTATAGATCAGTCACTGTTTGTTATACTTAGGACTAACGCTGAGTCCTCTTGTGGTCTCTAGATAGCAACTCAACATTGAATAAAACTTAAGAACCTAACAGACTAATGTTTTTGAAAGACTGTTTGGATTAAGATTCATTTATAATTTGTTTTATGAGTTTCATATTGACAGTTATTCAAACCAAATAACATTTATTGAAAGTGAAAGTCACTCAGCCATGTCTGACTCTTTGCCACCCCATGAACTATACCGTCCATGGAATTCTCCAGGCCAGAATACTGAAGTGGGTAGCCTTTCCCTTCTCCAGGGCATCTTCTCAACCCAGGGATCGAACCCAGGTCTCCTGCTTTGCAGGTGGACTCTTTACCATCTGAGCCACCAGGGAAGCCGAAGTTGTGTCCAACTGTTTGTGACCCCATGGACTGTAGCCCACCAGGCTTCTCTGTCCAAGGGATTCTCCAGGAAAGTATACTGGAGTGGGTTGCCATGCCCTCCTCCAGGGGATCTTCCCAACCTAGGGATCATGCCCAATTCTCTTATGTCTCCTGCATTGGCAGGTGGCTTCTTTACCACTAGCGCCACCTGGGAAGCCCATAGCATTTATTAAGTGCATATTATTTCCATTGCTTTCCAGAGCCATATCATATGTGGGAGTAAATAACAGACTTTGGCCTTAATGTTCTATTAATGGCACCCCACTCCAGTACTCTTGCCTGGAAAATCCCATGGACGGAGGAGCCTGGTAGGCTGCAGTCCATGGGGTCGCTAAGAATCGGACACGACTGAGCGACTTCAGTTTCACGCATTGGAGAAAGAAATGGCAACCCACTCCAGTGTTCTTGCCTGGAGAATCCCAGGGACAGGGGAGCCTGGTGGGCTGCCGTCTCTGGGGTCCCACAGAGTCGGACACGACCGAAGCGACGTAGCAGCAGTAGCAGCAGCAGGCTATATTTTAAATATGTGTATTCACATTAAGCTTATGTGTTTCACTTGTAATTCTTCTCAGTGCTTAACTAAGGGTGGGCATTTGATACTTTGTGACTGTCAAATTATAGTTGGCTATCTGTATCCAGTTTTTCATCCACAGATTCAACTGAGGATCGAAAAACACTTGAAAAAAATATTCCAGAAAGTTCCAAAAAAGTAAATCTTGAGTTTACTGTCTTCCTGGAGACTATTTATGTATCATTTACATTGTGGTACATATTATGAGTAGTCTAGAGGTGATTTAAAGTCTACATATGCCCTACCATTTCACATAAGGGATTTGAACACTTGCAGACTTTGATACTGATCCTGTCAAAAAAAAGATACCCCATGACCAAGGGCAAAGGAGAAGCCCCAGCAAGACAGTTCAGTTCAGTCCCTCAGTTGGTCCGACTCTTTGTGACCCCACGGACTGCAGCACGCCAGGCATCCCCATTACCAACTCCCGGAGTTTACTCAAACTCATGTCCATTGAGTCAGTGATGGCATCCAACCATCTCATCCTCTGTCATCCCCTTCTTCTCCTGCCTTCAATCTTTCCCAGCATCAGGATCTTTTCATATGAATCAGTTCTTTGCATCAGGTAGCCAAAGTACTAGAATTTCAGTTTCATCATCAGTCCTTCCAATGAAAATATAGGACTAATTTCCTTTAGGATGGACTGGTTGGATCTCCTTGCAGTCCAAGGGACTCTCAAGAGTCTCTTCCAGCACCACAGTTCAAAAGCATCAAATCTTCAGTGCTCAGCTTTCTTTATAGTCCAAATTTCACATCCATACATGACTACTGGAAAAACCATAGCTTTGACTAGATGGACCTTTGTTGGCAAAGTAGTGTCTCTGCTTTTTAATATGCTGTCTAGGTTGGTCATAATTTGTCTTCCAAGGAGCAAGTGTCTTTTAATTTCATGGGTTCAGTCACCATCTGCAGTGATTTTGAAGCCCAAGAAAATAAAGTCTGCCACTGTTTCCCCATCTGTTTGCCATGAAGTGGTGGGACCAGATATCTTAGTTTTCTGAATGTGACTTTTAAGCCAACTTTTTCACTCTCCTCTTTCACTTTCATCAAGAGGCTCTTTAGTTCTTCTTTGCTTTCTGCTATAAGGGTGGTGTCTGCCATAAGCAAGATGGTAGGAGGGGTGAAATTGCATTTGGAATCAAACCCCTTACCCTCCAGAGATTCTCAGAGGGCTCAAACAAACCTTGTGTGTACCGGGACCTAGAGACCCTACAGAGACTGAGCCAGAACTGTGTTTGAGTGTCTCCTGCGAAGATGGCCTGACACAGGGGCAGGGCCTCTGGGTGCAGCAGACCTGGGTATGGCATAAGCCCTCTTGGAGGAGGTTGCCTTTAACCCCACTGTAGAGCCACCAGAACTTACACAGGACTGGGGAAACAGACTCTTGGAGGGCACAAACAGAACCTTGTATGCACCAGGACCGAGGAGAAAGGAGCAGTGACTCCACAAGAAACTGACCCAGACTTGCCTGTCAGTGTCCAGCAGTCTCCGACAGAGGCGTGGGTTGGCAGTGGTCTGCTGCAGGGTTGGGGAAGTAGGAAGTAGGAAATCAAGAAACACCTGGCTGCTGCTGCTGCTAAGTTGCTTCAGTCATGTCCGACTCTGTGCGACCCCATGGACTGCAGCCCACCAGACTTCTCCATCCATGGGATTCTCCAGGCAAGAACACAGGAGTGGGTTGCCATTTCCTTCTCCAAGAAACACCTGGAGTAACAGGCAAATTTGGCCTTGGAATACAGAATGAAGCAGGGCAAAGGCTAATAGAATTTTGCCAAGAGAATGCACTGGTCATAGCAAACACCCTCTTCCAACAACGTAAGAGAAGACTCTACACATGGACATCACCAGATGGTAAACACCAAAATCAGACTGATTATATTCTTTGCAGCCAAAGGTGGAGAAGCTCTATACAGTCAGCAAAAACAAGACTGGAAGCTGACTGTGGCTCAGATCATGAGCTCCTTATTGCCAAATTCAGACTTAAATTGAAGAAAGTAGGGAAAACCACTAGGCCATTCAGGTATGACCTAAATCAAATCCCTTATGATTATACAGTGGAACTGAGAAATAGATTTAAGGGCCTAGATCTGATAGAGTGCCTGATGAACTATGGTCTGAGGTTCGTGACATTGTACAGGAGACAGAGATGAAGATCATCCCCATGGAAAAGAAATGCAAAAAAGCAAAATGGCTGTCTGAGGAGGCCTTACAAACAGCTGTGAAAGGAAGAGAAGTGAAAAGCAAAGGAGAAAAGGAAAGATATAAGCATCTGAATGCAGAGTTCCAAAAAATAGCAAGGAGAGATAAAAAGCCTTCCTCAGCAATCAGTGCAAAGAAACAGAGGAAAGCACCAGAATGGGAAAGACTAGAGATCTCTTCAAGAAAATTAGAGATACCAAGGGAACATTTCATGCAAAGATGGGCTCGATAAAGGACGGAAATGGTATGGATCTAACAGAAGCAGAAGATATTAAGAAGAGGTGGCAAGAACACACAGAAGAACTGCACAAAAAGGAGCTTCACAACCCAGATAATCACGATGGTGTGATCACTGACCTAGAGCCAGACATTCTGGAATGTGAAGTCAAGTGGGCCTTAGAAAGCATCACTATGAACAAAGCTAGTGGAAGTGATGGAATTCCAGTTGAGCTATTTCAAATCTTGAAAGATGATGCTGTGAAAGTGCTGCACTCAATATGCCAGGAAATTTGGAAAACTCAGCAGTGGCCACAGGACTGGAAAAGGTCAGTTTTCATCCCAATCCCAAAGAAAGGCAATGCCAAAGAATGCTCAAACTACCACACAATTGCACTCATCTCACATGCTAGTAAAGTAATGCTCAGAATTCTCCAAGCCAGGCTTCAGCAATATGTGAACCGTGAACTTCCTGATATTCAAGCTGGTTTTAGAAAAGGCAGAGGAACCAGAGACCAAATTGCCAGCATCTGCTGGATCATGAAAAAAGCAAGAAAGTTCCAGAAAAACATCTATTTCTGCTTTATTGACTATGCCAAAGCCTTTGACTGTGTGGATCACAATAAACTGTGGAAAATTCTGAAAGAGATGGGAATACCAGACCACCTGACCTACCTCTTGAGAAATTTGTATGCAGGTCAGGAAGCAACAGTTAGAACCTGACACGGAACAACAGACTGGTTCCAAATAGGAAAAGGTCAAGCCTGTATATTGTCACCCTGCTTGTTTAACTTCTATGCAGAGTACATCATGAAAAATGCTAGACTGGAAGAAGCACAAGCTGGAATCAAGATTGCCAGGAGAAATATCAATAACCTCAGATATGCAAATGACACCACCCTTATGTCAGAAAATGAAGAAGAACTAAAAATCCTCTTGATGAAAGTGAAAGAGGAGAGTGAAAAAGTTGGCTTGAAGTTCAACATTCAGAAAACTAAGATCATGGCATCTGGTCCCATCACTTCATGGCAGATAGATGGGAAAACAGTAGAAACAGTGGCTGACTTTATTTTTTGGGGGGCTCCAAAATCACTGCAGATGGTGACTGCAGCCATGAAATTAAAAGACGCTTACTCCTTGGAAGGAAAGTTATGACCAACCTAGACAGCATATTAAAAAGCAGAGACATTACTTTGTCAACAAAGGTCCATCTAGTCAAGGCTATGGTTTTTCCAGTAGTCATGTATGGATATGAGAGTTGGACTCTAAATAAAGCTGCTCGCCGAAGAATTGATGCATTTGAACTGTGGTGTTGGAGAAGACTCTTGGGAGTCCCTTGGACTGCAAGGAGATCCAACCAGTCCATCCTAAAGGAGATCGGTCCTGGTTGTTCATTGGAAGGACTGATGTTGAAGGTGAAACTCCAATACTTGGGCCACCTCATTCAAAGAGCTGACTCATTGGAAGAGACCCTGATGCTGGGAAAGATTGAGGGCAGGAGGAGAAGGGGACGACAGAAGATGAGATTGGATGGCATTACCGCCTCAATGGACATGGGTTTGGGTGAACTCCGGGAGTTGGTGATGGACACGGAGGCCTGGTGTGCTGCGGTTTATGGGGTTGCAGAGTCGGACATGACTGAGCGACTGAACTGAACTGATTGTACATTATGTCCCTAGTATACTTATTTATCTCATAACTGAAAATTTGTGTCTTTTGACTGCCTTCATCCAGTTCCCCCTCCTCTCACCTATTCCCTGCCTCAGTTCAGTTCAGTCGCTCAGTCGTGTCTGACTCTTTGTGACCCCATGAATTGCAGCACGCCAGGCCTCCCTGTCTATCACCAACTCCCAGAGTTCACTTAGACTCAGGTCCATCGAGTCGGTGATGCCATCCAGCCATCTCATCCTCTGTCATCCCCTTCTCCTCCTGCCCCCAATCCCTCCCAGCATCAGAGTCTTTTCCAATGAGTCAACTCTTTGCATGAGGTGGCCAAAGTACTGGAGTTTCAGCTTTAGCATCATTCCTTCTAAAGAAATCCCAGGGCTGATCTCCTTCAGAATGGACTGGTTGGATCTTCTTGCAGTCCAAGGGACTCTCAAGAGTCTTCTCCAACACCACAGTTCAAAAGCATCAATTCTTCGGTGCTCAGCCTTTTTCACAGTCCAACTCTCACATCCATACATGACCACTGGAAAAACCATAGCCTTGACTAGACGGACCTTTGTTGGCAAAGTAATGTCTCTGCTTTTCAATATGCTGTCTAGGTTGGTCATAACTTTCCTTGCCCCTGGTAACCACGAATCTGCTTTCTTTCCCTGATTTTGTTTGTTTATGAATATAATCAGCCTCCAAATCTCTGTTAGTTCCTGTTACACAACGTTGTGACTTGATATTTGTTTACATTTCAAAGTGATCACCACAGTAAGTCTAGTTACCATCTCTCACCAAAGATATTACATAATTATTGACTATATTCCTCACACGATACATTTCATACCCATGACTCATTTATTTTGCAAATGGTAATTTGTGTCTCTTAATCTCCCTCACCTATTTCTTTCTCAGTACCCGCTCTGGCAACCACCTGTTTGTTCTCTACAACCATTTCTGTTTTCTTGTGTTTTTTGGTTTCTACATATTAGTGAAATCATATGGTATTTTGCCTTTGTCTGTCTGATGTATTTCAGTTAGCATTATACCTTCCAGGTCTATCCATGTTGTTTCACAAGGCAGGATTTCCATTTTTTTATGGCTGAGTAATATTCCATGTATATATGTACTACATCTTTATCGATTCACCTACTGATGGGCACTTGGGTTGCTTCCACATTGTGGCTATTGTACATAACGCTACAATGAACATAGGGGTGCACGTATCTTTTAAGTGGTGCTTTTCTCTTCAGATATATACCCAGAAATGGACTTTTTGGATCATATAGTAGTTCCATGTTAAATTTTTTTAGAATTCTTTCTTTCTCTGTGGCTGAGCTGTGTCTTCATTACTGTGCACAGACTTTCTCTGGTTGCCGTGAGTGGGGGCTACTGTTTGTTGTGGTTCAAGCGCTTCTCACGGTGGTGGCTTCTCTGGGTGTGGAGCCAGGCTCTTGGCATGTGGGCTTGAGTGGTTGCAACACATGGGCTTAACAGCGTGGGGCCAGTGGTTGTGGCGCTCAGGCTTGGTTGTCCCGTGGCGTGTGGTGTCTTCCTGCACTAGGGTCAAACTGTGTCCCCTGCACTGGCAGGCAGATTCTTAACCACTGAACCAACGGGGAAGTCCCCCATTTCAAATTTTTGGAGGAATTTCCATAACATTTTCTTAGTGGCTGCGCCAATTTATATTCCCATCAGCAGTGCATGAAGGTTTTCTTTTCTCCACATTCCTGTCTCTTTTTTTCAGTTTATCTGGCTTCTTGGAAATATATATATATTTTTAATATTTTGTTCTTTGAAGATACAAGTCTGTCTTTCTCTTTCTATTCCTCCATCTGTTTTTTGTTTACTTTTGCTCACACTTTATTTTTCACGTAAAGAAAGTAGCTATTAAATAGTTCTAAAACTTTTAGTGTTCTGGAGTAAAAAAAAAAATGTGTCAGAAGACTACTTTCCACATTCTCCCAAATTGCATATTTTTGAAGTATCAGTACAAGCAATTCTGACCTATTCCTCCTGTTCTCCAGTCAGCTGACTTAGTCACAGCTGTCTTAGTCACAGCAAGGAGCCTGTGAGCCTAGAAGATGCAGATCTGTACTGAGCCAGTACTTTAGTGGATATTAGGCCAACCCGGCTGAGGATTGCTGAAGAAGAGACACACATCCACCGCCCTGTCTCCTTGTGTTCGTTCTTGGTGACTAGTTGCCCCCTGCTGGTTAAATCAATGACATTTACTCCCTCGCACGTCTCAAAGCACTGCAGTCTTTGAGTCCAAGGCAATGGAACCACATATGAGAATCCAGTGCAACCATATGCCTTTAAATTCAAGCAGATCCAAAAAAGATTTCTGCTCCAAAGATAGAAAGATCCTGCTCAGCTTCCATATGTGAAGTTTACATTGCTACCAAAGAACTCCCAACCCCTCCATACCACTTTGCTGTTGAAGTCCTTCCCGTCTAACTCTTCTACTCTCTATATCCTCTGTTTACCTTTCGGAGATCTTCTGGTACCCTGATGTTCACAGGCTCATGACCAGAACTTTGCTGGGTTTTCTCGTGATCTCCCAGTTCTACAGATAACAGAATTTTCTACTAGACCCTGGAATTCCATATTCCTTTGCTTTTGATTTCTTGAAGTATCTCACTTAAGGATTTGTCTTTGACACCTGAGAAGCCAGGTATAGAAGCCTCATATAGATCCTGTAGTGGGGTCCTTATTCTAACATCAGCACATAATGTGGCCTGCAGAGACAAGCTGTGGTATGTCCCTAGAGGTCTGTAGTTGCTGAGTGATGAGTGGGCCTTGTCTTTTTCTAGTTCACTTCCATTTGATGGGAGAATTTCTTTTTAAGTAAAAGCTTTCAGGTCACATTGGTATCTTACTAGTTTTTTACAACTTAGTATATAACTTACAGAGTTTGGGCT
The DNA here is from genome assembly GCF_029378745.1 of Bos indicus. NCBI lineage: Eukaryota > Metazoa > Chordata > Mammalia > Artiodactyla > Bovidae > Bos > Bos indicus. The sequence goes on from NC_091769.1 coordinate 17,769,818, forward strand.
CTGCTGCTGCTGCTGCTAAGTCACTTCAGTCGTGTCCGACTCTGTGCGACCCCATAGACAGCAGCCCACCAGGCTCCCCCGTCCCTGGGATTCTCCAGGCAAGAACACTGGAGTGGGTTGCCATTGCCGTCTCCAATGCATGAAAGTGAAAAGTGAAAGTGAAGTCGCTCAGTCAGGTCCGACTCTTAGCGATCCCTTGGACTGCAGCCTACCAGGCTCCTCCGTCCATGGGATTTTCCAGGCAAGAGTACTGGAGTGGGGTGCCATTGCCTTCTCCGGTTTGGGCGCTAGTCAGTTGTAAATAGATGATCCTTAGGTAGGTCTGTTGACAGTGCTCTGATACAACACCGAAAGGACCATCATTCACCCCTTTGCCTTGTTTCCAAGCATTGGTTATCAATACTGAATACACCATTCTATACTCACATGTAAGTTTTAAAAATTTGTTTTTATGTGATCTGTTTTTTACTTAAATATATTTTATTATTTTGGCTTCCCTGGTGGCTCAGACAGTAAATAATCCGTGTCAGCGAGGAGAGAGGTGTGAGAGAGGAGACTGAGAGGGGGCTTTGGTCCTAATGGAGTAGTGTGGGCAGGGGGTGGTGTGGGGAGATAAGGGTGAGAGGAAGAAGAGTCACACTGCAACAGAACATAATAGGTGTATGATAAATATTTTTATAACTTAAACTGGGTTGGATTGCTTTTGGTAATACAATTCTGGATTTGGCTATGATGTGAGTGGTGGAAAGGAAGACAGAGCTCTTTTCGATAGGGTCATCTGGAAAGGCTGCTCTGAGAAGATGTTTGAGCCAAGACTTGAATAATGGGAAGGAGTGAACCATGTGAAGTTCTGGTGGAAGAACATTAAGGAAGAAGGAACAGCAAGGGTAAACACCCCAAGGCAGAAATGAGTTTGTCAAGTTAGAGATAGCAGGAAAGCCCCTGTGGCTGGAGCAGAGTGAGTGGGTAAGCCTGAGAAGGAGATAAGCCATGGAAGGAGATAAGCTAAAGGAAGAGTCAGCCAGGCAGTTTAGGGCCTTGAGGACTGAGGTGAGGGCTTTAAGTTGTATTCTAAGGTGAAGGAAATTGCCTTAAATAAGTGCCTTGTGCTAAAGTTCGTAGAAGTAGAATTGTTCTTTCCTAAAGATAGCACTTTTAAGCTGTCTTTGGAACATTTCCCCCAGTGGGACTGCATCTTTAACATTACAATTAAATCAATGGAGATATGTTTTTTAATATATGTGATTATATACAATCTCTCTCTCTATGTATATATGTATTTCTGTGTCTATATATCTATCTGGAGAAATAGAATACATTAAAATAAGTTATGCCTTAGACTGTTTTGATTTGCAATAGATGTGATACATCTGTATTTCCATTCTAATTTTCAGAATTAAGAAAATTTCAAATCTGGAGAATCTAAAGAGCTTAGATGTCTTGGACCTTCATGGAAATCAGGTATTATTAAAGCCCTTTTGTAACTTACTTTTTTGAAAAAGCTCTAGGAAATTTGGCATAGGACTTTTAATAATTATACTTGTGTTGAATTTTTCCAGAGTTACTTCACTGATTCACTGAAATTAGCTGTGGTATTAAGGTATTAAGTCTATTTACGTAGATTTCTCAACAGCAAATGACAGATAAGACATAAAACATTTAGAATTCTTGTAGTTATGCCTATTTTGTTTCTTCTTTAGTCTTTTATTAAGTTAATAGCCAACCCCAAATCAAGAACTAGAATATTACTATTGATTTTCTTCTACCTAAGTGTTCCTTCTTTATTCCAAGTTACCACTATTGTGGATTTCACATTTATCATCCCTTTGTGGGTGTTTTTAGTTGGTTTCATCACATATACATGTGTCTAAATAATATATTGTTTAGTAGTATTGTTTTTTAACTTTAAAAAGGTGTCACACTGTATATTGTCATCTAATGTTTGCTTTTTTGATACAGTATTATGTTACTGAGATTTATCTATTTTGATTATGTAGTTGTAGTTTATGTTTATTGTTGTATATTCCATGGTTTGATTATACAAAAACGTTTTTCTCCATTTTATTATTGATAGACACTTGGGTTGATTCCTTTTTGTTTGCTTGTCTTTTTGTTTTGTTTCCTACTCGGATAACATGTCTAAGAACATTCTTATATATGTTTCTCCCATACATTATATTACTCTAGGGTATATTCCTAGGAGTGGAACTGATGGGTCATAGGTTATTTAAATGTCTAACTTTAAAAGATAATGCCAAATTGTTCTCCAAAGTGATTGTACCAGTTTATACTCCCACCAGTAACACATAATAGATCCTGTTGCTTCATATCTTTTTCAACATTTGGAATTGTCATACTTCTTAATTGCCAATTGAATTGGTGTAAAGGGGTGGCCCCTTACGGTCTGGGTTTATATTTCCCTGATTACTGTATAACCTGGGATCATTATCATGTTTGATCAATTTATCTACCCACATATTTGTCTGTCTTAATTTGTGTCTGGTTTGTTATGTTCCCCTCCTTATCTTCTCTCTCAGAGCATCTTGGCTGTTTTTTTAACCCCTTGCTCTTACATTTAAATTTTAGTCTTGTTTCAATAAGAATACTTATTTCTAAATAACTACATGAGCTACATGCGCATGCAGAAGGTAAAGCCTCTCCTGAGGTGGCAGGTGTACATTGTGGGATGATCTGGGAGTCCTTGCCTGTTGAGACCACTTGCAGTCGGTCAGACATAAACCTCAGTGTAATCTCTCTGGGGGCTCTAATAGCTGTTAGTCCCAAGCGTTTTGTTGAAAACCGAATTTTATTAATAAAACCATGATAGATCTGGATAGGCCGCATCAGCTAGCAGCTGGGGTCAGCTAGCGGCTGGGATCCCAGCTCCATCTGTATGTCTGCCTATATGTGCACACAGAGGGAGGGTTTTTGATGGCCTAGGAACTGTCCAGCCCTGCAGGCTGGTTAGTGTCTTTCTAGTAGAGAGAAAGTTAGCCTGTTATTAATAGATGTTGGTAGAAGGGGAAGAAGAATTAAAGTGTTCGTCAGTAAGAGAATATCACATACAAAAGCACTGAGGCTAAAAATAACATGGTAAGTATTTTTTTACTGCTAGAGAATTCAGCACATGTTGGGGGATGGTGAGAGATGAGGCAAGAGAGGTAGATATAAGGCCAGATTGTGGAGGGCTTTATATGCAGTACTAAGAAATTGCTATTTTGTCTTTATTTATCCCCCTATTTTAAATATTGTTCATAAATATAAGTGAAACATTTTATGGTAGCAATATTTTTCCTAAGTTTATTTTAAAATGTATAAGCATTTATTTATGTGTTCTTCATATTATAATATACTTTTAAGAATTCATGGGCATTACCCAAGATCTATAAGAGCAACTGGCAAATGAATAACATATCACTTGATCTATATATCTTGTATAGGGATTACTTACCAACGTTATGTTGATTAAAAATGCTCTATTCCTTGTTAAATGACCTATATTATGTGTTCTATAATCCCAGCATATGTTTGTGGTAGTCTGTGTATTAAGATTAAATATTTATACCACACAAATTATTTCTCAAGATTCTGTGAATACAAGAAAGAAATTTTAAGTGAAAATCTTAGTCTTGTTTCAAATATTTAAATCCAATAAGCAAAGATTTGGAGTATTTCAAAGCAAAGATAGTCTTGGTGACTAAAAAGTCAGGGGATGTTTTAACTCAAGTTGAACAATGTGCAACTCTAAAAAAATAGCATCAGATAGTTTAAAAACTAAAAGACTATTAAGTGAATATTTATTATAGTTTGAATTTACTTCCATTGGGAATAATAATGATACATGGTGTACATTGTAAAATGAAATGTAATTGGTTTTTTGATGTGCAAACATTGGGAGGAATAGTGATAGTGCTCAAGAGACAGACTGGGGAATGGAAAGAGAGGGGACGTGAGACCGGAGCAAGAGACAGATGGGGAATGGAAAGAGAGGGGAGGTGAGACCGGAGGTAGAGAACAGTTGGGAGACTAATTCAATAATCCTTGTGAGAAGTGATGACAACTTACAGCAATAACAATAGGGGTGTAACAAAGGGGCAGATTGAATAAATATTTAAGTAAAAACAGTAAGATTTAGCAATTGATTGTATGTGAGTAGTAGAGAATACAGAGGAATATGGGAGACTGATTCTTAATTTATAACCTAGATTTCTTTTTTTGTCTACCAGAAAATGTTCTCCTGTTGAATGGTTGCTTTAACGTGGACACAAACATGCTTCAAGAAGAATCTGTTCTTTCAGTGACATCTTTTCCTTCAGGGAGAGCTTGCCCTTTCTGTGATTGCTCGCCTGAAAGCAGACATCTTTCTTTTCAGTGTTGTTTAATAGGAAGGTCATCTTTATCCACATAGAGCAATCTGGGTCACTCATACACATACAAAAGCTGCAGGATCCAGCTTTCCTTAATGTATTGAGAAGCTTTCCTATCTACCTTAAGACCCCCTCTGATCAGTGTGACCTAAGTTTAGGCTTTTGAACATTCCTATCATCTCTTCTTCTGGCTGTGAAATTTATTAACTGATTAAGAACTCTGCTCTCACTATACACCACCTTTTGCTTGAAGATTCTGTCATTTGCTCTATTCCTGTGACTTTGTCCATGGATGCAACAGAGTAACAAATTTTATTCTATCGGAGATGTTCCACCCAATTCTGCCATGTCGGTTCGCAAACCAAGAAATTGAACAATATCCCCAGTGATTTTTTTTTTTTTTAATTACTGATTTATACCTATAATGGCACCCCACTCCAGTACTCTTGCCTGGAAAATCCCATGGACAGAGGAGCCTGGTAGGCTGCAGTCCATGCTAAGGGTTGGACACAGCTGAGCAACTTCACTTTCCCTTTTCACTTTCATGCATTGGAGAAGGAAATGGCAACCCACTCCAGTGTTCTTGCCTGGAGAATCCCAGGGACGGGGGAGCCTGGTGGGCTGCCGTCTATGGGGTCGCACAGAGTCGGACACGACTGAAGTGACTTAGCAGCTTAGCAGCATGAATTAACAACATTTCTTTTCAGAGTTACCAAACTAAAAAGGGACTCTAAAATGTAGGCATCCTAATTGTATGTCCCACCAGGAGCAAATGAAATTGGAGAAAGGTAGTTTTCTAAAAGAAGTGCTCCAGGATTATTAGCAGAAGGGGGAAGACATGATACACAGGTCATGTGCCCCTTCATTCTGTGTATTTATCTTTCTTGAGTTCAGAGAAGGTTTATATATATAAAATATATACATGTATACATATACATATTGCTTTTTCATATACCTATCTCTATTTTTTTTTTAGTATTTTAGTAGAATTTCTTAAGCTTTTATTGATATTACTGATTTCCTATAGTGTCCATTTTACTTTTTGCTGATTCTTTACATTTTAAATTCTATCATCTATTTAGTTTTGAAATGTCATTTTCTGTGTCTTTACAGTTCTGTCATCTGCAAATACTCATAACCTTGTTTTTTTCTTTTACAGATTTTAATTGTTTTCATTTTATTATTAGTTAAACCAAAAATCTCAGTGCAAATTTTAAAGCATGGTCATAGTTTATCTTTTATATTATTAAATTTGCGATAAATATACTTAGATTTCTCCTCTTGAATCTAGATGAAATCTAGATGGTATTTCTTGAATGTAAGAGAAGGGCTAAATAATATCATAGAAAGTGTATTTTAAGTCTTTAAAAAGGCTATTTTAGCCAATATCTGCTTTGAAATGTTAAATAGAAATTTTCAAATAATATTGTGATGGAAATACAGATGAGAAAATTAATCTCCAGTGACTGTGAAATTTATATATTTTAATGTCCAGAAAAAAAATGTTATGAATAACTCGATATTACTTAAGTCTGTTAGATTAAAAGGTTGATGAAGCCCTCCCAAGGAGCCCTACTTCCGGGTCATTTAGAAACTCACCCTGTTTTGTGCTGTTCTTGCAGTATTACAATAGTGGGGCTTAAAGTCATGCTGCATGCTCGTCACTTCACGGGCCATACCCTGTAACTCACCCTTGCTTGTGCACCTCAGATTCCTCTGCTTATGTTCATGTGTATAGTCTGTAATTCAAGTCCTCTTGTTCTAAACAGCCAGTGTCCACCATATTGTACCCTGACTCAACATTATCTGTCTCCTCTCTTAAGCAGTTTCAGTAATAAAGAATATCTATCCTCACCCTCTCCTGGGGTTCCTAGTTCCTTTTCCATTCAGACTCTTGACTGCTTTCAGGATCCTACAGTATAAGTGGAGTATGAACAGGGAGAATTGGTATCATTTCTTTTCTCTGTCTTTTCTCTCAGAGGGTAGTCTTGTTTGGTCAAAACATTGTGAGCTCATGCCTTAGGCTTACAGTTTCTATTTTGCAGCTAGTACGTATATTTCTCTTCACCTTCCTGGGAACCTGGCTCAGTGCTGGGCAGTTCAGTTTAGTTCAGTTCAGTCGCTCAGTTGTGTCCGACTCTTTGTGACCCCATGAACTGCAGCACTCCAGGCCTCCCTGTCCATCACCAACTCCTGGAGTTTATTCAAACTCATGTCCTTTGAGTCGGTGATGCCATCCAACCATCTCATCCTCTGTTGTCCCCTTCTCCTCCTGCCTTCAGTCCTTCCCAGCATCAGGGTCTTTTCCAGTGAGTCGGTTCTTTGCATCACATGGCCAAAGTATTGGAGTTTCAGCTTCAACATCAGTCCTTTCAATGAACACTCAGGCTAATTTCCTTTAGGATGGACTGGTTGGATCTCCGTGCAGTCCAAGGGACTCTTAAGAGTCTTCTCCAACACCACAGTTCAAAAGCATCAGTCGTCAGTGCTCAGCTTTCTTTATAGTCCAACTCTCATATCCATACATCACTACTGGAAAAACCATAGCTTTGACTAGACAGACCTTTGTTGGCAAAGTAATGTCTCTATGCTGTCTAGGTTGGTCATAACTTTTCGTTCAAGGAGTAAGCATTGTTAATTTCATGGCTGCAATCACCATCTGCAGTGATTTTGGAGCCCCCCAAAATAAAGTCTGCCACTATTTCCAGTGTTGCCCCATCTATTTGCCATGAAGTGGTGGGGCTAGATGCCATGATCTTAGTTTTCTGAATGTTGAGTTTTAAGCCAACTTTTTCACTCTTCTCTTTCACTTTCATCAAGAGGCTCTTTAGTTCTTCTTTGCTTTCTGCCATAAGGGTGGTATCATCTGCATATCTGAGGTTACTGATATTTCTCCTGGCAATCTTGATTCCAGCTTGTGCTTCATCCAGCCCAGCGTTTCTCATGATGTACTCTGCATATAAGTTAAATAAGCAGGGTGACAATATACAGCCTTAATGTACTTCTTTTCCTATTTGGAACCAGTCTGTTGTTCCAGGTCCAGTTCTAGCTGTTGCTTGGAGATGCCCAAATGAGTGCTTATTGATTATTTGGTAAAATATACTTCAAATAATTACCATGGTCAAATTACAAGATGTGTTCCTTTAGTTAATTTTCACAAATTAAGTAACTTCATAATATCTATAACAGAGGAAACATGAAATAGATTTTGAAATGTCTTCATATAAATATGTTTGTTACAGAATCCAGTGACTGGGTCTTTTATTTTTATAACATGTACCTCTGAGATTTATGCCTGCTAATCATCCCTACCTCATTTTTTTAACAGATTACCAAAATTGAAAATGTCAATCATTTGTGTGATTTGAGAGTTTTAAATCTTGCCAGGAACTTTTTAAGTCACGTTGATAATCTTAATGGGCTGGATTCACTAACTGAGCTTAACCTGCGACACAATCAAATTACTTTTGTGGTGAGTATTAAAATGGAATCAATATGTGATTTCTGGCCTTTCTTTTAAGGGAATGAAATAAATGTTATAGCATTGCTTTCTGTAAAGTAGGAGTCTAAGGTAATTTAGTTTTTTTCTGAATTTAAATTGTGGATATAATTGTTAAGCTTTATAATATTATGGTTTGGGAAATGGTATGTTATTTTCCATTCTAAAAGATAAATGTAAAATTAGGAGCAGGAGTGTTATCAGTAAATGAATCAACTATGGATAAATGAATTTTGAATCCTTTCCTGTGTTGTTATAGAAATAGAATTAATAAGAAAGACGGTTATTGGTGACTGAAAGTTGGCAGATTGCTGCACAGAGAGGAAAAAGACGCAGTGAGGAGAGACTGAGGGCTTCGAAGACACATAAGTATCATATTCTTGGCAGTTTTTCGAAGGCAGCTTGGTATGGAGGAAAGAACACTGTTGCACAGGACATCAGAGGCCCAGTGCCGGTCTGCTTCATCTCTCACTACTTGTGTAGTAGTGTAGTGTTAGTTGCTCAGTTGTGTCCAACTCTTTGCTACCCCACGTCCTGTAGACTGCCAGGCTCCTCTGTCCATGGGAGTCTCCAGGCAAGAATACTGGAGTGGATTGCCAATCCCTTCTCTATTTTCCTGACCCAGGAATTGAACCTGGTTCTCCTGCATTGCAGGCAGATTCTCTACCATCTGAGCTATAGGGAAGATCCCGTAACTGTGTGACCTTGGGTAAGTCGCTCACCTATGAGATTCAGTTTACTTTTCTCTAAAATGAGGACATTGGGCTAGATCATCTCTGCAGTCCTTTTTGGTTTGCTGACTGAAAAAAAGATATAAATATGATAGAAAGCGGCATGTGAGCAGGAGGAAAAGAGCTGGCATCATGAGACTACTCTGAAACTCTGAGGATGAACTTCGTTAGATTTATAGTTTTACTCATGTTTAGCAGCTAAATAACTGCTTAATGCTCAGGTATGTTGAACTTGCATATGTGAGGAGCTCTAGAAATAACTTTCAGTTATATGACATGATACAGGCCAAGAAGACATCTAAGGCTTTATAAAAACACTATTTGTTTTTTAACAAGTTTCCTGTTAAAGTTTCTTATTAAGTTTTAACAAGTTTTCTGTTGTTTATATGCAACAGAGAAACTGCATTAGGTTTTCTGTGGATATCACGTAAGCGCTCTTAAAGGCACAATCTGATTCTTAACTTTTTCAAGACATTGAGTTCCTTGGTTGGTTGGTTTAGTCACTAAGTGTCTGACTTTTGCAACCCCACGGACTGTAGCCTGCTGGTCTCCTCTGTCCATGGGATTCTCCAGGCAAGAATACTAGAGTGGGCTGCCATTTCCTTCTCCAGGGAATCTTCTCAACCCAGGGATCAAACCCAGGTCTCCTACATTGCAGGCAGATTATTTACCAACTGAGCTATGAGGGAAGCCCATTAGTAAGTAGGTAAGCCCATCGAGTTCCTTAGTAAATAATTACATAAACTTAAGTGGTACACTTGAAAAAGTTGGAGGACAGTTGATGCCTTATCTCTAGGCCTCACTGGACAGATTGGTTTCATTTTGAAGTTTCCCCAGAAAATCTGAGCCAAGTAATGCTTACATTTTCTAGGAGGTTGAGATAATTTCAAAACCTTTTCTAAGACATAGATTTATTCCAGAACCTTTAAATTCTGCCAACCTTTCCCCAGATTGGATTTAAATATTGGAAATGGCTTGTTTATTTTAAGAGACATCCATATTGAGTTAATCTGTTACATTGCTGTCTCGAGGAACTGTTCAGGCTGGACTTAATCCGTCCTCAGGACATTGGGTGTGGTAAGAATCCAAACACTTCGGTAGAGTGGGGTACAGAAATCTGTTGGCCTTAGCATATTTCTGTCTACAGTTTGTCCTTCATTTGGAAAATGTGTAATATACATCCAGGAAATTGCTTAATGAATTTCCCACTGAGTACCTAATCATTACTGTTATAGATTAGGCAGCAGTAAGCATCTTATGGAAAAGGAAATTGTTTTAATTTCTAAAAGTGAAAAAGGTTTAAATATTATGTATATGGTATAAGCATCATGTGTATTAATTTATTGGATACTGTGAGTGTATGTGTAAGAATAAATAAACTTTTCCAACTCTATTTCTTTTCTGAAGCATCCTTTTCCTGAAGGCCCAAGAGACTTTAAATCTGAGGATTCCTTTTTTCCCCCCTCTCTCTCTTTTTTTTAAACTACCTCTTCTTTTCTCCAGGGTCAGTTATCACATTATTTTTTTTGCTTTGTTTTTTCTCATGGTTTTGATTTTCCTCAGTGACTGGTAATTCTTAAATGAAGGACCATGTTAAGGCATGGCTGACTCTCTTCTACAGCTGAATAGGTCTTTTTTAACCATAAGTCTCTCCCTAGAATGATCACTAGATTTGTGTAAGTTGCTGAATCCCACACACTGGCAGACTTCCCCTTAGAGTGAGTGGACAACAGGCAGGCTCACTGTGTAACTATCAAAATAAGAAACACTACTTTGTGAGGGCAGGGAGGAGGAATAAGAAGGACCTTAGTATCTTTTGTGCCAGCTGAAATTGCCATTCCTCTTCCCCTTCTGGTTCTACTGTGGCAGTTATTAAACATCTCCATAGATAAAACTGTTCATGGGGTTCTCAAGGCAAGAATACTGAAGTGGTTTGCCATTCCCTTCTCCAGTGGACCACATTCTGACTTCTCCACTGGAGAAGGGAATGGCAAACCACTTCAGTATTCTTGCCTTGAGAACCCCATGAACACTATGAAAAGGCAAAATGATAGGATACTGAAAGGGGAACTCCCTGGGTTGATAGATGCCCAGTATGCTACTGGAGATCAGTGGAGAAATAACTCCAGAAAGAATGAAGGGATGGAACCAAAGCAAAAACAATACCCAGCTGTGGATGTGACTGGTGATAGCAGCAAGGTCCGATGCTGTAAAGAGCAATATTGCATAGGAACCTGGAATGTCAGGTCCATGAATCAAGGCAAATTGGAAGTGGTCAAACAGGAGATGGCAAGAGTGAACGTTGACATTCTAGGAATCAGCAAACTAAAATGGACTGGAATGGGTGAATTTAACTCAGATGACCATTATATCTGCTACTGCGGGCAGAAATCCCTCAGAAGAAATGGAGTAGCCATCATGGTCAACAAAAGAGTCCGAAATGCAGTACTTGGATGCAATCTCAAAAACAACAGAATGATCTCTGTTCGTTTCCAAGGCAAACCATTCAATATCATGGTAATCCAAGCCTATGCCCCAACCAGTAACGCTGAAGAAGCTGAAGTTGAACGGTTCTATGAAGATCTTTTAGAACTAACACCCAAAAAAGATGTCCTTTTCATAGGGGACTGGAATGCAAAAGTAGGAAGTCAAGAAACACCTGGGGTAACAGGCAAATTTGGCCTCGGAGTATGGAATGAAGCAGGGCAAAGGCTAACAGAGTTTTGCGAAGAGAACACACTGGTCATAGCAAACACTCTCTTCCAACAACACAAGAGAAGACTCTACACATGGACATCACCAGATGGTCAACACCTAAATCAGATTGATTACATTCTTTGCAGCCAAAGATGGAGAAGCTCTATACAGTCTGCAAAAACAAGACTGGGAGCTGACTGTGGCTCAGATCATGAACTCCTTATTGCCAAATTCAGACTTAAATTGAAGAAAGTAGGGAAAACCACTAGGCCATTCAGGTATGACCTAAATCAAATCCCTTATGATTATACAGTGGAACTGAGAAATAGATTTAAGGGCCTAGATCTGATAGATAGAATGCCTGATGAACTATGGAATGAGGTTCATGACATTGTACAGGAGACAGGGATCAAGACCATCCCCATGGAAAAGAAATGCAAAAAAGCAAAATGGCTGTCTGAGAAGGCCTTACAAATAGCTGTGAAAAGAAGAGAAGCGAAAAGCAAAGGAGAAAAGGAAAGATATAAACATCTGAATGCAGAGTTCCAAAGAATAGCAAGCAGAGATAAGAAAGCCTTCCTCAGCGATCAATGCAAAGAAATAGAGGAAAGCACCAGAATGGGAAAGACTAGAGATCTCTTCAAGAAAATTAGAGATACCAAGGGAACATTTCATGCAAAGATGGGCACAATAAAGGACAGAAATGGTATGGACCTAACAGAAGCAGAAGATATTAAGAAGAGGTGGCAAGAATACATAGAAGAACTGTACAAAAAGGAGCTTCACAACCCAGATAATCACGATGGTGTGATCACTCACCGAGAGCCAGACATCCTGGAATGTGAAGTCAAGTGGGCCTTAGAAAGCATCACTACAAACAAAGCTAGTGGAGGTGATGGAATTCCAGTTGAGCTATTTCAAATCCTGAAAGATGATGCTGTGAAAGTGCTGCACTCAATACGCCAGGAAATTTGGAAAACTCAGCAGTGGAAAACTGACTGGAAAAGGACTTTTTCCACAGGACTGGAAAAGGTCAGTTTTCATCCCAATCCCAAAGAAAGGCAATGCCAAAGAATGCTCAAACTACCGCACAATTACACTCATGTCACACGCTAGTAAAGTAATGCTCAAAATTGTCCAAGCCAGGCTTCGGCAATATGTGAACCGTGAACTTCCAAATGTTCAAGCTGGTTTTAGAAAAGGCAGAGGAACCAGAGATCAAATTGCCAACATCTGCTGGATCATCAAAAAAGCAAGAGAGTTCCAGAAAAACATCTAATTCTGCTTTATTGACTATGCCAAAGCCTTTGACTGTGTGGATCACAATAAACTGTGGAAAATTCTGAAAGAGATGGGAATACCAGACCACTTGACCTGCCTCTTGAGAATCCTGTATGCAGGTCAGGAAGCAACAGTTAGAACTGGACATGGAACAACAGACTGGTTCCAAATAGGAAAAGCAGTATGTCAAGGCTGTATATTGTCACACTGCTTATTTAACTTATATGCAGAGTACATCATGAGAAACGCTGGACTGGAAGAAGCACAAGCTGGAATCAAGATTGCCTGGAGAAATATCAATAACCTCAGATATGCAAATGACACCACCCTTATGGCAGAAAGTAAAGAAGAACTAAAGAGCCTCTTGATGAAAGAGAAGAGTGAAAAAGTTGGCTTAAAGCTCAACATTCAGAAAACTAAGATCATGGCATCTGGTCCCATTAGTTCATGGGAAATAGATGGGGAAACAGTGGAAACAGTGTCAGACTTTATTTTTCTGGGCTCCAAAATCACTACAGATGGTGACTGCAGCCATGAAATTAAAAGATGCTTACTCCTTGGAAGGAAAGTTATGACCAACCTAGATAGCATTTTGAAAAGCAGAGACATTACTTTGCCAACAAAGGTTCGTCTAGTCAAGGCTATGGTTTTTCGTGTGGTCATGTATGGATGTGAGAGTTGGACTGTGAAGAAAGCTGAGCGCTGAAGAATTGATGCTTCTGAACTGTGGTGTTGAAGAAGACTCTTGAGAGTCTCTTGGACTGCTAGGAGATCCAACCAGTCCATTCTAAAGGAGATCAGTCCTGACTGTTCGTTGGAAGGACTGATGCTGAAGCTGAAACTCCAATACTTTGGCCACCTCATGTGAAGAGTTGACTCATTGGAAAAGACCCTGATGCTAGGAGGGATTGGGGGCAGGAGGAGAAGGGGATGACAGAGGATGAGATGGCTGGATGTCATCACTGACTCGATGGACATGAGTTTGAGTGAACTCCGGGAGTTGGTGATGGCCAGAGAGGCCTTGCGTGCTGCGATTCATGGGGTCGCAAAGAGTCGGACACGACTGAGCGACTGAACTGACCGACTGAACTGATAGATAAAACACCCATGCTCTCCATCCTTCCTTGAGTCTCTGTTTGTTAGAAACAGATCCTGAGGCTGTAGCTGAGGATTTCTTCGGCCAGCTGCTCTGTACATTATTGTGTGTGTGCATGGTAGGAGTGGGAGTGGGCTGGGTGGGCAGTGGGTTTGTTGGTGTTCCAGGATTAGCTGTTTAGTAGACACATCTTTAATTATACATCTACTTGATTAGTCATAGCTATTCGTAGTGCATGCCTGTGTTTTGTTTGTGCTGACTCTGAGAGTGGAAGTTGGCATTCTCATGGAGAGAATTGCCACGTTTGCAGTACAGCATCTCTCAGGCCAGTTCTGAGCTGCAGTTTTCTTTGTTCAAGATTGTCTCCAATAACATCCATCTGCTTTTCAGCTTCCTGAAATTTCATCAAAAGTGTGGCTCTATTAGTAACTTTTGTTTTTAACATTTTCTGTGGAATTGCTCATTTATTTTGTTTGTTTCACCCATTGAATCTTGCGAAGGAGACGAAATAAGTGCATCACCTACTTTACCATCTTATCAGAAACTGTCTTCACTGATAATTTCAGTGTAGAAAAGAATTTAATACAATAAAAATCAAGGACTATTTAATACAGTATAGTTGTATTCAATTCTCTGATCTTTTTCTTGGAAATTTTATAAGTTTCTAAGCAAATATCTTTTTAGTTTGTACATCTTTCCCTTTAGAAGAACTATGAAACATTTCAAACATTCCCAAAGAATAGGAAATAAGATTACCAACATTTGTGTGTCAACCAATGAATTTAAATAAAAGCCTTTTAAATATAGTTGAGACCTACTCTGTAGCCCTCCCCCAACACAGTCCCTCCCTCCTTTGCAGATGTAATCACAGTTATGAATTTGGTGTTTATTTCTATGCATGTCTGTTTGTGTTTCCTGTATATATATATATTCCCAAACAATCCCATATATATCCCTAACCAATGAAGTAATTATTTTGCATGCTTTTAAGTCTTCTGTACATAGTTTTTATCAAACAGTACATATCTTCTGTAAGTTACTTTTATTATGCTTTGAGATTTATATGTGTTGATACCTATCACTCCAGTTCACTAATTTTCATTGTTATATAATATCATACTGTATGATTATGATTAAATATTTATTCTTCTGTTTTTGGATAATATTTCTAATTTTTATTGTTAAGAAATAATATTTTTGTATGTATCTTTTTGTGCATAATTATAACAGTTTCCCTTGGACAGTGGCTTTCAGACAGTTTTAGCCATAATCTATGTTAATAAATAAAATTTACATTGTGCATGCATGCTCAGTTGTATCTGACTCTTTGCGACCCCATGGACTGTAGCCCACCAGGCTCCTCTGTCCATGAGATTTCCCAGGCAAGAATACTGGAGTGGGTTGCTGTTTCCTTTTCCAGGGGATCTTCCCAATACAGGGATAGAACCCATGTCTCCTGCATCTTCAACATTGCAAGAGAATTCTTTACCAGTGAGCTACCTGTGAAGTCCCTGAATTGATTTCTTGACTAATGAAAAACTGGTTGTAATCTGCCTTTGAAAAATAATGCTAAATGGTGACTTGGGAGAAGCATTGCTTGGTGCCAGGACCATGCACGTCATTTCACTCTATTAGTTACTGCCACATTTCCCCCAAAGTGGTTGTACCAAATTACATTTCCATCAGCATTCCCTGAGAATTTCTTTAACTTCACAACTTTATTGACACTTGATGTTGTCAGATGTTGACCTTCTAATTTTTGCCAGTCTTATAATTATGAAATTGTATTATTTTGAGATTTGAATTTGAATTTCTAGTGGGATTGAATGTCTATCATCTTTTTTCCATTTTTGATATTGATATTGCTTGTTCTGCAGATAGCCTTATCCTTTGCCCACTGTTATAACATCTTTTTCTTTTTCCTATTCAGTTCAGTTCAGTTGCTCAGTCGTGTCTGACTCTTTGCGACCCCATGAATTGCAGCACGCCAGGCCTCCCTGTCCATCACCAACTCCCGGAGTTCACTCAAACTCACGTCCATCCAGTTGGTGATGCCATCCAGCAATCTCATCCTCTGTCATCCCCTTGTCCTCCTGCCCCCAATCCCTCCCAGCATCAGAGTCTTTTCCAGTGAGTCAACTCTTTGCATGAGGTGGCCAAAGTACTGGAGTTTCAGCTTCAGCATCATTCCTTCCAAAGAAATCCCAGGGCTGATCTCCTTCAGAATGGACTGGTTGGATCTCCTTGCAGTCCAAGGGACTCTCAAGAGTCTTCTCCAACACCACAGTTCAAAAGCATCAATTCTTTGGCACTTAGCTTTCTTCACAGTCCAACTCTCACATCCATACATGACCACTGGAAAAACCATAGCCTTGACTAGACGGATGTTTGTTGGCAAAGTAATGTCTCTGCTTTTGAATATGCTATCTAGGTTGGTCATAACTTTCCTTCCAAGGAGTAAGCGTCTTTTAATTTCATGGCTGCAGTTTCCTGTTGATCAGTAGTATTTCTTTTCTTTCTGCTGTCTTTGAGAAACAGAAGTAAAAATCAGTAGTTTCCTTTATTGTTTCTTCTTTTTGTTTGAAAAATCCTTTTTTATAGGCTGAGGATATAAAGATATTTTTCTATGTTGTCTTGCAAGAGTTTTAAAGTTGTTCTTCACATGGGGGTGTTTCATCTATTTAGCATTGATTTTTGCTTGTGATGTGCCACTGAAATCCAATTTCATTTTTTTATTTCTCATATGGATTACCAGTTGTCCTAGCACATTTTTTGAAAAGTAAATTCTTTTTGTTCTTCCCTCTCCCCTTGGCATTATCTTCTTTTAGCAAATTAAATATCCACATATGCGTAGGTCAAATGCACAATTCATTTTTAAATTTACAATCTGAGAATCTGTCTTCTGATCAGATGTTTGTCTGTTATACTAATTGTGATTACATACATTTCCGTTCATCAATTTGATATTATTTCAAACTTTCTGTTTTTCTTCTTGTGTAAGATTTCCAGTTGATAGAGTTTTCTCTGTTCTTCTTTACATTAATGGTTACTATTGCATTTTAAAATACACAGTTGACTTAAATTATAGTCAAGTACACGTCCCTACCTTCTTCTCAAAAAAGGACCTTAGAATCATTGAATCCAGTAAACCCCTCTCATTTTGCATGCTTTCGTTGCCTAGTATTTCCTTTTTTTTTAACCATCCAATTTATATATTTTAATTGCTGTGTTTTTAGTCAGTGTTTATTTGGATTCAGCCATATACTTGTTTGGCTTTACCACTCTTCCCAAAGTATTTAACTTAGATAAAGTTCCTTTAAGACGGCTATGGTGGTAGTAAGCTTTCTCAGTTTCTGTTTGGTAACTTGTTTATTTTGCTTTTACTCATGACTGATTCTGGATTTGGTTGACAGTTGTTTTTCTCCTGGATGTTTTGAAGTGCATATTCCCTTGTCTTCAGTTTTCTATTATTGTAATTAAACTGTCATCAATCACTTTTTGTTGGTAGTCTTTTACTTCCTCTGTTTGTTTTAAGATTATAAGATTTCTTCTTGAAGTCTTTCAGACTCACTATGATCTATATAGATAGGGAACTACTATATTTGACCAATTTGAGGAATGTATTTTTCTATATTTCAACAAATCTGAAATCTGAATATATGTTACAATCTACATCAGTTCAGTTCACTTCAGTCTTTCAGTCATGTCCGACTCTGTGACCTCATGGACTACAGCACACCAGGCCTCCCTGTCCATCACCAACTCCCAGAGTTCACTCAAACTCGTGACCATTGAGTCAGTGATGCCATCCAGCCATCTAATCCTCTGTCATCCCCTTCTTCTTCTGCCTTCAATCTTTCCCAGCATCAGGGTTTTTCCCAGTAAGTAAGTTCTTCACATCAGGTGGCCAAAGTATTGGAGTTGCAGCTTCAGCATCAGTTCTTCCAATGAATATTCAGGACTGATTTCCTTTAGGATGGACTGGTTGGATCTCCTTGCAGTCCGAGGGACTCTCAAGAGTCTTTTCCAACACCGCAGTTCAAAAGCATCAGTTCTTCTGAGCTCAGCTTTCTTTATAGTCCAACTCTCACATCCATACATGACTACTGGAAAAACCATAGCTTTGACTAGACAGACCTTTGTTGGCAAAGCAATGTCTCTGCTTTTGAGTATGCTGTCTATGTCATAACTTTTCTTCCAAGAAGCAAGTGTCTTTTAATTTCACAGGTACAGTCACCATCTGCAGAGATTTTGGAGCCCCCCAAAATAAAATCTGCCACTGTTTCCACTGTTTCCCCACCTATTTGCCATGAAGTGGTGGGATCAGATGCCATGATCTTAGTTTTCTGCATGTTTAGTTTTAAGCCAACTTTTTCACTCTCCTCTTTCACCTTCATCAAGAGGCTCTTTAGTTCTTCACTTTCTGCCATAAGGGTGGTGTCATCTGCATATCTGAGGTTATTGATATTTCTCCCAGCAATCTTAATTTCAGCTTGTGCTTCTTCCAGCCCAGCGTTTCTCATGATGTACTCTGCATATAAGTTAAATAAGCAGGGTGACAATATGAAGCCTTGACGTACTCCTTTCTCAATTTGGAACCAGTCTATTGTCCCATGTCCAGTTCTAACTGTTGCTTCTTGACCTGCATACAGATTTCTCAGGAGGCAGATCAGATGGTCTGGTATTCCCTTCTCTTTAAGAATTTTCCACAGTTTGCTGTGATCCACACAAAGGCTTTGGCATAGTGAATAAAGCAGAAGTAGATGTTTTCTGGAACTCTCTTGCTTTTTTGATGATCCAGTGGATGTTGGCAATTTGATCTCTGGTTCCTTTGCCTTTTCTAAATCTATCTTTTTTCACTCTTCTCTTTCACCTTCATCAAGAGGCTCTTTAATTGCTCTTTGCTTTCTGGTGGTGTCATCTGCATATCTGAAGTTATTGATATTTCTCCTGGCAATCTTGATTCCAGCTTGTGCTTTGTCTGGCCCAGCATTTCACATGATGGACTGTGCATATAAGTTAAATAAGCAGGGTGACAATACACAGCGTTGATGTACTCCTTTCCCAGTTTGGAACCAGTTGTTATTCCATGTTCGGTTCTAACTGTGCTTCTTGACCTGCATACAGGTTTCTCAGGAGGCAGGTCAGGTGGTCTGATATTCCCATCTCTTGAAGAATTTTCCACAGTTTGTTGTGATCCATACAATCAAAAACTTGAGCATAGTCAATGAAGCAGAAATAGATGTTTGTCTAAATTCTCTTGCTTTTTCTATGATACAACAGATGTTGGCGATTTGATCTCTGGTTCCTTTGCCTTTTCTAAATCCAGCTTGAACATCTGGAAGTTTTTGGTTCACGTACTGTTGAAGCCTAGCTTGGAGAATATTGAGCATTACTTTGCTAGCGTGTGAAATGAGTGCAATTGTGCGGTAGTTTGAACATTCTTTGGCATTGCCTTTCTTTGGGATTGGAATGAAAACTGACCTTTTCCAGTCCTGTGGCCACTGATGAGTTTTCCAAATTTGCTGGCGTATTGAGTGCAGTACTTTCACAGCATCATCTTTTAGGATTTGAAATAGCTCAACTGGATTCCATCACCTCCACTAGCTTTCAGGAGGCCACCATTAGCTCTAGTATAGAGCTGCTGAGCAGGTGACCCACAAACTTGAGAACAATTATACACAAAGAAGTTCTCACACTGTTGCAAAAGTTCTAGGGTCTACAACAGGTTTCCCAACCTGGGGATCTGGCTAAAGAACTGAGAACCCCCAGGGAATTTGACTTTGATAACTGTTTATATTATTATCACTTCAGTTGTTGGTATTACATGTGTGGAGTTTAATTACTCTGCAAAATGTATTTTAAAATTTTATAGCATAATTTAGAATTGAAATCAAACATTATTCCAAAAAACATGGAAATAGAATAGCAAAAACAAATTTAATATTAGTGAAATATGCTTTTCATTGGAGGAATGACTCTAACTCCACACGATTTTGCTAATTAACAGTCAGATACTTAAAAGGAAGATAACTGCCTTTGACAAAGCTGTGTTACAGTCTCACTGTAGTTTTACTTGCAGTTATTCAGACTAAATGATAACTCATGGACAGTAGGTACCTATTAGCTATTCTGGTATATCCTTTTGTGAAGTATCAGTTCATGTCTTTTGCCCATTAAAAAATATAATGTTTTTATCAGTGAGTATGGTAGATCTTCATTCTAGATTCAGCCCTTTATTTCATTTATATATTGAATGCATTTTCTGCATGGCTTCCTTTTTGCTTTCTTAACAATATTTTCAACTTGTAGAAACTTTAAGTCTTAGTGACATACAGTTTATCAATTTGTTTTCTTTTTATCATTAGTGTCTTTTTTTGTCTTGTCTGGGAAGTCTTTGCTTATCCAGATATCATAGATATGTTCTCCTCTGTTATCTTCCAGAAGGCTTATACTTTTTACCTTTCATTTTAGGTTTGTGATCCACCTTTAATTAAGTTTTGTGTATGGTGTGAGATGACAGCCCACTCAGGTATTCTTGCTTGGGAAATCCCATGGACAGAGGAGCCTGGTGGGTTATAGTCCATGGGGTCACAGAGAGTCAGATGCAACTGAGTGACCACACACACACACACACACACACACACACGGTGTGAGATGTAGGGGTCATGACTCATTTTTCCCAAATAGAAATGTCTGTTTTCTCCATCACCGTTATTCAAATGGACTTGTTTTCCACCATTTAATTAAACTGGTTTCTTTTTCAAAATTGAGTTATAGTCAAATGAGTCTTTCTCTGAACCTTCTATTCTGTTCCATCTATTTGTCTACCATTATGCCAAGACTATACTGTCTAACTATTCTAGCTTTATACATGGAGATATTTGGGGAGATCATTAATTTAACAAATTTATTTTGCCTAATTTTTATGTGTAAAGAAATGACATTTGGTTTTAAAAAATATGGTTAAGTAAATTAAAAGAACTCGTTTGGTAATAATGAAATAAAAATTCAAAGTGATATTTTATTGGTTAATCATAAGTTTATTTTCACCAGGTTTACATAAAATAATCATCGGATATCTTAGATTTTATTAAATATGATAATATTATTAACATACCCAATATCTATGTTTTATGAATCTGTGGATTCATTTCTTTGACTAATTATGGGGGCGGGAATATTCTGAGGCTTTATATTTCAAATATTGATCTCTTCCATTTTCTGCTTCTTCAGCACCTGCTAGACAATGGTATGGACCTTCTTGTTCTAGTCTTTGTTTCTTAAAATTTCCATCATTCTTACTTTTCTCTGCTAAATTTGTGCATGATTTTTATTTCTTTAATGTTTCTTCCAGTTCACTAACCTTCTCTTTAGTTTTGTCTAATCTGATTTTCAGTCCATCCATTGAATTTTTAGTAATGACCATAATTTTTTATTTCTAGAATTTCTGCATGAATTTCAAAAAATAAATGCCCAATTTCTCATGTTTTGATTTATTTTATTTATCTAATAATTTTAAACATAGACATTCCATAGTCTTTATCAAGTTATTATATTTTCTTAGTTTTTTGGTAATTCTACATTTATTGCCTAAAATTTATGCTTACTATTGCTCATAGTAGTTTTTTTCATTACTGCATTGTGAAAATGCAATAAGGCTTCCCAAGTAGCGCTAGTGGTAAAGAACCACCTGCCAATACAGGAGATGCAAGAGACACTGGTTTGATCCCTGGATTCGAATGATCACCTGGAGTAGGGCATGACAACCCACTCCAGTATTGTTGCCTGGAAAATTCCATGGACCGAGGAGCCTGGCAGTCTACAGTCCACGGGGCTGCAAAGACTAAGGCACAACTGGCAACCGAGCGACTGAGAGTGCACGTGCATGTGCACACACACACACACACACACACACACACACACACACGCTGTACAGTCTGACTTGAGTTTGTGTCTCTCTAGTGAGTTTTGCCTGTAGTGGTAAGGGTAAGAATGTCAGGGGCCATTTTTTATGAGGAATCTTGGGTTTCCCTAGTGCCTCAAATGGTAAAGAATCTGCCTGCAGTGCAAGAGAGCTGGATTCCATCCCTTGTCTGGAAGATCTCCAGAGAAGGTAATGGCTACCCATTCCAGTACTCTTGTCTGGAGAATCCCATGGACAGAGGACCCTGGTGAGCTGCAGTCCATGGGGTCACAAAGAATCAGACACAACTGAGCAACTAACACTTTCTTTTTTGTTAGATCAAGCATGTGATGTAAATTTGAACTAGAAATTCAAGTGTGGAAAGGCCTGTGATTGTGAAATTGAGGCTTTTTCTATTTCTCCTCATAGAGGTTATATCTAGCTCTCTTAGATTATAAAGACTGAAAATCTCTGTAGTCAGAGTGTCATTTCCTGCTTATTAGTCTGGTTTTCAGTTCCTTTTTATTTTCAGGGGATTACAACAGTGTATAGAAATAAATCAGACTGAAAGAGCAGCTTGCAGCTAGGTTGACTGATAATTGCCAGGTAATATGTCATAAATAAATGTAAAAAGTAAATATGGATATTACTGCTTTTGGATAATAGAGGCAGGTAATAGACTTTTTTTCATGGTATATAAAAATATGACTTGAGTTGTTAATATGATGGCTTACACATATTATTCCTCATATAATATGTGTCTGTATTACAGTGATGGCCATAGTAAGTCATTTTAGAATTTACAAACCTTTTTATAAAAAGGAACACTTTTTTCTTTGTTTTTTTTTTTTCAAGCTTATTCAGTGCTTTGTTTTTAGTTCTCAAAATGAAGATAATTACCCCTACATATTTTAACACTGACTTTTTTGTGTCACAGAATAGGTAACAAAATGAGAACTGCTGTAATTTTATTACAGTCATCTTTGTTCTCCTTGCTGTATGCCAAACCCTCCGTCTCTTCACCCTTCTTCCTTATTCCCCTGCAGGAGGCTGCTCTAAAAATAGCTCCAGTAATAGATGTTCTATACAGGGTCAAATTGCTGAATCATTTAGTTCTTTTGTGAAGTTTAGGAATATGGAAAACAGCATCTGAGCTGGGTAGGACAAACATGCTTCTAAATTGGCAGGTCATTATTCTCTTGAAAAATAAAGAATTATATTCTTCTCAATAACCATATAGTAAATAATTTTTAAAGTCTATTTTTAAAGAATATATTTTTAAAAATCTGTAAAATGGTTTTGTGTCTTAACTTCAAAACATATTTCGAATGTGATTCCCAGAAGTGTGTTTTGTTAAATATAATAAATTTGATATTAAGAGGTTAACAGATGAACTGTAAATCTTCCCCTGTATGTAAATATTTCATCTTCTTTTTCTCATCTTAGGTATGTTATTGCCCCTTTGGAATAGTTTCAGTGCCTGTGAAATAGTTACCTCCAGAAAAGAATTTCTGGGAGGATTTGATACTTGACAGTGAAATAAATGTGCTGACTTTTTCTCAACATTATAAGGATTTAGCTTTCTTAAATTATCTGTAACCCCTATTTTAGCTTTCCTCATTATTCCAAAATAATTATATGCAGATTGTTGAGTGCTGGTTCCCCAGTGTAACACCAGAACAACCTGCTGATAAAGAAAAGTTGAGATTATTACTTCCTGACAGGAAGAGCACATTTTCTTGACACAGTCTTAGTCATATTTTAAGGACCAAGTCAGGATATGTATTTTTGAGATTTCTTGGGGGTCTTGTTTAAGGTGGGTCTTTCAGTGCACTGGCTTCAGATTGATGAATTTATGACATAATAGGTTACCCCCTGGTGGCTCAGATGGTAAAGAATCTGCATGCAGTGCAGGAGACCCAGGTTCAATCCCTGGGTCAGGAAGATTCCCTGGTGAAGGAAATGGCAACCCACTCTAGTATTCTTGCCTGGAAAATTCTGTGGACAGAGAAGCCTGGTGGGGTACAGTCCATAGGGTTGCAAAGAATCGGACACAACTGAGCAACTAACAGATTTCGGATTTTCAGGTTAGGATTGTCTGGCAGAACAAGATGAGCTTTTCAAAGTGAATGTTGGACCATGATACTAAACTTTTGTTTTCTCTGGCATTAATAACTTCTCCATTAACTGAAGGTCCAAACTCCCCAACAGAACTCTAAAATTCTTCTCTATATGGGCAAAGATCTCAAGTATATCTGTTTCATTTTCTGTCTTCGAAGATACCCTTTCTAGCCCTTTGTCCTCTGTCTCTAATGTAGATTGGTTGCCCTTAGGCCTGCTATGGAGATGACATCCTTGAGTTTCTCTTGTCTCTCTCCAATAGTGAATTGACTTCCTGGATCTTATGTATCTACATCTTTGGTTCACTCTCATATTAGAGCAACCATCTTCTGGTAACTTTCAGCAGTCTTTTTTTTTTTTTTCTTCTGTAAATAACTCATGCATGATAATTGATATAAATAGAATATTTCTTTTTGTCTATTATAATGCTAGAAATTCATTACAGAGTATATCTTAGAGTTGCTAGAAAAATTAAAGTTATAGTTTTCTTATAGGAATGAAGTTTGGAACAACAACAATGATTGTGGGTAATTATTTTGCTTTTTAAAGTTCTGGAAAGGCTATCTCCTAAAATGATTTTGGGGTATATGTTGTTGAATTCTGACTTTTAACTTTTCAACTTGTGAATACTTTTTATACCTCTATCAGATGAGAGTTAATCATTTTGAAAATTTGATAAAAACTTCTGGTAAAATTTTGCTTCTTAAATGAAAATAAATATAAAACATTATAATCAAATAAACTTAAAAAGCCCTTTTCTCACAATTTATAGCCTGATGTAATTTGAGTTTATATTTTAATAGTAAAAAAACTGTCTTGAAATGTGTGTCTGTGTGTTTGCAGTCTTTGATGGTGGTAGGCTGGGGCCCCAAAAGAAGACTGTTTCTTAAAAAATGGATGGCACTAGTTTATTTCCCTTCCAAAAACCAATCGCAACTAAATGAAGCAAACAGTCTCCAATTTTTATTGTCTTCATAATGAAACAAAATATGGAGTTCAGAACTGGATCACTTGTTCTTTCTCCTCTTATCTCCTCTCAGTTCAAAATGCTCGCATCTCATTCTCTTAAATCTGCAGTTAGGCTCGATGCAGTCAGGCCTCAGTACAACCTCATTGTAGTTTTAGTCTTTTTCCGGAAAACTGGTTTAGTGTGCCCACCGTGGCCACTCCGCTTCCTGTCGTAATGCCTCTTCCTCGGGCATTCGGAGAATCCTTGCCCTTTTTGTACTGTCACTCTGTGGGATTTGTACTTTCCTACTTCTTAAAGAAGCCCACTGGGTTTTAGGAACGTTCTCCATGTTTGTGAGAGTGACCGCACAGAAAAAAGCAAATGTTTTTTTTTTTTTTTTAAAGATGCCTTGATCCAAAGGAGATTCAGGCTACTGCTTCTCAGTTTTGTCCTAGTTAGATGTCAGCAAACAATGCTTATGCCCAGAAATATCTCCCTTAGATTCCAGGAAGAATTTAAGAGAAGAGATTCCTCAGACAGGCTTTCAATCTGACTGTAACTCTAAACTTCCGGAGACCAGATAGGAAGCAAGCTATCCTTTCCTTTTGGAAATTACAGCCCTGAAAACTATATGGGAAATGTCTTCAGCCAGATTTATTTCTCCTGTGTCCTCTAAAAAATCAATGAGACGTGGCTCTGCCACAGTTCTATCACTTTTATATTTTCTTTGTATAACAAGTTTTTAAAAATAAATAAATGACTTTTTGGAAAAGCTGAACTTGTCTGTAATTTTGATGCATTGCCTACATTTTTATTCAGTCTTGGAAATGGTATTTTTAAAAGGGAGGAAGGAAAGTTGGGGAGGAAGAAAGATGATGACTTACGGAAAGAGTAAGACAAGTTTTGATTGGGTTTAAATATTGGTCACAATTTATGTAAAATGTACATTTTTACATTAGCATCATTCAATTGGATATAACTAGAAATTATTGTAAATAATAAAAGTGAAAAATATTTAATATTAGAAGTACCAGTGTGTGTAGTATTGTAAAGAGCAGACCACTGAAGTCAGAATAACTGGAATCTTGTCCTATTTTGGCTTCTGTGTGTATGACAATATGTATCTTGGTCACCTTTCCACCCCTCTCCCATGCTGCCCCTGCCACAGCCTCAACTGTTTCACTTTTTCCCATGTGAACAATGAGATTATGGACTAGGTAATTACTAAGCTTCGTCTTAAGATTCTGGTATTCCAGAATATGTCAGACTTTTCAGAAGGTTTGTGTCTTTTAATAAAATTAGTAAAAAATCATTTGGGCCAAAACATTTCAATGTTTGCTGATGGTAACTGTATTTAAACAGCAGTGTTTTGCTCAGGAGTGCTGCACCTAAGCAGAACAGCATAGATTTCCAATTGTGAGAACCTTGGATTCTTGCTTAGATGGAAATTGCCCTTCCAGTACCCTTCATTGACAGTTATGATGATCTCCTTTTAGCATTATGGGGGCATTGTCAGTGTATTGATTCATCTGCAACTGAGTGGTGTATTTCTGTGGGTTTGAGAATAGTGAGGTGAATGGCTTTGAAATTCTCAGTACTGTTTGGAAAGCTGATTGCATAAATTTAAAATTTAAAGTGTTTGAACAGATTCTTTTCCAAGTGATTTTTAACAAATGGTTGATCATACTGTATTTGTGCTACAGTTGAAAGGCTGAAGTAGCACTTTGGCTCCTTTCCCAAAAGCATGCTTGAAGAGGCTAGCAGCAGCAGCAGCAGCTCCCTCTGTTCTCCTCAGTGCTTTCTACCTTGCGAGTGGTGCAGCTTGTTCTGCGGATGTACTAAAACCCTCCCATTTAATCTGCAGTGGAGAAGAATGGAGCTCAATGCCCAGTAGCATTCAGTGGTCTAGCAAGGTTGCAGTAACTAGCAATGGCTATGTATTTCAACAGCTGAACAAGAAGACATTTTATAATATTTTTTTTTTTCCTTTCAGCTGATAGATTTTTGCTTTCTGTTTCCTTCTAGAGAGATGTGGATAATTTGCCCTGCCTCCAACGTCTGTTTCTCAGCTTCAACAATATATCTACGTAAGTGGAAACTCCCAACTTGTCATTTATTAATAATTTGATTGTGTGGATTCTAATGCTTTAAATTAAGATTGTAAATACTTAGGAGTATTTCTATTGACATGTACGATTTTCAACTGGAAAATGACAGGGCCATCTGTGACAAAGTTCTCTGTGCAAAATCAAAGCTCTTGTGTTTATTAGCGCTTCTGATGCTAAAATGATGACTGGTTTAGTATAGTATGTGCTCTTTATAGTTATAGTTTAGAGTTGCTTCTTTGTAAAACACGTATGTGGAAATGTCAACATATATTCTGCTGTCCTTTGTTTGACACTTACTGCACTAATCAGTTGAATTAGAATTTCTTTCATAAATTATCATCTACAATCTGTGTAGCTACTGAGCAATTTTGATATAGCAGGTTATACTTGTCACTAAGCCACTTGCTAATTAGGCCATAACTTCTAACTTGGTATCCCTACTTGGAGAACTAATGCAGCTAAACACTGTATATTCAAATATATAAATGTCTAAATGTTGTTTTGTAAAGGTTTGAAGCATATCATCCTTTCTGTTGTGATGATGTCTCATTCAGTGTCAGTGTGGAAGATTTCAGAACTGGAGCTGAGACAGGCAGTCAGACTTTTCAATGCAGAATGAGTAGCCACCCTTCCCTGACTCTCCTTCTTCTCTTCTCCCTTGCCCCTCAGTTCTTTAGTTTCACTTCAAGACTGTTCTCTGAATGTACTTTTATAGAAGGATAAGAACTAAGTATAAAAGAATTGAGGACATATCTCTTCCTGAGTTCTAGGTCTGTGCTTCTGATTATTAAAAACCGGTTGAGCTTTTGCACATTTTCTGTTTCTGCCTTTTTCCTATGTTAGCCCCCATCCCTGTACTATATCTCTAAAAGGTAGTGCTTAAGTCTAGATGGTGAATTTTGCATGTAGGCATTATTTCAAAGAAAACACCCTTAATCATTTTCTTTTTTTTCTTTGTGTGGAAATACAAAGTTTTCTGAAATACTTTTAATGTCCTCTTCAGTTTATGTTGAATCCTGTTCCAGCTGCCTTCCCATCTTGTTGGAAGAGTAGAATTTATTTTTAATGGCAATGGAAGGAGCACTCAATTTTCTTTAAGGAGTTTCTACCTAAAGACTGTTAACAATTGTTTTGAGAAGATAGTGTCTCATTTTTAAAATGTGTTGTTTCTCACGTCTCACAATATTAGCTTCTGAAGGTGCGGCAAACCCTTCAGTTCAGTTCAGTTCAGTCGCTCAGTCACGTCCGACTCTTCGCGATCCCATGAATCGCAGCACGCCAGGCCTCCCTGTCCATCACCAACTCCTGGAGTTCACTCAGACTCACGTCCATTGAGTCGGTGATGCCATCCAGCCATCTCATCCTCTGTCGTCCCCTTCTCCTCCTGCCCCCAATCCCTCCCAGCATCAGAGTCTTTTCCAATGAGTCAACTCTTCGCATGAGGTGGCCAAAATACTGGAATTTCAGCTTCAGCATCATTCCCTTCAAAGAAATCCCAGGGCTGATCTCCTTCAGAATGGACTGGTTGTATCTCCTTGCAGTCCAGGGGACTCTCAAGAGTCTTCTCCAACGCCACAGTTCAAAAGCATCAATTCTTCAGCGCTCAGCCTTCTTCACAGTCCAACTCTCACATCCATACATGACCACAGGAAAAACCATAGCCTTGACCAGATGGACCTTTATTGGCAAAGTAATGTCTCTGCTTTTGAATATGCTATCTAGGTTGGTCATAACTTTTCTTCCAAGGAGTAAGCGTCTTTTAACTTCATGCTGCAGTCACCATCTGCAGTGACTTTGGAGCCCAAAAAAATAAAGTCTGACACTGTCTCCACTGTTCCCCCATCTATTTCCCATGAAGTGATGCGGTAGAACTTATTACTTTTGCTCTTGTCTTGTTTATGGGGAATAATTTAAAAAGAGATTATAAATTTGGGTGTATGGGGGTTATGACGTGCCCACTTCCTCTGGATACCTCAACTTCTAAACTCCTGGCTCTGTAGGGAGTTGATCTTAAATGTCTGTATTTAGGGAATTTTCTTCCCAACCTGAAAAGGAGTTTTACCTACTCAACGAAATAAATATATGATTAGTGGGATTAATACTTATGACTTTTTATTAAAAGTGGGATTTATTGAGAAATTGGAATAGAAGGAAGGGTTTTAGTATTCTTACTGATTGCTTTTTTTGTGTTTCTGCAAAGGCTTAGCTCTTTACCTTTCTCTAGTATTTCCAGATGACCTGCTTTTCAGGTCAAGTACATTTTCTATTTTCTGCTTTGTTCCTGTTGATGCATGTAATCCAAGAGATGATATAGAGAATATATTGGCTCTTGGGCAGGGGACAGGAGGAATTAGAGAGTGAAAGCCCTTTTCACATTTCTGTGAGTTTTATTCAAGACACAAATATTTCAGTTGACTGGGATGGTAGATGATCTGTAGTGTTAATTGTGGTGTCCTTTCATACCCTGCTACAGTCCTGGCATGACAGAGTTGCATAATTTGCAATTCAGTGGTTGAGGAGTAACATACAAGAAGAGCAGAAATAGCAGTATATAGGTGAAAGTACCTTTTAGGACTTTCTCTGGATAACTTTCAAATATCACCCAGTGAAATATCCAACCGTGTATCCATTTTGGGGAGACAAAAATGAATTGACTGTTAATGTAGTAAGGCTTCCTAGATTTTGACCAAGTTGTTGGATTCTTAGAGGCCCATTTACATAAACTATTACCTGGTGGAAATTCAGAAAGTTCCAGAATGTGATAGCACCCTAACTGAATTCAGAGAGCTCCACCTTGGGGTAGATAGGTACCTATATTTAATGATGGGTTGACCATGGCCTTGGTAGACAGGACCATTTTTGTATGTTTTCCTGTAGATATTAGAACAGGCACTTAGTTCTTCTAGTAGGCATACAAGATACATTAAGAGAATGAATGACATATCCACATCTGTGTATCTGAATAGAAGTGATGCCTCCTGTTAAAATATCCCTCAGAGCACGAGGAAGACAGAAACACAAATAGGTAATTATAATACAGTGAGTTAAACTTAGCTGTGGTCAAATGTAGATATACTGCTAAGTCGCTTCAGTGGTGTCCGACTCTGTGCGACCCCATAGATGGCAGCCCACCAGGCTCCCCCGTCCCTGGGATTCTCCAGGCAAGAACACTGGAGTGGGTTGCCATTTCCTTCTCCAATGCATGAAAGTGAAAAGTGAAAGTGAAGTCGCTCAGTTGTGTCCAACTCTAGTGACCCCATGGACTGCAGCCTACCAGGCTCCTCCGTCCATGGGATTTCTAGGCAAAAGTACTGGAGTGGGGTGCCATTGCCTTCTCCGTAGATACACTAGAAAATGTAAATCAGTGTAGAGAAGGGAGGTCAAGGAAAACTTCCCAGAGGGAGATGGTCCCTGGGCTGAGCTCTAAGTGGAGTAGACCTCAGTAAAGTGAATAGTCCTTGGACATTCCAGGTAAGGGTACAACCTAGCCGAAGTAGATGTAGAAGGCTCAGAGTGGACTCACTAGGCCTACCCTCTGGGAACCTGCAGTGAGATGCTTGCCCTCTTCTCCTCCCAACTAGCTCCAAGTCTTCCTCCAGCCCATGGAATGCTGGAGGGACCTGCCAAAGTACACTCTGTGATGATCACCTTGAAGGAAATATTCTGTGGCTAATCAAGAGAGTCAGTTGTATCTAGTTCGTTCTTCAGACGTGTTCATTCCATTATTCAGCTCTTCTGAGGTGCTATTGTCTGCTTGATTTGTTTTCTTTTTCTTGGCTCTCATGATCTTAATTTCCAAGTAGTCTGCATTTTTTGTAATGGCTGCCAGGAGAAATATCAATAACCTCAGATATGCAGATGACACCACCCTTATGGCAGAAAGTGAAGAGGAACTAAAAAGCCTCTTGATGAAAGTGAAAGTGGAGAGTGAAAAAGTTGGCTTAAAACTAAACATTCAGAAAATGAAGATCATGGCATCCGGTCCCATCACTTCATGGGAAATAGATGGGGAAACAGTGGAAACAGTGTCAGACTTTATTTTTCTGGGCTCCAAAATCACTACAGATGGTGACTGCAGCCATGAAATTAAAAGACGCTTACTCCTTGGAAGAAAAGTTATGACCAACCTAGATAGCATATTCAAAAGCAGAGACATTACTTTGCCAACAAAGGTTCATCTAGTCAAGGCTATGGTTTTTCCAGTGGTCATGTATGGATGCAAGAGTTGGACTGTGAAGAAGGCTGAACGCCGAAGAATTGATGCTTTTGAACTGTGGCGTTGGAGAAGACTCTTGAGAGTCCCTTGGACTGCAAGGAGATCCAACCAGTCCATTCTGAAGATCAGCCTTGGGATTTCTTTGGAAGGAGTGATGCTAAAGCTGAAACTCCAGTACTTTGGCCACCTCATGCGAAGAGTTGACTCATTGGAAAAGACTCTGATGCTGGGAGAGATTGAGGGCAGGAGGAGAAGGGGACGACAGAGGATGAGATGGCTGGATGGCACCACTGACTCGATGGACGTGAGTCTGAGTGAATTCTGGGAGTTGGTGATGGACAGGGAGGCCTGACGTTCTGCGATTCATGGGGTCGCAAAGAGTTGGACACGAATGAGCGACTGATCTGATCTGATTCTTTTTAAAAAATTATTTATTTATTTGACTGTGTTAGGTCTTAGTTGTGGCATGTGGGATCTTCGTTGCCACATGCAGAATCTTTTTAGTTGCAGGACGTGGGAGCTACTTCCCTCATCAGGGATCAAACCTTGGTCCCCTGCACTGGGAGCACAGAGTCTTAGCCATTGGACCACCAGGAAGTCCCTCTAATGGCTTATTCTATGAGATAAAGTTTTTTTTTTAATTTCTAGAATTTATTTTTCTCCATTACCTACACTTGTTCTTTAAATTAAACAAAATACTTTCTTTCATCCATTCATTTGTTCTGTGATTTTTTGTTCTTGTTTATATATGAGGATATACATGAATTTGTTTCCTTCGCATAATTTAGAAATGTCGCTGTGAATGCAAGTTATAAGATCTCTGTCTGTGGAGGATGTAGGAGGGAGGAGGAAGGCTATCCAACCAGTTGGACTTTGCTTTATGATGTTCACAAGAAACTTGCCTTCTGGGAATGGGGGCTCCTTTTACATCTTGGGCCAGTTGCACTTTCCCAAAGCACAGCCCTTCTTCTCTCATCATTTTCAACCTGAAGACAATTCAGGAGTCAGCCTTTTTGAGGGTAGGAGGCTAGCAAATTGCTACCAAGCCCTCCAGTACTTACTGGACAGCTGACCCACATCTGCTGGCCACACTTATTCTGGGGAGTATTCTGAGGTTCTGCCGGTAGCATTTACTTAGCAGAGATACTCTTCATTTCAGGCTCTTTAGCAATTTGGGGTTTTACTGATTCCATCTGCTTTATATCTTCCAGAAATTCCTTAGTGTTCTGGTCTGGTGATGGAACTTTTTCTGGTTTTATAGTATTGCTAAGGATATTTTCCTACTTTTATATTCAGTCGTTTCAGAGAGGTTTTGAGAGGGTAGAGAGAGGTCAGATCACACACCAAGCGGCCATTGTCATAGCTGTCCTTACTTTGAGTGATTTGCCCCCAAAAGGCCACCCATAAAAATATCCTTGGCAGCTTTAAAAACACGTAGGCCTTAAGTTCACTGCTGGGTAACCTGCTCCAGTAAATCTGGAGTGAGGCCAAGGATCTGTATTTTTTTAAGGCTTCTCAGAGAATTCTGCTGTTCAGCTTGATGCTAGATCTGGGAACCATTGAGTTATGGCACCCCCAAATAAGAATATTTGTTAACTAGCAGATTACTATTTTATATAAAATTTCCCTTCACAAGAAAAAGCTTCTAGACAAAAATATTTGTCAGGGATAAATATGTACTACCACCCAGAGGTAGTTTATGATCTGTAGGCAAAACCCAGGGTGTTTCATCTCCTTTCCACTGAGGCTGCACAGAGCTCTGCTCTTCATTACCAAGTTGAGGTATAATTGATTCTTTCCTGTCTCCTTTCTTTCAATCTCCAATGTAGAAAGTTTTAACAAGCTTTTTTCTTTAAAAAAAAAGAAAAAGAAGACACATTTATAATTTGAGTGTTTTCCTTGCCTAAAAGGGAATGGTTGCTACTGCTCCCAGAAATAAGGAGACGTTCGTATCCCTGGGAAAAGAGTCAAATACTAGTCAAGGTCAAGTGTCAACTCAGGACTCTTAGTCTCAGGTATTATTTTTTAAATTGTGGTAAAATACTCATAGAAGTACCATCCTAACCATTTTAAAGCACACGATAGAGTGGTGTTAATAAATACACCTACACCCTTGTGCAGTCAGTCTTGTATTGCACAGAACTCTTTTCATCTGGCAAAACTGAAACGTTACACCCATTAAACAACCGTTCTCCCTCCCCAAGGCCCTGGCAACCACCGTTCTGCTTTCTGTCTCTGAACTTTCGACTACTCTAGTTATGTCATGTATGTGGAATCATGCAATATTTGTCTTTTTGTGATTGGTGCACGTCACTTTGTACGATGTCCTCAAAGTTCATCCATGTGGTTGCTGTTCAGTCTCTTAAGTCGTGTTTGACTCTGTGACCCAATGGACTGCAGCATGCCAGACTTCCCTATACTTCACTATCGCCTGGAGTTTGTTCAAATTCATGTCCATTGAGTCGGTGATGCCATCCAACCATCTCTTCTTCTCTTGTCTCCTTCTCTTCCTACCTTCAATCTTTCCCAGATTCAGTCTTTTCCAGTGAGTCAGTTCTTTGCATCAGGTGGCCAAATTATTGAAGCTTCAGCATCAGTCCTTCCAATGTATATTCAGGTTTGATTTCCTTTTGGATTGACTGGTTTGATCTCCTTGCAGTCCAAGGGACTTTTGAGAGTCTTCTCCAGCACCACAATTCGAAAGCATCGATTCTTCAGTGCATAGCCTTCTTTATGGTCCAACTTTCACATCCGTACATGACTACTGGAAAAACCATAGCTTTGACTGTATGGACTTTTGTCTCCAAAGTGATGTCTTTGCTTTTCAATATGCTATCTAGATTTGTCATAGCTTGCCTTCCAAGGAGCAAGCATCATTTAGTTTCATGGCTGCAAGTTCGTCCATGTTGTAGCATGTATAAAAGTTTCCTTCCTTTTTAAGAATGTATACTTATATATTGTTCTTTAGGTGGCATGGAACCAACTAGGAGAGGCAGGTGGCAGACTGGACCATGCCTACCTCTTCATCCACACTGTTTCCCCATAGAGCCCTGTGAACTTGCCGTGTTCCACTGAACCTCCTTAAACATAATCATGCTCTCTCTTGCCCATTTAGTCTTTGCATTTACTATGGCTTCTGGCAATAATATTTTTTTCTACCTCTCTTTGTCTGAATAACACCTGATGATCCTATAGATCTCAAGTTGAGATCCTAAAGATCTCAAGGGTTCTCAAACTTTAATATGCTTAAGGATCATCTGGAGAGCCTGCTAAAATGCAGTGCTTGGGGATCCATCCTCCATGGCTTCTAATTCAGTAGTTTTAGATGGGGCTCAGGAATTTGTATCTTTAGCAAGTTGTGCAGCTGACTTAAAAATGCCACTGATCTGTGTTTTCCAGACTTTGAGTCAAAACCCATATAAGGATCCTAGTCAATTTTAGTTCAAGACTGGAACCATAAAAGCAGAATAGAAAATGTTGAGAGTTTCTCACACATTGTAAGGGTGAACACTGTCTCATGAGAAGTTTGCAGTTTTAATATATATGGGTGTATCTTTGTATACATTTGTATGTGTTTGTGTATGAATATTATTTTGCTATAGATATTTGGGAACTGGATTACAATGTAAATATATTTCTCACCATGAATTGGGTTTAAAAAGTTTAGAAAACACTGTGGGGTCTCAATATTGGGAGCCGGAGTCTTAGCCACTGGACTACCAGGGGAGTCCCCGGATAATTCTTATTATAATCTTAAAGTTTCATTTTCCTTTGTGTTAGAATAATTTATTCAATGTGTGTATGTGTGAGTTTTTCTTAAAGGAAGGATTCTTGAACTAAAATTAAACTAAGACACTGTGAGCAGGCTGTTTTGCACACCGAGTCTCATACTGGGTTCACACATACATAGTTGAGAGGCTGATAGCTATTCATGGCAGTAAATTAACATTTTAAGGTATTGATGTGTCAAAGGCCCTTTTGGGTTTTGCTAATGTGAAGGTTCTAGAAGTTGTGGACATTTTTGGTACATATTGCTAAGGGGGAATTTTGGTCTTAAAATTACTCATGATTGTATGTTATATTGGGTGATTGTTTCTAGGTTGAGAAACACATGGTAAATTGAGATCAGTGTGTTTTATGACTTCTATTTTGTTTTGTTCTACAAATTCAAAGTATAAGTAGAGTAAATCCAAAATGCATTTAGAAATAAACTTAAAGTATATTAAGTAACTTCCCCTGGTGCTATTCCTTATAACTTGTAGAAAATACTTCCAAAAAGCGTTTGAAGTATTTTGCAATAGCAATGTCAAATACAGTGAACATAAACATTTAAAATAAAGGTAAGTGACTGTAACATTCCCTTCTTGTCTTCATCTTGTCTTGTTTTGTTTTAATTGAAGTACAGTTGATTTATAATGTTGTATTAGTTTTAGGTGTACAGCAGAGTGTTTTGGTTTTCATGAAAAGAGATGTACAAATTTGAAACAAAAATGTTTATGTATCTGTTTTATGTCCATTCCACCTCCCCACCCTTCCCCCACCCCAACCCAAATTGCTATGTTGATCTCTTAACCCCTGGTACCTCAGTATGTAACCAACCTTATTTGAAAATATGGTCTTTACAGAGGTAGTGAAGTTAAAAGGAAGACATTAGAGTGGGCTCTAATCTAGTAAGACTGATATTCTTATAAAAAAGATGAAATTTGGAGGCAGGTATAGAGGGACTTCGTGGTAGCTCAGACAGTAAAGAATCCACTCGCAATGCAGGAGACCCATGTTCTATCCCTGGGTTAGGAAGATCCCCCAGAGAAGGGAATGGCTACTCAGTCCAGTATTCTTTCCTGGAGAATCCCATGGACAGAGGAGCCTGGGCAGGCTACAGTCCATGTGGTTGCAAAGAGTCAAACATGACTGAGCAGATGCACACACACACACACACACACACTGGGAGACTGCCTTGTGAACATAAGGATGGCTATCTACAGCTATCTATAGGCCAAGAAGAAAGGCCTGGAACAGATTCTTCCTCCACAGCCCTCAGAAAACAACACCACTACCATCACCTTGATTTCAGACTTCTAGCCTCCAGAACTGTGTGATAGTAAATTTCTGTTGTTTAAAAAAATAAAAATAAAGCAGAGGTGAGCAAACAGATATTGAAAGGAATGAACAAACCAGTCAGTTAATTTTAGGAAAAAAGCAAGGTCAAAATCAATCATGCCAAAACCCCAAGTATATACTCCTAACTGCAGAACTTTCAAATTTGATCTTCTGGAGTAACTTTTGTTCATCCTTTATAATTAAATACAAACCCCAAACAAGAAGAATTATTTTCTTTTTCTATTATCTATACCATACCTCTTTGAGTTCTGTAATATCTATTTTGATGTATGCCCAGTTATAACTTAATTATAGTCTCAGTCATATCTGTCGCATGGTAGGCATGTAATTATTGTTCTTTTAATTAATGAAAAAAAGAAACCAAAGTTTAAAGCTGATGTTCTTCAATATTCATAGATAATTTTTAATAGCCCTTTTCAGCATGTCATCTTGTTTGGTTGTCTAAGGACCCAGTTTGCAGCTAATTCAGCATGGCTGTCCCCTGGGATATAAAATAATAAAAAGTAACTAAAACAAGGAAGCCAAATTAAAATTATTTTATGGTAGAATTGGATTATTAGAAACAACTGTAACAGATATAGACTAAAAGCTTTCCTCAGTGACTTAAGATTTTAGCAGTTACTTTTTGAATATTTGAGTAGGTTAAGTGTTGTTTTGAAGAAAAACTAAGACTGTTTCAGGAAGTTTCTAAATTATGTAACACAAAGATAAGATAGCCCTCTTATTGATAAATATATGTATAATAGTCATTTTAAAGTCCTTGTCTACTAATTCCAATATTCCAACAGCTGTGTCATCTCTAAGGCTTTTATAGTGACTTGTTTTTCCTTTTTGACACATATATTGAGTTGTTTTATCATGTCTGGCAACTTTTTATTACATTACTGGCATTGTGAATATTACATTGTTGAGAATCTGTGTTTTGTTGTCTTAATTTGAAAGTTGTTGAATTTTGTTTTAAAGGTAGTTAACGTACAGGAAAATCAGATTGTGTTCAGGTTTATTTTTAGGATTTTTTCAGGCAGGTCTAAAGTAATCTTATTCTACACGTAGAGTAATAAGCTTTACATATATATTTATTTTATCTTGACAGAAAACACAAGATTTCTCCATCAAAGGCAAAGCAATTATTTATCTGCAGAGTATCTTTGCACTGGTTTCCAATGCTGCATTTTTCCTCACAGGTTTATGTGATGAGGGCAGTTGTCTCCCACATGTACAGGGTGAGGGTTTCTAGCTCTTGAGTGGAATACAACATTATTAGTTTGGGAGCTCATGTAGGAGCTGCTTGTATAGCTTCACCTCTTCCCCTCCAGAGAAGGAGGGAGAGACAGACAGACAGATACATGCTCACACACACACATACAAGAGACAGACAGACAGACAGAGATGGGGAGGGCTTCTTGGTCAAATGACCTTTGGAATGTAAACACACAGTTGTGGGAGATAAAATTCCGTGTCGCCTGAGAGATCTCTGACTATGCCATCACTTTGAGCCCAGGTGCCAGTTTTCTTTGCCCATGCAGAAATATGAACATTTGAGCACTGTTTGCCAATATAGAGCGACCAGCACCTGAGGCACAGCATTTCTGGGGCCTCAGCCATTTAGCCTGGGTGCCCCCGTGGTCTCTGTCTGGTTGGAACTCCAGTGTCTCCGAGCTCTCTACGCTAATAGGTACACTTTCACCTCATGGCCCCTCAGTGGTTATAATTCGCTAGGCTTCCTGGGGCCGCACTATGTTGGCGCATATTATTTCAGCCAAGACCTCTATGCATATTTTTTGGGGTTTCTTCCCTATACAACTTCTTACTCTCCACTGTCCAGCCCTCTGCCCCAGATTCCAGCAGCCTCAGCAGACCCAAACTCTGACCTCTGTTTGATCCACGCAGTGAGACTTGTGTCCTCTTTTTGACTCCTCTTCCTTTTCTGTGATCTGAGAAGTGCCTCCAGGCAGAAAGCAAGATTAAAGTGGCTTTCATGTGTTTCTCTTCTCTGAGGATCACATCTATCCTGTCTGTTGTTCAATGCTTGCTTCAAATATTTTGTCAGTTTTATAGTTGTTTACATTGAGAAATTGAGTCTGATAACCCCATAGCCAAAAGTGCAAGTTCCTTCAACTGTATTTTCAAATTATCATGTTGTATATCATCTTTGCGATCTGTCTAGTGTATAGAAGATGAAAATTCCCTTAAATTAACAATACTGTATTTTTGAATCTAAGAACAAGGGACTTAAATCTAATCCTGAATTGGTAGATGTGCAGTTGCTGTCAAAAGCCTTCCTGATATTTAAAATAAACCATTTAGAAATGAGCTAAAAATCTATTGTAAAAATCCACTTCAGGATCATGTTATTTGTCCAGAAATCTCCATGCTCTGTCTTTACATACTTTATCTCCCTATAGAAATTCCTTCAAAAACTGTGATTTAATGTACTCTAATATTTATTGAAGAGATTGAGGAAGAAGCTAGTTAAACCAGAAAATTCTGGCTAGAGAAAGATATAACAGTAGAACACAGGTTTAGTGATGGGTTAAAGTGAAAAGAGAACATTATGAATGTATGAGTAAATTATTGGGATGCTTTTAATATACCCAAATATGCCTACATAGAGTCATTCTTGAGTCCATGTCTGAGGGTGCAGGATCATGTCATTCTCAAAATAAAAATACATTTTCCTGTTTCTTATGGAAAAGTACATGTTATCTAAAAGGTGTGTTAAATTATTTAGGAGCACATTTATAAGAATTGTATGTTTCTATAGAAGCTGTTGACTTTTGATATTTGAAGGGTGATAGTAAATCACACCCTTTCTCTTCTGCTTTAAGCTTTGAATCAATGGAAAGATACAGCGGTCGGATAAATGGAGTACAAAATAGCAGAATGCAGTTTAGGTATGCATCTACAATCAGGCTTCCTAGTATATCTCTCCTGGATTAGATTTTCAGCTCACTGGCCAAAGAACTGGAAAACCGAGACCTCCCTCCTTGGGAACAATGAAGCTTAAGAAAACACTCCCATCCTGGAGACGGGTGACCTGAAAGAAAAATAAGAGAGCCTGGGACTCTTATGTATGCACGTCCCCTTGTAAGAGTTTACCTTGCAGGAATTGTGTGTGTGTGTGTGTGTAAGATGGGGTGAATTATTTGCTTTCTCCATATTCGTTTTTAGGATTAAAGTTGACTGTTATGATGTGGTGAAACCTAGCTTGAGCTGGAAGGAAGATTACTGCCTGAACTTGATAGGCACTGAACTTACAATCAGGCCTTGGGCATCTTCCCCTTCAAAAAATCTTGCTGATATCCAAGTATGGGAGTTGGGATTCTCTATAAATAAGGAGGTTATTTCTAGATTCCTGTCTTAAAGGGAGGTGAACCAGTTAGATTTGTTTGTCCTGGGCACTTAAAAAGATATCGCAGTGGCTTAATTATATACTCCAAGATATCTTAACGAGTAGTTTACAACTGCCGAATAGTCTCTGGGAATTGTTTGTTGACAAGACTTCCTTCTTATGGTTTAAAAAGAAGTTGACAGTGTCAGTTGTAGGCCCCATGTTAAGATCATAGTTCTTAGTTGAGGAATCTCCTGGGAAGCACTGAATAGTGTAAGCCAAATTAGTAATATTTTTTGGCTAGTTCCTTTGATCTTATCTTTGAAGTTTGGAGTTTTGCACTTCTAGGATATTGGCTTGTGATTCTCCAAAATAACCTGCTTGAGGGATTATGAGAGTGTTTTCTTCAAGTGTGTATTCATCTATTTGGCTGTGTCGGATCTTGGTTGGGGCACGTGGGATCTTCGTTGCATCGCACAGGATCTTTGGTCGCAGCACGTGGACTCTGTAGTGGTGGACCTCAGGCTTAGTTGCTCCATGGCATGTGGGATCTTAGTTCCCCCACCAGGGATTGAACCCATGTCCCTTGCATTGCAAGGGGGATTTTTAACCACTGGACCATCAGGGAAGTCCCCCTGAGAGTGTTTTTATAGCTGCATGGGTTTAGGATGTAGGACTACCTTAGGGATATCCAGAGCATGGTAGCTAATAACTGATCCTCCTCTTTCTCATCCTCTACAATTTCATTAAAATATCTCCTCCATCTGTTTCATTTAAAGACTTTAAAATTTCTTCCCAGTTGCTTTCTGAAGAACATTGTTTATGCATTTCTCTATATAAAACATCAAATAAGGCATTGTGGGTAGTGACAAGAGGAGATATATATGCCTTTTTTTTCTACAAGTAGATAATCTGATGACAGCACGCCTGCGTGTGCGCTCTTTGTGATCCCGTGGACTGTAGCCCGCCAGGCTCCTCTGTCCATGGGCTTCTCCGGGCAGGAATACTGGAGTGGGCTGCCATTTCCTTTTCCCGGCGATCTTCTTCACTTAGGGATTGAACTGGCATCTCCTGCAACTCCTGCACTGGCAGGTGGATTCTTTACCACTGAGCCACCTGAGACCTCCCTATCTGGGGAAAATGAAGCCCCAATCTAATGACAGAGAACATTCAAAGACATGAGTAGCAGAAACATAAAACAAACCACCCCTGCTGCCTGTGGAAAAGCCCACAGCCCTCGTATCACAGTTTTATCAGCTTAGACGCTCTGGTGTAAGGAGCTCTTCTTCCCTGATAATGCTGGCAAAATGTTTTCTTTGAGGGTTTTTTTTTTATTGAAGTATAGTTTTAATTTTATTAAAGTATATTGTGTTAGTTCTTGGTGTACAACAAAATGACTCCATTATACATATATATATATATGTACATGTGTGTGTATATATATATATATATATCTCCTCATATTCATCCTGTAATAACCCATAATGGAAAAGAACAGGAAAAAGAATATATATACACATATGTGTATGTGTATGTTTCTATGTGTATGTGTATATATATATTCTTTTCCATTCCCTATTCAGCCACAGGGATGAACATGGTCCCCTGTGCCATGCAGTAGGACCTTGTTGTTTATTTTATGTACAGTAGTTTGTATCTGCTAATCCCAAAGGCCTACTTTATTCCTCCCCCTGCCCTTTTCCCCTTTGATAACCATGAGTTTGTTTTCTATTTCTGTGAATCTGTTTTTGTTTTGAAAAAACGTTCATTTGTGTCATAAGTGATAGCATATGGTATTTGTCTTTCTCTGTCTGACATACTTCACTTAGTATAATGGTCTCTGGACCCATCCATGTTGCTACTAATGGCATTATTTCATTCTTTGTTTGGCTGGGTAATATTCTTTTATATATTTTCTTTATCCATTCATTGTCAATGGGCATTTATTGCTTCCGTGTCTTGAACATTGTAAATATTGCTGCTATGAACATTGAAGTGAATGTTTCTTTTTAAATTAGAGTTTTCTCCAAATACATGACAAAAAGTTTTTGAAGAGCTCAGATATTCAAAACTGTGGCTCTGGATCAGTAGTATCAATATCACTGGGATCTTATCAGATATCCAGAATCTCAAGTGCTATTGTAGACCTACTAGATCAGAATCCTCCTTTATAAGAGATCCCTGGGTAATTCAAATGTACGTTATAGTCTGGGAAGCACTGTCACAGAGGATTCTGATTGTGCTTATTTATTATTTAGGTCAAATGTCCAGTTGGAACTAATCACTCCGGCCACAGGCATATAGGTCACGCTGAATGCTCAAGGTCACACTCAGTGCTCATAGAGACATATGTTTTCTATCCCCTAGGACAATACTGTGGATTGGGTTTGCTGCAGAAAAGAAGTGTTCTGTTATCAGGAGAAGCAGGGGCATAAGCGATACCCAAATACACTCATTTCCACTTTCAGATCTTAGCACACACTAATGTCAGAGCTCACTGTTACTAGCCTCTTCACTTTGGATCATTTCATCCCATTTCATGTTTGTGTGTGTGTGTGCGTGCACGCGTGCAAATGTGATGCTCCCCATCTCCCTCACCTCACAGTACCATCTGTCTGACTGACCTAGATAACAGAGATTCTTGCTTCTTTCACAGCCTGGTTCTTCTATCACATTTCAGAGTCATATTTATCAAGAACACATGAATACTTTAGGATAGCCTATATATACATACCTGGGTCTAAGTCTGAATTCACTTCCCTGTAGTCTTGGTAAGCATGTGTGCCTCACTTACCCTCTTTCGTCTTGCCACTATGGCATTGATCCTTGGGGTCATGACCTTTCAAGTTACGAACTGTTAAATTGCACTGGTATTTTCTAGAAGGAGTCATGCTTTCATCCCTCAGGAATTATAACTTGACTGCCGGGTAATTCCCTCAAATTTTTTTTTTTTTTGTACAGTGTTTTTGTGTTTAGCCTAAAAGTATGTAATCAGAAAACTGTGTTTAAAGTTGTTTGGGTTAGTTCTCCTCTACCCTTTCAGTGTGATTATGTTATTCATTTAAGCAGTAAGATTTATCTGTTTGTTTGTATCCACTTTGTTTGTTCTCCCCCAGCCTTGCTAATCTGATACACTGATTTTTCAGTTGTGTAACTGTAACATGGTCTCCAAACTCAACTATGAAAAAAGGGATCACTCAGAGATTACTTGCCTATTCTTTCTACCTCAATTTCAACCCCCTTCCTTTCCATCCTCTTTTCACCCACTTTTTTTTTTCACCCACTGTTTTACATAACCTTATAAATTTCTGGTTTATCTTCATGTTTTTTTTTTTTTTTTTTGCGCCTATCAGCAGATACATGTGTAGTATAGATGAACTCACATGTGTTTTTTCCCCCTAGTGTTTCTGTGGCATTTCTAGTATTTGTATTTTTAGCTCCCTGATCCACTTGGAGGTTATTATTTTTTTGGAGGGAGGAATAGCATGAGGTTTGAAGTTTAGTTTTTCAAGCATCTACCCAGTTGTCCCAGAGATACTTATGTAAAAAGCCTATCTTTTCCTTGGTGATTTGGGATGCTACTTAAGTATCAACTTATCTAACCCCATTAAACTTCAGTAATCATGAACTTGTTTTACTGTCTTTCTTCTTCTCCCACCTTTCGTTTTTCTCAGCTGCATTATTTCTACTTTACTGCACATAAAACCCATTATATAACATACATAGCATGTTGTTCTTTCACCTGGATTCATGCCTCTATTTTAGAGAGTCATAGAGAGTCTTAGATCTCTAATTAATTATTGAACGTCCATCATCTGTGCTAGTCAGGTTTCCTCAGTCATCTCTTAGTGGGTGAAGCTTATCCAGTATATTCCTCCAGAAGGTTCATGGGTACAGAACATTCTGAAATCTTAACCTTGGTACTTGAAGGACTGTGCTGTGTGCTTAGTCACTCAGTTATGTCTGACTTTTTCCAACCCCGTGGACTGTAGCCCACCAGGCTCCTCTGTCCATGGGGATTCTTCATGGAGTGGGTTGCCATGCCCTCCTCCAGGGGATCTTCCCAAACCAGAAATCGAACCCAGGTTTCCTGAATTGCAGGCAGATTCCTTACTGTCTGAGTCACCAAGGAAGCCCAAAAGTACTGGAGTGGGTAGCCTATCCCTGCTCCAGGGGATCTTCCCAACCCAGGAATCGAACTGGGGTCTCTTGCATTGCAGTGGATTCTTTACCACCTGTGGTACCAGGGAAGCCCCACCTAAACATAACTTACAATGCAAAATAGCAAAAGTGTGATCTATTTAAAAAAAAAAAAGCATGAGAAAAATGAAATTCTCGCTTTATTCATTTTTTCCATGAGGTTTTTTTTTTTTTTTTTTTTTTTAAATAGATCACTTTTGCTACTTTGCATTGTAAGTTATGTTTAGGGCAAATAGTACCAGTCTGATTTCAGCTGTCATCTTTATGCTTAGAGGTTACGTCTAATAGTTTTATTAGGATTGTTGTTGTTCAGTCGCTAAGTTGTGTCTGACTCTTTGCGACCCCATGGACTGTAGCATGCCAGGGTTCACTGTCCTTCATAATCTCCTGGAGTTTCACCAGCACTCTCGAGTCTTCTCCAAAAGCATAGCTTCATTATATGGACCTTTGTCGTATCAAATTGATTGTCCTGGTTCACTTTTCCCAAGTACCTGTTGGTCCATTTCAATATGTACAGTTTGGTCTTTCCTTATTTCCAGAAAGTTTCCTTGGGTTATAGTTTTAAGTATTAGTTCTGTTCAGTTGTCCTTATCTTTAGACTCTCCTATTGCACATTGCTTTCGTCTTTGGTCTTTTCTATTCCAACCACTTTACTTCTGATCCTTTTCATTTCTTTGCCTCGTCTTCATTCTCTGGGTTGTTTTTTCTG
Organism: Bos indicus; assembly: GCF_029378745.1. Lineage (NCBI taxonomy): Eukaryota > Metazoa > Chordata > Mammalia > Artiodactyla > Bovidae > Bos > Bos indicus. The sequence continues at coordinate 17,814,150 of NC_091769.1, forward strand.
GCTTTGTTAAATGTCCCTTAGTAAGAATTTACTTGGATCTGGTCTCCCTTGGTGACTTTGATTCTGCAATGATTTTGTCTTTTCCTTTCATTTCTTTCCCAAGCTCAGTCAACCCTGTTTTTGTTTCTTCCTGTTTATTGTCCATTTTCGCTTTTAGTTTTTGAATTTTATATTCAAGGTGGGTTTTTTATACTTTAATGTGCTTATTTGAGGATATTTAATTTAGTGTGGAATGTTATATTACAGTTTCCTTGTTCTTCATGTTTGTTTTTGAAGGGGAAGGGAATTTTCATCAGTTTGAATGGGTTTCATTTTCTAGTCTTAAAATATTTTAGAGATATGTAGTCTATTTTTGCCTATTTCCTTTGTGAGTGTGGGTGATTTACAAGACTCTTAGGTCAAGGGTGTCTTCTTCTGTCAGTGTAGCCAAGCCAAGTTATGGTGTGTTTGTGTGTGTGTGTGTGTGTGTGTGTGTGTGTGTGTGAATTTTGGGGAGAAGGGGTTGTGTATCTTCATTCTATTCTTTATTTTTTGGGTTCTCTTTTGTCTTGCATTTTCCCCTTTTGCTCCTTGCCCATTTTCATCTTCACCATCCAATTTCTAAAGACCTCTCTTCTACCTTCCTTCCTATCATCTCAAAAGCAATGTGTTTTTGAAGACTGCGACTGCAAATCATGTGCTTTTAAAAGTCCATTCTGTGTAGTGCTGGAAGAGCTATTGGAACGTTTCCAATATTTTTACACCAAATGTGGAATTTCTCTTTCTGGAAATGATTGTGGATTAGTCCACTACTAGTTCCCCATTTCTCTCTTGTGCAAGATTTTTTCCAAAGTGTCCTTCTGTGTGACCTACTTATATAGGTAACTTGATGCTTGAGCATTCTCTTTTTGTTTTGGGCATTGGTTTTATGTAATTTGCCTGTTGTTCTTATAGTTTTTGTATTGCTTTTTGAAAGACAGACTAGGACATTGTGTTTATACCCCTACATTTACCATATATATATATATATATATACATGCCTGTATGTGTGTAGATGTTTTATCTACATACTGTCTCTCCTATCAGAATGTAATTATCTTAAGAGTAGCAGTTCAGTTTTACTCATCTTTCTGCCCTTAGCAATAGTCTCAGTGCCTATCATACGCAATGCCCTTTAAGCCTTTCTTTTTCATATTAACAATTGAAACAAAATTGTAGTAACTGCACGTTACTGTTAATGAAGTTTCCTTTTCCCAAAGGCTGCAGATAACTAAAGGATTGTAACATGAAGTGAAAACCCTTCTAACTATGCAACTATGCCCATGTGCACTAGATAACCAGCACTAGGAATTATTATTTGATAACCTGAATATATAGAAATTGCCATGTTCCTCATGAGTGAAGGAATACAATTTACATAGTACTATAAAATGATGCTGTTTAGTTTAGAGAAGAGCCCCATGGTTCCTGAATGGCTACATTATTATTATTCTTGTGACTTGATTGTAAAATGAAATGAGAGATTTCAGGACTCTTTTGTTCAAATAAAGAAACAAGTAGCAATGTTGCTTTATGCTATCATATTTTAATTTGGTTGGGAAGGTCAAAAGTGCTGCAATGAATGTTTGATGTTCTGATGAAATCTTAAGGGAAATGTGTATTCACGAATACCAGTTTCCTACTGAACTCTTACAGTCATCCCGTCTGGATCATCCAGGAAATGAAATTTAGTGTAACTGCCATTTGAATAAGAGATAGATACTTTGTCAATTCATGATTCAGAAAGGGAAGTGATGGATAGGGATACAGGGATCAAACCTAAGAATATGTATGAATAAATAGTTTAAAGAAGAATATGTATGGCTGAGTCTCTTTGCTGTCCACCTGAAACTACCACAGCGTTGTTAATCAGCTATACTCCTACATAAAATAAAAAGTTGAAAAAAAAATATACATAAGATCTATGTGCAAGTGTTATGGGCTGAATGAATCGTGTCCTCCCCTCACCCTGCACATTCATATGTTGAAGTCCTAATTCCTAGTACCTGAGAATATGACCTTATTAGGGAACACAGCATTTGAAAAAGTAATTAAGGTAGAATGAGGTCTTATGGTGGATCCTAATCCTGATAAGAATAAATTAGGACACCTACACCAAACAGAAGAAAAACCATGTGGAGAGATGGGGAGAAGATGGCCATCTCCAAGCCAAAGAGAGAGGCCTCAGAAAAGTAAACCCTGCTGACACCTTGATCTTGGACGTTTATCCTTCAGAACTATCAGAAAATGAATTTCTGTTGTTTAAACTACCCAGTTTGTAGTACTTTGTTGAAAACCCTCCCAAACGAATATTACAAGGATACTCATCACAGGATTTTTTTAATAGCAGCTCAAGACAAAAACATAAGTGTCTGTCCAACAGTGGAGGCGTTGCTCTTTTCATATGGCAGTTTACCTATATGTCCTTAGGAGGAAAGATTTCACATGGTTTCTTTTTTTTTTTTGCCAAGTTTTGATTTTATACTTTTCTAAATTTCCTCACTTTATTATTATTAAATTTCCTCACTGTATTAGGGGTGAGGAAAAAATTTTTATAATTAGGAAAAAAAGGCAAAAGGAACAGCTATAAAGAAGACTGCTGATTTAATCTCATTATACACTTAAGATTTTTTGTTGCATAATTATGGAGTCAGGTAAAGTTTCAAAAGATTTTTTTTTCATGCATGGACACTGGTATAGTCCAAATAGATGCTAAATTGGATCATGAGGCCCCTGCTGTGTCAAGGGTTATATTTTTGCTGCCAAAATAATAGGTGTTGCGGGGCACCTCAGGGCTGAGAGTGGGACAGTGAGGAGGGGCATTTAGGTGTTTTGAGAACAGCAGTGTTTTATCAACTGGCATGGAAGTTATCTCAGAATTTTAACTAAGGCAGTTAGTTATATATCACATGTATATCAGCCTTACGTGTACATCTCATTCTTTTTAATGGCTGCATTTAATTTCATTATATGGATCACTCTCTATTTAATCAGTCTCTTATTGATGGTCATTTAGATAGTTTGCCTTTTTTTTGTTATTACAAGCAGTGTCATAATTAATATGCATCTTTTTTCACATATTATTTTTGTGAAAGTGGGTTAGTATATCACAATGTGAGTCTGGAGAAATCATCTTTCTCCTTAGAATTCTGAATCCTTTCCCAATATTAGCAAGGAGTTGTGAAGTTCACGTTAAAATCTGTAGTTTTAAGGGGATATTGAAGTTTAGGTCGGTGGTCTCAAATGTTGACTTTGTATTAGAATCACCTGCAGAACTATTAGGAATTATTCATCTATGACCCTACTCCTAGAGATTCTGATTTAGATCTGGATGGGTTCTAAGTATTCAATAAGCTTCACAAATGATTCTGATGCCCAGCCAGTATTAGCAGCTTCTGAAATACAGAAAAATTAATATTTTAAAAGAAGACAGGGTTGTATGATTTGTCAACTTCTAACATATCATAAGGAGTATGGGCCAAGAACTGAAGCAACCGAAGCTCTCATACCTGCTAGTAGGAGTGTGACTAGGTAAAACCATTCTGTGAAACTCTGGCAGCATCTATTAAGCTGAGCTTCTTAATAGCGTACTTTACACTCAGCAGTTCCACTGCTAGGTTTATACTCCATAGAAACGCTTAACATGTCCACCTGAATATTCTTAGTTGCCCTGTTTATAATAACCCCAGGCTGCAAACAAGACAGACGTCCACTAATAGTAGAATAGAGGAAGTAAATTGAATGCTGTGTTTACATAATGGAATATTACCCAGCAATGAGAGTCATCAAGCTGCAGCTGCAGACAATGTGGGTGAATCTCAAAAAAACCAAACAAAACAAACAACCAAAATGTGTAGCAAGAGAAGCCAGATTCAAACAAATGCATATGTACACTTTTATCTAAAACAGGAAATCTGTATCTGTAGTGTTAGAATCAGGAGAGTGGTTACCTTTGGGAGGTATACTGTAAAAGGACACAAAGGCATCCGAGTGTGGGTGATATTTTGATCTGGGTACTGGTTACATGGTATGTTCAGTTTGTTCAGAATCATCAAGCTGTGTACTTGTGATTTGTAGTCTTACTGTGTATTGTACGTTGATAAAAAGTTCAAAAATATTGTAAAACCATCATTAGGAGGAAGTTCCTCCAAAAAACAAAGTCACTTCATGATAGAATGATCTCGGGTGACCCCAGCCTGCAACTGCTTGGAGCAGCGCTTGGCTCCCCAACCAGGAACTGAGGCTGGGTCATGGCAGTGAAAGCGCCAGGTCCTAGCCACTACACCAGTGGTCAGTGACAAGGCCCTGGCCCTTTGGCTTTGCAGAGAAGAATTTCCACAAAGGCAAAAAGCAGTGAAACAAGTGTTTATTAAGAGGAAAAAGAATACAGTATGTGTGGATAGGCAGACTCAGAAGGAGAGTCCCTGAGATGCGCCTGTGTGGCAGTTTAAATCACTTATATGGGCTGTTTCTTCCAGTTTTCCTTTGGCCAATCATTTTTATTTACCTGGTTCACAGTCTATATTTGGTATATCTCAAGATCCTTCCATGTGTATGCATGCATTTCTTAGCCAAGGTATCTGGATAGAATGCAAGGTATCTGGATAGAATGTCCCTTGACATTGCTTCCCCTTTGCCCTGCAAGGAGCCTTTTCTACACTTGTGTGGTTGGAGAGGTCTCCTGACTTCAGGAATGAGGGATATGTGGTCCAGGCAGGGCCCAGCTTTCTTCCTTAATTGCCTTGCTGTTATCTTCTTGGAGTCTCCCTCCATAGAGAATGAATCTCCAACTGCTTTACCTTGAGGGGACCCATCTGTCTCCTGCCTCACTTCCACTAACTGTAAAAGGAACTTGGTCTGCAGTGGTGTGCTGGAGGCAGCTTATACTGGCTCGCCAGAACAATTTCTGTGCATCTCATCACCTCAGCAACATCATCCTCTTAGCTTGAAATCAGCCCTGTTGGAAATAGGTACACCGTGGAAACTGGCAAATGCTATATCAGGTTGTTGTTTTCTCAGAGAGCTGCTTATTTACTCGGTACTGAATTTAGATCTCTTTGTATGTGGGATATTATTTAGCCTGCTTCATAGCTAATATAATTAGTAAACAATATAAAGGTTGAAAGTGACTAAAATGAGCATGTCTTTGAGAATTATCTTATTTTGAGATTGCAAAGAGTCCTTTTTTCTTTTGTAAATTTAAGGAGGCTTATTTGCATTCACATATCAATTCAGTAAAAGGAAATATGTCATTAAGAACTTTCTTTGTCATTTTAAATTTGATTTTAGTGTCACAGATTAGCATTACAAGAACATTACCAGGTCCTGAAAGCTACCCTCAGTAATCAGAGTAACTATAAATCACCTGAGAAGAAGCTATGTTTTCATTTTTTCTTTTTTTGTTGTTGTTTAGTCACTAAGTTGTGTCCAACTCTTCAACCCCATGGACTGCAGCACACCAGGCTTCCCTGTCCTTTACTATCTCCCAGAGTTGGTTCAAACTCATGTCCATTGAATCAGTGATGTCATCTAAATATCTACCTCTTCCCTTCCCACACCCTTCTCTTCTTGCCCTCAGTCTTTCCCAGCATCAGGGTCTTTTCCAGTGAGTCAGTTCTTCGAATCAGGTGGCCAAGTATTGGCGCTTCAGCTTCAGCATCAGTCCTTCCTATTGAATATTCAGGGTTGATTTCCTTTTAGGACTTACTGGTTTGATCATTTTATTGTCCAAGGGACTCTCAAGAGTCTTCTCCAGCACCACAGTTCGAAGGCATCAATTGTTTGGCGCTCAGCCTTCTTTATGGTCCAACTCTCACATCTGTACACGACTACTGGAAAAACCACAGCTTTGACTAGATGGACCTTTGTCTGCAAATTGTTGTCTCTGCTTTTTAATATGCTGTCTATGTTGGTCATAGCTTTTCTTCCAAGGAGCAAGCATCTTTTAATTTCATGGCTGCAGTCACCGTCCGCAGTGATTTTAGAGCCCAAGAAAATAAAATCTGCCACTGTTTCCATTTTTTCCCCATCTATTTGCCATGAAGTGCTGGGACCAGATGCCATGATCTTAGTTTTTTGTATGTTGAATTTAAGGTAGCTTTTTCACTCTCTTGTTTCACCTTCATTAAGAGGCTCTTTAGTTCCTCTTTACCTTCTGCCATAAGGGTGATACCATCTGCGTATCTGAGGTTGTTGGTATTTCTCCCCACAGTCTTGATTCCAGCTTGGGATTCATCCAGTCTGGTATTTCTCATGATGTACTTTGCATCTAAGTTAAATAAGCCTGGTGACAATATACAGCCTTGACGTGCTCCTTTCCCAATCTTGAAGCAGTCCATTGTCCCATGTCTGGTTCTAACTGTTGCTTCTTGACCTGCATACAGATTTCACAAGAGGTAGGTCAGGTGGTCTGGTATTCCTGTCTCTTGAAGAATTTTCCAGTTTGTTGTGATCTGCACAAAGGCTTTGGCATAGTCATGGAAGCAGAAATATGGTTTTCTGGAATTCCCTTGTTTTTTCTATGATCTAACGGATGTTGGCAATTTGGTCTCTGTTGCCTCTGCCTTTTCTAAATCCAGCTTGAACATCTGGAAATTCTTGAAGCCTAGCTTGAAGGATTTTGAGCACTACCTTGCTAGCATGTGAAGTGAGCACAATTGTGTGGTAGTTTGAACATTTTTTGGCATTGCCCTTCTTTGGGATTGGACTGAAAACTGACCTTTTCTAGTCCTGTGGCCATTGCTGAATTTTCAAAATTTGCTGGCATGTTGAGTGCAGCACTTTAAGAGCATCATCTTTTAGCATTTGAAATAGCTCATCTGTAGCTCCATGACCTCCACTGGCTTTGTTAGTAGTGATGCTTCCTAAGGCTCACTTGACTTCACACTCCAGGATGTCTGGCTCTAGGTGAGTGACCACATCATCATGGTTAACTGAGTCATTAAGAGCTTTTTTATATAGTTCTTCTGTTCTTGCCACCTTTTCTTAATCTCTTCTGCTTCTGCGATGTCCTTGCCATTTTTGTCCTTTCTTGTGCCTATCTTTGTATGAAATGTTCACTTGGTAACTCCAGTTTTCTTAAAGAGATCTCTCATCTTTTCCATTCTATTGTTTTCCTCTATGTCTTTGCTTATTTCTCCTTGCTGTTGTCTGGAACTCTGCATTCAATTGGATATATCTCTTTCCGTTTTTCATTTTATTGCTAGAAAATGAACATTGTAGCCTTGAAAAAACTTACAGAATTGTCATCTGCAATTCTGAGACACTCAACTCTGTGCTAGTGTCTCTGTCAGTCAAGTGCAGAGAGACAGATATTCTCCTGATTGAATTGTTGTCAATGGCATTGTTGTAACAAAAGGTATGTAGAGAGACAGTTTAACGTTTTTCTGTATTACATCTGTCAACTCTTTAACTCTCTGCCTTTTCACTGTCCTTTTGACTTTATCCATGGCCTTCTATTTATTTCTATCTGTTGTTGCTTTATCTTCTCAAGTTATTAGAATCTTTTAAACGTTGTGATGGATAGGTTAAAATACTTTAAGGGCTTCCCCCAAGGGAAATTTGGAGTTCTTTTTCCTGCTATGTGAAAACTTTTTTCCATCATGAGAAAAACATAGCGACTTATTATTAGAAGAGATCTTGAGATTCTTTAGAGCAGTTCATTTCTAAGAACCCTTATCACCATCATGCACTAAAAATTCTAGTGACTAGCATTAATTAACATGTATCAAACCTAGATGTTTGGAGCACCAAAAGAAACAGGAAAGTGAAAGAAAATGTAAATGGAGAAAAAAATATATGAAAAGAATATGTGTTAGTTTTGCTTGCTGTAATATTAAAAGTGATTATTAGGTTCAACAGTATTATTAGGTTCAGCGAGTTTTAATAAAGTTCCCCATCATCTTTTTGCTGAAGTATATAGTAGTCATTGATGATTGTTGTCTGGATCCATTCTTTCTTTAGGGATTACAAGATGATATTCTGTCATTCTTCATTTTTAAATCTATGTTTCTTCTTTAGAGAAAACTTTTACTAGCTTTCTGGTTACCCTGAAGAACAATTTGTGCAGGAAAAATAGGGCAAATGCTTGACTCCCTTTATCTCCATCCCCTGCCTTTGACGTTTTTATTTTAATTAAAATTTTTTTTTTACCTCTAGAAGATCTGTGCCTTTTCAGATCTTCTTGGAGCTTACTCATATTTTCAAATTTCTTGAAATATAATTTTTATATTCTGTTTGATGATCGTTTTATATGAAGAAGTCACAAGTTTGATAGGGTCACCTATTGTTTTTGCTGGCTGTTAGAGTGCTTATTTCCTTCTGAACTGTGAACCGTTTATTTATCTTAGCACCTGTCTTTGGGAATTCTTTGAGGTCTTGTTTAAAGGTAGGTTTCTCCATGGAGAAGTTTTGTTTCTGTCAGATGCCTATAGGCATAACAAGCCTTCGACTTTTTCAAAATATCACTTCTCCTCTTGAAATAATTTAGACCACCCATTTAGTGTGGATTCAGGTTTCAAATTGTGGTTTATGGTTACAAGTAACCAGGAAAGAATTTTCATCCTCACCTTAGCCCCAAGTTTTGAGATAAGCTATACTCCTGGGGTAGTGGATAGAAAAGTTTGTAACACATTTTGAGACTCTAGGCGTTGGGGTCTCAGTGTATATGTGACTTAGTCAGTTGTGTCTGATTCTTTGCTACCCCATGAACTGTAGCCCACCAGTCTCCTCTGTCCATGGAATTCTCGAGGCAAGAATACCGGAGTGGGTTGCCATTCCCTTCTCCAGAGGATTTTTCTGACCCAGGGATCGAACCTAGGTCTCCTGCATTGCAAGCAGATTCTTTACCTTCTGAGCCACCAGGGAAGCCCCTGGGGTCTCAAGGTTATGGACAAGTCTCCAGGTAGACTCTCCAATTTGGGTGGCCCCTGGGATTTGTCTTCTGTCCTCCAGCTTTAAAGATCATGAAAGCTGGAGCTCAGCTTCACTGTGTTCACTAAGTGCCCTCATAACAAAAAGGTGGGTTTCAATACCCTGCTTACCTCTCTGGCTTCCTACCTTTGCTTTTTTCTTTTTTTTGGTCTGTGTAATTCTTACGTATTTTTAGCAGGTCATGGATGCATTTGAGAAGATTTTAAGAATATATTTTATTTTTAGTTGTTTAAAACATATTTATATTTTTTAGTTGTTTTTAGCAACAGCCTCAGTCCACAAACTTAGTTCATCATTTTATCAGAAATACACTATCATTGTGTGCTCCTTTCTTTAACTGTCCTTCATTCTTTAGCACTTAGGTATTATCTTATTCATCTATCTCACTGCCGCTGCTGCTGCTAAGTCGCTTCAGTCGTGTCCGACTCTGTGCGACCCCATAGACGGCAGCCCACCAGGCTCCCCCGTCCCTGGGATTCTCCAGGCAAGCACACTGGAGTGGGTTGCCATTTCCTTCTCCAGTGCATGAAAGTGGAAAGTGAAAGGGAAGTCGCTCAGTCGTATCCAACTCTTAGCGACCCCATGGACTGCAGCCTACCAGGCTCCTCCATCCATGGGAGTTTCCAGGCAAGAGTACTGGAGTGGGGTGCCATTGCCTTCTCTGTTGATCTATCTTATTGATATCTTATTGATCTAGCTTATTGATATTTATGTTTATTAACTGTGTATATTTAAATCCTTGTGAGTACACTTGATTTATTCTATTTGATTTGTTCCATTTCATTTTAGCCTGCTAGACACATAGAAACTATTCAGTAAAATTCTCAATGATCAGTATAAAACAAGTGAGCTTTTCATTAAGGTTATCACAGAGTACATGGTATTTCATTGGTATGAAGGAGTGAAACCTATCTTACTTTTGGGAGAGGACTTTCTAATTAGAGAAATTTGACTGGCATTGAAGAATTCTTACTATGTGGTATACATGCATATATGGAAATTTTGTTTTTTCTCTGTTTTATTAAGCAAGCATAAAATGCGCTGAAATAGTTTATTTTCCTTTTGAGATGTAAGTTTTGGTCAGTGGGGACAGATTGTTCCTCTATAGGTATTTTAGCAGATAGGAAGCAGATGTGGCATTGGGAGGAGACTGCTAGGGGAAGAACAAATGTATGAGTAATCTGGAAAAAGATTAAAGTCAAACTATGAGTTAAATGTCAGCCTTTGGACCAAAACTTTTCCACTCTTGGTACTTTGAAGAGACAAGCAGCTGAGTGTTCTTAAAAAAGGAGAGACTGTTCTTAAAAGCCAGTACTACTCCACTATACTTACTGTTATTTTTCCAAGTGTTTTTGTTTTTTAACAATCTGATTCATACTTTCTTTGGCTAGGTAGGATATCGCTCTTCATTAGCCTGTGTTTGTACTTAAGGAGTCTTGTTTTATTTGATTAGAGAATGTCTTTAAAATCATGTGCCCTTTGTCAATGTGTTTCTAGGAATGTCTGGCATGTTTATTGGTCAAATGCCTTGCAGATGGAAATGAAATTTTGTGAGGAATCTTCTGGATCAAATATGAATCTATTTTTACTTTAATAAAATTATTCATAGCATAAAGACTTCATTCTGGGTGTCAATACTAGCTGCTGATCTGGGAAGGATTGCCAGGAAAGTACCTGCTAAGGATTGCAATAATTTTCCCATTCCTGGTGCCTCTTTTTGGTTTTGCTTGAATTATAGACATAAGCCAGATGGGCATCAGTAGGTCTTCTAGATCTCTGAAGTGCTTCATGATGGCATTTACTGAGCATACTGTTTTTTCCCTATTTTTACTAACATGCCTTATAGTATTAGATTTCACTGAAGATATTGGTTTTTTGTGTGTTGTTGTCATTCCGTCAGTCAGTCATGTCCAACTCTTTGCTACTCCATGGACTGTAACACACCAGGCTCTTCTGTCCTCCACTGTCTTCTGGAGTTTGCTTAAATTCATGTCCACTGTGCCAGTCATGCTGTCTAACCATCTTATCCTCTGCTGCCCCCTTCTCCTTTTGCCTTCAATCAAGCTTTGTGTTTAACAACACTTATTAGAAATTATTAGACTAATTTCATTCTCCAGGGGAATACTTGAGAGGTAGAGCTAGGAACAGTTATAATCATTTTAGTTTAAAATTATACCTGCAATAAGGAATAAATCATGGACTCCCTGCAGCCCAGCTTGAAAATAAATAGTAAATAACAATACATTTAGAATATACCTACAGTGAGTGAAATTTTCCAGTTTTTCTGTGCTTCTGGATGTATTATTTCTACTTTTCAGTGCATCTCCCTAATTAGTGACAGATATCAAGTCACCGCAGTCTTATCAGGTCAGAACTTAGAGTTTAATTCTTTTCAGATATGCTGGGCCGTTGGAAAAAAAAATTGCTCTTCAGCATAGACTAGCTCTGTCGCTCATTAGTTAGTATCTTAATGTTGAAATAAGTTATCCCATCCTGTGGCAGCTGGAGGAAGACTTAATGAAAGTCTTTATGAAATATATCCTAACAGCCACTGACCACCAGCGTAGCATAGTGTTCCTGATAAAGGAGAGACGAGAGATGACAGGTAATCTGTCAAACAGCTTTTTAATACTTTAAGTTTCCTCGTAAATCAATGTGTTGAGATGTAATCTACATGTCATAAAATACACCCACTTTAAGTGTAATGTTCCGTGAATCTTGACAAGGTATACATCCTTGTAACCACTACCTCAATCATTAACCCAAGAGAGAAACCTGAATGTTATTCTAGATTCCTCTCTTCCTCACATTCAAATAAGTATTCATTTCTGTTCATACTTCACTCTGAATTTCTATGGAACCTATTCTTGCCTCTTTATTCTCATAGCTACGATCTTTATATGATATGTTTGACCCTTACTTTTTTCACCTCTATTACTTACTGCAATCTACTTTATAACTGGTTTTTCACTTTTTAACTTTTTTCTTTATGCCTTCCCTAATGTTACTAAGTTAAGATTATTCTAGTCATATTAGCCCCCCTCCTTTGCTTCACATCCCTTGATGACCCTTCACAGTCATCAATTTCTTTTTCTTTATTGGAATATAATTGCTTTACAATATTGTATTAGTTTCTGCTGTATAATGAAGTGAATCAGCCATATGTATATGTATATCCCCTATGTCTTAAGCCTCCCCCCAACAGCCCCCATCCCACCCGTCTAGGTCATCACAGAGCAGTGAGCCGAGCTCCTGGTGCCATACGGCAGCTTCCCACTCTGCCCGTTTTACACATGATAGTGTGTATGTGTTAATGCTGTTCTTTCAGTTCATCCCACCTCACCTCCCCTGCAAGTCTCTTCTTTACAGCTATACCTCTATTCCTGCCATGAAAATGGGTTCATTAGTACCACTTTTGTAGAGTCCATAACAGTATGCAGGTTCCTTAAAAAACTAAACTCAGCCATCAGTTTCTACGTAAGGGACTGGCTCACAGTGGTAACTGACTTGATGACTTAATAGGTTATGAAATATACATGGAGAATTCAGATTTGTGAAGGGAAGGTGATGACTTAGTTTACTTAACAATGTGAAAGAAATAAGTTTGCCTTGTGTTTCAGTTTTAAAGTTACTCAAAGCATTTTATTTGACTCTAGCTGTATGTTAAAAGCTACAAGGGGAAGGAGAGAAGCATCTTTCAACATTCATTTCAAACACTATAAACTGTTACGAGGTATTTTATATTGATAAAAAAATTTATCAATGCTAGGTAGGAAAAATTGCAATGTTTATTCAAGTTTACTTATATTCAAAGTGATTATTATGTCTAAATTCAGAACACTCATATTCATTTGCATATACTAGCCCTTTAAAAAGTGTCTTCCTTAATTCTCTAACCATGTCTTGAAAAACTAAATGTGTTTATGAATTATGAAATTTACCTTTTAGACTGGTAAAGATAAGCTCTGAGGTAAAATATTGATAGAGTATCTCTACCTTGAATAGGAGGAAAATATAGAAGAAATATTTAAATATGACAATAAGTAATACAATAATTTTATTTTTGTTATAGATTTTATCTCACCTTAATTGCTAGGCATATAGGTTATTTTCTATACCATTAATATTCTAATCCTCTATGGCACCCCACTCCAGTACTCCTGCCTGGAAAATCCCATGGATGGAGGAGCCTGGTAGGCTGCAGTCCATGAGGTCGCTAAGAGTCAGACACGACTGAACGACTTCACTTTGACTTTTCACTTTCATGCATTGGAGAAGGAAATGGCAACCCACTCCAGTGTTCTTGCCTGGAGAATCCCAAGGACGGGGGAGCCTGGTGGGCTGCCGTCTGTGGGGTCTCACAGAGTCAGACACGACTGAAGCGATGTAGGAGCAGTAGCAGCAGCAGCTTTTCTTAATACAGAAGGGTATTTAATATAGTTCCTAATAAGTAAAGTAGTCCTAAAGTGCTTTTAGGCCTGTTTATCGGCTTCTGTGTTGGCTCAGATGGTAAAGAATCTGCCTGAAATGCAGGAGATCTGGGTTTGATCCCTGGGTTGGGAAGATCCCCAGGAGAAGGAAATGGCTACCCACTCCAGTATTCTTGCCTGGAGAATTCCATGTACAAAGGAGCGTGGCAGGCTACACTCCATGCAGTCACAGAGTCAGACACGAATGAGTGACTTTCACTTATATTAGTTATTTAGTCATTAAAGAGAGTGACTCTAATATAATTGAAATTTATCAGTCTGCTTTGAGGTATTATTTAGAAAAGTGATTATTTGCTTCTTTTAAAAAATGAGTCCTTAAAAAATTCAGAATAAAACTACCATGTAATCCAGCAAATCTTCTGGATATTTATCCGAAGAAAATGAAAATATTAACTTGAAAATATATAAGCACTCCAATGTTCACTGCAGCATTATTTACAGTAGCCAAGATATGGAAACAACCTAAGTGTCCATTTATGGTTAAATGGATAAAAAGAGTGTGATACACACACGTGCACAATGAGTGTTATTCAGTCATAAGAAAGGATGAGATTTTGCCATTTGCAACTGCGTGGATGGACCTTGAGACCTATGAAGTAAGTCAGAAAGACAAATATGATCTCACTTATATGTGGAATCTGAAAAATAAAACATTAAGCTCATATATAAAAAACGGATTGGTGGTTGCCAGAGGTAAGGGCTGAGGTGTTGGTGAAATGGGTACAGAGTGGGTCTAAAGGTACAAACTTCCAGTTATAAATAAATAAGTCATGGGGTGTAACGTACAGCATGTCGGCTATAGTTGATGATATTGTGTTGCATATTTGAAGATTGCCAAGAGAATAGATCTTAAAAGTTCTCATCACAAGAAAAAAATATTCTGTAACTATGTATGGTGATGGATGTTAACACTAGTTAATAATGGGGACCATTTTGCAATATATACAAATATTGAATCATGTGCATACCTGAAGTTAATACAATATTGTATGTCACCTATAACTTAATACAAAAATGAAAGTCCTGATTACAGTATCAGCAAGCAGATATTGACAAATGGATTCTAAAAATTATATGGAAAAGCTAAGACCTAGAACAGCAACACGATGCTGAAAAAGAACAGAGTCGGAGGACTGATACTGTCCTATTTCAAGACTTACTATAAAGATACAGTATTATACAGGCAGCACAGTATTGGTGAAAGAAGAATAGAAGATCCAAAAATATACCCACACAAATATAGTCAAGTGATCTTTGACAAAGGAGCACAGGCAATTCAGTGGAGAAGGAATAGTCCTTTCAATAAATGGCGCTGTGACAATAGAGTATTCATCTAAAAATGAATCTAGATGTAGACCTTATACCTGTTGCAAAATTAACTCAAAGTGGATTATACCTAAATATAAGACACAAAACTATTGAACTTCTAAAAGAAAACTCAAGAGAAAATCTAGGCACCCCTGGGTTTGGTAGGTTTTTAGATACAACACCAAAATTATGATCCATGAAAAAGGAAATTGGTAAGTTGGACATATTAAAATTAAAAACTTATGCCATGTGAAAGACACAGTTAAGAAAATGAAAAGAAGTCAGACTGGGAGAAATATTTCAAAACATATTCTGATAAAAGACATATTCATGATACAAGAAAAAGAATTCTTAAAACTCAGCAATAAGGAAACGATTACAAATCTACCCAAGAACTGAAAATGCAGAGAAGATATACAGATAGCAAATATGTATATGAAAAAAATGCCAACATCTTTGTCCTTTGGGAGTTGCATGTTAAAACTGTGAGACCACTGAATACCTATTGGAATGGCTAAAATTAAGAAAAAACTGACGCTTATGAAATGCTGATAAGACTAGAGAGCCATTAGGAATTCAAGATGGTACAGCTACTTTGGGAAACAATTTGGCAGTTTCTAAAAAACTAAACATAGTTTTACTGTACAATCCAGCAACTGCACTGTTGAATATTTACCCAATTGAGATGAATATTTATGTTCACACAAAAACCTGAAGATGAATATTTATAGCCGCTTTATTCATAATCGCTGAAAACTGGAAGTTACCAAGATGTCTTCAATAGATGAATGGACAAACAAACTGTGATACAGCCAGAAATGGAATATGATTACTGAGTGATTTTTTTTTTTAAAAGAAGCTATGACGCCACAAAAAGGTATCAGTCCAGTTCAGTTCAGTTCAGTCGCTCAGTTGTGTCCGACTCTTTGTGACCCCATGAATCACAGCACACCAGGCCTCCCTGTCCATCACCAACTCCTGGAGTTCACTCAGACTCTCGTCCATAGAGTCAATGATGCCATCCAGCCATCTCATCCTCTGTCGTCCCTTTCTCCTCCTGCCCCCAATCCCTCCCAGCATCAGAGTCTTTTCCAATGAGTCAACTCTTCGCATGAGGTGGCCAAAGTACTGGAGTTTCAGCTTTAGCATCATTCCTTCCAAAGAAATCCCAGGGCTGATCTCCTTCAGAATGGACTGGTTGGATCTCCTTGCAGTCCAAGTGACTCTCAAGAGGCTTCTCCAACACCACAGTTCAGAAGCATCAATGCTTCAGCGCTCAGCTTTCTTCACAGTCCAACTCTCACATCCATACATGACCACTGGAAAAACCATAGCCTTGACTAGACGGATGTTTGTTGGCAAAGTAATGTCTCTGCTTTTGAATATCCTATCTAGGTTGGTCATAACTTTCCTTCCAAGGAGTAAGTGTCTTCTAATTTCATGGCTGCAGTCACCATCTGCCATGATTTTGGAGCCCCAAAAAATAAAGTCTGACACCGTTTCCACTGTTTCCCCATCTATCTGCCATGAAGTGATGGGACTGGATGCCATGATCTTCGTTTTCTGAATGTTGAGCTTTAAGCCAACTTTTCCCTCTCCACTTTCACTTTCATCAAGAGGCTTTTTAGTTCCTCTTCACTTTCTGCCATAAGGGTGGTGTCATCTGCATATCTAAGGTTATTGATATTTCTCCCGGCAATCTTGATTCCAGCTTGTACTTCTTTCAGCCCAGCATTTCTCATGATGTACTCTGCATATAAGTTAAATAAGGAGGGTGACAATGTACAGCCTTGACATACTCCTTTTCCTATTTGGAACCAGTCTGTTGTTCCATGTCCAGTTCTAACTGTTGCTTCCTGACCTGCATACACATTTCTCAAGAGGCAGGTCAGGTGGTCTGGTATTCCCATCTCTTGAAGAATTTTCCACAGTTTATTATGATCCACGCAGTCAAAGGCTTTGGCATAGTCAATAAAGCAGAAATGGATGTTTTTCTGGAACTCTCTTGCTTTTTCCATGATCCAGCAGATGTTGGCAATTTGGTCTCTGGTTCCTCTGCCTTTTCTAAAACCAGCTTGAACATCTGGAAGTTCACGGTTCACGTATTGCTGAAACCTGGCTTGGAGAATTTTGAGCATTACTTTACTAGCATGTGAGATGAGTGCAATTGTGTGGTAGTTTGAGCATTCTTTGGCATTGCCTTTCTTTGGGATTGGAATGAAAACTGACCTTTTCCAGTCCTGTGGCCACTGCTGAGTTTTCCAAATTTTCTGGCATAATGAGTGCAGCACTTTCACAGCATCATCTTTCAGGATTTGAAATAGCTCCACTGGAATTCCATCACCTCCACTAGCTTTATTTGTAGTGATGCTTCCTAAGGCCCACTTGACTTCACATTCCAGGATGTCTGGCTCTAGGTGAGTGATCACACCATTGTGATTATCTGGGTTGTGAAGCTCTTTTTTGTACAGTTCTTCTGTGTCTTCTTGCCACCTCTTCTTAATATCTTCTGCTTCTGTTAGGTCCATACCATTTCTGTCCTTTATCGAGCCCATCTTTGCATGAAATGTTCCCTTGGTATCTCTAAATTTCTTGAAGAGATCTCTAGTCTTTCCCATTCTGTTGTTTTCCTCTACATCTTTGCATTGATCGCTGAGGAAGGCTTTCTTATCTCTGCTTGCTATTCTTTGGAACTCTGCATTCAGATGCTTATATCTTTCCTTTTCTCCTTTGCTTTTCACTTCTCTTCTTTTCACAGCTTTTTGTACAGCCTCCTCAGACAGCCATTTTGCTTTTTTGCATTTCTTTTCCATGGGGATGGTCTTGATCCCTGTCTCCTGTACAATGTCACGAACCTCAGACCATAGTTCATCAGGCATTCTATCTATCAGATCTAGTCCCTTAAATCTATTTCACACTTCCACTGTATAATCATAAGGGATTTGATTTAGGTCATACCTGAATGGTCTAGTGGTTTTCCCTACTCTTCAATTTAAGTCTGAATTTGGCAATAAGGAGTTCATGATCTGAGCCACAGTCGGCTCCTGGTCTTGTTTTTGCTGACTGTATAGAGCTTCTCCATCTTTGGCTGCAGAGAATGTAATCAATCTGATTTCAGTGTTGACCATCTGGTGACGTCCATGTGTAGAGTCTTCTCTTGTGTTGTTGGAAGAGGGTGTTTGCTTTGACCAGTGCATTTTCTTGGCAAAACTCTCTTTGCCCTGCTTCATTCTGTATTCCAAGGCCAAATTTGCCTGTTACTCCAGGTGTTTCTTGACTTCCTACTTTTGCATTCCAGTCCCCTATAATGAAAAGGACATTTTTTGGGGGTGTTAGTTCTAAAAGGTCTTGTAGGTCTGCATAGAACTGTTCAAATTCAGCTTCTTCAGCGTTACTGGTTGGGGTACGAAAAGGTATGGATGAACCTTAATTGCATACTGCTAAGTGAAAGAAGTCTGTCTTAAAAGGCTGTAAACTATATAGTTCCAACTATATGAAATTCTGGAAAGGCAAAACTATATAGACTGTAAAAAGATCAGTGGTTGCTAGACATTCAGGGAGAAAGGAGGAGGGTTAAATGGGGAATTGTTTAGGTCCATGATAGTTTCTTGGTGGATACATGACATTATGTGTTTGTCGAAATTCACAGAACTTTACAGCATAGTTAACCTTAATGTATGCATATTAGAAAATAATTTAGGAGATTGGAGAATCCCAGGAAGAAATGAATATAGACTATAACAAGAGAATGTAACCACATTTCAATTGTATGGAACAACCTTCTTGAAGGTGTGAGTAAGGAAGAGTGGGAGGGGAAGGTGCTAACCTAAGTAACTTTGGAAACGAGTCTATAAGATTAGATGCAAAAGGAATTACACATTATCATTATGCTTTTGTTAATAAAGTGATTTCCCAAGAGGGTACAACAAATTGAAAATTCTCATACCACTATACATATATTCTGGAATTAATAATTAGCTAAATGGACGAGAGATGGTGAGAGCCAGATTTCTCCTGGTTGGAGTAGGAATTTACAGATAAGTAAGGGGAGAGGTTACAGTGATCCTTTTGGTGATAGAATTGGAAACATCAGTTTGAACTCATGTTTAGCTTAATATAGACACAGATGGTTAGAGAAAAAATATACATATACACACAGGTTGGTATCCATGCATATATTTCCTTGCTGTGTCATCAGAGGGCCTAGAAGAAATGATAGTAGTAAATAGTACACCTTGCCACCAGATCTTGGTTTCTAATGCCATTTCCCAATAAAGGAAACCATGGCTTCTTGAAGAAATGGCTGATTCTAAGACTGGAGTAGGAAATATGCAGTAGAGAATCTTATAATGCTGGAAAGTAAGGAAGTGCTTAGAAAAACAAAAAAAATCCATGTTAATAGGGGTATGTCAAAGGGACATAGGAGCCAACTGAGAGAGCTTCCAACAGCCAAAGCTGGAACAATTTGAACAATAAAAAATAAATGAAGATGTACTGGATTATAACCCAAAGAATGAAATGAAATGTCCATGAATAGAAACCCAATATAAATAAATAAACAAGAAGAAGACCACCTTCCTTGGAAGAAGAATTCCAATTAATTTACGTAGATACTATGTCCTCAGTGAGAGGAAATTGAACTTCCACTCCCTCAGAATGGGCTGCACATAACGACTTCCCCCCAAAGAATTCAGGGTGGAAAGAAGGGGAGAGAAGAGTAACTTTACATTGGAGGAGCCTAACAAACACTGCTTCAGTCAGGTGATCAAGGTCAACTTTCAACAATGGTGTCATATTAATTAATAGTATGTAGTGTAATCCCATGGATGGAGGAGCCTGGTAGGCTATAGTCCCTGGGGTCGCAAAGAGTTGGACACGACGGAGCGACTTTTTACTTTACTTTACTGTAATCCTAATCATGAAAAAAATCAGATAAATTCCAATACAGGGTCAGTCTACAGAATAACAGATGAGTGCTCCTCAAAACTGTCAAGGTTATCAAAAATGTCACAGCCAAGAGGAGCCTAAGGAGACCTTACAACTAAATGTCATGTGATATCTTGGATGGGGTCCTGGAATTGGAAAGGGGCATTAGATAAAACTAAAGAACTCTGGATAAAATATTGAGTTAGTAAGAATATATCAATATTTGTTCATTATTGTAAAAAATATACTAATCCATGATGTTAATAATAGAGGAAACTTGGTCTGGAGCATGTGGGAACTCTGAACTGTCTTCTCAGTTTTTCTGTAAATCTGAAGGTGTTCTAAAAAATAATGTATGTTAAACAAAACGAAGTGTTATTTGAAGGGCTCACAGTAATCCACTGGTTTCTGTCTCTCCTCCAGTTTTGAGAGTGTTTGCTGCCTCGCTGATTCCACTTCTCTCTCAGACATCACCTTTGATGGCAATCCCATAGCTCAAGAGTCATGGTACAAGCACACAATCCTTCAGAATATGATGCAGCTGCGCCAGCTAGACATGAAGAGAATCACAGTGAGTGAGAACTCTTCTCAAGTGCTCACCATATTGGTTTACTTAGCATGGGCTAGGAATATAGAGTGCATATTCTTTGCTTAATATGCTGATTTTTAACAATATATGGATTATCATGACTATATACTTCATAATTATAAAGAGAAACAGAGAAACTATCCATATTCCCAATTTCACTGCATTAAGTTCCTAGTTTTCTGTTGAAATTAATCATCATGCTTGTTGTTCATTCTTGCTTAATATCCAACTAACCGTTTACTTTGGAATAGATGAGTAAGAATTTCATTGGTGAGTTACATAGTGTAATGGTAAGACGGGTGCTGGAGCCAGACTGCTTGAGCCTGAATCCTGGATTGACCACTTTCTAGTCGTTTGACCTTTGACCATTTACTTAACCTTTCTATCTAATTTTCCTCAAAGTAAAATGGGGATCGTAAGTATGTCATATGATGCTTGTCAAGATAAAGTTAAGCACTAAACCTTAGAACAGTGTGAATCTTCCAGGAAACATAATCAGTTTAGTTGAGTTCAGTTCAGTCGCTCAGTCGTGTCCGACTCTTTGTGAACCCTTGAATCGCAGCACGCCAGGCCTCCCTGTCCATCACCAACTCCCGGAGTTCACTCAGACTCACGTCCATCGAGTCAGTGGTGCCATCCAGCTATCTCATCCTCTGTCATCCCCTTCTCCTCCTGCCCCCAATCCCTCCCAGCATCAGAGTCTTTTCCAATGAGTCAACTCTTCGCATGAGGTGGCCAAAGTACTGGAGTTTCAGCTTTAGCATCTTTTCTTCCAAAGAAATCCCAGGGCTGATCTCCTTCAGAATGGACTGGTTGGATCTCTTTGCAGTCCAAGGGACTCTCCAGAGTCTTCTCCAACACCACAGTTCAAAAGCATCAATTCTTCGGCACTCAGCCTTCTTCACAGTCCAACTCTCACATCCATACATGACCACAGGAAAAACCATAGCCTTGACTAGACGAACCTTTGTTGGCAAAGTAATGTCTCTGCTTTCGAATATGCTATGTAGGTTGGTCATAACTTTCCTTCCAAGGAGTAAGCGTCTTTTAATTTCATGGCTGCAGTCACCATCTGCCATGATTTTGGAGCCCAAAAAAATAAAGTCTGACACTGTTTCCACTGTTTCCCCATCTATTTCCCATGAAGTGATGGGACTGGATGCCATGATCTTCGTTTTCTGAATGTTGAACTTTAAGCCAACTTTTTCACTCTCCACTTTCACTTTCATCAAGAGGCTTTTTAGTTCCTCTTCACTTTCTGCCATAAGGGTGGTGTCATCTGCATATCTGCAGCTGTTATTATTATTCCTTTTGATGCTATATTTCTCAAATTATCTCCTTTTTTATTCATTCTGTCTCCATGGTAGACATTGTTCACAGTACAAGTTTTTATATGGCTCCTGAGCTAAGTGAAAAACTGCTTATAGTGCTCCTCCTTTTAGGTGTACAATGCACATAAGCATACTTTAGCCTCTAAGAAGTTCTATAAGAAAGAAACTTGCCTGAATTTGTTTTGTTGCATCTGAAATTTATTGGAACAGAAAATATCTGTTAATGATCTCAGTTTTATAATCTCTGACCTAGAAAATATCCTAAACTTCCACTGTTTTCTTACTTTTAGACTGTGCTAATTTTATGTGGATTTTTTTTTTTTTTGGTCTATATCTTGTGTCTGCTGGTTTCTTAGTTCCCCAGCCAGGGATTGAACTTGTACCTTCGGCAGTGAAAGCACAGAGTCCTAACCACTGGAAAGCCAGCAAATTCCCTGATGTGGATTCTGAGTGATCACTTAGGTTTATTCAATTGCCAGTTGACTCATTGCCTGTCCACTGGTTTCACAGTGTGTGCCATTCACATTTCTACCTTTATTTTTTTGTGCTCCAAAATCACTGCAGATGGTGATTGCAGCCATGAAATTAAAAGACGCTTACTCCTTGGAAGGAAAGTTATGACCAACCTAGATAGCATATTCAAAAGCAGAGACATTACTTTGCCAACAAAGGTCCATCTAGTCAAGGCTATGGTTTTTCCAGTGGTCATGTATGGATGTGAGAGTTGGACTGTGAAGAGGCTGAGTGCTGAAGAATTGATGCTTTTGCACTGTGGTGTTGGAGAAAACTCTTGAGAGTCCCTTGGACTGCAAGGAAATCCAACCAATCCATTCTAAAGGAAATCAGTCCTGGGTGTTCTTTGAAAGGACTGATGCTGAAGCTGAATCTCCAATACTTTGGCTACCTCATGAGAAGAGTTGACTTATTGGAAAAGATCCTGATGCTGGGAGGGATTGGGGGCAGGAGGAGAAGGGGACGACAGAGGATGAGATGGCTGGATGGTATCACTGACTCGATGGACATGAGTTTGGGTAAACTCCGGGAGTTGGTGATGGACAGGGAGGCCTGGTGTGCTGTGATTCATGGGGTCGCAAAGAGTCGGACATGACTGAGCGACTGAACTGAACTGAACTGAATATTATGGACATCAAGGTGGCTAACAGGCAAAGTGTTGATGAATTCATAAATACTAGGAATCTTCTAGGGTTCTACCTCTGTCTTTGTTCCAGCATGGAGAAAAGATTCTTTGTCTTCTCAGTTTGTTTGGATCTATACTGGCTACTCTGTCTCATACTTTTGCTCTTCTCTTCTTGTCTTTCTTAGTTAAGGATCTTTAGTACTCTTTTCCTGTTGAGGTTGCAGTGCACAGGGTGAGAAATGAAGCTAACCCATTTATATAAATTAGTAATTATATTGTGTGTTTCTCATAGTAAATTTATGTCAATCTTGTCTACTCAGCTAATTTATATGGTCCTTAAGGACAGAAGCCATTCTTCATCTTCCTTGCCTGATATATGGAGTTGTTCTATACATGTTTATTTTCTTTCCTTCTCTATCTCATACAATGCTGAGAATGTAGTAATATTCAGTAAAGACTTTTGGGTTGAGTAAAATTTACCCATTTCCAGGCCTTAAATAAAAGGAAAGTTGTATTAGTTGTTCAGTCATAGTCATGTCCAACTCTTTGTGACCCCATGGACTGTAACCTGCCAGGCTTCTCTGTCCATGGAATTTTCCAGGCAAGAATACTAGAATGGGGAGCCATTCCCTTCTCCAGGGGCTCTCCTGGACCCAGGGATCAATGGGCTTCCCTGGTGGCTCAGACAGTAAAGAATCTGCCTGCGATGCAGGAGACCTGGGTTTGATCCCTGGGTCAGAAAGATCCCTTGGAGAAGGGAAGAGCTATCCATTCCAGTATTCTTGCCTGGAGAATTCCATGGACAAGAGAGCCTGGTGGGCTACAGTCCATGGGGTTGCAAACAATCTGACACAACTGAGCAATTAACACTTTTCACTTTCATGTCTGAAATAAGGGAGAACAAACAATACTATCTATAATCGTTGTCCTTGTAAATTCCCTAGAATGTGCTTGCTTGGTAAGGAGATGAGGAAAATCCCCTGGGATGGGAGAGGGCCAGCTCTTCTGCTAAATATAGAGCAGCAATCCTTGTGCATCTGTTCCTCCACTGTTAATTTTAGAAATTCAAAAAATTTTAATGGAAATAATCTCAAAGTTACAGAAAAGTTGTAAGTACAGTACAAAGAACTTTGTTTTATTGAACGATTTGAGAATAAGCTGCTAACTCAATTCCCCAACTGCTCTGAATACTTCATGGTATATCTTGCAAGCAAAGACATTCTCTCATGTAAACAGTATAACCAACACCATCAAGAAATAAACGTTGAATGATTGCTAGTGTCTAATCCTCACACCACATTCAGACTTTACCAAGCATATTAATAATGTTCTGCGGGGCAGAATGATCCGTTTGGAATGATCCATTGCGTAGAGGCACATTTTGTTGTCAGGTGTCTGCTGTCACCATATTTCCTGAACAGTTTCCTAGTCTTTCCTTGACTTCATGACTGACATTTATGAAGATTACAGGTCAGTTATTTTATAGAATGACCCTTAATTAAAGTTTTAGTCGATGTTTCCTAATGATTAATTAATAGTTACAGCTTTTTGGCCTAATATCACACAAGTGATTTTGCATTTCTCTTATTGTATCCTATTGAGTGTTCTGTAATTTATATGTATATCTTTATTGATGTTGTTTACTTTAAGATGGTGTCTATGAAGCTTCTGCATGTGAAATTATTCCCATTCCCTTTTCTTTTGGTGTTCTGAGATTCAATTTCCAACGTGGAGGGCAGGGTTCCTCACACCTCCAGTAAGAAATTCTCAGAACACCAGCTCAGTGTTCAAGAATTCAATTTGGACACTATCCACCTGGAGATAGCATCAGGTTCCACAGGTTGAGGGCTCAGTCTGGAAAACTGCACGTGTACCCTCCCTGCTCTGCCAGATGCCAGTAACAAGTCCAGGTTATTACCTGTACTTCTGACCTACTGGAAGAAACTGTTAGGTTGGCCAAAAAAGTTATTTGGGTTTTTCCATAACAACTTATGGGAAAACCTGAGCAAACTTTTTGACTAACCCAGTACTTAACTAGGTCACCGGTTTATTGTAAAATGATATAACTCAGAAACAACCAGATGAAAGGGATGCACAGGGCTTGGTGGGAAGGGACAAAGAGCTTCTGAGCATACCACTCTCCCCAGATGTCCAGGCTTCACCAACCCCGAAGCTCTGTGAACCTGTCCCTTTGGATTTTTTATGGAGGCTTCATTAAGTAGTCATGATTGATTATATCATTGGCTATTGGCAATTGATTCAACCTTCAGCTCCTCTCCTCTCCCTGGAGGTCTGGGGGTGCCATGGAAAGTTCCAGCCTTCTTAATTGCCTGGTTGGTTCTCCTGGCAACCAGCCTCCATCATTAGATGAGGTCCAACGTCATCTCATTAATGAAACAATAGACGCCTTTATCACTCTACACACTTAGGAGATTTCCCAGGGTTTGAGGAGCTGTGAGCCAGAAACTGGGATGAAGATCAAACATGTATTTCTTACAATAAATCATACTATCACACTTCTGTAATTCTGTACCTCATAAAAGTTTCAGTTTATTAACTTATTCATATCAGTATAGACTCATGGTATTTTGTCTCACCTTTTGTTTATACCTTTTTAGTAACTTTAATTTGTAAAGAATATACCTTGTAAAAGACTTTCTATAAATTTTTCAACCTGGGCTAGTATTGACAAACACTAGCCCATGAGCGGGCCACCTGTTTTTGTAAATAAAGTTATATTAGAACACAATCATGTCCACTCACTTATGTGTTTATATCTGCTTTAAGGCTACACTGGCATAATTGAGTAGTTGTTAAAGAAACTATATAGCCTATGACCCTGAAATATTTACCATCTGGCTGGAAAATTTTATTGATGCCAGTTCTATAGCTACTGTTTTCTAGCTGGAGTGGATTACATAGATACCTCATGAACTTGTGTGTACTGTGGCTCTGGGTCCCCAAAGAGTGTGCCAAAGATACTGCAGTGAACTCGCAGGGGTGTTGTGGAGAATTTTTAATTTTCAAGCAAAAGGCAATGAGATTTGATATCTGTGAGACCCTGAGAAAACTTAGCTTAAGGTAGTTTACCATCGGTCACAATGTATTTCTCTCTATGGCATTATATCCTGGCCAAGCTGCCTTTCAGTGACCGTTGTGATGAAAACAAATACTAAAATCACTGTAGAGCAGGAAATGAGGGTGACAGTATCCAATCTAATTCTCATATTTGAGAAGCTGTGTAATGCCTTACAGATACACACATTTCATTAGTAAGTTTTTATGGTTATTCAAGAATGGTATTTTTTATTTAACTTAAATTATTATTTTGGAAATGATTCCCTGGTGGCTCAGCTGATAAAGAATCTGCCTGCAATGTGGGAGACCTAGGTTCGATCCCTGCGTTGGGAAGATCCCCTGGAGGAAGGGAATGGCTACCCACTCCAGTATTCTGGCCTGGAAAATCCAATGGACTGTGTACTCCATTGGGGTTGCAAAGAGTCGGGCATGACTAAGCGACTTTCACTAAGTTGCTAGAACATGAATCTTGTTGTTTACTAACTACTTAATAAACAGAGCTTTAACATATTTTTTCTGACCTAGTGGTACCATGGAAAAATTCCTAAGACAGTCTTAGGCACCTTGGAATTTCTGCTCTAGGGTGTGTATTAGACTCTAGAGATGACAAGATCAGAATTGTAATTAACAGCCTCAAGTTACTTACAGTCAAGTACAAGGCAGGCATGCAGCCAGATTATAATGCAAAGTGACAAACTAGTTAGATAAAATTGATTGATAAATAGATATGTGTATGTTTATACACACACACACACACACAGCACCATGATATCAAAGAGCAAGGCTGTCCTATGTATACTGGAGAAATAGAAAAAAATCCCAAAGGAGAAAATACTTGACTTGAGACTTGAAGAGGGCCAGAGACAAAGGAGAATATATCAGTATGAAAGTATTCTGGAGAGAGAGAAGGCACGCACAATGCGTGTGTGAGGATGGGTGTGAGGATGTAGCAACTCAGAGTGGTTCAACATGGCTGAGCACTGAGTGTTCATAGGTGAGAAGAGGAGCCGGAAAAGGATGCATGACCAGTAAAAGCTGAGTCATGAAGAGGGTGTTTTAGGCCATAAGAAAGAGTTTAGATTTTTGTGTTGAATATAGTAGGAAACTCTTGAAGAGTTTAAGATACCTAAATTGGATTTGCCTATTGAAAAGGTTGTCTGAGTAGCAGCCCAGAGGACACATTGGGAAAGATAGGATGAGTGATAAGATGAGAAGCAGGGTTAGTCAGGATAAGAGCTTCTGGGGGGTCTGATCTAGAGGAATGGCAAGAGGTAATATGGTATCTCAAGATAATGTGAGTTGCTGGCCTCTATTCCTATTTTGCTTTTCTTATCTCTGTTAGGAAGAATGACTTTTAGTCAGTAAAGAGAAGAAATAGATATTAATAAAGTGAAAATAAAGCCTTGGATAGGTGAATAAAAAGTTTGAATCCAGACCTATTAGGGGCTAAAGGTCGTTATGGGGATTCCCAGGTGGCACTAGTGGTAAAGAATCTGCCTGCCGATGCAGGAGACTAAGAGATGCAGTTTTAATCCCTAGGTCAGGAAGATCCCCTGAAGTAGGAAATGGCAACGCGCTCTAGTATTCTTGACATGAAAGAAAAATTTCATGGACAGAGAAGCGCTGGCGGGCTACAGTCCGTGGGGCCACAAAGAGTCTGACACAACTGAGCACATAGCCTAAAGGGCCTCACAGTAAATATTTTAGGCTTCGGGGGATATACAGTCTGTGTTGAAAGCTATTCAACTCTCTCATTGTAAAGTAAAAGCAGGCATGAACAATACATAAAAGTGAGCATGGCTGTGTTCCAATAAAACTTTATTTACGGAAACAGATGGCATGCTGCATTTGATCTGTGGGCTAGAATTTGCCAATCTTTGATCTAGAGCCGTGAATAAATGTAGTGAATAAGTTGCTAGGCCTTTGAAAGTTACATCTGAAAGCAGTGTAGAATAGTAGAGTAGCTAAAAGGTAAGATAAACTAATCTCTCTTTTTATCTTGGAGAGAAAAAATATTGTGGCAAATTATGAGAATAAACTTGAATGTAGGTTATGAAAGAAATCTAAATTGGATTATTTAGATGATTTGTTAGTACTTAAGGAATTGATCACAAGGAGGCATTATTAGTTCACTAAAAATAATTTGTGCCAGACAAAATTAGGTTACTATTTTAGATATCATAAGTAGACCTTCTCAGACGAATACTATAGAGAGCAGTGTTTTGGTATCTAAGCGAACACTGAGTGAAGTCTTTTATGATAGCACATTGAGTAAATTGTATGACAACATCAGATCAGATCAGATCAGTCGCTCAGTCGTGTCTGACTCTTTGCGACCCCATGAATCCCAGCACGCCAGGCCTCCCTGTCCATCACCAACTCCCGGAGTTCACTCAGACTCATGTCCATCGAGTCAGTGATGCCATCCAGCCATCTCATCCTCTGTCGTCCCCTTCTCCTCCTGCCCCCAATCCCTCCCAGCATCAGAGTCTTTTCCAATGAGTCAACTCATCACATGAGGTGGCCAGAGTACTGGAGTTTCAGCTTTAGCATCATTCCTTCCAAAGAAATCCCAGGGCTGATCTCCTTCAGAATGGACTGGTTGGATCTCCTTGCAGTCCAAGGGACTCTCAAGAGTCTTCTCCAACACCACAGTTCAAAAGCATCAATTCTTCAGCGCTCAGCTTTCTTCACAGTCCAACTCTCACATCCATACATGACCACAGGAAAAACCATAGCCTTGACTAGACGGATGTTTGTTGGCAAAGTAATGTCTCTGCTTTTGAATATCCTATCTAGGTTGGTCATAACTTTCCTTCCAAGGAGTAAGCGTCTTTTAACTTCATGCTGCAGTCACAATCTGCAGTGATTTTGGAGCCCAGAAAAATAAAGTCTGACACTGTTTCCACTGTTTCCCCATCTATTTCCCATGAAGTGGTAGGACTGGATGCCATGATCTTCGTTTTCTGAATATTGAGCTTTAAGCCAACTTTTTCACTCTCCACTTTCACCTTCATCAAGAGGCTTTTAGTTCCTCTTCACTTTCTGCCATAAGGGTGGTGTCATCTGCATATCTGAGGTTATTGATATTTCTCCAGGCAATCTTGATTCCAGCTTGTGTTTCTTCCAGCCCAGCATTTCTCATGATGTACTCTGCATATAAGTTAAATAAACAGGGTGACAATATACAGCCTTGACGAACTCCTTTTCCTATTTGGAACCAGTCTGTTGTTCCATGTCCAGTTCTAACTGTTGCTTCCTGACCTGCATACAAATTTCTCAGGAGGCATGTCAGGTGGTCTGGTATTCCCATCTCTTGAAGAATTTTCC
The DNA here is from genome assembly GCF_029378745.1 of Bos indicus. Classification (NCBI taxonomy): domain Eukaryota; kingdom Metazoa; phylum Chordata; class Mammalia; order Artiodactyla; family Bovidae; genus Bos; species Bos indicus. The sequence continues at coordinate 17,843,289 of NC_091769.1, forward strand.
ACAGTTTATTGTGATCCACACAGTCAAAGGCTTTGGCATAGTCAATAAAGCAGAAATAGGTGTTTTTCTGGAACTCTCTTGCTTTTTTGATGATCCAGCAGATGTTGGCAATTTGATCTCTGGTTCCTCTGCCTTTTCTAAAACCAGCTTGAATATCAGGAAGTTCACGGTTCACGTATTGCTGAAGCCTGGCTTGGAGAATTTTGAGCATTACTTTACTAGCATGTGAGATGAGTGCAATTGTGCAGTAGTTTGAGCATTCTTTGGCATTGCCTTTCTTTGGGATTGGAATGAAAACTGACCTTTTCCAGTCCTGTGGCCACTGCTGAGTTTTCCAAATTTGCTGGCATATTGAGTGCAGCACTTTCACAGCATCATCTTTCAGGATTTGGAATAGCTCAACTGGAATTCCATCACCTCCACTAGCTTTGTTCATAGTGATGCTTCCTAAGGCCCACTTGACTTCACATTCCAGGATGTCTGGCTCTAGGTGAGTGATCACACCATCGTGATTATCTGGGTCGTGAAGATCTTTTGTATTCTTGCCATCTCTTCTTAATATCTTCTGCTTCTGTTAGGTCCATACCATTTCTGTCCTTTATCAAGCTCATCTTTGCATGAAATGTTCCTTTGGTATCTCTGATTTTCTTGAAGAGATCCCTAGTCTTTCCCATTCTGTTGTTTTCCTCTATTTCTTTGCATTGATCGCTGAAGAAGGCTTTCTTATCTCTTCTTGCTATTCTTTGGAACTCTGCATTCAGATGTTTTTATCTTTCCTTTTCTCCTTTGCTTTTCGCTTCTCTTCTTTTCACAGCTATTTGTAAGGCCTCCTCAGACAGCCATTTTGCTTTTTTGCATTTCTTTTCTATGGGAATGGTCTTGATCCCTATCTCCTGTACAATGTCACGAACCTCATTCTATAGTTCATCAGGCACTCTATCTATCAGATCTAGGCCCTTAAATCTATTTCTCACCTCCACTGTATGACAACATAGTTAAGTGGATTTGTGATTCAGTTATACCTACAGAACAGAAATTAATGGATTAATGGCCAATCTGCAGAGAAATCTGTACTGGGGTGTTGTGAGGCTTTTTGCTCAGTCTCATTCTCTTAAACATGTTTAAGTATTGACTAATTGAGAGCATTATATTATTCTAATAAAATATATAAATGACAAACTAGGGAAGTTAGAAATCCTGATATACCAGTTGATCAAATCAGAATCCAAAAGAAGCTCAATAATCTAAAACAAGGTTTGGCAAACTACAGCCTGTGAGCCAAATCCATCCCACAGCCTGTTTTTTTTGTTTGGTTTTTTTTTGTTTTGTTTGTTTTCATAGCTCTCAAGCTGTGAATGGTTTTTATATTTGTGAAACACTGTGAAAAAGAATATGTGCTGGAGATTTTATATGGATCACAAAGCTTTAGATATTTGCTATCTGGCTCTTTGTATAAAAACTTTTCCAACTTCTAATCTATAAATAGAAGCAGAATTTCACAAGATGAAAAATAGATAAATTGAAAATTCTAGACTTAACTTCTTAACAACAAACATGACAGTTCTCAGCCAAATGCAGAGTTGGGGGAAAGAGAATTAGCATGTGTGAAAAAGACTTGCGTTGAAATTGATAAGTCCAAATTGAGTTAATTATGAAATATGATTGTTCAAAGTTAATATGCCTTAAAACAATATTCATTTATAGAAATAGAGAATTTAGAAAAATGGACAATAGTCCCATTTTTTCTTTGTTAAATTATACCTGAACTATTAGTTTTAGAAAGATGATTGCAAACAAACATTTCCAGAAAACCTAGCACAATTCATTGACAAAGAAGATGTTACCGTAGTCTTCAAATATTTTTATGACTGTACAAAAAAGGAAGGAATAGACACATTTTTAAAAATTAATTTATTTTAATTGGAGGCTAATTACTTTACAATATTGTGGTGATTTTTGCCATACATTGACATGAATCAGCCATGGGTGTACATGTGTTCCCCATCCTGAACTCCCCTCCCACCTCCCTCCCCATCCCATCCCTCTGGGTCATCCTAGTGCACCGACCCTGAGTGCCTTGTCTCATGCATTGAACCTGGACTGGCAATCTATTTCACATGTGGTAATATACATGTTTCAATGCTCTTCTCTCAAATTGTCTCACCTTCACCTTCTCCCACAGAGTCCAAAAGTCTGTTCTTTACATCTGTGTCTCTTTTGCTGTCTCACATATAGGGTCATCGTTACCATCTTTCTAAATTCCATATATATGCGTTAGTATACTGTATTGGTGTTTTTCTTTCTGACTTACTTCACTCTGTATAATAGGCTCCAGTTTCATCCACCTCATTAGTACTGATTCAAATGTATTCTTTTTAATAGCTGAGTAATATTCCATTGTGTATATGTACCACAGCTTTCTTATCCATTCGTCTGCTGATGGACATCAAGGTTGCTTCCATGTCCCAGCTATTATAAACAGTGCTGTGATGAGCATTGGGGTTACACGTGTCTCTTTCAATTCTGGTTTCCTCAGTGTATGCCCAGCAGTGAGATTGCTGGGTCATATGGCAGTTCTAAAATAGACACATTTTGAAGGACTAGAACAAGGACCATTGTATAGAAAATTCCACCTCCCAGAATTTTTTATTTCCAAGGCAGTATTTTGTGAATGCAGGAGCTATTCTCACAATTCTGAAGTAGACACAGTATCTAAAGTTTCCACCTCAAACTCACATGTATTTGGCTTCATATGAACTTGTTTACAATTTGTTCTCCAAAACATGAGGCAGCCTGTCCGAGGTGGAAGTGAGTGTCCTGTTGTGGTAGCCATGACTAATGCCCCCAGTGTGTTCTTACGTCTTCCAGGTGGAAAGATGGTATTTCCCTTTCCCATGGAGTTAAACGTGGTCATGCACCTTGCTTTGGTCAGTGAAATGTGAGCAGAAGTAATGTACATAATTTTCAGACAGAAGCATTTAAAGGCCAAAGTGCAATTTTCTGGGCTTTTCTCCCATGTGATGGTCATTGTGAAAGCATATATTGAGTCAAAGATGCCATCAAGTCATACCTAGGAACACTTAGCCTACTACATGGAGAACAGTTGGGGTGTTCTTTGCATGATTAAGAAACAAACTTTTCTTATTGTAAGCCAGTGTGAGTTTTAAAGTTATTATGGTGGTATAACCTATCCTGTTCTGGCTTTTTCTCCCCTAATGTGTAGTATGGGGGTTGCAAACAAGATGGAGGAGGGAAGCATCACTACGAACAAAACTAGTGGAAGTGATGGAATTCCAGTTGAGCTATTTCAAATCCTAGAAGATGATGCTGTGAAAGAGCTGCACTCAATATGCCAGCACATTTGGAAAACTCAGCAGTGGCCACAGGACTAGAAAAGGTCAGTTTTCATTCCAATCTCAAAGAAAGGCAATGCCAAAGAATGTTCAGACTACCGCACAATTGCACTCATCTCACACACTAGCAAAGTAATTCTACAAATTCTCCAAGCCAGGCTTCAACAGTACATGAACCAGGAACTTCCAGATGTTCCAGCTTGAACTGCATTTAGAAAAGACAGAGGAACCAGATATCAAATTGCCAGTATCCTTTGGATCATTGAAAAAGCAAGAGAGTTCCAGAAAAACATCTACTTCTGCTTTATTGACTATGCCAAAGCTTTGACTGTGTGGATCGCAACAAACTGGAAAATTCTTCAAAGAGATGGGAATACCAGGCCACCTGACCTGCCTCCTGAGAAATCTGTATGCAGGTCAGGAAGCAACAGAACTAGATATGGAACAATAGACTGGTTCCAAATCAGGAAAGGAGTACATCAAGGCTGTATATTGAAATCCTGCTTATTTAACTTATATGTAGCATACATCATGCAAAATGCCGGGCTGGATGAAACACAAGCTGACATGAAGATTGTCAGGAGAAATATCTATAATCTCAGATATGCAGATGACACCACCCTTATGGCAGAAAGTGAAGAAGAACTAAAGAGCCTCTTGATGAAAGTGAAAGAGGAGAGTGAGAAAGTTGGCATAAAGCTCAACATTCTGAAAACTAAGATCACAGCATCCGGTCCCATCACTTCATGACAAATAGATGGGGAAACAATGGAAACAGTGAGACTTTATTTTCTTGGGCTCCAAAATCACTGCAGATGGTGACAGCAGCCATGAAATTAGAAGAAGCTTGCTCCTTGGAAGAAAGGCTATGACCAACCTAGACAGCATATTAAAAAGCAGGGACATTACTTTACCAACAAAAGTCAGTCTAGTCAAAGCTATAGTTTTTCCAGTAGTCATATATGGATGGATGTGAGAGTTGGACTATAAAGAACGCTGAGCACCTAAGAATTGATGCTTTTGAACTGTATTGTTGGAGAAGACTCTTGAGAGTCCCTTGGACTACAAGGAGATCCAACCAGTTCATCCTGAAGGAAATCAGTCCTGAATAATCATTGGAAGGACTGATGCTGAAACTGAAACTACATTACTTTGGCCACCTGATGTAAAGAACCAACCAATTGAAAAAGACCCTGACGCTGGGAAAGATTGAAGGCAGGAGGAGAAGGGGATGACACAGGATGACATAGTTGGATGGCATCACCGACTCAATGGACATGAGTTTGAGTAGGCTCCAGGCGTTGGTGATGGACAGGGAAGTCTGGCGTACTGCAGTCCATGGGGTCACAAAGAGTTGGACATGACTGAGCGACTGAACTGAACTGAACTGAATGTATAATATGACTATTATCCATGGGCCAGTAGAAGTCAAGTGATATAGCTTCTAATCTTCATTCTGACATTAACTATGACCCTGGAAACATCTGTTTTCTCTGTTAAGAAAAAAAGATTGAAAGAAAAATAAAGAACATTCTCCTCTAGACAAAAGCTCTGTAATTTTAGTCTGTTTTAATATTTAGTATAGTCAAGGAAAACAATGTCTTGAATAACTATTTAAAGTATATGGTTAAAAAACCCACATTGCCATTGTTTTTAAAATTCCACATAATAAATTGCTGATTATATTAGGACTGCTATTATTTATTTTGCAGCAAAATGTCTTCTCATGTAATAAATTCATTGTTTTAGAGCCTTAGAAGTCTGCTAAGAGTGTATAATGTAAGTTATTAAATACCTATTAAATCACTGCTTAGCTGCTGCTAAGTCGCTTCAGTCGTGTCCAACTCTGTGTGACCCCGCAGACGGCAGCCCACCAGGCTCCTCTGTCCATGGGATTCTCTAGGCAAGAATACTGGAGTGGGTTGCCATTTCTTTCTCTGTTAAATCACTATGCTTCTTAATTAATTTAAACCTGTTTCTGTATTGGGTCTTCATGACAAACCACAGTAATGAGGAAAGTGTATGTCTATTTTCAGGCCAGGTAGATCTCTTTCTTTTGCTACATAAAGGATATGGTTTTTGTCACAGAAATTGGATTATTATCATGAAGATGCCTGAATTTTACAATTTTTTTCCTTCTTACCAACAGGTTTATAGCTTATCTTTACAATTAGAGGGGTTTATTTTTGTTTCTAACTTTAGTTACTCTGTAATTATTTGGGCTGAAATACAGTCATCATATTTATACATTTTTAAAACATTGAATATTTGAACTGATTTGGCATCTATCCAGTTTTCCTGGGTTAACTTTCCTTTTAAAGTCCTCCTGCCTTTAATAGAAGCTCAGATTCTTTTTGCAAATCTAATGAAATCATCCATTAAGTATGTATAGTACGTGACCCATACAGTTTCCAGTACTGCTTAAAATTGGCTCTTTGAATAACCAATCTGTTTCTAGTTCACATTCAATACACGAGTCAACAATTGACCATCAATATATTTTGTTCTTTTTAAGTTTTTTTCTGAAACAGGTTATACTTAATAGGTACTAAATCAACATCTACTGAACAAAAGAGTTTAATGTGGTTATTAATTCAGCTATTTTATGAAACTAGGAACCAAGGTTCTGAATTTCTTATTTAGTTTATTTCTCCTCATTACCTCTGTTCAGCCTTTAAACATTAAGAACAACTGTTTTCCATATTGTCAAATATACTTTAAATTCACCAAAAATCACATAAATTTTCATTCCCTTTTAAAGAACTAAATTGTATGGCAGATTACTGCTAAATTTTGACCTCACTTTTTTCATCTGTCTAAAGCCAGTAAAACACATATAAATATATCCTGATTATAAAAATGCAAACCCCATTTCTCACCAATGACCCCTGGTTCTGATCCTGGCTTTGACCTTGTATAAGTTACTAAACTTCTCATTGTTCATTTCCTCATTTTTAAAATTTGAGTCCTCCAGTGGATGTATTTCTGATTACCTTTTTAACTCGGAGATAGTTTGCTTTGTGTATTTTTTATTTACTTCTTTAGTCTAAGTCCTTTGTTTTCAGGAGCATTTATAATGGCTCACACCCTAGAATACATTTTTGTGCCTCTTTGACTTTCCTTAATTCTAATTCTAATGTATATACTGATCAGGATGCTCTAGGCTGTTGTTGTTCAGTCACTGAGTTGTATCTGACTCTTTGCGACCCCATGGACCACAGCACACCAGGCTTACCTGTCCTTCACTATCACCTGGAGTTTGCTCAAACTCATGTCCATTGAGTCAGTGATGTTATCTAAGCATCTCATCCTTTGCCACCTCCTTCTCCTCTTGCCCTCAATCTTTCCCAGCATCAGGGTCTTTTCCAGTAAGTCAGCTCTTCACATCAGGTGGCCAAGGTATTGGAGATTCATTTTCATCATCAGTCCTTCCAATGAATATTCAGGACTGATTTCCTCTAGGATTGACTGGTTTGATCTCCTTACTGTCCAAGGGACTCTCAAGAATCTTCTCCAGCACCACAGATCAAAGGCATCAATTCTTCAGCACTCAGTCTTCTTTATGGTTCAACTCTCACATCTATACATGCCTACTGGAAAAACCAGAGCTTTGACTACACAGACCTATGAGGGCAAAAGGAATCTCTAGTTTTTAATATACTGTCTATGTTTGTCATAACTTTTCTTCCAATGAGTAAGTGTCTTTTAATTTCATGGCTGCAGTCACTGTCCATAGTGATTTTAGAGCCCAAGAAAATAAAATCTGTCACTGTTTTCACTATTTCCCCATCTGTTTGCCATGAAGTGATGGGACCAGATGCCATGATCTTCATTTTTTTGAATGTTGAGAGCTTTTTCAGTATCCTCTTCCACCTTCACCAGAGGCTCTTTAGTTCCTCTTCACTTTCTGCTATGAGGGTGGTATAATCTGCGTATCTGAGGTTGTCGATATTTCTCCCAGCAATCTTGATTTCAGCTTGTGAGTCATCCAGCCTGGCATTTTGCACAGAAGTTAAAAAAGCAGGGTGACAAAATGTAGCCTTGATGTACTCCTTTCCCAATTTTGAAACAGTCAGTTGTTCCATGTCCAGTTCTAACTGTTGCTTCTTGACCTGCATACAAGTTTCTCAGGAGACAGGTAAAAAGGTCTGGTATTCCCATCTCTTTAAGAATTTTGAAGTTTGTTGTGATCCACACAGTCAAAGACTTTAGCGTAGTCAATGAAGCAGAAGTAGATATGTTTTTGGAATTCCTTTGTTTTTTATATAATCCAACAGATGTTGGCAATTTGATCTCTAGTTCCTCTGCCTTTTCTAAATCCAGCTTGAACATCTGGAAGTTCTCGGTTTAAATACCACTGAAGCCTAGCTTGAAGGATTTTGAACATTACTTTGATACCATGTGAAATGACCACAATCACATGGTAGTTTGAACATTCATTGGCCTTGCCCTTCTCTGGGATTGGAATGAAAACTGACCTTTTCCAGTCCTGTGGCCACTGCTGAGTTTTCCAAATTTGCTAGCATATTGAATGCAGCACTTTCACAGCATCAACTTTTAGCATTTGAAATAGCTCACCTGGAATTCTATCACCTCCACTAGCTTTGTTCATAGTAATTGTTCCTAAGGCTCACTTAACTTCACACTCCAGGATGTCTGGCTCTAGGTGAGTGACCACACCATTGTGGTTATCTGGGTCATTAAGACCTTTCTTCTATAGCTCTTCTGTATATTCTTGCCACTTCTTAATCTCTTTTACTTCTGTTAGGTCTTTGCTGTTTCTGTTCTTTATTGTGCCCATCTTTGCATGAAATGTTCTCTTGGTATCTCTAATATTTTTGACAAGATCTCTAGTCTTTCCCATTCTATTGTTTTCCTCTATTTTTTTGCATTGTTCACTTAAGAAGGCTTTCTTATCTCTCCTTGCTATTCTCTGAATCTCCGCATTCACTTGGCTATATCTTTCCCTTTCTCCTTTGGCTTTTGCCTCTCTTCTTTTCTCAGCTATTTGTAAGGCCTCCTCAGACAACCAGTTTGCCTTCTTGCATTTCTTTTCTTCCTATACAATGTTACAAACCTCTGTCCATAGTTCTTCAGGCATTCTGTCTACCAAATCTAATCCTTTGAATTTATTTGTCACCTCTACTGTATAATTATAAGGGATTTGATTTAGATCATATCTGAAAAGTCTTGTGGTTTTCCCTACTTTCTTCAGTTTAAGGCTGAATTTTGCAATAAGGAGTTCAGCTCCAGGTCTTGTTTTTGCTGTTTAGAGCTTCTCCATCTTACAGTAACAACTTCTCTAATCTCAGTGGATTAAACCAACAAAGCTTATTTCATGCTCATGCTGTCAGTCTGTCCATTTTATGTGGTCTGAGAACTTTACTCTGTGTTGTCCTCATTCCACGACCAAGGCCTTCAAAGTGCCCATCCTTTGGAGCTTTGCAAATTCTGTACCAGCAGTGAGAGAGGAAATAGCTATATCATACATTGTCTTTGAAATTTTCTACCCAGAAGTAACACATATCACTTTTGTCCATACGACATTGGCCAAAGCAATTCACATGACCACACCTGACTTTAAGAGGACATGAAGTGCCATCTGACTATATGGCCAGGATGTAAGAAGACATAGGAATATTTGGTGAACAACTCTTGTGACTATCCATTATATTTTAAATCAAGTGTTAACTTCTGGTAGAAATATAAATTAGTACTACACTTATGGAGTACTTTTGCAAACACAGCAAAAGCCCTAGAAATATGTCTACCATTTGATTTAATGGTTTCAGTTTTAGGAAATTATTGAACAGTTGTGGGCTTCCCTGTGGCTCAGATCAGGAGCCAGTGGCTCAGATCTGCCTGCAAATCAGGAGACCTGAATTTGATCCCTGGGTTGGGAAGATCCCCTGGAGAAGGGAATGGCAACTCACTCCAGTATTCTTGCCTGGAGAATCCCATGGACAGAAGAGCCTGGCAGGCTACAGTTCATGGGGTCACAAAGAGTCAGACACAACTGAGGAACTTACACAGTCACAGTCATAGAGATGTACATTTAATAATTCATTCTTTGAATATATATTTACTGCATATCTACTATGTGCTGGGTAGCTGATATGGTCCATACCTTCATGGAGCTATCTATTTGCAGGAAAGAGAAGAGATAGTACCAGAGATAATTTAAATGAAAGAGGTTAAGGGCTATGACTGGCAATTATAGGGTGGTATGAGAGCATTCTACTCTTCAACTCACTTCCATTAAATTTTTAATTTAGGTTTTGTAAATTGTATTTCTGAAAATGTTCTCCTTCAAATGTACTGAATTACTTTTTATAGTTTTCTGTCTCTGAAGATATTTTCAAGTTTGTCTTTCATGAAGAAATTGTTTTCTCAAATTATGACATCATTTTAATATCAAATCTTTTGATATTAAAATTATGAGTTACATGCCTATAATTTACTTTATTAAAAATTTTCCAATCCTTAGGGTGAAAAATCATGATCCAGATTGTATATGCAGATTGCAACATTTAAAAATTTGTTTATAGTGAATATCATAATGTGAGGGAAAAATTATGATATTTGAGTTAGGGTTTTGGGATTATGACTACTTTTTAAAAGTTTTTCTAAACTGTAATGTTATTACAGTAAAGTTTCATAGTTTTTAGAATGGAAGAAATTAGACTGGCCAAATCAACTTAAAAACAAAGTAATGATATTAATGGAGAATAATTTATTAATATCCATAGAAATTTTTTAAAAGCTTTCACAATTGTATTGTCATTTAAAAAAAACTCTGCTTTGCAACAATAAATTAAATAGATTGTTAGAAGCATGATTTTCATCTTCATGATAAAAACTTTATTAAAAATCTCCATGTAAAACTACAGTACAAAGAAAAGTTATACAGTCCTGCATCGCACTCCCTTTTGTTATAATCTTATTAATTTATGTCTGATTGTGCAGGGTCTTGGCTGCTGTGCGTGGCTTTCTCTAGTTGTGTGAGTGGGGACACTCTCAGTTGTGGTGCACGGGCTTCTCATTGCAGTGGCTGCTCTTGTTGCGGAGCGTGGGCTTTAGGGCATGCAGGCTTCGGTCGTGGTGGCACGTAGGTTCGATAGTTGCGTTTCCCAGGCTTTAGAGCACAAGCTCGATAGTTGTGGCACACGGGCTTAGTTGCTTCATGACATGTGGAATCTTCCTGGACCGGGGATTGAACCGTAACCCGTGTCTCCTGCATTAGCCGGTGAATTCTTTACCACTGAGCCACCAGGGAAGCCCCCTGCTCTCCCTTTCTTCTTTCTCTTCTCAGTCTTTTTCTTGTATTATTTAGGTTTATCTCACATCAAGAGTTGGGAGTAGAGTTAAGAATGCACAGTTTTCTTTTCAAATTCAGTTGGAAGAAGAAAATAAAGAGGAACACACTGACTTTTTCTTTGAGGGCATATTTCCTATTAGCAAGTAGTATGGCTCTCACAAAGAAAATCAGACTTGGAGAACTGAAGATATTTAGCATCAAAAAAGGTTAAATACTTAACAATACTTTTTTACATTTTTCTTTTAGGAAGAAGAAAGGCGTATGGCATCTGTTGTAGCCAAAAAAGAGGAAGAGAAGAAGCGGGAAAGTCAAAAGCAATCTTTGCTTAAGGTATTGTCTCTGGTGTCTACATTCATGTATGTGTGCACACACACACACGTACACACACTCACACATACTGAAGCTAGCTTGCTAATCAGCTAGAAAAGTGGTTTCCAAACTGCAAATTTTTCATTCCTTTTGATAGTGTTTTTAATAAACAGACACCCTTAAAACATAAAAAATCCTGTACTTCTGAAATACAATATAATGTAATGTACAATATAAAATAAATGCGAAAATGAGAAATTATAAAAGGAAGAGATTAAAGTATATATATATAACAGAAGTTAACCTTATTTCCACACCAGTACATCACCTTGTATATCCTCCTGGCATTTAAATTTCATTTTGGAAACCACTGTAGTAAACTGTCATCTTTAGTGATATATTTTAACAAGCTCTGCTACATGGGTTTATTTTTTACTGATGGCTTTTTATTTATTTTTTTATTTTATTTTATTTTTAAACTTTACATAATTGTATTAGTTTTGCCAAATATCAAAATGATCCGATGGCTTTTTAAATTAAAAAAAATCTTTGTTAGCTTCTCCATTAGAGAGGTGGTAGAGATTTTGAGGAGTATAGAAATTAAAGGTTTTTTTGAACTTGTTTGAAATGATTTAGCATATCAGATATTACTGTCCTTAAAAGGTTTTCGGGATAACAAAGTTATATATAGCAAACTTAGGAAACAAGAGAACTTACTGGGGTGATGGAAATGTTACAGGTTAACATTTATGCATTTGTCAGAACTGATCGAAGAGTACACTTGAATCTGTGTGTTTTACTTTGTGAAAACTACTCCTAAATTAACAAACAAAACAAACTTGGTCCCAAGTCCTCTCAGCTCCACTCTATTAGGAACTGGGCCACACAGCAGGAGGTGAGTGGCAGGCGAACGACCGAGGCTTCATCTGTGTTTATAGCTGTTCATCTCAGTTGAGATGTCAGTGTCTTCCATCACCCCCAGATGGGACTGTCTGGTTGCAGGAAAACAAACTTAGAGCTCCCACTGATCCTGCATTCCATGAGATGTATAATTATTTCATTATATATCACAATGTATAATAATTTAGAAATAAAGCACACAATAAATACAATGTACTTGAACATTCCCCAAACCACGCCCCCCATCCTGGTCCATGAAAAGATTGTCTTCCATTAAACTCGTCTCCAGTACCCAAAAATGTTGGGGACTGCTGTTTCTGAGGGACAGGAAGGGTGTATAGACATCCATCTTTAGTCCTGTTGCTTTTCTATCTTTCTATTTTCTTTTCAATCTTTAAAATGAATGGAAGTGATAGTGATGACATATACTGGTGTGGTATTGCTTGGTTTATAAAGAATAGACTCAAGTGGCAGAAGCTGAAAGTTGGCGTCTTCTAAAATAACTATCACTTTAACACAAATTTGACAGACTGTCCTCTAGCTATAGTCGTGATTGTACTAATATGCCAGATGCATCCATGATCTTTGAACATAAATTTTTTTTTGGGGGGGGAACCCTCTTTTGCCTTATAGAATATTTGTCTTTCCTTTGTTCTTCTTTTTCCTGCCCCACAGGCACTTAGAGCCCTTGCTGGCCCCTCTAACCAGTCAGTGGTCCCCACCTGACCCCAGATTGCACTCTTGTTTTAAACTATATCTTCCCTTTTCTTGACTTCGGTGAAAATACCCATTTTCTTTGTCAGCCTGGGGTTGATCTGATTTTAACAACTCAGTTAAAGAAAGCTTAACTTTGGGGTTGGTATAGAAAAGTGCTTGCGTTTTCAGAGTATCTTGTTATAAATTTAACATACTGAGTGGTGTATACTTTTGTGCCTTTTTTCTAAGCACTGCTACATCTACCTCATTAAGAATATTTATTTTTGCCAACTCCAAGTCAGCCAGAAAGCCACATGCATGGCGTCAGCATGATAGCCATCTGCCATTAACTCACTGCCCCTGCCTCTTTCAAAATAGCCTTGGCACTGAGTGAAAATAATGGTATTGTGTAGATTAAGAACTGGGTTGTCCCAAGTCATCTGCAAATAATTGAAATAGAATCCTTTAAGATAAGATGCCTTCTTATCATAGATTTGGGGGGAAAATTTATAGTAGAATGTCAAATGCCTTCTTGCTTTAGATAAGGACATACATAAAATGTCAAGAAGTCTTAGAAGTATACACATACTAAGTGGAACCCATTTAATTATATAAACACATTTCAAATCCCAAGCAATAGAAAAAAGAACCCATGTTAAAGACATTTTTAAACGCAGAAATAGAACTTTAAAAATGTTTAGTTGTAATTAAGCTTTGTCACCAGTTTTAATTCCTAAACAGTGCCATTTCTACATCTAAAATTTTGGAAGGCAGAGAAGTGGAGCTAAACATAAGTGTTCTGCATGTGTGGATGCGCTGAGGGAACGGGCAGAGAATCTTCCCGACAGCCTTCCCTGGTTCTAAAGGGAGCAGATGAAGAGGGGCAGTATCACACCGATGATTTTTCACTAGATGATTGTTCTCTGAGTAAAGATAAAAAGGGAGGTGTCTATTTTCAGCACTCTGATTTAATCAACATACCATTTAGAAGTTGTGTTAGTCGCTCAGTCATATCTGACTCTTTGTGGCCATATGGACTGTAACCTACCAGGATCCTCAGTCCATGGGATTCTCCAGGCAAGAATACTGGAATGGGTTACCATTTCCTCCTCCAGGGGATCCTCCCTACCCAGGGATTGAACCCGGGCCTCCTGAATTGCGGGCAGATTCTTTACCATCTGAGTTACGAGGTTTGATAATGGATAATCTAAGATGCTACTAGTTATCTAGAAATGTTTCAACCTAGTACAATTTCTTTTAATAGTCTATATATGTTTGTTAATTTTCAGACATTGTAATTTATACTGTGAAGCTTAAAACACTGATCAATCTCTCTTTTCTCCCTCTCTCCGAGATCACTCCACCATATTTGCCATAATTATTGGTTAAAAAGATTAAAATATTGTCAGGTTTTCTTGCTATCTTTAAGCACAAAGACATAATTTAAACTTCACATAACGCTTGAGTCCCCTGGAGGAGGAAGTGGAAACCCACCCCAGTATTCTTTCTTGGACAATCCCACGGACAGAGGAGCCTGGAAGGCTACAATTCATGGGTTGCAAGAAGTAGGACATGACTAAAGCAACTTAGCACACATGCAAATGTAACATTTGAGTATATCAATTTCCATCAAGTTAAACCTGTAAATAGTGAAATTTTTTTATGTCCAGTGGGAGTAATTGTTATTTGTATATACTTTTTTTAAGAATAATAGAGCATTTTTGAGATGTTTGAATGCATAGGTTGAATAAAGGCTGCTTATACCATGTTTTAGAATACACATTTGGTAGCTGCTTTAAGTAATTGACTCCTTTTAAAGATGTGATAAGTAGTACAAACAATATGCTCCTTGGATTCTCCTGCTACAGAAATGGCATTATGTAATTCTTGTCACAATGAACTTTTTCATAGGAGAAGAAAAGGTTAACAATTAACAATGTAGCTCGAAAGTGGGACTTGCAACAGCATCGAATAACCAGTATTGCTATAAATCAAGACAGAAGAGATTCTGACTCTCAGGACCACTGTCAGAACGATGGAAGCACCGTCTCTACATTTCCAGAGGAAGCAGGGTATGCAGTGGTGTTCTTTTGGGATATTAGTATCTTTGGAGAAATGAATTTGGAGCAGAAATGGGGAAATATTTTACATATAATTATTTTAAAATAGTTTTCTTAAGAAAACCTACTGAAATTAGCAATAGGTTTTAAAAGTTAAGGTGAAACTATTGAAAATATAGGCTTGCCCCTAATTTAAGAACGCTGTGAAAGTGAAAGTGAAGTCGCTCAATCTTGTCCGACTCTGCGACCCCATGGACTGTAGCCTACCAGCCTCCTCCCTCCATGGGATTCTCCAGGCAAGAGTACTGGAGTGGGTTGCCAGAACCCTTTAGTAGTTTTTTATTTTTCTTAGGAATAAATCTAGATTACTTAATATAGCCTGTAAGGCCATCTACCCACCTTACCTATCTTGTCCCATAGTATCAGCCATTCTGTTCTTGTGCTGCAGCCTCAGTGATTCCCAATTCCCAAAAACTTCCTACCTTAGAACCCTTCTTCTACAAACAGATCTATTCTCCCCTGCCCTGCTTCCTTCACCCTGCCCTGGTTAACTGCAGTTCAGCCTGAAGGTCTTGACTTCAACCCTCACTTCCCCTGAAAAGTCTTTCCTAATGACTTCCCAGAGAGTGGGCTAGATCAGATACCTTTTTTTCTCAATGAATTCCCAATTCCCAAATTCCCAATTTCCCAATTCCCAATTTCCCAATTCCCAAATTCCCAATGAATTCCCAATTCCCAAATTCCCAATTCCCAAATTCATTTTTTCTCAATGAATTCCCTCACTTCCCCTGAAAAGTCTTTCCTAATGACTTCCCAGAGAGTGGGCTAGATCAGATACCTTTTTTTCTCCCAGTACTCTGCACTTCCCCTTGTTAGCACTAATGAGCATTAATAACCACTGGGTAGTTAGAAAAAAGGAGAAGAGGGCAGCAGAGGATGAGATGGTTGGATGGCATCACCAACTCAACGGACATGAATTTGAACAAACTCCAGGAGACAGTGAAGGACACAGGGGCCTGTTGTGCTATATAGTCCATGGGGTCGCACAGTCGGACACAACTTAGCGACTGAACAACAACATGAATAGTTGTTTTGTATCTGTCTTCCCCACTAGAATGTAAAATCCTGATTGTGTTAACCTTTGTTGTTTCCCCATTAGCTAGCACAAATCCTTACTACTTAACTATCAGTGTTAAGCAATTTGGCATAAAACATAAATAGTTACTCCAGTTGCAATCTATAGTATCTGTCTTTTCCAGTGGCTCACAGCCTTTTCCTTCTATGACATACAGATCATATAACACATATCCCTTGGTTTATGAACAAATCTGAGGACACTAGGCTTAACATATTTCCCTTCTTCTCATACAGGCATACTAGAATCAAGTCAATGAGAGGAATATAAAGCATATATAACTTCATAGTTTGTGTGTCATTTAAAAATGTGTGTGTATATATATACAATTTAAAAAGAAAAGCTAAAACTCAAAGATAGAATGCACTTCAGTTTTGTTTCATTTGATGCACAGTTATCTAATGACCTGACCAAATTCTGAAACACATTTCAAACTAAATATAATATAGCTTTTATTTCAGCTTTTCAGCCAGTATTCTTTCAGCTTTCCATATATGAAGAGTGTAATCAACAAGTCATTTAAGAGGAATTAGAATAATATTTTGGAAGTTTACTGTAGTTAGAGTTTGACATATATTTTAAAGACAGACATACTTTAGCAGTTTTAGTTATAAGATTAATTTATATTGACCAGCATACCTCCTTCACCTCACTTGGGTATCCACATGTAGAGTTTCTCAGATCTTTCAGCTAGAAAAATAAGGAAATAAGAATTAACATTTTAATTAAGTGATAACTTATATAATGGATATATCACTTATATTGTCCTGAAACTTTATTTAATATTATTTAAATGTCAAAATAATTCTACTTGTATATAACTATACTTTATAAAATTAAAACTTTATGTCATTGGGCTTTAGATTTATGAAATACTACCCATTAGTTCTATTTCTGATTTATCTTTTCTTTAAAAATATTTTTTCTATCTTCCTTAAGAAGGATTCCTAGTTCCAAGTTTATCCAAATGACCTTATAAATTTTATTCTAAGATTTTAATAAGGTTTTAAAATTCCTCCTTTAATACATCAATTTTATTTTTATATATGGTATTAGGTAAGAGCCTAACTTGACTCCATTCCAATTGACTAGTCAGTTTTCTAATAGCATTCCTCAATTAAATTATTCTCTTTTGTAATGAGAATGTCATTTCATCTTATATTAAGTTCCCATAAATACTGGATATATTTCTGAACTTTCTATTCCATTTCACTAACCTACTTATCTGTTTTAATGCCAATACCAGACTATTTTGATTATTGTCATTTTATAGTTTTAATATCTAGTAAGGGAAATATGCTTTCACTATTTTCAAAGTTTCAATTCTCACACACTTGTTCTTACATATGAGCTTTAAAATCATTTAAATGAAAAGTTAAGAACCTTCTTCAAATGGTATTTAAGTTGTTTATATCAGTAGGATTAACATTTGTAAGATAATAAATCATCACTTTAAAAATCATGGTATATCTCTACATTTTTCAAGTATACTAGGGAGCTAACTAGGGAAGTGTTGAGATGTTGAAGGAAAATTCTGAGGAACTAAAGGAAGTTAGTTCTTTCATGCAAAGATAGGCTCGATAAAGGACAGAAATGGTATGGACCTAACAGAAGCAGAAGATATTAAGAAGAGATGACAAGAATACAGAAGAACTGTACAAAAAAGATCTTCACTACCCAGATAATCACGATGGTGTGATCACGCACCTAGAGCCAGACATCCTGGAATGTGAAGTTAAGTGGGCCTTAGGAAGCATCACTACGAACAAAGCTAGTGGAGGTGATGGAATTCCAGTTGAGCTATTTCAAATCCTGAAAGATGATGCTGTGAAAGTGCTGCACTCAATGTACCAGCAAATTTGGAAAACTCAGCAGTGGCCACAGGACTGGAAAAGGTCAGTTTTCATTCCAATCCCAAAGAAAGGCAATGCCAAAGAATGCTCAAACTACCGCATAATTGCACTCATCTCAATGCTAGTAAAGTAATGCTCAAAATTCTCCAAGCCAGGCTTCAGCAATACATGAACCGTGAACTTCCAGATGTTCAAGCTGGTTTTAGAAAAGGCAGAGGAACCAGAGATCATATTGCCAACATCTGCTGGATCATGGAAAAAGCAAGAGAGTTCCAGAAAAACATCTATTTCTGCTTTATTGACTATGCCAAAGCCTTTGACTGTGTGGATCACAATAAACTGTGGAAGATTCTGAAAGAGATGGGAATACCAGACCACCTGACCTGCCTCTTGAGAAATGTGTATGCAGGTCAGGAAGCAACAGTTATAACTGGACATGGAACAACAGTCTGGTTCCAAATAGGAAAAGGAGTATGTCAGGACTGTATATTGTCACCCTGCTTATTTAACATATATGCAGAGTACATCATGAGAAACTCTGGACTGGAAGAAGCACAGGCTGGAATCAAGATTTCCGGGAGAAATATCAATAACCTCAGATATGCAGATGACACCACCCTTATGGCAGAAAGTGAAGAGGAACTCAAAAGCCTCTTGATGAAGGTGAAAATGGACAGTGAAAAAGTTGGCTTAAAGCTCAACATCCAGAAAACGAAGATCATGGCATCTGGTCCCATCACTTCATGGGAAATAGATGGGGAAACAGTGGAAACAGTGTCAGACTTTATTTTTTTGGGCTCCAAAATCACTACAGATGGTGACTGCAGCCATGAAATTAAAAGATGCTTAATCCTTGGAAGGAAAGTTATGACCAACCTAGATAGCATATTCAAAAGCAGAGACATTACTTTGCCAACAAAGATCCGTCTAGTCAAGGCTATGGTTTTTTCCATTGGTCATGTATGGATGTGAGAATTGGACTGTGAAGAAAGCTGAGTGCCGAAGAATTGATGCTTTTGAACTGTGGTGTTGGAGAAGACTCTTGAGAGTCCCTTGGACTGCAAGGAGATCCAACCAGTCCATTCTGAAGGAGATCAGCCCTGGGATTTCTTTGGAAGGAATGATGCTAAAGCTGAAACTCCAGTACTTTGGCCACCTCATGCGAAGAGTTGACTCATTGGAAAAGACTCTGATGCTGGGAGGGATTGGGGGCAGGAGGAGAAGGGGATGACAGAGGATGAGATGGCTGAATGGTATCACTGACTCAATGGACATGAGTCTTGAGTGAATTCTGGGAGTTGGTGATGGACAGGGAGGCCTGGTGTGCTGCGATTCATGGGGTCGCAAACAGTCGGACATGACTGAGTGACTGAACTGAACTGACTGAAAGGAAGTTACAGACCATGAAATTATAGCAGCTAGTCTGAATTGTTGAGCGAGTATTCCAGGAGTACAGAATGACAAGATATATCAGTTGTTGTTGTTGTTCAGTCGCTAAGTCTTGTCTTTGCAACCCCATGGATTGCAGCAAGCCAGGCTTCCCTGTGCTTCACTGTCTCCTGGAGTTTGCTCAAACTTATGTCCATCGAGTCGGTGATGCCATCCAACCATATCATCCTCTGTCACCCCCTTCTTCTCCTGCCCTCAATCTTTCCCAGCCTCAGGGTCTTTTCCAATGAATTGGATCTTCGCATCACATGGCCAGAGTATTGGAGCTTCAGCTTCAGCATCAGTCCTTACAGTGAATATTCAGGTTTGATTTCCTTTAGGATTGACTGGTTTGATCTCCTTACTGTCCAAGGGACTCTCAAGAGTCTCCTCCAGCACCACAATTCGAAATCATCAAGTCTTCAGCTCTCAGCTTTTTTATGGTCCAGCTCTCACATCCAAACATGACTAGTGGAAAAATCATAGTTTTGACGTTATGGACCTTTGTCAGCAAAGTGATGTCTCTGCTTTTTAATACAGTGAAGGTTTGTTATAGGTATATCGGTAGAAAAGCTAAATATCTTAGAAAGAATAAGGAAATAAAGGATCAAAGATAAGGAATTTAAAAATTCAAGTATAATGTCGAAAGAAATGATAGATCATATGGTCTAGGCTACTTTTAAATAGTTGAAAAGTAGAAGGTTGCCAATGAATTGGAAGAAAATGTAGTATTTCTGGGACTAGAAGCCTTTATGAGATTAATGATGAGAATTACATAAAGTAATAGGGTTAGTAGTGAGCTGAACTAGTGGGAATTTATGGTCAAATTAAGTTTTTGAAGTTGAAGATTTTAGAGATGGATATATGTTAATAATAACATAAAAAACACTTTGGAGGCCACTACGGCCCTGGGAATGCGTTGTTGGAGAAGAGTAGAAAAGAATAAGGAGAGGAGAAGAGGAGAGGAGATGAGTTGAAGTTATTATTGTGTGGACATTGAAGTTATTGCTGATAGAACTAGGTGTGGAACCAAGGGCCAGAGTATTCAATGGTGACCATCATTATCTCCTTCCAATCTCAGCCATGCATCCTATGCCCGTATCACAGAGATGTTCACTGTTCACATTTTACTAGTGTTGGCAGCAGCAGTGATTACGGGAGTGTCATTGTTCATTAATTGATTCTTTTACCTGGCAAAACTATCTCTGATTGCTGGACTCTGACTATTAGGCAGACTGATAGGTGGACTCCAGACTATTAATGTGACTTTCCTGATACTCTAAACTTTTAAAACAACTTTTTTCCAAAAATTTTGTGACCCTGTAAAAAACAGCTGGTTCCAAGAGAAAGAAGTATCTGCTAGTGAAAATTACTATGACTTAAAATTGCTTCCAAGAGTTTCAGAACTTTTATTAGGAGTTCCACAAAGCTAGAGGTTTTTTAAGGAAAGAGCACAAATGAAGAATTTGGAAGAGATGGGAAAATTGATGTGTGGGTTCAATGCAGAGGATGTGGAGAGCAGTAATGAATTATTAGGAAAGAGATCCACAGTTTCTGGCAAAAATTTCTACAGTTGTTAAGTTCAAAGTGCCATGAAGACACGATTACATTATCATGGTCCAACCCTTTTTGATGATCTAAAAACTTTTAATTCAAGGAGACATAGATGACATTTATCTATGAAGTCAGAAAAGTAACACTTTAGAGATAGACAAGAAATTATTAGTAGAGACTAATGCAAAATCACAACTTCCAGTAGTTGTAGATTTTTTTTTTCAGTTTGGCTTGTGGTTGTGATTCCTGTAAAATCTGTTACATTGGAAAGGTAGGAATATTTCTTAAAGAGCTTATTTTACCTTGTATATGCCTACATGAAGGGCTCTTAAACAGAGAATCCAGATTGACTTTTTGAACTTCAAGTTCTTATTTTGCTTGAACATGCCACTCCCATTGACATAGTTGATACTCATTGTTGATAGGATCTTTACATTAATATTCTTGAAAGCACATTCACTTGATTTTCCTTTTACCTATGTGGCTACTCTTTTTTATTTATTTTTTGTTTTTAATTATTTATTTTTAAAATTTTTAATTGGAGTATAGTTGATTTACCGTGTTGTGTTAGTTTTAGGTGTACATCAAAGTGAATCAGTTATACATATACATATATCCACTCTTTTTTGGATTTTTTTCCCATATAGACTACTACAGAATATTGAATAGAGTGTACTATATGGTAGGTCCTTATTAGTTACCTCTATATATATATATGTATATAGTGGTGAGTGTATATATCCCTCATTCCCTCCCTCTCTCCTTTCCCCCTGGTAATTATGTTTGTTTTCTACACCTGTGACTCTATTTCTGTGTTGTAAATAAGTTAATTTGTACCATTTTTAAAAGGTTCTACGTATAAGCAATATCAAATGATATTTGTCTTTGTCTGACTTCACTTAATATGACAATCTCTGGGTCCATCCCTGTTGCTGCAGTGGCATTATTTTGTTGGCTTTTATGGCTGACTACTCTTCAGGTGGGTTTCCCTGGTGGCTCAGCTGATCAAGAGTCCACCTGCAATGCTGGAGACCTGGGTTCGATCCCTGGGTTGGGAAGATCCCCTGGAGAAGGGAACAGCTCCCTACTCCAGTATTCTGGCCTGGAGAATTCCATGGACTGTATAGTCCATGGGGTCACAAAAAGTCAAACACAACTGAGCAGCTTTTACTTTCACCCTTTTAAGTGTATCTTGCTGACTCCATTTCTACCAAATCTTTGAATGTATATGAGATTGATCCCTGGGTCAAGAAGATCCCCTGGATAAGGGAATGGCTCCCCCTCCAGTTTTCTTGCCTGGAGAATGTCATGGACAGAGGAGCCTGGCGGGCTACAGTTCACGGGGTTGCAAAAGAGTCGGACACAATTGAGTGACTAACACTTTCACTAAGGAATATAACTGATATCTTAATATTTAACAGTTTAGTTTGCATTAATACAAATTTAGTTGTATTAATTTGTAAACACTTCGCTCTCATATAGCTCCAAATTTTGTCTTTATA
The DNA here is from genome assembly GCF_029378745.1 of Bos indicus. Classification (NCBI taxonomy): domain Eukaryota; kingdom Metazoa; phylum Chordata; class Mammalia; order Artiodactyla; family Bovidae; genus Bos; species Bos indicus. The sequence continues at coordinate 17,865,397 of NC_091769.1, forward strand.
CATTGTGTGGACATTAACATAGATTTATAGGTACTATTTTATGCATTTGTCTATTAAATCATGCAAGAATAAAGAGGAGTTACCAACTAAAAATACAGGGACACTGGATTCTATATTTATCATATAATTATCTGTTCTAGTATTCTTTGTTTCTTCATGTGACTGACTTATGGTCCGGGTTCCTCTCATTTCAATCTAAAGGACCACTTTAGCATTTTTTTTTATAGAGCAGGTGTACTAGCAATGAACTCTCACAATTTTTGTTTATCTAGAAATGTCTTAATTTCTCCCTTAGATTTGAAGTACAATTTTGTTGGATACAGAATTCTTGGTTAACAGTTTTTTTTTTTTTTTTTTTCCTTTCAATATGCCATCCCACTGCCTCTGTCTTCCATGGTTTCTGATGAGAAGTTGGCTATTAATCTTATTGAAGATTCTTTTTATTAATACAGGACTAGTCATTTCTCTCTTGTCGCTTTTAAGAATCTCTGTTTATCTTTGTCTTTCCACAGTTGGAGTTGATGTTCAGAAAAGACCTGAAAAGACTTTTCTGAGCATAAATGTGGACCTAAGTGTCACCCTGTAGCTTCCCTGGAATACACAGGAGCTTCCCAAAGTCCTTCTTCCCCTAAATATCTTCTTCCCCAGCCTCTTGTTTCTTAGTCTTTTTGGTCTCTCTATTGTTTGCCCTGTGTGGCAGCAGCTAAATACATTTTTGCCTTTAAATACTTTTGAAAACTGCCACCCAGGAAGCCACTTCAGCTACGGGGCAGCTCAGAGGCAGGGAAACAAAAGCAAGTCCTTGAGCTGATCCTTTGGCGAGCTACTAGACATGTCAAAATGTATAACCACAATTTTTTTTTTTTTTATAATAAGATATGTATTGCTTCCTCTGGTACCAGCAACCCACACAAGGAATGTGAGCTGTCATGTTCAAGGCTGCCACTGAGCTGGGAAGTAGGGGATAGGAACAGGGTAACCTTAAATGCCACAGAATTGTCTTAAATTCTGTAAAAATCAGCAATGTTTTTCTTCATTAAACATTCCCCTGATTGTTGTAATATTTCTTAGATTCCAGAATTCTGAAAAAGTTGATTGTGATAGTTTTTGCTATTATATTTGTTGCCTTTATGGAGAGATGGAGTTTCAAACTTCTCTATCCTGCCTTTTCCTCTCCTTTGGTACTCTAATTTTGTTGTAGTCTATGAACTATACTTTTATATTTCAAGATCAGTATCATTTATATTTGTTCTGTAACCATTACATTTGTTATTTGGTAGCTTCTATAGATTAGCTCAACTGGTAAAGAATCCGCCTGCAATGCAGGAGACCCCAGTTTGATTCCTGGGTGGGGAAGATCCCCTGGAGAAGGGATAGGCCACCCACTCCTGTATTCTTGGGCTCCCCTGGTGGCTCAGATGGTAGAGAATCCACCTTCAATGAGGGAGACCTGGGTTCGATCGCTGGGTTGGGAAGATCCCCTGGAGAAGGGAATGGCTACCCAAACCGGTATTCTTGCCTGGAGAATCCCATGGACAGAGGAGCCTGGCGGGCCACAGTCCATGGGATTGCAAAGTGTTGGACACAACTGAGCGACTTGCACTTTCAAAGATTGAAAACTGATACAGTGTTTAAATTTCTGTGATTATGTAATTATCATGTAACTATTTTTTACTTGAGAGTCAAGTTGTATACTTATATCTTATTTTCTGCTTCCTAAACCATTCAAGAAAACTAGTCCTAGTATCAGACTGAAAGGTTACGCTTCAAAGTTTGTTCAAAACCATGCCGCAGTTTAGTTTGCTTCATATTTGAGCCATGCCTTTCCTACATAGTTTGTTTTCATCTGGGGTTTCTGATGGCCTGTTTTTGTTTGTTTAACAAAGAGACTTGTGCTTCCTTTGCCACATTTCAGTTTCTTTGAACTTCTTATTTATCTGTTAAATAGACTCCACTCTTTTTGAAGCCTGCTATCTCCCTGACCTAATTTAATCTCACTATTTCCTTTTGGATCATTGTTTACAGTTTATTGTTTTACATCATATTACTAGTAGTATTTACTTTTTACTTGGATTATGTGTCTTTTTCATATCCTCAAGTACTTCTGTCCTTTCAACTTCTAGATGGTAGAATTCCTCTGATTTTAGTCCTGAGCTTTCTTTTCTCTCTCTGCTTTCCCCCTATGCAATATCATATATTTGTTTGACTTTAAATACCATTTGTATTTTGAAGATACCAAAATGTTTGTCTTTTCTTCTATGGTTTACCCATTTAAATTGTGTTTAAGGGTAAAAACTTTTTTTTTTTTTTTTACTACACTGAGATTATAAAAATATTCTCCCATTTTGTCTTCCTAAAGGTTAAAATGTGGCCTATCATATTTTAGTCTTTATTACATCTGAAATTGATTTGTAAGTTTGAGGTTGGGTTGAATTTCTTTGTTTCTCCCTAGGAATAGCCAGTTGGCCCAGTGTTATTTGCTGAGTATTCTTTGCTTTTCCGAATCAAGTGCAGTGTCCCTCTGCCTGTTTTTTGGCAGTGGAAGAAGGAAGTAGCAGGGTCCTTGCAGACCTTCAATTAAGGCCCCTCCCTGTGTTAGTCTCACTTCTCACTCCCATCTTCCATCATATCTCTGTTTACTCCTTTCTAAAGTTTGGGCATCTTGGCTGACATTTTTGTTCTTGTCCCCACTTCATATCCAGAGCTATGGTTTCCTTCGTCCTTCCTCACTCAAAATTCTTCACCCAGCTTCCAGAAATTTACTGAAACTTCTTGCTAAAGACTGTCTCCCCCTGTCCTCTTTACTTGTTGTTATTGTGAGTTTATAACCTTTTAATTACCTTAATGGGGTCTTGGAGGGAGAGTTTCAAACATATGCTAATTCTATCAACTATTTTATCTGAAAGCACAAAGTGAAACGTTTTAACAATTAGAAGTTTTATTACTACATTCTCTGTAAGTCTTTAAAAATATAATTAAATTTCATCTTTTAGGAATGATACAAGCCTGGCTCTATCTGAAGGTAGAAAGTCAGAGGGCCACAGAGTCTCTTCCTTAGGGTTCCAATTTGCTTTTTAATGCTTCATAAAATTTTCCATTTTTAATAATCCCATTTATGGTCTTTAGTATTTCATAATGCCAAAAAAGTGGCTAATTCTTGTGTTATAATGTCTGTGACCTTTGGCTTATAGGTGTGTAACTAAACGGCTGGAAATAAGTGTCCATGAAAAAATTATAGTCACATAAAGGGAAGAAATTCTGTAAAACTTTGGTATATCCCATTAATGATTTCACTGTTCACTGTACTTGGGACAGCTCTATAGTAAAATGACATATTACAGGTTTCTTCCCCCTGCCAGAAATGGGAAAGTACGTGGTGTAATGTTTTCTTTGCTTACATTGGATGCATACAGTGAGGCTGGTTTATTTTCGGTCATTTCCTGTCTATGAACAGTGTGGTATTTTAGCCAACACTACTATAATAAAAAATAATGCATAAAATGAATTTCCACACCTATGAATGTTGTAATAGAAATTCATAAAATACATTATTATAGGAATCAGCACTACTTATTCATTGGGAAAAGAATCTTCCGAAATATTTTAAGTCTTTCTATTCTAGCTTGTTATAGAATGCATAAAGATTAAAAAAAAAAAAAAAAACCTGTAATCCTCTGAAATATTGTCTTTTCTCTCCACTTAGGCATTTAAGAGTATATTCTCCATTTATCCTGGCTTTCTGGGACTTACTACTTTATTGCATAAAGTTAATCATCTAGTCTTAAGAGTCCTTTACTAATCAGGAAGGCGTAGAATATTTTTCTGATTCATTCTCATATAAAGGTTGAGTTGGATTAATGAACACATGGACTTGGAATTAACTTCTAAAAATCTTTAAGAGAATTCCTATTTGATGGCAGACTGCCTTACTGTTATATAAATAGTACTTGAATTGGGAAATATACATTGAAATGTATTACACTTCATGGAAAAACAAATTATAAAGCATGGATCCTCTGTAGAGGAATACCACATTTCTTAAAGCATGAATTTAGCCTTGACAGGGGTAAAACCTAGGCCAGGTTGACTCCATCACCTACTCTAAACCTTTTGAATCCTCCCTGTCATTGCATCCTCACAGTCACTAAGTCCTCCTTTTATGATCTCTCAAATACCTGGTATATCTGTGTTCTTTTATTAATAATTATCATTAAAATCTATTGAAGTAAGCATTAAGTATGGTTTAGGATTGATCCCTGGGTCGGGAAGGTTCCCTGGAGAAGGAAATGGCAACCCACTCCAGTATTTTGGCCTGGGAAGTCCCATGGACAAAGGAGCCTGGTGGGCTACAGTCCAGGGGGTCACAAGCATCAGACATGACTTGGCGACTAAACCACCACCACCATGTGGTTTAGAATATTACTTCTAGTCTTAGTAACAACTCTGAAAAAATATGTATTATGATCAATATTTTACGTATAAGGAAACTGAAACTACAAAGAAATTCGGGCACTTGCTCCAAAAGTCATCTGTTTATTCTGGCAAATCTAGGATTTGAACTAAGCTCTATCTGATTTTCTTGCCAGTGCCTTTTCCACTGCATGATGCCTTCTTTTTTGTTATATAATCTAGCTGACACTATTGCGCTAGTCTTCCTACTAACCTCCCTCCATTCAATCTCTCCTTAATAACTACCTCATCCACAAAAAATTGACCAACATATCTGTCTCAAGTAGGTCCTTGAGGGCAGGGAACATATCTTATTCATCTTTTTATTCCCAGCCACAGAACCTAGCTCCATGCATGGCACACTGGAGATGCTTAAAAACTTGCACTGAATATGGTTCTGTTACTTTTTTATTTAAAAATCTTTTTCTGCTCCTCAAACTTATGGGATAAAATCTGATTTTTTTGACTTCATCTTCAGCTTCTAATCCCCTATATATTTTAGTGTTTAATTTCTTAATTTCAGTGTTCTATCCATATTGAAATTGTTTTTAACTGAGTATGTTATAATTAGGCTTCTGTGCCTTTCTTCATTCTGTTTTTCTTACATAAAGTATGCTTCTTCCTTCTACTTCTGATAAAATTCTGCTGTTTATCTTTCAAGGACCACTTCAAATATCAATACTACCTCCTTCTGAAACCTGACTTCTCCACACTAGCAGAATTAGTCATTCTTCCTCTGCATTTCCGTAACATATTGCTTAAATATTCATTGTGAGATAATAAGCATACTATATTAGGATTAATGTATTTATTTATCTTGCTTTCCACCCTCATACAGAATGGGAGCTCCTTAAGCATAAGTAACTATTATCTTTATATCCCCAATGAATACCTCTCCAGATTAACCTATTTGTTTAATGGAGTCGAGGTCTTTAGAAATTATACCCATTTGCTTATTAATTTAATTACAGAGTATTATTTGAGCAGTTATTTTTCTGGGACCATAAGTCAGTAAAAGTGAAGAAAGTTTTGATGTATCAAAAAACTTGCCCATGATTTCTGTTCTGATTGACTTTTTCAATGCAGATGAGTTGGTTGCCTATGACAGAATTCTTAAGACAGTGCCCTGTATACAGTGAGCTTTTAGCAAATGTTTGGCCAATAAATGAATGATAGAGCAAAAGAAATAATATGTAGGCATGTTTGACTAAAAAGATGTGGACGTATCTTTAGGCATACAAGAAAAACTGGAAGGACAATCCCCAACATATGAACATGGGGAGAAAACTTCCCGAATAATTTTTTTTTATGGAAATCAGGGCACATTTTACCCGAGGAACAGCTTCCTCTATTTCCTGTTGGCCAGAGTTTGAGGCTGACCTTGAGCCTCATTCAGAAAATAACTGAAACAGTGATCAAAGGATCAATCCAAGAAGAAAATATAACAATTATAAATATGTATGCACCCAACACAGGAGCATTGCAATATGTAAGGCAAATGCTAAGAAGTATGAAAGGGGAAATTAACAGTAACACAATAATAGTTGGAGACTTTAATACCCCACTCACACCTATGGATAGAGCAACTAAACAGAAAATTAGCAAGGAAACACAAACCTTAAATGATACAATGGACCAGTTAGACCTAATTGATACCTGTAGGACATTTCACCCCAAAACAACAAATTTCACCTTTTTCTCAAGTGCACATGGAACCTTCTCCAGGATAGATCACATCCTGGGCCATAAATTTAGCCTTGGTAAATTCAGAAAAATTGAAATCATTCCAAGCATCTTTTCTGATCACAATGCGGTAAGATTAGATGTCAGCTACAGGGAAAAAAAACTATTAAAAATACAAATATATGGAGGCTAAAACAACATGCTTCTGAGTAACCAACAAATCACAGAAGAAATCAAAAAAGAAAACAAAATATGCATAGAAATGAATAAAAATGAGAACACAACAACCCAAAACCTGTGAGATTCAGTAAAAGCAGTGCTAAGGGGAAGATTCATAGCAATACAAGCTTACCTCAAGAAACAAGAGAAAAATCAAATAAATAATCTAACTCTACACCTAAAGCAACTAGAAAAGAAGAAATGAAGCACCCCAGGGTTGGTAGAAGGAAAGAAATCATAAGAATTAGGGCAGAAATAAATGAAAAAGAAACAAAGGAGACCATAGCAAAAATCAACAAAGCTAAAAGCTGGTTCTCTGAGAAGATAAATAAAATAGACAAACCATTAGCCAGACTCATCAAGGAAAAAAGGGAGAAGAATCAAATCAACAAAATTAGAAATGAAAATGGGGAAATCACAACAACAACACAGAAATACAAAGGGTCATAAGAGACTACTATCAGCAACTATATGCCAATAAAATGGACAACTTGGAAGAAATGGACAAATTCTTAGAAACATATAACTTTCCAAAACTGAACCACGAAGAAATAGAAAATCTTAACAGACCCATCACAAGCACAGAAATCAAAACTGTAATCAGAAATCTTCCAGGAAACAAAAGCCCAGGACCAGACAGCCTCACAGCTGAATTCTACCAGAAATGTAGAGAAGAGCTAACATCTATCCTACTCAAACTCTTCCAGAAAATTGCAGAAGGTAAACTTCCAAACTCATTCTATGAGGCCACCATCACCCTAATACCAAAACCAAACAAAGATGCTACAAAAAAGAAAACTACAGGCCAATATCACTGATGAACATAGATGCAAAAATCCTTAACAAAATTCTAGTAGACAGAATCCAGCAATATATTAAAAAGATCATACATCATGACCAAGTGGGCTTTATCCCAGGGATGCAAGGATTCTTTAATATTTGCAAATCAATCAATGTGATATACCACATTAACAAATTGAAAGATAAAAACCATATGATTATCTCAATAGATGCAGAGAAAGCCTTTGACAAAATCCAATATCCATTTATGATAAAAACCCTCCAGAAAGTGGGCATAGAAGGAACATACCTCAGCATAATAAAAGCCATATATGATAAACCTGCAGCAAACATTATCCTCAATGGTGAAAAATTGAAAGCATTTCCCTTTAAATCAGGAACAAGACAAGGGTACCCACTCTCAGCACTCCTATTCAACATAGTTTTGGAAGTTTTAGCCACAGCAACTAGAGAAGAAAAAGAAAAGAAATCCAGATTGGAAAAGAAGTAGTAAAACTCTCACTATTTGCAGATGACATGATCTTCTACATAGAAAACCCTAAAGACTCCACCAGAAAATTACTAGAGCTAATCAATGAATATAGTAAAGTTGCAGGATATAAAATTAACATACAGGAATCCCTTGCATTCCTATACACTAATAATGAGAAAACAGAGAAATTAAGGAAACAATTCCATTCACCATTGCAATGAAAAGAATAAAATACTTGGGAATAAAGCTACCTAAAGAAACAAAAGACCTATATATAGAAAACTATAAAACACTGATGAAAGAAATCAAAGATGACACAAATAGATGGAGAAATATACCATGTTCATGGATCGGAAGAATCAATATAGTGAAAATGAGTATACTATCCAGAGCAATCTGTAGATTCAATGCAATCCCTATCAAGCTACCAACTGTATTTTTCAGAGAACTAGAACAAATAATTTCACAATTTGTATGGAAATACAAAAAACCTCAAATAGCCAAAGCAATCCTGAGAAATAAGAATGGAACTGGAGGAATCAACCTTCCTGACTTCAGACTATACTACAAAGCTCCAGTCATCAAGACAGTATGGTACTGGCACAAAGACAGAAAAATAGATCAATGGAACAAAATAGAAAGCCCAGAGATAAATCCATGCACCTATGGACACCTTATCTTTGACAAAGGAGGCAAGAATATACAATGGAGAAAAGATAATCTCTTTAACAAGTAGTGCCGCAAAAACTGGTCAACCACTTGTAAAAGAATGAAACTAGAACACTGTTAACACCATACACAAAAATAAACTCAAAATGGATTAAAGATCTAAACGAAAGACCAGAAACTATAAAACTCCTAGAGGAAAACATAGGCAAAACACTCTCTGACATACATCACAGCAGGATCCTCTATGACCCACCTCCCAGAGTAATGGAAATAAAAGCAAAAATAAACAAATGGGACCTAATCAAACTTAAAAGCTTTTGCACAATGAAGGAAACTATAAGCAAGGTGAAAAGACAGCCTTCAGAATGGGAGGAAATAATAGCAAATGAAGCAACTGACCAAAAGAATTAATCTCAAAAATATACAAGCAGCTCCTACAGCTCAATTCCAGAAAAATAAACGACCCAATCAAAAAATGGGCCAAAGAACTAAACAGACATTTCTCCAAAGAAGACATACAGATGGCTAAAAAAAGACATAAAAAGATGCTCAATATCACTCATTATCAGAGAAATGCAAATCAAAACCACAATGAGGTACCATCTCACACCAGTCAGAATGGCTGCTATCCAAAAGTCTACAAAGAATAAATGCTGGAGAGGGTGTGGAGAAAAGGGAACCCTCTTAACACTGTTGGTGGGAATGCAAGCTAGTACAGCCACTATGGAGAACAGTGTGGAGATTCCTTAAAAAAACTGAAAACAGATCTGCCATACAACCCAGCAATCCCACTGCTGGGCATACACATTGAGGAAACCAGAACTGAAAGAGACACGTGTACTCCAATGTTCATCACAGCACGGTTTACGATAGGTAGGACATGGAAGCAACCTAGATGTTCATCAGCAGACAAATGGATAAGAAAATTGTATGTATACACAATGGAGTATTACTCAGCTATTAAAAAGAATACATTTGAATCAGTTCTAATGAGGTGGATGAAACTGGAGCCTATTATACAGAGTGAAGTAAGTCAGAAAGAAAAACACCAATACATATATTAACACATCTATATGGAATTTAGAAAGATGGTAACGATGACCCTATATGTGAGATGTCAAAAGAGACACAGATGTAAAGAACAGTCTTTTGGACTCTGTGGGAGAAGGTGAGGGTGGGATGATTTGAGAGAATAACATTGAAACTTGTATATTATCATATGTGAAACAGATCGCCAGCCCAAGGTGCTCAGGGCTGGTGCACTGGGATGACCCTGAGGGATGGGATGGGGAGGAAGTTGGGAGGGGGGTTCAGGATGGGGAACACATGTATGCCCATGGCTGATTCATGCCAATGTATGGCAAAAAAACACTACAAAATTGTAGCCTCCAATTAAAATAAATGAATTAAAAAAAAATAAAGTTCCTTCTTTTTAATAGAGGGGAAAAAAAAATAACTGAAAAAGGTTTGGTCCTGTAAGACCTATTTAACAGGTGCTTTGTTTCCTAGCTACAGCCCAGCAAACTTGCCATTTGTTTCTACTGAATGTCCATATGAAGTCTACAGCAGTTGGAAATTACTTCTGCTTTGTTTTGGACCTGTACAACTGTTTTGCTCAGGCTAGGATTATTTATTATTTCACTTATTTTCTCAACAGTTTACTAAAAAACTTTTAAAGAAAATAACCATTTTTCTAATAAAGGCATTTTATTTTGATTTATTTTGATTAAACTTTTAATCATATGGAAAAAAGATAAACAAGACATGTTCAAACAGACGATGTAAAACAACACAACTTCTCATAGCTATGATTCAACTTCTTTCGCTGAGTATCGTGGCCATCGGGCATCACTACATTAACTAGCAAACTTTTTTTTTTGCCTTGACTTTACTTTTTCATTATTTGTGTTTGCCTCACCTGTGAGAGGAGAAGGCAATGGCAACCCATGCCAGTGTTCTTGCCTGGAAAAGCCCATGGACGGAGGAGCCTGGTGGGCTGCGGTCCATGGGGTCGCTAAGAGTCAGGCACGACTGAGTGACTTCACTTTCACTTTTCATTTTCATGCATTGGAGAAGGAAATGGCAACCCACTTCAGTGTTCTTGCCTGGAGAATCCCAGGGACGGGGGAGCCTGGTGGGCTGCCATCTATGGGGTCGCACAGAGTTGGACACGACGGAAGCGACTTAGCAGCAGCAGCACCTGTGAGAACCGTCTTACTAACCCCTTAGCCTGTGTCTTTATCACCGACTCTGCCCCTTTGTTCAAACAACAGTTGATGGTTGGAACACCCTTTTAAAGATTCAGTAGATACTCATAAGAAAATTCATAATTGTCTTATTCATTAATTCTTTGAAGAAATATTTATTGAGCACAACATGTGCTAGGAGCTGTGCTAGGTGCTGATCTACTATAGTGAATGTGATAGAGTTTGAACCCTCAAGGATCACATTATTTAGTAAGAGAGACAGAGAAGGAAACAAGCAATTGCAGTACAGTACGGCAAGTGTTGTAACTGTGGTGTGTATTCTTTTCATAAGCCATCTTTATTTTAGTGGCATTGAAATGTAACTCCTTTATTCTATTCCAGAAATGATTATATGTTCTACAGGTTGTGTGTGCACTCAGTTGCTCAGCCTTGCCCAACTCTTTGCCGTCCAATGGACTATAGCCCACCAGGCTCCTCTGCCAATGAAATTTTCTAGGCAAGAATGCTGGAGGGGGGTGCCATTTCCTACTCCAGGGGATCTTCCAGACTCAGGGATCGAACCCGTGTCTCTTGTGTCTCCAGCATTGGCAGGCAGATTGTTTATCACTAGCTCCACCTGCTCTACATAGCTCAACACACAGTTATCACACAAACCACAATATAAGAAACTCTTAATTCTCATCTTATTTTTGTTTTATTATCAGCCATTACCTCTATAGGATTTTTGTCTAAGATTATTCACACACCATTACTCATTAAATGTTTGATTATTACTGTATAATAATCATTGCCATGAGCACTAACCTGGCAGAAATCAATCCTTTTTATATTTTCTTGGTCACATATTCACAGAGTTGATGGATGTTATTACTCAACTTCTTATTGTGTTAACAAATATGTTACATGTTAACTGGTGCCTATGGAGTAAGTGCATGGAAATCTAGTAAAGCATAATAAACCACCAAGGTGATGGTTTGTCAGTCTTACTCACAACATCAACATTATAAAACTTCTGAAGATCTTTAATAATGCAATCATTTACATTGTGAAAAGCCCATTAATAGATTCCAGACCCTCCAAAGATGAAAAAATGTAGCCAGAATTGTAAACCAATAATTATGATTGAATATGAGAAGTGATGTATCAGAGGAGTATACAAAATTCTGTTGGAGTCGAAAGGAAGGCAAAACATTAATATGTTAGTAACGGCAAATAAATACTGTTTAAAAGCAAAATTCCATAATGAAAACAAAGCATTGTTTGAGTTTTGAGGTTGAGTAACAAATAGTTGTGTCTGTATTCATGAAGCAGAAAATTTGATTGGGTCAAGTGGCTATGGCTTTTCCAGTCGTCATGTATGGATGTGAGAGTTGGACTATAAAGAAAGCTGATCGCCTAAGAATTGATGCTTTTGAACTGTGGTGTTGGAGAAGACTCTTGAGAGTCCCTTGGACTGCAAGGAGATCCAACCAGACCATCCTAAAGGAAATCAGTCCTGAATATTCATTGGAAGGACTGATGCTGAAGCTGAAACTCCAATACTTTGGCCACCTGTTGTGAAGAATTGACTCATTGGAAAAGACCCTGATGCTGGGAAAGATTGAAGGCAGGAGAAGGGGACAACAGAGGATGAGATGGTTGGATGGCATCACCAACTCGATGGACATGAGTTTGAGCAAGCTCTGGAAGTTGGTGATGGACAGGAAGGCCTGGCGTGCTGCAGTCCACGGGGTCGCAAAGAGTCAGACACAACTGAGCAACTGAACTGAAGCTATTTCTTTTCTTCTTCAAGAGCATTCATTTAGGTAACCTTTCACAGAAGTGGGGCTCTAACTTTGAAAATATTAACCGTTATCATAGTCAGTAGAGTATGTGAAGTTATTTTGTATGTGTATGTAGTGGATTTTTTATCATTTCTTATTTCAATACGGGGAGGAAATCTTAGTTGATATTGCTGCCTATAACTGTAATATATATACACTTGCATATTTTCAAACAATATTGAAGTAATAAAAAATGTGGAGTCAAAATTACCTCTTAGTCCAGCTTCCGAGAGAGAAACTATTTTTAGCAGTTATTATGTGAATTCCCAAGTATTTTACAAACATAGTTTTATATTACATTGTTCTTACTATAGAAATATTATTCTGTAAAATGCAGTTTTTTTTCAGCCAGACAGTGGAATACTTGCCAGAGTAGGAAAACTTACTTGTTTTGACATGCAAAAGTATCTATGCTATATTAAATGGATTGTTTTATTTTTTTCTTTTTTTAAAACCTTTTTATTTTGTATTGGGGTATAGCCAGTTAACAATGTGATAGTTTCAGGTGAACAGTGAAGGGACTCAGCCATGCATATACATGTATCCATTCTCTTCCAAACTCCCCTCCCATCCAGGCTGCCACATAACACTGAGCAGAATTCCATGTGCTATACAGTAGGTCCTTCTTGGTTATCTTAAATGTATTGTTTTAAAACTAAATAGAATATCAATTCTCTTTCATCAGTGTAAATAATTTGGGTTTAAAAGTAGTAATTTTTTGTTCACATGTGCCTCTTTTTAAATTAAAGTATATGACTATAGGAGAATATAAAGCTTGCAGATGTACTACTGAAAATTAGTCTTTAGTGCTCTGGGTTTAATTATTGAAATAAAAAGAAATGGATGTAAAATTTCAAATACCTTTTCCAACAGATCTTTATAATGTGTTATTTACTTTGCATGATAAAACTTTCATTAAGATTCTATGACGGGTTTCCCAGGTCTCTGGACTCAGGACTCACCAGTGCATTACAGGACCTCTCTGTCACAGACACACACCTTGTTGAAGTGGATGGAGACACGCTCTCCCTGTATGGCTCGGGAGCGCTGGAGTGCCTGGATCGCAACTGGAGCGTGCAAACAGCAGGAATGGTGACAACAGTGTCCTTCACTTTCATAGAATTTGATGAAATCGTCCAAGTGCTTCCCAAATTGAAGATTAAGTTTCCTAATTCTCTGGTAAACATTTCCTTTTTGTTGTATATTTGAATTCTTCTCAGTCATGACTTGTATATTCAGGCCAAGGACCTATTTTAACTTTTATTTATGCCGTTTCTATCTGGCAGGGACACTGAGTTCTTGTGTTGAATTTCTGAATCTGAGATTTAAATTAGTATTCATAAATGGCCTTGCAGTATTCTGTTAATATTGGAAATTTTCTCTCTAGAAAATGCTTCCTTATGGAGTATGAAGGACCAATGTAATTTTATTCAAGTGATGTGCTTCTACTTTGGGAAACTTTCAACAGGACCTCATCTAACTCTCTATTATATATTCATTTACTATACCTGGTATTGACAGGACAAGTATACTCACATATAATTTTTATAGTAGTCTCCTAACAACATTTAAAACCATTTTAATAGCTCATTAAAGTTACTTTGAGACATTCGCCTTTTCCAGTTATGGTATTATTATATTAATTATTAGTATGAATTTGTGAAAGCTGTGATTTCTGAGTTCTCTCTTGAGTTTTTATTATCATTGTGTTTTTTTCAATTAGCTAGTGATTTCCCTCAACAACGCTTTTTTAAAAAATTTATTTATTTTAATTGGAGGCTAATTATTTTACAATATTGTAGTGGTTTTTGCCATACATTGACATGAATCAGCCATGAGTGTACATGTGTTCCCTATCCTGAACCCCCTCCCAACTTCCTCCCCATCCCATCCCTGAGTGTCATCCCAGTGCACCAGCCCTGAGCACCCTGTCTCATGCATTAAACCTGGACTGGTGATCTATTTCCATATGGTAATATACATGTTTCGATGCTATTCTCTCAAATCATCCCACCCTCACCTTCTCCCACAGAGTCCAACAGTCTGTTCTTTACATCTTTGTCTCTTTTGCTATCTTGCATATAAGGTCATTGTTACCATCTTTCTAAATTCAATATAGATACTTTACTCTGTATAATAGGCTCCAGTTTCATCCACCTCATTAGAACTGATTCAAATGCATTCTTTTTAATAGCTGAGTAATATTCCATTGTGTATATGTACCACAGCTTTATTATCCATTCGTCTGCCGATAGACATCTAGGTTGCTTCCATGTCCTGGCTATTGTAAACAGTGCTGCAATGAACATTGGGGTACATGTGTCTCCTTCAATTCTGGTTTCCTCATCACCAACCCTTTTATAATGTATTTTGTTCTTTTGTTATATTCTCCTTTCTAATAAAAAGGATAGAAGTGGAGACAGTGTGTTTAGAAAAGATCATCCAAATTTACAGACAGAACATTTCTATCAGCATTTCAGTGTTCGTATTTTGTTTTCTGATAGCCAGTTTAAGTAGCCTACATACTAATTAGCAAGATAAAAGTAGTAATGGTTAACTAGTTCTTCTCAGAAGTACTGTGAGCCCTGTATTTGTAAAGTTCTGAAAATTTTACTTCTGGTTTTTCCTTTGTAGATTTAATCTCCATGTAAAGCATATAAAATCATTGTAATATCTGGAAGAGTCTGAATTATTGTATATTTATGTAATTTTTTAGAAATGTAGTTAGTTAATAGATAGGTGGATGTCCTTTGCAGAATGGAAATCACTTCGAATTCAATATTGGGTGGCTTAATATATTCTATCAATAATTTTGTATTAGATGGATTAAAGGTATTTAAGTTTAATACATTTAGTTGGTTTAATGAAAACATATTAGCTAGTTTAGACTTATTTGGGGAATGATAGTAAAGCTTTAATGGTAACATTTTAAGATGGTTAGAGTCAATATTTACCCCTTTTTTTGTTTATTATTGTAGCACCTTAAATTCAAGGAAACAAATCTTGTAATGCTGCAGCAATTTAATGCACTAGCACAGCTCCGTCGAGTTGACCAGTTGACAATTGATCCTCAAGGAAATCCAGTTGTCAATTTTACACTCTGGAAATATTATGTCCTGTTTAGGCTGAGCCATTTTAATATGCAGAAAATAAATGGAACAGAGGTAAGCTAAACACTAAGTCAACTATAGAATTAAAATGTTCCTTTTAAAGGGAAATAATCATAAAAATATCCAGGAATTTATGTATAAAATCACGATTGAACTTTTGAGAAATAATTTTTTTTAAAAATCATCACATTTAAAATGTTGAAAAGCTAAAAATATTTGTCTAAAAATTTCTAGTATACTAGGCAAATTTTGTGAATAAATTAGTAACCAAATCATGGTGAACAGTAAATACTTTTTTCTATTGTTTTTGAGTATTCAAAGAAGGATTGATAGGATAATAGTTTAAAATGAAAAGAAAAAGAACACTTCTGTAAGTAATGTGATCTTTGTGTTTTTCAGAGTGTTTTACATACTGACATGCAAAAGGGCCTGGGGAAGTGATACTAAATGTCATTTAATAAAGGTTGTGATAGAGGAAGGGAAGAATAACATGCAAGAAAAATGTACATAGGGAAAGAAGAGTGATTTTAAAAAGAAGAGTAAGAGGGAGAAATAAGCAAGGAGGAAAGTTAAAAGAAGAAAAAGTCAACATGAATGAAAAAGGAAATAAAACAACCATAAGTAAAAGTCTAGATTGCTTTGTTAATAGTTTGTAACAGCTGCTTGGACATATCTACATTGTATAATTTAGGTCTGGAGCCTGAATAACTGGAAAATTATTAGCAAAGAGTTGTTTTTCAGATTGATTCTGCTAAGCTTGTCACAAGGGTAATCCCCCAGCTATCCAAAGATCATGTTCTCTTTAAATATTACTTTGGAAGAAGAGAGAGAAATGCTTCTTCTTCTACTGTGGAATTCCAGAACTGAGTTTAGATAATCTTCCAAAGGAAAAAATCTTTTAATATGCTACTAGTATTAGTGTGATTATCTCTTAAAATTCAGACCTCCTTATTGTAAGATGAGCTATAATCAACTTTGCTAGCAGGGTGATAATAGCAACTGTAGTCCCTGCAACTGATACACTATAAGTAACTCTGGCCTAAAACTTGAGAACTCCAGCATGCCATCAGGAGACTGGAGGTCTCTGGGTCAGCACACAAGAGCCATGTGAAATTTGCATCAGCTATGGTAGGTCCATGACCCCAGTATCAGCCATCTGTTGAAGATGTAGGGCAAACCTGGAACCTTCAGATGACTATTAATTTCTCCAACTAGCTCTCAAGAGATTGGTTTTAGTTTTATGTACCCTCTTGGTATTTCCCCAGAGAGGTTGTAAGTACTGGTCAGATCTAATAGTTCCAAAAGTTTACAAAGCTAGCCTGGACTGTAGGATAGTTATTTTAGCTATAGGTGAGGAATTCTCCCTCGTTAATGGCCAAACCATTATCTTGATTAACCCCAAATACTGTATTTACCCAAATGTGGATCACTGCTGGAGACATAATAGTTATTATAAAACCTTAAAATAGGAAGTAATAGTATAATATAATTGTATAAAGTAGAGAAGAATGAGAAAGAACCAATGTAATGTACTCTGATTTAAAGTTCTGAAAATGTCAATGCCCAGGAATATTTGACCTTTTAATAAAAGACCTGGAATAAAACTGCTTATCTCGTCCTTGACAATATGTGATAGTGTCATGCTGTATTTCTGCTTTTCTCTGTATGAGAGAGAGTGAGCATTGTGAGCATCAAGAGGAGAAGATGGAGCAGTGGCCTACACTGGCCACTAGGTGACTGTGTTAGACCAAACAAGTTAGTTGTCAGCTGGAGGAATGATTCCAGGGAGCTGCAGCCTCAGTAACTGCTGAAGTCTAGGGAAGGAAGGGAAAGAGTCAGCCTGCAGTGATTCATATGTATAAGTCGCTTGTGAATTATGGGTTATTTTCCAGAAAATCCCTGTGTAGGTAATTATAACAAGTGTTAAGAATAAAGATTTTAAAGATCCAGAATGTACCAGGGTCTCTCAACCTCAGCTCTGTTGACATTTTGGACCAGATTATTTTTTGTTATGGGGACTGTCCCGTACGTTGTGGGTTATTAAGTGGCTTAAGTGGCTTCAACTCACTAGATGCTGGTAGCATCTGTCCACTAGTTGCAATGAGCCAAAAGCATCTCCAGATGCTGGCAAACATTCCCTAGGGGCCAAAGTGGCCCCTGATTGGGAACCACTGAATTCTATTGGCAAAGAAATAGTATTTAAAATGCAAGAAACCTAATTTTATATTTAAAAAATGCCCAGATATTAATGTAAGTCTTGCTTTTAGCTTTTAGTAGTTTCTTGGTTAACACAGGAACGAGCCCACATGGGGAATATAGCTGTGACAAATTATTCCTTGTGGGGAGAAAGGTGGATGCAACTTGAGAAGAAGCAGGAGTGCCATTCCTAATCCAATGTTCATTCCCTCAGAAAGGGATGAAATTATCCTTTCAGGAACAAGATATTAACAACACATTGACTTGCCTTTAACACATTATTAAAGTTAATCTATTTCATTGACACTTGAGATTTTCCCCCTTAAATCATTCTACTCAAAGAAGCTTTGGGATTTTTGAAAAAAAAAAAATTGATTAAGAATTTAAGGTGTTTCAAGTATAATCCTCAGGAACCATGGCTTCTAAGTCAGAGCTAACACCTCACCTCCCAGCCCTCTTCCATCACTATAAGCCACATTTGTAAATCTACATTCTAATCAAGCTCAGGGAGAAAAGAGAAATATCAGTCAGAACTCACTCTCTTCTTACAGCCCAGGAGAATGTATTTTCCCTGAAAAGAAATTTTTTAATTAATTAATTTATTTTTGGCTGCTGCATCAGGTCTTAGTTGCAACATGTGGGGTCTTCCTTGCAGTGCATGGCTCTGTAGTTGCGGTTTGCAGGCTTCGTTGCCCTGCAGCATGTGGGATCTTAGTTCCCCAACCAAGACTCGAACTGGCATCCTCTGTATTGGATTCTCAACCATTGGACCACCAAGGAAGTCCCTCCAAGAAAATATTTAATCTGGACATTTCTATGAGATTGTGTTAGTTGTATCAAGTTAAGAGGCAATGTCATTTTTTACCCCTTTCCTATTTGTCTCTTCAGGTGACGCAAAATGATATGATAATGGCTGAGAGGCTGTTTGGAATCCTAGCCCATGTAGCATCTTCTGAATTACCCCAGTACCGTCTGATTTCAATACTGGGTGATGCCAGGTAAACTTTCATTTCTATAGTTTTTATAGAAGTATTGTTGCACCAGACAAAGTAATACATAACACACAGTTCTTAATTGTGCTATTTATTCATTCCACAAATATCCTAAATTTGTTTTTGTCTGGCCTTCTCCAAAGTATTGGGGATATAAAGATGAATATGATAAAGTTCTTGTTTTTTGTGGCTTATAAGCTAATACATTAACTTATTAGTTTATGAGCTAATAAGATAAGACATTTCAGATGTTGTAAGAGAGGGTTGTAAGAGTATGGGAGAGATTACGCTTTGGAAGAACATTGGGGAAGGCTTCACAAGGAGTTAACGTTTTTCTAGCTCATCAGGAATGAATAATCTTTTTTTCAGATACAGGGTATGAGGGAAGGAGATCTGCAAAGGCACAGGGAGTTGTAAATAATTCAGTATAATTAGAGCATAGGATGATTGTGAATTGTGATAGAGAGTGAAAGTAGAAAGATTGATTGTGATCTGATTTTGAGGAGCCCAGAAATCCATGAAAAACAAAATGAATACTGTGCTTTGTAATTAAGCACAACAATCATGTGGTTAGATTCATGTTCTAGAATAGCTGCCATTTGAGAGGATCGAGATGGAAGGAACGGAGACCATTCAGGAGGCCAGTCTATATTCCAGGAGAGAGGTTATAAGGGTCTGAACTAAGAAAGAATAGAGAAGATAACTGAAAAACACAGAGAAGTGTACCTGACAGAAAACACGGACTGACAGGGTGCGGCGTGGAGAGAGGAAAGCCAAAGATGGTGTGCCAGTCACGCCTCGGTTATAGGGAATTCACCCTGACCAGAGGAAGGAGAAAACAACTGGTATACAAGAAATGAGCTATCTACAAAGTCACTGAGAGGGACAGGGAAGCAGCCTCTAGCCTGGGCCTGGAGGGGGTCCCACAAGGATACCACAGAGCCGGTCCACCAAGACACTGCCACCTTGGCTACAGTCTGGGGCTGGGGGGTCAGGATGCCTGTCCAGACCATGGCCTCCACTGTTCACACAGGGGTCAGGGAGTTCCCCGCTCCCCTCCTCAAAACTTGGCTCTACTATGATTCATACCAATAAAAGGGGTATCTGGCGTGCTTACTCTCCCACTTAGTTCAGTTCTGATTTCAGAGCTTACCCATGTGTATCTGATTGGCAGAGCTGAACTCTCTAAAAAGCCCACAGAACATTCTGGAAAAAAAGTACTGAGTGAGGTGCTGCTACAAAATGAGCAGTAAATGTAAAAAATAGGAAGCACTGAATTAAAGAAATGATGTTGTGGAAAGACTCATTAATAAGTGGGCTTCCCTGGTGGCTCAGTTGGTAAAGAATCTGCCCGCACTGCAGGTAGACCTGGGTTTGATCCCTGGGTTGGGAAGATGCCCTGGAGGAGAGCATGGTAACCCACTCCAGTATTCTTGCTGGAGAATACCCATGGACAGAGGAGCCTGACGGCCAACAGTACATGGGGTAGCAAAGAGTTGGACATGACTGAGCGACTAAGCACAGCACATAATGCAAAAAATTTTAATAACCTGAAAAAAATAATCCCAGAATATCCTCAGAGAAAGGATGTTGAAGTTTGCCAAGTTTCTTTCCCTGTTTGGGAGAAATAGAAAAGTATATGTTTATCTATGTGTTTTCAAATCTCAAGGGCTACCATTAGAAAAGAAGATAAGATGTACAATTTCTAAATCATTAAAAGAAAAAAACCACTGATCAACAAAAAATGCAGGATGGGAAGAAAAAAATGAACATGTCAGTTATCACAATAAATATTCATGAATGAAATTCTATTAATTGAAAATAGCTCTCAGCTTGGGTTAAAAACTAAATTTCGTTTTGTTTTTGAGACATACTCCTAAAGCAATATATAAAGGTTGAAAATAAAGGGATGGAAAATATATAACAGGCAAATAACAATAAATAACTATGGGAATATTACTACTAGTGGTGATAGAATTGATGATGTTGTTCAGTTGTCCAGTCATGTCCAACTCGGCAACCCCGTGGACCATAGCATGCCAGACTTCCCTGTCCCTTACCATGTCCCAGAGTTTGCCCAAGTTCATGTCCATTGCATTGGTGATGCCATCCAGCCATCTCATCCTCTGACACCCTTTTCTCTTTCTGCCCTCAATCTTTCCCAGCATCAGGGGCTTTTCCAATGATTTAGCTGTTCATATCAGTGACCAAAATGCTGGAGCTTCAGCTTCAGCATCAGTCCTTCCAATGAGTATTCAGGATTGATTTCCTTTAAGATTGACTGGTTTGATATCTTGGCTGTCCAAGCAACTCTCAGAAGTCTTCTCCAGCACCACAGTTCGAAGGCATCAATTCTTTGGCACTCTGCCTTCTTTATGGTCCAGCTCTCTCAACCATATGTAACCACTGGGAAGACCATAGCCTTGACTACATGGACTTTTGTTGGCAAACACACTAAGTTTGTCATAGCTTTCCTGCCAAGAAGCAATGGTCTTCTAATTTCATGGCTGCAGTTACCATCCACAGTGATTTTAGAGACCAATAAGAGGAAGTCTGTCACTACTTCTACCTTTTCCCTTTCTATTTGCCCTGAAGTAATGAATGGGGTCAGATACCATGATGTGAGTATTTTTAATATTAATTTTAAGCTGGCTTTTTCACTCTCCTCCTTCACCCTCTAGTTCCTCTTCTCTTTCTGCCATTAGAGCATTAGAGTGATATCATCCAAATAACTTAGATTGTTGCTATTTCTCCCACCTATCTTGATTCCAGCTTGTAACTCATCCAGCCCATCATTTTGATGATATCAAAAACTTAAAATCCACCAAAAAAGAGAATTATGAAACTTAATGTAACCAAGATCACAGCTTCTAAATATGTTAACAAATATAAGTACATATTAACAAATTCACATTATTGTGGTAAATATTTAACCTATTTGATCATTTGATCAAATAAACACAATTAGAAAATAATACTGAGGATTTGAATAACTCAACACACTGTACCAAATAAATGTATTTAGAATTTTATTTCTAGAAACTTATTCCCAATTCAGGGGGAAAAAAAGCCTATTTAAATACCTATTTAAAACTTTCAAAAATTGAACATATATTTAAACTCAAAGAAAATCTTCATATATCTCAAAAAGCATATTCATGCACATAACTTTCTGTAATGATACTATCATAAAATTAAAAAAGAATGAGACAAAAACCTGTACAATTGCAATTGGAAAAGCAAAGAAACAAGAGAAGCAAATTCTCAGAAAACAAGATACAACTACCTTAAAACTTTTTTTAAAAAAGTTGTTTGATCACAAAGTTATAGACAGCACAAACATAGGTATCCAGGGATTTTCGTTACAGTGTTTATAATATTAAATAACAAAAATATGAAAATTCACTCAGTTCAGTTCAGTTCAGTCGCTCCGTTGTGTCTGACTCTTTGCGACCCCATGGACCGCAGCACGTCAGGCCTCCCTGTCCATCACCAACTCCCAGAGTCCACCCAAACCTATGTCCATTGAGTCGGTGATGCCATCCAACCCTCTCATCCTCTGTCGTCCCCTTTTCCTCCTGCCCTCAGTCTTTCCCAGCATCAGGGTCTTTTCAAATGAGTCAGCTCCTCACATCAGGTGGCCAAAGTATTGGAGTTTCAGCTTCAACATCAGTCCTTCCAATGAACATCCAGGACTGATCTCCTTTAGAATGGACTGGTTGGATCTCCTTGCAGTCCAAGGGACTTGCAAGAGTCTTCTCCAACACCGCTGTTCAAAAGCATCAATTCTTCAGTGCTCAGACTTCTTTATAGTCCAACTCTCATATCCATACATGACTACTGGAAAAACCGTAGCCTTGACTAGACGGACCTTTGTTGACAAAGTAATGTCTCTGCTTTTTAATATGCTGTCTAGGTTGGTCATAACTTTCCTTCCAAGGAGTAAGCGACTTTTAATCTCATGGCTGCAGTCACCATCTGCAGTGATTTTGGAGCCCCCAAAACTAAAGTCAGCCACTGTTTCCACTGTTTCCCCATCTATTTCCCATGAAGTGATGGGACTGGATGCCATGTATGTTGAGCTTTAAGCCAACTTTTTCACTCTCCTCTTTCACTTTCATCAAGAGGCTCTTTAGTGACAAAGGAGGCAAGAATATACAATGGATTAAAAACAATCTCTTTAACAAGTGGTGCTGGGAAAACTGGTCAACCACTTGTGAAAGAATGAAACTAGAGCACTTTCTAACACCATACACAAAAATAAACTCAAAATGGATTAAAGATCTAAACGTAAGACCAGAAACTATAAAACTCCTAGAGGAGAACATAGGCAAAACACTCTCCGACATACATCACAGCAGGATCCTCTATGACCCACCTCCCAGAATATTGGAAATAAAAGCAAAAATAAACAAATGGGACCTAATTAAACTTAAAAGCTTCTGCACAATAAAGGAAACTATAAGCAAGGTGAAAAGACAGCCTTCAGAATGGGAGGAAATAATAGCAAATGAAGCAACTGACAAACAACTAATCTCAAAAATATACAAGCAACTCCTACAGCTCAATTCCAGAAAAATAAATGACCCAATCAAAAAATGGGCCAAAGAACTAAATATACATTTCTCCAAAGAAAACATACAGATGGCTAACAAACACATGAAAAGATGCTCAACATCTCTCATTATCAGAGAAATGCAAATCAAAACCACTATGAGGTACCATTTCACACCAGTCAGAATGGCTGCGATACAAAAGTCTACAAGCAATAAATGCTGGAAAGGGTGTGGAGAAAAGGGAACTGTCTTACACTGTTGGTGGGAATGCAAACTAGGATAGCCACTATGGAGAACAGTGTGGAGATTCCTTAAAAAACTGGAAATAAAACTGCCTTATGATCCAGCAATCCCACTGCTGGGCATACACACTGAGGAAACCAGAATTGAAAGAGACACGTGTACCCCAATGTTCATCGCAGCACTGTTTATAATAGCCAGGACATGGAAGCAACCTAGATGTCCATCAGCAGATGAATGGATAAGAAAGCAGTGGTACATATACACAATGGAGTATTACTCAGCCATTAAAAAGAATACATTTGAATCAGTTCTAATGAGGTGGATGAAACTGGAGCCTATTATACAGAGTGAAGTAAGCCAGGAAGAAAAACACCAATACAGTATACTAATGCATATATATGGAATTTAGAAAGATGGTAACAATAACCCTGTATACGAGACAGCAAAAGAGACACTGATGTATAGAACAGTCTTTTGGACTCTGTGGGAGAGGGAGAGGGTGGGATGATTTGGGAGAATGGCATTGAAATACGTATAATGTCATATATGAAACTAGTTGCCAGTCCAGGTTCGATGCATGATACTGGATGCTTGGGGCTGGTGCACTGGGACGACCCAGAGGGAGGGTATGGGGAGGGAGGAGGGAGGAGGGTTCAAGATGGGGAACACATGTATACCTGTGGCGGATTCATTTCAATATTTGGCAAAACCAATACAATATTGTAAAGTTTAAAAATAAAATTAAAAAAAAAGGAGGCTCTTTAGTTCTTCACTTTCTGCCATAAGGATGGTGTCATCTGCATATATGAAGTTATTGATATTTCTCCCGGCAATCTTGATTCCAGCTTGTGCTTCCTCCAGTCCAGCGTTTCTCCTGATGTACTCTGCATATAAGTTAAATAAGCAGGGTGACAATATACAGCCTTGACGTACTCCTTTTCCTATTTGGAACCAGTCTGTTGTTCCATGTCCAGTTCTAACTGTTGCTTCCTGACCTGCATATAGGTTTCTCAAGAGGCAGGTCAGGTGGTCTGGTATTCTCATCTCTTTCAGAATTTTCCACAGTTTATTGTGATCCATGCAGTCAAATGCTTTGGCATAATCAATAAAGCAGAAATAGATGTTTTTCTGGAACTCTCTGGCTTTTTTGATGATCCAGCAGACATTGGCAATTTGATCTCTGGTTCCTCTGCCTTTTGTAAAACCAGCTACATGTCCATTAATAAAGGACCAATTACTTGCAGATATGAAAATTATTAGAAGTTCTGATATGAAATAATCTTTAAGATGTCTTAGAAACTAAAAATATAAGATATAGAGCAATTGTATAGTATGCTGCAATTTGTGAGAAATAGAACATATACTTCAGAGATTTCCTTGTGTAATTTTAAATATTTTATTTTTTAGAAATGATTGTCTCTAGGAGTTAAACTGAAAACAGTAGGATTTCATAGTGCAGAAGCTTACTTTTTACTGTATGTATGTAGTACTTGGAATTATCTTTTGGGGTTTGTTCTGTTTTGTTATTATTCTTTTTGTTAAAATTATTGTATTAGTTTCTAAAAAAAGGATTTTAAGAGATTTGCCATCAGTATTCCTGCAGTAGAAGAAATGATAGTCTCTAATTAAGGCAGAAAGAACTTGATCCCAGATAGAAATTCTGATGTGCAAGGAAAACTAAAGAGCAAATAAAGTAGTAAATTTGTGGGATGAAAGTAAATAAACATCAACTATATAAAGCAATGATAATAGTATTGTGAGATTTTAAAATCAATATATGTATTGAAATGAGTACATTAGGAAAGAATAAAGACTGAAAATGAAGGAGCTAAACATTTATCTAAAGAAGTTAGGAAAACAATAGCAAAATAATCCTGAAGAAAATTAAATAAAGGAGATGACATTGAAAACATAATGAAAAACTGATTATTTGAAAACACTACTGAAAGTGATGGATAACTTGTATATTGCTTTCATAATTAAAAATCAATAAAATAAATATAGATAAATATGTATATTACTTTCTTCTTTATAAGAGTGAGAAAATTATGCTACCAAAATATCCAGTAAACGAGATTGATCATATAAATTGACCTACATCACAATTAAATTTTATTCATTTATTAAAATATTAATTTTAATAACATAGAAAATGCTTATTATATAGCATTAAGCAAAAACAGTATACAAACCTGGATGTTTAGTATGATCTTAACTTTTTACAAAAATTCACAGAGAAAGTCTATGAGGAAATATGTCTAATGTGAACAATGTTACTGATTTATATAGATTTATATGTTATATATTTATGGATGATTTTACGCTTTTTCTTCATACTTTTCAAAATATGTACTCCTTATAATTTTTTAAATCGCTGTGTTATACTCATATTAAATTGGAAAAATGAAGACATTTTCTAAAAGATATATTCCCTTTTTGCTCCCAGTCTTCAGTTCACAGTTCATAGTAGTTACATCACTTCCCTGAGAGACACCCTAAGTGGTAGAAACCAGAAAGCAACCTTCATGAATGATGAGTTGCTGTCGTCTGTAATTCTAGGCTTGTGGGTCTGCAGGTGATACTATGAACACTGTCTATGTTCTTCATGATCAAACGAAGCTTCCTGTTTCATTATTTACCTCCTGCTGAGATCTTGCCCTTGATGTGATAACAGCTAGAAGTACTTTCGTTCTGCTTTTCCTAAACTTAAACCAGTATTCCATTCCATTTGTAGCTATGGATAATACTACTGAACTACATAATGAAATTATGAACTATTTTTGTGATTTATAAGATGTGTAACTAACATGTTTCATGGGATATAAAGACTATGGAAGTTTGGTCTACCATGTGTTTAATTGCTTTTTGTGTGTGTGTTCTGTGTTGTTTAAGTTTTATATTGATTTTTTAAAGACAGTTTTTTTCATTTTAGAAATGCTTGAGACATGTCTTTGTTGATGATTGGTAGTAAAAAACAAAAGAATTTGAGTTATATAACTTAATTAGTAGAGAAATTGGAGTAGTGAATTGACTTTAAAAACTCAAACTCATAAAACAGATATTCAAAAAAGCATATGCCACCCTCAAAAATCAACAGAAAAGACATTTTCACCAATTGGATAAGTAACTCTCTAAGTCTCTTTACCATCTTTCTACAGGAAGAAGCAATTCCGATATCTTTTAGAAACCAAAGGGAAAAAACCTGGTATTGTCAGTGAAGAAAATAATGATAGCAAGAGACTTGTGGGAGAAAACACAAATCGTGCTACACTGAATTATACCACGAGAGACTTCTATACTGAAAAGCTAGAGGTAAAACTACCATTATCTTTGGAACTTAGTGCCTGGATAAATTCCAAATGGCTTGAGACTTGGGAGTTATATGTTTCTCTCCTACTCATTTAAGATAAACCTTTTTAAAATCTGGAATGTTAGTCAGCCTCATATCCAGAGCTGGGGGCAGTAGGCACCAAGGAATTAGGGAGAAGTAGAGCCCTTAGTTCAATATATTTAAGCAGAAAAGAAATATTGAAAAGAAATAGGTACCAAAAATTTAGACCGAAGTAGGACCAGGATTCAGATCTCTGAATTAAGAAAACTGGAATAGACTTGCTCTGAGTACTTTCCTAGCTTGTGCCAGACTGGCAGAAGACACAACAGAACCTCCATTTCTGTTCTTTGCCTAGGTCCTTGAGGTTTTAATTCACTGTTTTATTCTCCTACAGCATTAGCTTCTGTGTTCTTAGTCACGTAGTTTTAACCTATTTTGTTTCCACTATAGTCTTTTAGACAGAAAGGCTAGAACCAATTCTTTACTCCTGTATGTGTTCAGAAGGTTTTTGAGGGAATGCTGTGTTAGGGAACTGCAGAACTATAAAGAAGAGAACCATGCAGTGTGTGCCTTGATGGAAATCAGAGAAGGTGAAGAAACAGGCCATCCATATAAAAATAAGATGTTAAAATTCTGCAAGAGTTTTTGAGGGGTTTAGGGGGCTGTGTGAGTGTGTATTGGCCAAATATTTTTCAAATGTTTTATAATGGTTGTGAGATTCTTTATTCAAACTATATTATAGCTGAAAACTCATTATGTCAAAAGAAAGCAAAACAGCAGAGCTGCTCCTGTTGTAGATGGGGTTCAGAGCTCTGTTTGATTGGATCTTCTATTCTTTTCCTTTCTCCTCACCTCATTCCCAGACCTGAAGAATCTCTTTGGAACCCATAGGCCTCTAAAGATTATACTTTGAAAAGCATTTAACTCAATGCAACAATATTTTTATAGCATCCTGAAGGATGTTTTGAAAAGATTCTGCTTTAAATTCTAGCGCATGAAAGGTTACTGCTTCATGAGGTAGTTATATATCACTGAGCAACTCCAACAGTGGAGAAATTCTTCCCCATGTTAAGCTGCCTCCTAATAACTTTGAATTAGTGATGCTGATGTTGCCTTATGTAGGAAACAGAGCAAATATCTTCCTTATGAAAACTCTTTAAATATTTGAAATGAATTACTTGAAGTCATCTTTATAGTTATCCTTTCTTACATTCAAAACTCACGTATTGAGCACCTGTCACGTGTAATACTTGGACTGTAAGAAGACGCTGTTATTATCCTCATGAATCTCACGTTCTGATGGAGGAGATAGACATATGCAGGGATAATGTAAATCAGTAAGTCGGGAGAGTGTAGCTCAGGGGAACTCTACTCAGTGCTCTGTGGTGACCTAAAGGGAAAGGAAATCAAAACAAAGAGGAGATTCATGTATACGTACGGCTGATTCTCTTCAACACAGCAGTGTGAAGAAACCAAACTCCAATTTTTAAAAGTCAGTTTTCCTTAAAATAATTTAAAATTTAATATAATCCCAATAAGAAGCCAAAAATTTTTCATTGAATTGATTCTACAGTACCTGTGGGAAAATAAACATAAATAACCATAAAAACTCTGAAAAAGAAAAATGATGGGGAGAAAACTAGCACTACTAGATAAATTAAGACGTATTATGATCTTATCAGTTAAAACAGGGTGTTTATGGAAAGATAGTCTAATGAGATAGAATGGAAAATTCAAATATACATCTAGATAAAAAAGAGAATTTATTATATGATAAAGAATAATCTCAAGCAAATCAAGAAGGATTATCCCAGTAGTGATTTGAAAATAACTACGGAATTAAGGGGGGAAAAGAGCTGGATTCAGACTTTATACTTACATCCGCATTAATTCTAAATGAGTCAGAGATGTTGAAGTTTATAATGAAAGGGTAAAATATCTACAAAAAACCATGAAAGATTTATGTGCAGCACTGAGATCAGAAAGACCTTCAGAGAGATAAAATAAGCAATGACAAAAAAACAAACGAAAGAAATAATTTGCAACTAATCTCCCTAAATTATCAAGAACTTTTAGAAATCAGTGAGAAAAGGGACCAACAATCCCGTATAGGTTGTGTTACTTATTCAAAAATAAGTTTAAAATAATATACCATTTACCATGACAATAAACACTGTCAGTTCAGTTCAGTCGCTCAGTCATGTCTGACTCTTTGCGACCCCATGAACCGCAGCACGCCAGGCCTCCCTGTCCATCACCGACTCCCAGAGTTCACCCAAACCCATGTCCATTGAGTTGGTGATGCCATCCAACCATCTCATCCTCTGTCATCCCCTTCTCCTCCTGCCCTCAATCTTTCCCAGCATCAGGGTCTTTTCAAATGAATCAGCTCTTTGCATCAGGTGGCAAAGTATTGGAGTTTCAGCCTCAGCATCAGTCCTTCCAATGAACACCCAGGATTGATCTCCATTAAAATGGACTGGTTGGATCTCCTTGCAGTCCAGGGGACTCTCAAGAGTCTCCTCCAACACCATAGTTCAAAAGCATCAATTCTTCGGTGCTCAGCTTTCTTTAAAATATATATAAGCCCTCCACAGAGAAAATTATAAAGTTTTATTGAAAGACACTGAGGAAGAACTAAATAGATGGTTTATGTTTATGGACAGAAACTTTCTACATAGTAAAGATGTCAGTTCTTCCTAAATCCATCAGTATAAGGCAATTCTAATAAAAATTTAGAAAAGTTATTTGTAGAACTTCATCAGTTGATCCTAAAGGTGTTTGATAGAGCAAAGAACTTAAAATAACACAACAGTATAAGTGAAGAGAAGTTGCCTTACCAGATATGAAGTACTATTTTTAGCTGTAGTAATTGAGGCCATATAAGAATAGATTCGTAGATCCATGGACAAAATAGCCAGAACTATCCCATGTTTGTGGGAAAACTTTGTACAGATATCAGGTATTGCTGACTAGTACAGACAGACTAGCTAATAAATGCTATTGAGGAAATGAAATATCAAATCAGAAATACATATCCCTACTATGGTGTACTTTCTTAAAAACCATATTAAAAAAATTAACTCCAGACCCAAATATGAAAAGCGAACTTTAAAATTCTCACTTAAAAAACAGTTGAAAATATGACCGTGATTCGGTAGGCTATGATTTTCTAACCCCCCCACCCCCCAAGGGCACAAACTGTAGGGAGAAATTTTGATAAATTTGGCAATAGAGGTCATTTTTTGAAAAAAACAGGTAGAGTTTCCATGGAGTCATATAAGCAGAGTCTTGATTAAAGTGGTTTGAGAGGTAAATAAGCAATCAAGAAGTAAAGATAGCAATGCTGACTCCTGTTTTGAGAAGTATCAAAGGGAAAAATAAAATCTGAAGCCACATAACATTTGGAAAGAATAATATGCCATTAGGGGATTTGGATCTGAGCCCATGATTCCACCACTTATTTATTACCTGAAAGACCTTGCCCTGGTCGTTAATCACTTTCTCTTGACTCACAATGTAGCATTCCCCACTTCCTGGAAAATGTTTTACTCACTGCAACACAAAGTGCTGATTCTCTCCCCTCTGTGTATCTTGAGTTGTTGAAGGAATTACTTGAAGTAAGTTTCTTACAAATCAGGATAAGCCGCCCCTTTCACTATGCCTATGACACGTATAATTCTGTTGCTTGGTAGGTCCAATGCCCTGACTCATTCTGAAAAAGATTTAAGATGGATGGAAAGCTGAAAGGGACTTTAAAGAATCCAATCCTGTTATTAGACAGCTGAGGAAAACTGGAAACTTAGGTGAACAGCTGAGGCTCACATAGTGAGTACCTGACTGAACTGCCTCTAGGACTCAGGCCTTCTGATTGCTGGCCTTGGCTCCTTTCAGTTTATCCTGAATGCTTCCTGAAGTCGTCTTGACCACCCCAGCTCAAAGGGCTCTCGTTCTTTGAACACTGGTGGTATTTGCTGTCTACACATCTCATCCAGCACTCATGTACTGTTTCCTTTCTTTTAGTTAAGCTTTCAATGTGTATAGGATATCTCTCCAACTAAACTGCAGGTTCTTCAAGAGCTAAATTAGCATTTTCTCCGGTAGGTATTAGTAGATGACAGCCAATCCTGAGCAAGTCTCTCAAACTTTGTTAACCTTAGAGTCCCGTTTATAAAATGGAGATATGGATTAAATTCCTATACAAGTACCATTATTGTTCAAATAACTTTATAACAAGTCTACCATGACCTGCTTTTTTCTATCTTCATGACAATAGAATTTTAGTTCAATGAACTAACATAAACAATATTGTAGAGTTCATCTCATCAGGATTGAACTTGTGAAATACTTGTTTTATACCCCCTACAGGGATAGAAAAAGAATAAGTGTGTGCTGTGTGAAAGCATTTGAGAATGGAAAAAGCATTATTCAAAGAGGAGCAACTTCTTGACAGGTCAGGGCAAGAGAAGTATCTCTAATGTGCTCTTAAGAGGATCATTCTGTACATGCAGAATGAGTTGTGCTGGCAGACACCTGATGAGTTTTAGAGTATATTGCATGGAGATGCAGAGTAATTGGCTTAGTGGAGAGAAGAAATGATGAAGCAAAGATGCTTTCAAACACATTTACTAATTAAGGGTTAGTATATATTAGATATAATTCTGTATCAACATGTTTATAAAGAAGTCATGGAAGAAACTAGCACAAAATTGTAAAGCACCAAAAATTGCACTATGCCAATTAGAAAAGTTTAATTCATATTATATATAAATTATTTAACAAAAATCATTTAAATATCTTTATATTTTTCTTATCCTTTATTACTATAAAAATTTTCTGGTCCTACTGCTAGAAATTTTTTAAAAATTCAAAATCATGTTTTAAGAAACTTACACGTCTGTAAGAGAGGTCTTCTACTTATGTAAATACATTGCTCGTTGCAAAATATTGCTTGTTTTAGTTTTTGATCTCCAGTGATTCACACTTATCTTTCTTCCTGGTATTCTCCATGTTTCCCAAATTTACTGAGTGTTAAAAGGGAGCAGCTAAATGTTGTTCTCATTGATAAGCTAACTTAGTGCACATGACTAGGTCCCAGACAATATTTCAGAGTTAGTGAAGTTTGGTTCACCAGAGAAGTCACCAGCTGGAACCATCTGTTATTTATTGCCCATCAGAATATGTGCATATTTTTATGATAGGTCAATACATGACCTGTTGCTTTTAGCACATGAACTAAATCAAATCAGATCAGCATGTTGAGCCCTGAATGGTGATTATTTAGAGAAATCTTATATGTCATAATAAAATTTCCAAAATGTGCCTCTGTTAGAGGAAGTTAGTGACAACTGGGACTCGTTGTTAACTTCTGTTAATTAATCAAGAATCCAAAACATATTTATTTTTTGTTTTATAAATTGTAAAACTTTGGAAAAGAAAGAGAAGTATAAAAAAGGAGTAGAAATATTCATCTCACTACCCTAAGACAATCTTAATGACACTTCAGTATATTTCCTTTCATTAATATTGAATATATTTTTGTAACTTTTTAATGAAAATTTCAAATATATGAAAAAGTTGAAATAATTTTACAGTAAACATTCATTCCCCAAACTTAAATTCTACTGTTAGTATTGTACTGTACCATGTACTTGCTTTATCACTTATCTATGCTTTTCCCCATCCTCTATCCATCAATAATCCATCTTATTTTTTAAATTTATTTCCAAGTAATTGCACACATTACCATGCTTCTCCCTAAATGATTTAGCAAGCAGATCATTCAGTTCAGTTCAGTTCAGTCGCTCAGTCATGTCCGACTCTTTGTGACCCCATGAATCGCAGCACGCCAGGCCTCCCTGTCCATCACCAACTCCCGGAGTTCACTCAGACTCACGTCCATCGAGTCAGTGATGCCATCCAGCCATCTCATCCTCTGTCGTCCCCTTCTCCTCCTGCCCCCAATCCCTCCCAGCATCAGAGTCTTTTCCAATGAGTCAACTCTTCACATGAGGTGAACAAAGTATTGGAGTTTCAGTTTTAGCATCATTCCTTCCAAAGAAATCCCAGGGCTGATCTCCTTGCCTCTTGAAAAACCTATATGCAGGTCAGGAAGCAACAGTTAGAACTGGACATGGAACAACAGACTGGTTCCAAATAGGAAAAGGAGTACATCAAGGCTGTATATTGTCACCCTGCTTATTTAACTTATATGCAGAGTACATCATGAGAAACGCTGGGCTGGAGGAAGCACAAGATGGAATCAAGATTGCCAGGAGAAATATCAATAACCTCAGATATGCAGATGACACCACCCTTATGGCAGAAAGTGAAGAGGAACTAAAGAACCTCTTGATGAAAGTGAAAGAGGAGACTGAAAAAGTTGGCTTAAAGCTCAACATTCAGAAAACAAAGATCATGGCATCTGGTCCCATCACTTCATGGCAAATAGATGGGGAACAGTGGAAACAGTGTCAGACTTTATTTTTTGGGGCTCCAAAGTCACTGCAGATGGTGACTGCAGCCATGAAATTAAAAGACGTTTACTCCTTGGAAGAAAAGTTATGACCAACCTAGATAGCATATTGAAAAGCAGAGACATTACTTTGCCAACAAACGTCTGTCTAGTCAAGGCTATGGTTTTTTCCAGTGGTCATGTATGGATGTGAGTGTTGGACTGTGAAGAAAGCTGAGTGCCAAAGAATTGAGGCTTTTGAACTGTGGTGTTGGAGAAGACTCTTGAGAGTCCCTTGGACTGCAAGGAGCAGATCATTAGAGTTCAGTAATTCATATAGTTTTTTATTTTGAGGCATAATTTATATACAATGAAATAAAATCTTAGGTATACAATTGTTAAGTTTTGACAAATACATATACTCATATAACCCAACCTCTATCAAAATTTCATTTTGTACTTTTTCTCTTTCCACTTAGCATTATAGTGTAAGCATTTTCCTTGTTACTATAAACCTTCATAGTAGATTTTAAGGGCAGTATTTGTTGATATTTTAAATTTAACTTTTTAAAAATGATTTTGCTATTTTGATTTGAGTTGGAGGTTTTAGTAGATCGTTTTTCAATTAGTTAAACCTATTTTCGCATTGACATTTATTACTTATTTCCTTATCCATTTATGTGAATTGCTTCCCCTCTAATGCTGATTATCTGATCTATTTCATGTTTTTTTCCTATATATATTATGGCATTTTCCATCATTGTGCCTGAATACTCAAAGTATCAATAGCCAAATTAAGTGTCAAATTCTTGCATTAATTAAAATGGCTTTGTTTTAGCTTCTAGGATGAAATCCAAGCCCAATGCCCCGATTACCTCAGGTCTCAAACTTCCTCTGTTGTGTTTTGAACCCAGATTTTTCATTTGGGCTTCCCTTGTGGCTCAGCTGGTAAAGAATCCGCCTGCAATGCGGGAGACCTGGGTTTGATCCCTGGGTTAAGAAGATCCCCTGGAGAAGGGAAAGGCTAACTACTCCAGTATTCTGGCCTGTAGAATTCCATGGTCTCTATAGTCCATGGGGTTGCAAAGAGTCGGACACACCTGAGCGACTTTCACTTTTCATTTGCAGACTGCCAGACCCAGAAGTTGAGTGGGTGCATTGTCTCATCTGAAGGCCAAGTTCTGGGTCCCAGGCTTGTATATATGTCCTCTTTCTCCTTGTACACTTCCCCCCAACTTTGTCCAAATATTCTCAGTCACATAAGTCAGTGTAATATATCACTACATCCTTTCCTAAAATATGGAATTAAGTCAGAGTGTGGCTATTTCGTGTTTGTATATGGATATTAACTGAGCTCAAGGCTTCCCAGGTGGTGCTAGTGGTAAAGAACCCTCCTGCCAATGCAGGAGATGTAAGAGACATGGGTTTGATCCCTAGGTTGAGAAGATCCCCTGGAGGAGGGCATGGTAATCCACTCCAGTTTTTTTGCCTGGAGAATCCCATGGACAGAGGAGCCTAGTGGGCTACATTCCATAGGGTTGCGAGAGTCGGACATGAATGAAGCAACTTAGCACGCATG
Source organism: Bos indicus (assembly GCF_029378745.1). Lineage (NCBI taxonomy): Eukaryota > Metazoa > Chordata > Mammalia > Artiodactyla > Bovidae > Bos > Bos indicus. Next base: position 17,900,181 of record NC_091769.1, read on the forward strand.
CACATTAACTGACCTCATGTTAATTAATATTGTTAGTATCATTTACCATTAGAAGCCGTGAATCTGTACATTCAGCTGACTTGTGTGAGGGAAACTGCCTGCACTGAGAGAGAAGGTCTATCAACAGAGAAATTGTAGTTATGATCCAGTGATTCCAATAAATAAACACTTTTTAATTACAATTTAAAATCTTTATTTCTCCCCATAATTAGCAAATGAATTTCATATTAGCTCAACTGGAAGTTTTCTTCTCATAGTTGCCAAGAAATATATTTTTAACAGAGCTGTCCCACAGAGCTGGGAGTGGACTGGCAAGAAGGAAGCCTTCAGCTGCTATCTTTACTCAAGCAGAGCTCTGGGTCAGAGTGTCTAGGAAAGTATTCCTGCTCTGAGGAGTGGGGTCAGAATAGATTATCAAGCTTCTCTGGTTCAGCTAATTGTTGCTTTGGTTTGGGGCTTAATTATGATTCTATGCAAAATATTCTTTTTCTAACAGGAAATAAAGGAAAAAAAGAAATTCTGCAAGATGTATATCGAGGATCTTGTGAAGGAAGCCACAGAAATCAACATGAAAAATGAAGCTTTGCAGAAACTTTGGCCACAGATGTTCATTGAGCTTGTGAGGGATGCAGTTATAGAAATCCGCAATAAAAATTCCTATATGAAGCTTTGCCTACAGCAGATAACTGACCAAAAATAGAAATGGCTTTTAGTTACAACTGAGATTTTTGTTTTATGTTTTTGATGGTTGAAACTATGTGGGTTAAAAAATGTTAAAACAACAACAAAACTTTTCCTTCAAGCTAGAAAGACTAGCATCAAAGCATCTATTGCCTACTGTTCTTGTAGTTAAAGGTTAGGAAGGAAAGAGCAAAAGGGAAAATTCATTTCCTATATATGTTGACCAAACAACCTTTGGGAACTGAGCAGTCTCTAGGGCCCTTCAATGGGCCCTGCGTCTTGGGTTCTTGATTTGACTGGTGCCCCTGCTACAGCCCAAAGCACGTAGTGTTCGCTCATGGTTCAGCATGAGTTGCTTCTGTCTACTTTCAGCTGATAATTTTTAGTTACTTACCTCTTTATTTTATGTCATGATTTCAAAGCCAAAAATATGTTCTTTTTTATGAGTGAAGAATAAACTTATTAATAAATTACTTTAAAAGAAAACGTGTTTGCCTCCTTAATCCAGTCAGAATTGTCATATTTATTGCATATTTCTCTTGAGCTGAGTAGGAGCCCTTCTCTTTACTTATGTAGGAAGAGGCCTCATTCTAAGGATGCATCCTCGGTGCACCGCAGAAAGTCCTGGGGGTCACTATGAGCAGAAAATACGAAAATGAGTCCAAATAGGGACAAGAAGGAAGTGTGTTTGCCTTAAGAGATCCTGAGTGTATGTATGTAAGATACAGTGATTAATCAGTAAGTCTGCTTCTATGAATTGTGTGTCTTTCTGTTGTTGGCTACTCTGAGGCTCTTTTTCTAGGCAGGCATGTGTACCTGTATCTCAAAAGTATTAGAGATTTAGGAGTGAAAGTTTCGAATTTTTCTAATTCCAGTTGAAGATCAAACAGAGAAATAAGATATAAAGATATAAGCAGGGGGTTATATCCTGCTTGTATATATATCCAGGGTTATATGTCCTGGTGGATGCTAGTGATTTTGGAGCCCATGACCATACCCAGAAGTGATACAACTTTAGAAACAAAATCTTACAGGTCCATAAATAGGAATTCTCCGATTTGCTCAGATTTCACCTGGCAGCTGTATGGATCACCAGGATATGGGAAAATGAAAACAAAAGTTACAGGAAGATAGAGTCCTACGGAAATGCTTGAAGGGAAGGAAGGTAAGCTGCTTTGCTTACACTAAGAAAGGCCTACGTCCTTAAGAGCTCTTGGTCACCCTCAAGTTTAGGAATGGCTCAAGTTTAGGAAGCCATGTTTCAGAACACAGCCTTTCAAGTCTCACTGTCCTGGGTTTGCATCTCGGCACTTCAGCTCCCACTTTAGCTTGTGAACCATCTGGACCTCAGTTTCCTCATGATAGCACATATCTTATAAGATCATGGTGAGGATCAGATGAGATAATGCATTTAAAAGTGACCACAAAGTAAATGAAGCTATTCTTTGTCATCTTCTAGAAGCAGGTTGAACCACAGTTTTGGTGCCCTGGGACAGGAAGAACTGTTAGTGTTTGCTGATGATCCTCCATCTCTCCAAATTGAAACATACAGACCAACTCTCATCTATCTAGTAAACAGTGACCCCTCCCCGGGTTTCTGTCTTATTTGGCATAGAAACGAGAGCCCACCTTGAGGGTGACGTTGAGATGAAAAACAAGAGTGTCTTGTTCATGGGCTTCTAGGAAATAGAAGAGGCAAGGACATCTGACTCCTCAGGCATGCAGGGAGTGGTTGCTCACTCTAGGCCAGGCAGGGGAATGCCTGGCTGTTTAATAAACGACCTGTCTAGCTTGCTGCATGCTGCCTCTCCTCCCCCTACCCTCCCACCCTGATGATAAAGAGCCTAGATCTTCATGTTCATGTGCATTCTTGGCTCTCCCCAGTCCTCCTAGGCATTTAAGGAACTGAAAGAAGATCAGCACTCACTGGCTTGGTGGCAAACCTACAGGTTGGCTCAACTCAGAGCACCTGCTTCAAGCCTAGTAAGAGGGGTTCTGTCTTGTTTCTAAAATCAAAACTCTTTAATGCCCCGTCTTTAGTCACTTGGTCTCTTCATCCCTTTGTACATGAGCTCCCTCTTGCTTACCCCCGCTGTTACACACTGAGTGATTTCTGTTACTTGAATCCTTGTTTTGCCTGATCCCAAATCCCACTGACTGTCCTCCCGTCTCATTCTTATCCCTTGCCACTCAACTTCCTCCGAACCCATGCTTGCTGGACTTGCTGGACCATGCTTGCTGGTGAGGATAATCCCCAGAGAAAAGGGCAAGGGGACCTGGGTCTACTGTGTCTGAAATCAACTGAGGACTCTGTGGCTAGTGGGGATCCCTGCGACAAGTTGTCATCTCTGCTCGGGGTTTTCCAGGATCTTCAGGAAGGGAGCGAGATGCATACCCCACAGGCTGAGACTATCAAGGCTAGTGTATTCTGAAGGATTGCCTTTTTCCAAAAACAATCTCGAGCTCAAACAGAATATCACCTCAAAAGCAGAAAGGTACACAATCTGCCAACTGGGGAGATACCGTCCCCCGGGTTATGGTTTAGCAGTTAGGTGGTTACATGTGTTATTGTTGGGTCTGGGGATGGCTGCTAAGTGTGCAGTTGGATCTGAGGCTAATTAACTGTGCTGCTGTCTGAGGATGGTGCCCGGGTCGGCTCCCTGCTTTGTGAGCTTCACTCCACTAAAGGCCTGATGCAGGAGACCATGAAGCCTCATGGTGCTCCTGATCTATTCCTTTCCAGGATAGGGGCTACAGTGGTATTCGTATGCTCCACTGAGTAATAATAATCATAACAACAAATAAGACTTATTGGGTGGCATCATGCACTTATTTTAAGCTCTTTTTAAAAATGTTTTATTTTTGCCCATGTTGAGTCTTGGTTGCCGCATGCCAGCTTTCTCTAGTTACATCAAGTGGGGTCTGCTCTTGACTGCGATGCAGGGTCTTCTCATTTCGGTGGCTTCTCTAGTTGTGGCGCACAGGCTCTAGGTGAGCAGATTCAGCAGCTGCAGCACATGGCCCTAGAGCACAAGGGCTTCAGTAGTTGCTATTTGAGTGCTCTAGAGCTCAGGTTCTGTGGTTGTGGCTCATGGGTTTAGTTGCCCCACAGCATGTGGGAGCTTCCTAGACCAGAGATCAAACCCATGTCCCCTGCATTGGCAGGCGGATTCTTTACCACTGAACCACCACGGGAGTCCTATTTTAAGCTCTTGACATGCATTGTCTCATTTATTCTCCCTGCACTCTGATATACATGTGCCCCTATTTGAACACTAGAAAACTGAGACCTTGAGAGGTTAAAAACCTCACCCAAGAGTATTTCATCCAATAAGTAGTACATGGGACCTGCGTTCATAAACATGTTTCATCTTAAGCATTTGGCATCTGAGTAATATAAATGAAAGAATGAAAAGAAAGGAAGGAAAGAAAAGGAAGAAGCAAGGAAAGGAAAGAAGAACCTGGCTAGTTAGCAAGGCAAGCATGCAAACCAGAACACAGAGATCCTGCTCAGGAGAATATTAAGTTAAATCTTGAAGGACAAAGGTTAGTTTTCCTAACCTGCTTTTATGGGTCAGCTGGAGATGGAATGGTTACTGTTGCCAAGAAGTTCAGAGCCAAGTTTGAAACTTGATCACCCTGACTGTGGTTAACCAGTATTGATGGAGTATTTGTTATCTTTGATCCTCATTTTCTACTTAGGTTTATGTTTTCCTGGCTCATTGTATGTCTTTTTTTTTTTTTTTTGAAAGTTACCTCAAATCCTTTCTGGAAAGAGGAAAAGGATAAATAAATGAGTTAAAGTATATCCAAAGCTCCAAAGAATAGACTACTCCTATATTTTAGGCAATGAAACACTTCACAGTTTCTCTTCAGGAGACAATGAAACTATTCCTTATATCGCTCTCTCTAAACTTGAGTTTTCAGAGAGTTGACTTCTTTCTTCTCTTTGTTTATCTTGAAATATTTCAACATGCAGAAATGTAGGTAGAATAGTATCTCAAATAAAACCTTGTATCCACCACCAAGCATAACAGATATTTTTCCACATTTGCTTCAGATTTTAAAAATAAAACATCACAAGTAGAAATGGAGCCTCTGTGTAGCTCTTTCCCTAGAGGTAACCACAATCCTGAATTTGATGCTTATCATTCATTCATGTTTTCATACCATTCCTATTTATACACATATGCATAGGGAGTTCATTGAATTGACTTTATATTTTCATATTTTATATAAATAGTATCATGCAATATGCATTTTTTCCTGCATATTTTTTTTCCACTTGGTATTCTGTTTCTGAGCAGCTCTACCCAAAAACATAATTGATGGGAATAAATAACTCAGCTTTTGTTGTTTCTCTTTTTTACTGCTGTTTGATATTTGGCTGTATGGTCAAAGTATAATTTATGTATTCATTTTCCTGTTGATGGGCATTGTGATTTCTACTTTATAGCTGTTACACACAATTCTGCTTTGAATATACTTGTTCACAGGTGAGTTTTGAGAGCACATAATTAGTGATGGGATTTCTGGGTCAGATGCACATCTTCAACTACATTAAATATTGTCAATTGTTTCTGAAGTCATTATCAGTTCACATTCCCACAATACATGTTCAGTTGTTCCACATTCTCAATTTTTGCAACCTGACGAGTTAATGTACAGTATGTGTGTGTGTTCTTGAGGATGGCTTTTGTGCAGAGAAGAGATTATTCAAGAACTTTTTTTAAGATGAAGTTTATATACAGTGAAATGCACTTAAGTGTAAAATCTGATTAATTTTGAAAATATCAACATCCCAATTAAGATATAAAATATTCTAATCGCTTGAGAAAAGTTATTCTAGCCAATTGCCTTTCCCTATGAGCAGCTATCAGAGAAGGGGATGGCACCCCACTCCTGTACTCTTGCCTGGAAAATCCCATGGACGGAAGAGCCTGGTGGGCTGCAGTCCATGGGGTCGCGAAGAGTTGGACACGACTGAGCGACTTCACTTTCACTTTTCACTTTCATGCACTGGAGAAGGAAATGGCAACTCACTCCAGTGTTCTTGCCTGGAGAATCCCAGGGATGGGGAGGCTGGTGGGCTGCCGTCTATGGGGTCACACAGAGTCGGACACGACTGAAGTGACTTAGCAGTAGTAGTAGCAGCATGAGCAGCTATTTTTCTAAGTTTTTTCACCATCGATTGGTTAATTTTGTCTGTTCTAGAACTTCATGTAAATAGAACAATACAGTGTGTACTCATGTGTCAGGCATCTTTTACCCAACAGATACATTTTTAAGAATCACTCATATTGTTTCACGTATCTGAAATTGTCATTTTTATTACATAGTGTGAAGATACTACAATTTGTTTATCTACTCTATTGGGTTGTTTCTAACTTTGGGGATATTATGAATAAAGACATTTTATAAAAGTTCAGTGGAAATACTGGGTCATTATAAGTTTGACTTTCTAAGGAACTGCCATGCATTCTTAAAGGTGTATAATTTTACACTCTCTCCAGCAACGTATACAGAGTTCCAACTGCCCACATGGTTGCCAACGTTTGCTGTTGTGAACGTTTATTATTTTTAATAATTCTAGCATGGCTTTTTTGGCCATCTCATTGTTGCTTTAATTTTATTTTCCCTGATGTCTAATGCTGTTGATCATGTTTTTATGTGCTTTTTAGTCATTTTTATTTCTTCTTTTGTGAAGGAAATGTTCAGGTCTATTGCCCATTTCTAAAATTTGAATTGTCATTTTATTACTGATTTGTATGGGTTCTATATATGTTCTATATAAAATACTTCTGTTTGAATTATAAAGTTTAAACCATTGATTGAGCTGGATTGCCAGGGAAATCCTGGCAAGTGCTTTTTAATGTTCCCTTTAAAATGGTTTGCTTGTCCAAAGTTTGCAAAGATATTCTCTGTTTACTTCTGGAGGCTTTATAGATTTAGCTATCACATTCAGGACTATTATCCTTCTTGAATTAATTTTTGCAAATACTATGAAGTAGGGGTCAAAATTCATTTTCTTTTCCATATGGAAACCCAGTTGTTCCCATATGGTGGTGGTTTAGTTGCTAAGTCATGTCTTATTCTTGAGACCCCATGGACTGTAGCCCGCCTGACTCCTCTGTCCATGGGATTCTCCAGGCAAGAATACTGGAGTGGGTTGCCATTCCCTTCTCCAGGGGATCTTCCCAACCCAGGGATCAAACTCGGGTCTGCTGCATTGCAGGCAGACTCTTTACTGACTGAGCTACAAGGGATATTACTTGGTGCAAAAAGTTCCTTTCTCCCATTGAATTGCATTGGCGACTTTTTTAAAAGATCAATGGACCTGTACATGTGTGGATCTCCTTCTATACTTACTATTCTTTTCCATTTTAAACTTTTTACATGAATACCATACTGCCATGAATACTGTACTAAGTCTTAAAATCATGTAACTCCCACCAATTTCATTTTTATTTTACAAAATTGTTTTAGCTACTCTAGGTCTTTGCATTTCCATATAAATTTTAGAATCAGCTTGCCAATTTCTAAAAAAAAAATTATTTTGGACATTTTTATTAGGATTATACTGACTATAGATGAATTGAGGAAGATGAATATCTTAATAATACTAAATCTTCCACTGCATGAATATGAGATACATCTTCATTTATTAAGACCATTTTTCAGCAAAATGTTGTAGGTTTCAGTTTAACTTTTATTGTAAAGTAAATTTATTCATGACTTTTTATATTTTAAAAGTATTTTAAAGTTTTACTTTTAATTCTTTTTGCTAATACATAGTAATACAATTTATATATAATTGATTCTCATTGTTTATAGATTCTGTATTTGTGAATTCACTTAATTGCTAAAGTGTATTTGTAACCCCAAAGTCAATACTCACAGTGCCTTCATGTTGATTCAAAGACCCGAGCAGAGTGATGAGAAATTTAAGTCAACCGGCACACACCTCCCAGCTGAGATCAAGGAAGGCAGCATTCTGTCTCCTTGTCTTAGTTGTCATAATGTAAACAAGTGTCCTTTTCATGGTATATTTAGTGTCATGTCTGTTGCATTTTTATCTTTTCTGTTGGTGATTTTGTTTTTTTTCAAGTGTCCCCAAAGAATAGTGCCAAACTGGTCTCTTAAAGCACAGATGGTTGTGATGTGCCTAACAGGGAAAATGCGTGAGTTAGATAAATTTTGTTCAGGGATGAGTTGTAATGCTGTGGCCATGAGTTAAATGTTATTGAATCAATAATATGTATTTTAAAAGATGTCTTTAAACAAAGCATACATTAAAAAGTTTACATACTAATTAACTGACAAAAATGTGGTGCTCAGAGGTTCACAGGCACCTAACCCTGTATTTTCCGCAGGAGCAGTTGTTTAATATTTGCTGACTCAGTGTTCACAACATCTTTATAGAATGTAACTTCAGTGAATAATGAGGATCTAGTCTGTTGACCTTGTATCCTGTAACTTGGTGTGCTGCAGTTCATGGGATTGCAGAGAGTCCAACATGACAGCAACTGAACAACAACAAACAATCCATGCTTTACTAATTTTAATAGATTCTTCTGTAAATTTCTTAGGATTTTCCAAAAAACATTTTGTCTACAAATATAATGTTACATCTTTCTTTCCAGTCATCATACCCCTTATTTCTTTTTCTTTCTTTTTTTTTTAAATTTTGTTTTATTTTTAAACTCTAAGATCGCCAGTTCAGTTGTCTAAAAGAAATGGTAAGAGTGGTTCTCATTGTTTCATTCCTAATGTACAAGTATTCAATATCTCACTATTATTAAGATTAACTATAGGTTTACATAGATAGCCTTTGTCAGACAGGGGAAATTTTTCCCCTTTTATTCCTAGTTTGCTAAAAGTTTTTATGGTGAATGAATATTGACTTTTGTAAAATATTTTTCTACATCTGTTGAAATAATCATATACGTCTTCCTTGAGGCTGTTAATATTAAACCAGCTTTGCATTACCAGGATGATATGGATCATGGAAAAAGGAAGAGAGTTCCAGAAAAACATCCATTTCTGCTTTATTGATTATGCCAAAGCTTTTGACTGTGTGGATCACAATAAACTGTGGAAAATTCTAAAAGAGATGGGAATACCAGAACACCTGACCTGCCTCTTGAGAGACCTGTATGCATGTCAGGAAGCAACCGTTCATCGCAGTACTGTTTATAATAGCCAGGACATGAAAGCAACCTAGATGTCCATCAGCAGATGAATGGATAAGAAGGCTATGGTACATATACACAATGGAGTATTACTCAGCCATTAAAGAATACATTTGAATCAGTTCTAATGAGGTGGATGAAACTGGAGCCTATTACACAGAGTGAAGTAAGCCAGAAAGAAAAACACCAATACAGTATACTAATGCATATATATGGAATTTAGAAAGATGGTAACAATAACCCTGTGTACGAGACAGCAAAAGAGGCACTGATGTATAGAACAGTCTTATGGACTCTGTTGGAGAGGGAGAGGGTGGGAAGATTTGGGAGAATGGCATTGAAACATGTATAATATCATATATGAAACTAGTCGCCAGTCCAGGTTCGATGCATGATACTGGATGCTTGGGGCTGGTGCACTGGGACGACCCAGAGGGATGGTATGGGGAGGGAGGAGCGAGGAGGGTTCAGGATGGGGAACACAGGTATACCTGTGGCGGATCCATTTCGATATTTGGCAAAACTAATACAATATTGTAAAGTTTAAAAATAAAATTAAAGCATAAAAAAAAAAGAAAAGAAAAAAAAGGAAGCAACTGTTAGAACTGGACATGGAACAACAGACTGGTTCCACCTAGGAAAAGGAGTACGTCAAGGCTGTATATTGTCACCCTGCTTATTTAACTTATATGCAGAGTACATCATGAGAAACGCTGGGCTGGAAGAAGCACAGGCTGGAATCAGGATTGCCTGGAGAAATATCAGTAACTTCAGATATGCAGATGACACCACCCTTATGGCAGAAAGTGAAGAGGAACTAAAAAGCCTCTTGATGAAAGTGAAAGAGGAGAGTGAAAAAGTTGGCTTAAAGCTCAACCTTCAGAAAACTAAGATCATGGCATCTGGTCCCATCACTTCATGGCAAATTTTGGGCTCCAAAATCACTGCAGATGGTGACTGCAGCCATGAAATTAAAAGATGCTTACTCCTTGGAAGAAAAGTTATGACCAACCTAGATAGCATATTGAAAAGCAGAGACATTACTTTGCCAACAAAGGTCTGTCTAGTCAAGGCTATGGTTTTTCCAGTGGTCATGTATGGATGTGAAAGGTGGACTGTGAAGAAAGCTGAATGCTAAAGAATTGATGCTTTTGAACTGTGGTGTTGGAGAAGACTCTTGAGAGTCCCTTGAACTGCAAGGAGATCCAACCAGTCCATTCTAAAGGAGATCAGTCATGGGTGTTCTTTGAAAGGACTGATGTTGAAGCTGAAACTCCAGTACTTTGGCCACCTCATGCAAAGAGTTGACTCATTGGAAAAGACTCTGATGCTGGGAGGGATTGGGGGCAGGAGGAGAAGGGGACGACAGAGGATGAGAAGGCTGAATAGCATCTCCAACTTGATGGACATGAGTTTGGGTGAACTCCGGGAGTTGGTGTTGGACAGGGAGACCTGGCGTGCTGCAATTCATGGGGTCGCAAAGATTTGAACACGACTGAGCGACTGAACTGAACTGATAATGATATCCTTTAACATATTGCTCAATTTTATTTGCTAATATTTGTTTAGAGGTGTTTGCATCTATGTTTATTAAGAATGTTGTTCTGTGATATTTTTCTGTTGCCTCTTTTTCAGGTTTTGGTCTCAAGGTTAAGTTACTCTCATAAAACTAGTGGGAAAGTCTTCCCATCTACTCTGTTTTCTGAAAGAAAATGAGAAGAGCCATATCCTTCAAAATATATGCTAAATTTTTTGTGATTTATTCTTTGACTCAGAGGTTACTTAGAAATGTGTTATTCAATTTCCAAGTATTTGGCCCATTATTTGAATAATAGAACATTTTATATCTTTTTGGTATGTGTGTGGAATCACCAGTATCAACATCTGAACCAAAGTTTGATTGAAGGGTCTGTCTCAGTTCTGAAAGGTGACTATAACATCTGTATGTCAATTTAGGTCAAAAATCTCAAGTATATTGTTCAAATCATCCTTTGCTTTATGCATTTAAGAACATGTTATTAAGTGCATACAAATTAAAAACTGACATATCTTACTGGTGAGATGATGTTTTGATATTATGAAATGGCTGTTTTGTCTCTAGAAATTTCTATAGTCTATTTTGTTCAATATTAACATAGCTATATCAGCTTTTTTTTTTTTACAATTTGAATGAGGTATTTGTGTATGTTTTAATTTCAACCTTTCTATATCCTTATGTTTTAGGTTGTTGTTGTTCAGTCACTCAGTCATGTCCAACTCTTTGTAGCTCTGCGGACTGCAGCACGCCAGGCCTCCCTGTCCTTTACTATCTCCTGGAGTTTGCTCAAACTCAGATCCATGAATCGATGATGCCATTCAACCATCGCATCCTCTTATGTTTCTTTAAACAGCATATAATTTATATTTCTTTCCAGTCTAGCTAGCAATGTGGCCTTTTTAAAGGTGAATTTAGTTCATTTGCATTTACTGTAATATAAAATCAATTTAAATTAATTACCTTAGGCTGTGCTTTTACTTATACCTCCTCTTCCATGTTTTATTTCATTTTGTTTTTTCATCCTTAATTGCTTCCTTTTGATTTATTGAGTATTATTTAGTATTAAATGGTGGGTGTTTTTAGGCATAATTTTCCCTATATGGATTTAGAAGATATACACTCTGTTTCTATTTTATGAGTGACCTCCCTATACATATATATGTATATATATATGTATATCATATCTGATAGTTTTATAATAAGCAATAAATTAAGACTTAGAGGTAAAACTTCACCAACTCAATAAAAACCCAAATTTTATATAGACTTAATAATGAACATTTATACTTCATATTCACAATTTTATATTTCATTTCTTCATATCAAATCATCATTTTACACAGTTCCATTTTACACAGCACCTTCATTTTCTCATTCTTTATTTACACTGGAATCAGCTCACTATTTAAGTTTACATAATTTACATTAATTTAATATACTCATCATTATTCTTGACCAATAAACCATTTTTATGAACTGTGACTAAACACAGCATAATAGAAGTGAGAAGGAAATGGCAACCCACTCAGTACATGTGCCTGGAACATCCCATGGACAGAGGAGCCTGGTGGGCTACAGTCCACAGGGTTGCAAAGAGATAGGTTCTTCTATAGAAGTGAGAAATATACATAATAAGGAAGCATTCATTCAACAAATACTCATTGAGTACTTATGAGGGTATTAAGTGTATGCCAGGCATAGTGCTGTGGCTTAGAATATAAAAGTGAGCAGTAATAAATGTAGCCTCATAAAATTCATAATCAAGTAGACAGTACAATCTGCATGGTGAGAAGCTCCATTAGCCTAGAAGAATTCTACTGACTGATTTTCAGCAGAAAATAACTGTTTATAACATGGATAATCTTTAAAAATAAAAATATAGGAATGCTTACACTTCTGTGAAAGTAATTTTATGTTCCAAATTTGTGGAATATATATATATATATATATATATGCATGCATGCTAAGTCACTTCAGTCATGTCTGACTCTTTGCAACCCCTTGGACTGAAGCTTGCCAGGCTCTTCTGTTCATGAAATTTTCCAGGCAAGAATACTGGAGTGGGTAGCCATTCCCTTCTCCAGGGCATCTTCCCAACCCAGAGAAAGAACCCAGGTCTCCTGCATTGCAGGCGGATTCTTTACCACATTCTTTATCATCTGAGCCACCAGGGCGCATATATATGTGTGTATGTACATATACATATATAGATAGATAGATAGATAATTTTTAAAGTATTTTTGACTATTCTGAAACCACCAAATTATCTGCAGTTCATTCACTTAGACTGCTGGTGTCCACCAGTGATCTAGAGAAAATGACTTACAAAATATACATGTAGATGTGTTTTTACATATCCTCCTCCAGCAGTGTAGCAGAAATCTGGTTGGTGGAATTGATTTCACTTGCTCCAAAGTTGAGACTTAATTGACAAAAGCTGGTTAACAGTCTCTTGTCTCTTCTGCAGTCATTGTGCAGTGAATCAGACATAAGCCAATCAACATATGGAATTTCTCTAGCATCAGTAATTGGTTCAGTAGGGCCAATCGGAGAGAAATAGTTTTATTTTATGCTTTGAATATTTGGGAATAAGAGAGAGCTGACTCTCTCTTGCTCTTAATTCAAGATGTACAAATATGAAGGCTAGAACTTCTACAGCTCTTTAATACCATAAAAGAAATCAGCCACACTCAGAAGAGGTTTGCTGATAAAGAGGACTAGAGGAGTCCTGTTAGAGCTATGCTTGAAGCCCTCTCCACTGCTGGGTTTTTTCTCCACTCGATGTCTGGGGCTTCATGAAGGAAGAGGCATAGAATGGCATTTGGAACAATCTGAAGGATTATTACTCACATGTCTGGTGGTTGATGCTAACCATTGACTGGGACTTCTACTAGGGTTGTCACCCACAATACCTATACATGGCCTCGTCAAACGGCTGAATGGGATTCCTCATAGTGTGGTGGCTGGGTTCCAAAAGAAAGCATCCCAAACTCTATCATCTTCTATGACTTAGCCTCAGAAGTTGCATAGCATCACTTTCAGATCAGAGATCACATTAGAGCATATTGATCCAGCTCTAGTCTAGTGGAGCATCAAAGTCACACTGTCAAGAAAAGCATGTGGAATGGGAAATAATGATACATTGATTGTGAAAACTACCATTTGCTGCACATACCATGCTGTTTCTTGTTTCTAAGGCCTTGGATATTTTGCAACATTTCTTTCTACCTTTATCACTGGCTAAACCACACTTAGCCTTCTCTGGGTGAAAGGGGTCCTTGTCAGTGTATACACAGCACCCTGTATTTCTTTTACAAAGTTTACTTGTAATTTACCTGCCTATCTCCTCCAACATTCTCTAAAGTCCTTGACCATGTCTATCTTCATGTCTTCATTGCTGTAATCCAGCATAGTTAGCAAGCATAATATATGGATGAGTAATAAAGCTTTATCTTACAGTTTGTATAGCAAACCAGTTTAAGTTGGATTCTCATTTCTGAGACAGCCCTCAGCTTCCAGACTTTTAAAATCCTTGTATCCTGCCTTTTTTAAACCCTTTGCACTGACACTTCTATGCACCTTCCAGACGCAAAGTTCAGACTTTTAAAAGCCAGGCAGCAAAGAATATTCTGAGCTACATCATAGTGGCCATGCCCAGCAGCCAACTGCTCAGTCTTATGAGCATCACCATGTGTGCACAGCAGAGTGAATGGGAAAATGAAAAGTAAGTAATTCTGATATTAGTGAAAAGTGAAACCTGACAGGTACTACAATAGAGTCAAAGATGAAAATCATTAAAAATAATAGGCAATAAAAAATAAGAACAAAATGGAAGGAATTTTGCTGGAAGAACATCGTCAGAGATGGAATCTAGGGGCTTCCATGGTGGCTTAGTGGTAAAGAATCCACCTGCCAAAGCAGGAGACATGGGTTAGACCCCTGATCCAGGAACATCCCACATGCTATGGAGCAATTAAGCCCATGCACCACAGCTACTGAGCCTGTACTCTAGAGCCCGGGAGCGCCAACTACTGAGCCCATGCGCTGCAACTGCTAAAGCCCGCATTCCCTGGAGCCTGTGCTCCACAACAAGAGAAGCACCACAATCAGATGCCCACACTCTGCAACTAGAGAGAAGCCCGTGCAGCAGTGAAGACACAGCACAGCCAAAAAATAAATAAAATTATTTTTTAAAAGATGGAATCTAAAAGAATGTTACTATGGATTTTATCATTTTTTTGGCTCTCAGGGAATGAAAGCTGCTCATAATACACAAATTCTTCTGATGAACTTTTCATTTTCTAGCAGGTTTATAGGGAGGTATTGTACACTTCAAGAGTAGACTTCTTATTCTAAAAAAGATATGAAGCTCATAATTAATTTCTATCAACTCTACAAGTCAAGTTTATCAGTGTATCCAAGCTGTGAACTGATGCTGAAGATGGCAACAGTGAGATACGTGGTCTGGGAAGAAGACTTGAAGTGTTAGATGTACCTGTGCCGGACAAGCAGAAGGTCATATCAGGTTCCTGACCGGCAAGACATCTTCTGAAATGTAAGCAAAGACCTACTGTCATTACTCTGGGACATATTTCTGGAAGGATGGCATAGGGATGCCCACATCAGAATCGCATTAGGGAGTCTTATAATTCAGATGGCTGTCTGCATTCCCTTTCCTCAGACAAAATCTCTTCAAGTGGGTCCCTGCCTTTTTAATAGGCCCCCAAATAACTCTTTACATATACCAAATTTGGAGACCAATACTTGGTAGATGCTGACACTGGAGCCATGAGTCACTTGACGTATTCCTGCAAGCTGGGAAAGAGTCCAGTTTGGTCTCACTGGACTAAGCTGGACTCACCAGGAGAAAGTCAACCTGAGCAAAGCCCAGGTGACATAAGCCCATATTAACAAGAAGAAAGGGTTTATAACAAGAGAATGAGAAGAAGAATCCAAGGAAAGGTTTGGCCATCACCTTTGAAAACTTTGTGTATTTTCAAATGTCTAAGACCGCTGCCTTTCTCCCCTAGCTGACATTGTAACAGCAGAACTGGGTAGCCCTCCTTCCAACAAATTTCTGTGAGGCACTGGTCACACAGTCCAGAGAATATTAAACTGGACTACAGGAAAAAGACGGGTGGCCAGGGACAGAGCATTTTGTGAGACTGTGATGCAGAGACTGTGGCTTTAAGTATTATTTAAGAATAATAACACTTCTGGCTTCTGTGCTATGAGATAGCCTGCTGACAGCAGTGGAAATGGTGACAGCCTAAGACTGATCAACAATCCAAGGGGCAAGTGAGACTGTTGACTTTGAGCTAATCCCAGCACTGAATATAAGAAATCAGAGCTCTTTTACATCATCAGCTATGGGAAGTTAAATCTAGTAGCTGAATTCACAAAGCCTAAAATGGACATGAAGATGCTGTAGGCAAACATAAGTAGCCTAATGACCAATGTCCAGGCAAAACTGAGACTGGAAATATGTAACTAACCCCATAGAGCTTACTTATCAACATGAGCTCAGCTAAAACAATTCAAATTCTGCTGGGTTTTTCTATCAGTGAGTCTGTGGCTTGTATTTGTGGTCTAGGAAAGAAACTGTGTGAATGAGTTTCTCTCTACTTTTCTTTCTCATCCTGTCCATTTTTCTTTCCTTTACTTCTCATATCTTGCTGTAAATCCCCTCTCGAAAGTCATCATTTTTTCCATATCTGTCATCTATTTTACTTCATTTATTATTTTTTTTTGTCTCAAAGATTTCTGTAATCCCCTGTCTTTCCTGCTCCACACTCTTGGTGCTCTCTCTTTCCCACACTTCCCATCACAAAGCACATCTCCTTCCCTCTCATCCCGTTAAGCTCTTCCTGTCTTTGTTTTTGTTTCTTTGTTTCTCAGTGTCTCCAGCCACTCATCTTTATCTCAGTCTTCCAAGACCTTTATATCGATGCTTAAAAATCTCTGTGTTGATCTCAAGCTCTATCAAGTTATTCTTAGGAGAATTAATGTGCCAAGGGAAGTGGGCTGTTCTGACAAGCAATATCTAAGGTCCCATGGGGAGAACAGAGGCCTGTCACATCTGGTCTTCTCCTACCAGACTGAATTCCTCAAAGCAGGGACGGTGCTGGGACCACATTAGGACCATATTCCCCTGTCAGACCAGTGGCTAAGACTCCAGGCTGCCAAGGCGGAGGGCAGAGCTTCAATCCCTGGTTGGGGAACTAAGATCCCAATTGCCTTGCAGTGTGGCCAAAAAGAAAGATTGATAGCTGCCTTCCAAGCAGGGGACCCGGGTTCATTTCCCGGCCAGCACATATGCTCTTCACTCCCTGGTGACTCAGATGGTAAAGAATCCTCCTGCAATGAGGGAGATCTAGGTTTGATTCCTGGATTGGGAAGATCCCCTGGAGAAGGGAACGGCTACCTGCTCCAATATTCTGGCCTGGAGAATTGCATGGACAGAGGAGTCTGGCAGGGTATGGTCCATAGGGTCGCAAAGAGTTGGACAGGACTGAGTGACTTTCACACTTGTATTAGGGGCACGTATATTTATAGGACCTTTGTTACCAGAGAGAAAGTGTTCATAACAGGTGATACCAGTTACTATAGAAAAAGTGCGTGCTCAGTCACTCAGTTGTATGACTCTTTTCCACCCCATGGACTAGACTTCTCCAGACAGAAGAGTCTGTCCATGGAATTGTTCAGGCGAGAATACTGGGATAGGTTGCCATTTCCTTCTCTGGATTTGGAAAAGTAGGGTACATCAATATAACATCATTACATTTGAAAAATCTTAGGAAACCATAGTTTATTTTTTAAGTCACATTTTCCAAGGCAACTGGCTCAATAGCAGTGTTGGAACTTTTTAAAAATGTATACTTTTTTAAAAATTTTAATTAGAAGATAATTACAATATTGTGATGGTTTCCGCCATCCATCAACATGAATTGGCCATAAGTATACCTATGTCCCCTCCCTCTTGAACCCACCTCCCTCCCCTTCCCACCCCTCTAGGTTGTCACTAAGCACTGGCTTTGAAAACTTTTGCCCATTTTTCATATGCATCCTCCCATGCCCAGGATTCTAAAACTTTTGTCAAGTAAAAAAATGAAATAGGATTGCCCAGAGGATAGATGGTTCTTCGTGCTGGGAAATGAAAAAGAAAGATCAGAATGAGCCTGAAATATCCTACTGCCCCCAGAAAGCAAGAATATTGTTTTTTTTTTTTAAAGTGTAAGAGGCTCTGGAGAAGAAATGGCAACCCACTCCAGTATTCTGGCCTGGGTCATCACCAGAGGAACCTGGTGGGCTACAGTCCATGGAGTCACTACAGTTGGACATGATTTAGCATCTAAGCCACCACCATCAGTAATAGCAGAGGGATATTATTGCAAAAAAATAGGAAATGGCTTAAAACCAAATAATGGATGTCGCTGCTCAAGTTCACTAACCTGCAGGTCCAGTGTATAAATCCAGTCAAATAGTTAGCCAACCAATTAGTTAATCAGTTCTGCAACTGATGGGTAAACGCTCATGATCTTTTAGTCCAAATGTTAACTGGTTTTGAGTATTTATTATTCTCTTCTAGTTAAAAATGCTATGTAAATATAGATATATATGTAAAGTTAAAAATTAAAATCAAATATTCTTATGAAAAAAAAAGTGTAAGAGACAATATGAGAAGGCCAAATAACCCAATTTAAGAGTTTCTATTGACCAAGTTTTAACAGTTTTAGCATGAAATATTATTTTTATTATGGTTACTTGGAGCAAATTGAGTCTATGAAAGACCATGGATTCATCAGTTCAGTTCAGTTGCTCAGTCATGTCTGACTCTTTGCGACCCCATGAGCTGCAGCATGCCAGGCCTCCCTGTCCAACACCATCTCCTGGAGCCCACCCAAACTCATGTCCATTGAGTCAGTGATGCTATCCAACCATCTCATCCTCTGTCATCCCCTTCTCCCCCTGCCCTCAATCTTTCCCAGCATCAGGGTCTTTTCCAATGAGTCAGCTCTTTGCATCAGGTGGCCAAAATATTGGAGTTTCAGCTTCAACATCAGTCCTTCCAATGAACACCCAGGACTGATCTCCTTTAGGATGGACTGGTTGGATCTCCTTGCAGTCCAAGGGACTCTCAAGAGTCTTCGCCAACACCACAGTTCAAAAGCATCAAATCTTTCTTTATAGTTCAACTCTCACATCCATACATGACCACTGGAAAAACCATAGCCTGGACTAGGCAGACCTTTGTAGGCAAAGTAATGTCTCTGCTTTTTAATATGCTGTCTAGGTTGGTCATAAATTTCCTTCCAAGGAGTACGGATTCATAATATTTATCAAAACAGAAAAGTTAAGATAATGAGTACAAAAATATAGTTGTCATGCAAAAAAATGGATAACCAACTATGAATTTGCCTCTTGTTAATGGATTTTAACAAGTAGCTATTATTTGTATATGGATATTTTGTTTCTCCCACTTAATTATTGTTTTTTATAAAAATGTATAAATCTGTGTACACATATTTGTTTTAGAGGAAAAAATAAAATTGTGGAACTGAGCAAACCAATAATCTAGGAAAAAAGCAGAAACTCTAGCAAGAGGAGAAAAGACTGGTTTCGCTGGTACTGAGTTGAACATACAACTTAAGTGGAAAGAAAGTCCAACACTTAATCAGGATTAGTGATCACACAATGTTACCACATAGAAAAAAAGGGGCAACAAGATCTTCCAAAAAGATGAATTAGTCAAATATCCCAAAGAGGAAGAATCTACAACTCATACGCAATGCCTCATCTTACAGGAAATGAAACCACTAGGTGGCCCTACTCATGTTAATAAAATACCAATAAGAAATACATAATTCTTTAAAAAGGTAACAGACCAAGTCAATATATCATACTGATAGGACATTGGGTTTTGTAACTCTGGCAAAGTGAGATTTTAAAAGTACATCATTTCCTGAAAGACAGCAGGTTGTAAAAAAGTAAAACCCAAGTGAAGGTGTGACCTTAAAAATCATGTTGCTGTAAGGCCGGAAGTTAATGCAGCTTGATGATGAGTCCTGTACCCAGACCAAAAATGGATCAGCCAGTAATCCAGATTCTACAGCCTTGGCTGGGCTGAGCACATATACTTCTTTTTGGAGGGTCTAGTAATATTACTCCACCCCTGGGAAGAAATAAAAATGTATTACTGAAACCCTAGGAAGATATTAAAATAAGTATACTAATATCCCCTCAGAAGGTATAAAACAAGCACATAAATTATCAAAGAAATGAATAAGTCCATTGTTCCGAGGCTTTAGAATATATTCAAGTGTAAGTATAATAATAAGCTTTGTAGTCACTGCATTTGTGAAAGTTTTATGACATTTGAAGTATTCAAAAAACAGCCATAATGAATTTGCAATTGCATTTTAAATGATATAGGAGAACTTAACCAAATTATAGTCATCTTAAAATTTCAAGATAATTTTAAAAAAAAATATTTTTATTAGGTATATGAGTTTAGTAATTTGAGCATTAATCAAAATACAAATTTCTAGCTTCTAATAGGAAAACTAAATAACCTGGACTGTGAGGTCCTTTCCCCTAAACCATCCCAGAGGAAATTGGAAACCTTTGTGGCACATTAGAATTACCCATGGAAGCTTCAAAAACTACTGATAGTCAGGAGCCCTCCTTGGACCATTTGTATCCGAATCTTCAGAAGCAGAATCTTGGCACTAGAAGTTTTAAAATACACCTCAGTCCCAAATAATATGCAGCCAGAGTTGAGAAATTGATAGAGGAGTTGAGAAGGCTGTGGAACTAACATCAAAGGTTTAAAAAGGCCACGAGGAAACCAAAGACCATTCTGAGTTGGTGTAGAAGAAACTCATGGCAGTCTGGGATGGAGACATAGTGGAGCAGTAGGTGTAGCTATGGAGGGTGAATTTAGCTCTTACTTATCCCCTACATTGCTTTGCAGGACTTTTTTCTGGCCCCATCATTTCCATGGACTAGAAATTAGCAAGAGCAGTCCAGATGCCAGCTATGCATGTGGGGGAAATGGAAGAGTTGGGGAGATGGGTAGCTTTAAGACCCTGCCAATCTGAAAATTCAGTGGGAACCTGTGTATACTATCTAGCTGCCCTAAGGCATTTGCTTCCTCATTCTTTTATTCTCCATAGCCTCAGTGACAGGGGACTAAGAATTTTACCTCTTCAAGATAACCTGCTTCTTTCCAAGAATTCAAGGAGGTTCTCTGAATGGGGCAATCCCTCATGAAGAAACTATGAATGGAGCTGGTCTGCAGGTTCTGTGGTGTGTGGTGCTCTCATTCCTATAGATCTTCCCCAGCCTCCACCAGTAATCCTAAATATGGATATCACACAGGCTATATTCCCTAACCACAATGCAATGGTGTTAGAAATGAATTACAAAAAAATAATTATTAGGAGAACCAGAGATCAAATTGCCAACATCTGTTGGATCATCAGAAAAGTTAGAGAGTTCTAGAAAAACATCTACTTCTGCTTTTTTGACTATGCCAAAGCCTTTGACTGTGTGGATCACAACAAACTGTGGAAAATTCTGAAAGAGATGGGAATACCAGACCACCTGACCTGCCCCCTGAGAAATCTGTATTGAGGTCAAGAAGCAACAGTTAGAACTGGACATGGAACAGCAGACTGGTTCCAAATCAGGAAAGGAGTATGTCAAAGCTGTATATTGTCACCCTGCTTGTTTAACTTATATGCAGAGTACATCATGAGAAATGCTGGACTGGATGAAGCACAAACTGGAATCAAAATTGCCCGGAGAAATATCAGTAACCTCAGATATGCAGATGACACCACTCTTATGGCAGAAAGTGAAGAGGAACTAAAAAGCCTCTTGATGAAAGTGAAAGTGGAGAGTGGAAAAGTTGGCTTAAAACTCAACATTCAGAAAGCTAAGATCATGGCATCTGGTCCCATCACTCCATGGCAAATAGATGGGGAAATAATGGAAACACTGACAGACTTTATTTTCCTGGGCTCCAAAATCACTGCAGATGATGACTGCAGCCATGAAATTAAAACACACTTACTCCTTGAAAGAAAAGCTATGACCAACCTAGATAAAAAAAAGCTGAGACATTACTTTGCCAATAAAGATCTGTCTAGTCAAACCTATGGTTTTTCCAGTAGTCATGTATGGATATGAGAGTTGGACTATAAAGAAAGCTGATTACCTAAGAATTGATGCTTTCAAACTGTGGTGTTGGAGAAGACTCTTAACAGTCCCTTGGACAGCAAGGAGATCCAACCAGTCCATCCTAAAGGAAATCAGTCCTGAACATTCATAGGAAGGACTAATCCTGAAGCTGAAACTCCAATACTTTGGCCACTTGATGCGAAGAACTGACTCATTGGAAAAGATCCTGATGCTGGGAAAGATTGAAGGTGGGAGGAGAAGGGGATGACAAAGGATGAGATGGTTGGATAGTATCATCGACACGATGGACATGAGTTTGAGCAAGCTCCAGGAGTTGGTGAGGGACAGGGTGGCCTGGTGTGCTGCAGTCCATGGGGTCGCAAAGAGTCGGACATGACTGAGCGACTGAACTGAACTGAATTGAATTATTGGGAGACAACTCTCCATGGGCCTCTTGTGTTTCTGGATCTTGTCTGAGCAGAAGTATTGTCAGCTTTTGACTATCTTTTCAAGGATGTTCATATAGCAAGCAGCCTTGGAAAATAAGGGTATAATCTCCCTCCATGACAGAGGGCAGGTTTGTTTGCTATCTAGGAAAATGAAGATAATGTCTGTCTGTGTGGAAAAGATTAGGTAGGTTGGCTTATACTTCCTTAGGCAAGATAGGAGTTTCCTCATCTCAGGGTCCTTCAGCTGTGACTGAAAGCTCTTGCAGGTATGTCATCCTCCTGGACCCATACATGCGTCACTCCCGTAGGACTTGGGAGGCAAGGGGAACCAATGAGAAAATGAAGTCATTAAGTCCTTTGTCTTTGACCTTTCAATCAAAGTCTCGAGTCTTTCACCACTGTTTTTGAAACTGTGACTGATGACATTGGTACCTTCAGTTCAGTTCAGTTCATTCATTCAGCCGTGTCCGACTCTTTGCGACACCATGAATCGCAGCACGCCAAGCTTCCCTGTCCATCACCATCTCCCGGAGTTCACTCAGACTCATGTCCATCGAGTCGGTGATGCCATCCAGCCATCTCATCCTCTGTCGTCCCCTTCTCCTGCTGTGCCCAATCCCTCCCAGCATCAGAGTCTTTTCCAATGAGTCAACTCTTCACATGAGGTGGCCAAAGTACTGGAGTTTCAGCTTTAGCATCATTGCTTCCAAAGAAATCCCAGGGCTGATCTCCTTCAGAATGGACTGAATGGATCTCCTTGCAGTTCAAGGGACTCTCAGGAGTCTTCTCCAACACCACAGTTCAAAAGCATCAATTCTTCAGTGCTCAGCTTTCTTCACACTCCAACTCTCATATCCATACATGACCACTGGAAAAACCATAGCCTTGACTAGATGGACCTTTGTTGGCAAAGTAATGTCTCTGCTTTTGAATATGCTATCTAGGTTGGTCATAACTTTCCTTCCAAGGAGTAAGCGTCTTTTAATTTCATGGCTGCAGTCACCATCTGCAGTGACTTTGGAGCCCAAAACAATAAAGTCTGACACTGTTTCCACTGTTTCCCCTTCTATTTGCCATGAAGTGATGGGACCAGATGCCATGATCTTTGTTTTCTGAATGTTGAGCTTTAAGCCAACTTTTTCACTCTCCACTTTCACTTTCATCAAGAGGCTTTTTAGTTCCTCTTCACTTTCTGCCATAATGGTGATATCATCTGCATACCTGAGGTTATTGATATTTCTCCTGGGCAATCTTGATTCCAGCTTTTGTTTCTTCCAGTCCAGCGTTTCTCATGATGTACTCTGCATATAAGTTAAATAAACAGGGTGACAATATACAGCCTTGACGTACTCCTTTCCCAATTTGGAACCAGTCTGTTGTTCCATGTCCAGTTCTAACTGTTGCTTCCTGACCTGCATACAGATTTCTCAAGAGGCAGGTCAGGTGGTCTGGTATTCCCATCTCTTTCAGAATTTTCCACAGTTTATTGTGATCCACACAGTCAAAGGCTTTGGCATAGTCAATAAAGCAGAAATAGATGTTTTTCTGGAACTCTCTTGCTTTTTCCATGATCCAGTGGATGTTGGCAATTTGATCTCTGGTTCCTCTGCCTTTTCTAAAACCAGCTTGAACATCTGGAAGTTCACGGTTCACGTATTGCTGAAGCCTGGCTTGGACAATTTTGAGCATTACTTTACTAGCATGTGAGATGAGTGCAATTGTGCAGTAGTTTGAGCATTCTTTGGCATTGCCTTTCTTTGGGATTGGAATGAAAACTGACCTTTTCCAGTCCTGTGGCCACTGCTGAGTGTTCCAAATTTGCTGGCATATTGAGTGCAGCACTTTCACAGCATCATCTTTCAGGATTTGAAATAGCTCCACTGGAATTCCATCACCTCCACTAGCTTTGTTCATAGTGATGCTTTCTAAGGCCCACTTGACTTCACATTCCAGGATGTCTGGCTCTAGGTGAGTGATAGCACCCGTCAGTGATCGCACTATCATGATTATCTGGGTCGTAAAGATCTTTTTTGTATAGTTCTTCTGTGTATTCTTGCCACCTCTTCTTAATATCTTCTGCTTCTGTTAGGTCCATACCATTTCTGTCCTTTATCGAGCCCATCTTTGCATGAAATGTTCCCTTGGTATCTCTAATTTTCTTGAAGAGATCTCTAGTCTTTCCCATTCTGTTGTTTTCCTCTATTTCTTTGCATTGATCACTGAGGAAGGCTTTCTTATCTCTTCTTGCCATTCTTTGGAACTCTGCATTCAGATGCTTATATCTTTCCTTTTCTCCATTGCTTTTCGCTTCTCTTCTTTTCACAGCTATTTGTAAGGCCTCCCCAGACAGCCATTTTGCTTTTTTGCATTTCTTTTCCATGGGGATGGTCTTGACCCCTGTCTCCTGTACAATGTCCCAAACCTCCGTCCATAGTTCATCAGTCACTCTATCAGATCTAGTCCCTTAAATCCATTTCTCACTTCCACTGTATAATCATAAGGGATTTGATTTAGGTCATACCTGAATGGCCTAGTGGTTTTCCCTACTTTCTTCAATTTAAGTCTGAATTTGGCAATAAGGAGTTCATGATTTGAGGCACAGTCAACTCCTGGTCTTGTTGACTGTATAGAGCTTCTCCATCTTTGGCTGCAAAGAATATAATCAATCTGATTTTGGTGTTGACCATCTGGTGATGTCCATGTGTAGCTTACAAGTAGGTAAAATATAAGACTCTTCACAGTTGTTGATAATAACTTTTAAAAATCCTTTTAAGTGTAGATATGAAATTGCATACAACTAAATAATTTTTAGATTAAAAAGGAATTCATGACTATCATATAGAAAACAGGATAAACAAAGTATTTTAAGCCAAAATTTATGGACTTAGCTGAAGCAGTATTTGGAGGGAAATTTACACATTTAAATAAATGTATCAGGAATCAGAAAAGACTGAAAACAAATGAGCTAAGTGTTTAGTTCAAGAAGAAAGAAAAAAGAAATTAGAGCAGAACTAAAGAAGTCAGAGAGAAAAATAAATACTGGGTTGGCCAAAAAGTTCATTTGGGTTTTTCCATCAGATCTTATGGAGAAACCCAAACGAACTTTTTGGTCAACCCAGTATTAAGCAGGTGAAGAATCTTCCTTCAATTCAAGTCACAGGAGACTCAGGTTCGATCCCTGAGTCAGGAAGATTCCCTGGAGAAGGAAATGGCAACCCACTCAGTATTCTTGCCTGGGAAATCCCATGGACAGAGGAGCCTGGTGGGCTAGAGTCCATGAAGTCACAAAAAACTGAATACGATTGAGTGACTAAACAAGCAAGCAAAAAATATTATGGGCAGAAGTCAAAGTAAGCAATAAGAAAACAATAATAATTTAAGATATAATAATACTAACAACCAATAACACTGAAGATCAGTAAAATTAAAAGCTGATCTTTAAATTTTTTGAAAAGATAAACAAGACGGTCTTCTGGGAAGAAAGGAAAAAGATCATATAAAGCAAAATCAGAATGATAAAAAGGAAATAACTGCAGATACATACAACATTTAAAAATAATAAAAGAATGTTGTGAAAACTATAGTCTACTATACTGAACTTGTAGATGAAATAGATTTTGCTCTCTATGATATTTAAATTATTCAACATCAAGTAGAGCTTGGTGCTGGTTAATCAGCCTGGGCATGTGCCAATCAGAAAGGGTGATCTCTGGTTGCCAGACTGATATGTCCTGTCTAGATAATGGCTCCATATTTCTGAGATCAAAATTAAATTCCCAACTGGCCCAAAGAGAAATATAAATACCATACAGGCCAGTAAGCATTAAAGAAGCAAAGTGGTAATCAAAGCTTTTCTTTTCCAATAAGCTGCAGCCTGGAAAAGTTTTTAGATGAAATCTTCACAAACATAAAGAGCGAGGTAATTCCCTAGTTCATATATTCTCAATGGGATCAAAATCCACTGGTTTTTGAAGAGGGATAAAAATCTTAGATATTAAAATAGTGTGTAGTCCTCCAAAGGGTCACAGTACATAAACAGACACTGTCTCTGCGGTATTAAAATTTCAAGGTGAGGGATTAGGGGAAAAAAACATATCTGAAAAAGTTCCAGTGACGGGAGAGATGCTACTGAAAAAGAAAAAAAAAAAAAAAGGATTGAGAAACACTCCCTAAATTTAGTTAGGAAGATAGAGCAAGAATAGAAACTTCTGAGATTATTGTAACATTTTAAGAAGTTGCTTGCATGCTTAGTGATTCAGTGGTGTCTGACTCTTTTTGACCCTTATGGACTATAGCCCACCAGGCTCCTCTGTCCATGGGGCTTTTCAGGCAAGAATACTGGAGTGGGGTGCCGTTTCCTCTTAAAACTGAATCCAAAACTGAATAAGAAACACATACACACAGAGACATATATAGTTATATACACATATGTATGTATTTATATTTGTAAGTGAAACGTGCCTCTGTAGATAATACAGTCATGTTCCATTATGAAAATGAGTGAAAAAGTCCTCCATAAATATTCAGTAAATGAATCCAACAATATTAAAAGTATATCTCAGAACCAGATTTACTCTTCCACCTTAAACAATGAAAAAAAATGGACAGCATATGGGGAGCAACTGTTTTAAGATACAGGATGATGTGAAGATAAAGACTGTCATTCCAGAGAAAAGAGAAACCAATGAGATGAGTCTTAGCATCATTGTAGTTTCTGCCTGAAGGTACACTCTGGTCAGCAGAGTGTGTAGGGATTTCTCAAGCAGAACACAGTGTTCTCTCTGAGATGAGGAGCTGAGATTGGAGTTCTGGGAATCTGAGGTAGCTAGAAGCTGTAGAGGCAGAGTTCCAGAGAGGAAAGCACTGTAGAAAAACAGCTCAGTCTTTGCTGAATACTAGGATGTGTAGACACAGTGAAACTCTTCTATGTACATTTATGTACTTATTTATAAACATTTGTGTTCACATATATACATTTATGGACATATATAGCTAGAATATTACTATTTGAAGGTAGATAGTGATTATTAGCGGAGACGGCAATGGCACCCCACTCCAGTACTCTTGCTTGGAAAATCCCATGGGTGGAGGAGTCTGGTAGGCTGCAGTCCATGGGGTCGCTAAGAGTCGGACACGACTGAGTGGCTTCACTTTCACTTTTCACTTTCATGCATTGGAGAAGGAAATGGCAACCCACTCCAGTGTTCTTGCCTGGAGAATCCCAGGGACGGGGGAGCCTGGTGGGCTGCCGTCTGTGGGGTCGCACAGAGTCGGACACAACTGAAGTGACTTAGCAGATAGCAGTGATTATTAGAGCTGTTTACTATACACTTTAAACCAACTATTGTATACAAAACAGAGTTTTAACTAATAAGTCCCTGAAGGAGGGAAAAAAGCTCATAAAAGTATTCAATTAATCCAAAAAAGTCAATAAAATAGGAAAAAGTCCACAAATGACAGATGGAACAAATAGAAGTCAAACAGTGAGGTAGAAGCGTATGACTTATTGTATAAAGGACGAATGGTGGAAACACCAAGTTAAAAGCCAGAGAGTGTCAGACTGGATAATAAAGTAACACCTAACTATACGCTGCCTGCAAGCAATCTATTTTAAATATAAAGACACAGTGCACACATGCATGCTAAGTCGCTTCAGGCCTGTCCGGCTCTTCGAGACCCTATGAATTGTAGCCTGCCAGACTCCTCAGTCCATGGGCTTCTCCAGGCAAGAATACTGGAGTGGATTGCTATTTCCTTCTTCAGGGGATCTTCCTGACTCAGGAATTGAACCCATGTCTCTTTATGTCTCCTGCATTGACAGGCGGGTTCTCTACCACTAGTGCCACCTGGGAATCAAAAGACACAACAGATTAAAAATAAAAGTGGAAAAGATGTACCAAGTTAACCCTGGTCAAAATAAAGCTGGAGGGGCTATAGTAATACCAAACAAAGTAGAATTCATTGCAAATAATCTTAGCAGGGATAAAGAAAGTCATTTTATAATAACAAAAGGGTCATTGCACCAAAGGACATAACAGTGTTTTTGTACCAAGTAACAGAGCATCAAAATAAATCAAGGAGAAAGCTATTGGACCTGAAAGGAGAAGTTGGCAAATTCACAACTATAATCAGAGATTTCAACATCCTCTTTTAACAATTTATAGATCAAGTAGAAAATCTGTTTGGACATAGAAAACTTGAAAAACACAATATAACCATAGAGGTAAACTGTATTTATATTTATGGAATACCCCACTCAATAACTACATAATACACATTCTTTTCAAGTGCCCAGGGAATATTGACTAAGACAATATTCTGGAATGTAAAACAAACCTCAATAAATTGAAAACAATTCAACTCATTCAAAATATGTTCTCTGACTACAATGGAATTAAATTAGAAAACAAGAGAAAAATACTTGAAAAATCTCTAACTGTTTGGAAACTAGCATACTTCTAAATAGCCCATGGATCAAAGAAGACATCATAAATAAAATCAGAAAGCATTTTAAACTAAATGAAATCAAAACACAACATATCAAATATTATAGGAAGCTAGTAAATTAGTTCTTAGAGGGAATTTCTTGGGAAGGTCTCAATTAATGACCACCTTAAAAAGGTAGACAAAAATAGAGTAATTCAACCCCAAGGAGAAAATCAGTGAAGCCAAACGCTTCTTTTTTTTTTAATCAATAAAATTGATGGATCTCTGGTCAGATTGATTAAGACAAAAAGAAGACACTGGGGGAAGGAACTGTAATCACAGTTTCAACAGACATTTAAAGGATAATAAGAGCATATAATGAAACGCTACACACATAAATTTAGCAACTTAAATGAAATGGATCAATTCTTTGACAAACACAAACTACCAAAGCTCCTTCAAGAGAAAATAGATAACCTGTATCATTTCAGTTTAGTTCAGTCGCTCAGTTGTGTCCGACTCTTTGTGACCTCATGGACTGCAGCACACCAGGCTTCACTGTCCATCACCAACTCCTGGAGCATGCTCAAACTCACATCCATTGAGTTAGTGATGCCACCCAACCATCTCATCTTCTGTCGTCCTCTTCTCCTCCTTCCTTCAATCTATCCCAGCATCAGGGTCTTTTACAATGAGTTAGTTCTTTAGATCAGATGGCCAAAGTGTTGGAGTTTCAGCTTCAGCATCAGTCCTTCCAATGAATATTCAGGACTGATTTTCTTTAGGTTGGACTGGTTGGATCTCCTTGCTATCCAAGAGACCGTTAAGAGTCTTCTCCAACACCACAGTTCAAAAGCATCAATTTTTTGGCGCTCAACCTTCTTTATAATCCATCTCTCACATCCATACATAACTACTGGAAAAACCATAGCTTTGACTAGACAGACCTTTGTTGGCAAAGTAATATCTCAGCTTTTTAATATGCTATCTAGGTTGGTCATAGCTTTTCTTCCAAGGAGCAAGCGTGTTTTAATTTCATGGCTACAGTCATCATCTGCAGTGATTTTGGAGCCCAAGAAAATAAAGTCTGTCACTGTTTCCACTGTTTCTCCATCTATTTGCCATGGGGTGATGGGACCAGATGCCATGATCTTAGTTTTTTGAGTGTTACATTTTAAGCCAACTTTTTCACTCTCCTCTTTCACTTTCATTAAGAGGCTTTCTAGTTCCTCTTCACTTATTTATTATTCCAAAGCCTATGACTGTGTCGGTCACAACAAACTGTGGAAAATTCTTCAAGAAACAGAAATAAATACCAGACAACCTTACCTGCCTCCTGAGAAATCTGTATGCAGGTCAAGAAGCAACAGTTAGAATTGGATGTGGAACAACAGACTGGTTCAAAATTGGGAAAGGAGTATGTCGAGGCTATATATTGTCACCCTGCTTCTTTAATTTATTTGCAGAAGCACAAGCTGGAATCAAGATTGCCAGGAGAAATATCAATAACCTCAGATATGCAGATAACCTGTATTATCTCTATATTAAAAAACAGAGACATCACTTTGCTGACAAAGGTCCATATTGTCAAGGCTACGATTTTTCCAGTAGTCATGTACAGATGTGAGAGCTGGACCATAAAAAAGGCTGAACACCAAAGAATTGATGGTTCTATACTGTGCTGCTGGAGAAGATTCTTGAGAGTCCCTTGGACAACAAAGAGATCAAACCAGTCCATCCTAAAGGAAATCAACCCTGAATATTCACTGGAAGGACTGATGCTGAAGCTGAAGCTCCAATACTTTGGCCATCTGATGCAAAGAGCCAACTCACTGGAAAAGACCCTGATGCTGGGAAAGATTGAGGGCAGGAGGATAAGGGGACAACAGAGGATGAGATGATTGGATGGCATCACCAATTCAATGGACATGAGTCTGAACAAACTCTGGGAGATTGTGAAGGACAGGTAAGTCTGGCATGCTGCAGTCCATGGGGTCACAAAGCTTAGCCACTGAAGAACAACAACACCATATCTAGGGCCAATAGCTTCTTGCTTTTACTCTCAAATCATCTATAATTTCTCTCATAATAATCTCATACTTTAATAGAGCACTCTTTAATCCAAGTTTATTGTTAAGGTGGTTTCTTCAGTGAGGACAGGGAGCCTGCTGGCAAGACTGTAGGAAGAGGACTCCTGTTTTACATTATAAACCTTGGAAGCTGTTGTTCTTTAGTCATTTAGTCATGTCTGACTCTTTTGAGACCCCAGGGACTGTAGCTCTTCAGGCTCCTCTGTCCATGGGATTTTTCCGGCAAGAATACCGAAGCGGGTTGCCATTTCCTACTCCAAGAGATCTTTCTAACCCAGGGACTGAGCCCACATCTCCTGCATTGGGAGGCAGGTTCTTAACCACTGAGTCACCAGAGAAGCCAAATTTTGAAAGTTTGGCTATTTGCCCTTTAAAACTGTATATACATCATTCCTATATAAAATTAAATCTATAAAGAAAAGGTCTAGTATGGTTGCTATTTCTCCCATACTGGGCAGGCACCACTAATTTATAACAGTGCTCCTTTCCACTGACTCACAGCCTCCCAACCCTTCTCAATAAGGTACTCCAAGCAGGCACTACCAATCAGAATTGACATGAAACCAGTTCTCCATTCCAGCTGGTTTTCACTGCCTCTGTGAACAGATTTTGCTTTTGCTTTTCTAACTCTGAACTCTGTGCCTTTTCCCAGAATGATTCCAAGATTCAGCTCTCTGATGTCATACACCGTAGCCTATGATGTATACTGCTCCTAAACCAAGCTGTGCCTCACTGCCAGGAAGCCTTCTGTGGCCTCCCTGCTCAATGGGGAGTGGAGACTTAACAACTGTAGTGCACAGGAGCAGATTCATTTAAAGAGGTCTGAACAGCCAGAATCCCTAAGAGAAACCCCCTTTGGGAATAGTGGGTGCAGCCAACTGGACATCTTATTGCCTCAGAGGTCTTCCGCCCTTTATGTCAATCTGAATCACCCTGGGGAGAGGGAGTGACCTCTTAGCATTCAATAATTTCCTTTCCAAGAAGAGTAGCAGCTTCTACAGCCATTCCAACTGTGGTTGGCTTACCCCAGGTAGAGAGATCTTACATTATATCTGCAGAGGGTGTGGCACAGGAAAAATTATAGCAGTGAGAGCTGTTACCCCCACGCTCCCTCCCATTAGGAAGAGCACTGACATTTTTTAATATTTTTCCTTGCAAATCTTCAGTCTTGGAAGCAGAGCGATCCATCATATTGTCAACACAAATAGGCCTCATAAAATTCAAAGTTAAAGTCACCTCTGACAGTTTCCTCACCCATAAAAATGAGGGAGGTAGACCAGATAATCTCTCAGGGTCTTTCCAGCTCTCACATCCAGTGATTTTACGGTTTCAGTCAACAATATAAAACAAGAGCAGAAAGCAAAAGACTTCCTTTAAAACTTAGCACAGGTTTTGGAGAAAAAGAGGATTGAGTTGAAAGGTAAGAAGCCAAAATGAATTCTGAAATGAAGCAGGACAATGAGAACGTGCTTGTAAAATGTATCACCACCCAAGTGCCTTCCAATTGGCTCTGGATAATTTCCAGACTGGGTGGTAACCGACTGATAAGCATCATTCTTGGTTAATATAACCATGACTTGTTCTGTTTGCCAAAGATTGGAAGAAAACAGCCAAGATCTGGGAGCCAGAAGTTCCCACTCCTGCCCTACTCATCTAGGCTTTGGGTTTTTACATTTTCTACTACATTTCAAGGCAAGTAACTTTAATTTTGCTCCCCTGTCCTCTGTCATTGTGGAATAACACATCTCCATGGAAATAGAGGATGCCTTTACCTTCACCAAACCTGCTAAAATTCTTCTAGAATCTGATGTAGCCGGATTTAGCTTTCAGTTGGTGGAGGTTCAGAATGCAGTCCGTACATGAAGAGGTGCTTGTTCCCAGAATGCAAGCACTCTCCAAAATCCAGAGATACAAGAGATCTCTCATGGAGGAATCAGTGGCTGCAAAAATGAAAATGAAAAAACCACAGGCAAGCAAAGCTTAAGTTTGGCACAGAATTTGGGACCATTGCTTTGGGAGTCAATGACATCCAGGTGGGAATGGAAGCCTCCGGGATGGGTGAGGCAGATCAGAGAGAACAAGTGTGTGCAGGGGGAAGAGATGACTTGGGAGAGGAGGCTGGTGGGGTGGGTGCTGTCTTGGGTCTGTTCCTAAGAGGCATGTTTTTCCAGCCTCTTCATACCTTCACACACCTCCACTTAGGGGAGTGTTACATTTCTTCATTTACTTAATTGAATCATCCATTCTTTCACTGACTCACTTACTCAATTATTAAAAAAGTATTTATTCAGCACCTACGATGTGCCAAATATTGTCGTAGATACTGAGTTCATGTGGAGGGATAGGACACTGTCCCTACCCACTAGGGCTCACAACCTAGGCTGGGGAGCAGATGCCATTTAGCATGGTCCATGCCATGGTGTGGTGAGCAGATAAGGTGGTAGGAGCGTAGAAGAGGGGCAGCTAAACCACTTTTGGGAGGGGCCTCAGTGGGGTTTTTGAAGGAGGGCCTGCCTTAAGGGTTCTGAAGAGTGTGATATTATTTGCAGGGTCCTGAAGTGAGGAGGCAGTTGCCTCCTAGGTTTTGGGGAAGCTTTCAGGATGTCTCAGAGACAAGGAAGAGCACGTGGGGCTTGACGGTCTATAGGGGGTTCAGAGATCTCAGCTGATGAACTGACCACTTGCTTTGTGGTAGGCGGGAGCCCTCATCTTCACTGGAATGTTTTCCTGCACTCCTCTGTCCAGGAAATTGCCTTGTTTGTGCTGGCCACATGAATTCACATGGTTTGATTGTATTTGACTCTGTGCAGTTGGGTTCAATGAAAGGTTCCCTCTTTGGAAGGAACATGTGGATTTTTGAACCAGAGAATAACAGAAGAAATCACGTGAGAGTGGACAAGGTGATTGCTCGGTGAAGGGACTGAAGGGAGAGCTTTCAAAAATACCTGGTCACCATTAGGGGCACTGGAATGGCACACCCACAGTAGGGAAGGGAAGCCGCATTAACTTTTGTATCAGGCACCAGGAGAAATGGGCTTCCCACGTGGCACTAGTGGTAAAGAACCCGCCTGCCAATGCAGATATAAGAGATGCAAGTTCGATCCCTGGGTCAGGAATATCCCCTGGAGAAGGGCATGGTAACCCACTCTAGTACTCATGCATGGAGAATCCCACGGACAGAGGAACCTGGTGGACTGCAGTCCATAGGGTCGCAAAGAGCTGGACACGACTGAAGCGACTTAGCATGCACACAACCAGGAGAAACGCAATAGACGGGCTACCTGAACTCCTCCCAGCCACCTCATGAAAAGGGATATTACTACACCCACTTTACAGATGAGGAAGCAGAGGCCAGGATTTTGTCAAAGCCACTTGCCCTGTATCATTTTGAGAGGTCTGTCATGGATTTCTAAACTAAGCAGAAGCTGAATTAAATGTTCAGAAGTTAAGATCCATGTTGGGGGGAGAAGCAGTACAACTGAGTGTCTGGTTAGGTGTGAGCAGCTCAGGAGAGCTCCCATGAGTTGGCAGATGTGACAAGTAGTGGTGTCAACCTTAACAACAGGGAACTTAGG
This sequence comes from Bos indicus, assembly GCF_029378745.1. Taxonomy (NCBI): domain Eukaryota; kingdom Metazoa; phylum Chordata; class Mammalia; order Artiodactyla; family Bovidae; genus Bos; species Bos indicus. The sequence continues at coordinate 17,934,315 of NC_091769.1, forward strand.
AGAGATGATGGATGTTTAGCCTGTAGCCTCATCATTCTTCATTCTATTGATTCTATAAAAGATTACCGCTAGAGACACAGCAGCAAAAGTGAACAAAAAGAGACAAAGATCTGTGTAATTATGGAACTCGTCTTCTAGCACAGAGGCAGATAAACATGATGAATACGTTTCCTCTAGAGTAGGATAATGAGTGATAAGCATCAGGGAGAGAAACAAAGGAGAGAAAAGAACACCAAAATGTCAGACTGGTGATGTTTTTAGAAGTGGCCAAGAAAGTAGCATTTGAATTAAGACCTGAAGAAACTGAAAGGTGAACCGTGAGGATATCTGGGAGGAAAGTGTTTCTGGCAGAACTAGCAAGTGTAGTGCCAATCCTGGCTTTGAAGCCTGTTTAATTTCATGGTCATTCCAGGGATCTCTTGGAAACTGATAGGAGGGTACTCTGTCCCCTGTATGGTATTTTTATGTTCGTTTTTATGGGGCATTTATTTTTTCTGCTAAAAATATCCTGTGCCTTTCTGGAGGTAGGGGTTGGGGGGGAAGTGGAGCGGAAAATTTATTTCACCATCTCACTTGCAAATCTGCTCAGTGGACTGGAGTCTTTACCTACTGTGGGTTTGAGCACTGGCTTTCCATGCCCATTTCTGGATGTCCTCACTAACATATTCCAGCCCAGGCCCTTCCTGTTTTAATGAAAGGAAAGCAGTGAAGTCCTGCCCACTCATCTTAGAAACTCCCTCTGGATGGCCTGGCCAGTTTCCATTCCAGTAGATGGCACGAAGCTGAGTTCACGGAGCATAGAAAGTCTGAACATCTGTTTCTATGGGTCTAAATGATGTCATTTGTCCTGAAACACCCCCAGCCCCACACACAGACAGCCCAGATTCTAAATTTGGAGAAAAAAAGAAAAAACAGAAGGGGAATTCCTACTGGGATAATGTTCTAGATGTGGAGGGGCACCCAAATCTGGCTTCCATGAATGGACCGATTGAGCTAGGTAGACTCAAGAGGGTTAATCTCCCCTCAGTACTTCCCTAAACTCTGTCCTTTGAAAAAAGGAAAAGAAAAATAAACTGGGAAAGGTCATTACTGTGTGAAATGGAGCTGGGGATTAGGATTTCCACGTGTCTAAGAGCAACTGAGTCATTACCATTGCAAAGATTCAAGGTTGATTTTAGGGTAGCTGAGTTCATTCACCACAAGATATTTGAGAAACTGTCTAAAGAAAATTTCACTGTGACCCAGCCCAAATCAGAGTAAGAGCTTACTTCAGACAAGTGAAAATAAGTCAATAACATCCCAATGGTTGAAGGAGGTGGAATAGAGACTGGAAAATGGAGAACAGAGGAAGTCATGTGAAGAGGACTTTATATGGATCAGAAAGAGGCGTTCCTCCCTAAGCTTCAGGAAGTAGTTCTTCAGCATGAGGGGTGTGATCCTTCCAGGTCTCAGAACCAGAACTTGGGACCACCATGCTGGTCAGTTTTGGTTTGGGGAAGGATGAGAAAGGAACATTTTGTGAACAGTATTTAGCACTCCAGGTCAAGTGGGCTGCTTTAAAGTCCAGTTCAGGATGGGGGTCAGTGCATGGTGGTGGTAGAAGGCAGGAGTGGGAGTGGGTGGGGAAAGGCTTAGGTTCTGTTTTGCCAGCTTGGAGCACTAGATTCTTGATGGGCAGCAGCATATGGGGTCCTACTGGTAGAAAACTAGATCTGCAGCAACATCTGGAGAAGTGCTTTGTCTTAATACTTTAAGAAGGTAGCAAAAGATTTGTTGACAGTGTTTGAACCTATGCTTCTGAATAAAATCTTTCTGTTATGCTATAGATAATGTAAGTTTAATTATATATACCTGTACATAAGGGTTAACCATTACAAGCCTGAGACTGCTGTCCTTAGAAAGTCTTGCTTGTCATGGTAGCCCTTGGCTGGTGTGTGGGAATTGTCCAGTAAACAGTTCCTGACTCTGATCTAAAACTTCCCTAATTGATAAGGGTAGCTCACTGTGCCTACCCTGTTTGAATTGGGTTGGCCAAATCATTCGTTCGGGTTTTCCAGTAAAATGTCATGGAAAAACCCAAACAAACATTTTGGCCAACCCAACATCATGTGGTTTATGCTGAAAACCTGTTTTCCTTCTGGGAGTCTGGAGTGTTGATACAATAGGGTGTCTATGTATGATCAGCCTCCCCAAAAGCCTTTGACACTGAGTTTCTAATGAGCGTCTCTGATAGACAGCACTTCATATGTGTTATTACAACTTGTTGCTGTAGGAATTAAGCTTGTCCTGTGTGACTCCACTGGGAGAGGACTCTTGGAAGCTTGCACCTGGTTTCCTCTGGACTTCTCACATGCCTTTTCCCTTTTGCTGATTTGGCTCTGTATCCTTTCACTGTAATATATCACAGCCATGAGCGTGACCATATGCTGACTCCTGTGAGTCCTCACAAATCACTGAACCTGGAGGTGGTCCTGGGGACCCCAACACAACACTAAACCATACATACTTTAAGGCTGGGTTCTAAAGTTAATGACCAGTTCCTCTGAAGAATTCGAAAAATTCTTTAATTAGGTGGGGTTAAAAAAGGTGTTGATTCCAGTCTGGGTAATTCTGTTGACCTACTCTTGGTGACCTCTACGGTTCCTGCCCCACGCCCCGTCCCCAGGAGTAATTGATTCCCCATACCAGACCCTACCCCCTTATGTGTGCTATTCTTAGTCTCTACTTTCCCATCACGGAGCAGGGTCAGGGCAGAGACAAGGAAGGAGTGTTGGGATTTATCAGTGGTTGATGCTCATAACTCCGTGGGTGTTAGCAGTTCAGCTCTTAAGCCAGCAGAGAGTGATGGTGATGAGCTGACCTACAGGTCCAGTTCAGGACAGACCCCTTCAGCAGGGCATAGATGGGCTTAGCCCAAGTGCCTTTCTGACTGAGGTTTTTTTCTGATTCCAAGTTGACCCACTTTCACCTGGTTTCCACATACTCTTTCTTTAGATATGCTGATGCAATCAGTTAATTAACAGAGACGTGCTCTGGCCTGTGGGCATTAGCTTCTGTAAGGTGGTTATGTCTGTCCATAACCTCGTGTGTTGATTTGGCTCTCAAAGAACAAACTGATCCAAGTTCAGCAGTACGCCTCACTCATGGTTCCTTCCTCCATCTGCAGTTACACGTTATATGCCGAATTACTTTGAAGCCTGGGATCATTTCTAGAACAACCCGAAGGGGAAGAAAAAAAAAAAAGCAAGTTTTCAGCTTGTATGTGCTGTTCAGGGCCTTAGAAAGAAACTTGCCACGTATCCAGTAGTGTCCCAGACAGCCACTCAGATGTGGGGGCTTTCCTGGCAGGACAGGTCTGTTTTGCTAGCATGATTTCCTTCTGCAGACATAGCATATATCCGTGAAAATATGAGAAGGGGCCTTGGGAAGTACACAGGAAGCATGCTGAGAGGAGGCCTGTCTTGAAAGTCTGGAAGATGTGTTTATCTCATAGACTTTTGACTCCCGAGGCTGATTTTCTAAATTGCCTAGTCCTGATCAGCTTTGGAAGAAAATAGTCCACAGGTCTGGCAGCCCCCATAGAAGGCCAAAGGAAAGTAGGACTCCTGGGTGTGGAAAGTGAAAGCAGTCAGTTGTGTCCGACTCTTTGTGACCCCATGGACCATACAGTCCGTGGAATTCTCCAGGCCAGAATACTGGAGTGGGTAGCTGTTTCCTTCTCCAGGGGATCTTCCCAACCCAGGGATCAAACCTAGGTCTCCCACATTGCAGGTAGATTCTTTACCAGTGGAGGTGAGAGGAATAAAGGAACAGAAGTATCTAGATAGCCACAGGATCCAAGGGTAGGAGAAGGAGAGAGAAAGTGTCCATGGATGAGGGGTCAGGAAACCCCAAGGACTTGTTTTCTGATTGAAGTCTTATCACCCCCACTGAACAGTGGAATAGGATCGAGGGGCCACTTATGATTGTTAACCCAGGGTGGACCTTCATGGGTTGCTATAGCTGGACTGTTATAAATGGCTTCAGATCCAAAGAGAGAAACAAGTCAGTGTGTTCTGTCTCTGCATGATGGACAAACTGAGAGTAAGACTTTTGGATAATCTGCTCCCCATCCTTCCAACATTACAAGCTTAGTAGGAAAATAGAAAAATCTCACATTTATGATGGCAGGAAATGCTGGATGAGCAGAGGAGTGTACTAGAACTTCAGACTTTCATATCTGGAAGTTTTTCCTCGTTAACTTCAAAGGTATCTTTAACTAAGGTATTTGGGGTCAAAAGCCTTTAAGGGAACATGATGTGAAGAAGGTCTCCTTTCATATCTACAGTCTGCTCTCCATCTTTAACGACTGTGAGTAGAGACCCTGTCATTTTCACTGACACACATGGGCTGTGCACCTGGGGAGGTTGGGGGAAGCCATGGAGTATGACTAAGACACAACCTCTTCCCTCAGGGAGCTTACAGTCTAACATGGGGATCCATAAGTGAGAATAAGAGGATGCCCTATTGTTGAATAGAGGGCTAGTCAGTGGACCAACCCCAGCTCTCACTGCTGGAGGGTTCTATACTTACATATTGCCCATCTGCAGACAGATCTGCTCAGAAGACTGTGGAGGCTATATTCATTCCCCAGAGCAATGGCTTTCAGCACCACCTGTAAATATCTTTTAAGGAGGTCTTCAACAAGCATATTTTAGTTTCTCATAATTCAAACCAATCCAGCATTTATTAAGGCCTAAGAAGAATGGAAAAGAATGTGGTCTGTAACCTCAGGTCCCCTGCTTTTATTCTCTTGAGATTGCCTGTGAACCCCAAATCATTGCTTGGCAGGCAGCACAAAACCTCCAGCCCCAGGTGAGCCATTTAATAGGTGCTTAGGTTGAAATTTTACAAATTTTCTAGAGAAGAAGAAAAGCAATTTCCCTAAGCATACAGAAATATTTCATGCAGCTGCATTTGTATCCTCCACATTTCTTCCTGCTGCGAAGGATGACCTGCCTCTGCCTCTGTCCAGGGAAACTCACCACCTGTTCATGGGGTCCTATCTCTTCTTTCCATTCAAAGACATTGCATCTTTCTCTTGTATCATTAACTTTCCCATTTCCGGTGATTTTATCCCATTGACATATCAACATGTTGTAAGTTCCTTTGATATTAAAAAATAAAAAAATCTCTTCTTGACCTCCAGTTCGTTATCTATTATTTATTTTGCTTTCTTTATAGCAAAATTCCTCCAAAACAACTGTTGCTCCTTACTCTACCTTTCCCTCTTCCTATTCTTTCTTTGACCCTTATCGGTCAGATTTTCGTCTCTACGGTAACACTGAAACCAGAATTCTAATAGGCACCAACAAGTCTCATCTTGCTAAATCCACTGGTCAATCTTATCTTCATATCATTTGACTTCTCATTAGTATTTTACATAGTAGGTCACTTCCTTCTTCTGAAAACCCTTTTCTTTCTTGAATTTTGGGGTACCCACTCTCCTGGCTTACTTTTTTCTTTTATTTTAGGCTGCACGGTCTCTTGGCGGCGATGCACATGCTTTTCTCTAGTTGTAGCGTGTGGGCCTGCTTACCCTTTCATATGTGGGATCTTAGTTCCCTGACCAGGGATTGAACCAATGTGCCCTGTATTGGAAGACCGATTCTCAACAGATGAATGACCAGGAAAGTCCCTCTATTGGTTTACTTACTCAGTGATTACTCCTCTATGCCCCGTACTGGCTTTGCCTCCTCTTCCTTCCTTCTAAATGTTGAGGTGTTCTAGGCTCCTTCATCAGACTTGATCTCTATCTCCCCTCACTCTTAGCTGATTTCACCCTGTCTCATGATTTTAAATACTATTAATACTCTAATGACTTCTCAAGGGTTTTAGATCAGATCAGATCAGTCACTCAGCTGTGTCCGACTCTTTGCGACCCCATGAATCGCAGCACACCAGGCCTCCCTGTCCATCACCAACTCCCAGAGTTCACCCAAACTCTTGTCCATTGAGTCAGTGATGCCATCCAGCCATCTCATCCTCTGTCATCCCCTTCTCCTCCTGCCCCCAATCCCTCCCAGCATCAGTCTTTTCCAATGAGTCAACTCTTCTCATGAGGTGGCCAAAGTACTGCAGTTTCAGCTTTAGCATCATTGCTTCCAAAGAAATCCCAGGGCTGATCTCCTTCAGAAGGAACTGGTTGGATCTCCTTGCAGTCCAAGGGCCTCTCAAGAGTCTTCTCCAACACCACAGTTCAAAAGCATCAATTCTTTGGCGCTCAGCCTTCTTCACAGTCCAACTCTCACATCCATATATGACCGCAGGAAAAACCATAGCCTTGACTAGATGGACCTTTGTTGGCAAAGTAATGTTTCTGCTTTTGAATATGCTGTCTAGATTGGTCATAACTTTCCTTCCAAGGATTAAGCATCTTTTAATTTCATGGCTGCAGTCACCATCTGTAGTGATTTTGGAGCCCAGAAAAATAAAGTCTGACACTGTTTCCACTGTTTCCCCATCTATTTCCCATGAAGTGGTGGGACCAGATGCCATGATCTTCGTTTTCTGAATGTTGAGCTTTAAGCCAACTTTTTCACTCTCCACTTTCACTTTCATCAAGAGGCTTTTTAGTTCCTCTTCATTTTCTGCCATAAGGGTGGTGTCATCTGCATATCTGAGGTTATTGATATTTCTCCCGGCAATCTTGATTCCAGCTTGTGTTTCTTCCAGTCCAGTGTTTCTCATGATGTACTCTGCATATAAGTTAAATAAACAGGGTGACAATATACAGCCTTGATGAACTCCTTTTCCTATTTAGAACCGGTCTGTTGTTCCATGTCCAGTTCTAACTGTTGCTTCCTGACCTGCATACAGATTTCTCAAGAGGCAGATCAGGTGTTCTGGTATTCCCATCTCTTTCAGAATTTTCCACAGTTTATTGCGATCCACACAGTCAAAGGCTTTGGCATAGTCAATAAAGCAGAAATAGATGTTTTTCTGGAACTCTCTTGCTTTTTCCATGATCCAGCGGATGTTGGCAATTTGATCTCTGGTTCCTCTGCCTTTTCTAAAACCAGTCTCAAGGGTTTAGGATGGTGCAAAACTAGGTGGGAGCTGGACTAGGAGCTCAGGGCTCGAGCAGAAATGTGGGGTGCTTCACTGATCCTGGAGTGGAATGCATCTCTCCTTCCAGCATGTGCTTGCTGGGGGTCTGGAGCCTGAGAAGTTGGGGTCTTTAATAAGCATACTCTGGAAGTGTGTCAGCTACCTGATTATGACTTCCTCAGGGGTGGAGGGTGCTCCCTGCCCATTCATGTGGTGTTCCCCCGTGTCTCTACCTTTGCCGTGCCACCATAAGGCCCATCTGCCATAGCAATGCCTACAGCATGCGGCACCTCCCAGGGTGTTCCTTCTCAGCAGCACAATGTTTCCTTAAAGAAACACACACCTGGAAGTGGAATTTCTGGAACGATTCTTGGATGCTTTCCAGGGGAACCCTAGCAACACGTGCAAATACCCTTCTATTTTTCAACGTGGCAATGAATATTTCCTCTCTTTCTTTTTAGTGTGGGGGCTGGGCTCAGTGAGTACTCAGGCAACTGGTTTCTGGGTGGCAAGGGTGGATAAGGCCAACACAACAGCTGTCAGTTCTGGGTCATTTCCACCAGCATTGAGTGTATTATTATTTTAATATCCCAGTGGAGATTAAAAATGGAAAGCTGAGGGGAAAAGATGGGGATGAGAATTCTGGACAGAAGGAATTTTAAGCTATGAGAATGAATGCAATCCCCATAGAAGAGAAGAGAGAAAGGAGTAGAGAGAGACGGATGGGAGGAGACAGGGCCTCAGACTGCTTGACCATAGAATTTATTGCCCAAACTGGAACAACTTTGGGAGAGATAGGGGCCAAAATTAATAATGGCATTGGGAACCCAGATGTAAAGCAGAATTGTCTTAGGCACAGGGGGACAGTAGAGTCACCTCTATTGAGGGACTGGTGACTGCCTTCGCCACAGCCCTGATACAACAGCAGGGATTTGCTGCAGCCCAGAATGTGACTCCTTTTGGTAGGGTCTCCTGAGGGAGCCATTGTCAACTCAGGCAACCTGTCTTCCCTTGGCTGGCCTCTAGCTTTTCTCCTGTTTCAGCATCCTTCCTTGTGGACCAGTGAGGAATAGGCTAGGACACAGATGGGCAGCTCTCTCCAAATGTCTCAATGTAGAAAACTGTAGCTGTTGGGAAGTTGATAGACTTGTTAAAAGAATATAATCAGTTACATAAATTGCTTAACCAAAGCCACAATCCTATGATAAAAATTGTCTTCATATGATATTAAAACTGTTATCATGTCTATAAAAGTCCCATCTCCCCCCAATTTAATTACAATATACCATTGTCCCTACTTCGTTTCCAACCCAGTCTCTTTATCTATGCCCTCCTATCTCTTCTGGGACCTGGGTCCATATTTTATTTAAAAGATCATTTCTTGACCCTGAGTCTCCATTTTCACCTACATCTAGAAGAGTATAGACTCAATGTCTTCCATTTCCTCCCCCACCTCTTTTACTCCCTGACCTGTATAACCTGAGCTTCTAGCATCTCCATTTGGTTTTTGGTGTTTTGACCAGACTGAAGAGTTCTCATAATCTGAATCAGTGTGGTTCACAATAGGCTCTGGCTAGCTTAGCCATTTCTGAATGTTGGATTTCTAACAGAAACCAACTGGTTCTCAGTAGGAACCAAAGTAGCAAACTGATTCCAAATTGGTCAAAATCAGTTTTTAAATGGTTCGAACTGGGTCAAATCCAACATTCCCGGTTCAAATTGGATAAAACCAGCTCAAGCAGGATAAAACATTCTGACTTAGGACAAATTAGATACAGAGCAATTCACGCTGACTGAGGCCAGATGAGCCTGGTTTTAACTTGTCCTTACTGGGTCAGACCAACATGAATTGGGTCACAGTGGTTCAGAAGGAGGAACTGAATTCAGCGAGGTGACTGCTTCATATAGGGAAAAACAGCAAAAAATTATTTTTAGCAGAGCAAACAGATTCTAGCTAAATTAAAGCAGCTTTAAGTCACATTTGTTAAAGTAGCTTGATTCAGACTGGATCAAGTCAACTCTATCTTCAATACTGTTGCCATTGTGGACTAAAACCAGTTTTGGTTGGTTTAAACCAGATCTGGCATCATGACTTTAAAAATATTAGCTATTTATTGAGGAAGAAAAGAAATGGATAAGTTATAAACTTAATTATATATTATATCTTGTTTACATTTTGCTTTCATAGATCAGTGAGAGGTATATGAAATCCAAAGCACACCCTTTACCAATTCAGCAATTAAAACCTGACAGTCACGCTTAAAGGAAATCAACCCTGAATGTTCACTGGAAGGACTAATGCTGAAACTGAAACACCAATACTTTGGCCACCTGATATGAAGAGCCGACTCATTGGAAAAGACCCTGACGCAGGGAAAGATTGAGGGCAGGAGGAGAAGGGGATGACAGAGGATAAGATGGTTAGATAACATTACTGACTCAGTGGACATAAGTTTGAGTAAACTCTGGGAGATATTGGAGAACAGAGGAGCTGGCGTGCTGCAGTCCATGGGGTCGCAAGGTGTCAGACACGACTCAGTGACTGAACAGCTACAATGTTCATTAATTTACAGATTTCTCTCGGCATTAAGATTATTTTTACACTTTCGAGTTTTCTAAATTTTAATCAAATCAAGGCAGGTTCTTGGCAAATAAAAAAAGTTCTCCCAAATATCTAGAGAAGAGATTCCCTCAGTGGACGTGAACTACATGACCAGGCTCTGACCTCACTGGTATTGCAGGAGAACCTCTTTTTATCATGGGGACAACACCCAGGTTTGAATTGCTTCATCAAAAGTAATTAATGAGGAGCTAGACCTACAACAGCACACATTTTCAAAGAGAAATGACTTCTCCAGATCTGTGAGGGTTCTGTCCCAAGGTGGTGCTGCTTTTGTGGAAAATATGTTGACTCATGAACTGCTGAACCATCTTTCCGTAATCTGAAAATAGCTCTCCAATAAAAACCTTTTCATATTTTTTTTCTTCAAAGAATTTCTGGATTAAATCATAGTTTGATACTGATGGGCACTGCAAAAGTGAGTGAATTCAGAACTATGTTGATGGCTTCGAAGCCACCTAGTCATACTTATTTATCCAAATGGCAAACTAGTTTAGAAGTAGAACAAAAAGGTGTTGAAATTGAATGAGAGTACAAGTTATAGTACAATTAATAATAAAACTGAAGTTGAAAGGTAATTTATATGAACCACCTGGTGCTTCAGCCACCTGCAATAAAGACTGCCTGCAATTCAGGAGATGAGGGTCTGCTCTCTGGGTGGGGAAGATTCCCTGGAGAAGGAAATGGCAACCTGCTCCAGTATTCTTGCCTGGGAAATCCCACAGACAAGGATAACTGGTGGGTTGCCCCCCATGGGGTTGCAAGAGTTGGACACAACTTAGCAACTAAACCACCACCACATTTTTAAAAAGCATTTCAAAGCCTGAAAGTAAATATTGGATTTTGTGTTTCAAAACCAGACACCTACAAACTTGACACCCGGGTCCTATTAGATAACTTGTTTAAACAATTCTATGCAAATAAATTGGTTCTCAATACTTTAAGCTACTTGCAATCATATTAAAACGAGAACTTCCTTTTCATATCAAAGTTTGCACCACCAGTGGTCCCACAATGTCCTCTGAGAGGCTAGATTGTGAAGTAAGAAAATGCCTCTCTGCTACTGCACTCCCACCATCCATCACATCTCCATCTCTCTGGTACAATTAGTGAAGAACTGCTTTATGCAAAGGAGTCCCCAAATGTTCCACGTGTACCTGAAAGAAATATATATTCATCCTGCTGTTGGGTGGTCGAAAGTGAAGTCACTCAGTCGTGCCCAACTCTTTGTGACCCCATGGACTGTAGCCTACCAGGCTCCTCTGTCCATGGGATTTTCCAGGCAATAGTACTGGAGTGGATTGCCATTTCCTTCTCCAGGGGATCTTCCCAACCCAGGGATTGAACCCCAGTCTCCAGCATTGTAGACAGACGCTTTACCGTCTGAGCCACCAGGGAGGGGTCTATAAATATGGTTGGTTGATGGTGTTGCTGGGTTCTGTTTTTGCTCACTGTCTATCTTTAGTTTTCTTAATAATTTTATTTATTTATGGTTGTTCTGGGCCTTCTCCAGTAGCTTTCTGGTTGCTGCTTGGGCTTTCTCTAGTTGCAGTGAGTGGGGACTACTCTCTAGTTTCGGTGCATGGGCTTCTTATTGCAGAGGCGTCTCTGGTTGTGGGGTTCGGGCTCTAGGGTGTGTGCACACAGTAGCTGCAGCTCCTGGGCTCTAGAGCACAGGCTTAGTTGTTCAGTGGCATGTGGGATCTCCCCAGACCATGGATCGAACCCTGCATTAGCAGGTAGAGTCTTTAGAGTTTATCACTTAGCTATCAAAGAAGCCCCACTGTCTATCTTCTTAAACTAGTAATTACAGACAGAGGGATTTTGAAGTCTTCAACTCTGTGGATTTGTCATTACTGTATTTGGTTCTACCAGTTTTTATTGTGTTCTGAGATTCTGTTGTGGGTACATACACATTTAGGATGGCTATGTCTTTGTGAATTGGCACTTTTATCATTATGCAACGTCTTCTTTATACCTGGTAATTCTCCTCAAACTGAAATGTACTTTAATGCTAAAATAGTCTTTGCAGTTTTCTTTTGATTAGTGTTTTCACAGTTTATGTTTTTTCCATATATTTATTTTGAATATAACTATCATATTAAAGTAGATTTCTTTGAGGCAGTGTAGTTGTGTCCTTTTTTCCCCTTAAATTTAATTTTATCTTGGAATATAGTTATTTACAATACTGTGTTAGTGATTCAGATATGTATATATATATATTCATTCTTTTTCATATTATTTTTCCACATAGGTAATCACAGAGTAACAAATGGTGTCTTTTTTTAATTCATTTTTTTCAATCTTTCATTTCATAGGTCTGATGGACACACTCTAAAATGGTTCCCAATGATTGATGCCTCTTGAATTTATTTGATTGCTTAATACCATCTGCTCAAATGTTGGCAGGTCCCATAAGGTGTTTCTAACCAATAGAATTTGGCAAAAGTGATGGGATGTCACATCTTTGGTTATGTTACCTAGGTTACCTTCCATATTTCTAGGGGACTCTCTTGATAGAATCATTCTCTTGCTGGCTTTGATGAAGCAAGTTGCCATGATGGGGAGGCTCACATGACAAGGAACTGAGCTACCAGTCAACATCCAGCTAAGAACTGAGGCCCTCTATCCAACAGCCCAAAAGAAAGGGAATCATCTTACTAACCACGTAAGTGAGCTTGGAAGTCAATCCTGCTTCAGTCAAGGCTTCACATGAAAGCCCGGCCCTGGCCAACACATTCATGAGAGACCCTGAGGCAGAGAACCAGCTAAACCATGCCTGGACTCCTGACCCACAGAAGCTGTGAGGTACTTGTTTTAAGCTAGATTTGTGGTCATTTGTTTCACAGCAACAGATAACTAGTATGTTATACCATTTAAATTAGTAATATCTTTGTACCTAGATCGCCATTTTATTATCTATTTTCTATTTGTTCCTTCTGGTTTTCATTTTCTGTTTTCTACATTTTTGTACTACTTGAGTATTTTTATATTTTTTATTGAGATTTTTTTTTACTATATCTCTTAAAAAAACTTTTTAGTAGTTTCTCTAGGAATTAAAATATACATACTTTCACAATGTGTGTAGAATTCTGTTCTACAATTTCATGTGAATTATAGAAACTTTATCACCAAATAAGTACTTTTGACATCCTCTATTTATATTAGTTATGGTATTATTGATACATCTGTGTGTGTGTGCTTAGTCACTCAGTCATGTCTGACTTTTTGCAAATGGTTGGAAATGGGTTGCCATTTGCTCCTCCAGGGAATCTTCCCAACCCAGGGATCAAACCCACGTCTCCTTTGTCTCCTTCATTGCAAGTGGATTCTTTACCTGCTGAGCCATCAGGGAAGCCCGCTGATACATCTACATATATTAAAAACCCCTTCAGGCAATGTTATACTTTTTAACTGTCATATACTGTCCATGACCTCCGCAACACCTCTGGCTCCTTGGGGCCTTCTTCCTAATGCTCCAGGCAGCACGCTTGAACTATGGTTTCCTTCTTCTGCCACTCATTTCCTGTGACTGTTACTGTGCCTGGAGCCAAGTGACTGGAGGACAGAGAAAGGAAAAAAAAAAAGAATGGAGACTTGTTCACATTCTTCCCATCACTGCTCCTCTGGTCAAGCAAAATGATTCTTCCCCCTCCCTCAGGACTTTAGCTGCCGCCCTTCCCCACAGCCGCCACCGCTCTCCCCTCCCCACCACCACCGCTGCCACACTACTGCCTGTGGGAGAGAGAGGCTGAAAAGAAGGAAAAAAGAAACGAGAACCAGGGGATTCCCCCGCCCCCTCTCCCTGACAGTTAGGGGTATCCTTATTTCTTGGATCAGAAACAAGAAATTTCACTTGGAGGATTTCACTTGGAGCTCTTCCTATCAGCCCCTGGTACACACTTCTGAGTTTCTGGCTGCCTTTGGGTCCAGGCTGTGCAACACAGGAGGAAAAAAAAAATGGCAAACTCACTGCTGGCTTAGTGGAACTTTGAATTCTGGTCTCCTTCCCCAATCTGCGGGCTACAATTTATGTTTCAGGGCCCTCAGAGAGCTGCTCCATCCGTTCTGTCCAGAATTTATAGTTGCATTGAGTGTGCAACTACTGTGCCCTTCTTATTCCATCTTTTCTGGGATCAGCATCTCATTTTGCTTTTTAAATCACTGGTGTTTTGCTTGGTGAAAAAAAAAATCCTCAGAAGTTGCATTTTAAAATTTCATAGACCAGCAATAGCTCTTTATTTTGGCCTGAAAGAGTTAGGCAGTCCCCGTACTATTTTCTGAATCTACAGTTCAGAAAGACAAATTCTCAGAGGACCAAATTCACTCCAAGGTTGAACTGCAGACTTACTTGGCCTGCATGATACTTCCAGTTGTTTCTCTTGTTTACATGCTCCGCTTTCACATTAATAAGGGGCGAAATAGAGAGCATTCCAAGAAGGCTGTAAGAATTCTAAACTTTTCAGCCTAAGCGATTGGGAAGATGACTGCCCTTCACCCAGACGTGGAGCATGGAATAGGAAATAGCAGTTTTGGTGGTGGGAGATGGTATGTTTTGTCTGTAACACATTGACTTGAAGAGTCTGCCAAAATATCCAGGAAATGGAAACCTAGAGTTGAAAAGTTATCATGGAAGATGTGAGGAAGAAAATTATTAAGGCAAGGAGTAGAGACAGGGACCACGTATTGAGGTGTGCTTAAACTTCCTGCTGCCAAGGATCCCCCTCCCCCAGTTCAGGCCTCAGTCTGAAGAGCTGCTCAAGACCCCTCCCACTACTGTGCCTGCTCACCCTTCTTGAACATCTCTCTACTCCCCAGAGCCTGGTGAAACCTCCTACGCACGTTCCCTTTCAGGACATCAACTGATCCTTTACCTGGAGTTTAATCAAAGTTTTAGAGCGGGTATTTGGTCACCACGGCAGAACTACTGGGGGAGATTTTTTAGGATTTTTCTGATTCTGGCCCCTGATGGAGACAAATAGTCTGGGGGTAAGTTACAACGTTCTGTAGCCTGCTTGACCTTTGTCAAGAATTTGGCCCTTAACTTGAGCTAATCAGTACAATTAGCTCTAGACAGTAAAATAGCAAGGCTTTTCAAGCACATTACCACTGCCAACTTGTGTCTACAAATGCCATCAGATTTTATTATAAAAACCATTGTATCAGTCACGGTATGCTAGGTTTTGCTGCCTTAATAAACAAATCCAAATCTCAGTGGCTTAACACCACAAAAGATGCTACACATCCAATAAGAGGCAGTGAGTGCTCTGCTCATCAGAGACTTCTGGAACCTATGCTAACCAATGCGACATCTGAACTGTAGCTTCCACAATCATGGCACCAGTGGGAAGGGAAAATGATTGGTTCACTGAGACTTGAAGCATCTGCTAACTTTCCTCCCTCTCTCTCCCCTTCCTTCCTTCTTTCATTTTAAAGAATAGTCATATTCCATTGGCCAAAGCAAGTCACACAGCCACATTTAAGTTCAAGGGGACAGTGAAATGAAATCCTCTTTTGCCACTAAGGGGGAAATAGGCAGCCTTGATAATGACTGCCCAAACCATGTCCTCAAGAATTATCTCCTCTTTACAGTTGAAAACCTTAGACTCTATTAAGGCACTTTCCCCAGGTCTCACAGTTGATAAGTTAGCAGATCACGGATGCAGGCGCACACTTGTTCAGCTCAGATGCTTCCTCTTCAGGAGCCATTATACAGAAGATGGTTCTGATTAGCTTCCAGGGAGCTTCAGATGCTGATAAGTAAAAAGCTTGACCCCCAATTTCACAAAATTAACTTTGTGGAAAAGTTTTTTTATTTCTCTTTTTGAAACAAGCTGTGTGTGGGTTTTTTTTTAAAGAATGAAAGAATAAAAGAAAGAAAGAAAAAATAAAGAGATTAAAAAGAGAAGAGAAAACAACAACCAGATCTTTTGCCCACCCTTGATCTGCACCACTGTATTATTGCATGTCAGAGTGATTTGGTTTCTTTCCCACTGTGTGGTATTTTCCATTTAGAAGCCTGGGTCAGGAGTTTGTATATTAATCTACATGCTTGTTCTTGCTTATGTTTGTTCTCTGCTTGATCCCGTACCCTTCATTCATCCTTGGAATGTTCTCGTGACAATGGAAGAACAGCAACGCAGCTAGCCAGACAAAGGGAACAGACCATGGACACAGCCCACCTTCTCTCAAAATTCTAAGAGGGAAGGTAGGGACTTCCTTCAAGTCCAGCAGTTAATCGGTCTTCCAGTGCAGGGGGTATCGGTTCAATCCCTGGTCAGAGAGCTAAGATCCCACATGCCTCACGGCCAAGAACACAAAACTTGAAACAGAAGAAGTATTGTAACAAATTCAATAAAAACTTTGAAAATGCTCCACATTAAAAACAACAACAACAACAAAAATATCCTAAAAAAAATAAGAGAGACGGTAAAGGGCATGAGCATGCTCTCTACCCATTTCCCTACTTGAGAGGTCAGCCATGTTTAGTCCCATTCTGTGGATGAGGAAAATGAGGCTCAGAGAAGTTAAGCCCATGTTCAAGGTCACATGTCTAGAACCAGATATAAACCAGCTGCTACCATTTTTCTGAATCATAGCTCAGATCACCCCACTCTGCAGCCTTCCTCCTACCCTCCTACCCGTGGTGCAGCTGTCCTTAAATATATCATACCAGTTGATGCAGATGGAGCTCTCCCTTGTCTAAAGACTTCCGCCTTCACAGGCTTGCTCTCTGATGGGCACAAGAGTAGGTACAGTCCTTTCCCGGGGAGATGTAGAGATGAGACAGCAACCCCACTGCTCACACTGCTGGCCGTGGTGGTGATAGTCCTGCCAACACTTTAGAAGAAAAGTTTGTCAGGTCTCAGGACTCTTCCTGAACAAACTCAAGATCCATAGATGAGTTCTGGAGAGAGGCATGAGTGAGTAGTAGAAATTTGTGGGACCAAGACTCTGGATGAGCCCATGAGGAAGATTCAGCAGTGTTTTTGTTTTAACTCCAAAGAAGGAAAAACACCACTTGATTAGATTAAATGTGCTTTGAGTAGGGCCCAAAGTCCTCAACTTTAAAGTGCAGGCGATCTGACACTCAAGATATTTTTAGTGGCTTTGATAGCTGTTTCTGACAGCATGAGACCCCAGCTTTCTCCATGCATGGGCTTAGGAGGGGCAAGACAGTGGAGGGGCTCCCTGAAAGAGCTCAAGTCCTGGCCTCCACGGTAGTTATTCTTGGTCTTGACCAGATACATGCATACTTGCAGAATGACTGTTTGCCACTCACTTGCCTGCATCAGAGGAAGTGCTCTCTTCCACCTCCAGAACTCTGTGGTTTGAAATAGGGAAAGGTGACCTTAGGGAGAAGCCAGCCATGGATCCTCTGGCCTGTGGACCAACAGCTGCTTCAAAGGGAACACTGGAGCCATTCCAGGGCTCACACAACCGGCAGGCCTTCCTTCTCTCATCCCTCCCAAATAAATGAACACAGCGGCTATGTCAGTGAGCCTTGAAGACTCAAGACACAGGCTGTGGGGAGTTTTCTACTGAAGCCATAACTTGGCACTAAAGTTGTGTGGTAATTCTCTACATTATAGGAAAGAAAGAAGCCATTTCAAATGCAGCTTGAAATTTTTTAAAAAGATGTCACATACTTCTCTGTGTGTGCCATCTTTTCCCAGATGGATCCAAAATGAGCCACAGAATTTCCCTATTGCAGGGTTTCTGAGAGAATCACAGATTGGAGGGCTGGGAGGGGCTTGGTATGAGACTGTTTTATTCCAACAGGTATAAATATGTTCTTCCTATTTTCTCAATGAGGGGACTGCAGGTCCAAGGTTGGTGATTTCCACATTGACATGGCCAACAAATCACGCTGGTATGGGAGTTGGGGGCTACCTGCATTTCTATGCTTTGCTAACTGCTTCTCACAAGGAGAAGATGCCACCATCATGCAGAGAGTATGAAACAGAAAACAGTAAAAGAGGAATGTCAATGTCTTGGCAGCAAAGACTGACAAGATGTCACAATCAGCATGCAGTAGGTCTTTATGTATTGACACCAGGGGCAGGACGAAGGTGACGGGCAAAGTAGAACAATGAACCTGTAGACCATTTGACTTTGTGATCTGTAGTGCCTGGGTTTGTGTACAAGGTGTATCTGGCTAGTGTTGAACTGGACATGCGGTATCTCTGAGACTTTGTAAAAATCAATTTGTTCAACAAAAAGCCAGTTTGATAAAAGAGGGAAACTTGCCAGTGAGGCTAAGGTGACAGCGATTTCAGGCACCGTGTAAGCTGATTAGCCTCAAACAGCGACATTGCTCCGTATGCTGAGACCTCTGACCCCGTGGCCGCCTTGGAGACACACGGTGCTGGTCACGAGGGCAGCATGGGCAGTGAGTGAAGGCCGAGACCTTATTAGGAGAGTTTCCCAGGAAGCAGGGAAGGCAAACACAGGGCATTCCTTTAGAGGGATGGATTTATTTTGCATTTATTTTTGCTTTACAAAAAAGTCGTGGAATGATGTTTTGTAGTACCTTTTTTTCTTTTTTTAATTAACTGAAGGGATTTTTTTCCCCCTCTCCATTTGGATGAACACAGATCTGGTCAGGTCAGCCCCTGCTTAAACTCCCTCAGAGGCTTCCTCTTGTTCATTTGAAGATAACCCAGCTCACAGAAAAGACCATAAGCATAACTCACTTTTTAAAAAAAAAATATTTATTTTTTATGAGAGGATAATTGCTCTACAAATTGTGTTGGTTTCTGCCACACATCAGCCATAAGTATACAGCCATAGGTGTATATATGTCCCCTCCTTCTTGAACCTCCCTCCCTCCTCCCACCCAATCCCACATCTCTAGGTTGTCACAGAGCCCCAGTTTGAGTTCCCTGAGTCACACAGCAAATTCCCATTGGTCATCTATTTTACATATGGTAAGCATCACTGACTTTTAACTGATTTGCACACGATGGCTTTCCCTGTCGATTATGGGATGATACGTTTTGGTATTGGTTGATGAACAGCCACTATTTTGAGCTGCCCCCACTTCCCCTCTGGGATCCCTTATCCAGCATCTAAGGCAGTGGGGGGCCCTAAACCCTTGCTCCAGCCTGTAGCTCATGTCTGTTCTGATTGGACTTGCCTGTGCCTTTAACACAGGCAAGTGTTAAAGAAGCTCATTAACCCTGCCTGGAAGGCTCGCACAGCCAAACCCGCCTGCTGACCACTTCCCTGCTTTCTCTCCCTGAGCCCTGGCTACACTGCCCTTCTTTATGATCCCCAGGTGGGCCATGTTTCCCTTAGGGATCTTTGCAAGTATGTTTCCTTCTGTCTAGGACGATCTTCCCCACACTGTCCTCTTCTGACTTCAGTTAACGTTTCTCCTCCTCCCTTCAGTCATTCCTGCTGCTACTGCTAAGTCACTTCAGTCGTGTCCGACTCTGTGTGACCCCATAGACGGCAGCCCACCAGGCTCCCCTGTCCCTGGGATTCTCCAGGCAAGAACGCTGGAGTGGGTTGCCATTTCCTTCTCCAATGCATGAAAGTGAAAAGTGAAAGTGAAGTCGCTCAGTGGTGTCCGACCCTCAGCGACCCCATGGACTGCAGCCTACCAGGCTCCTCCATCCATGGGATTTTCCAGGCAAGAGTACTGGAGTTGGGTGCCATTGCCTTCTCCAGTCATTCCTAGTTGGCTTTAATAAATACAGGTTGGATGGATGAATGAGACAATGACCAATCACGTGTGAGAGGAGCATTCATTTGCATATGGACTTCTTCCATCGCCATCAATTGTCTCTGTCTGGTTAATCATTGCCAGAAAGAGAAAGGGAGCCTGTGGATCAAGAGGCTGTGCTGTCCACCCTCCACCTTGCTCAGGGTTGCTACTCCTGGAGAGAAGCCACTTCAGCCTGAGTGATGCTCCTTAGCTGAGAGTATTACTGCTTTCAAAGAGGAAAAAGAGGAATAATTGGAATATTTGGGATTCCAGAAGTTGTCTTGTACCAGGTAACTCTTCAGGCTTCCTATCTCCTCTTTCTGGCCATGAGGCAAGAGAGGAAAGAGGAATTAGACAAATTGAACACAGCCTGAAGACTCCCCAACACTTCATTGGAAACCCATGTTCCACTGAGAAGTCCTTTTGCTCCTGTCCTCTGAGCTTGAGGCTGAAGCTCTTCTCGTGTGGTTGTAGACCACAGGTCACGTGGGGGCAGCCCCAGGCAGGCCCTCAGGAGGAACTCGATTTTTAGGTCTTTGTCCCAGATGCCCTAGAGGAGGAAGAGAAAGAAGTAAGTTGAGGAGGCAAGCAGGGGAGAGAAGGCTTCTTAACACTCACCCAAGGTACTTAGAAGCAGCTTAAAACTACATGTTTACCCGTTCGCAAGGGGCTGTGTCATGTCGCATTGTTTTGCTTAAATCACGCTTTCCTTATTTCCTTATTATTCACTGGGCACAAGCTTGTCTTGACTTTACAGTCTACAAAAGTTTACAACCAAGAAAATGAAAAGGACAATTTTGCAAGCCTTGTGATGGATCCTAAAAGTACCTCACTGGAGCCTGAAATTAGGGGTTTGACTGAAAGTCTGCTTCCCTTCCACCTCCAAATGTTAACAAAGTAGGGATAATGGAGGGCTTTTCTTCCCCGCTGGGACACAACCCCCGAAATGCCATTAAGATGAAAACACTAGTGTTTGTCAAGAGTAGAGAGCAGTATTTTTTCAAAGTGTAATTTTTGGAACACTAGCCCCAAGAAATATTCTGCTAGTAAAAGGATTCCTGGTCAAGTGCTTGTGAGTGAAGTGCAGAAGCTGTGTTACTCATATGTTCCCCCACAAAGGTCTGGTTGTCCCAAGCTGTCTTCCTGCAGTCTGTTCATACTTGGCTCTTATTCCAGTCCCATATGCTCTGAAATCCCAGGAAGCCGCTCTCAGCAGTACACCATTGGTCCTCCAACATTTGGGAGCCTTCACTGGTGCTGACACT